>NC_059529.1:1448523-2847046 GCF_905147795.1 Pieris rapae | reverse complement strand
CTTTAATAAACTTCTAAAGAATGTAAGAGACAAAAGCTCACACAAAAATCTACCTACATATGTTATCGAATTTGGCTTCAAAAAGTGTCCTCTCACTATGCAAATATCATTATAATGGCGTCCTTTGTCAACGATACTCTACCAGATTGACGTATCATATCCTCTTAATTATAAGCTGAAAAGTAATGGGCCCTTGTTTATTTAATACTTCTATAAAATAAATATGTATTTATTTCATATGTGGTGAATGGCAAATTAATAACCTCTTATTTCCATCTTATATCTTTGTACGTAAGTTAAGTAACTGGTTCACATAATCAAAACTTTTGAAGTAAGATACAGTTTTGAACTATACGGAGTCAAATAGATTATGTTAAAGTATGCAGTGTGTGCTTCAGCTTTGAAATTCATATTGACTTAAACTTGTGAATTTCTAATTGGCACCTATTCGCGTTGCATGAGAAAACATTAAAATGTCATTCATAGGAAATCTAAAGGAATATTATTAAACATGTATAGTCCTATGTCTATATAATGTAAAATGCTATAACAGGTATGTACAAATTTAAATCTCAAAAAAATCAATAAACCCCACTAATAAGAATATATTTCAAAATATATTTCGTACTGATGAAACTCATTATTTTTTAACCCTTTTAAAGATTAATAAATAAATAAATAAGCAACATTGAATATATACAACATTATGTATTAAGAAACCCTTATAATATACCAATACTTATAATATAATAGTATACGCACAAAGTCTGATCAATTGTAATAATTTTAAAAAATTGGTAATTCTAAATGTTATTAAGTCTATGAGGTAAGCTTGCGACGCGAAGGAATCGCGTGTCGGGCTAAGTATTGGAGTCATTGCATTCCGGCTTCGAATCCACTCCAGCAATCTCGTCTATATAGGTCAATGCGACCATAGAATCGATTTTTCAAGGGGTTTAAATGGCACATTAGAACTATTCCGCTTTTTAATTTGGCAGCTATTGATGCCCTCAACCATAGACAGGCTTTTTAATTGCACAATAATAGTGATAACAGCAGGAAGGCTGGCTACCCTAACATGGGTCATTGCAAGTGCCTACATGGTAAAAATACATGTGTGGTTTTCTTGCGGTGATGTGCGCGTGGGTAATTTTATAATTATTTTTTTAAATTGTTTGATTGTATATTAATTTAAAACTAACCTGATATAATATATAATATAGTGTTAGTAAAAATATTGTTAGTAACACAACAATAACCATTTAGATTTGGACTTTAGACTATATGTTTAAATAATATATTACATTATAATTATTACATACGAGTATAAGCATATATAGCATAAAAATAGTAATGTATTAGTCCCAAAATCCATGCACCAGAAACAAGCTGATTACCTAAGAAAAAATATAAATGAATTAAGCAAATGAATGCTTCAGGCTAATTTATTGTTTCATAAAAATAATATAATACGTATCTCCACCGATAATGGTTTATTTGAAATCTTAAATAACATTTAAGCTCGCTATTATCAAAGGGTGGGTAAGCGGTGTCCAATATCGTTCAATTTTATTGAGCTACAGTGCCTTAATGCTGCAATATTGATACTTTAGACACCTTGTTATATTTTCTCTTAGAAATTGAATTTATTATGTTCACAATATAAATAAGGGCTGTGATTACACTAATGACTAAAGGGACAAGAAATAATAAAGTAGATGTAAAAGATTCGAGAAATATAAGATACTTAGAGATTTATTAAAAATATAAAATATGTAGTTTGATAAAAATGTATGTGTGTTTACCTAAGTAAATACTGCATATTTGAGTGATCATATACACGTAGTAATTAATATTAATAATATTTTGAAATTGACAATATAGTTATATTTTTGTACGTTTAATGCCAGAAACATTTCCTCACTAAAAATCTGATTTAATTGAAGAGTTTGTTTAGGTTATTTTGAAGAATTATGTATTTTTTACATACATTGAACGAATGAAATGTGTTTTAATAATATTAAAAATAAATAAATTTAATATACAATTGGAATTTCCAATACAATGGAATAATACACATATTATAAACAAAAACACATTGATTTATTATATTTACCTTTCGAATTCCTTTCTTTAAGAAAAGAGCCTACTAATTCTTGAAATGCCAGCAACGCACTCGAGAGTCTTCTGGCAGTGAGTGTCCACTTAACATCAGGTGCGATTTCATAAAGAAATATAGTAGAATTTCACTCTAAATAAATATTTATTATTCTTATTTGAAATTATCTATACAGCTTGAATGTACTATACAAACGCTTATCTCTTATCCAAACATTTCCCAACCTTTGAGATGTATTGCCTTTCAGGTGAAATACTATTTGTCTTGGTCTAAATCGATGTGACGAATTCAAACGATATCGCCGACGGGTACATTTCATATTTTTATCAATTCATGACCTCAGTTGCATTGATCATAAACTCTTTAACCTTTGAACTTACAAAGTCAAAGCTTTATGAAAATATTTACAAGGAGTTTCATCTCATTTATTGAATACAAATTGGTAATAAAATTTATATGGTTTTGTTCGTCTGAACATAGTAATTCGAAGGCTGTGAACATATTAACGTTCAAGTGTGAGGACACTGAGTGATACATTCGCTTGCTTAGTTTTAACGGTCTATATGGACTTTGCTGTTTCCTGATATTTTAGAGGTAAACCTCCTCTGAATGTTAAGCTTAGTTTATACCCTTAAAAAATAAACACAGTCGGCTACCCTAAAATCAGTTTAGTTAATGAAAAAAATAAATACGAAAATGAGATCTCATACTTATAGTTTAATTCATAATTAATATAAAAAGTTTTACCATCTAACCTGAATTTGGATAAAGATTAAAAACAACTAAACTTAATTTAAAGCAAGTGAGCAATTTTTTATACTTTATAGAAGTATGGTAATATGGTAATATTATATAAAAATTGATAGGTATTTATTTTATTATTTATGTATTTGTATAATATATTAATTTTACAATACTATTTTTGGTAATATAGTATTTAACACACTTTCAAACACACACACGTGCACCCTTCTCACCTTATCTTATCTCTTACCTTACTCACAGGGAGAACATTTGAACACTTCACACCATAATATACCAGGACCTGGATGACCGAGCTTAGCTTTTTTATAAATCGTGTTTTTTGGAAATTTTATTTTAGTACGAAATACCTACTAATAAAATTATGAAATATTTATATAAATTATATTTATATTTAAGTTTTTATTTGACTGACATCTTTAAACGAGCAATTCTATGTTTAAGTTGATAAAACACAAATAAAATGACATTTTCTAGAAATGATTCCTAGCTAAATCGATTTATCGCCCCCGAAACCCCCCGTATATTAAATTTCATGAAAATCGTTGGAGGCGATTCCGAGATTTCAATTATATATATATAAAAGAATTGCTCGTTTAAAGATATAAGATAAGATAAGATAACTACTTGTTAAATAGATTGTACATTATACGTATTAGTTTTTCCAATGAGTTATGTACTTGATGCTAGATTTTATTGTCCGATATATTTTAAGGAGTTTGGCGTTGTATACTGAAATACAGGTTCACGACTAGTTCAGCGTCAGAAAAACTTGACTTTTTTTGTTTACATAACTAGCGCAATTTAGATACATTATTCCTGTGACTTGAAAAAAAAAAATTATTATTATTAAAAAAAACACATAATGGTAACAGGCCTAGGCATTCCTATATATATATTATACCTAAGTACGTATTTTTTTTGATTTACATAGTGTATTATTAAGTAATTTCAAAGTGTTGTACTAATATATTATTTGAAACGCTCTGAACCAATTACAACCTCAATCATAGCAAGAAAAAGGCTGAGTAACCCGTGTATTAAGGCCGATTGTAATACTATAATTTTCTTTCTTTTCGCAAAATCACGCAAGAGTAACCTTGACATTTGATTTAAGTAATAGGTAAGTGTATTTGTAAGGTAAAATGCTACTATATATAATAACATATATAACATACTTAGTAAAAAACGAAGGTCATAAATACGCAGTTCTCGTATTGTACCATCTCCTTTATAAAAATACGCCACATCATACATATATAATACAATTCTACAGTATAGTATATCAATCAGAAATAAAAATAATAAACTACATATTTGTCATTTTTACTATTAGTTGCTTGACTGGCGGCTTACATGTCTGAAAGACATTTAATTTTTGATGTAGCGAAACCTTCCAAGATTCTTTATCCAAGACGTGCGTTTGCAGCCTTGCCTTCTACCGACGCAGTTACAGACTTTAAACAATAAAGTTATTTTAATGGGTGCCAAGATCTCTAGATAAACTATAGCGTTTTTCTAGGCAGTTTTTGCCGCGCACCACCACTTTGTGGAACTAGAAACAATTCGACTTAGGGTCCTTCAAGAAAAGAGCTTACCAATTCTTAAAAGGCCGACGACGCACTCGTGAGCACTCTGGCATTGAGAGTGTCCATTGGCGCCGGTATTACTTAACATCAGGTGAGCCTCCTGCCAGTTTACCCTGTTCTATAAAAAACAAAAAAAAGTATTACTAAACGGGACTTTAAAGAACGGAATAAAACTCAATGTATTTATTTAGTTCATTTATTCACACGTGTAAAAAACATAAATAACTCGGTAAAAATATAAAGGATAAAGACCCGATTCAATGGTCTTAGCTACTAAATGAAACTCTTGTTTAAGAATGCCTTGGGAGCGGATAGCCCCGGAAGTTCTTAGTTTGAATTGTAACAGATATTTAAGCAACAACCAAACTCTTGCTTAAACGACGAATAAAGCTCAATTTATAGAGGAGTAAGTTTCTGAACTTCACTGAACTGTCTGCTTCAATTGCTACATTATGCATGAACCTACATTATATTCTTAACTGACTATACTTACCTTTATGCATGGATTAGGATAATAGATTTTTATTACGAAATCTGAACAATTCCTTTCACTCAATTTACATTTTATTGCTTCTTATCTACCACAAATCCTTTTCTTATCAGAATTTTTGGCTTTCGTAAATCAAGCCGAGTGACCTTGATCACAGTATAGTTTAGAGAGTGAACTATGTATTTAATAAAAACGTTGGCAAACAGCGCAGCGCAAACTTCCACCTATTTGTTTTAAAAACAGCACTATTAATGCTAGACCCCTTGAACTGTGTTGCAAGTGAGCGTTTTTTTTGAAGTGAACGTTAAGGTTATTAGGTTTAAGTCCAAAGATACAAAGGTATATGCTTCCATAATTGTAACAGTATCGGAATCTGTGTATGAAAAGTTATATCCACCGGGAGTTTGACCTGTGAACACCGAGTGCAGTCAATGATTTTGGTTTCGGAAACCAAAAACCAAAAACTGTATAACTTCTCCTTTATTACACAAAGTCTCCGTAAAAGCCCTCAATAAAATGTTTTATTTGTGGCTGAGCGCAACTGTTATTTTATTAAAACTGTATTAGTTTTCGGCCAGCCTTGGGAACATTGACTACCTAACAAAACATTTCAAGGGCGCATTTATTGTTATTCATGAGGTCCAAAACCTTATCAGATGGTAGTTAGGGAACGCTAAACGGTCATTTTGGCGGTTTCAAGTTCTGTTAGTTATTGCTTCCTTCGCAGTACTTTGCATGCAATGTAGGACAATATTTATAATAATGAATAGCGTATTTTTTATTTCGGACCATTACGTTTACGTTTCATGCCATACTATGGAGTTAGTATGAGGTAAAATAACGCCGAAAGCGAGCTTCTATTTATGGTATTATGGACACGGTTAAAAACACATTACGTGTTCAGATTTAGTTATTTTTACTCCTCAGATTAAAATCAGGGAATAGGGATTTTATGTTGGTCTGAACTTAAAAGTATATCAAAGTTTTATTAAAGCATAGTAGCTAGTACTGAACAATAATTATGCGGGAAATTAATTAAATTACTTCAGAGTATCTGGGAACCTCATCAACACTTATACAGTTTGGCGGTTTTTTGATGTTGTTGTGCTTGGCCATGTTTTGATAACATAAAAAAAGTTGATGATCTTTGTAGAATATCAAAGTAGCTGTATGCGCTTTGGAATACCACTTTTTTACGTTAAATAAATTATAAATATGATTCTAGTACATTCTAGATATTCAGACGTAGAAAGTTATAGCTACCGATTGAAATGAATCTGCAGCCACTGAATTATTAAAAGTTTTACCTACAGGCCCTGCCATATTCATATTCATCTATCTACCATATTAACAAAATACACATCAAGTATACAATGTTAAGTTAAAGAAACGTACCTGAAGATCCTGGTTTCAATTTTCACCAAAAAAACTTTAGGTTAACAGACCACGGTGTAGTATGGTTCCAGATTGTACCGACTTGGCTTCAAAAATTCGTAAAGCCACATAGAGCTTTGTGAAAAGATTGTGTCTTGTTCGATGATTTGAAATCTTCCAAAATCGAAACAGTTTTATTATTTATAGTACAACAATGAAACTGAATATTAATACGTGTAAATTGACTTCTTCTATAAATTGATCTTTTAATTAATTATTGTTTTATACTACTGGTACACTTCTTGAACTGATCATTTTTATTTATTTTTTCTGTTCTTACTAGGGTTGCCTGGAAGATATCGCTTGTTAGCGACAAGGCCACCCGTTGCATCCCTTGTAATTTTTATGTATTGTGTTATTTGTCTTTCTATGCAACGAAGTGTGAATAAATAAATAATAAGCAGCAGATATATCTATTGGTTAGTAATCGGGGTTGAATCTGAATGTAAAATATTTTCAATAAACACAATAAAAGTGGAAAACCACTTCGTTAATAAGTTACAACCAAAATCATAACAAAATAATAATAATAATACGGTGGCAAAGTAACCTTTTTTAACCTAATGGAAATAAGGAGCACCAACGAAGTCAGTGTATATAACTAATATTCAATATAAAAAGTCCCTCGTACGCTGCAAACATATTTCAAAGCGAAGTAAATTTCGAAAAGCAAATGATTTTTCATTTTCGCTAAATAAATTCAATTACATTGTTCAAACAATATATGTGAACTACGCATTCAAATAGCTAACGAAGCTTATAAAATTGTTTGTAATTATAGTTTAAATAAAGTGAGGTAACAAAAAATTTTCATCACGCGATGAAACACGCGACTTTTATTGACCCGACCCAACTTATTGCTTTTCTAAGAAAAAAAATTATTCGCGCGCTGTGTTAATTAGACAAATTTGCATATACTTTCTTCTAGTAGGAAAGCTTACAACAAACTATATTTACAATTAAAGCATGGCTCCATCGTTTATGGGACCCATCTAGAATCTATATGATTGTCTTTGTAGTCAAACACATGTACTAGCTTATCTTTCCTGTTATAATATTATCTGAAGTTCAATAAAAGTATAAAAATGGTGCGACAACAAACACAAACTTTTATTGCAATTTCTAAAAAAATTGTTTACTTTTTATATAAAATAAATGTGAGATCGCGTAATGTAATAGATAGACAGTAAAATGACTTATGACAATCTTTTGAGCCGTAGTACAGGTTCAGCACGTGCTAGGCTTTTGGCCGTGGGTACGCATGAGGCCGGCTATTGGCTTCACGCTTACCCTTCGTCAAATACAGGAACATTTCTTGAACCTGACACGCTCCGAATCGCAACCTGTCTGCGGCTTGGGGTACCGGTCTGCGCTCCTCATACTTGTCCCTGTGGCAGTGATGTCGACAAACTAGGACATCACGGACTATCATGTCAAAAAAGTGCTGGCCGCTTCTCGAGACATGCCGCACTCAACGATATCATACATCGGTCCCTTGCCACCGTCAACGTGCCTAATCTACTTGAGCCGACTGGAATTGCTAGAGACGATGGCAAGAGACCGGACGGTATGAGTTTGATTCCATGGAAGATGGGTCGGGTTTTGGTATGGGATGCCACCCGTTCAGACATACTGGCCCCTTCCAATCTTCATGGAACTAACAAGAGAGCTGGTGCAGCTTGTGATGCGGCTGAAAAAGCTAAAGTCTGCAAATACAGGGGTCTAGGCTCTGAATATGATTTTGTCCCATTCGGTGTCGAGACCCTTGGTCCGTGGGGTCCTAGCGCATTAAAGCTTTTTAGGGAATTATCAAAAAGGTTAGTCGACATCACAGGAGAACGAAGAGCTGGCAGCTACCTCGCACAAAGAATTAGTCTAGCTATTCAAAGAGGGAACGCTGCCAGTACCTTCGGAACCTTGCCTAAAGGGACTCCTTTTAATAATATTTTTTAATAATTAAATTTTAAGGTTAGTTATTAGATATATTTTTAGTTTGAAATTGTATATTAATATAATTAAATGTATTAAATATAGATATACATATATTTTTTCACATTCTTCATGAAACTAGTGGTAACATGGTGTCAAATTGTGCACTCGGTATAATAACGATGACGTCACATTAGTATAGGTAACTTAGAATTTAGTTATAATCTAGATTTGTAGGACACTAAACGAAGTATCGACCTGCTACACTTGTTACTTAAAGTATAGGTGTTTTTCAGTAAAATTACTTTATATAATTTTTTTCAGATCTCCGGCTGATAGGGTAGTGGCTATAATTAAATAAAACGTTAGTAATACTTGTAACATTGTGTTTACTTGTATATGAGAAAATATGTAATAATTCTATAAGTGACAACGCACATCGAAAGTAAAGAAAACATAATACAAATTCAAACGTAGTGCGTCATAGACACATGTGGACCTACCAGTACCGGCAACATAATTTGTGGCTTAACAACAACAAATACAGACTACAGACTACATTTTTATTATTCGCCAATAATCATAATGCAGTGGTCAGTCACCTGACTTGTTGTTGACTTGTATACCTATATCAATGAGGTTTTTGTGTGTCTAAAATTTTGTCAGAGTTTAAGCTGCCATTTAATTAGATATGACTAATATCCTACCTTTGCTAATACCGTGTAAGTCATCAATTTAAGCCGTACCCATGTGTTCAGTGTTCATTTGGGCCGATCTAATTATGATTTAGAGGCTCTTAACCCTTTTACGATTGGGAGAATCTCAACCACTGAAAACACATTACTGAAATTCATTTAAATCGTCCGACAATTACTTCCGGTTGCGAGGCGCGATGGTCAGGTAAGTTAATGATTAAAGTTTGTTGTGTGTTCTCTCTAACCAAAACGAAACGAGCTCGAATCATCTTACTTCTGAACTCCTGCCACAGCAGCTGGGATATTTTATACCCTCCCTCAAACGAGCATTAGTTTCAGGGCATGATATTATCGTCCTGTTATGTATTTGAAAATTGTACAGTATTAAACTATTACAATAATTCAAAAAAGGAAATATTAAGGTAAAAATCGTGTTATCTATTCCCTAGAACGATTATAACTAAAATATAGTTTATATATCATAGAGTTAAATTTATTGACAGTGATCCCATTAAAATCGTAACACTTACGTCTTTATTACGGGTTTCATTGAGAAGACACTAAAGAACAACACAACGGGCATAGGCGAAGAGAACTAGAATAAATTGATCGGCGTTGGTGATACATACGGCAAAAGATCATGTGGCCGTTCACCAGATAGATCGATCAAACAAAAGACTTATTGTCCCCAAAACTATATACTGCAAAAAGAGGCCGGTACCAGATTGTCGGCTCCGAATGTTTCTTTGTCGACCACGACACTCATTAGCTACCGACTGAAGAAAGAGGAAGAACAAGTAAGCAAGCAATCGGAATTAGGAACTTCAACACTAAAACGACACCAACACACACGAAAAACTAAATACACGAAATTTCGTTTGAATGGAAAACCTCTGGTTTATGCACCATTAAACAATAAGTTATAAAAAATAATTATTTTATTTGTGTTTAAATTGTGTAAGGGCTTAATTATATTTGAAATTCATTTTTAACCATTAAAATTTTTTTCACCGTGTTAATTATTTCAATTTATCAATTGGTATGTCAATTTATAAAATTGATTGTGCTTGTATAATAAAAACAAACGGTTTAGTTTTTGTACTAATATTTGATAATTTTTAATATTAAATGAAGAATATGAAAGAAATATCGTGTCGTTAACATATCGTTGAGTGTTAAAACGAATTAAAATTCTTATAAATTATAAGGAGCATTAAAATTTTATAATTCCAGTAACATCCAATTATCATTCATGCTATTAATTAATGCCTTTCACCCAATAAGAAAAACAAAATACAGAAGCTTTTATATAGTTTAATGTGATGCATTAGATGCTTTTAGTGTGAGTTTATAATCTTTTTGCTTAAGCCTTTTGGAGGCTACTTCATGTGAAAAGGCCACACTAATATTAAAACAACTGAAATTATTGTACATGTCTGAAATCTAAAATAGGCCATAATCATTTAATTCAGGACATCAATTATTGTGGATTTGAAATACTTATTTCAATACGTTGTTTAATTTGAGGAAATAGTAATCGGTCCAGTCGTTACGCTATAATTGTAAGAACAAACTAGACTTTCTTAATAAGATTGGGAAACGAATCAAATAAACAAAATTAAAGAAATGTCTTCACTTAAATGCGATTAAACTTGTATGAACTCAAATTAACCAAATGCATCGACACTACATGTATTTGTTTAGCAGCTTTCAATCTGAATTTAATCTATATCGTCTCGTTAAAAGATCACGCTTGAAAAGCAATTTATCTGAAGTGAGGCAGCAATAATACGAAGTTATTGAGTCCAGATTTGCTTTGAAAAGTGCAAGGAACCCCGACATTCACTTGCAGGAATAAACTGTTTACGACATATTTTCGTAAAGTATAATGGTACTAGTGGTAATTAAATATAATATTCATCGGGCCGACTCGACCTGACCACTGTCCATGTATGTGTCCATTATATTGTCCATGCACACAAATATTATAACTCTAAAATGTATGCAGAGACGAAAATATACTCTATATAATCTCTTTTTCAATCTTCTACGCTTCGTGCTTATCGGAGGCAACGGGGTGATTAAATACACTTTATAATAGACGTGAGTCTTGCTCATTAAAAATATATAAATTAAAATGCATGTTTCTTTATGTTTGTAATATATTATACTTTTGATCTCTGCTTCGAAATTCGAAAAAGTACGAAAACAATTGAAAGTGTCCGTAGCATAGTAGCGCGATTTCACTCTTCTTACACCGCTATTTAATAGGATAGGATTCTTAGAATCGATATAGCAATTAGAAATTACAGGGTTGTACAGCTCCTGGGATGCTAGAAAATAATACAAGTAATAATTTTAACTATCTCTTTATTATCTATACCCTTTGCACACAAATGTTTTATTGGAAATTATTCAATGCTAAATGAATACTATATAATATACCACTTACAATTACTACTTTGACAAAAATGCTTTCGGAGTGCCTGTAGTACTCTCGTGGAATAGCGACGACTTCGGAAATCGTCATCCGTTTAATACAAAACCTGAGTTAGAACAATACCAGCCTTGGTTCGCTAACAATATTCATGAAGAGTAAACTAAGCGTTTTATGAGTTCACACACAATGCACAGACAATTAGCCTTCCATATGTAATCTATTTTATCACTATACGTAATAGCTATTTCATTCTTATAAATAATATATAATATATAGTAAGTGAAGCAACAAATATACAAAAAAAAATAAAGTAAGGAGAGGGGTGGCGTAAATAATAGCGACTCGTATGTTTTACCTTTAATTTTTATCTATATATTGTAAAAGAGAAGAAAGAAACCCTCTCTACTTATATTAACTGTCTGACATATATTGTCGATTTTTTCATTTGAGACATTCCGTTTCCTTACGATGTTTTCACTTTTCCTTAAGATTGTTAGATGCGCGTAAAAAATGCAAACTGCGTTGGTCCACTGCTGGGGATCGAATATACGACCTCTTGGATGAGAGTCGCACTGAAACCACTTGGCTATCACTACAATAAAATTCTTACTATCAGGGTTTAATTTTGAAATTCTCAAATCCCTCTTAAGCTTACTTAAGACATATTGATAAAACCAATATTTGGAGTGATTAAAAATTATGCAACCCTAGATAAATGAACTCTGTTATGACAATTAAGTTCATTTTATACTCTTGGTCTTATCCAGCCAGACGACCGGAAAATTTCCATCAGTACAAGATAATACAGTGTATTTCTGTTGGGTCTTAATTGAACGACGCTTAATTAAATTGAATAGGTAATTTTATTCGTTTATTTTATTCTCGCTTGGTTTAGCTGAAACTGTCAAGTTAATGGAAATTATGGGACACTCCAAACTCAGTTGACGCCAACTTAATAACACTCGCCCAAATTAAGTAGGTATTTAATTTAATCGGTGTTGAGGGCTTACTTTATATTAATTTATTTAACTTATTAATTTACCAGACTATACACATTAAATGAATAATTAAGCATTTACACTGCCTTAGTTTCATTTATATTACCACTACATTTTTTGACAGGCTGAATTAATTAATAATTTATTGTTCGTGTTGCATGTAAATGCACATTATATACTATATAATGTGCATTTACATGATAACTATAAAAATTGTCAATTGTCATAAACCACTAATTCCAATAAATTATCGTAACTTTCTTTTTTCAGTTTCAGAGAAAAAACGAGTTTATTAAAGAAGTTATCTGGGAATCGTTTATACTTAATGACTTTCAACGGCGAACAGATGTTACCTTTGACCTAGATCTAAAAGAAGAAACTATCTTTCATTCTTTATTTTTTGAATGACTTCAGAATTAATTGTGACATCAATTATAAACACGATTGTCTTGAACACCTAGATGGCTGGAAGTCTTGTTTTGTGAACTCTGTAATCGACTCGCTCGACTTCAACTGTTTAAAAAGAGAGCATACATCTCCCTCGAAGACCAGTAACGTACCTACTAAAATAATTGCCTTTTATATACGTTCCGTAGGCTCCTTTACCCGCCATCTTATAAAAAAAGTGCCTGAATTCTTAACCCAATTGAATCAATTATTTTTCATATATTTTAAAAATATATTTAAAGATTGTTAAATCCGGGTAATAAATTCTATCGGCGTCACGTTTATGTCGTTATGGAAGCAACTGCTTTTTATTTCCCGAATCCAAAATCAAAGCCATATAAAGAATATAGATTTACGATTTTTGATTTTCCTCTAGAAGTCATTGGGCTTGGGTTTACAATATGCTGATTTTCTTACAATTTCTTCAGCATACGAACATATAATTATGCGCACAAATATCTATCCGGGTTTCGAACCTACGATCCCAGTATTCGCCCTCAGTATAATATGTATTAAAACTTATATTGTATAGTCTTTTTTAATCAAGCACTTGTAGGTAACAAGAATTTCAAATAAACCAAAGTTATTAAAGTAAATGGTAAAATTATTTATTCAATATATTTAAAGTAATAAAGTTTCCGCAAGCTTTATGTACCTTAAAAGCTTTTAACGAAAGAGTTTAAGGATAATTGCTGTTATTCTTGTTAACAAAGTTTAATAAAGAAACTTAATAAATGAGAATTGATGAATCTTGTCAAAAATAAGCAAATATTTATAAAGATTTTCCGTAACAACAAGTTTTCACAAAGGAATTTTATAATGGCCATTTATCATAAGCCGTATTTGAATACGGTCAAAAGGTACTTTTAATATAGAACATTAATATAGAAAAATATAGCATTACAACATACAACTATTAAATATGTTTGATTGATTTCTAATCTCGACCTTAGTATTCGTAGGCTTTGTTGGTTCATTTATATTAAATATATATTATAATCTATCAATTAATCAATCTTTGAACTTATAATTTAGAATTTAGTATGAATTTGTGATTCGTAAAACTGTGTTTTATGTTTAGGTTTGAATGTGTATTCCGTTGTTACGTTTGTGTATAAAATAATTATTTGAATATTGTTTAATGAGTAGCTGTAGGAATACTTTAATAAAATAAATAAATCCTGACTTTACCCTGAAAATTGACTTTATCTGAAAATCCTTATACTGAAAATAAACGATACATATATTGTCGACTAAATATGCATTTTTATGAATTAACAAACTTTATGAGAAATAGTTATTTAATAAGAAATAACCTACAAATTATCGCGCCCTGAAAAACACGACGCGTTTCTTTGGTTCTGTATAAAATAATTTTTATGATTGGAAAGTGAAAAATGAAAAATGGCTTACAGGATGAGAAATAATCCAAAAATAGACCAATAATGATTACTAGAATAACAACAGTTAACAATAACAGTTTTCTAAGAACACATACAAAGCACGAAGAAATTAAAATCGGAAAGCAAGTATTAAACGAAGCTGAAACTTCATGTTTTATTCAATTCAGTTACAAACTGTTGCTACCGCAAACAGTCTCCCTCATCTTTAATACAGTTGAGATTCGATTCGCTATAAAAATATTGCACACTCCAGCACTATAAGTATGTGTTTGTATCGTAACTATAACGTTTATCGGAAACATATTATCGATTTTCGTTAGATGATTCTCTCTCTCTCAATTTTACCTCAGTTAATATAGAAACCTTTTACCTCTGTTATGAATCGAATTTCTAAGGAATTTAAAATAGTCTTAAAAAACAAAGTTAAATGATATAAACGTTTTTGAAGTGAAACTTCTTTAGGTCCACGAGGGTAATTTTTTTACGGATTTTTACTGTCGAAGAAAAGAGAGAGCGATTGTGATTCATTGAGAGAGTGAGAAAGAGCGAGAAAAAATACACGCCTGATGTTGATGTATTAGTTTAGTTGTTATATATTAGAACTTTACGTGGCAATTCTGTCAAATAACGTCTTCAACTGCAAACTTACTTTTGTTGTTGTAATAGAGTTCTGCTTACAGTTATAATGTAACGTAAATCTTCAATATATAATGCTTACTGTTTTGATAAAAGGCATATTTTCGTTCTTTCTATTCCTCATACTAAGCTGCTTCTGCGGATTATATAATTTAAAGATTTTCTTACGCTAGTATAAGAAAATTCAATGATAAAAGTTGCACCAATTTAATAGCCTAGAATCCTAGATTAGTGGGTTAAATTGGCCTAGATAAACGGGCGTCAGGCAGGGTTGATTTCTGTCACCCAGCTCTTTCTAATATATGGTGCGCGATGCTTAACGAATTGAAAGGTGTTTTACCACACAGCCTAATGACCTTGATTACGCATGTGACTTATGTTTTATTACATATGCAAGGCAAACAGAATACCCGGAGTGCGATGCAACTAAAGTGGAACTCAAAAAGAGGTGTGGCCAGGAAATGCCTACTGAACGGAGGAATCAGAATGATCTGATACTCGGCACGGAGTCCATTAAGCCAATGCAGGTGTCTTTAATTTAGTCTGAGGGAACTGATGAGTATATTTCCTCCTGGACAGCCAGAACTAGATTACACAATTGCGCCCCATATGGCAATCTAAAAAACGCGAAAGGGCGAACATTTAAATCTTTCGCGCCGAAGTGAAGAATATTTTCCAAAGTCCATGAGCTTTCATAACGAAACGTGGAATTCTACAAAAGCCACAAACGAAGTTGTATTAGCGACTCAATAGATGCGGAAAAACTAGGGCCAAATTATCTTCGCTTAGTTTGTTAAATTTATTTTTAAATTTGCAACAGTCAATTTCTTGAGCCCTATAGAAGATTATAGTATCCATATTTCAATTCGTTTCTCAAGCAACAGTTCGTTAAGACGAAGCTTGACTAACTATGTCAAACTTTATGCGGATACAATTGTTTGACAGCTCATGAAAGTAAATTTGAATTTGATTGACGTTCTAGAAAGCCTAGGCCACAACATGTGGCTTTTAATATATAAATACAGCTAATAACTTCACTTTGACTTACCTATGGCAAAAAGCTTTAATTATATTTATATTATATATTCGATTATCTACCAATTACTAAAATAAAACAAACGTTCTATTGTAAACATGGGCATAGAATAGTTCGAACTCTGTTTTGAACTAGGCTAGTTTGTTGTTTATTGTTTACATAATTTCGGCAACGACGTATGTAGGTTGATGTTTGACCTGACGCTACCATTTTAGGTAATTTAATAATGTTCCTTTAAGATTTAAGTAAATTTCCTTAACATTAATTGTATTTAAAATTACTTAATTGTTGAACTGAACTGGCCAATGGATTTATCGCAATAAACGTATTGTCTTAATTAAAATACCATTTTAATTACCAATAATACCAATTTTGCTTGTATATGTAACTAATTACATTGATAGGCTAACACTCACAGTGAGAAAATGCTACTCCCCCACATCTCTGTGTAGTAAAGCGTGTAACTTCTTTAACATCACGAAACTCCATATGCATAATAATTTTAATACTGTCACCAACGTTATGTATTGCTAATGGAGGGTATAGAGAAAGTGCATCCTACGAGTCGTCCTCATACATGCATCATACTGGCAAAGGAGTAAACAAATGACACGTCTTCGATTTCGTATTGTATCAAGCGTGATTGTCTTACCGCGTGAACTAAGCCATAAAGGCTTTTATACTGTATAAGGTGAAAACTCTCCTTTGAAACATAAAGATATTAGTTAGCAAAATCTCGAACAAAGCACATCCTTACGTCGTCTCTATTTAAGGTATTATTCCGGGTGACGGTCAAAGCCCTACGATTTACAGGGCTTTGAAGATAACAGGACAAAAGGCCAATATATAGAAGCTGGAACACGGAAGTTAAGGGACGGTGGAGCTCATTTTTCAAAGACATTTTGTATGGACTTCCATAGATTAAGAAGATCTTTCGTTGCTTGTTTGACACTGTTAGGCAAAATGTATCGGGTTTTACTACTGTTATTGTTATGCTTTTTATAAATAAAATAAATAAGTTCTTATATATGTCTAGGTTGTGGATAAATTGACTTTTCGCAATAAACGCTCTTATGGGCAAACGGGAAGGAGGCTCATCTGATGAAAAGTTATACCGGCGCCCAAGGACACCATCAATGCCAGAGGGCTCGCGAACGCGTTGCCCGCCTCTTAAGTGTGCCGGTGTGTGTGAATGCTGTTGCATCCAGCAGGCAATCTGGTGTATCACTTACAAGCTTGTCTATTAAAAAATAATAATCAAGAATACAGAAATCTGAGGCAACGTAGGCAAATGTAGGCAAATATATATTCTTTTATATGAATTTTTGAACAGATAGAGTCTAAAGTAATTTAATACTTGATCAAATAGTGTACAACACTAAAAGCTAAAGACGGTCGAATCCTGGTTGATGGATTTTTTTCTCCGGTTATTAAAAAATGTTTGCGATGAGCAATACGAAGAACACTCATTATTTTTATATATATTATTTACACAATTAAGTGTAAATTGCTACAATGCTTGCTACAATATTATAGCTTAACAAATAATAGTTAAATCCCTCTATTTGTCTATCTCTCGCTGACTGATTGCACAAAAGCAAGTTGCGTCACAGTCAAGTTATGTAATTCGTGTAATTGTTAACTCTTTGCAGTTTTCTTTAAAGAATAAAGGAAGTGGATTGTATTTTATTTCATTTTATATCAATTCATTCTTTTTAAATTTGAAGTCTTTTAATATAGAATCCAATAGACAGAAATTTACGTTTTTACCTTTATGGATGGAAAAGCTCTTATTATGACGTAGTGAGATCTACAATCTGCCTACGAATCACTTCGATGACGTCATAATCTGAAACGTGCTCATGAAATAATTTGGTCTAAGGATATATACAAGAGACTTTAGGTACTAGCCTCCGGACCAGTCAGTGTTCAGACTGGTCGAGAATCTTGCCATTGGCTCGGAAAAGAGCTACCTTCCTCCACAATATGTACAGGATTAAAAATAGCATATAAAAAGAAGCTACAAAAAATATATCTTTATACATTTAAAGAATTTAAACTTAAAGAATTCTCAAATATAAATGTCATGTGGTATAATGAAATGAAAATATGAATGAAAATGAGAAAGCAGCTAAAAGAATTTTCCTGTCACCATGCTGCGTCTAACAATGAAATCTTTCGAATATTTTGTTTGTACTAATATGTAACTAAACTATATATTAGTTCTAATATATATATCCTTACATATATATTTTTATTTTAAACTATAAACAGTCCTATGGTCCTATGATTGCAATATGTAATATGTTAGTAAATACATATAAAATCTACCTAGATTAGCCATACATTCTATTATAAATAATATTGCAATTTTAACAACTTTTTAATTATTTTGGATTTGGAACGCGTATAATATTTAAAACCTTCTTTAGATTTTGCGTCATTTCACATTCTTTCGTGTTAATTATAAAATCACAATATGGAATGGGGATTGGGGTGTTAAAAAAATAAGATGCCAGTGATCGCCATGCACAAAGTGGGTATGGAACTGTCGGTCATATTCGAGACAATCCAAAAACATGATATCACCTGTATGTTCATATATGGTACTATCAACGGATACAACATCACTTCGTCCATCGAAAACAAAAGTTAGACATACAAAGGCTGTTGATGCTTTTAAACCCAGAATTCTTCGAAACCCTATTAGGAAGCAGAAACTATGTTTGAAAAATGAAATATAAATAAAACCTTGTTAATGTTATCTAAGCAAACCTCACGTTTTAAAAATATTGACGAACATATTTTTTATAAGATTGAGTTTATTAACTATTAGCAAAGACCACAACGTTCCTATACGAGTCACATTTTCAGGTCATATACATGTTGTACTTCTAAAAATATCCATTAAGTATCGTAAAAACTTAAATTATATATCCGTCTGTCTCATCCCAACCGTTTAGAGGACAAGGAAAAATCTCTGGAAATACAAGAAATATTTATGAAGACCGTGTGCTCTTGACAGATATTATTTCACTCAATTTCTAATAACATTAAGAAGAAAATTCTCACACTAAGTACAGTTGCAGATTATCGAATATTTTTTAGTAAAATGTACAAAGGTTACTAATGGTCATACTATTGTTTCAGAATAATATATTTATATTTAAATGTTTGTTGATTTTTGGATTAATAACTATATATATGTTAATAATTTCAATAACTATATTTCTCTTGCCATAATTAAACTGCTTAGTATTTCGGAACGCATCTTCTAATCTATTGTTTTTTTTAATGTAGTTCACTATCGTAAAGTACTCTCCCTACATTAAAATATATCTGCCACATTAATAATAAAATATATGACCATTTGAACGACATAAAAAGTTCAGCTCTTTGCAAAAACATAAATTATCAACATAACTGGCGCAGAGAGCCTTGCCCCATGCTTCCTCTATTTACTGCACTTGTCAGATTCACATTGGGTCCATAAAGTTCAAAGGATATGCAGCGCTAAGTCTAGACGTGTGGACTATTGAAATTTTGTTATCCCAGTAAAATATATGACCACTTGAGGAGACTATAAATGGTTTCTGCGTGGGTTGAAAGATATTTAATGTTATAAAAATATCACCTCATCTTTGCTGAAAGACGAAAATTTTAACAGTATTTACTGAGGACTGTAAACTGTGCTTTGCACAAACTATGCTCAAAGATCGTGAGTAAAAACCCTTGGAGTCAAACTCTCTCTATGGGGTTTGACCACAGGATCTTTTAAAAAAAACGTTCTGGTTCCCTTCAAAAAAATTTTTGAATATTCAGAAGTCTGAGTACAAACATAAAAAAAATATTATGAATAAATTAAAATGAACGTGCGTTATCGCTATTATGTTTATAAGCTTAGCAGTGATGTTAGTCAACAAAACGGGACCAAACTTTGAATTTACCTAAAAAGTTTAGTGTCAACAAGCTAATATTTTCATTTAATAAAAGATCCGCACAAACAGCCATATAAAAAGGTAATTTAATGTCATAATTGTCATAGTGTCATTATATTAAATTAAGTTATTTTTCGCACACGCTATGAAGGGAGCTTTCTTTTAAAAATGTATCACCTTCCCTTTGAAAGCATTGGCTTAGATATAACTACATTAATAAGGACTGTAAAAAAATTGCTAATAGGTAGCAATTTTTTCTACAGTACTTATTAAGAATATTATTCTTATATTCCAGGTAATCAAGCTGTAAATGTCAGTGAAATTATGCCATGTCACATGGCCACGTTAAAGAGTTCATGACATGATCAATTGTAACATCCGATCCCACCGTATTTTTATGATTTCAATTATATATCCCATTGATGATCCCATTATCGTGCTATCACAACCATGGAATTGCTCGGTATAATTACTCAATATTGAGATCGAGATCGCATTTGGTCTTGGGACAGACCATTGGGCCTTTACTGTAGCCTCTAATAGCGATACCGATAATGGGAACTACATCGTAGTTTTATAGAAAACATTGTAATCTCTATAGCTGCGACAGCGGAGATAAAACTGCGATATAAATTCGCCACTTGCAAAAAAATCATAAACAAAAATTTTGGTGAGCAATAAAATCCTACTCAACGCTCAAATATTTGCTCTTGAATCGCAGCTTGAGTTCATGAGAGCCTTTTCAATGTTATTTTGTTAGGTGAAATCGTAGCCGTATAAATAATGACTCAAGAATGATATTTCTTGGAAATCAAGAAAATATTTTTTCATGTTTTGGCCCAATTATAGTAAAACTTTTATTTGATTGCCAAAAATAGGTTACATAAACACTTCTCTTGTGACCGTCACTGTTTCAGTGATTTCGGAGCCAATAGGCATTGCTCGAGACAATGGCTAGCGACCGGAAGTGATGTTAGACTGGCTTAGGTAAAGTATGATACTTGTGTGGACCCTCTTGCTCCGTATTCTTTAGATTTTGCGTCAGTCTGTTTTTTCTCAGTTCTCACCTTAGTAGCCTAAAGGGGTTGTCAGTATAGCCTCTCTCATTGTTCCTACCCTAATTGTTTAAACCTCTAGGACTGTTGCTTTATTTCATTATTAAGTTCGAGTATCGAGGTATGAACTCTGGAGTTATTATTAAAACACTACGTATTAACTAAGAGCTACCGAATCGTTCCTTGCGAGAGCTTTAAATTTTGTAATAGTTATTAATATTTAAATTAAATATACAAATGTAAAGTACTTGTTATCAACAACTTGTATTTTAGTATAGTTAACTAAGCCGCATAGTGGTTCCCCAATAATTATACGTTCAGATACGTACGAATATTGACATAACCACAAGCTTATATTAAAGTCCTTGAGACAAGGGGTTGATTGACACGTCTCGCAAACACCGAAATTCCAACTTTCCCCTATTTTAACTTGATACGAAAATCAATCAAGCGTGATTGCTCATAAAACAAGATGTCATATCGGGGAATATTTAGTGTCACTCAATGCTTATAGTGTGCATGTTTTTAAGTGCCGTGCAATCTTGAAGTGTGACTGTTTTCTTTGTATGCAACGTAATAGACATTGACATTGATTTGATATAATTTAAGTCACATCCGTGCCTTCTTTGTTCCACGCCGGCTTTGCGAATGCGCTGTGCCTTCATCTTACGCCTTTTCTGTATGTATCGCGCCTTAGGTTTTAAGGCGAGCGAGAACTTCCTTCACTTCACGCAAAGTAAAATCGTCTAGTGGTGACTCAGTAATGCAAACACTTTTGAAGAACTGAGCAAATGCGTATTCCATATTTTTAAATAGATTTCCTCTTTAATAGTCGTTTGCGCTACTGTCTATGGTTTTGTATTTAGCTTTATTTTTTACAGCTTTTCTGCAATTCGAATACTTTTGTTAATGCCAACTATTTTTGGTTTGTTTTATATAACTTAATTTCTAAGATAAAGTTCGACTAGGTAAAATTGTCTTTTGTCCACACGAGTTTTTTGTATCTTTTCACTGATTATATTTTAACTTAAGTTTGCATCCAAAAATCAGACTGTAATTATATAACCATCTCCTCCTCGTCGTTGAAACTGACTCGCATTTGTTATCAGTAGATTCGAAATCTATATCAATATATTTATGAAAATATGTATATTGTATACAGAGAACATACGCACAATATTAATACTCTGAACAAACGCAGCCTGCAATTTCTCCGGACTAGAATATCTAAAGTAAGTAATTATTTTTTGGGAAAAGGAATAGGTTTCTTTATTAAAATCTCAGACGCTCTTTAACTCTGTCTTTTAATAAATTTAAGTAATCTTTTAAAGAAAAGCTGTAAAAAAAGGCTTACTATAAAGTTGACGATTATATACTTGATAAAAGGGCCTGGGACAAGTGACTAGTGACTAGACAGGCTACTTCTAATTAATTTGCGATATTTGTTTTAAAATAGACTTTCATACCTGAGATCGTAGGTTCGATCCCAGGCTGTGCACCAATGGACTTTCTTTCTATGTGCGCATTTAACATTTGCTGGAACGGTGAAGGAAAACATCGTGAGGAAACCGACACGTCTTAGACCCAAAAAGTCGATGACGTGTGTCAGGCACTGAAAATGATAATGAAACCGGTTCAAAAATCAGAGGCCCAGATCGAAATGGGTTCTAGTGCCTAGTAGTTATTTAATATTTATACTGTATCATATAAAAAAAAAACAAAAAAAAATTGTCTGTAAACGAACATATTCACGTGTAAATGAGAATTAAAATATTAAGTGCCACTTAAATAACTAATACGCTTCTAATCGCAACATCGAAACACAGAAATCCAATTAGTGTTCTTGGCTACTTCAAGTCGGGCTATGAGGGGATGTTACTAAATGTATCGTACAGAAGTTTAATTTACGTAATTATTTATCGATACGTGCCGATTAGAGTGGAATTTCTTGCCAGTTCTTCTCGTCCGTTATACCTCCTTTATTTAATATGTGTATATAAATATATGTTAAGATGTGTAAGTTATGCATATAATACTTATAATTTGTTAAGGTTTACCACATCATATAATATAGTATTAAATCTACGGTATATGTTACAAACTCTTTTATCTAAAATGTATAACAATTTAGTTAAACATAAATGTTACATAAAATACAATACTTTTTTTTATTTTACAGGAGGAAGACGGACAGGAAGCTCATCTGATGCTAAGTGACACCGCCGCCCATGGACACTCGCACTGCCAGAAGGCTCGCAAGCTGCCGGCCTTTTAAGAATTGGTACGGTCTTTTCTTGAAGGACCCTAAAGCGTTTTCGGAAATACTTCAGTGGGCAGTTGGTTCCTTATATCTACAAGTTAAATTAAAAATATGACAAATTGTAATTAAGGACCAAAAAAAAATACGAGCAAATTAGCGAATTAGGATAGGCACTTATTAATGCTTTCTTTAAAACCGATCAGCCGACTACCGAATAAATCCGTTAAAATCGCGAAGAAATCGAAAAAGTGGTTTTGGTTGGTGCCGGAACTCCTATGTTGGTTTTGGCAGAAGGAATTTGAAAAATATTGCAGTCACCGTGACCACGCGCGCTCTAAAGCGCGCCAAACGTCCAATATGTTTAAAATTATGTTTAAATAATTATAAATTTCCGATAATACATAACTTCAATCCATTAAAAAAGTGTTTTATTAAATGTGTAAAAGTAATGTTAATAAAAGTCAATACTAAATATTGCTGCTTGAAAACCTTGGGAGCAAGGGACGAAAATTGTAATATATTGTAAAAACTGCTCTGCTTTGTACTTTATATAAAGTGAATTATGTGGCATTAGTAACGAATAAACTTACCGATTTCCAAAACGCGAAAGTATCACGTTTAAAATGCTGCATTATCTGCAGTAACAAGCTTTATACCAAACATATATTAGAAATAAATCCAGCCGTGCTGATTCCAGTGTTGGTGTAGCAATAAAATGACAAAACAGTAGTTTAAAGTTTAAAATAATTGTGTGCCAAATTGTAAGTTAAAATAAAGGATATGATAACGTGCCAAAATCTAGATAACTGTTTATTTATAAGTTAACAATAGATTTACAGTTTCAAAAATCTGATTCGAAGTGGAAATATTTTTATTGAAAATGCTGTGAACAGTCAAACAGAATATTGTGAGGTAGACTTGATTTTATATAAAATTAACTACTTAATTAGGTGATGACTCTGAATATATTTTTTACTAACAATAAATATTCAATTAAAGCTATTTATAGTACCTATATCATGCCTTCTGTGTCATGACTTCCTTGATTTATCTTAGAATCAAATGCTTACTGCAAAATAAAGAACATCTACTTCGAATTCACGCTCCTAGAGATGAAAGTGATTCCTACAAATATCAAAAACCAAGTCACATGTCATTAGTAAAATAAATATTTGGTTTATTTTGGTAGCAGCGTTTCTTGAATTTATGATACTCAATTTGACAAGCTTAAGTGGTTGAGTTTCGATTGAATAATTAAGAATTTACTGACTTTGAAACTAAGCAAACTTGGCTTCGACGGAACCACATTTATATTGGAATAACAAAATACTTGTTCAATTTAAATTGTGTACGAGGATTAATTAAAATATTTCTTTATTTATGTTCACTGATATATTATTAATCAAATGTACAGGCATTGAAACAAAAAAAACATCTAGGGTTTATTACGAGTACCTACGACATGTGATGAAGTTTCCCTGTCAAAAGTCTCTGACTTACTAGGGAGGCAAGGTCTATTGTACATATCTAAACAAATAATTAATCATTATCTTCTATGATTATTAGCTAGCTTTATTAGATTAGCTACTAAGATTATTTCATTATGTGTAATAAAATTATAACTATCATTGTTATCGTTATTATACATTTTTGTTGGTTGGTTAATGGTTTCGAATCAACCGTGGTAGGGACAAGTAAAAGATGGCGCGTAACGGAAAAATGTGACGGAAGTTTCACTTAAAAAAGATTGCATATGACGACACAATATATAAATATGTTTTTTGCAGTTTCGATTTAACTGCGTAGTAGATATTTTTGCACTTCAAGATCATATAGACACGGTGCAATAACGTAAATAGGTAGTTCCTATGATCACTACACTATTTACCGAAACATCAACAGTTTTCAATTATATTTGAATTAGAATGACGTAGTTCCTAATACTCTTTTGATGACTCTTGCCAGCAGTGGCCGATGTGTCAAATACCACGCTCCAAAGATCAAAGACTGTCTCACAACTAATTGATTTGCAATAAACCATGGCTTTAACAGTTTCATTTAGCACTTCCTTTGCAAGCGCAGTGTTGTATAACTGATATAATTATGTATGTAGATTGTTTCATGCAATCTTCAGAGTGCACATATTCTAGATTCTCTGCTGAATATTTTATTCTGTTTATTGGTTGTATTTCAATGTATAAATATTGTTTACTCGAAAATATTGACAGTTACAAACATAATGTTTCTCGCAAGATACAAGCTTGACTGAGACAAAATTTATGCGATACAATTCCTTGTTAGGTTTATTTTAAAGATATTTATTTCTGATTTATTTATACATTACATAAATTACCTACAATGCATACTTAGGGTAAGTTCTAAGTAGAAATTAATCGCTAACTACGACTTCTTTTCTTCTTATAGTGCCATCTCTTTTCGCGCAAACTGCGAGATTATTTAGTTTTGTTTTAACTTATCACCAGATTAATAAAATGACTTTAAAAACGAGGCCTCAAAATTAATGAAAAAGAAACAAAAAATATTTAGCAATAATCTTAACTTAAAACGATTTGTTCATAATCTTTTACAATTGTATCCAAACCTTAGGTTATCTTAGAAAGGCTAAAAAAATCAGCAGGTTGAGTTAGGTGTGCCCACATTATCAAAATGTCCGACAGGTCGTATACAGATATTACAATCGCGGCCTTATACTTAAATAAAGATAAATAATGTATTTAACAATTACTAAACTATGATTTGTTTCTTTTCATAATTAAATCCAAAAATAAGGGTATTTATCTTTCAATGAAAAAAATAGTTAAGTGTATTAAAACCCACGACCTATATTTCATTTTCGCATGACATCAGAGTTTTGTTTGACATATTTCAATTTGCATTTACAAATGTTTATCATATAGAGGTAATGCGGGTTTTGTAGAATTAATTATGGCGATACAAGCCGCTAGTCAGGTGGAAAGTTGTGATATGATTTCAATGGCAACATGGATTGCGAATTAAATTATAAATTAATTTAATTTTTGTGACCCAATTGGTGACTTTCCAGTTAATTCGAATCACTAGGTATTTCTTTTAATTTGGAACAAACACGTGTCAATCTTTTACTGTCGTATATTGAATATGAAAAAATACAATTCAATTTCTTATCAATTCAGTTTTTTTTACATAACATATTATAATGTTTATGTATTAAAAATAATTGCTGTTCGTTCGTCTGTCTAAACGCCGATTTGTCATAATTAGTCAAGTCTGATAAATACATAATAAGTAAATAATAATAGCTTTCGGAAATTGGTGTTTCATACTTTCATAGCTAGTTGTAGTATCAGGTCCGATCTCTTTGTTCAGATTATAAAAAAGTGAATCGACAGTATTGATATAGGAAGTTTACCAGGTCAAATAAAATTAACAATTTAACATCAATATTTAATCATAATCTCTGTAATCGTATATGTTTGAAACAGTTATCTTTTCATTAAATATATTTTTCATAAGATGTCGCTGACAGAAGCTTAACGGCACTTCCACATAACCTGAAATATATTAAGATACACTAGAAAATTGTAACAAATTTAAAAGTTCCTCGTGGCAGCACTTTTAACGCTGGCAGCATTTTCATTTATTGCGATGCTTAATGCTTATATTAGGTACACTGCCAAAAGAACCATACTTTTTAAATTTTATTAATAGTATTATTTTTTAATTATTATTATAACTATGTAGGTTAGGAATATTGTAAATAATGCATATTTGTGTGAAATGAAAATTAATGATATAAGTAAGTAATCACAATAAAGAAATCATATTATGTCTAGACATCGATCAAAATCAAACGATTAACTACAACAACTAGCTTTAATTGTTTAACGCCCAAACCCAATAACCTATCTCAATCCACTTTTGACCATCTGAGATAAACATCTATTATAATCCAAATATTAATAAAAAATTCCCAATAACCAATCGACGGATTGTAATAGCCACCTGTTGATACAAGCTATCCACGGTAGGTCGAAGCGGTGTATGAAAATTACGGTTCAACTGTGCCAATATCCTATCTTAAGATTTTAGCTTACACCAGTTTATAAAATAATTAAAAAGCTATTTGATATGTTTTATACATAGACATGTATATTTTAAATTATTTATACGTATTCATTTACTTAATTTTGTTTCCATTATCAAACATGAGAAGATATTGCATACTATCCGTCGCCAAAAATGGATTGTCTTCGTAGTGTTTGGTTATTGGTATGCAGATAGGAGCTGGATCAACTGTCACGGTCTGATCTCAGATTGTTTTCAATTTCAGGATTAATTATTGGGTTCGGGTGTAAGTGGAAAGGCAATGTGCCAGTGCCTGCGTCTCAGGGTGCCTGATGGTTCCATCAGGACGCGACATAAGCCGCCGATACTCATCGTACCCTCAGCGAAATCACCAATTACGAATCAATCTCGAAAGCGGCACTCACAATGCATGAAATTAATTAATTAATTTAATAGATTAACATTTTTAATTGTACATTGAGTGATCCAACAAAAAGTTTGCTTCATGTCAGTTCCTGTGCTATAAGACGACTTTTTTATAAATATATTATGTTCGATGTAGTGTTGTTTTTTCTATCTCTATGTATTGTTCTGTAAGTAGTGTACATATAGGTTACCGCATTTGACTTATCTGTTATGATACTTTATCTTATATGTATACTTTAATAAATGCAGAATAACAGACATTGATCAAATCGCACTGAAGGAATAATTACCTGCATAGTCATCATCTCCCCTACAATTGATCATGTCTAAATAGCACCCATTGTTGAACGTTCTATAATTATAGCCTCTGTACTTCGAAGCTCCGCATACTGGACTGTAGTGACTTGGACAGAACACTGGACATGATTCACCATACACTCGCCTAGCGTTCACAAAGTGTTCCTTTATACAAAATTTCATCGGTGTCCTAACGAAATCTGGAATAGGAAAAGTAAGGTTTTAACTAAATTATGGAAAAAATTTGTGTATATGTTGCCAACTTTTAAAACTAATAATCAAACAAAAATAATGATTTCTTGCCCTAAGCTTAAATATACAAACAATGTAGTGAGAACTGTGAGCGTCTGCCATAACTGGGCTAGATTGATTCCAAATTCTTTCATGTGTAAAAGTCACGTTAATAAAAGACAATACTATTTTCAATATTTACAAGTAAGGTGATAGAATAGCAAAAAATTTTCAACTCTAATGTCATCCTTGTAGCAATACTCTTAGTGGTTTTGTAATACAAACCAGACACCTTGCATTTCTTTAGTATATGTATTGACCCATTACGAGGATTACGTATATTCAGTGCATTTGAAATTGTTTTAGGAAACAAAGCGGTAACTTAAAAATATATCTGTTATCCCGCTTCTTAAGTAACAAGACGAAGAAAATCAGCTTATTGGATTACATTCTCTTTGTCAAGACTGACAATATTGAAGAAAGAAAAGTAATAAAAATCACATCGTGTTCATTTGTTCGGAAATAATTTTAAATATCATCACTAAAGCTTTAATTACGTTATTTATTTTTCTTGAACGGTGATAAATACCGAAAGTTATTACCAGACATTGCTCATTGGTTATTGTATATACAGGTGTTTGCGAGCCGGTAAAAACAATTTTATTTTGTGTTGAACGAAGTATGTGGTTTTGATTTCCTATTGTATATGTATATATATATATATGTATTGAAAGGAATACCTTTCATAAAAAGACAATATCGGGCAGGATTAAGTCGTAACACGACATAATTACTATATAATTTTATTTAACCAATTTGAATTAATATAAATTGTCATTCAATTGTTTATAGATAGGTTTATAGATTTATTAAACGTATAAAACTCAGATTAAAGAATGTTTAATGTTTAAAGAACTTTATTTCTTGTTACAAAAAAATATATATTTACATGAGAAACTTAATATTAATATGTATATACCATATAGGTACATACCATCTTAATATATATATTTCTTGTGTGCGTGTGTATGTGACTGAACTCCTCCTAAACGACTGGACCAATTTTGATGAAATTTTTTGTGTGTGTTCAAGGGGATCTGGGAATGGTTTAGATTCACAATTTTGTCCGCTGGACAATATTTTTTTAAATTAATTAGTAGTTGTTGATTTTGGAATGTTTTACATTGGATCCGACAGACGGCGCTACCATCGCACTGTCAAATTTTAAATAATATTCGAATTTTAATTTTAGTCTGTCCCGACAGTTAGCGCTGCGATCAAATTAAAAAAAAGTTTTGTTATCATGGTGTTATTGTAGACCATGTGCTGGATCGTTAGATATTGTCATAACATTTGAATAATACTATATTCAGTGTATCCTAAAAACAGTTTAAATTACCTATTAGATAGATCACCTCGTAAATAGAAAAAACGGCGCTGTTACACAAAAAAAAAACGCGAGGCACAATCGCTCAACAAGATGTTTCGACGTGCTCGTTTTTCTTTATTAACAATGGTTTGCGGAAGTTTTTCGAGTAGCGGCAGCGATTGGGTTATGCGTAAACTTAATTGTAAATTTAAATTAATTAAGTATAATGTTTAATGTTTACAGAACTTTATTTCTCATTACAAAAAAAAAATATTTACATGAGAAACTTAGTATTAATACATATTAATACTAAGTTTCTCATGTAAATATTTTTTTTTATACGAGCGAGATACACGTCGCCATTAGCCGTCTCAATTTTCCTCAACTATGTTCACTCTAACATGTAACTTTAATGCCTTTTTGAATTTTGATTGTAATTGATTAAATAATAATTGCAGATTAAACAATAAAATGTTCTACCTATTTTTATTTTTTTTTATAGAACAGGGGGCAAACGGGCAGGAGGCTCACCTGATGTAAAGTGATACCGCCGCCCATGGACACTCTCAATGCCAAAGGGTTCGCGAGTGCGTTGCCGGCCTTTTAAGAATTTCGAAATTCGAAAAATATTTCGAATAGCCTGAGATACGGGAAATTCTGCTACTATTAGCAGTGAACCTGTTTCGAGAATACGCAACGGGCATGCGCAGTTATTTTGGTAGATGTACTATAATTTAATAACAGCGCTCACAGTGGCGTGTTTGTAATATTTTTTTCTGATTAATAAAAATAAACTTCCATAAATGTTAACTTACCGACTTGATGACACTGCGCATATCCCGCCATCGCGCAATCATTTGGAAACATCTTGTATATTTTATTATGAATATCGAATGTGCAAATCATGTCTCCATCACCAGGGCATACTATATCGCATTTTTTTCCATCTGCCATGGACGAAACTGCAATTACAAATAGAACATAATGAGTGAATGTTTTAAAATGGTATTAAATGCAGTGACGTAGTATTTAAGTATTTCTAACGCTCAAACCCAATAACCTATCGCAATCCATATTTGACCATCTGAGATCGACATCTTAGTGCAAATATTGATAAAAGTGTGCCAGTAACCAATCGACGGATTGTAAAAGAAATCTGTCTATACAAGCTATCCATGTTTGGTTGGATCGGTGTATGTGGATAGACCTTTATATGAAAATGACAGTTCAACTGTGCCAATATTCTATCTTAAGATTTTAACTTACACCAGTTTTTATAATAATTAAAAAGCTATTAGATATGTTTTACACAAAGATGTAAGACGTATGTACCGTTTTATTTACTTGATTTGGTTTATATTGATTATCAAGATTATGAGTGTAAAGAGCGAAGAGATTGCATTCTATCCGTCGCCCAAAATGGATTGTCTTTGTAGGGTAGGTTATTGGGATGTAGTTAGAAGATCGATCATTTTTAATCTGAGATTGTGGATTAATTATTGGCGGTTCTTTTAGAACATGCACAAACTCAGGAAATTCTTGTTATGTGCCGAGACAGGTACTTTATTTAAGATATAAACTTAATAAGACGTTGAATAAATATATGATCATAGAATTTAGAATCAAATCAAATTATGTGTTACATTTATTTAAATTCCGATAATGTTGTTCGCTATAAACAAACAAATGTAACAAAATAATTTATTTTCCACATTACATGTGACAATTGCAACCTATTCTTAATCACAAAATCTATTTACGTAAGTCGTTAAAGAAATTTTACACCACAAATTCCAAAATCAACGTGCGATACGAGAAAATTTCTAATTAACATAATCGAATTCTGTAATTAAATTTGAATAATACGAGAGACAGTAATGTAATTATCTCTAGTAATTTTCGGGTTCTGCTCTCACAATTAAGATGTGAGCCTTCATATAAATGACGTTAATTTAACAACAATTTGGTAAGATGAATGCAGATACGCGAAATAAATAAACAATTTTGTGAGGTTTATTTTAAATGTCAAATTTTGTGGGATAACTGTACGATTTAATAAGTTGATTCGCCTGCTGTGGTTTATGATTCCGTCTATATATATTTAAATATGAAAAAATAATTGTAAGAATAGGTCTAACAGAGTAGGTATCTTCTTTCTTTAATGTTTTTAGTCTGTGCCTGTTATTAATATAATAATATTTCCTATTGTTTTAAAAAATGATTTACCTAGCGCCATCTAGTAATAATGTTTGAAGTTATTTTTTTCCTCACTTATACAATTTGCCACCTCTTAAATATCACTTGATGTTGGAATCTTGTAAAACCTACCATTCCAACAATTTTATGTATCTTTGTATGTTATTCTATCTCAAACTTATTTGGTTATTATTATAATCTTCAATACTTAATCCTACAGAAAATAGCGAGCGAGAAATATTTTTCGTAATGGTTTTAGACGATACTTATTATATTTGAAGGAAGTATATATGGTAGAAGTAAAGTACTGTTAACTAAATCCAACAGAAAACAGAAGCAAAACTGTGTCTGCGTTGTACTTCGTTAATTTCGCCCCAACTTTAACGAAAAATTTTAGCCACACAGCAGGTTTTCCGCCTTTTAAGTAATTTTCTTAAAACTAAAATACTCACACATAACAATAGCAAGCACGAGAGCAAAAATCATAGTGAGTTGTACAAAACTAATTTAATTTTCATTATAATTAAAAATCTGCAATAAAATTTTACATTTCCTTTCCTTTAATTTATTTATAACGTCTGTAACTCACCAATCAACGATCTATTGCAGTTTTTATTCAAATTTATTTTAATCTTTCTTTAAGTTACAATCAATCAATTGTGAATAAATGGATATTACATAAATATGTGAATATGAGCGAGTTTTTCATTGTATGTATGTAGTCTCTAAAGACTGTATAAATAAAATCCTATGTCGCTACAGTATTTATAACATGACCAGCTTTCTGTGACTTACATACTGTCCTCACTGTGTTTTCCTTATGTAAGTTAGTGTGAATTGTACAAACAGATATTGTGTTATAGAATTGGTGTCCAGGTGTCTACTCATAAAAGAAGCGAGACAGTATCACTATCAATCTTTTTTGTGCGCGTATATATACTATTATTATATGTTTTAAGTTTATACTAATATGTCGCGCATGTCTGTGTCATGATTTTTCTTGATGGTAAAGTGATAAGTCACACGTGCCTAAAGATGTCCATGTTAAGTTTTAGGGTGTAACATTTGTGCGTTTCCATTCATTAGAAGTCAATACACAGAGTGTCTGACTCGTTACTTATATTATATACAGTTTCATTTTTTTGCTAAATAACATCCGTCAAAAAACACATGCAATAATAGCCTTCAACGAATTTGGAACGTGTTTGGAACCGAACCACGTATAAACAAGAGGGCTTGTACAAATATTTGTTCCATTTCAGCGCAGGAATTTAGATAAGATGAAGGCAATCTGGCCGCTTCATTATATGAATTGCGTCTTGACTAACCTAATTTTGAGGAACTCTTAGTATTGGAAATAGTTCTATAATATTTCTTTCTTTTTTATACTTATTCTTTTTATTGACTTTGAAGTTGTATTTCTTGTGACTGAGAAATCACTGAATATGCTTACATGGTATATATACAAATAGGAAGATTATAATTCTTTGATTAGTATTGATGAATGTGTGAAAAGCATTCAATCTATACTAATCTTATCTTATCTTATATCTTTAAACGAGCAATTGCTAAAAAATTTATAAAAAAATAAAAATACCGAGCAAAGCATCGGCCATCCAGGTACTATTATATAAAGAGGAAAGATAACGAAATGGATCAAAAAGTAATGGACCGATTATAAAAATGTAACATTATTTATAATATCAATATATTCAATATTCAACCCCGTTTTCTAAAACGACAATCAAACATTACTGTAGCTTCAAAAACTGTGAAATCATTTTTTATGTACGAGGTTTTATGTCAACAGTACAAATGAGATTGTGATTTAGGATACAAATGAGAATCCAAAAGTGTATTATACATCATATCAGGTTATAAGATCATATCTTAATATTTAGCAATTATTTAAAAAAACGCCTGCCTATTATTGCTTAGCAAACTGCTACCCGAAAAAGCATTTGTTGCCTTATTTATTATTGTAATAATACTAGTAGAAGAGCTAATAAAAAGTAACGATATATAACCTTTACTGTGTTTGACACAAGTTGACGATTGGCTGGTTTTGGGTTCATATATTTTTGACATATAGGAGTCATACTTACCGCTAAGGGCGCTATATGACGCTAATAGTAATAGGTTTAGATTTAAAAAAAATAAAAAAAGTCCTTATTAATTTTAAGTAGGTACATCTTTCTTTTCATAGTGTAAGATTTGGGAACCCTTTTAAGTAAATATACCTGTGTTAGGGTTCCCAGCTCTTCCATAACAAACTTAATTACTTAAAATAGCTAAAATTTAACCAATTCGTTTTCTTTTTATTTTTATTTTTTGAACCGTTATCATCAATTTTTTTCATCATTTATCAGATTTGTTTGTATAAGCTCTGAAATGCAATTGCCATTGCTCCCAGGTTGAACGGACGATCTCAGCAGAGTAGTAAGCTTAACCACTAGGCCTGGTCCTCTTCGTAAAACTTTTATCTCAATCTACAACAATTCACATCCAAGTTATCCGAGTGGTTGTGTTGGCAATAAAAATAGCCATTAAGAGACACTAGAAACTATAATTTTCATATTATCTAAGAGTTATAAAAGACTTTTATGTTTGAAATAATAAAATTCATATTATTTTATATCTTACAACCCCACGCGGTGAGGTTTTTTTTTTAATTATTGGGGTTTTATTAAAAAATTGTATAAATGTTAGTAGTAACAATTTCCAATGGAAAGATAGAACAGTAACATATAAAAAAAACTTAAAGAAAATAAATTAGTAACATAATTATGACCCTTCAAATAAGTGTTTTTAGACTTTTTATAACCAGTCTACATAATTCAATACGTAAAGAAGATATAATAAAAGAATAGAAAATTTATTAATATATCTTTTTAGTTGTACAGTTAAGTGTATCTAAAAACATTCAATATATATTTAAGATATTAACAGATATTGAAACTGGGCGTTAACCCCAGCCCCAGTTAGTTAAACTTTACACAACAGTCTTGACATAAAGCTCACTCTCAGAGATAACTGATAAATATTCCAGTGGGGAACTACGACAATGGTCCGAGGTAAGGCGGGGTAAAATAGGGTAAGATGGCACGTTCTGGCCCTACATTCAAAGCTTCACGAGCATTAAAACTGCATTTCACCTCTAAAGTATTTGCGGCGAGATAAAGGGAGTTCTAAGTTCGCTTCATTCAATAGATGCTGCGTCAAAGCTATTAGCAACTGGCTTCATATATTTTTAAATTCTTCATAAAGAACATTGTTAGTTCCTGTGAAGAACAGGATCTCGGAACATTGTTTATTTTTAAGGTAAGTTAACATACCAAAGCGATACAATCAATAAAGTTTTCAAATTCATTCTAATCTATCCCTGAAATTAAAAAAAAAATCACAATTGTTCAAAATTCGAAGAAGGTTATCACGAAGGTTTCAAACGTATATATTTTATATGATGAACATTTTTTTAATAATATAATAAAAATTGGAAACGAGCTTTTTCAATTTCCCGCCAAGAATCGTCATATTTTATATATTTTCACCAACGATAATTTGTATTTGCGACTATTATAGGCGATTCTGTTGATCTGTCATAAAGATAAAAAATAGTTCACCTCTTTAAGTGTCTAATCTATGTATAGACATGCCGGATTTTAGTACGTTATAGGTAATAAAACCTACTTTTTCACAAAGCCTTTCAGTTTATTGCGAATGTGATCTCTATTCAATCTGTGGGCTTTAACTTGAAGTTTTGGAAAGGTCAGCCGTATCTCATTACCTGGGTCGAAGCGTGGGACTAACTTGGTGTTGATTTATAACTTTGAAGAAATTATAGATGCGTAAACGTTTAAAGGTTAATGATAAAATTAGAACTAATCTAATGTTTTTTGGATTGTGGATATTAGGTCACGGAACAAATTGAAAAACGTGTTTTGGCAAAATTGATAATTTACTTAAGAAAATTTAGTTCGAATAGTTTTCTGCAACAAATATATTTACCAAATGACAATATCACCAAGGAGGATATTATTTTTCGGTAAAGAGCACACCATTTTTGTAGTCATATTAATATTTTTACTAATCTATCCGCGCCAATCCTTCTATAGTAATTTAATAAAGACGTATATAGGTTATAGTTTGAAAAAACTTTAAGAAATGTAAGTCGAATAAACTGAATAACTACATAGTCGAATTCTTTAACAATCAGAAAACAAATGTCCAACGGTCAAACTAAATGCTTTTCACCGGTTCGCTCTATACGAGCTTTATAAAATTAATGTCTAAAGTATAAAGACATTATAAGCGTTAAAATATTTAAGCAAAGTTGAAACGATGTTTAAATCTGAAGCTTAATAGTCCAATAACTAAAATAATACGGCATGAGACATCGCTTTATTGTGTTTTAAAATAGAAAATTGCTTATAAAATCCCTACAGTTTTTGTTACTTATATTGTATTTTTAAAAGCTTTTACAATGTCTTTCTTCTAAAGAAGGTACTAAACATTAACGTTATATGTAACAGCTTTTCTTTTATTATTCATAAATTTTAACCAAAGTGTCAGTGACTTTATACAATACGGCAGATGAATTATACTTAATTGTTGTATGGTTTACTGGTATATCGCTCCTATTAGTAGGAAATTTGAACGATTTTTAACAACGGGATGATTTGTTTAAAATCACGTAGGAGTTTATCGATTGGAAGCATAATATTTTATGTCTAAAAGACACATATATTATTACATTTATTATAACAGTCAAATATAGTGTATTGATAATTATTTAGCGTACACAGTATTAATAAAAATAGTTAAAGATTACTTCTTATAGCGCCATCTCCTGGCGAAGGTTGGCAATCATAATGGCTACTTTAATTTTGGATGCCGCGCTACTGAACAATGACTTGGTGCTTTGGCCAAACCACTGTCTCAAATTTTTCAACCAGGACATGCGTCTGCGGCCAGGTTTCCTTCTATCTACCACTTTTATACGTATGATTAGTTGAAGGAGCTCGTCTTTTTAAAGATTACTGAAAACAAATTTAAAAAGTCCCTGTGGCAGTGTACCTTTAATGTTTGCAGCATTTCCTCGCATTTACAATTCTTATTTGTTGAGCTAGCTCCGGGGACACCGTTACTATCTACCAGGCGCCAACTTAAATCTTGAATAAGCGCCTGTGCAATTGAACCCAAGTCTTCACTCTAAAGGGAACAAAATCGAAGTTTGAAGAAGGACTCTTAGATTTTATCTGTTTACTATTTTCCGCCTGTTCGCGACGGCCCCAGCTTTTTTGTTTGTCCGTGCGAGGAGAGACGGGTTAAACCTGACCACACATTAAACAAAAGTAATGGTACAAAGCAAACCTTTTTTTTATATAATCGAGGTGGTAATGCATTTGCGCATTGGTCTTAAAAGTTGCAGGGCTATGTGGGACTCGCTACCTACGCTAAAATCTCTGCAGAGGCTGGGTGAACAATATCCACTAAAAACACCTCGACAAATTCCTACAAAGACGTGTTACAGAGGCTCCGGGGTCGCTATCGGATTCTACCGGGACCTCACGGGATATTACACTCTAAAACCTTCGGTGCAGTATATACTACATAGGAGGCAGGAAACAAAGCAAACCTATTTAAACATATGTTATGTACATACATATATTTATTACTCAAGATGTCCTATAGAACATGGTGTAATGGTTACAGCTCCTTACAAACATCGTGTAAAAAAAAACTTGACGATTAAAAAAAGTGGCGGAGAGTTTAATGCCAGTTCTTCTATTCCGTTCTACGCCCTTGATAACTGGCAGTAAATGTAAAATTAGAATCATTTTATATTTCTTTTCTTTTTTTGACGTTTATAAGTGTACATTATTTTACTTAAATGAATAAATTATTTTTGACTTTGACTTTGACTATGATCTAAAAAATAAACAATTACAAAATTTTATAACGTTAGACTAGTTTTTTTAAATAAAACAGGGGGCAAACGGGCAGGAGGCTAGGTAAAAATGATTAGGCGTCTTCACTCTCATGCATTTAAGTTTCTCGAGGTGTAATAGGGTAACTCCATATTGGCTTACATATAGACTCTCATGTATATATAAATGTTGTTATATTGTTATAAATGTTTGCCGTACAATTTTAAAATATCTCGCATACGTCATACAGGAAAATACATTTTTGAAGAAACAATAACGTACACAGTTCAAAGGATTCTGAGTCAAATGTTTACTTTTATGCAAATAAACAGGCTTTATTGACTTCTGCAGCCTTGGCCAGCGTCCAAACCAAACCTGATGAAATAAATCACCCTTGGATTCATTGATTGTGGTAAACCACAAATGCATTTAATGTGCACCGATTTAACGGAAATAACTGTTTTGTATACACCGAATTTTAACAAGTACAATCTAAGGTTAAGTTACATTGAGGCTAAATTTAAACAATGTCTAGCAGTAAAATGGTTTGGCTAGCTCTAATTTGTATCATATCGTCTGAACAAAGGTAAGTTGCTTGATCAACTACCTTTAAATATAAATATAATGCTAAATTATTATTAACCTTATAAATAGCTTTTATCTGTAATCAGACATTTAAAACATCTAAAACCTTTAACAAATAAAAGAGAATATTATAACCATTTATATACTATTTTTATTTTTCGAAATCAATTAATTAACTTATGTTTGTTACTGTTAAATTTTTCGGGTCGGTTCGTGATGGATGGATTTGGAGGCGTTCTAAAAGTGACATATAAGAAAGGTACATTAATTTAATTAGTACATAATATTATGCTCTTGCACTACGTTCTTTTCTTTTTCTTAAGGGTTGCCTGGAAGTAATCGCTTGTTAGCGGTAGGACCGCCTGTCGACCGCCTGCCGCCTAATAACTTATCTAAGTGTTAATAAAAAAAATTATATTACGATCACTTTCTTTAGATTCAAATACCTTCTTTCTAAGTGCCTATTTTCCACGGAAGCCAATGCATAAATTATCCATCGATTTTCATATGATTTTCTGTGCTATATTTTTTAATTTTGAACATTTTTACAGGTGAACCATGAAAATCGTATTATAATCTGTAGTATCAATCACAATTGATTTGCTTTTAAATAAATATACTGTAAGTTTCAAGGCGGCACGTCGTACTTGATATTGTTTAATTTGACTACGAATTTCTCCTTTATAGAGATTATAAATTTCTTGTTTCATATAAGTGAGGAATAATCCTCGATATTTCTTATATCGTTTTGATACAAGTCAAAAGGTTAACGTTTTTATTCATTTCATAAAGCTTGTTTTCACTTGTCTAGTTTTCTAATAATTCCGTTTTTCTTAGTTTCATCAGCTATACTGTTTGGGTGGCAATCCACATTTTTTAATAAATATAAAACTCCTACGATAGTGATTCATAAAAAATATAATCTCGCTATTGAATTCGCTATCTGTCTTTTCTGGTCAGAGCATAAACACAATTTGAGAGGAAACAGTCTTAGAAAAAACAGTGCACTCCCGCTAAAGCCCAAATATTTTCTTCCTTGTATGATGTTATTTTTTGATAAAATAATATCACATGAAATAACTCTTCTTTTCAACTCTATCTATCGTTAGATTAGTTAGACTTACTGATCTGAAATTATTGAGATCTGAATATCTTTTTGGAGTTTACTCCTTAAGAATCGATTTTCATATATAAGGCGCCCGGTATGAGAAAAATATGACAGGTAAAATCTACTGATGAATGACCTCGTTACTTTTTTGGTGTGCAACTTTCTAATTTGGTTGTCAGTGTATTAAGACGTACATAGTGTATGCTGCAAGGCGACTATACCTATATGTTATTTTGTAAAATGTAGATATATTATTTTCATTAATTTGTTAATTTACCCTTTCATATGGTATTAATCTTATTTTCAGTTGGATAGACTCTTTTTGCGTATGTTTAGACAATCGTACTTAAGGAGTAAACTCCAGTCGTGCGTCGGAGCTGACACACACAATTTTTTCCCTTTCATTGTATTTACATGTTTAAATGCTTTATTAACTTTATTTGTCGAGTGACATAAAAACCTTCATGTTTTGTTTGTTTTGTGTATCTTTTCACTCCTTGCGCTCAAGGTAAGCTAATTTTATTTATCACAATGATTGCCTCGAAGAGATCGCTCGAAAGCGACGAGCCCGCCAGTTGTCCTCCTTTTTATTTAATTATTGTAATTGTACTTTATTGAAGTTATAAAAAAAATATAAAATTTGCAATTTTAATTATTTGCGAATCATTCGACACGAATTAGATAAATTGCCTCTCGCAATAACAATACAAATCCAATATCGCCTTACCAGTCATTGTGCTAAAACCGGTTCGATCTTGGACTAAAATGGGAAAAACCCAACGTTATATAAATGTAATTATGTAATTTGCAAACTGATTCATAATAACACGTGTTAATTTGTTTATGTTGAACTAATTATATCTATTGAAAAAGTTCACTGTACTGCGTGTGAACTTTTTCCGTGGTGTTGTCCATTTTTTATTACTTTATCTAAGTATGAAAATCTTGTTTAATCTTTATATAAAAAATCAATTGTTCATTGATGAAATACCGGTAATCTTTTTTTTTTATTTTCTTTTTACAAAATAATATAATATATCACAAAATGTTACATTAGAAAACCTATTAATGTAACCATAGCAGCCTTGTTTAGGAGTGTGACAAATGCATATAAGGTTAGAGTTACGTTATCTAATATCTGATTGGGAAGACGATTTATTAGTCGCAGTAGCAAATACCTCATCGTTCGCTCGCCATATACGTTGTTTGCTCTCGATGTACAGAGCCGAACTTGCGTTACCGCAAGCTTATTTTTTTATGTCATCTCGAAAAAAGTGCTCGACTAAGAGACAGTTACTTACTTTTTCTGTTATTGTCATTATTTTGCAGTAAAATGACAGTTATACAGTTTACAGGCAAATGTAACAGTTAAGTATAAATTTTTTGTCATATTGAGGTTATGCGGTCAATAACTTGCGGGAATTTGTTTCGCTTCCGTTTGTAAGTTGACCATACGTTTATTCCGTAGTATAATATATAATAGAATGCCAGATACTGGATATGTAATTAAGGATAATCACCTATTATAATATTTTTAACTAGCTGACCTGGCAAACGTCGTTTTGTCATGTATATAATTTATAATAAAAAAATAGGGGTTGACCGTAGAGGGTTGAAAATTTAGGGTTGTATGTATTTTTTAATGCTGATGCGGATAAAAAATAGATGTTGTCTGATTCTCAGACATACCCAATGTGCACACAAAATTTCATGAGAATCGGTCAAGCCGTTTCGGAGGAGTTTAACCACAAACACACAATATTATATTATATTATACATATTATGTGATATTACACGAAGATACACGACATTAAACAAAGATTTACGGAAACACACCAAGATTAACGAAAATAAACGAAGATTAACGAAGATACACGAAAATAAACGAAGATTAACGAAGATTTTCGAAAATAAACGAAAATATACCATCACAAACAAATAGACATATACCATCATGGACTTTTCTGAAGACCTTTTTAATGTGTACAATACTTAGTACATTATTTTGATAAAACTCTTAGGGTTCAGCCTGCGTTTGCAATGAAAGCGGAAAAAATGTAATTATTTACGACATCACATTAGAAACCTCAAAAATAACAGTATTTTTCCACTATTTATTGGATGTTATTACCTGCCTCTTGAATCACTCTATCTATTAAAAAAACCGCATCAAAATCCGTTGCGTATTTTCAAAGATTTAAGCATACAAAGGGACATAGGGACAGAGAAAGCGACTTTGTTTTAGACTATGTAGTGATAAACATTGCAACGTACTTGTTCCACAATCATAGACACAGATGTGAACCTTCCCAATAAAAGCAAATAAGAACTTGAAACACGTTTAAAATGTATTTTTATTGATACCTAATCTGTACATTATAATAATCATCAATGGCGCTACAACCTTTTCAGGTCTGGGCATCAGATTTCTATATCTGTTTCATGATTTGTTAATCTTTTTCTTCACAGTTAAACAGACAGAAAGTCCAATGGTGCACAGCCGGAGATCAAACCTACGACATCAGGAATGAGAGTCGCACGCTGAAGCCACTAGGCCAACACTTCAATACAAATAAATAAATACTGATAATTTGTATTTGGAAGTTTTCTTTTTTTTATAGAACACGGGGCAAACGGGCTCACCTGATGTTAAGTGATACCGCCGCCCATGGACACACTCGATGCCAGAGGGCTCGCGAGTGCGTTGCCGGTTGTCGATGCCATAAAGATTTTACCAGACAAATTTGTTTTGTTATAATGATTTAATTAAAGTTAACATTTTATAATGCCACAGTCGAAAAATATAGAAAGTAACATGACATTTTAAAAATGTAATTTCTTTGCGAATTGCGGTAAAAATTGTTTTAGATTCAAATGCCCAAGTTTCGTGCCAGAGAAAGATATTATAAGTGCTGTATGAATATTTGTTTTAGTTTACATAATGAAGTCGGAAGTTAAATAGGAAATTATCGCCAATCTTAGCATAATTATGAATATATACTTCTGTTGTGTTCGTCTATAATAATAATGTTTATTTTGATTTGATTGTTTCATTATTTTGAATAGGTTCCTAAACTTCAGGAATAACTAAAAAATATATTTTATTAGATCCCTACTTTATCTTTATACGGTATCTTTGATAAACATGGGCTCTAGAATAATTTACAAAAAAGTTAGGGTTCTGTAAATAGTTATAGCCAAGTTGAGAGAGAGCCAAGAATTTTTTTATTTTTTTGCGACTGAGGCGCCAACTTGCAGCTGTGGTCTCTGGCAGATTGATCTGCTCCTCAGCGTAATGGTGAACCAGGGTCAATCACACCCACATCACTCACGGATTACACGACTCTACAAAAAAATTTTCGTTCTTTGTCCTAAAGTTTATACTATTATTTTCCAGTTAGTTATGCACAAAAACGAAAAGAAAATACCTTTTTTCGGTATAAAGTTTGCTTTTGTGATAGTTATAATAATAATACTTGCCAATACAATGAAAACATGATGGGCGACTATATTTGGGGTTTATTGATATAAAGTAGCTATGAACATAAAAGAAAAAGTAAAAGTGTGCACTTTTAAGTTATTTTCCACTTTTCTGTAAACTAATTTGATAGTAAAACTTAATAAAAATATAATAAACATTTTTATTTCAATAGTTTTATTTTGAATCAAAAATTAAAACCCGAGATTTTTTAAAATTTCGTTCAATCAGTCTTCTAAGCACAAAAGCAGTTTTTCATGCCATATATTTTTTTCCGTCTTATTACGACCTAAACTACCGAAATTTAATGCTTTGCAATCAAAGTCAAATTTCATGTTGACCCGTGTTATACATCTAAAACGTACCTTGTTCTTTAAAATACATTGTTATCTCTCATTCTTTTTTATTGTTCTTTTGTGTGTTTCTATGTGTGTTTTGTTAGTAATAAATGTTATGTATATGATCTGTGTATTTTCTGAATTCGAAATCATAAATTAGGTACCAGAGTAAAAGTTTTAACTTTTTTAATTTTACGATTGTAATCAAAACGTCAAATTAAATTTCGACGTGTCGTATAGCTCCATAGTTTAACCGTTATAGCAAACAGTATAAAATACTGAAAAAAAGTCAAAGTATAGATTATAGATAGACTTTCTATCTACTAGGAAGTCAAATTTATTGACCAATGAAAATATATTGTTCAAACAACTCAAAAATAATAATAATTGGTGATAAAATCATTTATGGCCTGGCCTAGAATTAGCTTAATTATTTATTAGTTTCAAAATATTTTAGTCTTTAAAAGGGAAACTGATAGCATTCTTCTTCTTTATGTCCTATAACCCCTAGGTGGGGCAGAGGGCGTCCACAGCGAGCCTCCATCCCGTTCGGTCTTGCGCCTCGTGCTTCACCTCGCTCCAAGTCCTACCAGCTCTCTTTACCTCGTCCGCTACTGTACGGCGCCAGGTTTGTTTGGGACGGCCACGCCTTCGCTTTCCTTGCGGGTTCCAATCAAGCGCCTGTTTGGGAATATGACTGGGATCCCTTCGACGATGTATGGCCTATCCAATTCCACTTGCGCCTCTTGATCTGAATTTCAAAATATTTTAGTCTTTAAAAGGGAAACTGATAGCATTACTATCAACCTAATTTTCTAAGAAGCGTAGTTTTCTCACAACTTAGTACTTGTTGGTGTATCTTCACAATGAGGATTCCTTAGCAACAGCCTTGCGACTTGAATTCTTAAAGATAACAAGTATGAATAAATTCTTCTGAAAGCATTCTTATGAATATTGATGCACAATTCAGGCATGTTTAAACGTCACGCCATTTTTACATAATCTCAAGTCTGAGTAGTGTGTTAATCTGAATGGGGAATTTCTATGTTGTATTGATCTATAACCAAGTAGGTAGCCTATAAGTATTGATTATGATAGATGAATATGTGATTCTAAGAATCTTCCAGCGCTCAATGTCCTGTGCCACCGCCAATTGCATACTTTCAACTGCAACAGGTCCTCCTCAACTCTGTCAATCCAGCAGTAAATAGTAAGCAAGACGCTTTTTGGACAGCAAAGCTAGCGGAGTGAGTGAGTGTGAGATGATTCTGATGTTAGAGAACTCTGCTTTATTCCCATGTCTTATTCCAATGAAAGAGCGTACAGAAGCCTCCCATTGTTACAGGTCTCCATGGACGCTGTTAACGACGATAACCACTTACTTCTTAGTATCGTAACTGCTATCTCATACAAATACGATATTATCTTTCTTTGGAAATACAATAAAAATTTTCAGGCCTTGAAAATGTATATTAGATTTTCCTCTTATAATATGTAATAAAAATCTCTTATAAACAATAATCATTTATTTATAATCTGATAATACTATAATATGGCACCTTATATCTACGATCACAGCCAAGCAAGTTAATAGTTATTGAATCCTTAACCAACAAAGCTGTTTGGTCTTTGTGGGTAATTTTGAGGGTTCTTTCTTAAAGCGTCATACTGTTTGGCGTTGAGATACCAAAATGGCCTTTGCTCGACTGGCATTTGTTCTATTCTGTTAATTAAGTTTCCATCTCCTCTGGCTTCAATGGGAGCGTCGGAGTCCTCTCCAAATCGGTTGCCCAGGGGTGAAGACTCGACAGCTGGATAGCCTATGGGTCGGAGACCGGCGTAAAATGGTCTTTGGGCATCTGCTACTGCGAAGATGAGGGCGAATGCAACTGCTAGTTTGTATACTGCCATTTTATCTGGAAAAAATATTTTTGTATTATAATTTAAACACGTCATATTTAAAAATACAATTTTTAAAAAAGCCGATATTTTTAATAAGATTTTGAGGTAAACAAATGGGCCTACAGGAGCCCATCAGCACAAATTTATGATGCGTTGGTAGCCTTTGAGGGCTTAGGCAAGAGTATGCTTTTTAAAATATATTATATTTTAAATAACTTCTGATCAAAATTTAAACAATAAATAATAATTAACAAATGACTATAATAATATTTACCTTATTTTATCGATGTATTTTACGATGTATTCTATTTGTTTAGCGTTTGTATTTTGTTGAGCGCAAACTCGTTATGAATGCAACTGGACAGAGCGCGGTATAAATACGAACGGAGACACGCCTTATCACAACGTCACGGCTGCCACAGACCTAAGACGATCACGACTGACATATATAAATTCTAAAGTTAGTAACCTTTAAATTGTATATAAACTTTTTTCCATTTTTGTAATAAAAAGTACACAATATTTTATAAGCGTAATCAATTGGATTGTTCGGAGAAATAGTTGAACCTTTAACACTGACATGGGCCAAGCTATCAGTGAAATAAAGAGACAAAATTCAAAATAACCAAAAAAGAAAACGTAACATAACGTAACGTAACTTTAATAGTATAAATTCACATTTGTAAAATTATATATATTATTCAACCAATTTTACTTACACTTATTTTGGGTATAATTTAATCTTTTAATTTTGTTATGAGCTGGTTACCCTGACTATTTATTACTTAAAAATGTTCCAACATGTAACAATTCTAATGCATATATTACTTATAACGAACAAAATCAATAATATTTAATACGAAATATACATTTCTTTTAAATTATAAACCACATGGTCTCGCCAACAATGTAATATATTTAATTGATTCATTTATAAAATATGCATTTGATGAAAATATAATCACAATTATAATTTTAATTTCAACTTAAATCAAACCTATCACTATAGTAAACACAATATACTTATTTTTATGTCTATGACATACCAGTTCATTACCATTAAAGTGAAGTAAAACCATGACCTACAAATAGAATATGCTGGTCCACTCTATTTATTATTAAGGCAGCGTAAAAACCCAGTATCACCCACAGTGATACGTAAGCGGGGTTCCTCATCTGTCCGGAGAGTGACGTAATCCAACACGTCATGATACTGACCATTATAACTTGGACTTGAGTAATAAGCAATATAACTACACAACATGTTCATGTTAGGTGGTTGCATTTGTATGATGGACTACTTTAGATTTTTAATTTCTTTAAACTTATAAATATTAATAAGGTTAAAACGATTGCAGTCTGGAAAATTTCAAATCTTCAGTATTTAAAGATAATCATAAGATTATATTTAAAATATAAAATTATAAAACAATCTCTTATTGTTTATAGTAAAATAAATACTATTTTATTGATTATGAGTTTCGCTTTTGGATACTTATTTAGCTTTTAATTACAGGTTTGTTTTGTACGTGATTAATATTTTTTGATTCTTGTCAATATATGAATTACTAACTAATAACTTTATTTAGTTACGAGTACGAGAGAAGTATTTCTATTATCATATATATGTATTAAATATTTATATTATATTGTATGAATAGCAGTAAATATATTAAATTTATTTTTATTATGAATAGTTTTATTCGTCCGGCTTCGCAATTTATAGATAGTTATGCGATCCATTATTAACAAGTTCGATATTAAATATTTAAAATCCTCTTCTGACTCATTAAAAGACGTTATTTTAATCACGAATGAAACCCTCAGATCACGATTCTCAATAAGATTATTATCTGACCTTTTATTGTTTAATAGAATTTAATAAACAGAATTTAAATATTTATCAAGTGTAAAACAATTATAAGATATACTACAGATCATTTGTTATAACAGAAATCGTCTTTCTAAAAATAAAGCAATTTTCATTAAACATTAGGAGTTACTTCCAATACACTATTTCACAAATAGTAGCAGTATTTTTTGTTGATGAAAAAAAAGGGAGATAGATAAAGTCCCTGGACACGATGGCGAGGGAGTAGAGTGAAATATTATAAAAAAAAAACAAAAAAAAGTCAATAGGAGTTGGATTTAAATTTAAATTTTTATTTTATATAGGAAAGTTCCAATTACAATTGAGGCACGCACACAAGTGATAAACAAACTGTTTTTTTACATAATAGATAATGCATGTTTGTGGCATATTGATTATGGATAATACAATTAATTTTGTTTATTTATAAATTAGGTTATTTCCTGAACTTATCTGTGGGTATTTTAAGATTATTCCTAAGTCGTAAATAGGTATTTGATACGGGAAATACATTACAGATAATGCAGTAATAAAATTATCGAACGGTCTGTGAGGGGTTCAAACCACTTAACATTTTTACTATGCAAATAAATATAGCTATACTTCGGGATAATTGATATAATTTCTGGAATCTATAAATATATTTAAAATATCTATCCAGTTTATAATATTACTATATTTCTGATCATGATGAAATCTTTGTAGATATTTTTGGAGTAGAAATTGAGTGCCGTCAAAACAAAAATTACGGAGAGTTATTTTAAATTTAATTAATTAAGCACCAGTTAAAATGAATGGAGAGATGAAATAAGGTCTATTTATGTCCTTTTCTTCAGGACATAAATAGAATGTACCTATTTCTAAATAGTCGAAGAAATTTTCGAGCCTTTAGAGTTAAGACTGTCTTATATTTATTCTAATAAATAATAATGAATGAAAGGCCGGCAACGTACTTGTGAGCCTTCTGGAAATGTGAGTGTCCATGGGCGGCGGTATGACTTAACATTAAGTGAGCCTCCTGCCCGTTTGCCTCCTATTACAAAAAAAAGACAGTCAGCGATATTTTAGGAAATATTTATTTTTAAGTTTATTTGTTCTATTGCAAGAAATAAAATGCTTTTTTTACATATATATTTGTTTTATTTTGTAGTAAGTCAACTACACTCTTGTAACACTGTGAACTTTTTATTTAAGTTATCATTAGGTACTATGATAGGGTATCTATCCCTTACCTATAAAATGAATGCTTAAAATCTCGTAGTCACTGTCTAATATACAATATACATGCTTATTATAACTTTTTGCCGAATCAAAATTACCACTACAATACAATTATTTCGATACCCACACGTCCAGCAAAAACAATAATTTGATTGTTTCTATACAGAATTATAATTGGCATATAACAAGAGATACTATAATTAAATATCTCTTATGACCCTGAGGTGAGTTGATAAAAAAGAGATTCCATTTTTGAAATATCAAAATAAAATTATTAATATTTTGAGTTAAGTTACTTCAAGACTTATATGGCCACAGCCATTAATCCTTTCTTTCTCCATCTCATTCCTGAAAGTCGTAGGTTCAATCCCCGGCCGTGCACATTTGGATTTTCAGTATCCGCATATAACACTTGCTCGTACTGTGAAGCCAAAAATCTTGAGAAAACCGGAATGTATCAAATAAAAAAAAATGACATATAATATGTCAGATAGAAGGCTGGTAATTTAATTGTCTATAAATAAAAATGATCAAAGATGTCATCTGAGGCCCTTAATGGGTTGTAGTGCCACTAGGTATGTTTTTTTTATAAACAGGGGGCCAACGGGCAGGAGGCTCACCTGATGTTATGTATTACCGCCGCCCATGGACACTCTTAATGTCAGAGGGCTCGCGAGTGCATACCGGCCTTAAGATTGGTACGCTCTTTTCTTGAATGTACACTTAAGAATGTCAGATAAAATAATTACTTTTTATTTACTGCTAATTCTCAACATAAGTAACGAACGGACGAGAAGAACTGGCAATTAAATCTCTGTCACTCTTGTTATTTTTTACTGTCTATTACGCAAGATTCCTAAGTATGCACAGAAATGATGCGCCATTTATTAGTTTCATATAATTTGGACATGTTGAGATATCATAAGAGCAGTTACTAGCACAGTTTTTCGTAAATATATAAAACCGAGTTTTTAATGTAAGAACTTCGTGGACTCGAACTCGTTAAGCAAAAATGCGACAGTTTAGTACTGCAATGTTTTTACCTAATGCCTGAATTACTTTTTTCATGTAAATACCTAAGTTACTGACATTCTTAATTAGTCGACATCACAGAAGAACGAAGAGCTGGCAGCTACCTCGCACAAAGAATTAGTCTAGCTATTCAAAGGGGGAACGCTGCCAGTATCTTCGGAACCTTGCCTAAAGGGACTGCTTTTAATAATATATTTTAATTATTAAATTTTAAGGTTATTGGGTATATTAGAATTACTATTAATCTTTTAATATGTAAGATTTTTGTTAATAACTCATTGTATTGTGATATAATAAATATTAAAGTTGTATTATGTGTCAAATAAAATACCTAAGGACAATAAACAAGTGTAACTTTTTTAAACTTTTTTTTTATATCCCATCACTATGTTACGCATGTAATTCGATGGAATGTTGCGTCGATTTAATTCAAAAATCGGCACCCAGACATCTTAAATTACCAAGAAATTCCCCTCGCTACATTGACGAGACGGTACGGTATTAAACGGATATTGGTTGTGGTTCGCTGGAGAGTAATTCCGACCACAGACCCAATACTATATGAATGAGGCCAGCTGACAAACTATACGAAATGGGTAATTTCACGCCTTAGCGAATGACAGGTCATTTAGCAGCTCTCTCTGCATTGCAGATAATATACAATTAATAAACAACGATAAAAGCTATGTATAAACAACACTCGATGGAACCTAACAGAATGTGAGAAGGCAAAAAGCTATAATATTAAATATACTATAAACATTAGTTATTTATATCCGATACCTTCTATTTGAATTTTGGCCGTCAGTCTTTTGATGCGAGTTTTGTCCTTTGCCAGATGCAGCAACTCTACTGGCGTCGCATGACTCGTTCCGTTGCCAAGCCAATACATAGTTTCCCTGGATTTTACCCATTATAATTAAAAAAAGGCGGTGGTAGTGTTCATGGCTCAACACGTGGTCCAGGTACGCAACTTTTCGTTTTTAATGTTGTGCATAAGTTTTTTCGACATTCCAACTCGTTTAGGAACTTTCTCGTGAGAGACCTTCTGGATCCAGCTAATACGAAGCATGCATGAGTACCACAATGCATCTATGCGTTGGCAGGTCACATCAAGCGTACACAACGATAAAATTGGTGACATATAGACGCGGTTTTCCTTCCTATGTTTTATTTCTACCTAACCTTATTTATTTTGTATGAAAACCTCGATCAGCGAAGGACATTTGCATGAAAGCTTTCGTTCAATTAGTATTCAATCCAGTATGACACTAAGTATGTATATGGCAAATTTGAAATCAAATATTTACGGCTATGCTAGCTGGATGGTATGGCTTGGACTTAATATGTTCATTTAAAACGTATTGATGATGATTTATCTATTGATACGGGACCTACAGATATTGGGACGTGATCAATAGATTCGACACTCAATGTAGAGAACGGAAATGCCAAGAATTATGTACTAAATTTTTTTAATTTCGAATTTTTTTGAACATGTAACAATTGTGGAACACTTGATTGGTTGTAGAATTTTAGAAAGAACTATCTATTCAGCTTTTGTTCGATCGTCACCAAATGACATCACCCCTCAATACAATGAAAAAGCAAATAAAACTTACGCGCTAATAAAACACATGTGATAAAAGAATATATTACTTAAAATTATGACACTATATAGAATCTGAAATTTAAATTATACGACGAAACATACTCCTGCAAATATACAAGTTCGATTTTGAAGAGGCGCTTAAAATATTTCATATACGGAAACCAAGTACAAGTGCTTGCGTCATAGAAATTTTATGGCTTTTCGAAATAAACATTTTACGATAATACTGATATAAAATAAATTACCACAAACACGGATGATGTCTACCTGCAATGTTTGCATATTCATTGCTGCATCACTTGTCAGCTTATCCTGCGCAGTTTAATCGTAAACTTGTTCGGAAATTTGAGTGCCTTTGAATTAGTGATTATTTTTGTAATATAACATTAGTAATAGTCTTTATCGCAGATACTTTTTACACTTAAACATAATTATATTTCTATCTCATTCTCTTAAGTACCTGTGTGCCCTTTATTGGCAAAGCTTCTCCAAATCACTTCTTTCCTATAAGAACTGCGCCATTTTTGAAATATTACCTATATTCAAAATTCTAATTGATTTAGAGTATTTTTCTCAACCATCCACTTTTGACAGAGAGAAATAATATATTTTATTAAGTCTAAATCAAAAAAAAATCTAGAAATTTAGAAAAAATTAACATCGTTAATCTAAATCTATCTATTTTCATTTCAAATATCAATCATTTTACTTTATAGATAGGCTACCAAAGTATACAAGAAAAATTAAATATCGTCGTTTCTATGACAATTATCCCTTCTTAGAATACAGATAATATTAAGTGGCCACTCGAAATAATCTAGTTCATAGTAATCAAGAAACAATAATGAGTTGTTTTTCTTTTGTTTATCTTCAAACTACTTAGAGGTTATAACTTTTTATGCTGAATCACATTCATGAGTATAGGAAATATACATTAATTATCAGTTATGAATTTTATTTTGTTTATATTTGTAAGTTCTTTTATCTTCGTTATTTTTTATAACACACCTATATACACATACGATATAGTATACTTATAATAATAATTCGATAGTATAAGTTTCCGTATTATTGTTATACACTGAGTTGTTGTTGTCGCCAGTACTACGTGTTCTGCAGTAGAGACCCTTTTTTAAAAAAGCCTTCTCTTGCGCTTTCCATTTCATCTGTTCTTTGCTGCGTGGGCCTTTAGAAAGAATTCAAAAATCCAATTGTGTACTTTTTAAATCCCATTTGCGTCAATGGACGACCAGAGAAATACTTTTATATATTTCATAATTGATTTAAAGCAAATATATCGTAATATATGTTACGTCTTGCCAAAGTTAAATGGTTAATGGTAAATCTAGTGCTATTCGTGGTCTATTTTCAAATTTATTTATATTTTTAACTAACTCATCTACCATCACATATAAATCGATTGCAGCCGTTGCTGCAATCGTTGCTCAAATCGACACAACTGAATAGTAATAGATTAAAATATTAACTATTTTTTACAGTATAGGTATTGACAAAGATCTTTTGTCAGTACACTCAAGGGACAAAACGTCTGTCAATATGTGCAATTCATGAATTAATTACATACATTGTGTCATGTTTGTATTTCTCGAGAGGTTTGGTTTCGCTGAGGGAAGAGGTATCTGTATTGGTAAAATAATCTGATTATAAAGAATTAGCTTCATGGAGTGGCCGTAGCAGAAATAACAAGTATCAAACTATCGTATAAGATATCGTAGAGATACATTTTTGTGTAGATGGAATCTGCGAGAGACTGTAAAAACTGTATTTATTGTATTAGTTGTGATAAAGCCGCTTTGACGAAAAACAAGTGAGTACGTACAAAGTACACATGTCATGGTAGCTGTACACACTCGGCGAGACACCCCGAGACAGGCCGAGGGCGAGAGTGTACAGTAGAGCTCTCGTCTCGCCTCGCTTCCTCGCAGTCGGTCTCGCCTCTCTCGGTCGCCTGTCGGTTTTTTGCGCACGAGTCAAAGGGTCTCGCGAGTAAAACGAGAGCGACCTGTACACACTCGTTCAATCACTTGCTCGATGACTGTGGTTGTGACAGGACGTATCGCACAATGTGGTCTAACGAACGCGAATGAGAGTTTTTGGAGTGTTACCAAAGGGAATCGTTGTTATGGAATCCGAAGGATGTAGGACACAAAAATAAACAATCTCTACATGATGCTTGGATGCGAATAAGCCGGCCGATGGATATCCCAATTGAGGAACTAAAGAAAAAGCGAAATTCACTCATGGCTACGTACCGTGGACATAAAAGAAAGATTAATGCATCGTGGTAAACGTGAAGAAAATTATTATAACTTATTGCACAAAGACAAACAGCAGCAGCGGTTTCCACGTCCATTATTAACGGTGTTTTAAATACAAATAACGTAACGAGTGTGTACAGGCTGCGCTCTTCTCTCGGTCCTCTCGGTCGAGACACACTCGGCGAGAGCCTCTCGCCGAGTGTGTACAGCCACCATAAGAAGTGAAACTTCTTTGTAAATTAATTATTACTAAGGTATAAGCCCCAATAGATGGCCATGTACCAGTATATGATCACTCCATGTATTTGTATATCTATATTCACACTGCTTACACACTTATGTGCTAATTGATAATATAAAAATATAAAAATCTGAGTCTACTGTACTAGACGTCATGCGACAGAATTACCATCTAAAGTTAATGAATATATCAATAGCGTGTATTTTTTGAAGTGAAACTTCTTTAGAATCGATGTGATTTCAAACCGGATGCAACGGAAAAAGCGACAGTAAAAAGAGAGAGAAACATATATTCATAAGATTTAACGTGGGAGAAAATGAGATAGATAGAGAAACTCCTTTAGAATCGTAATTTCAAACCGGATGTAATGGAAAAAGCGGCAGTAAAAAGAGACAGAAACATATATTCATAAGAATTAACGTGGGAGAAAATGAGATAGGAGGCATTATACATCCTCTTTTTACTGCCGCTTTTTCATTTAATCGAATTTCGAAATTTCGTTGTTTTAGTTTTTGTCAAATTAAAGATTTATATTAAACCTATAAATTAAAATTTATCATTAAAATATACTGTTTTTAATACAAAGTTTATTACATTTAGAAAGTAAAAAATGTTTGATTTATATATGATTAATTATAAAAACTTTGTTTTTAAAGGTTTCACTTCTACCACGTGTGAATTGCATACATGTCTTTTTTTTTCGATCTCCCTTTCTCACTCACTCATAATCGGTCTCAATCGCTCTCTCCCTGATCTTCGACAAAAACTCTGCACATCTTCATGACGTTCCATGCGTAAAAAATTACCCTTATAAAGAAGTTTTACTTTAAAAAGAGGGTTACGTACTGAAACTGGCATAATAAATATATTAACAGATCAATATGAATTAGTCCGATTAGTCACAGACGTCAATAACCCATTTAGATTTTCAGCACGTATTAAAATATTGTTACCACAGTTAGGGAAAAACCCTGTTATTTGTCATGTCTGATTCAGATTTAACCTGCAGTTATTCCGAAATAACTGGATTCTAAAATATTACGGTTTACTTTACGTTGCGGTTTGGAGGTTGTAGTTTACTTACAACGCCCAAAACTAAACATTGGGCTTAGGATAAATAATAGGATGTGTACGTATGACTCATATTGTAAGATGTAAAATTCCTTTGAAGACATATATGTATTTGCACGCTATTATGTGTGATTGTACGACCATAAAATTTTACTATATTTTTGTAGTAGTTTAAAAGGCTAAAGATTAGGTTGCCAATTCGATGTATGTATGTAGGATGTTATTTTGTTTAAGAATCTAGCTAAACAGTTATTTGCTTAGTATCATTCAATTATCTAATATCTATGTAATCTAGCACAGCCGTTGGATTTAAATTAAAACACGCTATGATTGGTTTAAAATACACCGAAAATCATACTCCTGTTATAACCGGGAGTGTGTGCAGACATGATTTGGTTTCTATTTCTTAATACGTAGCCGAAACTGTTAGAGTAACCACACTTTAGAGTTTTTCTTTTTATAGAACAGGGGGCAAACGGGCAGGAAGCTCACCTGATGTTAAGTGATACCGTCGCCCATGGACACTCTCAATGCCAGAGGGCTCACGAGTTTACCTTTGTGTAACTGTAACTTCTGCCCACTTCTGGCATTTCCTGTACAATGAAAATTTGGAATTGCAGAATGATAAAAATCACATAACACCCATGTCGTTTTGTCACAAACAAAGAAATGAATAAAATAACATATTATTTGAAACATTTATTTGAAAATTTATTAGATGATAAATTTACATAAATATTATTTACTTAAGGCTTTACACAAAAATATATTTTACAGTTTCTTGGGTTTTATTTACACGTAGACCTATCTCGACTTGAAAGTAGCCTCGTCTCAATTAGCTAAAAAATATCATTTGTTATTACGTTTTATTTGTATTTAATAAGGGCAATCGCTAAAAATAGCCTAAAATAAATTAATTATTTTGATTGACGTTGTGTAAATAAAAAAGGAATTCCTCTGTAGGAAGTTGATGAAACGATGTTTCCTTTGGAGTAGTCTCTGGGGCCATGTGGTACAAGTGCACGGGTTAATCAAAGATTTACGTTGGCGTCTGGTAAATCAAATCAAATCAAAATTTATTTATTCAGTTTAGATGCGACTTAAGGCATGCTTATGAATGTCAAAAACGTTTACAAAATTCGCGAAAGAGCAAAACTACGCCATCCGTTCGCAAGACTACCAGGAGGTCTTGGTCTCTCTTCTCAGAAGAGAAGAACGGGCAAGTGCAAATAGGACAGCAAGTGCTCTGTTACCTTCGGAGAGCACCACTGATGGCGATCGTTTTATGTGGAATCTTGGTGTAATTATCTTCCATCTGTCCATCGCTGATACAAGGTGGCTTAGGCAAGATGCCTTAAGAAGAAGTCAAAAACTAAATTTGTATGAAAATTATGTCGACAAATTGTCATATAAATTCAGTTTTCGACTTTCTAGATACAGTAAACTCTAAGGCATCTTGACCATGACTCAGGATTTTTGCTATGTGTATCAGCATACAAGGCATATACAGCTAAAGTTTATAAACTATACTATAGTAAGAATTTCGATAATTAATTATTATTATAACGATAGCTTTCCTAGTCTTCTTATTAATTTTAATAAAATGATATAAAATCACGATTAACGATAATCATTTGGCAACTCACATAAATTAAGACAATTTTTAACTATTTGAGACTGAGGTTTAATAATGCGCAAGCAGTTGTTTCGCACTTATTTAACACTAAAGGATTACATTTATAATATGTACTATACATTCTAACCAATTAACACATTAATATATGGAATGGCGAAACTATATATTAAGGACTTAAACCTACTATGATTTTTATTATTTATTTGTAAGTTGATAATTTATAATTAGAAATATTTTCAATTAATAATAAATAATGATTACTTAAATTATATACAGTTTGACTAGTATATTTTACAGTTTACATTTGTGTAGAAACTAAATTTGTCTTTTTTGTTTCTTTCTGTCAAAAAGGTTTCCGCTGTGATAAAAAGAGACAAATGACTAGATTTATTACCGTTTATGAATTAATATAAACGCTTACAATTTGTATATAAACAATAGTGTATTAATTCTTGTTACGATTTTACACTTCAAATGAAAACAAACTTTGGTTCAAGCCAAACTTGGATAAATTATATTATTAATGGTAAGCCATTGAACAGAGTTTAACTCTTTAACTAATTAAATTAAAGAAACAGGTGTAGTGGACAAACATCCAACAGCCGCCCAATAAAATATTTTATTTAAAAATCCACTAGACATAGTTTAACGGCTCGCAATTCCTTGATCCAATTTCCTTCTAATACAAGGTCCTAAACAATAATAAAACTGTAAAATATTTTATAAAAATACAAGGAAAATAATTACAAACTAATTTATCTGTTAATACATTTTTCATTGACATCTGCGAGGAAATCATTGGAATCTCTGATGGTCATGATTGTGACACCATCACTGTTTCTGGATATTAAATTATTTTTCTTTTTACTTCCGTAGTCATAGTTGGATATGACGACGCTCTCTGTAGGGTTCCTGTTGACAATAAAGATATGTAAGTATATGTTATTGAAAGTAAAAAGTCTTATTTGCAAGCATTATGTATTTAGAATATGTAGGTACTAGAATTTAGGATGGTGATATTTTAAAACAAAAGACGAAACGTTGCGTTTAATTGTGATTAGACAAAAGGTAACATTGTTTCGGGTTTTAGCTAACTACAATACAATTTAAGAATACTTTGACATTATTTAGCATTAGTAACAATTAGGCTTTATCTTTAAATTAAATTGTACTTTATTCAATATAATATTATTAAATTTAATTAATCTATTAATATACTTCATTGACTCGTGTACTCCGTTTCGTATCTTTTGTTTATCAATGTTATCTGTTTTGGCTTTGAAACTTGTCTGTGTTTTTCCTCACGCAAATATAGCTTTTAATTGACTACAACTATAAAAAGTACTGAAACCACTATTGACTACCAAAGACTTAAGAAGCTATTTCAAAAGGTACAAAAATAATTATTACATACGTATATCTAGCAGTGGCGAAGAGTCCATACAAGCCGATTCCCACCGGGTTACCTTTCAAAAATCAGTTCCATATTCATACAAAAGTATTTACATTCTATTTCATTAACAAAGTATTATTAATTAAATGCCTGCGCGATTTACAATAGCAATAGTAATTCTTAGCAATACCCTAAGTATCACATTTCATTTTATAGTCGTAAATTAATCAGCGCGTCAATTTTTCGTACCTAAATTACATTAAAGGTAACTCGACGAATTACAGCTTATCTCGGCCAACGTTTTACTATGAGGCGAAAAGAGACAGAGCGTGTCAAACCATCTCTTTCTAATGCTCGCTAACTGTACGTAAAATTTAAAGAAAGATAAGGCTGATCGCGACCGGCTTGCAGTTCTCTCCTCTCCTCTATTAGAAAGAGACAAAGAAATTATTGTTATTGAACCACGGCACGGGAGAAAGAAAACACGACAAAATTAAAAAGAATTAGCGTTATAATGAAATCCTTCGCAAGTCATATTCTTTTTATTTTGGCATATTTTCGCGTTCCATTTCGTTTGGTTGAAAATAGATTATTTTTAGTATGTGACATGTGTTCCTATACCACTGGTGCGTGATAATTTCGTTTGTTATATTTTATATTTTTATTATTTATATATTTTTTTGGACCGGCTTCCCTTTGCCAAAATTTCACCCTTCGCCACTGATATCTAGTATATATATGTACGCACATGTAGTATTCATGTAATTCTGGGATGTAAAAAATCTGCCTTAAAATAGCATTTGATCTGTATACATTTTTAGTTATGTTTCCTCTATCTCATAATTCGTTTTACAAAGAGATAGACCCTTTGTAACTCTCAACAACAAATCTTCAGAACTTTGAAAGTTTTGTCAAAATCCTACAGTTGAGCGATTTAACGTAGCTAGACGTGAAAAGCTCTGTTGAACTTCCATTTTAAAGAAAAGTACAAGAAAGGGGCTAGGGCTACATTTTAAATAACATAACCTAAAATGTCTAATCGAATTTAAAACTAATAGTACAATTTTATAATTAAAATTGTCGTGTCACGTTTAAATATCATCGACATCAAAGCATCAACAATGCATATTTGTGTATTTATTCCAAGTTATAATTTTTGGAATAAACACTTGTTGCTTGTGCTACTTCAAGCCATATATGCCAATTATCTATTAATGCAATAGCGATAGCGACCCTCACTTTAATACGGTATGAAACCGTCGTCATTGTTACAGATGTTGATAGAAAAAAATATATAATTCCACTCCAAATCGTTTAATTTAATTTAAAACAAATTTATTTTTCAACTAATCGATCACTTTAATAGCACACAATCTTACGACATTAATATTATAGATTTACTTCTATTCTTTTTCCAGTAACCTTTATATAATAGAAAATATTGTTTAAGTAAAATAAATCAGTGGCGCTACAACCTCTTTAGGTCTTGGCCTTAGATTTCTGAATCTGTTTCATGATCATTTTAAAATCTAATATGCAAGTAGGTGATCAGCCTCCAGTGCCTGACACACGTCATCGACTTTTTGGTACTAAGTCATGTCGGTTTCCTCACGATGTTTTCCTTCACCGTTCGAGCAAATGTTAAATGCGCACATAGGAAGAAAGTCCATTGGTGCACAGCCGGGGATCGAACCTACGACCTCAGGTATGAGAGTCGCACGCTGAAGCCTGCACACTAGGCTAACACTGCTCAGAAAATATTGTTCATTCTTATATATTTCATGGTTTTAATTTTCAACACTATGTATTTATATAAGACCTACTCCATACTCTAATAAATAACAACTTAGAAGTAATGAGGTTCTACTATTCAATGAATGACAGACGTCTATTACTTATTTTTAACAAAACATATTCACTAAACGGTCTGTTGTATACTTAAGAAGTGATAGAGAAAACGGTTGAAAAATATAGAAGGAAGATATTACAAATTATTCGCGCAGTTTCAATACTGAATACACAAGGACTTTTCCGTTATTTTAAAAACGTGCAATCAACGGGTTGCATGGTTTTGCATAAATTAACTATACTTTTAAATTCGCTTTTTAGTTTGAAATTGAGTCTTTACGGGCTTAGGTCCTTTTTTATAGGGACTAAGAAATCGGTGATGGTTGTCAATTGTCACATTAATTGCTCCGTGGCGTCTCCAAAATAATTATTTGTTGTTCCAGGTCGTCCCTGGGCAATGTTTAGGCACATGTTCTACAGTTTGTTTGCCAGTATTGCAGGTATTGTGCTTGTAAAGACTACATGCCGTGTAAAAATAAAATAGATTAATTGTCACGACATTCATAGATAACAACTCACTAGATTCCAGTTAAGTGAGGTGCGAGTTAAAATCGCGGATTATCAGAATGCCAAGGCATATGAAACGCTTCTCTTTAATTAGCTTGAACAGCAATGGATACTGATGTCTCCCTGGACTTATCATTTATGATGTATGCGAATCTTTCTATGAAAATAATCAAGTATAAGTCATTACTTTTTAAACCTAACACCAAAACACGGACAAGTTTTATTGATGCAATAATAAAAACAAATTTAACAGTAACATTAAAATCAGTAATAACACAAGCTGCTTGAAATAATTGCTTTATTTTTATTTATTTGTGTTTAGTAGATTATTTATTTAACCGAATAATTGTCTAATCTTTTTTTCTTTCAGAGCATGTTCTATACATTTAAGTACCACCTGATAGAACAATAAGTTTAGCTGTCACTACTTTGACACGAGAATTAATAAAGTTCAAACGCCTATAAAAATAGCCAGTGTCGCTAAGGCCATTTTACGTAAATTAAAAATCTATGAAGTGTGTATAATATTTGCTTTACGTTCAAGTATTACGTAACGAATATCGGTGGGGGGGGGGTCTAAAACGTCACGATGTATGGCGGGGATTAAATTTTAGGGGGAATTAATATTATTTTCGAGATTCCGATACTTTACACCACATAAATGGCAATTTTTACGTTTAATGAGTCATTGGGTGTTAACGAAACGTTTTACTATTGGGTACAGAAAAACGTTACGGCTCGTTACAATGGGGGGGGGGGGTCAACAATCTCAAAAAATTACGTTTCGTAATACTTGACCGCTACCGTATTTGCATAAGCTAAGCTTCATTTCCACAGCCCATCTCGAAAATAATATTTATTAATATAGCAAAAAAATAATATTTATTTCCCAATTTAGCGTGTCATACCTATTACATCGAAGCCGCTGCGTGCTCCTAAAGGACGTTTCACAAATGGCTGTCCGAGACAATCTGGAGCTGCAGGTAGGATGTAGGGCACCACGGCGACAGCACAGGTACCTATTGAAGTGCTGTCTGAAGACACCACTCACGCAGTATAATGCTACTGGGTTGACGCATGAGTTGAGGAAGCTGTGGGTAAAGTATACATTAGAGGCAAGGGGAACCTTACTATCACATTTTTTAAGGATCTTAGAAGTAAAATATTCATAAATGTTGGAGAGACTGGGGCTGCCTGTGCCAAATAACCACACTGGGCGTGGTAAGCAGCGCCTAAGGCAGTGCCTCGAACGCCTACGAATTTACTCAGAGGAGCACCTTTTATGCGTGTCTTGCGCACCCTAAATATTATTACTTGTGAGACGGATATATTTAATTGCACCCTGGCTGAATTCACTAGAATTGTATTGTTTATATTCAGTTACAAAAAGATTTAGGTGTTTAGTTTTTATTGCGATCAACGATTAAATCAAACGATTTAAATTATGTTTTTAGTTTAGTTTTCTATTATATAAGTATTAAGTTGTTGTAAAATAGGAAATTAAGAACATAAATAAATCTTTCGGCTATCTTACTTTAACGTTGACCGAATGTTCGGTATTCGGTACTCAACATCATATCTATCAGTCATCTCCAATAGAGATATCAGATACACATAAAACCTCCATAATATGTATATTTAAGTAATAAAATGTGTATCAATAATGCGTAGCTAAATCTAAGCGAAAAGACGTCAAAAAATGAGTTGGTTGTACTACTACTCCATGTTTATAAATTATATTAAAAATAATATTAGAATGAACACTTTAAATTAAAAAATCTTTTTAAGTCTGATAAGAATATTATGAATCCGGAAACGGACGCTTTTCACGAGGGACAAACTTCATTTACGTTGTTTACAAGTTTAGTTACTTAAGTTCGGTAGGGTAGAGACATTTCTGAGGATGTTTTTATTTACATATTAATTTTTTTATAGAGTTTACGACATCATACATAATTCTAAGTCTACTGAATATTTTACAAAATCTTAAATTTTACACTTGAACCATCAAGATTGCTTTACAGATATCGTTTACGTAACATAGAACTGAGTTCCGAGGCATTCTAGAAAAATAGATTTAAAATGTACATTTAAAATTGTCTTGAAGGCTCAATGTCAGACTCTAGACGCCTCGTTTAGTAAAAGACAGGCGTAGAAATTTATTGTGACATTAGAATTTTTAAAACCATTACACCGAGTCTTTTAAATCTCAGTACGTGATTTTTTTATTTAAAAACAATAATTAATACATTATTTGACATTAAATCACAATTTATATAGGTTTTTAATATTAATATTTTTTATCTTTTTTAACCACACAGATGACTATATAATAGAGGAGTAGATAAAGCAGTGGTAATTGAATCGAATACCAAACTTTTTTTTTATTTTATTTTTTAAATCAATTGTAATGTATTGCCTTAATAAAGTGTTGCTTGGTTGTCTCATGCGCCTACGTCACCAGTCAGTACTCGGTCAGTACTCCCGAACGGAGCGGTTGTATATAGGACGATTATATAGGTGTTGTGGTGTTGGTGAGCCGTAAAACACTCCAAGAAGCTGGACATTACATCAATATAGTTTGCTTTCTAAAGAAAATCCTCTATTTTTCAATTAGTATCAAAATACGTGAACGACGATCCTGTACCGTAGATACACCAATTACAAGACAGTGATAAGGGTAACGTTTACCCATTTTCTCAACAGAAAGGAAAAGTTTGTAATCGTTTTCTTATACCGAAATATTAGCCAAAACATTAAGCGTTTCATCTTCCAAAACTTTCCAAAAGAGCATCAAAGTTACTGAAGTTAAAATGTAAATTTCTTGAAAATTCTCGACAACGAAGTTTGACAAACATTGCTTACCTAAGACAGAAACCCATTATTCTCATCGCGTGGATCCAGTCGTTGTAATCAGTTTGTGCAGTTGGCGATAAGTAAAACCACATTTCCAATGCGTGGTACGGTAGGAAGCATATGAAAAACACTGTAACAAATTAAGTAATCAATATAAACACAATAGGTGTTAATATAAAATCATTGCAAGGATTTTTGCATACAATAATTTTTAATATAATATCTTAATTTTTAATTTGAAATCGAATTCATATTTTTAATTATTCCTATCATTATTGCTACGTATATAACGGCGTATGGGACTCGAGTCACTAACTAATGTTATAGATGTTTAGACTCAAAAGTCTTGTCTTTTTTATTCTCGCCACACATTATTTATAAACGGGAATGTAGCCATGTATTAAAAATACTCTGCGATTATAAAACCTACATTAAATTAAGCTTAATTAAAGAGTTTTAGGCTTTTTAAAATAGTCGAAATAACTAAATAAAATGCATGAATTTAGTTAGTGCATGAATATCCTCTTAACCAATAACATCGATTCTATACAAAGATCGGTATGTGTAATATGAATATTAAACAAACTGAATTGATGTAATAATGTGATCCCATAGAATAACAAAGCAACAACGGTAGTCTTCTTAAGCGGCAAAGCGGGATGAGTTGCTAAGAGGATACCTGAAGTGACCCTTCTTACGAAGAGTCCCACAAACCTAAGAAGGCCCTTCTTTCAACTGCGGGGAATAAATACTTTTTCACTCTCGGTTATCAAAAATGCATTTAGTATATAGGTTACCTAAATTTTCTTTCCGCTCATTTGTTACGAAGAGCCTATATCAAGTATTATTGGAGTATAATGGAACCAATCTACTACTATACCTTTTGTCTTTAAATTTAAATTACAATACAACCTCTAAGCCCGTACAGTAATTGGTCTGAATTTGACAATGCCTATTAAGAAGCTTAAAATAATGTATAATATGTTGAGTTGCTTGTAATAAGTATGGGAAATGTCGTTACTTAATGATTGATGACATATCGTGTTGGTCATGTGTGACCAACACGATATCGCTTTAAAGATGCGATGCTCTTTGGAGGTCAGACTACATACAATATTCCTAATATTGTGTTTGAAATATTTAGGTTTGAAATTGACCAATAACCAAAAACTGAAGATATCAGTTTTACAGGGAGTTTGAGAAACATTAAATGTTACAGTCGAGGTGTTGTCTAGTAAATTATCATTTTTTGAAGTGTATGGAATTTTGTTATTGCAAATGGGGCATGTATGTTTATTATGTATTTACAATTTAATAAGACTAGATTTGTTTGCGATAAATTAAAATCGCCAACCCTAAAAAGTTTTCATATCTCTCTAATTGTATGGACTTTCTGTATTTGTTTGGATTATCCCCGCATTCCCGAGTGAGACATTTTGATGCACTTTAAATTAGTAGAATTTTTTTTCGTAATAACATGTATTGTTGTTGTTTGTTTGTTAATTGCGCATAGACAATTCGATGGTGGCACGCGTGGGTGAATTTTAGATCTTAAGAATAAACATTCATTGCTCGATAATAATTCGTGTCACTAAGCAATTTGTATGGAAAATCTTTGCTTTTGATATGTGTGAATGAAGAATGACTTAGGTTCTGTTTAACAATGTCCGGATAATTTCCAAAAAAGCTATTTATTACTTATTGGTAGGATAAAAACTATTTTTGCGTTTCACGACTGTCAGATAGCGCTATTCGCCATGAAATGCCAAGTATCTTATTCGGAACTTTCGAATAATTTATGTGTTGCATAGCTATTTGGTACTTTATCCATACATTGTGAAACAGGCCCTTAGTGTTAATACTTACCTATAACAAATATCAAAACCATGCATGCGACAGATTTCCTAGCTTTCGCCTGAGCTTCCCCTTGCCCTGCGTGTAATGCGCCTGGCATCTCTTTCGTACTGGCCAACAGCCTTTGAGCCATTAGAATATAAAAGAACGCGATTACCAGCAGTGGCAACGCGTAGTATATCAGTGCCTTAGCTAATGTCATCCATCTGTAACAAATATTGTGTTAACAAATTTAAAAAAAAAATACTTGCTACTTAGAGATACCGCTACTTAAAAAAGCGGGACGACTGATTTTGTTTAAGTAGTAATTTTAAATTCGAAGTATTATTTGTTGTTTCAAATGTTAAATTTCAGTCTACTTTAGTTTTTTATGTATCTTTGTCCATTAATGTACTTGCTTGTTCTCTGTTTCATGTACATATAATGATTATCTATGTAATCTGTTTTGTCTTATAATATGTATAAGTATAAGCTGTATAATTAAATAAATAAACCGTTTATTTTAACACTACACTCCAACACACGAACACCCACACAGTATATTATCTGTAATTCCATTGTACCTATTTAACCACTTCTTACCCAGTGTCGTATATAACCTGAGTTCGCTTTAGCATTGTTAAGGAGCCCCTCATCATTATATGACGACTACTTTTTGGCACAATGGCTAGACGCGACGCTTAAACTTCTAGTAGTGACGTCAGGCGCAGAAACTTCACAAAATATTGATAAAGCTTCGGAAAAGTCAGTCCTAAATGTGTTTGTATTTAATACTTAATTCTCCAAAATTCATTTTGGTTTCCATTATTATTGGTTTAAAAAAATAGTCACTTTTAAAGTTAAAATTCTCCTTAAAGTTCTATACTCCAAAGATTGTTTCTTGCAGTTTCATCAGATCAGAAATCATACCAAAAACAATATTTATTTATTTATAGAAACCATACTTAGCCAATCTTACCCTCATGATCATTGTTTTGAGAAGATTTAGGTCCAGGCTTAGCCGACTTGCGGCCAAGCCAAGTTTTCATAATCTGTAATTTGTAAGTCTGATTGTTTTTGGTGTGATCACAGAAAAAACTATTTCACTCATCTTTAAATCCAGATAAAAATTCAAAAATGGATTCATTGAAAGTACATACTTAAATATATAAACGTCATCTGAAAGTGCAAGAAAAATTGATTTGGGATTTGTAAGAAGAAATTAATTTAAAGATAAAAGAAGTTAAAAGTATTTTTTTAACCAATCAGAACGTTCGAAATTTTAAACTTATAAATGAATAAATATTCAGGTTGATTTTTTTCCCTTAGCAATCTAATTTCTCCGCTGTGGGAAACACTGTACTAAGGTTATTCATGCTAAATATTGCTCCTACTACTGAATCTTCATACAGTTATGACATATTTAAATAACCGTTGTATGAGCTGTTACAATGCTATCGAAAATAAACTTGAAGCCTTTGGAAAAGGTATTAAACATTTTGAAGAATCATTATGCCACAGATGTTCATGGGAAAGTTTTTCTTGTCCATAAGGTTCGTTGTATTAACGGAAATATATTAAAAGTTTTTTGTTTGATTTTACGCTCACATTATGCTATGAAAGATTGGGTTTTTAAGGCTACTATTTAAAAGTATTTTAAGTTAACAAATAATACTGTAATACTATAAAGAATATTAAGATATTATTTTTACAAAGTTAGAAAGGCAAATTTGCGTAGGATTTTCATGAAGGCGCCGTGTTTTTCCACCTGAGTTAATATGTCAAGACCTGTCTTAAAGTATTATTGTAGTTATGTAAGGAAATATACGGTATCTCATTTGAATAACTTTGAAACACGTTAAAGGAATAGAAAGATATTTTTTAATATAAAAGATATTTTTTAATTAAAATAAAAAAATGTTCAAAAAGGGCAGTCATTGCAGCCCTTAGACACCCATTTTTAGTTGGTGCGTTGCCGGCCTTTAAGGGAGTAAGTAAGTACGCTGGTATTTTAAATAGTTGGAGGTCGTATCTCTCGTCTCTATCATAGTTCGCTAGTTAGCAAAAGAAAATGGCTTGTGAAACAGACTGTGGAAGATTTCCAGCCATCAAGATGATGTGATGATGTGTGGTGATGTTGGTGAAATATAGAATTCATATATAGATTATTTTTATTTTATCACTACATAATAAAATGACGTATATTACTAATTCCTTTCTATTAATAACGGCTTTGCACGTGTTAGAAACTTTGTAATTGTGTTGATGTAACAACATCCCAAATTTCAAGTTCCTAAGTAGTGTGGTTTATGCTCTCCGTTGTGTAAGAAATAGTTTCAAATACATTAATAAAATCAAAAAAACGTAAGGCACTCAGAGACTGCCGCGAAAAAGTTATTGTATTACATCTTTTATCAACTTATGCAATTATAATTATATATGCAGTATTTTTTACCTTTGATATTCATTACAAGATTTTTTCTTTGATATTAATTCAATCTACCACTCTACCAGCCTAACATGTATAGCCTGTCTAACACTAATGAATAGTGTATACTGTATCACGTATTTAGCAAACACATACAATTGTTCAAGTTTTTAATGTTTAATTTATTTAGGTTGTTTTGCGTGGTGGCTGCGAAACCGGAAATGCATACTTAGGATAATTTGTCCATCCAGGTGGATACGGCGAGCAATACAGAATAGTGACATTGTTATGGATATGAGCCGTCGAAGTGTTGGAAAATATCGCTGCCGGAGCTGCAAACAGCAAAGCGGCCGCCCAGATGAATGTGGCGCAAACCAATGGCAGTTTGCGTAACTGTAACAAACGTCATTTATCATTGTAGAAGAATGTGTGTAGCACAGACCAGTACAGTACACAATAAACATTTCGTACATTCAAAGAGGTTTTAATAAACCACATAATCACTTTCGACCAAGTTAATTTGACCGATCAGAGTGAGACTAAAATTTTGGACGAGAGTTGAACGCGGGACGATTTGACACTGCTGACAGATGGACACAATTGACATTGAATAATTAAGGCCTGTAAGATGTCTATGGTAGCCCTACTTACCTATGAATGTATATGAGTGGAATATATTTTAGACATTTTGGAGAAATCTTTTCGGAAGTTTTCTTAACAAAATATGTTTTAAAAACAAATGTTGCTAATCTAATAAAATAAATTGAATCGTCCTCCTTAATAAATCCTGTAATGTACATAACCATATAATTAAGTTTTTGAATAGTTATGCTACTAGAATTTTCTGTATCATAAAAACTAGTAGTAGTTTCAAAAAAATTCGCGTCATATGATGACGATATATATATATATATATATATATGTGAAACTAATTTCTCATCCAATGGTTATTCGTTGGATGATAGTGTTGAAATAGCTGCTGTTGAACTAGCACAATTTATTATTGTAAAAATCTTACTTAAAAAATGATTAATTTAATCAACAAATTTGACATTTCCTTCCCTCTTCGTCGCAACTTATTACTTAATACTTAAAAAGAATAAGTTGCTCTGACGAGCTTGATAACATGGAATAACGAAATAAATCCTTATATATGGTGTTGTTAAGATGTTCACACGCATTTCTTTCTCTATTAACTTCAGATATGGTCTCAGATACTCCCTTACAAATTATATTACTCTCCACCGTCAGTTATCGGAACTTATTTTTTCAGTGTCACTTGGGATTTGTGCGAATTATATTATAACTTGTACACTGTTGTATGGTACAAATGGCGCGCTGCGCGATCGCTTTTTAGTCAAACAGATCGCAGGTCCGAACCCTGGCTAATGCACAATGGATATTCTGTCTATTGCAAGTTTCACACTCGCTCGTACAACAAAAACATCGTGAAGAAACTTTGCCCCATATATACAGTAGCACAATAGTATAACTAACGTGATTAGATGTCCCGTGTTGAACTTGTTATATTTGTTTTAAAATAAGTGTTGTTTTATGATTTGCTTTTTTAAAAGAGTACCGAGAGTTTTTTACGCCGGCATTTTCTCTCGGCCTACACCCTCTGTCTTCTTTGCCGATGAGTAGGGATGCCTACAGGTTCAAATTTATTGACGTGGAATAAATGATATCTGTTTGTTATGTTCCATAATAAACGTATTTTTTTAACGGAATTGCCCCTTTTTCCAATTCCCTTTTTCCCGGTTTCCCAAAATTGTCCCGTTTTAAGAAACCGCGCGAAAACTTAACGCAACAGAATGTAAATGATAACGTGCCAAGAGTTTCATTTTTAGTTGAAATCACCATTTATAGTAAAATAAATTTGTTTTTCTGATAAATATAAGTATAACTAAACATTTTGGGTACCCATATTTTGTGATTTTTCACTTTTAACTTCTACACTTAGAATTCTAAATAAATGACATAAAAAAGAGTTTTTTTTTTCATTTACTATTTAATATTTGACCAAAATTAAAGCCATGTCCAACCAAAATCTTCCGTCTTTTTTCCTTTACAAATATTTGAAACTTTTTGCATTTTCTAATGTTGGCGATCATCATGGCTACTTTAATTTTGGATGCCGCGCTTCTGAACAGTGACGTGGTTCTTTGGCCATACCGTTGTCTAAGGTTTTTACCAAGACCAAGACATGCGTATACAGCCTGATCTCCTTTTACCTGCCACTTTGCCTTGTATAGTTGTTTCACTGTTTATTGGCTTTTCTTTTACTGTATATTTTAAATACTAAGCTTTTGTACCGCATAAGAGTCTGGTAACCTACAATACAGGAATATCCTAGTGTAACCAGCGTGTCAAATTATTTATAAAAAAAAATATTATTTATATCTCTAATATTATATTAAATTCTTGTGTCACGGGGTTAGTAACCGAACTCCTCCGAAACGGCTGGACCGATTCTCATGAAATTTTGTGTGCGTATTAGGTAGGTCTGAGAATCGAACAACATCTATTTTTCATCCCCCTAAACGTTAAGGGTGGTCCACCCCTAAAATTTTTTATTTATTTTTTAGAAAAAAATTTTCGTTTTTATTTTTTTACGATACACCATACAAAAATACATGCAACCCTAAATTTTCACCCCTCTACAATCATCCCTTATGGTTTTTTTTTGTTAATTATAAACTTTAATTTTTTGGCACAAAAACATGGCAAAACAACGTTTGCCGGGTCAGCTAGTAACATATATATTACTAATACTTACTTGTAATTTTCTAAATGGATTTACGATCGCGCAGTACCGTTCAGCTGACAATGCGGTCAACGTGAAGACAGACACTCCGATGCTGATGTCTTTGCCGGTTTCAGAGAGCCTGCATATGACTTCACCCCATGGCCATGACTCCAAAGTGTAGATTGTGGACACGAATGGAACACAGATCAAAATGACTAGAAGATCTGCCAGTGCTAGAGAGAATATATACCTGTTAAAGAAAGAAAGCATTATTTATTTGATGTTTTATAATTTATTTTATTCTGAACAACGGGTGTCCCTATCGAACAATCGTAACTGTAAGGAAAAATAAAATACTTGCGATGCATAAGAAGTAGAAAACTGCATATGATATACGTATATATATAACTTAAAAACAAAGATAAAAATAAAATATAATCATTCATAGAATACTTGAGACACGACTATTTCTAAATTATATTAAAGATACGATAATACAGTAGAATAGAAGTTAAGGGGCTATCTTAATGGATATAAATTTTAAAATGTGAACCTGCTTTGCGCATTACAAAATATATATAATTATATATTTTGTAACTAAATCACGTCTAAGCTAGTATAGGAAAACTATTCTCTTTTTATCACGGCAGTAACGAATACAAACTGTTAATATCTTTAAGTTACTTTAAGTTACTTTAAGAAAGTAAAGCTTTATTCTACCCCTTTGCCGTTGGCCTATAATTAATGAGATAAAATTTCATGTTGATATTAACAAAACACACAATATTTTTTTAATCTGCATCCCAATATCCAAACCCTACGAAGACAATCCATTTTTGGCGACGGATAGAATGCAATCTCTTCGCTCTTTTCTCTCATATTCTACTCATATTGATTACTCATATGATTGACAATATATAAACAAAAATAAAGTAAATAAAACCGTACAAATAATAAAAAATATACATGTATATGTTTAAAACACATCAAATAGCATTATAATTATTAAAATCTAAAGATATTGGCACAATTGAACTGTCATTTACATAGAAAGGTCTATCCACATACACCGATCCGACCTAACATGGATAACATGTATCGACAGATAGCTATTACATTTCGTCAATCGGTCATTGGCACACTTTTATTATTATTTGGATTTAGATGTCTATCTCAGATGGTCAAAAATAGATTAATTATTATATTATTGGGTAAATAGAGGAATTGACTGTTTTGATTCAAGCAAGGAACATTGCAATTCTAAACGGGAAAGAAAGTGGAAAACGTTTAGTACTAATTCTTGTAATTGTATTGAGAATTCTTACAATATCCGTTCTGAAGAAAAACTCATTAATGCGCTCCACAAAGCGAATTGATTAAAACTATGGTTGGAAAAACTTACTACTATATATAGAGTATATGTTATATTATTTAATTTCTTAGGAGCAGGAGGCCATAGCGTACCGGATAAGAAGAAGAACCAGTGAAAAAAAAACATTGTGGGAAACCCAGATGTAGTAGTAGTCATACATCAACTTACGCGAAAAATTAAAACAAAAACACAGATATTAAAGTAGGATGACCGTTTATTATCAAAACACTTTTAGTATCTCAGAAAGGAACATAGAAAGTAGATATTAACTTTGAAACAAATTCAGAACTGCAATATATAGTAGATTGAGATAAAAAACCTTTGCACACAACTGGGTTTTTCATTTTAAAAATATCGTTGGAAATTACTTTTTCGTAACCTCAACTTCGATGGATAAAAGTGCTCCGTCTAAATTAAATTAATTTAAACTTATTCAATGTTACTAAATAAGAAAAACTTCTTATGTAGGGACGTTTGTAAGCACACTTTTACAATTACGATATAAGAAAACTTTCTCCACTCTTATTCCTGAGGTCGTAGGTTCCAAGCTCGGCGGAGCACCGAACTTTGACAATCACCACTTTGTAGGAAAACGTCGTAAGGCCCAAAACCAGCATCCCTAAGGCCCAAAATGTGGACGGTATTTACAAGGCATGAACGACTGATCATTTATTAGAAATAAAATATCACTGAAAGCCCAAGATTAAGGATTTTAGCACCACCACTTTGTTCAAGACTTGTGGTCATAATAATGGTTGTGTATAAATAAAAATACACATGTCAGAAGTGAAACTTCTATGTAAACTAATTATTACTAAAAAGCCCCAATAGTTGATAATGTACCAGTATATGGTCACTCTATATATTCCTATATATATATATATATTCACACTGTTAACACACTGTATATGTTTTGCGACAGATTTGCCATCGAAAGTTCTAATATGTGAACTACATGATCATCCTAAATATCACACTCGTTATAACGAAAATTGTGTTGTAGACCACTAAAAACTTACCACATATCTATATTATATAAATCTTAGTTTAGCGAATACGGTTTGAACAATAAAAAAACATTATTTAACTAAATAAATCATTATCTCGCAAGAGACTTCATTCCAACGAAACTGTTATTTGTTCAACTATTTGCATCTCCACAGAATCAGGTGTTAAATCTTGGTTTATTTTCTATTTGTCGATTAAAATTAGATGCACATCGAGATAAAGCCAAAAACGGGTTCGCTCTGTCAATAACAACTAGTGCAAAGTAAAGCCGATACAATTCAACCCATTCAAAGATTTATTTATTTAGGAAACAAAACAGATACATCGCTATAAATTTAAGAGTAAAAATAAACACATTGGATATAATAATATAGTGGAAATGATATTCACAAAAAGTTTCACTAGTAAAAAAAGATACAAAACAAAAGAAAAATTGACAGCACAAAATGTATAAATCAGAACGACAAATATACATAACATAGTAGCTATACTTAAAGAAGAAACATGCAAGACTTTAAATATTAATAGCTATTTTAACTTATTTTTAAATGAAGCAGTAGCGGAGTCCGAAAATAATAATTGTAAAGGGTTTAATAAAGATTGAAGTTCAATTGTAATAGTTTGGAAGTACAATACTCTGATACTTACAAGTATACTCCTGTGTAATATAAAACGCAAATAGCCAGTCTCAATGGACTGCCGCCATCGCCGAAACGATCGACTTTTTAAAAGGGACGTCTAAAATAGAAATGGGGTTGCGGCACGTTACATACAACAGCGTGCCATAACACGTTTTGAGACCCCACGCTCATATTTTGGACAATTTTGTCATAGTATAGTCTTATTAACATAACTTTTATACATTTAAAGAACGCTTTTTAACATCAAGAAAAGAGCGTACCAATTCTTAAAAGGCCGGCAACGCACTCGCGAGCCCTCTGGCATTGAGAGTGTCCATGGGCGGTGGTATCACTTGACATCAGGTGAGCCTCCTGCCCGTTTGCCCCCTGTTCTATAAAAAAAACAGATTGAAGCTATGTATAATTATAAACTTATAATTATTTTACATAATTTTAAATTTTACCCGACGTTTCATGTGTAAAGCACAGCGTGCGTGGTCACGGTGACCGAAGACAAAAGGTGTTAATGTCAAAAAGTATCACAGCTGTAGTTTTCCAGGTAAAGCACAGGAAACGTCGGGAAAAAAATTAAATTTATGTGAAATAATTGTAAGTTTATAATAATACATAGCTACGATCCGTTAAAAAGTTTTTTCTTCATATTTGTTATTCTGTATTATACTCTCACCACCATGAGTTTTTTTATGAAGTCCCTATATATGTATAAAGAAAAAAAATCTCATCTTGATTAAATAATGTACTTAATATGGCGGCTGATTAGCTTTCATGTCGTGGTGGGCTATTGGGTAGAAATTTGTAATCCCGTAAGACTTTTGATTGGAAGAAACCTCTAATTTTTTCTTTCAGTGATTAGCAAACACTCATATACGCTAGAGAGTTCATTTCTTGTTGGAAAATAAATTCCATAAAATACATCACATAATTTTCTATCATACTGTCTTTAACGCTTTATTTTATATAGCTATTAACATATGATTTCTTCACGGATCTTACAACCGAAGCATTAAGTAATGTTTAAAGAACTTTATTTCTCATTACAAAACAGAAATATTTTATTTACATGAGAAACTTAATATTAATATGTATATATTATATACGAGCGAGATACACGTCGCCATTAGCCGTAACAATTTTAGTCAGCTATGTTCATTCTAACATGCATCGTTAATGCCTTTTTGAATTTGTCAAACACTCCAATATTGCGAATTTGAGATGGTAATTGATTAAATAATTGCACACCCTCATACCTAATAGATTTCTTCAAATAATTTGTACGCGGCTTCGGCAAGATAAGCAAAATTTGTTAATTAAGTAAAGATGTACTAGTGCAACACATTTCTATGCCATGATATAACATAGTCTTATGCAGCCTAATTATTCACAAGTCATTATCCTATAAATGTATGAATAGCGCTGGAATAGTCAAAACAATACTTACGTGTTTGGTGCATTCCTCATGCCTCTATGTCTTACGTACACTATAACAAGAGTTCCATTTCCCAGGACGCCCACAATGAAAATGATCGCAAATATAACAGGAACAAGATACGTCTCCACCCGATCTTTATAGGGCGTATATTCGCTGTCAAACAATGTCGAGTTGTCGTCGAAGTATGAGATGTTCGTGCTCGCAGGGGTGTACATTGTTCTGAAACAAAAATATGATTTAAATCCAGTCTTTTTTTTGTATGTTTAACGTTCTATCTTAATATATATATTTCTTGTGTGCGTGTGTATGTGACTGAACTCCTCCTAAACGACTGGACCGATTTAGACGAAATTTTTTGTGTGTGTTCAAGGGGATCTGGGAATGGTTTAGATTCACAATTTTGTCCGCTGGACAATGTTTTTTTAATTAATTTTCAATTTATTAGTTGTTGTTGATTTTGGAATGTTTTACATTGGATCCGACAGACGGCGGCGCTGCCATCGCAGTGTCAAATTTTAAATAATATTCGAATTTTAATTTTAATCTGTCCCGAAATTTAAAAAAAGTTTTGTTATCATTGTGTTATATCGTGTGTGACCATGTGCTGGATCGTTAGATATTGTCATGACATTTGAATAATAATTTTCATCAAAATGGCTTATTAAAAATTGAAATTTTGAAATTAAAGACGTGTAGACAGGACAACGTCTGTCGGATCCGCTAGTATATATTATATATTACCAAGTAATTTTTTACCATAGGTATTTTAACTTTACCATTTGACATTGACCTTGTGCCAGTTTTATGTTGAACCAAATTAGTGAAACGATCCTGTTTACTATGATTGTTAACATGTAGAAGATATTTATGTTTCCGGCTAGGCAGTAAAATTTTACAAATTTTATATAGTTTAGAGTGATCACCTATACATTGATTCTTTGTCTTTTTATTTACGAGTAATTTAAAAAAATTGTTTGCAATAATTATACTTATCTATGTATGTTTTAAATGTTAATCCATAGCAATCAAAAGCCTTGCTTGTTATGGAAACATTACAGAATATAAACATTTTAGAATTGGCATTGGGACTTTAATCTATCTATATCTATACTAATACTAATCTATACTAATATTATAAAGAGGAAAGGTTTGATTTTTTGTTTGTTTGTATGAATTGAATAGGCTCCGAAACTACTTGGCAGATTTGAAAAATTCTTTCACTGTTGGAAAGCTACATCATTCCTGAGTGACATAGGCTATATTTCATTTTCAAAAAAAATAGGCATCCTTACTAAAATTACGATAACATTAACATTTGTTTATTATTTGATACAATTCTAACAGATGGCGCTGAGTTAAAGGTAGTTTAGTTTAGGTCCGTGTCGTGGTACCAACGTTTCACATAAGTTCTCCTACGGTTTCCCTTGATTAATTTACTACTATGTAATATAACAAAAACCTTAGCCACAGCAACGCTTGGCCGAGTCTGCTAGTTCTTAAATATAAGGACTAATTTTAGGTATTGGATTATACGTAACACTAACACAATGTATAAATAAAGTGCCAAATAGCTATGCAACACATAAATTATTCGAAAGATAAAAGTTCCAAGTAAGATACTTCACATTTCATGACATATAGCGCTATGTGACAGTCGTGAAACGCAAAAATACTGTTTATCCTACAAATAAGTAACAAATAGCTTATTTGGAACTTATCCGGACATTGTGAAACAGGCCCTAAGAATACTTATTCTTAAATAATTGTTGTAAACATGCACAATGTACCACGGAATAAATGTAAACTAATTGAAAGAAAGAATTTCTATAAAGTAGAGTGCACTGGCCCCCACACTAGGATTCCCTGTGTTGTGGGCAGCCAGTCTCTTCCTTTTACATCTAAACGTTACTTAATTAATTAATTTTACTTAACAAATTTATACCTATACTATTTTTGTACGATAAGAATGTTTTCTGTATCAGTATAGGACAGCTTAACAAGATATTTTTTGAGATTTTTAGTGAAAGTATGTAAAGTGATTTTTGAAATGTTAGTGATAATTTTATTTTGAATGAAGTGGTTAAAGATGAATGGGCCTCGGAAGGAGAAAAAGCGTTGAGCGAAAAAAGTGCGATTTTTAGGTTGCTTATATAAAGGTTTGCGTTTGGTTAGATTTGGTGTATTTACAATGTAATTACCCACAAGACTCCCTGTGGGGACAAGCGATAATTTTGTCACAGCCATATTTCTGTCATGAAGAGTTATTATTCATTTATTATAATGATTATTTATTGATTAGTCTTGTTAATGTTGTTCTACGACCACAGCCCCAGTATTATGGATGCGTTGTTGCGATAAAAATCTTCGCACTCTTCAGTACGTGCGATACTAAACTTTTTGTTCAATGATGTTTTAGCCGGTTGTTTTGATAAAAGTCTGGAAAAATCTTGTCTATGAAAGAAAACGAAACGAATAGAATTAAATACACCATAGCACTGTTCATTAGCTTGTGAAGCACAGACTACTAATACGAGCGAGCTTGAACGTGAAATTCGATTAGACTTTGCAGTCTCAAAGTAAAAGGTCACGATACAGTTTGTGCTTTTTATGCCATAAATATATAAAGTAAAACAGTGCCAATTTCAATCACATCTATGAATAGTTTTAGTAGTTAGAACAGTTTAGTATAAATTAAGGTATAATGTTTGTGGAGAAGGGTTCATCTTGTGGATACATAGAACGCGTTCTATTATACTGTGCGTAAAATCTTAATATATATAAATCTCGTGTCACAATGTTTGTCCTCCAATGGACTCCTAAACCACTTAACCGATTATAATAAAATTCGCACACCATGTGCAGTTCGATCCAACTTGAGAGATAGGATAGTTTAAATCTCAAATTATAGTCGCAATTTTATTTTATTGCAAATCGTTTGTCTATAATTTGATACATTTCTAACAGATGGCGCTGTGTTAAAAGTATCAAAGTTTCACATATTAAGCTATCTACCTTTCAAGTTCTCCTACCGTTTCCTATGAATAGTTTACTACTGTGTAATATAACAAAAACCTTAGCCACAGCAACGCTTGGCTGAGTCTACTAGTATTAATAATATTTATAAATTAAGGTGCGTTAGACTTGAAGTATAAAATAGCGTAAAAAATTGAATTATAAACTCCATTTTTAAAGACTCCAAAGTCTACCAAAGAAGTTTTCAATAACAAATACATTTGTATTAATTGGTATTTCATAGTTATTGCATATATGTATGAAGGTCCCATCAAGCTAATTATTATTTGAAAGTTGTCACAGTAAACGAAGACAATACAATTTCAAAATATATTCAAAACGTAGTCAAACATTACGAAGTACTATCCGTGAATAATTTGTATTCATTGGACGAATGGATATGTCGAATACAGAACGTGTTACAAACTGATATGAGGTTTAATAATGTTTATTTTAAGCCTCATATTTAACTACGTATTTTGGACCCACTCTGGGTTGAAAATATAATCCTCAAATATGTTAAAGAATAGGTGATACACTTAGTATTGTCTTTTATTAACATAACTTTTACACATTTAAAGAAAAACACTTTTTTAACGGATTGAAATTATGTATTATTGTAAACTTATAATTATTTAAACATAATTTTAAAATATAGAAAGCCTACATCTTGTAGTCGATACACACTCCGGGGAAATTAGGTGATACACTACTAGGTTTTATTGGTCAATCACGTCAGTCAAGATTTAGCATGGCAGCTTCAGGGTATGACACTCATCTCTGATGTCTTTGTTCGATCCATGGCTGTGCAACGATGTACTTTGTTTCTATGTGCGTACTTAGTCATACGGTAATGGAAAAAATCGTGAGGAAATCGGCTTGGCTTGCCTAGCAGGAAACCCAAAAAGTACGTCTTGTTGATACAAGTTGATACAGAGTTATTGATATCACACTGACTCAACTTGAATTCCTACGTGCCTAAACGGCAAACTGAGATGCCTGTTAAAACTATGCAATGATCCAAGCTATTTTCATGCATACTATCTAAACTTGAACATAGTCTAAGGCCTATACACTGTTTATAAGTCAAACGATATTCCATGCATTGTATAGGTTAACCCTTTTAAAGTATGTAAAACTGAATGTGTGCATAATTCAACTTTTTGAAACTTGCGAAAATTTACAACGGATTACTATTTTAGTAACTGACTCCATGAAAAGGGAAGGAGGTTTTCAATTACACTGGTATTTTGTAATATACAATTTTAGACAAGAACATTTATAAGAAAATACTTTTGCATAGAAATCGTGTAAAAAATAAATCAATAAACAATCGAAATAACCTTCATTGATATGTAACTTAATGTACAAATAATTAATAGTAAAATTATAAATTCTGTACATTTGTTATCATTAGTATAAGTATAGTTTGTATAAGTGTAACCTAATGTGGATGCGTCCAGTGTGTTTGTTTTGTATTTTATTTTTGAGTTTGTTTTTATTATAAGGATGTTTCTGTTTGGTTTCCGAATAAGTAAATAAATAGTATTATTAAAATATTATAGCAATCGTAAATAAATACATTTATTTCTCATGAATATTTCTGAAATAACATTTACGGCTAGTTCTCAAACCAGGGACATAGAACGGACGACAAGAACTGGCAACAAAGTCGTCTTACTTCTGTTACTTTTTAAATCGCCAAGGTATTTCTATATAATATTTATAACTATTACATAATTCTCGACATCACATGATAAGCAGTTAATTGATGTAATTGGATTCACCTCGATGAGCAAAGCACGGTGAAATAGGAGCAAGCACTTACTCTGAGATCACGCAAAACAATGTAGTATAAAGGTAAATGAAGGCAGAAAATCATTTTGACGTAGCCGACCAGTCAACAGTAAGACACCCAGCAATATTTTGCTTGTAAATGTTAAATAACTTGTGTCTGTGACAACAAATTCACATTCATGTATGTGACTTTTTGGTTGGTCGTAATGCCGTTTACCAAATACTGATATGTAATATTTTACTGGATTTTAAAAAGTTTTTATTGTGTCCTACTCCTTACAGAAACGTTTGAAAATTGTGGTGGGGAATTTATTACCAGATATTCTTAACCTTGGTTTAAGAACAGTCAATAAATTTTTTAATTATTTTATTGTCGTTTGATGCATTTAAGATAATTATTTTTTATTGTACTTTATGGTTTCTTAAATTTAGAAAACATACTGAAGTAAGTAATTGTTATTTTATGAGAGATATATAATACAAAACTAGAACGCTGTAATAAGGCTGTTGTTACAATGTGTGTATGTTATTTATGTTTCTCATGATTGACGTCTATATAAAGCTTCTGTTGTTATATAACAGAATCAATACAATCCCACAGAATAATATAATAACATTAATTTGGATAAAACAAATTACTTTTTAGTTTAGTTTGGTATTCTTCTTATTATTTATTTCTTATTGTACTTCACAAACATTTCTGCTACTTTTATTTACACAAGAACATATTTTAATTCGTTTTGTATAATTTATATTTACCTTAATAATTATCATACATTTTAATTAATAATAGTTTGTAACATATACCATAGATTTAGTAGCAATATATATGAAAACCTTAATATAAAACTCATAACAAAAACTTATTTAAAATACGGAGAGTAAAATATAAAATAGGACGCTGGGAAACGTCTTTTGAAATATGACCATTCTCCTTTCGAAGGAAGATGGCAAAATGTGATATTCACAATTATAGTAACAGGCTTCTATTAACTGAATTCAAACGTTCTAGTCTACTTGATCGTTATTGAACATTTCCAAACTGGAAACCATTTGGACCCTTCAATTTTGTGCAGTTAAATTCTGAATTTGATTTTAGATTCACGCAAAGCATTTGAACGTGTTATAACAGCTATGTTGGAATTTATTTTCAATTTACAAATCCATTTGCGATCCTATTACAATACAATCATATTATATACAATACATTATATAGTCGGTGATATCTGGTGTTTTAGATTTGAAGGAACTAAATTACATCATCAGTAAATAAGAGGTTAAATACTTAAATTATGGAACTCTGGATTTAAATTATTATGTTCTTAACTAGGAAACATCCGAGGAAGTTTAATTCATTCGTATGTTTTTTTTTTTTTTTTTTTTTTTTTATAGAACAGGGGGCAAACGGGCAGGAGGCTCACCTGATGTTAAGTGATACCGCCGCCCATGGACACCCTCAATGCCAGAGGGCTCGCGAGTGCGTTGCCGGCCTTTTAAGAATTGGTACGCTCTTTTCTTGAAGGACCCTAAGTCGAATTGGTTCGGAAATACTTCAGTTGGCAGCTGGTTCCACAGAGTGGTGGTGCGCGGCAAAAACTGCCTGGAAAAACGCGCAGTTGTGGAACGGCGGACGTCGAGGTGATACGGGTGGAATTTCGTATTCTGCCTCGACGTCCGATGATGAAACTCAGCTGCAGGTATTAATCCGAACAACTCCTCTGAACACTCTCCATGGTAAATGCGGTAGAAGATGCAGAGAGACCCCACATCTCTACGCAACGCCAAAGGATCAAGCCGCTTGGAGAGATTTTGGTCGTCAACGATTCGAACCGCTCTTCGTTGAATACGGTCAAGTGGAAGAAGCTGGTACTGGGGAGCACCCGCCCAAAGGTGGGAACAGTACTCCATGTGGGGCCGAATTTGCGCTTTATATAGTTGCAAGCGGTGGCCTGGAGTGAAGTACCGTCTCGCCCTGCTGAGCACACCGAGCTTTTTGGAGGCTAATTTTGCCTTTCCCTCCAAGTGACCGCGAAACTGAACGTCGTTCGATATGTCAACGCCAAGTATTCCAATGCTGGCTGTGGCTTTAAGGAGAGTGTTTTCGAAAAGAGGAGTAGCGACAAAGGGTGTTTTTTTAGCGGAAAACGCGCAAACTTGTGTCTTTTTGGGGTTAAATTGGACTAGGTTTAGTCTGCCCCAGTCAGAGACTCCACGTAGTAGGGTTTCTACTTCAGACACAAGTATGTTTTTGTTTCCAAGCATAGCTCCGCCCTCTGTGAACTAATTTTAAAATTAACCTCTGAAGAGCTTCTTATTATTTCATACTTTTTAGTATATTTTAAAATTAATTGTAATTTTAAAGGGATTTGGAAATCCAGACATTTTCTATTTATTTATAATAGGGAATAATATAATATTTATAATCTGTCGGTTTTTGGGTACGGTTTAGTAGGCATGTCAGTTTTCTCTTATTGTTTTTTCATCGTACAAGAACATCGCTTCAGCCACTACTGCTGGCCAACACTGCTGTTATAAAATGTTGTTAATTAAAATGTAATTTAATTACTATGGTTTCTTAAGATGTTATAACAAACACATGCACACATTTTCTTTCAAAATTTTATTGATAAGTATATATGCATTACAATCTGTAAGATTTGGGAAGCCTTTTATGTAAAAAATACCTGTTTCAGGGTTCCCAGCTCTTCCATACCAAACTTAAATATAAACTCCTTAAAATAAATAATTTGTATTAGTTTTAACATCTTTTGTTTTATTTATTTTTTAACACGCCTGAGTGCATGAATGAATGTGTGCGTGCAAATGTGTGAGTCTAGGATTATAAAATAATTTAATCTTGCGTTGAAAGATCTATTTATAATATTAGGAGTAATGTAAGCCGTCATCGGTTGATGGATTTATATCCGGCGGGAGCGCTCGTCAAAATGCAATAAAGTTTATTTTACGCTTTAATATGACTGCCACTTCTTCCGAGTTTACGGATTCGTCACGCCATCCGTGAATATCATACATAACTGGCGATTTCGTAGGAAATTCGTATTAAACAGCTTTATCAAAAGTGTTTCTAAATTACGTAAAATGTTGGGTGATTCAAATAAAGATTCTACATGATCCTGTACCTACCATATATCATTCATGTGAAACAAGCACACCCATTGAAACGTATGAACTTGTATCAGAAGTATGTACAACGATTGCGATTATAATACATATTAATTTAGGGAAACCATTAAACATCTCATTCAATACACGTTATTAACAAAGTATAAGTTTTAATTCAAAACGCCGGAAAATACAAAATAAGCCGTAATCATCTTTTTTCCGAGCTCCAAATTTCTTTTTATTTATTTTCAAACCAACCTTACCTCTTTTGTGTTCCTGTCTTGACATCTCCTCATTAAAAATAATCTAACGATTTCTTTTTATAGAATACAATATTCCTCTTAAACTGATTGGGCTTGTATACCAATTATATTATCTAAGGAAACTTTTCTATGACTTCCCATTTTATAAGATCCATCTGTATTTTTATATTGGCCTTTAAATAGTAGTTTAACTACTATCGCGTTGTGAATATTTGAATTAGGAATATCAATTTACATGTATGACACAGAATATATAAATTTAAAAAGTAGAAAATTATTGCTGAAGCGAAAAAGAAAATTGTCAGCATCAATTTGGAATATGTCTCTAATTTATAAAGTCATGTTATTTTACTTGTATTTATTTAAGAAATGGCAACAGAGGGAAAACTCTTTAAAGTAAGCAAACCTCAATCAGCTTGTACAATACCACTTATTACTCCAAGACATGTCCGTTACATTATGGTTTTATAGTGCACATAGAAACAAATACATTGATGCAGCAGAGGTTTGAAGTTTGATCTCACGACATCAGGCTTGATGACTCTTGCTTATCAAATATTACAAATATCTGTTTATTAACCTAATTACTCCACTTATATTAACTAACAATAAATCTATAACAATATTATTCACACGACACTTTTTTAAAGTAATAAATAATATTGGTATTGCCTAATCGATTGGAACTGGTCCAGAATGTAATGTTGGGAAATATTCTTATTATTTTCCAGATCTCGCTTCACGTCTAATAACAGTAGCAAAACTCGCTATTTCATAAATTATTCCTTTGAGAAACGTCCAATATTCCATCTCGTTAGTTGTTTCACTTAAAATAATTTCAATACTATTTGAGTTTAATTTTAATTTACTATCGTGATAAAATCGCTTTTAGTTAAAAACAGTATTTAGTAGACAACCGAGACGTAAATAATCTAATACATAAAATTCGTGTCACGGTGTTTGTAATTAAACTCCTGCGAAATGGCTCAACCGATTTTTTTCGATTTGCGAATGGGGCAAATTCGATATTTCATCCCCTTTACTGTTGAGGGTGATCCGCCCCTAAGATTTTATATTTAATACAATTTATTTGTTTATATATTTTATGATAATAAAGAAATACACACAACCCTTCATTTTCTCCCCTCTACGTTCTATCTCATTTTTAATTTTATTAAAAACTTTTGACTTGAACTCTGGGGTATATTAAGAAAAAATCACAGAAAAACCAAAAAACTTTTCATTCCGGAAAACCGAACAGTCTCTGGGGTAGTATAGCATTAATGTTGGTATATACTAAAAAGGAAAGCTAAGTAAAACCACACTAAGGAGACATGAAATTTTGCGGTGTCAGCTAGTCTAAACATAAAAATACTAAAGACATAATTCAAGATTTAAGGCCTTTAGTATAATACAAAAATACATGCAGAGAGTATAAAGAAACATCAAAAATCTATACTTTTAAATGTATATATGTTTACTTTTAAATGTATTAACATGTACGTACTACTGTACTAATACTAGGTAACGGTCAAGGTAACGTAACTTGGCCAGATTTTACGTATACGGGGAAGTTGAAGGCAACATAAAATCACATATAATGAGCAATATTAAGTTTGTAAAATGGTAACACTTCTATTGTATCAGAAATACAAAAACATTCCAGAAATACAAAAAAAGTGCGTGCGTACAAAGTAAAAATGTCAGAGGTGAAACTTCTTTGTAAATTAATTATTACGAAGGTAAAAGCCCCAATAGATAGGCATGTACCAGTATATGATCACTCCATGTATTTGTACATCTTTTTTCACACTGTATACGTACTAATGATAGTATAAATAAATAAAAAAATCTGAGTTTACTGCACAAGACGTTTTGAAACAGAATTGCCACCTAAAGTTCTAATACGTATATACAATATGTACTCATAGAATACATCAACACGAAGCGTGTATTTTTTATCGATCTCCCTTTCTCACTCTCTCTCAATCAGTCACAATCGATCTCTCCCTTTTTTTTCGACAAAAACGCTTCACATCTTCGTGACGTTCCGAAAAAATTTTACCCTAATGCGCCTAAAGAAGTTACACTTACAAAAAGTCCCCACTACAATGTCCACGTTGTTATAAAAGAGGTGACTCCGAGCAAAAGCAAATAATACTCGATTTATTACATACATATTACATACGGTTTACTATTGAATACTTTTAAGCGTAAAAGGTGTCCTAAAAAGTCAACGTTTGCACATGTGACGACTAGATTTTCCTTTCAATCTAAATAAAAGAGGTTGAAAACGTAGAGGAAAAGCCACTTTTATTTGTTTTCAGTTTAACAAAGCACTGGGTTCTCGTATCCTTTTATGTTAAACAACGGAACACCAAAAGCTTTTAATTGATTTTTCCTTTTACATTGTTAGCCTTACCTCTTTAATCTGGTACACTGTTGTTTTTATATTTCATCAGAAGACCAACTAGTTTTGTATAACCGACATCAAAAGAGTATGAATATATTATCACCAAATAGTTTTTATTAAAAGTTTTCTTCTAGGAGACGTGCATAATCAATAGACAATGACATTCCAATTTTGAATCATCTGTAGCCGTGCCGAGTTTGGCGCCATTTAGCACAATGACCTTTTATTTATGTTAAATACATATTATAAGCTTAGATTTATAACCCTTAGTAGCAGTACATAAAAGTTGCCATATTATAAAGGAAGTAATAGACAACAGCTGTGTCCCTGCCTTCGTTCATTTATTTAAAAAAATATAACTTTTTTAATACTATAGGCAGATATTTACAGCGGATTGTCTAATATAAAAACAAAAGTGGAAACTGTATTTTGTTTTTTCCCGGTACATTTCCGTGTCTACTTCCATATTCACTATAAGCCACACGAGTGATTTTCCAGATAAATACCTCCCCGGAGAGATTGCCGCATTTCTGTAGATAGTTTATTTATAGCAGTCGGTGAAGTGAACCGGAATACGCAAAATTGTTCAAATGTGGTTTCCATATTTTAGTACACAGAATTTTATTTTTTAAATTTGTTCATTTACATCCTGTCAAATATTTATCAGGGTCACATCTTTGTTTGTTAAAGGCATGTCAAGCACGCACGACTCAATTAAAAATTAATAAGCTAGAACTAACGTTTGCGAATAAGTACTTTTATTTACCTGCAGCTGAGTTTCATCATCGGACGTCGAGGCAGAATACGAAATTCCACCCGTATCAACGACGTCCGCCGTTCCACAACTGCGCGTTGTTCTGGGCAGTTTTTGCCGCGCACCACCACTTTGTGGAACTAGCTGCCCACTGAAGTATTTCCGAACCAATTCGCCGGCAAGGCACTCGCGAGCCCTCTGGCAAATAAGAATGGCCACTAAATAAGCTGGCCATTCTTATTTGAGGTAAGATTTAGATTTAACTACGGTATCTCACAATCCAATACGATTTTGTCTTACTGAAGTCATAGTCTTACTCTTCATGCGCATCACGCAAAATCTGGCCAATTTACTTGTAAATGGCAAAGGTATCAATCATCTCGAAGTGCGCAATCAACTTAAAATGAGATTCTCGAAATATAGTGACGATTTTTATAAACAGATTTAATTGGTAGTTTAGTTAAAAATTATTACTGTATTACATCGTGTTTGCTCATACATATAGAAAGCCTGATGGTGCGGAGAAATTATTATTCAAACTAATGAATATAAACTCATAATAAAGCTTCGCTAGAATCACTTTTTACGCAGTTTTTAATGCTCTAGTAATTTTCCATTTTAACGCCTTATATTGTGTTTCAAGCTTTCAATTTTATCAATCTATTGAACCTTCTAGCGCAAATTAAACATGGCTTCCTTTTCCATTGTTATGTTGGCCTTTTCTTTTAACTAAAAAATTATTTTCTTATTCTGTGTAGTTTGCACAAGTGAATAGTTACCTTGAATGTGAATATCTAATATTGTTTATGTTTTACTTGTTCAATCAGTGGAGTAAGAATGACGTAGTGTTCCTCAATCCAAAAGGAAGCCGCCCTTCCTAATGTCAAGATGTCAGGCCGCATATATAAGTGTAGTGTAACTATTAATGTAAGTGTGTATGTCTCCTGTATCACCATGCCTCCTGCTGATAGAGACAAATCTTTGTTTTTAATATATATTTTATTATTTATTACTTAAGATGTAATGTGGTACATGGTACATACAGTTTGTAAAACAAAAAAAATCTTGGCGATTTAAAAGCGTGGCAGAGAGTTTCTTGCCAGTTCTTCTCATCCGCCCTTGATTTGAGAACTGGCAATAAATGTAAAATTAATGTATATTTATTTTTTTGACGTTCATAAGTGTACATTGTATTACCTATATTAATAAATGATTTTTGAATTTTGACTTTGTTGGCGCGTTTTCAGTATCAACATTTCTAAGTGCCGATTGTAGATGTTGCTAGAAATCTAAGTACAAACTGAAATAAAGAATTTGGAGCTCTTTTCAAGATTGTATTCATAAACAAATATGGTTATTAAGAATAAATAAGCAACTGGATAGCCAAAAGCAATTACTCTAAATAAACATACCCTATGAAATATCTATATTAAAATAATAAATAATCAACCCTCTTACACTTTCTATTAACAAGTACATTTTTCATTCTATTTTGCTAACAATTTTATCGTTATTTGCCATTCCAGTGTTAATGTTATAAATGTATTAAATCGGAAACTTGCGATGTAGCTTGTTTATTGTGGTACAACAAAATGAATAATAATAATAATAATAATTTATTTCAAATTTGTTTCACAGAAAAAACTTATATCTAATTGCGCTAGTTATATAAATAAAATTAGTCAGGTTTATCCGACGATTAAGTAGGTGTGAACCTGTATTTCAGCATACAGCGCCTAACTCCTTAAATATATTAGACAAACACTCTAGCATCAAGTACAGGACTCATTGGCGAAACTTATAACTATAAAACGTATGTTGTAATTTACAATCAATTTAACAAGTGATTCTATTATGATGTGAAGTGTTCAGGTGTTCTCCCTATGAGTAAGGTGAGAGGGTGTGTGTGTGTGTGTGGAAGAGCGTATTAAATAGTTAGGTTTAAAGACATTTATTCTCATAATAGACATTAGTCACTTACATGAGAACACTTATATGCTAACGTTACAATTAGAAAAAAAATTAGTTAACATAATGAAAATCGATTCCGAATGTGCCTGTCGTATGTTCTGTTGTTGTGTTAGTAATTGTATTTTTATTGTATAAAACACGTATTAAATTAATGATTATATCTCAATAATCTGTTCTTTATGATTTTTGTATAAATTTTATATAATTTTAAATAGAACTCTAATTGCTATGTTATATATTTATAAATGAAAAACTTCGAAAGGAAAGAGGTTCGTGCTTAGAATAAATGATAGAAATCTCAGACAAATTCCTCGAGTAATTTATGAGCAATTTTTCGGCTATGACGATTTTTTTACTTAAGTAATAACTTTTTTTAATTTAGGTTATAACGCATTTAATTTACCAACTTTTGATTAAATACATACATTTATGTATTTATATTTACGTGTAGAACTGGATTCGCCAAGACACGGAATTATGAAAATACCTATACGGAAATAAGTGGTACAATAAGGGGATACCAAAGTATGATTACTATGCGATATAATATATTCAAATACAATTTAAATTAAATGCAGTATAGTTTGCAGTCTCTTTACAAAGAAGAATCCTTTAAGCCAATATTCCTTTGATTTAATCTACATTTTAAAGGAGCCAATACTTAGCTATTAGTACTTACTTACAGTTTCAGAGATACGTAATTTAGCTTATTTTGCGGAAAGATTTAAATAACTTTATTAAATGTAGTCGCACCCTATTATTTTTAAGGTAACAGTCGTATCAATATACGCCTCCCTCAGAATATTCAAAAAAAGAATTTTTCAATTAGAACCTCATGAGAATTAGAAGCTCATGAGGTGAACTAGTAAACAAACTATTTAGATTTATAATATTGTAAGTAATTAATCTATGATATCTACAATACAAAGTTTTGTAGTTACACTACTCATAACTTAAGGACGGCTGGGCTAATCGTTATGACTTTTGTAATTTTACATTTTCCTTTGCCCGGAAAAAGATAATTACTATAAAAATATCAGAAAGATTCACTTAAGAAACGTGAGTCTAAATGTAAACAAAAATATAAAAAAACAAAATAAACGCTATGACATGATCCCAAAGTCATAGACAAGTAATACTGTTTAGACGTTTTCTTCATAGCTATTGTTTAATTTTTGCGTTCAATCGACTATTACCGAGTCTGCACTAAGTTAGTTGTCAGAATCATGTTTGTGCGGTAGAAAATTACAAAATAATAAAATAAAAAATATAATAATATACGTTTATTTTGGAACATAAGATCATCAAGGTATCACTAATTATTCCGTCATTAAATTCGAACCTGTAGGCATCCCTACTCATCGGTAAAGAAGACAGCGGGTGTAGGCCGAGAGAAAAACAGGCGTTAAAAACTCTCGGTATATTCCTATATAATCCTATATATATATGTATGATATATATAATCCTACAATATTTGAAATAAATATAGCCAATTAATTAGAATATTAGTATTGTATAATATTGAGTTAAACAGAGAGACCGTGGAAGATTTTAAATATATTAATAATAAATACGGACAAAACAGTAGCGCACACTAATCATAATTGTTTAACCATAATTTAAATTGGCGCTTTCCTCGCTCAACGGATAAGTATGGCAATACAGCAAGGAAATGCCAGCATGACAGGTACTCTGCCACGGGGACCATATATTTAAATATTTTTTATTTATTATTACCTACTTATGGTTAAGAATATTGTATATTTTTGTGACAATAGTTGAATATAAAATTAGGCTTTAAAAATATATCATTTATATTATCGTTATTCCGTAGGTAGACCAGTAATAAATATTGTTACGAAGACGGGTCAACTGCAATGTTTTTAGATTTTTCCACTACTTAGAGAACTTTTCAGCAGGCTGAAATATGATTTACGACCGTTTCGGGAGAGGGTCAATCACATATTAGAAAATCGAAATTTACATAATGTTGCCGTAGTTTTCAGGAGGCTGAAACATTTTTTCAGTCGGTTTCAGAACACGTATAGACGAATGGTACACTTTTCAGCAGACCCGTTTTCAGGCGTTTTCAGGCCTGGTTATACCCCTTTGATGAAGGAATATTCTAGAACGAATTTTCTAGGTGTGGGACAAGCACTGTTTGATACGCGAGAGAGAGGAAAGCTGAGAACCTTCTCGAAGCTAGACCGAGAACTCTAGAACGCCGTACACGTAGCAGTGTGCGAAAGAGATAGCGAGTACGCGCGTTCTAGAATTATGCGATCGCTACTCAGTAGCGCTCCCGCCTAGAAAGTTCTCGTAAACATCGGAAACATCGTTCGAGATTCTTCCCAGGGATATATAAGCGAGCCAAAACGCGATCACTCAGTTCAGTTTTGAATGCGATTCCAAGCGATAAACAGCGAAGAGAAAAAGTGCGAACAAGTGCGATACCAGTGATAAAGTACTGAGTGATTTAAGTGATTAGTGACAGTGTTTCCTTGTGTGTGTTATTAGTGCTTTTCTGTGCGTAATTTCCAGATATTAGTGTAAACGAACTCCTCGTAGATTTTATTGAAATAAACCCTTGAATAAATCGACGGCAGTTTCTATCCGATCCCCTAGCTCGTAACATTTTGGTGTCAGAATTGGGGATAGAAAAATGCCAATTACTCCAAGGGAGAATCCAGAGGAGTTTGTAGCAGAGTCTCCAGCTGCGGAGGGAGTGCAGACAAGGGCACAAGCAGCACGTGACGCCGCCCGGAGACAGAGTTTTGATGCGAACCGCGGAATGGGCGAAAGCAGCGACGCCAACATCCTCCTTGCTCTGCGCCAAATGATGGAAGAACAGGCACAGGCACGACGATTGATGGAGGAGCAGGCACGCCGTCAGGAGGAACAGGCCCGGCATCAGGAGGAACAAGTTCGACAAATGATGGAAGAACAGGCACGACGTCAAGAGGAACAGACACGCCAAATGATGGAAGAACAGGCACGACGTCAAGAGGAACAAACACGCCAAATGGTGGAAGAACAGGCTCTGACACGTCGTATGATGGAGGAACAGGCTCGTCATATTGGAGAAAAATTAGGAGATCTTAAACAAGAAGTTGATAAAAAAATTGAAAATTTGGAATCTGACGTGGATAGCAAGCTAGCGAAACAGGACAAACGGATTCTCGGATTGGAACATGAAATGCAGTGCTTAAAGACCACGGGTGTCGTAACGTCTGTAGCACCATCTGGAAATCTAAAAGTGCCTCCCTTTGATGGTAAATCTTCTTGGGGCGCGTACAAGGTACAGTTTGAGACTGTAGTAGAGTCAAACGGGTGGAATGACGATCAAGCTGTCACCGCCCTTATTATGGGACTGCGAGATGAAGCCCTCACCATACTAGATACCAAGACAGGTAAAGTGACGTTGAAGCAACTGCTGGATGCCCTGGAATCACGGTACGGAGATGCACACTTAGAGCACGTCTTTAGGGCTCAATTAAAGGATAGGATACAGCAATCAAATGAAAGCTTGCAAAAATGGGGAGTAGAAATAGAGACGCTGGTTAGGAAAGCCTACGCATCCTCACCAGACGTTGCAGACAAGATGCTGGTTCAAGCTTGCGTCGACGGTATTCGTGACCGTGAAATTCGAATGGCTGTGAACCTAGGACATCATAAGGACCTCAAGAATGCTCTTGCCCATGCGTTGGAAGTGGAAACATTTTGCAAGGATTCTCGACCTAACCGTATTAGGGTTGTCACGGAAAAACGTACTTCCCAACGTGGACCCACTTGTTACCTCTGTGGAGAAGTAGGGCATATGAGGTTTTCATGCCCTAAGAGAAATCTCCAAAGTGAAATGAAGACAAGACGTGGGGAGCCCGAAGAAGTGGATGTGACTGCCGCTGAACAACGGCAGGGAAACGAATAGAAGCCAGGACCACGGGGCGGGTGCTGGCCGGATCTGTAAGGAAGGCCCCAAAAGTTATGATCTCTCAAACTCAGGATGGGAATACCATTGTCATCGACGGAGAAGTTAACGGAACTAGGTGTGAGTTAACCCTTGATACTGGAGCTTCCCGGACAGTTATTTATTATTTATTTATTTACACTTTGTTGCATTACATAAAAGGAAAATATTAAACATAATTTAATGACAAGCAACTGGCGGCCTTATCGCTTTAGAGCGATTTCTTCCAGACAACCACTGTTAGTAAAGGAAAAAAAAACCACTATGAGTATATTAGATAAGGTAGGCAAGAAGTGCAAAAATAAAAAGGAAAAAAAAAAAAAAAAAAACAAAACAAAACATACTTAACAGAAACAAAAAGAAATAAAAATAAACTAAACTGATACAAGTTACATAAAACAAAACAAAAAGTAAACAGTGCACATGAATCAGGACAATCTAAGATGAAGAAGATCGGTCTCACGTCAGTAAGGAGTTAGTGGTATGACATGGACAGGTAATGTTTATAAAGCAGAAATTTAAAGGAAGATAGAGAAGGAGCTAAGCGAATAGTGACGGGAAGTGAATTCCATAGCCGAACTGCTGAAACCTTAAAGGAATCGCCAAGAAAAGAGGAGTTATGAGATGGGATTTCAAGGGTATAGTTTTCGGAAGAGCGTAAACTATAGTTATGTGAACCCAAAAATTTGAAATCATTTTTGAGATAAGAAGGAGTTTTAGGATTGAACAGGATGGAATATAGGAGATGGAGAATATGAGCATCACGTCGCTGTCGAATGGGTAACCAACCTAGCCGCTTACGGAACGCAGAGATATGATCATACTTTCTTAGACCGAAAATAAATCGGATACAGAAGTTTTGGAGACGATCCAGTTTGTTTAGCAATTCCTCGCTCATATCGGAGGAGCAAGAATCGGCGTAGTCCAGTAAAGGCAGGAGGAGAGATTGTGCCAGTGAGGTTTTAGTACTAAAGGGAAGGAAATTACTGAGACGTCGGAGGATACTAGAGGCACCATACAATTTGCGGCTAACTTCTTTGACATGCTGCTCCCAGGATAAGTTTTGATCAAATAAGACCCCCAAATTTTTAACTGCACGGCTTATATTTAAAGTTACGCCGTTGATATGTATAGGTGGTACAGTGGCCCAATCAATTCTCGTCGTGAAATAGGGGCTGCCAATGATTATGACTTTACTCTTGTTGGGATTGATTAGAAGACCAAAATTTTTGCTCCAGTCAACTATCTTTGCCAGCTCATAGTTTGTGGAATGTATGGCCTGCGGGAGATCATCGAGACTTGATTGAACGTAGATTTGGAGATCGTCAGCGTATAAATGAAAATTAGTAGAAAGACGGGACGTTAAAGAGTTAATATAAATAGCGAAAAGAAGAGGAGAAAGTACGCCACCTTGCGGTACGCCAGATTCAATGAAACTCCATTGAGATACGCAATCGCTTGTCTTAATGCACTGGCGGCGCCCATTAAGATAGTTAGAGAACCAGTTAACAGCATGTGAAGAAATATTTATAGACCTAAGCAACTCCATTAAAATTTCAAAATTAATAGTATTAAAAGCGTTGCTGAAATCTAGTAGTGTGAGAATTGTGAGTTGTTTGTGGTCCATGCCTTCGCGAATATCATCGGCTACCCTGACCAGAGCAGTAGTCGTGCTATGTCCAGATCGAAACCCGGACTGAAGTGGACTCAGTATGGAATTTTTGTTAAGGAAATCATTTAATTGATCATGTATAAGGCGTTCAAGTACCTTGGATAGAAAAGGCAGAATTGAGATGGGTCGAAAATCAGAAAAAGTACTAGGATTAGCCTTTTTGGGGATAGGGATGATAAGTCCATCCTTCCAGCAAGAAGGAAATTCACCTGTAGAAATGGAAAAATTAAAAATATGTGTGATTACAGGAAGTATAAGAGAGAGAATAGGTATGATCATAGCGCGACCAATCAGGTCAGAACCAACAGCATTGGAATGAATAGACGAAATACCAGATTCAACGTTCTGGCAAGAAAATTCAGCGAATGAGAAAGATGGAAAACTAGGACGAGGGAGAGATGATATATTCTCAAGTGTTAAATCCAGATCGATATTACTTAGAGTAGAGTGAGAGGTAAAATGGGCGTTTAGGCTGTTTACCTCGATATCGGGAGATATGGAAGCACGTGGCGGCTTACCGACACCCAGAGATTTTAAAAAATTCCATGTTTTTGAGGGATCCCCACTTGACACTGAGTCGTGAATGTGTCTTCTCTGCGCATCCCGACAACGCGTGTTGCAACGGTTGCGCAAGGATTTGTAAAATACACGATCCTTGTCCGTTTTGGCTGTTCTCATCTTGGCTTTAGCACGGTTTTTTTGTTTAATCAAAGTTTTGATTTCATCATTGAGCCAAGGAGCAGGTAAATGCTTGAGTTTAACTGGCCTCAAAGGGGCATGAATATCGAAAAGATTAGTAATGGAGGAATTTAGTAGATCAACTTTACCATTGAGGGTGGGACACTCGTAAATCGTGCTAAAGTCGATTTTAGCTGCATCAGTAAGCAGACGCTCGGAGTCGATCGCAGCAAAATTACGCCTAAGAACTACGGTGGGTTTTAGTTTGGGAGGTTTAAGATTGAGGGACAAATAAAGGAGATCGTGATGAGAAAAGGCAACAGCAGGAAGTTGGCCATGACTAGTGACTAGGTCAGGAGAAGAGGTAAATATAAGGTCCAATAGGGAAGGAGTGGAGCCAGGGACTTTGTGCGTGGCGCTAAGTGGCAGGTTATGAAGATTATAAGAGTCAGTGATGGAGAGCAACTTTTTCGATCGACAGTCGTCTTTTATTAAGCAGGTATTGAAATCACCCATAACTATTATGTTTTTATAGAGAGGCGCAAACCTTTCAAGAGTATCATCAAAGCCTGAAAAATAGTCGACTAAGAGAGAAGGAGAGTAGAACACTCCAAGGAGAATTTTCGTTTTACTGAGCATAACCTCGATCAGAAGATGCTCGCATGCATTAGGTGGTGGTGGTTGTGGAGACATATTGACAATAGTGTAAGGGATGTGCGATCGTAGGTAAATAGCGACGCCACCTCCACGCATACCAACTCGGTCATTTCTTATTAGGTTAAAACCGGGGATAGAATAGCTGATGGAAGAGAGGGCTGGAGACAGCCAAGACTCTGATATGAGGATAGCATGAATTTCGTTGGATACAAAGGTTGTCAACAAGTCCAAATGGTGAGCAGGAACGCTTTGTGCATTGATATGAACGGCATTAAAGTGTCTGGATTGGTCTTTGAATAAAGCCGTGAGGATACAATGCAAGGGAGGGGGAGATGTTTCAGCGCTATGGAAAGAATCGTAATCTGACGAAGAGACCGATGCAAATTCAGTAGCTTCACTATCGTGATTCATGTATGTAACAATGATATTTATCTATAGGTGTACTAAGTTTATAAATTTTTAACTTATATAAACCGCTAATATTAGTAGTGTAAAAGATAATATAGACACACACTTTAAAAAAAATAAAATAATAATAATAATAACAAACTTAACTTAACTTAAAAGGGTTAAATAAACTAATTTTAACTATATCTAAAAAAACAATTTAACAAGCGAATTTAGATATCGTTTATAGTGGAAAGTTATTGTAAAAGCTTATGACATCTCCTAACATGTACTTTCACAGATCACAAAAATAATTTTATGATCTGTGGAAACACACATAATCGGTCATTAAACTGACAATCACAACCTTTGACAGTGTCACGTCACGTTTCATGTTAATATACTATTATATATGTTAATATATAATAGTTATCAGATACCAACTTCTGAAATCATTTTACAAAAGTCTTTCTGGTGGAAATGTACAGCTCCTTACAGCTACTGGCCAGCACATAACCGTTCGAGGAGAAAGTATCGCTACCTTCAAGATTGGTGGGAGATCATACAGACACAAGGTGGTAATTGCTGACATTGTGGATGACTGTATTATCGGTTTAGACTTCATGAAGCATTACAACTGTAAGATTGATCTGAAGAACGGCACATTCAAGTGTAGAGATGAGGTAGTTTCTCTAAAGGGCAACACGTTGAAAAGTGGGTACGACGTCTATAGAGCTATCACTACAGATGATACAGTCAGTAAACAACGCGAGATAGTTCAAGCAGTATTGGAGGACTGTAAGGAAACTTTGACGAAAGAAGAAATTGCGAAAGCAAAGAAACTATTGAATACATTTTCAAACATGTTTGCTACTCACGATGGAGATTTAGGAAGAACAGGAGTAGTCAAACATCAAATTGAGACTGGAAGTGAATCACCAATACGTTTGCGACCGCGACGAGTACCTGTCGCATATGAAAAGAATATAGACAAGATGATTGCGGAAATGTCAAACCATAATGTCATTGAATCATCTTCTAGCCCTTGGTGTTCTCCAGTAGTTTTAGTCAAGAAAAAGGATAACAGTTTAAGGTTCTGCGTCGACTACCGTCGTCTTAATGATATCACGAAGAAGGACAGTTATCCCTTACCTAGAATAGATGACACCTTGGATACTTTAAGTGGGGCCAAATGGTTTACAACTTTAGACTTGAAAAGTGGCTACTGGCAAGTGGAGATAGACCCAAGTCATAAAGAGAAGACAGCGTTCTCAACTGGAAAAGGACTATGGCAATTTAAAGTTATGCCGTTTGGGCTTTGCAATGCACCTGCCACTTTCGAAAGACTAATGGAGAAAGTACTGTCAGGGCTGATAGGAGAAGCCTGCTTAGTGTACTTGGATGATGTAGTCATCGTTGGGAAAGACTTCGATGATCACATACGGAATCTTCAACGGGTGCTCACCAGACTGCAGGAAGCCAACCTGAAACTTAGTGCTAAGAAATGTTTATTTTTCAAAAGAGAAGTCAGCTACTTGGGTCACATTATATCGCAGGATGGTGTTCGAACAGACCCCAATAAGATAGTTGCGGTAAAGGAGTGGCCAGTACCTAAAGATAAAACTGAAGTCCGCGCTTTCTTAGGCTTATGTTCTTACTACCGACGATTCGTGAAAAATTTCGCGGATATTGCAAAACCACTTCACAGACTCACCGAAGAAAAGAGGCGATTCACATGGGACAAAGAGTGCGAAGATGCGTTCAATGAGCTCAAGAACCACCTATGTGAGACTCCGATACTAGGCTACCCGGATCCAGATGGCGAATTTGTGGTAGATACAGATGCCAGTGGAATTGGCATTGGAGGTGTACTATCACAAGTAAAAGGTGAGCACGAGCAAGTAATAGCCTACTTCAGCAAGTCGTTGTCGAAACCAGAACGAAACTACTGTGTCACTCGGAGGGAACTACTAGCTGTTGTGAAGACGCTGCAGCACTTCAGCAAATACTTGTTAGGTCGGAAGTTCCGTCTTAGAACAGATCATGCTGCATTAAAATGGCTACTTCAGTTCAAGAATTCGGAAGGACAAGTGGCTCGATGGATCGAACAACTGCAAGAGTATGACTTTGCTACCGAACATCGCAAGGGCAGAGCCCACGGGAACGCAGATGCATTGTCTCGAAGGCCATGTGAGGACGATTGCAAACATTGTACAAGACACGAAGGTAGAGAGGTTGCCCATATAAGGATACTAAGGACAGACACCATTAGTCCAGATTGGTGTGGGAAATTAATTCAGGAAGAGCAACAACAAGATTCTGACATTAAACCAATTCTGGACTGGATGCAATCTTCAGCTATCAAGCCGCGATGGAATGACGTTGCATCTACTAGCACCACGACCAAGAGTTACTGGGCTCAATGGGATAGCTTAGTTCTTCACAATGGAGTATTATGTCGCAAATGGGAAAATACTCGAGGGGATGCATCTCATCTGCAGTTAGTTGTGCCAAGATCCAAGGTTCGCAACATATTGGAAATGTATCATGATGGCTCATCAGGCGGGCACTTAGGAGTGAAAAGGACTCTTCTGAAAATTAAAGAGAGATTTTATTGGATACATTGCCGTGAAGATGTAGAAGACTGGATTCGGAAATGTAAAGCTTGTGCAGCTGTTAAAGGCCCACAGACGAGAACTAGAGCGAGTATGAAGCAATACAATGTCGGAGCACCATGGGAGAGGATAGCAGTTGACATAGCCGGACCATTCCCGTTAACAGAAAAAGGAAATAAGTACATCATGGTTGTTATGGATTATTTTACAAAGTGGCCCGAAGTATTCGCTATTCCTAATCAAGAGGCAGCTACAGTAGCTGAGATACTTGTAAATGACGTATTCTCTAGATTTGGAGTACCCTTGGAGATGCACAGTGATCAGGGTAGAAATTTTGAGTCTCAACTGTTTCAAGAAGTATGCCGGTTAATGGGAATTCATAAGACGCGGACTACTCCATATCACCCACAGTCAGATGGAATGGTGGAACGTTTTAATCAAACCTTGGAAAGGCATTTGGCAAAATTGGTGGACAGCCAACAAAAGGACTGGGACAAGTATATTCCGTTATTTCTAATGTCATACCGGTCTGCGGTTCATGAAACAACGAACGTTACACCTGCTTTAGCCATGTTTGGGAGACAACTTAGATTACCAGCTGATATTGTAACTGGACGACCACCTGACACCCCGGAGAGTGTTACAGAATATGCGGCGGATCTGCGTAATAGACTGTATGAAATCCATGAACACGTACGAGCATCACAAAGCAAAATAAGTGAGACTACAAAGATAAGGTATGACAGGAAGACGAATCACATAGAATTTAAAGAAGGCTCGCGGGTATGGCTCCATAACCCGACAAAACGCAAAGGAAAATCACCAAAGCTTCAAGCCGACTGGGACGGTCCATACACGATAGTCACAAAGATTAATGACGTTACTTACCGGATAAAGAAAATGAGTGGTTTAAGGAGCAAACCGAAAGTCGTTCACATAAATCGATTGGCGCCCTATAAAGGAAGTAATGATGCTCGGGACGAGCATGTCTAAGGAGAGGGTAGTGTTACGAAGACGGGTCAACTGCAATGTTTTTAGATTTTTCCACTACTTAGAGAACTTTTCAGCAGGCTGAAATATGATTTACGACCGTTTCGGGAGAGGGTCAATCACATATTAGAAAATCGAAATTTACATAATGTTGCCGTAGTTTTCAGGAGGCTGAAACATTTTTTCAGTCGGTTTCAGAACACGTATAGACGAATGGTACACTTTTCAGCAGACCCGTTTTCAGGCGTTTTCAGGCCTGGTTATACCCCTTTGATGAAGGAATATTCTAGAACGAATTTTCTAGGTGTGGGACAAGCACTGTTTGATACGCGAGAGAGAGGAAAGCTGAGAACCTTCTCGAAGCTAGACCGAGAACTCTAGAACGCCGTACACGTAGCAGTGTGCGAAAGAGATAGCGAGTACGCGCGTTCTAGAATTATGCGATCGCTACTCAGTAGCGCTCCCGCCTAGAAAGTTCTCGTAAACATCGGAAACATCGTTCGAGATTCTTCCCAGGGATATATAAGCGAGCCAAAACGCGATCACTCAGTTCAGTTTTGAATGCGATTCCAAGCGATAAACAGCGAAGAGAAAAAGTGCGAACAAGTGCGATACCAGTGATAAAGTACTGAGTGATTTAAGTGATTAGTGACAGTGTTTCCTTGTGTGTGTTATTAGTGCTTTTCTGTGCGTAATTTCCAGATATTAGTGTACACGAATTCCTCATAGATTTTATTGAAATAAACCCTTGAATAATTCGACGGCGTTTTCTATCCGATCCCCTAGCTCGTAACAATATGAAACATGAATGTAATTATTATTACTGGATGTTGGTATGAAGACTTGGGTAAAACTTCGTCTTTGCAATTTTAAACATTTATATATCCCGAACCCGTATTTAAATTCAAATGTATTGAGATTTAAAAGAATTCATGATTCCCGTGACGCACATTAGGCTTAATTAAGTTGATTTTGCATAAAATTTTCGAATGTTCAATTCAAATGTCTTGAATTTAAGAAATTTAAACCTTTCAGAGAGATAAATATTTAAAGATTTGTAATTTTAATTAAAGTGTAAATAAATATAATAGGTATATTAATAAAAAAAATTCTAGAAAGATACCACATAAGTTCTTTACTTTAAGCGAAACAAAACTCATGTAATTTAATTTTATAAAGCGTTAGTTGGACCATATTCATTATTAATTAGATGTTTGATAAAAAAAATGTTGAATTGAAAAATTGTTTTTTTTTTCTATTTTATATTTAACAGACTGATATCTATGACACTTTGCAGATACGGAAAGTGTAAAAGACCTAACTACAAATAATGGAAAGTCACTTTGTAAAGCACCTAACTTACGAAACTCGACGCATTCGGACTCGAAATGAAAATAAAACTGGAACCTTAAATTAAGAAACTAATTTCCTGTAACGATTACTCTTAACCCTTCACATTTTAGTCGATATCAACTCCGGGGAAATAAAAACAGAAAATATAACTTTTTCTACAGCTGTGATACTTTTATTGACATTCAACACCTTTTGAATTTAAAATTATGTTAAATGATTATAAGTTTATAATAATACATAGTTGCAACCCGGTAAAAAATTGTTTTCTTTAAAAAAAAATTTTATAACTGGTATATAAGTTTAGATACATTAAGCACAAAAGAAAACAAGATTTTCGTCCATCCAGTATTTTACGTATTTAATTAGGCGTAAGTTAAATATGTGAGAGATTAAAACTGTCGGCCCAAAGTGCCCGCTTAATTGTTTATTTGCACTGGTATTTTTAAATACAGAATGTTCAATGGGTTTGACAATAAAACACATTTAACACAGACAACAGACGTTAGCTTTTATTATTTATTACTTATTAATAGGATAAACTAGTGTTTGTTGCGTTTCACGACTGTCAGATAGCGCTATTCGTCATGAAACGCGAAGTTTCTTATTCGGAACTTTTATTTTCCAAATAATTTATGTGTTGCATAGCTATTTGGTACTTTATCCATGCCTGCCAAACGGTATTTGCGAGTTATATTTCTATTAAGAAATAAAATTAGTTTTAAGATAAACTTTACTAACTTTTGGTTAGCCGATACATTTGGTTTCAACACAACAACTCTGTAAATTTTATTAGACAAAGTTTATATTGCTGTCAGCCTAACTTCATATAATTTTGTTAACTTCCTTGTTTCTTGACAGGCTTGCTACACACTGACTGTTTTCCACAACTTCATTTAATTTATTTTGATATTCGTGTAAATTAAATATAATATTATTTAAAATATTTTATTATTTTGTAAAGGACTCCGCTTCTGGACCGATTTTAAAGGCGAGGTTTTATCAGGGACTAATTTTGAGTTGAATTTTTTTTTATTTCAAAATCCATTTCATTCCATTTCCTCAATATTTATAGGCTATAACAGCACACTGCACCTAAATAAATGCTATCCCATAACGTGGTACCACTAGTAAAAGTATAAAGACATGAACTTAGGTACTGGTGTTCTACTTATAAAAAAATAATCTAGATGCTATAAGCGCTTAACGACTCGACTTTTAATATTTAAAATAGAATTGGAAAAGTAACTACGCCAGTTCTTTTGCGTTTTCTATAATATATATTAAATATATATCCAAATTGCATGAAGGCCCCACAAATGTCGGAAAGATTAGCAATAAACAAAAAAACATTATATGGAAGTGTATCATTTTCTCGTACTCTTAGCTTAAATTGTTAGTTATAACGCACGAACACGATACTGTAATGAAACCTTCTATCAATGTGCAAATATGCGTGGAATGATTTAATGGAATAAAACTGTCAAGGAAAGTAATCCCTCTCAACTGGAGGGAGCGATAAAATAATGTGTGGTTGATACATATGAATCAAATTGTACTGTTTAATGGAGTTTAATTCTGGTAGAACTATTTTTATATTATACTAGCGGATCCGACAGATGTTGTCCTGTCTACACGTCTTTAATTTCAAAATTTCAATTTTTAATAAGCCATTTTGATGAAAATTATTATTCAAATGTTATGACAATATCTAACGATCCAGCACATGGTCACACACGATATAACACAATGATAACAAAACTTTTTTTAAATTTCGGGACAGACTAAAATTAAAATTCGAATATTATTTAAAACTAGCTGACCCGGCGAACTTTGTTCCGCCTTAATGGCAATAAATAAGCAGTTTGGGTTTTTTTATTGGAAAAAATACAAAAAAATTAAATACCTACATTAATCATTCATTATTATTTCTGTATTTTAGTACATAGGTTGCTCTTCACTTAAGTACCTTGTGATACACATTTTTTCATTTTTTGTTTCATTATCAGGCGCAAAAACAAACAACGCTGATGGTCTTCCGACCCGTGAACATGCCACGTATAATTGACCATGGGAAAAACATGAATGTTCTAGATTTAAACCACAAACTTTTAAGGATTGGCCTTGTGATTTGTTAATGGTCATGGAAAATGCAAGACGTATCGGAAATTGAAGTCTTTTAAATTCAAACGGCATATCGGTTGGGATCATCGGGATCCTCGGAATAAGAACTTCCTCACCTTTGAATTTACCTATCATTATCGTAGCGTAAATTACATTGTTCTTCAATTTTCTAACCACCAAACGCATACCATTATGTAGTTCAGGTCATCTACATCTTTATTCTTTTTCTTCTTTTTTATCAGTAAGCAATGTAACTCTCATGTTTGTTGTCAGCTGCAGTTTCGTCACATAGCGCCATAGATTTGACGATTTGAGGCAAGCGTTTATTTCGTCGACAGCCGTAGATCTTGGAATTACTGGCAGTATTTGGCGGAAATCGCCAGACAGTAAAATCATTGCTCCTCCAAAACATCTCGATTCATTGCGTAAATCTTTTAATGTTCGGTTAAGTGCTTCCAATGCACGTTTATGCGCCATTGTGCATTCGTCCCAGATGATGATTTTCGATGCCGCTAAAACTTTGGCCATTGCTGAGTGTTTTGCAATATTACACGTTGGTTCTCCAATAGTTTGAAGATTTAACGGTAATTTTAATTCTGAATGAGCCGTACGGCATCCTTCTAACAATGTGGCTGCTATTTCAGAAGAAGCAACTGCAACCGCTATGTTGGATCTCGCCCGAACAGTTGCTAAAACTAATGACATGAGGAATGTCTTGCCAGTTCCACCAAGGGCATCTACGGTTAGAATAACTTTATTTCTCATAGGAATAAAAAAAAAATTCGCTTACTGAGAAAAAAAACATTACAAGAGACTAAATAATTATTACTAGAGCGCACAGAAGGTACCTATACAAAAATTCAAAAACAAATACAATAACAAAAATGCAGGTAGACACAACAGACTCGAAACAAAAACATAGGTTTAGGATTGGACTTATTACTAGATGTGGCATTGATGGCATAGCCTGATATAACAGGTTTATATTAATTACTTTTTATATTTATACATTATATTATATGTATTATATTACGCTATACTATATTATATTATATATATATTTAATAAGACTATTTTATTTTTTAGTTTATTGTTCTATTTAGATATTTTAGGTAAATACATTTATATGATTTATATGGGTTCATAAAATATTTTATGTACCTATTGGGTTTTATTTGTTTTTGTCTAATAGAAGTAATTAATAATTAATATTTAAACTTTAGCGGTGCAAATCTAATCGAAATGGGGTGTATTGCTTTATTTATATCTACATATATTTAATCACTTATTTGTATGTATTAACTGTGTGTGCTTTTAGTAGCTTTTTGAACCGGGCATAACTTTGTTCTCCTTTTATAACCGATGGTAACTTATTATAAATTGAAACACCCTCAAACTCCAGATTTCTTTTTCCATAGTTAGTTCTAGGAGGGCGCGTCAAGAAGTAACTATCTAGGAAATATAAACCACCATTTTCATCATCGTTTGCCTTCATTAAAGTATCATAAACTTCCTTTTGTTGGTATTTCAACAGGGGTACATTCGTTTGAACTACTAAATCTAATTCCTGGTGATCATATTCACGTTCCCGTTCCAATACTCGATTAAATGCGTCATTCGACAACAACAACAAATAGAAACATTCATCATTCTTTGGATGAACTGTATACATACGACAATACCGAGTTTTATAGTTCTCTTCACTGTTTATACGAATGGGCAATAGCACTATCATTATAATTAAATTGTAAATTGTAAAAATAATTAAACGTATTTATTTAATAGAAATATTTTGAATATTGATTTCTTACAAATATCAAATTGTCATATATACGTCATTACATAGCTGTCATTATACGTCAATTACATAGCTATCATTTGCGTTTTATTATTCCAAGTCTGATTCTTATTTGTTATACCACTTTTTATAGTGACTGACGTTTCATGTCAAGTCCCACGGGAACGCTGTCGAACGGGATAAAAAGTATCCTATGTCCGTCTCCTGGCTCTAAGCTACCTCCATACCAATTTTCACTCAAATCTGTTCTTTCGTTCTTGAGTTATAAGTGGTGTAACTAACACGACTTTCTTTTATATATATAGATTTGACACTGCGATGGTAGCGCCGTCTGTCGGATCCAATGTAAAACATTCCAAAATCAACAACTAATAAATTGAAAATTAATTAAAAAAAACATTGTCCAGCGGACAAAATTGTGAATCTAAACCATTCCCAGATCCTCTTGAACACACACAAAAAATTTCGTCTAAATCGGTCCAGTCGTTTAGGAGGAGTTCAGTCACATACACACGCACACAAGAAATATATATATTAAGATTAAGCGGCGTTTTAATAGACCAACTGGACGGGTGTGCTCTATAATAGGCCTTAATCGCTCATTAATCGCTTGTAGCCAAACGTTTGCCCATTTTTGTATAAAAATTACATCTAATAGTTTATATTTCATTGATCGTATAACTGAAAAGTACGGATATGCTAATTTTTTTTAATTTTTTTTTAATTTTAGAGGTGGTTGACGTTTAAAATTACTTAGGAAAACTCAGGATCCACGTGTGCCACAGAAAATTGATTTATTATTTTTTTAGTGTTAAGCCTTTAGTTTAAAGTTATTATTAGTTATTTTTATAATTACCTAAAACGCACGAACGTAAAACACGATATAAAAATAATAAATAAAAAAAAGATTTAATAACAGCTTTTAATAATAAACTATAAATGAAACAAAACATACAAACATCTAATTGTTATAGTAGGTATTTGTATAATGATAATAATATTAATCAAACATATACCTCATCGAGGAAATGCGGTTACCTTTCTAACAACAATTAGCAATTAGAATTAGCTGTACTTGTTTTCTTAAGTAGAAACATGTAAAATAGTTCATGATTAACTATAGAGGCGTTTGAATAGGAATAAATATTCATACTTGCTCAGCTACGGAGAACTTTAAGATTCATTTATATTTCATAGCGAACGTATCAATTGTATTCTGCCTGCCCTTGCATTCTCAATCAATGGTGAAAACCAATCAGCCCTTAGGTTCTCTATGTCAATTGTATTGTTACATTGTACTATTTCATTAAAGTCCTTAACAATTTAAATAATACATGAATTTTTTCGACTTAGGGTCCTTTAGAAAAGAGCGTACAAATTCTTAAAAGGCCGGCAACGCGATCTGGCATCGAGAGTGTCCATGGGTGGCGGTATCACTTAACATCAGGTGAGCCTCCTGCCCGTTTGCCCTCTGTTCTATTAAAAAAAATGATTAAACTAAAACTAAAATAGTGCAAATTATCTGTTTATTGGCATACAATCCTTTTGTGCCTGACCCATTTAATTATTGGATTTAATACATGCTGACTCTGAGCGATATTTTCTTGCATACGGGGAAGTGTTATTTTCTTTGAAAGAATGAAAAAGCAACTTTACCCATCTGGGCTCGCTTACTCAAGATTGAGAGTCGTATGCTTTATGCTAGACTGACCAAAGTGACCTAAGGTCGAGGATTAGTTGGAACTGTGAGTTCCATATTATGTCTAGACATTTAATCTTACCATGTAGTCGTTTTGAATATCTATTAACTACTGCTGAAAGTACGACTTTTGTTTCTTCAAAAAAGAGAGATTAAGAAAGTTTCGAGTTTGAGAGTATTCAACAGGCGAGGCGAATGAAGCGTCATCGATCCAAGTAATTTGCCTAGCTGTTTAATCAACTGGCTGAATATCTTTCAGGCCGTTAGTTAAACGGCTAGGCTGTTAATTGAACGCCTAATTTAGCTAGTTGGCTGCGACATATACACCAATCCAACTCCGACTAGTCGCCACAAGTATCACTCGTTTACGAGTACAACGCATGGTCAGCCACCGACCCCTCGCCGTATTGTAAAGAGAGAGACGACACGTCACCACAAGCAAGAACAATTAAGTGAGCATAACGACTAATAAGCTTCTTGTTCTAGACCAGAGTTCCCCAAACTTTTTTGTGTTGTAGACCCCTTGCCATGTTTTTCCGTGTTGGGTAGACCCCCTACTTACCTGATATTGATTTCCTGTAAATTACTAACTGTAGTGAAGTTTAGTGTTAAAAACTTAAAGTAAAAACACATGTTAATTTATACATTTATCAATTGATTTTTATTTTGCGACCACAAAGCAAATACTAACATCCTACAACTTACACAATTTTATAAACATTTATAATATTTTTTTTTACTTCATAGGTACTTTTATAAATAATGTATATGTTTTGATATTGTTACGAGCTAGGGGATCGGATAGAAAACGCCGTCGAATTATTCAAGGGTTTATTTTAATAAAATCTACGAGGAATTCGTTTACACTAATATCTTGAAATTACGCACAGAAAAGCACTAATAACACACACAATGAAACACTGTCACTAATCACTTAAAACACTCAGTACTTTATCACTGGTTCGCACTTATTCACACTTTTTCTCTTCGGTGTTTATCGCTTGGAATCGCATTCAATACTGAACTGAGTGGTCGCGTTTTGGCTCGCTTATATATCCCTGAGAAGAATCTCGAACGATGTTTCCGATGTTTACGAGAACTTTCTAGGCGGGAGCGCTACTGAGTAGCGATCGCATAATTCTAGAACGCGCGTACTTGCTATCTCTTTCGCACACTGCTACGTGCTTGTCGTACGACGTTCTAGAGTTCTCAGTCTAGCTTCGAGAAGGTTCTTAACTTTTCTCTCTTCCGCGTATCAACCAGTGCTTGTCCCACACCTAGAAAATTCGTTCTAGAATATTCCTTCATCGAAGGGGTATAACCAGGCCTGAAAACGCCTGAAAACGGGTCTGCTGAAAAGTGAACCATTCGTCTATACGTGTTCTGAAACCGACTGAAAAAATGTTTCAGCCTCCTGAAAACTACGGCTACATTATGTAAATTTCGATTTTCTAATATGTGATTGACCCTCTCCTGAAACGGTCATAAATCATATTTCAGCCTGCTGAAAAGTTCTCTAAGTAGTGGAAAAATCTAAAAACATTGCAGTTGACCCGTCTTCGTAACACTACCCTCTCCTTAGACATGCTCGTCCCGAGCATCATTACTTCCTTTATAGGGCGCCAATCGATTTATGTGTACGACTTTCGGTTTGCTCCTTAAACCACTCATTTTCTTGATCCGGTAAGTAACGTCATTAATCTTCGTGACTATCGTGTATGGACCGTCCCAGTCGGCTTGAAGCTTTGGTGATTTTCCTTTGCGTTTTGTCGGGTTATGGAGCCATACCTGCGAGCCTTCTTTAAATTCTATGTGATTCGTCTTCCTGTCATACCTTATCTTCGTAGTCTCACTTATTTTGCTCTGTGATGCTCGTACGTGTTCATGGATTTCATACAGTCTACTACGCAGATCCGCCGCATATTCTGTCACAGTCTCCGGGGTGTCAGGTGGTCGTCCAGTTACAATATCCGCTGGTAATCTAAGTTGTCTCCCAAACATGGCTAAAGCAGGTGTAACGTTCGTTGTTTCATGAACCGCAGACCGGTATGACATTAAAAATAACGGAATATACTTGTCCCAGTCCTTTTGTTGGCTGTCCACCAATTTTGCCAAATGCCTTTCCAAGGTTTGATTAAAACGTTCCACCATTCCATCTGACTGTGGGTGATATGGAGTAGTCCGCGTCTTATGAATTCCCATTAACCGGCATACTTCTTGAAACAGTTGAGACTCAAAATTTCTACCCTGATCACTGTGCATCTCCAAGGGTACTCCAAATCTAGAGAATACGTCGTTTACAAGTATCTCAGCTACTGTAGCTGCCTCTTGATTAGGAATAGCGAATACTTCGGGCCACTTTGTAAAATAATCCATAACAACCATGATGTACTTATTTCCTTTTTCTGTTAATGGAAATGGTCCGGCTATGTCAACTGCTATCCTCTCCCATGGTGCTCCGACATTGTATTGCTTCATACTCGCTCTAGTTCTCGTCTGTGGGCCTTTAACAGCTGCACAAGCTTTACATTTCCGAATCCAGTCTTCTACATCTTCGCGGCAATGTATCCAATAAAATCTCTCTTTAATTTTCAGAAGAGTCCTTTTCACTCCTAAGTGCCCGCCTGATGAGCCATCATGATACATTTCCAATATGTTGCGAACCTTGGATCTTGGCACAACTAACTGCAGATGAGATGCATCCCCTCGAGTATTTTCCCATTTGCGACATAATACTCCATTGTGAAGAACTAAGCTATCCCATAGAGCCCAGTAACTCTTGGTCGTGGTGCTAGTAGATGCAACGTCATTCCATCGCGGCTTGATAGCTGAAGATTGCATCCAGTCCAGAATTGGTTTAATGTCAGAATCTTGTTGTTGCTCTTCCTGAATTAATTTCCCACACCAATCTGGACTAATGGTGTCTGTCCTTAGTATCCTTATATGGGCAACCTCTCTACCTTCGTGTCTTGTACAATGTTTGCAATCGTCCTCACATGGCCTTCGAGACAATGCATCTGCGTTCCCGTGGGCTCTGCCCTTGCGATGTTCGGTAGCAAAGTCATACTCTTGCAGTTGTTCGATCCATCGAGCCACTTGTCCTTCCGGATTCTTGAACTGAAGTAGCCATTTTAATGCAGCATGATCTGTTCTAAGACGGAACTTCCGACCTAACAAGTATTTGCTGAAGTGCTGCAGCGTCTTCACAACAGCCAGTAGTTCCCTCCGAGTGACACAGTAGTTCCGTTCTGGTTTCGACAACGACTTGCTGAAGTAGGCTATTACTTGCTCGTGCTCACCTTTTACTTGTGATAGTACACCTCCAATGCCAATTCCACTGGCATCTGTATCTACCACAAATTCGCCATCTGGATCCGGGTAGCCTAGTATCGGAGTCTCACATAGGTGGTTCTTGAGCTCATTGAACGCATCTTCGCACTCTTTGTCCCATGTGAATCGCCTCTTTTCTTCGGTGAGTCTGTGAAGTGGTTTTGCAATATCCGCGAAATTTTTCACGAATCGTCGGTAGTAAGAACATAAGCCTAAGAAAGCGCGGACTTCAGTTTTATCTTTAGGTACTGGCCACTCCTTTACCGCAACTATCTTATTGGGGTCTGTTCGAACACCATCCTGTGATATAATGTGACCCAAGTAGCTGACTTCTCTTTTGAAAAATAAACATTTCTTAGCACTAAGTTTCAGGTTGGCTCCCTGCAGTCTGGTGAGCACCCGTTGAAGATTCCGTATGTGATCATCGAAGTCTTTCCCAACGATGACTACATCATCCAAGTACACTAAGCAGGCTTCTCCTATCAGCCCTGACAGTACTTTCTCCATTAGTCTTTCGAAAGTGGCAGGTGCATTGCAAAGCCCAAACGGCATAACTTTAAATTGCCATAGTCCTTTTCCAGTTGAGAACGCTGTCTTCTCTTTATGACTTGGGTCTATCTCCACTTGCCAGTAGCCACTTTTCAAGTCTAAAGTTGTAAACCATTTGGCCCCACTTAAAGTATCCAAGGTGTCATCTATTCTAGGTAAGGGATAACTGTCCTTCTTCGTGATATCATTAAGACGACGGTAGTCGACGCAGAACCTTAAACTGTTATCCTTTTTCTTGACTAAAACTACTGGAGAACACCAAGGGCTAGAAGATGATTCAATGACATTATGGTTTGACATTTCCGCAATCATCTTGTCTATATTCTTTTCATATGCGACAGGTACTCGTCGCGGTCGCAAACGTATTGGTGATTCACTTCCAGTCTCAATTTGATGTTTGACTACTCCTGTTCTTCCTAAATCTCCATCGTGTGTAGCAAACATGTTTGAAAATGTATTCAATAGTTTCTTTGCTTTCGCAATTTCTTCTCTCGTCAAGGTTTCCTTACAGTCCTCCAATACTGCTTGAACTATCTCGCGTTGTTTACTGACTGTACCATCTGTGGTGATAGCTCTATAGACGTCGTACCCACTTTTCAACGTGTTGCCCTTTAGAGAAACTACCTCATCTCTACACTTGAATGTGCCATTCTTCAGATCAATCTTACAGTTGTAATGCTTCATAAAGTCTAACCCGATTATACAGTCATCTACTATGTCAGCAAGAACTACCTTGTGTCTGTAAAAACTATCACCAATCTTGAAGGTCGCGATACCTTCTCCCCGATCGGCTATGCGTTGACCCGTAGCTGTGACAAGCTGTGCAATTCCTCTAGAAGGGTTTCTAGAAAATGTCTTCAGAAGTTGGTGTCTGATTACTGTTCGTGAAGCTCCAGTATCAAGTGTCACATTACACTTAGTTCCATTGACTTCTCCGTCGATGACTAAGGTATTTCCACGTCTAGCCTTAACATCGCCTCGAAAGTCTTTCTTAGGGCACGAAAACCTCATGTGCCCTACTTCCCCACAGATGTAACAGGTTGGCCCACGTTGACCAGTAGCTCTTTCCGTAACAGCCCTAATGCGGTAAGGTCGAGGATCTTTCTGAATCGCCTCTACCTCCAACGCATGGGCTAGAGCGTCCTTCAGGTTCTTGTGGTGACCAAGGTTCACTCTCAGCCTCACTTCACGATCTCTTATTCCATCTATGAAGGTTTGCACTAATATCTTGTCTGCTACATCTGGTAAGGATGCGTAAGCTTTCCTTACCAGCTTCTCTATTTCCAGACCCCATTCTTGCAAGCTTTTATTTGATTGCTGTATCCTATCCTTTAATTGAGCCCTATAGACGTGCTCTAAGTGTGCATCTCCGTACCGTGATTCCAGGGCATCCAGCAGTTGCTTCAACGTCACTTTACCTGTCTTGGTATCTAGTATGGTGAGGGCTTCATCTCGCAGTCCCATAATAAGGGCGGTGACAGCTTGATCGTCATTCCACCCGTTTGACTCTACTACAGTCTCAAACTGTACCTTGTACGCGCCCCAAGAAGATTTACCATCAAAGGGAGGCACTTTTAGATTTCCAGATGGTGCTACAGACGTTACGACACCCGTGGTCTTCAAGCACTGCATTTCATGTTCCAATCCGAGAATCCGTTTGTCCTGTTTCGATAGCTTGCTATCCACGTCAGATTCCAAATTTTCAATTTTTTTATCAACTTCTTGTTTAAGATCTCCTAATTTTTCTCCTATATGACGAGCCTGTTCCTCCATCATACGACGTGTCTGAGCCTGTTCTTCCACCATTTGGCGTGTCTGTTCCTCTTGACGTCGTGCCTGTTCTTCCACCATTTGTCGAACTTGTTCCTCCTGATGCCGGGCCTGTTCCTCCTGACAGCGTGCCTGTTCCTCCATCAATCGCCGAACTTGTTCTTCCTGGCGACGGGCCTGTTCCTCTATCAATCGGCGTGCCTGTGCCTGTTCATCCATCATTTGTCGTGCCTGTTCCTCTTGTCGTCTTGCCTGTTCTTCCATCATTTGGCGCAGAGCAAGGAGGATGTTGGCGTCGCTGCTTTCGCCCATTCCGCGGTTCGCATCAAAACTCTGTCTCCGGGCGGCGTCACGTGCTGCTTGTGCCCTTGTCTGCACTCCCTCCGCAGCTGGAGACTCTGCTACAAACTCCTCTGGATTCTCCCTTGGAGTAATTGGCATTTTTCTATCCCCAATTCTGACACCAAAATGTTACGAGCTAGGGGATCGGATAGAAAACGCCGTCGAATTATTCAAGGGTTTATTTTAATAAAATCTACGAGGAATTCGTTTACACTAATATCTTGAAATTACGCACAGAAAAGCACTAATAACACACACAATGAAACACTGTCACTAATCACTTAAAACACTCAGTACTTTATCACTGGTTCGCACTTGAAGATCCCTTTTTCCACACCCGTGGTCTTCAAGTGCGAACCAGTGATAAAGTGTAAAGTTTTTAAACAGGTCGACTCGAAATATAGATCAGTTTTATATAGCTTTTATTAATAATAGGGAAATACAATACTTTTCTGTAAGACATATTTTAAATCAACATGACAACTTTACTACATTTTTCTTATAATAGCTTTGTTGCCATGGCAACTTCTTTTATGCCAGTATGTACATACTTCACCAGTATATACATACTTCACACCCTCTTTAGTTTTTTTTTAAAGAATTTATGTAATTAAATTCTTTAAACCCAATTGAGTTCTTTAGGTTTGTGAATATTTTCTTCTGCTGCGGCTAAGATAAAATCATCGTATCGCCTAGGAGCTGTGATATTTGATCTACTTCTTAGGGACCTTATTTGAACGGATGCGGTTTCTACATTGTCATTATTGTTTACAGCTTCTCCGACACCGTTGTTAACAGGGTCTTCAATATTAGAAAGTGAGTTGTAGTCACTTTCAATATTTGTTGGTTCCTGAATATTTTGTTCCAAAATTTTATTGTTATCATTTTGCGTATCAACATTATTGTCATATTTATTATTGTCATCAAGCGTCATAGTAATTTTCTTTTGTAGTGTTTGTTGTGATGACATTTGTTTAGGTTTTGCTGTAGACTCAATTTCATTATAAAGTGGTGAAAGTTCGTACTTGCTTTGTTCGTAGTACATGCATTTCATCACTCGTATATCTTTTGAAGTAATGATATAGTTTTTCGAAGGAACGTAGATTCTGAAAGCTTTTGACGTTTCAGAGTATCCCACAAACATCCCTGGAATTGCTTTAGGTGCAAATTTGTGACCATTATATCCCTTTTTCAAAACAAAAGTCTTACTACCAAATATGTATAGATGATTTACGCAGGGCTTTCTACCAACCCATCGTTCAAATGGCGTTTGATTTTCAATGGCATTATTTATGTTTCTATTTGCCAAATAATTTGATGTAACCACTGCCTCGCCCCAAAGTTTCAATGGTACATTTGCATCTATCATCAATGCTCTTGCTTTTTCTAATAGGGTACGGTTTTTACGTTCAGCAACTCCGTTTTGGTGTGGAGTATAAGGTGCGGTAAGACGTCTTTGAATACCACACTGTTTTAAGTAGGTGTCAAACTGCTTATTAATATATTCAGTCCCGTTATCAGATTGTAAAAACTTAATTTTGTTACCTGTGTGTGTTTCCGCTAACTCTTTGAACTCTTTAAATTTTTCAAGTACTTCGCTCTTATTTTTCATTAGATAAATTCTACAGTATCGACTATAGTCATCTATAAAAGTAACAAAGTATTTATTTCCGCTTATGGTGGGCGTTTGAATAGGACCACACACATCGCTGTGAATGATTTGTAAACATTCTGTCGTTCTTTGAGTTGTTTTATTACGTGGAGCAGGTTCACGGTGCAGTTTTGCTTGTATGCATATTTCACAGTCATTCAAATCTTCCGATGCATCAAAATTTAAGCCAATTAAGTTTTCATGTCTACGTGCATATTTCAGATCATTTACGTTCATGTGACCCAGTTTTCTATGCCAGTCATTAATACTTGATGAAGTTGTTATTTTCTTCGGAAGAGAACTTGTAACCTCATCATCATTGACTAAACAGTTCCTTTCATGTTGATCTGGATACACATAGTAAAGACCGTCTTTTTGTTTATATGCAGTTATATTTATTTTCTTTTTAGGGTTAGTTACAATAGCTTTATTTTTAGTAAATAGCACTGAGCAACCAGCATCTGTCATCTTACTTACGGACAGTAAATTAGTACAAAGGTTCGGTACGTATAAAGTATCTTGTAAGCGTGTTATTGCCTTACTGTTGCCGTTTTTTGTTATAAAGGAAACTATTCCTTTTCCTTTAATCTCTGCAGTGTATTCGTCCGTCGCAAAGTTAAGTTTTCTGGATGTACTATCTATTGTTTTAAATAAGTCTCGTTGATAAGTCATATGAGACGTGCAACCACTGTCTAAAACCCATATGTTGTTTTTAAGTTTCTTATTATTTGTAAAAAAACACTGCATTATGTAATTATTTTTATGGAAAGAATCAAATTTCTTAGCCTGTTTACCTTTATTTTCCTTCCAGCAGTTTGAACAAATTTTATGGTGTTTGTGTTTAAAGATATTACCTCTTCGTTTACAAACTTTACACGATGCATATAAAGCTTCTTCTTGAAAAGAGGATTCAGGTTCGACGTCATTGGTTATATTGTGATTATGACGAGCTTCATATTCTTCGAGTATTTTAATTTTCAGCTCTTCAGGCTTAGGAAGAACATCTCGTGATTCAATAGCGACTCTGAAGTTCTCGTATTCTTTGGAGAGGCTGTATAGCATTAATATTGTTAAAAGGTCTTCGTTGATAATTATGTCCATGTCTGCCAGTTTGTTAACTATATCCATGAATTTGTTTAAATGACTTTGTATTTCATGACCATCTAATTTAGTTAGAATTAGTTGTTTCAATAAAAAGGCTTTACGGGCAGGTCCTTTGCTTGCATAAATGTCTTTTAGTGTACTCCAAACGGCTTTTGCAGATAGGCATTTTTTAATTTGGTTAAGCTCAGAGGGAGATATCATAAGAATTAGTTCCGATCTAGCTTGTCTGTCACCTTCTGTTTCTGCTGCACTTGGATCTTTACTCAAAGGAGTTTCAATGTATTTCCATAATTTGTTTCTTACTAAGACTGCTTCAGCTTGTATTACCCATGTATCATAGTTTTCTTTTGTAAGAGGATCTATTCTTGCGATCGACATTTTGTGTTTCGCTTTTTCTTTTTTTTTTTTCATTAGAAACCACGCTCTGCTACCATGTAAAGTTTTTAAACAGGTCGACTCGAAATATAGATCAGTTTTATATAGCTTTTATTAATAATAGGGAAATACAATACTTTTCTGTAAGACATATTTTAAATCAACATGACAACTTTACTACATTTTTCTTATAATAGCTTTGTTGCCATGGCAACTTCTTTTATGCCAGTATGTACATACTTCACCAGTATATACATACTTCACATAAAGTACTGAGTGTTTTAAGTGATTAGTGACAGTGTTTCATTGTGTGTGTTATTAGTGCTTTTCTGTGCGTAATTTCAAGATATTAGTGTAAACGAATTCCTCGTAGATTTTATTAAAATAAACCCTTGAATAATTCGACGGCGTTTTCTATCCGATCCCCTAGCTCGTAACATTTTGGTGTCAGAATTGGGGATAGAAAAATGCCAATTACTCCAAGGGAGAATCCAGAGGAGTTTGTAGCAGAGTCTCCAGCTGCGGAGGGAGTGCAGACAAGGGCACAAGCAGCACGTGACGCCGCCCGGAGACAGAGTTTTGATGCGAACCGCGGAATGGGCGAAAGCAGCGACGCCAACATCCTCCTTGCTCTGCGCCAAATGATGGAAGAACAGGCAAGACGACAAGAGGAACAGGCACGACAAATGATGGATGAACAGGCACAGGCACGCCGATTGATAGAGGAACAGGCCCGTCGCCAGGAAGAACAAGTTCGGCGATTGATGGAGGAACAGGCACGCTGTCAGGAGGAACAGGCCCGGCATCAGGAGGAACAAGTTCGACAAATGGTGGAAGAACAGGCACGACGTCAAGAGGAACAGACACGCCAAATGGTGGAAGAACAGGCTCAGACACGTCGTATGATGGAGGAACAGGCTCGTCATATAGGAGAAAAATTAGGAGATCTTAAACAAGAAGTTGATAAAAAAATTGAAAATTTGGAATCTGACGTGGATAGCAAGCTATCGAAACAGGACAAACGGATTCTCGGATTGGAACATGAAATGCAGTGCTTGAAGACCACGGGTGTCGTAACGTCTGTAGCACCATCTGGAAATCTAAAAGTGCCTCCCTTTGATGGTAAATCTTCTTGGGGCGCGTACAAGGTACAGTTTGAGACTGTAGTAGAGTCAAACGGGTGGAATGACGATCAAGCTGTCACCGCCCTTATTATGGGACTGCGAGATGAAGCCCTCACCATACTAGATACCAAGACAGGTAAAGTGACGTTGAAGCAACTGCTGGATGCCCTGGAATCACGGTACGGAGATGCACACTTAGAGCACGTCTATAGGGCTCAATTAAAGGATAGGATACAGCAATCAAATGAAAGCTTGCAAGAATGGGGTCTGGAAATAGAGAAGCTGGTAAGGAAAGCTTACGCATCCTTACCAGATGTAGCAGACAAGATATTAGTGCAAACCTTCATAGATGGAATAAGAGATCGTGAAGTGAGGCTGAGAGTGAACCATTCGTCTATACGTGTTCTGAAACCGACTGAAAAAATGTTTCAGCCTCCTGAAAACTACGGCTACATTATGTAAATTTCGATTTTCTAATATGTGATTGACCCTCTCCTGAAACGGTCATAAATCATATTTCAGCCTGCTGAAAAGTTCTCTAAGTAGTGGAAAAATCTAAAAACATTGCAGTTGACCCGTCTTCGTAACAATATTATAAGATAGTATTATGCAAGTAACTAGGTACTATCAGTGTATGTGTTGAGATCCACTATCGTGATGACCCCCAAATTTTTATTTCATGGACCCCCAAATTTTTTTTCGTTGACGGGGTCTACCCTTGCATGTTTACACCCCTAGGGGTCGATAAAGACCACTTTGGGAATCACAGTTCTAGACGGACAAAATCAAGTACAAAATAAATCTTATAAAAAGTTCTCCCAATAAACGTCTGAACCTTCTCGACTAATTTGTCAGAAGTTGACATTATCTAAATTGCTTGCGCTTTACGTAAGCTTAATTAATTTTTGTTACTTACGTTATTGAATCGAAAGATATTGACGATATCGAATTTAATTAATTGGACCTTCCATTTTCAAATTTATACGATTTGCGTAGATGCCAGGAAGTCCTACAATATTGTATCTACCGTTACGATATTGAGCCTTTTTACAAAATATTTCGTTGATTGATTTATTTCGTTGATTTGGTCTAGCGAAAGTTAGAGTTAGTGTTCTGCATAATTAAATCGTTTTACAAATTGTATACGTCACAACTGAAGTGGGAGTCAAAGCAGTGTTACTACATTGTAGTTTTATCAAAATCTATTTAAAAATAGTTTGTCAATTAAAAGTGTTCCAATTTCTTCATATTTCTAGCTATCGTAAATAAGACACTGCATCCCAAAAGAACATCAATTAAATGAAATGAAATGGAATTTCTAATACATGACTTGTATGATGAGTTTTCTATTACACTGCACATACTTACTACACATTGTATTGGTTTTAGGATAAAACAGGTCCCAAACACTTTGTTTAGTATTAATCTTTTTATTATACAGTATCTACCTAAAAGGGGACCCTAAGTCGAATTGGTTCGGAAATACTTCTATATACGCCAATTACATATATGTTTTGATGGAGTTATTGTTATGTTTGGCTCCTATCAAAACTTATATTTTAAAGCCAACAATATCGATCCAACATAATATAGTATTGTATTTATATAATATTGTTAGAACGATATTTATAATTTGTATACATTTTACCTAACCATCTTAGTTGTAACTCATAAAGCAGTGGCGTAGGTAAGCTCATACAAATATAGTTTTATTTTTTTTTTATTTTTTTTTTTTTTTTATTTTCACATTAAGGTACAGAAACAGAAAACAGACTGACTACATACATAAAATTATTACATACTAAACAACATTTAAAAATCTGACTTCCAGTTATATCTGTACACAGCATTTACACTAAATATCAACTAAACAACATACACATATCAAACCGAATGACAAAAATATAAAAAAAAAAAAAAAAATAAGAGAAAAAATATATCTATACATACACACACACACATGTTTATATACATATACGTTAATCAATTAAATTAGTAATTAAGGTTGCAAGTATTTACTATGAACTATCTTTTTAAATTTACAAATATTATTGTGAAAAATATCAACCTCAGCACATACAGCATTATAATATTTGCACATTCTTACGAGCGGAGCATTCTGGGAAACATTGTTATCAGTCATAGGTATAACAAATTGTTAGTCTATGGAATGTAAATTTGGTGCCTTCAGCAATTATTATAGAATACATTACTTATTGTCTATGTTATATCTGGTATCTATGATTTGCTCTGTGTAATATAATTAAGCTTACTTCCTTTTTCGCCATGGTCTGGTTAACATTAAAATATAATTAACACAGTGATTAAATAAAATACTCGTTTCATTTAACAGGTTATGGGCCCAGATCACCTGATTTTATTTAAAAACAAAATAGTTAAAGTGAAAAGTACGAAATTGAGTTCAGTATAACCTCAAAACTCGCCACGCGTTTTTCAATTTTCTTCATCAGCAAAAAATGTCTTCAAATAATACGATGGCACTGATTGAAAAGCTGACTGGAAGAGAAAACTATCCTACGTGGAGATTTGCAGTGCAAACCTACCTCGAACATGAGGAATTATGGAGTTGTGTCACCGCGAAAGACAATGAAGCAATTGATCCCAAACTTAACACAAAAGCGAAGTCGAAAATTATCTTATTAGTACATCCCATCAACTATGTACATATACAAGAAGCCAAAACAGCTAAAGAAGTTTGGAATAATTTAGCCAAAGCTTTCGATGACAAAGGTTTGACACGCCGAGTTGGTCTGTTGAGAGATCTGATCAATACAACACTTGAAAATTGTCTGAACATTGAAGATTATGTTAACAAGATCATGACCACTGCTCACAAGTTAAGAAACATTGGTTTTGAAGTCGATGATGAATGGCTTGGGACTTTATTACTTGCCGGTTTACCAGAAATGTATCAACCAATGATCATGGCACTTGAAAGCTCTGGTGTGACAATTACAGCTGATTCTGTGAAGACTAAGCTTCTGCAAGAAGTGAAAAGCTCTGAGTCTAGTGCATTGTATGTCAAAAGTAAGGGAAATCAGTTTGTCAAACAAGCTCAAGATAAAAACAAAACAAGTAAAGGTCCAAGGTGCTATGTGTGCAATCAATATGGGCATATAAGCAAATATTGCCGAAGTAAGAAAAAGGAACAGAAGTCTAAGGAGAACACAGATTCTGGGTATGTTGCTGTGCTATCTGCAACAATAAACAACGACAATAATTGGTATATTGATTCTGGAGCTTCAATGCATATGACAATGAATCGTAACTTGATTTACGATGAAATTACACCTCCAATTTCCACAATAAGAGTAGCTAATGACAAGAAGCTAGTTGTGATGGCTTGTGGAAAGGTAAATATTAATGTTGTCAATACACAAGGTAAGTTGGAAACTATCAAGGTACAGAATGTTCTCTATATTCCTGAGTTGGCTACGAATCTTCTCTCTGTCAGTCAGATAATAAATAGTGGCTGTCAAGTACAATTTGACAAACAAGGTTGTAAAATTTTGAATAAAACAAACAAGCAAGTTGCAGCTGCTAAAATGATAAATAATATGTACAGGCTAAATACACATAGTATTCCAGCATACATATCTGCTTCAACAGAAAATGATGATTTCTACTTATGGCATCAGCGTATGGGTCTTTTGAACTACATTGACCTGAAGAAGCTGGACACCTGTGCTGAAGGTGTGCAAATGTCCCTGAGCAGTAATGTGACCTGTATTTCCTGTATAGAAGGTAAACAAACAAGCTTGCCATTCAAAAGTGAAGGTTTCCGAGCAACAAAATTGCTAGAACTTGTTCACTCCGACGTATGCGGGCCCATGGAAGTGAAGTCACTTGGAAATGCAAGGTATTTTCTTACCTTTACTGATGATTATTCTAGAAAAGTGACTGTTTTCATTTTAAAATCAAAGTCTGAATGTCTTAATAAATTTAAAGAATACAAATGTCTTGTAGAGAACCAACTTGACACTAAAATTAAAGTATTAAGAACCGATAATGGAACTGAGTATATAAATAATGATTTTACTGAATTTTTGAAGTCATCCGGCATACAACATCAAACATCAATTCCATACACGCCTCAACAAAATGGCTTATCTGAACGTATGAACAGGACACTGCTTGAAAAAGCCAGATGTATGTTAATCAATGCTAACTTACAGAAAAACTTGTGGGCTGAAGCAATAATGACAGCAGCATACATAGTGAACCGTTCACCTACACGAGCACTAAATTATAAAACACCTGAGGAGATGTGGAGTGGAAGGAAACCTGATGTAAGTCACATGAAAATATTTGGTTGTTATGCAATGGCTCAAATACCTAAAGAGAAAATTAAGAAATGGGACTCTAAATCACAGAAACTTATTTTTGTTGGTTATTGTGAAAATAGTAAAGGATATAGATTATTAGATTGCAAAACAAAAAATATCATAAAAAGTAGAAATGTAATTTTCCTAGAGAATAGTATAACAAGAAATGTGGTTCCTCTCTCATTGTCAGAATCAGAAAATAAAGAATCAGATCATGTAATTGAAAGTTTTTCAAACCGTGAAGATAACACCACAGATTTGTCGTCTCATACACCCGTGGATCACAGCGATGGTTCTGATGACCCTGAGTATGTACCGGAGATGTCAGTGAAGTATCCTCAGAGTTCTAATATTACACTTCGTCCTCGAAATAAAATTAATAAGAACACAGAACCTAAGACATACCTATGCTCAAGTAATGTACCACTCTCTGTCACACCACAAACATATGCAGAAGCATTGTCATCAAAAGACTCTAACTTGTGGATGAAGTCGATTGAAGAAGAGCTGTAAGCACATAGTGATAATGGTACATGGCAGTTAGTAGAACAGCCACCTGAAGCTAGAGTTATAGGATGTAAATGGGTGTTTCGTATAAAGGATGAAACTGAAGGACTAAGGTACAAAGCAAGGCTATGCGCTAAAGGATTCACACAGAAAAGCAGTATTGACTATACTGAGACATTTGCACCAACTGTCAGATCAACTCAAAGTAACATACTTGAATGTTACTCTGATGCCGACTATGCCAATGATCCTGACACCAGAAGGTCTATCACTGGTTACATCTTCATGAAAAATGGAGCAGCAGTGACGTGGAGCACTCAACGACAATCAACCGTCGCTCTGTCTACCACTGAGGCAGAGTTTATGGCATCCTGCTGTGCTACAAAAGAAGCTCTCTGGGTTCGGCAGTTAATGCTTGATATTAACGAATATAAACAGAGTTGTATTAATCTTCATATAGATAATCAAAGTGCTATTTGTTTGATCAAGAATAATGATTTTCATAAACTATGTAAACATATTGATATTAAGTATAACTTTGTAAAAGAAAAATACGCACAAAAATTGATAGATTTGAAATATGTTAGTACTAATAGTCAGTTAGCTGATATATTTACAAAAGCTCTATGTAAAGTAAAATTTCAATATTTCAGAGAGAAACTTGGTGTGATTGAGAAACCAAAAATGTAAAGCTATCATATTACTGTGTTGCTCAAGTATGTTTATATAAAGTTTTATAACTAAGCTATTTAATGTTTGGTTTTCATTTGTAAGCTTTAATAGAAGGCTCAAATTTAGTAGGAGTGTTAGTCTATGGAATGTAAATTTGGTGCCTTCAGCAATTATTATAGAATACATTACTTATTGTCTATGTTATATCTGGTATCTATGATTTGCTCTGTGTAATATAATTAAGCTTACTTCCTTTTTCGCCATGGTCTGGTTAACATTAAAATATAATTAACACAGTGATTAAATAAAATACTCGTTTCATTTAACACAAATAATTCCTGGATGCGCACAGAACGCGTCGGTACCTTGATCTCCAGCCTCTCCAAAAGGCAGGTGTCAAATGAGCCATTTGCTATTTTATGCAAAGTGCACAGGTCGCTCATCCACCTCCTCCTTTCAAGACTTACCATTTGAAAGTGGGCAAGACGCTGGTCATATTGTTTTATTTTTCGCCTAAGACCATACTTATAGCACAATGCTCTGACAAACCGCCTTTGTATAGCCTCCAATCTATCTATATGAGTTTGGTATATCGGGGTCCATACCGCCGAACAATACTCAACCATGGTTCTCACGAGAGAGCTGTATAAGATAATAAAGGAATCGGCTCGCCTGAATGGTTTACAGTTCTAAGAATGAAGGACAGCATCCGGCCAGCTCTGCTGCATATATCATTATAATGAGGTCTAAAAGACATAGCAGAGTCAAATAGCACTCCCAAGTCGCGAATCACCTCAACTCTATCAACTACAATACCCTTAACATTATATTTATACTGGATAGGGTTCCTACTTTTTGTAAATGTTATAACTCGGCACTTCTCAATATTCAGAACCATAAAGTTTTCATCGCACCAAGCAGAGATAGTATTAATATCCAATTGTAAGGTCTCACAATCTCTTTCATCAGATATACGTCTGAAGACTTTAATGTCGTCTGCATATGCCAAACATTCACTGCTTATTTTGCCAAGCAAGTCATTCACAAATAATAAAAAGAGTAAAGGACCCAGCTTCGATCCCTGGGGCACGCCCGATGTTGCTAAAAAAGGCACAGATTCATACCCACTCAGAGCAACCAGTTGGGTACGGTTCAAAAGGTAAGAACTTAACCATCTATATAAGTTCCCATGAATCCCCACATGCTGAGCCTTCACAAGCAATGCAAAATGGTCCACTCTATCAAAAGCTTTTGAAAAATCGGTATATATAGCGTCCACCTGCTTTTTATCATTAAATGATGAACATAAATAAGTAGAATAGCATAAAAGATTAGAGTTGGTTGACCTTCCAGTAACAAATCCATGCTGTCGTGGGCTCAATATATGTTTGAGATGGTTATACATATGGGTATAGATGAAACCCTCGAATATCTTAGCGAATAAGTTTAGAATACAGATAGGTCTATAATTCAAAACATCACCTTTGTCTCCAGATTTATACACTGGTGTAACTTTGGCTATCTTCCATAGGCTAGGAAATACTCCCTCGTGCAAAGATTTCTCAAATATAATCAATAACGGTGTAACAAGAGCAGTAGCGCAAAAACGAACAAAAATAGGTGGAATCCCGTCAAAGCCAGCACCCTTAGAGAGATCGACACTTTGTAACTTTCCTAACAATTCCTCTCTAGTTATCTGTAAATTACCAATAGAGAAGTTTGATGACGGAAAGCTAGGAAAGTAATTATTTGTGGTATTAGAAGAGTAAATTGATGAGAAATGACTAGCAAACAGGTTTACAATATCTTCACCCGTAGTACCAACCTTGTCTTGATAACACATCCGACCAGGAATATTATTGGTGATATATTAAATTTCTTTACAGTTTAGTTTTAATCCAGTCTTATCCGTTAGCCTGCATCTTTGTATCAAATTGTTTGTGTTTCAGCAAGCATCGTGACTGAAAACAATGTCACATTTGCACAAATCAAACTTATATGGCACCCTTATATATATTATAATTCATTTAAGAGTTCACCAACGCATATATTTCAATTCAATTTTCCTACCAATGCACTGACTCGATGAATAGAAAATTCTACAAAATAATCAATTCTTATTCAATGAATTTTCCGTTCGAAGCCATCAAGTGTAAATGACGTCATTACACCACATCGTTCATTTCCGTGAAAAATCGCTAAGCGTCGTCTCATCCAAATTTATGGTAAACATAAGGATTTACGTAAACAAGTTTTTATAATTTATAACAACAATGTATAATTTGAGTGCGTATAAATCATATCATAAATTAGCTAAACTGGCCATATTGTCAACGTTTAATATTATGCCGTCAAAAAAGACTTCATGACTTTGAGATTGAGAACAATTCGAGAGAAAGTCACTTTATGTGCTCATCGTTTAAGTCTTGTTAATTTTGTATTAAATATATGTATATTAAAGTGGGTCAAACAAGCCTGCGGGATGCCCAAAAGGGGCACCCATCGCAGCCCATAGACATCCATTTTAGTGGATGAGTTGCTGGCCGTTAACAACGCGCCGACAACAAAAAATAGATTGTGTTACATTTACAATAAAAGTATTATGAAAACTGACTTGGTGAACTCTCTCACTCCGAGTCGTTTTAGCAACTTTGCTATGTTAATTATTAAATTAATTAACATTGTTCATTATTATGTTCTTTATTATTCTATATTACTACATGACTATGTATTTATATTGTATATTTTCGGATGACTGTCGTAGTAATTCTATATAAAGAATCCCCTAGTGAGATTGGCCTGGAATAAGTCAAAGTCAGAACAACTTGATATAGGTACACAAGTACACTAATGAACCTAAGAAAACAAGTTAAATTAATTCCTTGTTTATATTTATTAGTCAATAGCGTAGAGCAGGCACTATTTGATTTTGAGGATAGGAGCATATTTTCGTAAGTATCTGATTGTCCTCATTTTAACATGTGTTTTTATTTTTTACTATTATTTATTTTTATTATGGTCACAGAGTCAGAATCCGTGTAACCTATGGGCAGAAATAAATAATATTTTTGCTTTAGTTCTCGAAACAAACAGGCAAACAAGGCCATACTTGTAGGTGAAGAGAATCATTTCTTCAAAGATGTGAGTCAGAATGGTTGGCAAGACTTAGGAAGAAATGGGATGGCAACCGTGGAGGCGACTTCAAGATTAAATTTAGTTTAATGAATGATAATTATCTATATTGTGTATTTCAGAAACATTGATAGTTGAAGATTGTGATAAATGAGTAGTCACCAAACCCACAATTGTGCCAAAATTATACGACAATCACTTTTGCTATTCAGTTTTTCTGGAAGTAAGCCAAATTCTTATTCTATTATTATTTCTAATATCTAGCTATTGTACATACCAGGCGTTTAATAGTATCAGGAAATTTAAAAAGTTTATTACAAAATAGGATATCAGAATGTGGACTTTAATTAGACTTACATAGAGTACGTGTTTAAAAAGTTTATAAAATTTTATCTTAACTTACATTGTTCTTCAATTTTCTAACCACCAAACGCATACCATTATGTAGTTCAGGTCATCTACATCTTTATTCTTTTTCTTCTTTTTTATCAGTAAGCAATGTAACTCTCATGTTTGTTGTCAGCTGCAGTTTCGTCACATAGCGCCATAGATTTGACGATTTGAGGCAAGCGTTTATTTCGTCGACAGCCGTAGATCTTGGAATTACTGGCAGTATTTGGCGGAAATCGCCAGACAGTAAAATCATTGCTCCTCCAAAACATCTCGATTCATTGCGTAAATCTTTTAATGTTCGGTTAAGTGCTTCCAATGCACGTTTATGCGCCATTGTGCATTCGTCCCAGATGATGATTTTCGATGCCGCTAAAACTTTGGCCATTGCTGAGTGTTTTGCAATATTACACGTTGGTTCTCCAATAGTTTGAAGATTTAACGGTAATTTTAATTCTGAATGAGCCGTACGGCATCCTTCTAACAATGTGGCTGCTATTTCAGAAGAAGCAACTGCAACCGCTATGTTGGATCTCGCCCGAACAGTTGCTAAAACTAATGACATGAGGAATGTCTTGCCAGTTCCACCAAGGGCATCTAGGAAATATAAACCACCACTTTCATCATCGTTTGCCTTCATTAAAGTATCATAAACTTCCTTTTGTTGGTATTTCAACAGGGGTACATTCGTTTGAAATACTAAATCTAATTCCTGGTGATCATATTCACGTTCCCGTTCCAATACTCGATTAAATGCGTCATTCGACAACAACAACAAATAGAAACATTCATCATTCTTTGGACTTCCCCCGCGAACTTCATTTTGCGTTAATATTATTTTTTACTTAACTTTATAGTATTTTTGATATGCTTCCTCATAAAGACTATCTTATGACTGAGAATTATCGGGAATAATTTAATAATTATTATTTATATTGTTTCATTGTTCAAGTAATAGATAATTTAAAGACACTTAAATATAGTTATTATAGTTAGCGTTAAGCAATAAATTTTATTTATTTATTTACTAGCTGACCCGGCGAACTTTGTTCCGCCTTAATGGCAATAAATAAGCAGTTTGGGTTTTTTTATTGGAAAAAATACAAAAAAATTAAATACCTACATTAATCATTCATTATTATTTCTGTATTTTAGTACATAGGTTGCTCTTCACTTAAGTACCTTGTGATACACATTTTTTCATTTTTTGTTTCATTATCAGGCGCAAAAACAAACAACGCTGATGGTCTTCCGACCCGTGAACATGCCACGTATAATTGACCATGGGAAAAACATGAATGTTCTAGATTTAAACCACAAACTTTTAAGGATTGGCCTTGTGATTTGTTGATGGTCATGGAAAATGCAAGACGTATCGGAAATTGAAGTCTTTTAAATTCAAACGGCATATCGGTTGGGATCATCGGGATCCTCGGAATAAGAACTTCCTCACCTTTGAATTTTCCTATCATTATCGTAGCGTAAATTACATTGTTCTTCAATTTTCTAACCACCAAACGCATACCATTATGTAGTTCAGGTCATCTACATCTTTATTCTTTTTCTTCTTTTTTATCAGTAAGCAATGTAACTCTCATGTTTGTTGTCAGCTGCAGTTTCGTCACATAGCGCCATAGATTTGACGATTTGAGGCAAGCGTTTATTTCGTCGACAGCCGTAGATCTTGGAATTACTGGCAGTATTTGGCGGAAATCGCCAGACAGTAAAATCATTGCTCCTCCAAAACATCTCGATTCATTGCGTAAATCTTTTAATGTTCGGTTAAGTGCTTCCAATGCACGTTTATGCGCCATTGTGCATTCGTCCCAGATGATGATTTTCGATGCCGCTAAAACTTTGGCCATTGCTGAGTGTTTTGCAATATTACACGTTGGTTCTCCAATAGTTTGAAGATTTAACGGTAATTTTAATTCTGAATGAGCCGTACGGCATCCTTCTAACAATGTGGCTGCTATTTCAGAAGAAGCAACTGCAACCGCTATGTTGGATCTCGCCCGAACAGTTGCTAAAACTAATGACATGAGGAATGTCTTGCCAGTTCCACCAAGGGCATCTAGGAAATATAAACCACCACTTTCATCATCGTTTGCCTTCATTAAAGTATCATAAACTTCCTTTTGTTGGTATTTCAACAGGGGTACATTCGTTTGAAATACTAAATCTAATTCCTGGTGATCATATTCACGTTCCCGTTCCAATACTCGATTAAATGCGTCATTCGACAACAACAACAAATAGAAACATTCATCATTCTTTGGATGAACTGTATACATACGACAATACCGAGTTTTATAGTTCTCTTCACTGTTTATACGAATGGGCAATAGCACTATCATTATAATTAAATTGTAAATTGTAAAAATAATTAAACGTATTTATTTAATAGAAATATTTTGAATATTGATTTCTTACAAATATCAAATTGTCATATATACGTCATTACATAGCTGTCATTATACGTCAATTACATAGCTATCATTTGCGTTTTATTATTCCAAGTCTGATTCTTATTTGTTATACCACTTTTTATAGTGACTGACGTTTCATGTCAAGTCCCACGGGAACGCTGTCGAACGGGATAAAAAGTATCCTATGTCCGTCTCCTGGCTCTAAGCTACCTCCATACCAATTTTCACTCAAATCTGTTCTTTCGTTCTTGAGTTATAAGTGGTGTAACTAACACGACTTTCTTTTATATATATAGATTAGCGTTAAGCAATAAATTTTATTTATTTATTTATTTTGTGATTCATTTTTTTTTACTTACTATTACTAGTTTTATTTATTTAAGTTATTTCTAACCAAAACATTTTTAGGCTGCTCAATGCCCATTGGAAGCTATTGGTGTAATGTGTTATTTAAATATAGTAACCCACTCATGTAATGTATACAATGAATATAATGTATACATACTGGACAGTGACCAGTGAAATCAATATCTTCCGGACAACCGATACAGCCTTAGGAAATGTGTACACGGACCATAAAAAATAAGGCACAAATTATAACTTACTGTAGCATTTTTTTTTTCAAATTATTTAAATTTTTATGAATTCTAATTGATGTTATGTAAATTAAACTAATTTAAGAGTATTACAGTAACTAACAAAATTAATAATAATAATCAGTTGTAAATTGTTGTTTATTTTCAGCAATGAACATTTCGTCTAACAATACCAATGCCAAAGACATCAAAGCCTTCAAATTTGATTATGATTTGCCATCGTGCCAAAATTCGAGTACTGAGATTAATCAAAGTTCAAATACTGGAATGACTTCAATAAAAATTGTCTACAATTGCAGTCTCGGTAAATTAGATTGGAAATATTTGAGAAAATATTTTCTGTCTTACAAATTCTTTAAACAGTGTTTGGGTGGCTTTGTCGCCTGTATGGAAAGAAAAGTCTTTAATTGATTAAAAAAACAAGTGATAATATTTTTTTGGAAAAAATTAAGTATCTCAAATTGGTCAACATTAAAAAAAAATAAAACGATTATTAGAAGAAACTCAAAAAGGATTTATCTCATTTTGTAGATGAAACGAGGATTACCTGATTTATCAAGAGAATAATGTCGGTCTATAAAATCTAAAACGTTTCATAGAAAATTAAACTTTATTTGATATATTTATAGTACTATTTTTAATGGTAATCGTTGTAACTAAACCAATGAATAGTCATAATAAAAGAAGCGAAAGTTGTTTATACCAAAGAGTCATACAAGCCTACGTAGGCCGAATTTTTTAAATCTTTCACGATCTTCGTTAAGAATATAAATTTAAGAATAGTCAAATTTAACCCGTAGGCGCAGACGACACGAGAAAAAATACATAAAATATTTGTGTTGTGGTAAGATTCCTATGAAAATATGAAATGTATACATACATTCATCAATATTTGCTACGGTAAGACAGACGTGCCCGCATAATAAATTGCTTTGCACAAAATTGTTTTTAAAGCAATTTTCTCATTAACTGAATAATACATTCAAAACACCATTGAAACTAAAACTTTGTAGTTTTAGTTTCAATAAAAAAAACTGAAAGTCGGAAAAAATTGAATTACCTATCATTGGGCAGGTGTATAAATTACGAAGATGACGTACAAGGATTTGAAAGGGAATGCTTAGGAGATTTGGCCATGTAGACACCATAAAGCGGCTTGGAATAGATGGTGATTTCGGTTTGGGTGGTGCTTGGACCTAACTGAAACAAACATAGTAGGTACTAGTGAAGGGACATGTTAAATATTTGCATAACGAATAAACTCAAAAACTGGTCATTATCAGAACGTACTAGCGGGATTGGTCAGAAGTACCCACAACCGACAATACATGGTGAATATCATGATAGTTGATGATGAGAGATGACTTCGATAAAAAGGCGTAAATATATAAATAAGAAAAGCTATCGATACAAATTTATCACACTTAACGAAACTTTGGTGATCTATATATATAAAAGAAAGTCGTGTTAGTTACACCACTTATAACTCAAGAACGAAAGAACAGATTTGAGTGAAAATTGGTATGGAGGTAGCTTAGAGCCAGGAGACGGACATAGGATACTTTTTATCCCGTTCGACAGCGTTCCCGTGGGACTTGACATGAAACGTCAGTCACTATAAAAAGTGGTATAACAAATAAGAATCAGACTTGGAATAATAAAACGCAAATGATAGCTATGTAATTGACGTATAATGACAGCTATGTAATGACGTATATATGACAATTTGATATTTGTAAGAAATCAATATTCAAAATATTTCTATTAAATAAATACGTTTAATTATTTTTACAATTTACAATTTAATTATAATGATAGTGCTATTGCCCATTCGTATAAACAGTGAAGAGAACTATAAAACTCGGTATTGTCGTATGTATACAGTTCATCCAAAGAATGATGAATGTTTCTATTTGTTGTTGTTGTCGAATGACGCATTTAATCGAGTATTGGAACGGGAACGTGAATATGATCACCAGGAATTAGATTTAGTATTTCAAACGAATGTACCCCTGTTGAAATACCAACAAAAGGAAGTTTATGATACTTTAATGAAGGCAAACGATGATGAAAGTGGTGGTTTATATTTCCTAGATGCCCTTGGTGGAACTGGCAAGACATTCCTCATGTCATTAGTTTTAGCAACTGTTCGGGCGAGATCCAACATAGCGGTTGCAGTTGCTTCTTCTGAAATAGCAGCCACATTGTTAGAAGGATGCCGTACGGCTCATTCAGAATTAAAATTACCGTTAAATCTTCAAACTATTGGAGAACCAACGTGTAATATTGCAAAACACTCAGCAATGGCCAAAGTTTTAGCGGCATCGAAAATCATCATCTGGGACGAATGCACAATGGCGCATAAACGTGCATTGGAAGCACTTAACCGAACATTAAAAGATTTACGCAATGAATCGAGATGTTTTGGAGGAGCAATGATTTTACTGTCTGGCGATTTCCGCCAAATACTGCCAGTAATTCCAAGATCTACGGCTGTCGACGAAATAAACGCTTGCCTCAAATCGTCAAATCTATGGCGCTATGTGACGAAACTGCAGCTGACAACAAACATGAGAGTTACATTGCTTACTGATAAAAAAGAAGAAAAAGAATAAAGATGTAGATGACCTGAACTACATAATGGTATGCGTTTGGTGGTTAGAAAATTGAAGAACAATGTAATTTACGCTACGATAATGATAGGAAAATTCAAAGGTGAGGAAGTTCTTATTCCGAGGATCCCGATGATCCCAACCGATATGCCGTTTGAATTTAAAAGACTTCAATTTCCGATACGTCTTGCATTTTCCATGACCATCAACAAATCACAAGGCCAATCCTTAAAAGTTTGTGGTTTAAATCTAGAACATTCATGTTTTTCCCATGGTCAATTATACGTGGCATGTTCACGGGTCGGAAGACCATCAGCGTTGTTTGTTTTTGCGCCTGATAATGAAACAAAAAATGAAAAAATGTGTATCACAAGGTACTTAAGTGAAGAGCAACCTATGTACTAAAATACAGAAATAATAATGAATGATTAATGTAGGTATTTAATTTTTTTGTATTTTTTCCAATAAAAAAACCCAAACTGCTTATTTATTGCCATTAAGGCGGAACAAAGTTCGCCGGGTCAGCTAGTTATAGATAAATTTGAAACAGTTACGATATTGGATTTTTCCATTCCAGTTTCCATTAACTTAGGCCTTGAGGAATTATCACTGATATGTCAGTGTTACATTTACGGATTAGTTGTGGATAATGACGATGATGACTATACAGCCTAGAAAATGACAACCGGTAGGTAGATCACGATTAGAACTTAATATTTTTTTTGGTCTATCTAGTTTCAAAATGTCAGATCTAGAATTCGTGACATTCAGGGACAAATTTTAATTTTTAGGAAAAAAACCGAACAAGGTATATTTGGATCATAGTTAGTATCTATAAATATCCGCTAACATATACTCTTTTGTGTCATTTAAAAAAAAACTCAAAGAGTTAAAATGAAATTTAAAAACAGAAAAATAAATGTTTTAATTAGTATTTTTATAACACGCAAATATAAATTATTTAAAATATTTGTACCCTACATTGTAATAATAATAATCATTAAAGAATAATTAATATAAAATAATTATAGCTTTTGGTCCTAATCGGCGGTGGCATGACTATCGTATCGCATCACAATTTGCACAAAATTCTAAACAATATTGTTTTAAGACAAATTTTACGTCCAATGAGAGAGTAATTAAACTGTTAAAGCACGCAGAATGTTAAGTTCCAAGTCCATTGTCACATACACGTGATAGAACAGGGAAAGACAGGAACTTCTTCATCTTCACCATACCATGGTCTGTAAACAACGGATAAAAGATAGTAGAACAAGGTCTTCTTCATTAGGGACACTCAACATGAGGGGTTCAAACATATGTTCAGTTCTATCAGCCTTACATAGTGCCATAAAATGTAGTAAGGGTCGTTCAATATAAGCAATCACAGAACCTTAATAAAACTTCGTATAAATAAAAATAACACATCAAAAACCCCGAAAATCTACGCAAATCCAGTTTTCGCCAACTCGCCATTCCATTCCACTCATGGCTCAACAAATGACACCGCGTTTTCCAATTAAAAGTTATTTAGACCCACAAAAAACATGTAAAAAAGTTTGTGTACACATCACACAATGGCAGTCAATAAAAGTCTTTGTTATAGCAATCCGTATATGAAACATTACACGGCCTTCCACAACTGAGCGATATTTAACGAAGCTTTTGCCCTACCTTTGCCTATATTTTCGATTTACATCACCAGAAGGCTCCACCAATACGTAAAAGCTATTCAACTTCTTGACTCCACGGGCCTAGTGAGAACATTAAAAAGGACATTGTGAATTAATGTGAGTGCACGTTAGTTTTTTGTCTTTCTAATGTTACTTACATATCTTTTTTATTAAATTTAAATCCTAATTAAAAAAGCCTTAATATTAAATGATGTCTCTGTACTGAGACAATTTATTAAAATAAAAATTGATTTAGACTAGAAAAGAGAGGCTTTAAAAGGGTAAAAGGGCAGTGGTATCACTGGTGAGCCTCCTGCCCCTTTGCCTTGTTTTATTAAAAAAACTCCAACGCTTATTAGCCCATAACGCAACGCACAATAATTGATTCGGCTGTAGACACTAGTGTAAACATGCGTTTATTATATGAACATTGCTCTTAGGATTTTATGTGATAATATACAGATATTATGATGTCTAAGTGTGACATGGATTCCGCTAACGCTGACGTCTTAGCCAAATATTTGTATGAAAAATCGAGTTAGATAAAATAGAGTTTGAGGTTTTACACCACCCGATCGAATGAGAAATATAATAAAAAATAGTAAAAATAGTCATAGAGACTATAAATAGTATAGTCTCTTAATACTTGTAAGCACTGAGTTTGCATTATGCATTTTCGATGTAGTATATACATGTTGTGTAAAATGTTATGTGTTCTTTTTTATATGTGGGTCGTAGGTTCGATGGCCGACAGCCGGGGAGCTGTGCACCAATGGACTTTCGGCCAATGTGCACATTTAACATCCACTCGAACGGTGGAGAAAAACAGAACGACAGCGTGTGTTAGGCATAGGAGGCTGATCAGTGATCACCTACTTTTGTATAAAATTGATTTAAAATTGTCATTGTAGTATGATAACCTCGTATGTCAAAAAAAATGTTTATTCTTCTGTCTGACTCTTATGTCATTTAACTGGTGAAATAATAAAGTAAGGACTTATTTATGTTATTAATAAATAAGTCCTTTTTACTATCCAAAACTATGAACAAAAGCCGTAATATTTTAAAGAACATTGACAAAATGAAACATTCCACTTTTCGGAACCAGCTGCCGACTGAAGTATTTCCGAACCAATTCGACTTAGGGTCCTTCAAGAAAAGAGCGTACCAATTCTTAAAAGGCCGGCAACGTACTCGCGAGCCCTCTGCCATTGAGTGTCCATGGGCGGCGGTATTTAACGTCAGGTGAGCCTCCTGCCCGTTTGCTTGTTCTATATAAAAAAAATCTTTTTCGTTTCCTGTAATGCAACTTTCATTCTCTAGAAATACGAGGTTATCATTCTACAGCGACATCATCATAAAACACGTACAGAAATCTAAAGCCCAGATGTAAAAAGATTATAGCGCCATCAATGTATGTATGTACATCGAATATGCATAATATTCTTCGGGTTAAGTGCAAAAGAAAATGTGTATGAATTTATCCGCTGTTACTTTTTGCTTATTGTTAAGCAAAATTACTTAAATTGAAGTGTAATATTTTATTTGTATTTTAATTTTTTGTCACATTTATCTTTTAAATTAGCTCGTAACATGTAATGTTGATAGAATATAATAGATAAATATGTACAAAATAGTTACTAACATATACAAAAACCTGATTTAACTGTCCAAATGATGCATAACTTATATAAACTAGTTGTGTTAGAACAAAATTACGTTTTTCGCAATCAATTAAGCGTAAGGCAAAAAAAAACAAAACAATATGGTAATTCAAACTAGGGCTTATGTTTCGAATTATCAGTCGTTCAATTGTTCCCAGGGAGTTGTTTCAAGAAACCGTCCAATGTTATCATTTGTAATTAGCACAATAAAATGAAATCTCAAGTAATAATCATTACAATTAAATCTATTGTTAAAGATAATCGCGTATTCGCTTTTTAGGACTGCCATCAATCGCCTACTATAATTAATGATCTGCGAGCAATAACGTTTTATTTTAGGACATTTCAAAGGAACCCCTTACATTTATTACCGCATTCGTTCTGGTCACAAATTTGACTTATTTAATTACAAAAATTCGAATATTAAATAACACACTTCTATATTTGCGCAATATATTTTTCATTGAATCACACATATATACAGTAGGTAGGTTGTACCGTCATAGTGATAGTAATAATGATTAAAAAAATAAACAGAAAACGACTAACATTATGTGGACCCAGCCCACTGAAATATTTCCGAACCAATTAGACTTACTGGTCTTCAATAAAAGAGCGTTATTCTTAAAAGGCCAGCAACGCACTTGCGTGCCGTCTGGCATCGAGATTGTTCATGGGCGGTACCACTTAACATCAGCTGAGCCTCAAAAAAATTAAAATAATAATAATAATCATGTCTTTATAAGTGTCGTAAAAAATTATAGATTTGGATGGATTATAAATTGCGGTTAGCCGAAATAGACGATAGAGAATGGTCGGATATCATCTTACCAATCAAAAAATCTTATTGTGATAACTATCCTGTATAGATAGTATCACAAATTCACAGTTCAGCCAGTTATATTAAACTACTTCGGCTATATAATAAAACGATGTGTTTTTTTAAAATATGGTCACCATGGTAACAAACGACAAAAGTTTAAGTCATACATTTGACGGTAAAAACTTATTTCTTTGTATCCATTATTTGGAGATCAGAGTTCAACCTATTTTAATATCGAATAGCTATAAAACTGGATAATAATACCTACATAAATGACATAAGTATTAATATATTTTTAATTATTGGACCTAACTCGGAACGTCTAATAATCTTCCAACCCTTGTCAGCCGATTTTATCATCGTCATTTCACCAGCCTCGTTTTTGTCGACTATACTTATATATTTTTTCAATTTATATTTTTTTCAAGACTTTTTCAATAAATTTGGTTTCATTTAGTCACTAAAGGTTTATTGTGGTTATGGTAAAACTTATCCGTTGCTTGGCTTTTAGGCTAAAAGTGGTACACTTTTATTGTAAACCGTTACAAACTAATTGAAATTGGTGGTATGTGGTGACTGTTACTGTAAGAATTTTGCTACTAGGAGTCACGGGAGAGTCATTAAAACTTCGTCTGGTGGCACCAAATCACCGGAAAAAAAATCGCATACAAATTTCTACTTATCACACCATGACAATTCCGCATACCATGCATGGAGGCCATTAACACGAAAGAAACTCGTCTCAGTCAACCTATAAATATCAGATATTTGGGAGCATGCAAACAGTATTTTATAAATTGAACTCTTAAATCTTTTTAAATTTGAAAAAGGGATGTTAGCCTAAATAAAATATAAAATGCTTACGAAAAATCTATAAATCATGGGGTCAATAGCTGTTCAGTTGAGAGGTTGCTAATGACGCATATTTTATAAGTAGCACTTTCTGCTTGCGTCAAACAAAACAATTATGAACCGTTAGGATAATTATAAGCAAATCTTCACTAGGTGTAAAATCCTCAAGTAAAAATCCTCAAAAATGTTTTATATGAAAACTATTTTAACGTAATATATTTTATTTTAAGGCTTTATAGCTATATATAGTATATCATCAGGAATATTTGAAATATGTTAGCGTAACATAGGATGTTTCGGTGGCCCTTGATAAACAAATACTTTTAAATAAACATTAATAATTATATACCTCTTTGTATCCTTTTTTTTAATGTTCCAGGTGGAAATGCATTTGCGCATCCCCTGCCCTAAAACGTTGCAGGGGTATGTGGGACTTGACCCACACAAAAATATCTGCTATTCAGAGATTGGGTGAACAATAAAACCACCTCGAGAAGTTCCTACAAAGCTTCGTTACAGAGGCTCCTGTCACATTCTACCGGGACACCTCTTTATATCCTGGATTTAACTTATTTGGACGAAGGCACAAAATTGTCTGTCGATATGAGAACAATTAATACAGGAACAATAGGTAAGGTTGATATACTTTTCTTAGTACAAAATCAGTTAGTTAATGTCCTATAACCCCTAGGTGGGGCAGAGGGCGCCCACAGTCAGTCTGTATCGCGTTCGGTCTTGAGCCTCGTATTTCACCTCGCTCCAGGTCCTTCCGGCTCTCTTTGCCTCGTCTGCTACAGCATGGCGCCAGGTTTGCTTGGGACGGTTTCGCTTTCCTTGCGGGTTCCTACCAAGCGACAACTTGGGAATATGATTGGGATCCCGAAGAACAATCACAGCGCGAACAAAATACTTAACAAATAATATTGAGGGCGTAATATAAGAATCAATATTGGCAAATATGGAAACTATTACAAGATCTTAGGCGTAGGGACCTGACGACCCCATCGCCCACTGATGAAATAACCTGTGAAAGAGGTTATTTCACCAGTGCAATCAGTCAACCCCCTTCCTAGTGGGAGTGCCATGCTGTTGCTTTCGGGCTTCAGCCAAATGGGCAGGCACGACCGGGGCAGTACCACTGTCTCACAGAAAACCGGCGTGAAGTGATGCAATAGGTTTATCTTATTGTACTCGCGTTTCGTTCGGTGAGTGAGACTCCCGGAGCCCATCCCCCCTCCCCTTCCCCAGAGTATGACGGTACAGTTTAAAGAAAGATTACCCCAGGGGGGTACCACACGTGGAGAATCCCCCTCTGGGCGTCCATCATCGGAACAATCAGTATCCGGTGGTGGATGCACAGGCTGCCCTTCGTATTCTGGGGTGGGCAAAAACTGCGCTCTAAACAAAACATCCAGTTCTAGTTTTAGGTTTCGATCTCGGGGCAAACGGAAGAATTCGCCGAAGGCAACCCCTTCCACGCTCACAGTGGACTTCACCAATGTTAGGGGGCTCAACTCAAACCTAAGCGCGGTTCACTTTCACCTTGAATCTGCGAAGCCGGCCTTATTCTTCCTCACTGAGACTCAGATATCCTCCCCGGCTGATACTTCTTACCTCTCCTACCCGGGGTACAAATTGGAACATTCATTTGTGCCGCGGGCGGGAGTTTGCGTGTACGTCAGAGAGGATATCTGTTCTCGTCGCCTTGGGACGCTTGAAGGAAGGGACCTATCTAACCTCTGGCTCCGCATAGACTGCAATGACCATCCGCGATTCTATGCGTGCCTGTATAGGTCCCATAGCGGAAATGACGAAACTGACCGACTCATCGAGCACATCCAAATGGCTACAGATTCCCTGCTTGAAAGGGTTCCTACCGCCGAAATCGTGATACTTGGCGATTTTAACGCCCACCATGCCGATTGGCTGGGTTCTGAAACCACCGATCACGCGGGAAGATCCTTTCACGACTTTGCTTTAGCCTACGACCTGACACAAATGGTCCCTGCGATTACGCGAATACCAGATGTGGACGGTCATAAACCCTCTTTGTTGGACCTTCTGCTGACTTCGCATCCGGAGAACTATCAGGTCTCCGTTGACCCGCCATTGGGTTCGTCGGATCATTGTGTGGTCCGGAGTACTGTGCCATCTACGCGCCCTTCGCGGTCGCGCTTTTTGGGTTTTCGCCGTATTTGGCACTACAAGTCAGCAGATTGGGACGGGATGCGGTCTTTCTTTGCGTCCTACCCTTGGGGGCCTATTTGCTTTTCGTCTGAAGCTCCAGATTCCGTCGCTGCCTCTGTCGCCGAAGTGGTTCTGCAGGGAATGGAACTCTTTATTCCTTTTTCTGCGGTGCCGATCGGTGGCAAGTCTCAGCCCTGGTTTAAGCGTTCTTGCAAGACAGCCTCGCGTCGAAAGCGAGAATGCTTTAAGGCATGGGCAGAAGCGGCGAAATCTCGTGATGCTAATACCAGCGAACTCAAAAAAGCATATAACTCAGCCTCCAGGTCCTTCAAACGGGAAATCACTAAAGCAAAGTCAGAGCACATTGCCAGATTTGGCGAGAGATTGGCCCAACTCCCTTCGGGGACTCGAGCCTTCTGGTCTCTAGCCAAAGCTGTCCAAGGGAATTTTTGTCAGCCCTCCATTCCACCATTGCACAGGGAGGATGACTCGCTGGCCCACACTGCGAAGGAGAAGGCCGACCTTTTAGGCTGTCTCTTCGCGTCCAACTCGACTTTGGATGACCGAGGGAGATCACCACCGAGCATTTCACGGTGTGATTCTTCGATGCCGGAAGTTACATTCCGGCAACGTGCTGTCCGTAAAGCATTATCTTCCTTGGACATACATAAGTCGAGCGGGCCGGATGGTATTCCTCCAATTGTGCTGCGTACTTGTGCTCCTGAGTTGGCTCCGGTCTTAACGCGCCTTTTCCGGTACCTGTACTCGCTTGGCACTGTCCCGGAGTGCTGGAAGATCGCATCGATACATCCGATCCCTAAAAAAGGCGATCGCTCCGATCCGTCCAACTATCGCCCAATAGCGATAACCTCCTTGTTCTCCAAAATAATGGAATCCATTATTAATTGCCAGCTCCTGGAGTATCTGGAGGGCCACCAGCTGATAAGTGACTCTCAGTACGGCTTTCGTCGTGGTCGTTCGGCTGGTGACCTTCTTGTATACCTTACGCATAGATGGGCGGAGGCAATTGAGTCCAAGGGGGAGGCTCTAGCGGTTAGTTTGGACATAGCGAAAGCCTTCGATCGGGTGTGGCACAGAGCACTGCTCTCGAAGCTTCCAGCCTATGGGCTTCCCGAGAAATTATGCGATTGGATCTCCAGCTTTCTGGCCGATCGGAGCATCAAGGTCGTCATCGACGGAGCATGTTCCGACCTTAAACCCGTGAACGCTGGGGTCCCACAAGGCTGTGTTTTATCCCCGACCCTGTTTCTTCTGCATATCAATGATATGTTGCAACTTAGCAACATTCACTGCTATGCGGATGACAGCACTGGGGACACTCTTTACACTGGCCGGGCAAGTATTTCTCGGGCAGATGTCGATGAGTACCGGAACAAACTTGTGTCTGAAGTAGAAACCCTACTACGTGGAGTCTCTGACTGGGGCAGACTAAACCTAGTCCAATTTAACCCCAAAAAGACACAAGTTTGCGCGTTTTCCGCTAAAAAAACACCCTTTGTCGCTACTCCTCTTTTCGAAAACACTCTCCTTAAAGCCACAGCCAGCATTGGAATACTTGGCGTTGACATATCGAACGACGTTCAGTTTCGCGGTCACTTGGAGGGAAAGGCAAAATTAGCCTCCAAAAAGCTCGGTGTGCTCAGCAGGGCGAGACGGTACTTCACTCCGGGCCACCGCTTGCAACTATATAAAGCGCAAATTCGGCCCCACATGGAGTACTGTTCCCACCTTTGGGCGGGTGCTCCCCAGTACCAGCTTCTTCCACTTGACCGTATTCAACGAAGAGCGGTTCGAATCGTTGACGACCAAAATCTCTCCAAGCGGCTTGATCCTTTGGCGTTGCGTAGAGATGTGGGGTCTCTCTGCATCTTCTACCGCATTTACCATGGAGAGTGTTCAGAGGAGTTGTTCGGATTAATACCTGCAGCTGAGTTTCATCATCGGACGTCGAGGCAGAATACGAAATTCCACCCGTATCACCTCGACGTCCGCCGTTCCACAACTGCGCGTTTTTCCAGGCAGTTTTTGCCGCGCACCACCACTCTGTGGAACCAGCTGCCAACTGAAGTATTTCCGAACCAATTCGACTTAGGGTCCTTCAAGAAAAGAGCGTACCAATTCTTAAAAGGCCGGCAACGCACTCGCGAGCCCTCTGGCATTGAGGGTGTCCATGGGCGGCGGTATCACTTAACATCAGGTGAGCCTCCTGCCCGTTTGCCCCCTGTTCTATAAAAAAAAAAAAAAAAAAAAAAAGAACGTCTAAGAGAAACCCTCAACGAAATTAATAAAAGTTTCTATTACGAAAAAAGGAGGAGTAATACAATAAACTGTAAGGAGTAATATATGTGATCTTATGTTTAATTCTTATATAAAATGCTATACAATTATACAGTTTTAGTTGTATTGTCAAATTTATGATATTCTAAACGTAAACTGATTTCGGTAGAATCTCCGTGGTAAAAACAAACGTATTAGCGATCTTCTGGTTTGCTATCTACCGAAATATTTAGTGTTGGACAGCACAGATCACATAGGTGTGTTTACCACAGGATGTTTTTGATTTTAGGGTAAGTTCAGGTCAAGAAGGAAAGGTCAAGAGCTTTGAAATAAAAGAAAATTTTTAATTGAAATCAACCAAATTTTAATATGAACTGAACTTATAGAACTTTTACTTAAGTAACATAAATATAGCAACTTTTGCCATAAACGATAACAATAACTGTATCTAGCAGCTGTGTCGATACACAGCAAGTGTCTCTATCACTCAACGCTTTACAAAATGAGTGACACTCTTAATTTATTTAAATTTGAATCAACCGAAACCCTAAGTACTAAATCGCACCTGTACAGAAGAGGTTATTTCAAAATAGTACCGTTTAATACGAATAAAAGTAAGCAGCTGTTACATTGAATTTTATTATCGTAATATCAACAGCATTATTGTTTAACGTGTGCATTTACAACGTTGAAAATCTGATGATTCCACTTCACATAATTTACAAACATAAATGGAATTAAAAGGTAATGCAATGATTTTTTCCCATTCGGTGTCAAGACCCGAATGGGACAAAATCGTGGGGTCCTAGCGCGTTAAGGCTTTTTAGGGAATTATCAAAAAGGTTAGTCGACATCACAGGAGACCGAAGAGCTGGTAAGTACCTCGGACAAATAATTAGTCTAGCTATTCAAAGGGGGAACGCTGCCAGTATCTTTGGAACCTTGCCTAAAGGGACTCCTTTTAATAATATTTTTTAATAATTAAATTTTAAGGTTAGTTACTAGGTAATATTTTTATGTATTATGTTATTTGTATTGAAAGTTATAAATAAAACATTAAAAGGTATTTGGTCTATTTAAGCCCAAGACTAAAAATTTGGAAATCTAAAAACTTCTACTTTCCGAAAGCGGAAAAGCGGCGTGCGCCACATATATACATAGCTACTAGTTAAAAGTGTCTATGTTTAACTCTAATGGCTAATTGCATTCTCATTGTTAACTATAACTAATTGTCAGTAAAATGATGATGATGTTTTTTCTGCTTTACCAAACATTTCTGGTGATTTTATTGTGTGTTTATTTTATCTTGTATCTTGTATATATATTAAAACAATTGTAATTTATTTTGTTTTATTTTATTTCAATTGTCATTCACTTATTAATAAATACTTTATATGTTATATTACAAAATATATATATTACGGCATATTTTACAAAATATTTTTTGTAAAATATGCCGTAGATTAAGTACTCTTTATCGGTCTTGCCGCTGCCTTAGATGCGTTTCTTTGGTGATTTTTCTTTCATATACAAGTAGGTGATCACTGAACAGTTTTCTATGTCCATGTCGTCGACATTTTGTTTCCACGCGATTTATGCTTTCACCGTAAGAGCAAGCATCAATTGACCGCATAGAAAAAAACAATTGTGCAACGCCATGATTTGTACTTTCAAAGAAATTTCGAAGGCTTCATTCAGGGTTCAGGCTAACGTTTAAGTCATAAGGGCAGCACATATATAATAATCCGTGATAAATATCAATTAAGATTTCGGCATTGCTAATCAAAAGCCGCCTGAATCTAATTAGAAAGCTAAGTAGGTACGCGTATGACAAATGTATGACGAAAATACATAATCGCTTAATATTGAAGAAAAATCATAAAGATTTGTTATTAAAAGACATAAAAACGGGAACGCGCAAAACGATTTGAGGGATAAAAAGGGTCAACATTCTCAATATTAAATTTTAAGGGTAAAATCTGCGTTTATAAGGTTAGTATAATTTTGACATTACAACGTGATTTCATCTAGTCAGTACGCACATATGATTTTTAAATTTCAAAAAATACTTCTGCCAATTATCGCTCCAATACATACACAATTGTTGGTTTTCAATCAAAACCCTATAAAACAAAAAAACTCAAACTGCAAAACATTACTGGGTTCAGACAGGCAATAAATGGTAAGCAATATAAAAAAGTGTTGTAATACTTATTTATTTATTCATTTAAATAAATATTACAAATTAATAGATAGATATTAAGTGTTTATCTATGGCTAAGATTTAAAAACGTTATTTATTTATTTATTTATTTATTAACACTTTGTTGCATTACATAAAAGGAAAATATTAAACATAATTTAATGACAAGCAACTGGCGGCCTTATCGCTTTAGAGCGATTTCTTCCAGACAACCACTGTTAGTAAAGGAAAAAACCACTATGAGTATATTAGATAAGTAGGCAAGAAGTGCAAAAATAAAAAAGGAAAAAAAAACATACTTAACAGAAACAAAAAGAAATAAAAATAAACTAAACTGATACAAGTTACATAAAACAAAACAAAAAGTAAACAGTGCACATGAATCATGACAATCTAATTCAAGATCGGTCTCACGTCAGTTAGTTATTATATATGTCCAAGCTAATCCGTGTCGCTGACAAGTCAAGTTTACAAAATCGTATCCAGAAAGAAAGAAACAGTGTAGTGCAGTAGGCTTTGTCGGACGTAACTGGACCACATCTAGGAGGTATTAGGGAAGGGACACGATGACGAACGAAAATTATTTCACTCTTACATATTTACTAAAATGCATAAATATAAAAAACTAGCTGACCTGGCAAACGTCGTTTTGCCATGTATATCATTTATGGTTATTGTGCCTCAATCGACACAGATAGGTATAGTGTGTCGCGGACTTTTTTGTAGATATTTATAAGATCTACAATTTATTAATTTACTTAGAACATTTTATGATTCTATCTTTAATAGTTTAGGCAGGGTACGCAAGATAAGTAACTTTTTTGGTTGATTTTATACACCTTGTGTCTGAAAAACCCTAATATCTTACGGAACCCTATTTTTGTTCAAAATTAAATTTTAATTTTTAATTTAATTTTGCCTATATTACTCGTGGATAATGTGGCTTTCGAATGGTGAAAGAATTTTTAAAATCGGTCCAGTAGTTTATGAGCCTATTCATTACAATCAAACAAACAAAGTTTTCCTCTTTATAATATTAGTGTAGATATGTTAAGGGGGAAGCCGGGACAGGCTTTATTTCTAAAGCTCTAGCATGATTTCCTGATAAAACTTTTCTGTATCTTCGAAAGTATTGTCATCACAATAGCGTATAAAACATAATATGTCATATATATTTCATGATAAACTTCCAATTCAATACAATTATTTTTTCCTTACCCAAGACATTCACACACATTAATTTAATAACCACGAAACTAATATGTAAAGAAAAAATACTTGAAATATAGAACCTCAACGTAAAGTCCTGTAATCCCAAAATCCCTAACAGGGCATACACATATGAGAGCGATTTATGGTTAATTATTATGGAATTAGCTATGGAAAATTTGTGGTTCCTTCAGGGGACGAATATATTGCTAAGTGCGAACTCAAATAACATTTTTAATTTAGGTAAACAAGTACACTTATGAACGTCAACAGAAAAGATTTAAAATTAATTCTAAATTTACATTTACAACAGTTCGCAAGTCAAGAGCGTAGAGCGGGCGAGAAGAACTGGTAAGAAACTCTGCGCCACTCTTTTTAGTTGCTAAGTTTAAAGAGTCATACAAATTATATTAACGGGAGCAAATCAATTCCAAGGATAAGGATAATTTAAATATACGTCAATTTTTAAAAAGCTTCATTGATACGAGCCCTTTGAACTTTTTCAGTGATAATGATGTCATTTGGGAGTTTATTCAAAAGTAGTATTCAAACACGACCTAACGGTTAAGAGTATTAGTTCACTGCTAAAGCAATTATTTACAACGTAAAAGGGAGATAGTGGATTATGAGGCAACGACCATGTCCCAAAGAGGAGACAATAAAATTTTATTATTCATTGTAATACTGGTACTGCTTATTAAAAAGGGTTATGCCGAATATAGTATGACAATATGCTCGCAACTCGATGAATTATATTAATCGTTCTTTCGTATCTAATTCAGAAGAGATTCTATAGTCTGTAGTACCACTATAAATAACTTCTTCAACGAATCTAAACGGGGATTTATGGTATTATTAACGATTGCGATTCGACTGCTTTTCAGCAATTGTGGAGGCTAAAGCAAAGAATTAGAATTAGCAATACGTATCAATATTTTAGTACTGTAATGATATAATAATAATATATACTGAAATAATACGATAGTGGCGAATAAAATATATAATATTAAACACATGAGGTACAAAATATCGCTTAAGTGAATAAAGATGTCGATAGTTTTGGAGGTACCATTCAGTAAGCACTTCTTTGTTAACGGGGATCAACAACTGGTTTTTGCAATTGGTATCACAAATAACCTTGGCCTTCGCCGTCGCATATATCCCCTAAGTACAAAGGACCCGATTTCTTAGAGAACACTGGGGTTGCTCACCAGCCCTTGCAAGATTTTAATTAGATATTAGGTCAACTATAAGTAACTTGCTTCTAATTATTTGTACCCCACCAGAAGACAAAGGTCACTATTCTGTATGCACTCCGATCAGAGACAGTAGTTTATTAGTTAGTAGTCAGTTACAGTTGTAACATATTGTAATATATATTATTTTAATATAAAGAAAAAAAAAGTTACGTGCGAAGTACAAATCTACACAATGATAATGTCACTTAAAAATTTCAGCCCCCGTTCTAGTTTATCTATGATTTTAAAATAGCGTAAATTTAAACGGCGACTTTGCCGAGAGTAATGATGAATACGCAGAAACGCTTCTACCACATAGTACTCGTTCCTTCACGAGACATATTCCTTAATTAGAAAATCTTGTTTCAATGAACGTGAACTTTGGTATACGGTTGTGCAATGTTATTTCATTGATTATGTGAAGCTATTTACAAACCAACGAAGAAGACATACGGAAAAGCGTAAACTCATAATAACTCAGCCCATATAGCAACTGTATAGTTAATTTCTTCTTTTATTTGATACATAGTTGGATTTAATTAATTTAATTTTCACCAATCCATTTAATTGTTAAATACTTAATTAAATGTAAAGATTTGTTTATCGGCGTATACAGTTATATTTAGTAAGGTTATATACTACAAATCTTTCTCAACAAATTAAAAAAAAAGATACCAAATTTAAAGTTAAACGAAACGTGCTATTTTGCTGTATAGTAGTATTAAGAACACGAGCCTGCCCTGCTCTCTGGAATGCCTTTAGCGGTCGGGCTGATATTTTACCTTAAAGATGAGTATATAACCGATTAAATGGTTTTGACTGCTGAGCCGTAGCCAGAAGTGAAGAAGCGCCATATTTAATTAACGCTTTTACCAGTCGTCGAACCCGCCGCCCCCATTTCACTTTACAGTAAACATACACCTGTGTATATCCAAATTCAAAAGTCATTTATTCATATAGGTAACACAATGTACACTTATAAAATCAAAAAAGAAATATACATTTAATGCCTCTAATTTTACATTTACTGCCAGTTCTCAAATCAAGGGCGTAGAACGGCAATAAGAACTGGCATTAAACTCTCCGCCACTCTTTTTAATCGCCAAGTTTTTTGTTTTAATATTTTTTGTTGTTATATTTATAATTCGGAAACATATGCAACAATTAAATGTTTCATAATTTCGTTGTTGCATTGACAGAAATTGTCATAATTTTGCGAAAATATAATTTGTTTACAATTGTTTTAACTAGGAAATTGTTTTAAATGTGTTAATATTCTCAACAGTCGGCTTTAACTTTAAGAAAGAAACTTTTAGAAGTTATCATATTCAAATTTTATCAACTATCGTAATTATTTAGAATATTTGTAGCTTTTCACATTAATTCATTATTACTTATCAAATAAGATTATGTCTTCATTAATTGAAATTTTTGTCAGTGTCTCAGCTTAATATATATTTTTATTACAGCGAAAAGCCAGCATTCGTATATCTCCTAATAAATACAATTCAAAAATTTCACATATATTTATTTATTTTCAATAACAATTATCAATACTTACGTATTAATTTAATAGACACTTTTAAACAGGAAACATCACATTTTACAAAAGTTATGTTTATTAAAGTAGTTTTTAGTAATTTAAAAATATTTATAATCTATGCTCATTTTTACACCAAGGAGTTCACAATTGGAATAAATGTACGGAATGTTTCATTCGAAATGCCGCGAAACTTCGTTCAAAGTTATCACTTCGCTCTTTGAGCCGACCACGCGACGCGAGTCACAAAATAGACTGGAGAGATTCCCGAACGGAAGATCTTCGCGCAGTTCAACGCTAATGCACTTCAAACACACATACAAATCGAGCTTTTAACAGACGTTAGATGTTTTTACGAATAACTAAGGATTTTCTGTAAAGTTCTGTTTTGTGTGTGTATCACTTATGACGCTTTCAAAGTGAAGGGGATTATTTTTTAAAGATATGTACAATGCTCCTATAAATATAAACATATATGGACATAAATAAGATTTTGTTTTAATCATATTTTGCACTTGCATTGCTGATTGTTGTTATATAATATGTATTATTTACCAAATAAGAATTTTGTTATTATTAATTTAACAATAGTAAATATCGTATAGTTCTCTCTTCGTTTGTTGAATTATTATTCTTATTACTAAGGTACAGCATGCAGCACTACAAGGCTTAATTACGTCATGACATGGAATACTGCACACAACTCTGGGCCGGTACTCCCAGCTTCTTCCTTTTAACCAAATTTTGCGAATAGAAGGGCTTGTCGAATTGTCAATCTATAACTGCGGTTCTCTCTGTAAACGCAGAGATATTTCGTCTTTAAGCGTTTTCGATAATGTGTACGATGGTTAGGGTTCTGAAGAATCCATTCATTTGATGCCTCCTGCCTCATTTCAACACCGTAAGAGCCGTAGCAATTAAATTTCATCAGCGTCACCTTGATTGAAGTCTTTTGCAGTCCGAGACATTTTCTTTTGCGAACTAGCGAACTGTGAAATCGACCTCCAACAGTTCAAAGTAAGAGTGTAATCCTCCCTCAAAGGCTGGCAACTTACCCACTAAAAATGAGTGACCATGGGCGTCAATGATCAAGCATTATCCAGTATTCATAAATAGACAAGGACGTAGTCAATACTTGCTTATCATTAATAATTAATTACCAAGTTTAAGAACAATTTCCAGACAAATCTAATTAAAGATTCTATTTCCGGATTTAATATAAAACTTTCTACAATTGAAATACATCTGCCAGTGCCATGTCATATAACTATTTCTGAAACTTCATGCGCCAAGAATTAACAGAAATGTTATAGAAACGGGAATATGAAAGCTATCACGTGCTATATCACATAAAAATTTAACTGGTCTTCATAAAACATGAACGTTAAACAATTGAAATCTAAATAGAGTTTACAGAGCACCATAGAGACACAAGATTATATTGTTATGTGTAGGAACTTATGTAACATTTAGTGTGTATACACAATATTATGTTGGAATTATTTTTGGTACAGAAAAGTATTGTTCAATACAATAAAACTTCTGCAGGCGAACAGTATAATCATTTCATTTATTTAAAAATTATAATAGGATTAAGTTTACTTTGATTTTACTTGAAATAAAAGCCTTATTTTATTAAATAAATCAGTGGCACTACAACCTCTTAGCCTAAGATTTTTGAATCTGTTTCGTGATCAATTTTTAAACCTAATGTGCAAGTAGGTGATCAGCCTCTAGTGCCTGACACACGTCGTTGACTTTTTGGGTCTAAGACATGTCGGTTTCCTCACGATGTTTTCCTTCACCGTTCGATCAAATGTTAAATGCGCATATAGAAAGAAAGTCCATTAGTGCACAGTCGGGAATCGAACCTACGACCTCAGGTATGACAGTCGCACGCTGGAGCCACTAGGCCAACACTGCTCATTTATTTTATTAAGGAAACAATATTCATGATGTGTAGATTCGTCTGCTTTTCGGTAATCGTGTCCCTTGAAGATTGCGACATCATTTTTTTTAATTTGATAACACCGCTGGATTATTACATTTTTTTGTCATTTCAGCATCTGGATCGGGAATCGAATCCAACTTCAGGTCAACAATTCTACGGGCTTTCAAAAATATACTAACATTAGCTATAAAAGTATAAAAGCGACGTTTTTATCGGCGAAGATTATGCCCCCGTAATTTATAAAAATGACGACCGACACTCTCCTTTGTTTCATTGGTGGACCACAATGCCTCCAATGTATTCTGCTCAGCTGTCTTGTCATTTCTCACTTAGCTTTTCGGTATCGTGGAAATTGCCTCATTACTCACCTCGGCCTACTAAATTATATTGCGCTACTTTTGTACAATGGGATGTAAAAATGTAACATAAATCCTTTAAAGAGGTCATCTTTGATATGTATACACTATACGTCTACCAAATGGTTACTTGCCTCAGCAGGTGTGTATGTTTACGGTACAATACAAGCTGCTGTGATCTCTGGCAGAATGACCAGCGCTGTGAAACAGTCAGCTCACCAGCATAATGCTGAGCCAGGGTCATTTACAACCACAACACACACGCATTACACACTAACAACGTACCTTGTTCTTTAAAAGAAACACTATTTTTTTATTGTTGTTATTTTGTGTGTGTGTTTTGATAGTTATAAATGTTATGTCTGTCTATGTCAATATGTATGGTTTTTTTAAGTATCACTGGTTTATGGGGCCACCTGTTCACATCAGTGACATCTCATCAAAATTTCTATGCGCTCTATTGGATCTGTGAATTGTTGAAGCGTTCTCCTTTAAAAAAATAGCTACTTCGTTAGTTAGTTATTATTCAGTTGATTTGTTACGTTTAGAGTAAATGTTTAAAGCCTATTAAGGCGTGTTCATATGCTCGCTTGTGTAGGGAGATAAATTTTTGTTTTTGATTTACTTTATTTTAGTTGTAGTACGTCTAAGTGTAGTGTTTTAAATTATCTATGCGCTTCTTGTACTTTACCCTCTGTAGGTGTTTCTTTTTTATAGTTTCATAATAGGGTTGCCTGGAATAATCGCTTCTTAGCGATACCGCCAGTTGATTAACAAAGTGTTAATATATAAATTATAAAAAAATATAAATCAGATAAATTCAAAAATATGCGTGCATTTCAGCAGTTCGTGTTTTTTTCGTCTGTAAGATACTTAAATATTTTCTTACCATGATAAACTTCCTAGTATGTCCATGTGCAAAAGGAAATATTACATATGAATCTTCGTGTATATCTCGGGCAAGAATTACCCACATAGTCGTATCTTATGTAGTATACATTTTATGTCTAATACATTAAGCTCTATATATTTTTAGTAATACGTTTTATTACCCATTTTAACTCGTAAACATCACCCGTTTGCGATATTGAAGCGATCCGGTTTCATTATTATGATTTATTACCGATAAATATGACTTTCGTATTAATTTACACTTCAATAATAAACTTAAGTTTAATATCACTTAATAAATCAGTTTGTTTAATATTATACCATTTATCATTTAATTATTTTTCTATATATTGAGCTTTTATCAGCAACTTTATGCCTGAAAATATTTTAATATAAAAAAGGAATTACATAATTAAAATATAAAATGACCATTTAATGTATCATTTATACTAGTCCGCACTACGTTGTATAAATAGTATTTTATTAACTAACTACATTGTACACGAATGTACATTAAATACGAATAAAAGCATCCTTCCTCAAACCAAACTAGACGCATACTATAAAGATGCAAGAAACAAAGAAGATATCAAATAGCCACTTTGTCCTTTTATCTTTAAACCTTTAACCACTTATAAGCCTAATAAAACATAAAAAACCCGAGATCAAAACAAGTAAAAAAAACTACACTTTTGTATTTCTTAGTATTATCTCTGTTTGTATAATATCTTTTAATTCAACCAAAACAAAAATGTTAACCCTATTACGGTAAAAGAAGTTATGGAAGCCGTTTAACTATTGTATAATGTAATTTTTAAGCATTGTTATTCATATCTTTCTCATTCTGAACTAACTACAGGTTATATCGGACGACAAACATTTGTATAATTAATATCATTGATTGCTCTGTATAATTTATAGCAACAAACAATTAAAAATTTAGAACGTTCGTCCATGTAACAAATATGCAAATCACTTCTTCTCCCTTCTTTTTCCTTCTGTGTGACATTATTGTTTAGCTTATAAGCTTATCCAATACATAAACGACATTTAGAATCAAAGAAAAAGAAACTAATGTTATATAAATCGCAATATAGTGACAATTTAAAAATATCAAAGTCTACAGATGGTAGCGATTTTAAACTATACAATAGTCAAATAGTACGTTTCAAGTTATGTAGCTTGTATAAGATACGTTTAAGTTGCGCTAGGAATAGCGATCTTATTTAGTTTTCAACAGAACTGAGTCAATTAGCGGAAGCAGGAAAATTATTTACTCTAGTATTTTGTAATTAGCTCTGCGCAATGTGAGAGGGTTGTATTAAATGTTGTGTTAATTTTATTACCATTAAAGAGGATCCTATTAGCCTATGAACAGGAAAAATCTAATAATACTTATAATCAAAATATATACAGAAAATAGACGAACACCCTTTTCAAAAAGTAAAGGTAAGAATTCCTTTAAAGACATGCCAAAAGAGTTCCCAAGAAACCTGTGCTTGACAGTTCATAATTTGTAACCATAATGACCTCTTAGAATATACTTAGCGCTACAGAAAGTCCAAGGGTACTTGGAGCTAGTAAAATATTCTGGAGATGTTCGTTAAATTGTGATATTTACCAAAATTACTCTTAAATCATATTGTAGGGGCGAAGACAAAGAAACCGCGGGGCAAGTTGCGGCGTAAAACATATATCGAAACACCACTCACCGACAGTCCTCCGTCTCTTTCCTTGTCTCCTTGGGAGAAGACTACAAATAAAAGTATTAGCAGAAGTGTAAGCACAAACGTAAATACGTATACAAAAAGTGTGAGCTCGCGTCGGCGGCTGTAAGATTAACGAGAGAGTAGAATTTATTTAGTGATAATTTTCTAATTTAGCTTGTTGTAAAAACGAATACAATTTCCATATAAGGACTGGTTTATCTTCTGGAGCATGGTTATATACTGGTGAAAGTGAGCATTCGTTTTAAAATCGTTTATATGATTTGTACAACTAGGCTTCAAAAATATTTTGTACTCTCTCTATAAAAAAAAATCGTTTATTTTGTAACATAAGATCATCAAGGTATCACTTATTACAGGTCATTCAATTTGAACCTGTACCGACTCCTTGAGACTTTGACTCCCTCCCTCGCATAACAAATACCCTGAACAGCCGGCTTCTGCAACACAAATCTCTGCGCATATGGATATAACCTCTGCAGCAGCACCACAGTGGGATATCGTACGAAATAACGCTGTGAAAGTAGCTATGATATAAAATTTATATTTCTTATCAGTAAACTAGTAGGTAATTGGATAGCGTGAACACATATTATGCAAACCTATAAAAAACTAAATATTTAAGAAATAAATCTCGATAATACATCTTTACTAATTCAGTTTACAACAATGAAATAAATTATAAAGGTTGTGTTGCTACACAATATTTGATGAGCACCCTTTATGTTAGCAACTATTCCTCGCTGTATTGCGACACATATGTATATGAAGAACGAGGGAAGCAGCCCTGGAATCACTGCGGTACTGACAATTTATGTTAGTTTTGTAATACGCCCGTACAAGGAAACATTTTAAGGCATACATGTCTCCCATTTAACCATGTTTTATTTACTAGATTACCAAAACATTTTTGTAATGACAAATACGAAAATTCATTGATTTCATAGTCAGGAATTTATCGGTTGATCCATCAATGCTTTACGAAGGTTTAAAAAAATATTCAACCAAATTCTTCATTTAACGTTATCTTGGAGAATAGTGAAGTTTTTAGAAAAATAATTTAATAAAAGGGATTTCGAGACTAAAATGACAAATGTGAGGTAAGATAAGTTAGAAATGTTACCTACCGAAAGTACTTTAATTCTTTAATCTTATTGAAACTTATACGAGTCGTGAATTAGATGTTTTTGATGGATATTTAAACTTCATTTAAGAGCTTATGATCGAACACGTGCAAGAGCACGAACCATACACACTTTTGTCTGTCAATTGCCATTGCTTTTGACAGATTGTGTACTGTGCTGGCTTTGCCATTTGAATATAATATAATTCTCTAAATTAAACCACTCGCTTTTACTTTTAAAATCTTATTATCAATAATCTCAAAGCAAACATACATATTATAAAACAAAACACTTAGACAATATACAAAGCCAAAACCGATTGTAAATATATGTGAAACAGACAATATAAGTAGGTACATTAATAGACAAAATAAAAATAAAACTGAAATTTTACATTAAACAAACTAAAATTTATACTTAATATTTCAAAGTAAAAGCTAAATTGTTACTGTCAAAGTCTTCCAGCCTCTTTAAATATTTCCTCACATCCTCTTTGGTAAGGTGGAAAATATCAATATCCTCATAATTAATATTATTAACAATAACATATATCAAATCAAATCAAAATTAGTTTATTCAGTTTAGATGCGTCTTAACTCTTACGGCATGCTTATAAATGTCAAACGTTTACAAAATTCGCGGAAGAGCAAGACTACGCCATCCGTTCGCAAAACTACCAGGAGGCCTTGTTCTGAGAAGAACGGGTATGAAACTCAAGTTTTACCTACCCTCTACATTACAATTATTCAAAGGAAAATGTCATAAACCACAGCGTCATTAAAGTTACATAAGTAAAAAATAAAATAAAAATTTACCACATTCATATCTAACTGATATAACCCGAAACATTGACAATCTTTCCAGTTTTTTTAAATCCTTAAGTTACGTTAATACTCACTGTTTTACCTCCAAATAAGCACTTGCATTTACTTACATAATTGGGTGATACATTCATATTCATTTTAAACACACTCTTTGAACGGAATGACGAACAAAATATAACAAAATATTTTGTTAATATTATTGCCGTAGGTACAATGCTCTTAGACCCGAAAAGATCGGCAATGCAGTGGGAGCCCTTTGTGCTCTGGCAATGAAAGTGTTCATGAGCGTTATGAGACATGCCCGTTTGCCCCATGTTATTTATTTATTTACACTTCGTTGCATTACTATATAAAAAAAATTGAATATAACTAAAAGGAGAGCAACTGGCGGCCTTATCGCTTTCGAGCGATTTCTTCCAGGCAACCACTATTTCTTATTCTAAAACAAAGATCGAAAACGTCGGACTGCGTTGCCCATAAACACAGACATACATTTCTTTTAACAAAGACAACTATAGATTCCATCTTTCATTAGCAATTCTCTAATAATAGCCCACGTAGTTTTGGTACTGTCATGACTATATATCAAAATAATAAGCTGTCGTTTATTTACACGTATTAATTTGGCTGTGCTTGGTAGCTCGTTATCCACGGGCGTCACAATGCGGATTAATTTACTCCGTTCATGCTTTACTGTTACATAGTATATGGGGAAAATTTCGTACATAATATTTTTATCTTATTACGCCTTTGTTTCGGCTCTTCATTCGTTACATTATTTATGAGCTTATACTATATAATACAATAGTACCTGGATGGCCGAGCTTTGCTCGGTATTTTTATTTTTTTATAAATTGTGTTTTTGGAAATTATATAAAAGTACGAATTACATACTAATAAAATGATGAAATATGAACAATATAGATTACATATCCTGGAATAGCTTTAGTGTAGTTGTGTCGTTAAAGCAATTTAAAAAAAATAGTACTAGTCGCCGATAGATGTCAGGAAGATTCATTTTTCAGTTTAAATTGGGACTTCTCAAACACCACCTTTTTGTTATTTTCTATGATTTATTCCTAGCTATATCGATTTATCGCCCCCGAAACCCCCCGTATATATACATATATATATATATATATATATATATATATATATATATATATACACAAGAATTGCTCGTTCAAAGATATAAGATAAGATAATACAGAAAATAATTACTTTGTGGTAGAAATATTTTAATCGATTACAGTTTAAATTTGTTTTTTCTGTGTATGTATCGTTTTGTATGTGATATAAATATAAATATTACAGTAATTTGTAATATATTTTGTTAAAAACAAAAATACCTCAAGGGAAGTAAAAGCATTCGTAAGCCTACACTTTTACTTAACTAGATATATATTTATTATTCTTATGCTATCCCCGCATCCATCCTTTCTGGATCCCACGTTACGACGGTTTTATAAAAAAACAATCAAACGATCTTCATACATACTATGCAAGTTTTCAATCACACAGATTGCGGTCTGTTCTATGAACACGTTGATGAAAAGCTGTAACTTATTGCCCGCCTGCATTGCCAACTACAATTCCTCAGCTTGGAATAAATTGGAAACATTATCTTCATTGCCAGTTCTTCTCTTCCGTTCTACGCCCTTGATTTGAGATCTGGCAGTAAATGTAAAATTAGAATCATTTAATGTATATTTCTTTTTTTTTTGACGTTCATAAGTGTACATTATGTTACCTATATGAATAAATGATTTTTTGATTTTGATTTTGAATGTTATGATGTATTATTTAAAATACTTGAAACCATAATTAAATTAAATTTAACTTTATTCTTAATTTAAAAAATACGATGTTTGCGATTTGACATAAATTTAAATCTACACAAACCATAGAGAAAGATTTCGTTCAAAGATACTTTATTTCTAAACTTAAATAAAATAATAAATTTTGACCCGTAACTTAAAATCAGGAATACACACCTCCTGTTCAGTCGTATTCATTAATCAGTCTAATTACACGGTCTTAATTAAACATCATCTCAGTCTGTCAAGTTGAGTTTACGCTGTGATGAAAGAGATTAACGCAAAAACTAATTTAGCTCTCATTAGGTATGACATTATTGAGTTCCTGCTGTATTATTAAATAATTTTTATATATTTGTGAATTGCATCGATAATTATTTATTTAATAAATATATATATCCATCGTTGCAAGTATATAGAAATAAAGCACAAAATAATGAAAAAGAAAGGGCAACGGGCGTCCTTATGCTCGCTTTTACGCGATCTCTTCCAGGCAACTGATACATTAATAACATGTTTTTTTTCTTCTGATGAGTCTTTTTACAAAGACAGAAGAATAATCTCGCTTGTATATACCTATACATATTAATATTAAGTTTCTCATGTAAATAAAATATTTCTGTTTTTTTAATGAGAAATAAAGTTCTTTAAACGTTATAATCTGGTTGCTAGCCGTACAAGGTCATTGAGAAAGATAAACTTCTCCTTTGAACAAATTTTTAATTCCCTTAAAAGCGTCCGTCCAAACCATAACTTCTAAAGCGTGTCCTTGTTCATAATTGCTATATAAAATAACGTAGGTTCACTTATTTTCCCAAGAAATTCTCTTGGATAAGTGGGCACTCAGGTTGGACGTAAAAAGTGGACAATCGAATCGGGGTCGTCCGGATGCGTTACCGCCTATTAGAGCGGATTGCGTCAAGAGCTTTCACCTAATTTCGTTTCCAATAACATTTACGGGCACAGCCCAAGGGATCCCTATATTTGTAAAAACAACAGAAATAAAATATTGAATTACATTGTAATGAAAAAATGTGTTTAATACTTTACACAGAGGTAATATGTCAATGAGGTTAACACTAGGTGTAATTATTAATCGAAAAACAATTAAATAAATGTGTTATTTTTAAAAAGTTTAGGCGCTATCAATAATAATAATAATTAATTTTACTTGCCCCTTCACAGTATTTCATTACAGGTTCTGTGTATCGTACCATCGCGCATGCAAAATATACAAAAATATATTATATTTGTTAGTTGAGTTTTGACATAATATGACTAAACCTAAGTAATTAACAAAATAAAACTAAAGCATGAGTGTGTGTAAGTGTGTAAATATACCTATGGGTGTGTGAAATAATTCAATTTAAAGTATACTATAGTAGTTTGGTTGATAACAAATTTTCTGTCATCAATGCAGAGGTTCGAACTGAAAATGAAATGAAATGTTTAATCCTTAAAATATTTTAAGCCTTCAATCTATCTTTACCTCATCCTGTCGATGTAGGTACTTACGACTTAAATTAAATAAAACCATTATGTAATTGCAAGCAAAGAAGGAAACTTTGTGTTGACTGACGAGAATGTTAACCAAACACTCGAAATTTAATTAAATATTTAAAACTTCTACTAAAGTTTGTTTAAAAAGAAAATCCCCGCTAATACTGAAGCAATTTTTCTTTCCAACCATTATTTCATTATTATAATTAGGAACGAAATCATCCTACAAAAGCTACTATTTCTCTTTATGAAATACATAAATAATTAGACATAATCATTTGAACCCGACACAATTATTAGTGCACGTCTTACTCTCTCAAAGCTTCCAACTAAGCTTTCACTGTCTCCAGCTTTCCGAATATAATATGCATCATTACTCGCTTCCTGTAAATCGAGGAAAACTATTATCCACACAAAGTTGTAACTTGAAATGCAACTGTTATACTTTCTCGGTCATCAATCTAAACTTTAAAGGAATAATCGCTTTTCTCATTATTTTAACTTATAAAAGCTTCATAAAAACTCCATATTAAAAGGTAGGGTATTTAGCAAAATAATAACGTAGCCTATTCCAAGTTAAAGATAAATATTTAAAATTTGAATACATTTTAGAAACGAATTGAATGATGTTAATACTGACAACAAAAAATTAATACATAATGGTACATAATAAACATGCCTTAAACTAAGAAACAAAATACAAATATGTAAGTTTGAAAAGATAGGGGTACTAATAAAAGGTTTGATGTTTACAGGAAACATGGTTCTAGTTTTCTTTTAACAAAAACTTTTGACTTTCCAAATTTCCAATATTAGAGCATTTAAGCAACCACCATTTAAAACGAGATATAATTATATATTCAATAAATAGAATTGCACACTATTAACATGTCTTAAATTAAGAAACAGAATACAAAAATGTCAGTTAAGAGAATATAGGGGTACTAATAGAAGGGTCGATGTTTCCCGTAGGTTTTTGTTAAACTACAACTTTTGTATTTCCATATAAAAGATTAGAACATTTACCCAACTCACCATTTAAGACGAGACATAACACACATATCCAATTTAAGCATTAAACGCAATTTTCACAATAATCCCTAAGCGTTCTTCGTTGAACACAAGTTACATTTCCAAATTGCATCAGTAAATAAATCGAAAACTCGTTCCTACGCCGCAATGCTGAAACGATTACAAAATGAAAAATAACATTTAAAAAGGTTTATCGCAAGGACTATGTTCGACGCTTTGCCCATAAAGTATAAATAACTTTCCAAATCATTGGTTTCGTGACAAGTAGTTGTGCAATACGCTCTGTAGACCATTACGCCGATTTTATTGTTATATTTAACAAGGGTTTTAAATACTTAAACGTCTTCATTGTTTAGTGCACACATATAAATAAAATTTGATTGTTGCAAGTATGAACTAATATAAACTGGCTAGGCTGCTCACTGTCCCTGAGTAAATTAGGCCATATTTCTCAACAGACAAAAAACATAATATGTAATAAAGAAACTGCGCGTTTTTCAAGGTAGTTTTTGCCGCGCACCACCACTTTGTGGTACCAGCTGCCCACTAAAGTATTTCTGAACCGATTCGACTTAGGGTCCTCCAAGAAAACAGCGTACCAATTCTTAAAAGGCCGGCAACGCACTCGCGTACCCTCTGGCATTGAAAGTGTCCGTGGGCAAACGGGCAGGAGGCTCACCCGATGTTAAGTGATACCGCCGCCCTTGGACACTCATTGACCGTCTATAGGGTTGAGACCCGCACAACTGCCCAACAATTTGGTGCCTAAGTACGAAAACTAAGTCGACACTACATACGGTTGGACCAAATGGGCGCATAAGTACGTTAACTAAGTCCACACTACATAACCTTTAAGGCACGCACAACAAGGTGCCTAAGTGCGGAAACTGAGTCCACATGCATAGGGTTACTTAACGATACAGACAAAGACAGTTAAATATCATATAGTCCACTCGTGCCGCCGTTATGCGAACGCATGACTTCGGAGTTGAGGGATTCTGAAGCCGTTTGAAAATACCTGAGAAATATTAACTTTATGCCGCTTAATAATCTTTGTAAGTACACTTGCGCTAAATTTCCCGGTACAACAAGTTTCATAAGATATTCAACGTATATCGCCTCATCAATTTTCTCTAATCTATATTCTAATTACTTTTGCGAGGCGTGCTGTCGTAAATGCGATGCAGCAATAGCATATATGCACTATGCTCTTGTTTAAGTAAATGGAATTACTTTATGTGGGGTACAACATATTTGTTTATGGTTATTCAGGGATTTTTAAGGGATAGGAGACGAAAGAGTACACTGTAAATCTAATAGACAAGTAGGCCTCTTGTGCCTGACACATGAAATCGATTTTTTGGTTCCAAGTCAAGCCGATTTTATCACGACGTTTTCACCGTTTGAGCGAATGTTTAATGCACATAGAAACTCCATTGGTGCAAAGTCGGGAATCGAAACAGCGACCTCAGTGATGAGAGTCACACGCTGAACCCACTACGCCAACACTGCTCATATATACATATAATAATAAAACCTGATTTTTTTTTCATGGTTTTAATAAAATTTAACCCAAATTCATGTGTTATCTAACGTTTCGTAATACCTACTCTTTGAAAATTGTAATTTACAACCGACTCAAAGTGCTAAAGATAAAGATTCATAATGAAGTTTTCAGAATTTTCAAAGATATGACTTTTGCCTAAAGTTTAGTGTGGATCTTAAAATATGAATTTATGCGTAATTATTAAAAATACTAATCATTACAGGTTTTTTAAACTTAAAAATCTGATTTTGACATCGCATTAGTATCAAGAAAAGAACGTACCAATTCTTAAAAGTAGTACATAAGGTGAGCCTTCTACCAGCCTGCCCCCTGTACTATAAAAAAACGTATACAAAAAAAATAATTTGAATGTTACATTATTGTTTTTGGAATAAATTTCAATTGCCAAGATTTATTTTAATAAAAGTTATAATAGTCTATACAATATAAAAAACTGTTTAAACTTTACTACTACAATTTGTCAAATTATGTGAAGAAAAGACAAAGGTAAGTAATTTGTCAAACACAAATGACGATGTCCCTTTTGTGATTGACAACATTTTAAATCGACTAAGAAACACTCGAATCGATATTTCCTTTTAATTACCATCAAACGAAACGCTATTGAATCACCTTCTTAGACGTTATAGATCAATTCTTCAAAGGGCGATTAGTTTTTAAGGGCAAAGCTGAATTTGGGAGAGAATTTAAACCATACATTTTGACAACAATTATAAATAACTAAACAATTCTCATTATTATGAAAATATTAACATGACATTTTCATGTCTTCTTTCGAATGTACTCGCGTTGCTTATAAACAATTTATTATAACTTAGATAGATACCGTAAGAGTTCTCTTGTACGAAATATATTTTAACATTCGTATTCCTTCCTATTGCCAATTCCATAGACATTTTTTACGGAAGACAATTCAATATTATCCCTATTCATCTCACGTGGCATATAAAATGCTTGTCAAGTGTCGGCTCATTACTTGTACGAGTTATAACTTCAAAATGGCCGCGTTGTGTTACATTTCTCTACTGCTCAGCGTAATACTTTGTGTATGTGCAAATGGTAAGTCCTTATTTAATTAATGCATTGATGTTTCAAGTGTAATTGCGAATTTGTACTAAAAACCATTCATACTAAAAAAAGTTGAACGTTTTTTTTTTAGTATATTATTTTGTGCAAAGTATATACATAAGTTAAGGGGCAAATCTGTTGGCTCCAGAGTGTATAGAAAAGTGATATTTCCCGTCAGCGAACTTAAATTAAATATGAAAAAGAATTAACAATCTCCAAATCCAATGCGTATATTTGCTTCGCAAACAATAAACTCAATTATGACAACCACAGACAATATACCGAGAAATTTATTTTACATACAATAACATTCATTAACTAAGCAAATAAAATTATATACCAATTTGTATACAATATAACAAATTGCAGACTCTCATGCTTATAGATTTGTATGCGGTCAGCGAGATAAAATAATTTCATTTAGTGAGTATAGTAAAGGAAATATGTAGCTTAGTTCGTTTGCTTTTCATTCACAGTACTCCCCACCTGACTAATACTTTGACCCCCCTTACTTTGTAACTTCCTATAATAATCTCAATAATGATCTTTTCTACCGTACGATCTCAAGATTACGGCATCGAAATGTAAGTGCCTGCTTCTATTTCACCATGCCTCCTGCTGATAGAGAACAAATCTTTGTTTTTAATTTATTTTATTCCTTATTACTTAAGATGTCATACATAACTTAGTACATTAATAGTTCCGTTTCGTTCTTTACGTACGTATCGGTGTGCGCGCGCATCGTAAAATTTTATTTATTTATTCAGATGATTCACAGCACAATACAAAAATAGAATTCACTCTCATAATTTTTCTCCATCGCGCCAAAAGAAGTATAACTTCAAAAAGTTATTGTGGGTTATCCATAAGAGGTAGACATATACCATCAAGGACTTTTCTGTAGACCTTTTCAATGTGTACAATACTTAGTACGTTATTTTGATAAAACTCGTTTATACATATAAACCTTCCTCTTGAATCATTCTATCTATTAAGAAAAAACGCAAAACACATAGGGACAGAGAAAGCGAGGTTGTTTTATACTATGTAGTGATGATACAACGCATCCAATACCTACAGGTGATTGTATGTTGATCCTCTGGTCAACCCTCTGGTCCTGAGCCTCTGCAATTTTTAATCTCCATTGCAATGTATCTCGTGCTTCTTACGTCCAACTCATAACATCTATAGTTTCGAGGTCCTAAACAACTCTATCCCACCAATACAGTCACGTTCTACCGGGTTGTATCTTTCCTCCAGGTTGTAGGGAACTCGGGGTTCTGCCTCCCACCAGTGCTCATGTCCCAACTACGTAAACCATGTTCTATGAATTGGCCGTTGTTGTCGTCGTCGGAAACCGGCATGCCTCAAACCCAAAAATATATGAAATCTGTCATCGACATAGATGAATGATCACTCATTTGGTTATAGAATTAAACTACTGAAAAACTTATATCTACTGTCCCCATCATATCGTTCATTTATAAATAATTATTTACATAAGCTCCACTACGCTATTACTATGTTAGTGTATAACAAAACAGAATTTATTTTATTCACAGATGTGCGCGACAGAGCGGCCTCTCCGTTCATCATTGAAAAGCTGTGCTCCGACAAGAGTTTGCTGGAGAATAAAAAGGCACGTATTGAGCTTTAATTAAACTATTCTAGATATTTAAATAAAAAAATATAAATCAGTGGCGCTACAACCTTCTCTGGTCTGGGCCTATTTATGTATCTGTTTTATGATCATTTGTCAATCTAATAGACAAGTAGATAATCAGCCTCCTGTGCCTGACACAAGCCATCGACTTTCGGGTCTAAGGCAAGCTGGTAATAATAAATGCTCACATAGTAAGTTCATTGGTGCACAGCCGGGTATCGACCTCAGGGATGATATTCGGATTATTCTGTATCAATCTTTGTAAGCAAACGAGCATTTTTAGACAAACAAACAAACAAAAATCATTTATTCATATAGGTAACATAATGTATGAACGTCAAAAAAAAAGAAATATACATTAAATTAAATGATTCTAATTTTACATTTACTGCCAGTTCTCAAATCAAGGGCGTAGAACGGAAGAGAAGAACTGGCAATAAACTCTCCGTCACTCTTTTTTTTTAGACGTAGAATCTTAAAAATATTTGTAAGAAGAAATAAAATAGTATTTACCTGTGGCAGTAATCAGAATTTTAAACGATGTTAAAAATCAATTGAAAATCAATGAGTTGTGTTGGCTTAATGGCTTCACCGTGCGACCCTCACCTAGTTGCTCCTACAGTGAAGGGAAACATCATGTAAAATCATCTTACCCTAAATAAATGATATGTATCAGATACTTATATGTCTAATCACCTACTTGTCTATTAAATATAAAAAAGTGCGTGCGTACAATGTACACATATCTTCTTTGTAAATAAAAAAAATTTTTTTGAAGTAAAAGCCCCAATGTACCAGTATATGAATACTCCATGTATATCTATATCTGTTTACACACTATATACGTGGTTATGATAATATAAATACTGGAATAATATTATTATTAAATAAATTTAAGGAAAAGAACAAGACCAGTTAATAAGATAAGGCATGATATTTTAATTACGAACTGTATGTGAACATATACAGTTCGTAATTATGAATGTTATAACGATAGCTATCACTTAATACACAACGGATGTCTATTATTGGTATTACTAAATACGATTAAAGTAAATGTATGTTACTTACTTTCATCTAGTACCTACCTAATAAAACTTACAAACAAATGTCTAAACTAAAATGACTACCTGTATAACAGAGTACACACATGCTACTGCAGATACCCTTTGTATAACGAAACTCATAATCCCATATTATATATCTCTCAATCCCCAAGAACCCACTTAATGCTCGTAGAGACTTTATTTATAGCACGTTACCTATAAAATTAACTTGGCTTAGCAGTTCCCAAGGAATTAATTTCAGATGCAACGTTCCATTTCATTACTTTCATTAATTTATATACGTAAATATCACAGCTATGTATTTTAATATACTGTAAATTAAATAATAATGAAAGTTAGAGAGTGAGAGAGTTAGGTCAACAATATATGTCAAATAAAGTCTATACAGTATAACCTGTAGAAACATCTGTGTGTACATTTAATAAGTTTTAGTAGTACGAATTGGACAAATTAGTAGGCGATAGAAGGTATTAGACAGCTATTTTTGTTCAGTGTGTTTTTTATATGATTTATGGTTTTAAACTTGAAATAATCATGATCATTTAAACGTAATACGGTAAAGCTCGAAAGGCATGCGACTAAGGGTTTGGCTTGGTTGGCACAGATTATAATAAATGTGGTAAATTGTCTAATTCACATGGCGGGAACGGTGAAATTTAATTGTACTAGCGAATCTTGAACACATCAAGATTTATATCGCAAACAAGTGAATATAGTATAAGATAAAATTCCTTGAGGAATCCCTGTGTGTGTTCCCTAGAGAGGCATATGCAGACTAAAACATTTTGACATTAAACAAGTGATTTGTCTGCAACAGCTTCAATAAGCTACCTAAAAATTCAAATGCGGAACAAATTACATGATGTAATATGGTGTTCAAAACGCCATAAGGGTTGACAAGCACGTTCCAACAATTCCACAAACACAAAGAACATTTTTTTAAAGGTATATGCGAAGTTCAATTTCCCGCGTCATTATTCTTAGTACGTGGCTATTTCTCCCTTTACGACCTTTACGTGTCCCACTATCCCTTTCCAAAAACATTATTTACCTTACCGTAAAAATACAACGCTCCTTTTCAACTTTTAAAGTACTGGTATTTCGTAGTTTATTTCACAAATAAATCACGAAACAGTTCTTTGTAATAATAATAAATTTTAATCTAAAAGACACCGGTTGGAAGCTAAGTCAATTCGCAATCTATAATTAATATTATAAAGAATAAAGGTTTGTATGTAAGTCTGAATGTAACGAATTGAAAAGTACTGGAGCGATTTTACAAATTATTTCACCATTTGAATGCTATATTATCACTGATTAATAAACTAAAACTACAATAATGTTACCCAAGGTATAAAAAATATGATTCTTGATGTCATCTATTCTGTTATAATTTTGTTTTAAATTATCAAGTCCCGTACCGAATGGGAGCCAGCGATACACTATTGCTGACATTATTATTCAGGTATGTCCTGCAGCAAGACCACCAACGGCCTTTGGTTCACCAAAGTTTCCGATAAAAGTCTGTAACACGCTGGTAATTGCACAAAGCAAAGGTATTTTATCTGTTATGTGTCACTATTTTTCTTTCCATGTGCGTATTTAACATTTGCTCGAACGGTGAAGGAAAACATCGTGAGGAAACCGACATGTCTTAGACCCAAAAAGTCGACGACGTGTGTCAGGCACTGGAGACTGATCACCTACTTGCCTATTAGATTTAAAAATGATCATGAAACAGATTCAGAAATCTGAGGCCAGGACCTAAAAGAGGTTGAAGCGACACTGTTTTTTTTTATTTAATGTGTCACTATCGTGTTATTTTCCATACATATAATCTATCAAATATATAATAGCTTTATGATTAATAAATTTTTTCAGCTGCTTTGCATTATCTGCAAGGGCTGGGACCTCGCATGCTGGAGCACATCACCTACTCCTACTTCTACTACTGCCCATGTAGAAACCAAACCCAGCTCACCAACCACCAAAACTGAACCAACGATGCCAGAAGAACCATCAGAAGGGAAGATCTAGAATTCGTGTATATCTTGTCATAGTTTTGATTTTTATAAATAAATCTTAAGTATTTACTACGTCCTAATGAAGTGATAGCCATTTGTATTTGGACTTTTGTATTTATTTTGTAAGCTCCTGCAGTGACTCGTGAGTTGTAAATAGCTTTCAGAGCAAACAATATATTTTGATAATTGGTTAAACGAATACCATAGGATTTATTAGCTGCTCTGTTTTAGACTCAACTTATACGAAACTTAAAAATAAAAAAAATGTTGTGTGTCTTTATGAAACCACGGTAAAAGTGAAACTTTTTTTCACATTATAGACATTTAACTAATTTTTGTAAAATAATATTCCATTAAGGGTATAAAATCGCTTTATCAATATTAATTTTATAGTTGGAAAATTGGAATGATAATGGGACTTTAGACAAGTCTCCAACTAATAGTTTTATTGAATTCTGTGTCTTAGAGAAAACGACATATATACACATATTAAAATAGCGTGAAGCACTGGCACAAATGAATAATAGTGTAACTATACGGTCAGCTGCTGCTAACTATGTGCGCCGCCATATTGGCCTTGGCTGCTATGATGAGCGCCTTTCATTTTATCCCTACTCCGCGGCCGACCGTCACGCGATATGCGCTACACAGACCAAAAAGTTTGAGACGATGTAATAAAAGTTTCAGTTTAAAAATACCTTTAAATAATAAGTAATTTAAACAATTAAACGGAATTCAAATAGCAGTCAACATGTTTTTTATATTTTTTTTAACTTATATAAGGCAAACGGACAGGAATCCCCTCCTGATGTTAAGTGATACCGCCGCCAATACACTCATTGCCAGAAGGCTCGCAAATGCGTTGCCAGCCTTCAAACGAGTTGAGCATGACGTACAGAACCGAGCGGTAACGCAAGTTCCGCTCATTACATCGCAAACAACGCATATGGCGAGAGAACTTTGAGTTGTTTGCTACCACGGCTAATTAATGTACTAACCCCAGCTCTTCTATAATAAACTTTATAGTTTATTCCATAAAAATATATATCATTACTTATTTTCGTTTTTTAGTGTAATTATATTTAAATACTAGCTGACCTGGCAAACGTCGTTTCGTCAATGTATATCATTTATAATAAAAAATAGGGGTTGATCGTAGAGGGTTGAAAATTTAGGGTTGTATGTATTTTTTAATGCTCTTGATACAGTTGATAAAAAAATAAAAATTAAAAAAAATATATTTAGGGGTGGACTACCCTTTACATTTAGGGGGATGAAAAATAGATGTTGTCCGATTCTCAGACATACCCAATATGCACATAAAATTTCATGAGAATCGGTCAAGCCGTTTCGGAGGAGTTTAACCACAAACACCGCGACACGAGAATTTTATATATAAGAATATCCCCCAACAACATCACATACATTCAGATCAAACTCTACAGCTTAAGTCGGTTTATAAAGGCTTCGAGAATTTACGAAAATATACATTTTTTCTGGCTATACCTTGCACCCACATGGTTTCAGTGCTCTTTGACTATTCATTTCTTACTTTGCCTAACAAATAGTATATTTATGAATGTATTATTTTTAGCTCATTTCAGTTTTGAAAGTAAAATGATTTCATTTAGCCGATAATATAGGTACTGTATTCGTTTTATCTTGTAAATGCCCTTGTGAAAATCTGTGGTGGTACTTACCCACTAATTATTATTCCGTACCTATGTATAAGTGAGTCCTTACCACGCTCAAAGAATAGTCTTGGAGCTATGTCAACTTGACGTGGCAATCTCTCTGATTAATTTGCTGAAAAGCACTCAAAATATCGATGTGAACAACGTAATAAATCTGCCTTTATTTTCTGTTTACAAATTTTATTTAAATGTGTAAAACTCCTGAAAATCTCGGAAAATAAGCAGTGTATATATGACAGTATATTTTAGTTTTCCATTACGATATGATAAGTACCGAACAGCGAACCTGTCAGCTTGTATCACCGACCAATTTCAGTTGAGTGTGTGCGACAAACTGGCAAAGTTGTCAGTGACAGGTGTCTATGGCGCTGAGGCGAGGTTATTGTAATTTGAACCATAAGCAATTTATGATAATCACATTATAAACATCTTATCAAATATATACACTAAAACTGTAATAAGTATGCGGTATGTCACACTAATGTATACAATATACATATTTAATAATACATATTTAATTACGGGATTAAGTAGTTAATAACCATTAACTACTTAATCCCGTAATTAAATATGTATTCATAATAGATTATCTATATTCATAGGTAATCAGCAAGCAATACAGCAGCGGTAAAGGCTATGAGGTTGTCGGTGGTAAAATCGGGATCGTAAGAAGCGATTCTGAAAATTGTATTTCTTTAAAACCGCGTTATTTGTGATTGTCAATAACAGCTTTGATAAACAATAACCCATACTACGAAATTCTTTTCATATTGTTTATGAAAAAATACTAGCGCTAGGATCCGACACACATTTTCCTATTCACACTTCTTAGATACAAAAACAAAAAAAAAACATTAGATTGTAATTCTAAACAATTCTCTAAACCACTTTCACTCACAAAAATTTGATTAAAATCCAGCCAGTAGGAGTTTAATTACACGAACAGCTGATATAATATTTTTATTGGTATATATTCTTAGAGGAGATAAACTTTGAATATAGTGATAACCAGGTATGCCTATAAGTCGCCCAGGCCTCGCTCTTGCGCAACAACTCAAGCAAATTAAAAAAATATTTTTAACCACATTTTTTTAATTTAAAACGTTTGTATTTGATTATTAATTACTTATGACGGTTATAACATAACGTTATATATATATATATATATATATACAGTAAAAAAAGTAAAAGTAAATGAATTGCTAAAGGGACCAACATGTCTAACCGAACCCAAAAGATCAAGGCAAAGAGCAGGGCATCGACGATGCATGACTTTCATTCGATCAAGGAGATATATTATATGTATAAAGATATATAATCATAACCCAGTAATCGATTTACAAGAAAACAATACATTACATTGAAATATTTATTGAATCGGGCACTGTTTACTCTTTTATAGTGTAATGCTTAATGTCTGTGGAATCGGTGATGCCGTGGTCTGCTTCGAGATGCTTGCGCCTGAAAAGTACATTAACATCAGTGATAGCCACCACTACATTCATATATTTATTAACTTTGTTTCTTACAACTTAAATATTAAGGCAACGCCTTACCGCTTTCAAGGGATCTCTTTTTAAAATAAGCATATAAGGATTCAGTTTTATGTATGCATCCAAGCCCCTTTGATATCTTTAATATTGTTTTAAAGTTGGCGATAGGTCTGACAAGCACGAATCTAAGATGTGCTAATGTGTGATGTCACAATGTTTTCCGTTAGGAGCTAATTGTGCACTTCAATAAAACATTGGTATTACATCCAGTTCGAACCGATATGTTTGTAAAACACTAAGCGAGTTTAGCAAAATAAAATTTACCACTTTTGGAGGCCATTTAACAATAATATTAATAATTTTTTTATTGTTCCTCAAATTTTTACATTAATAAATGAGTATGAGACAACCCCCGTAAGTAGTTAAGAGACACTTGTATTGGGGTTGACTCGCTACTTCCCTTATTTATACATACAAATTCTAAAAAGGATATGAACTTATTTTATGCATGCGTGTTTGTGTGTTTATGTGCGCATGTATGTATGTGCTATGTGTGTTTGTGTGTGAGCGAGTGTGTGCATGTTGTAAAATATATAATTAGGTAAGTCTCATTTACTGTCGCAGATTGAGAGGAGAGAATGAGTTTTAAAATTGTCTATACAACTTACAGTTACATCCTCATTTTCTTCAGTCACTCCTGTGGCTGCGTTGACAAATGCATCAGGAATTGGGAACTTATTTATTGTTTCAGGGTGTGGCCAGGTATCATCATTTCCTTCATCAATGTCTACGTGAGCATCACGCCGTCTCGCTGGCCCTGAAATACATTTCTGTTACAGCGCCATCTAGAGTTTGGAACTCAAAATTAAAGTATGTAGAGTGTAGATTTAAAAAAACAATTATAATTATTATTTTTCAAAATGCTATAATGCATGCATTTGAACTGATTAATTTCCGTAATTTAGATTTACATAAAGCATTCATAGAACGAAAAGAAATGAAAACATAGCTTGATTCTTCTGTAGGCATCAATTGTATTCATTTCAATCACCCATGCGCCCTTTCCATAGTATTTCCTTGTTTTAGTAAGTTTAGTAACGTTTGTACAAGTAAAGTTTGTACAAGTGATTGTTTATAGTTAATACAACGAAATATTCAATAAATTTAAAAAAATGCTATTCCAGGATATTAAAAAGCTCCATGCAGTCTTGTATGTCTGGTACCTATACATTCCACTAAAAACAGAAGTACCTACGTACCTATGTATAAATGAAAAAAATTTAAAACGTTTCTTAGATTTCTTGGAATTATAACTTTTTATTTTACTTTCTCAAAGTATAATTTACACTTTGTGAGAAAATTAAGAAAGGTTATTTATAATATTATTGTAGAATAATAATATTAGTAGCTATGTGAATTTTAAAATATAAACTGTAACTTCGTATAAAAAGTTTTATATTTTAACCTTATTTTAGCCTTTCTTTAATGTTTCATGTTTGTATTTAAATTTTATGCGTATTTATAGGGATTTTATTTTATATAGCTAAAAGCAAAATATCAACTATCCATCGTAATATATCACGCCATTTACCTAAAGTCTGTCAAGTAAATGTGAATGTAACCCACAAAATTATCACCTCGAGGGTACCGTACCTTTGATGTATTAAAGGACATAGCCATCAATTTCAATTTCTTGACACATATATATCACAATTTATCTAACCTCTTTTTATATAATTCGATATTCAAAATGTATAAAACTATTTCTAGGATGTGTAAGTTAGGTAATCAATTTTCCGATAAAATTGACCTCTTTCACTGACAGTTTTGTGTAGCTATCTTTTCAAATAAAAATCTTTACTTTACACTCAACTCATATTTATATCTCGCTTTTAATATCTCATATTTAATTTCTATAAGAATTCTATTAGCAATAGTTCTTAAATATCAACCATGCCGTGTTTGCTTCATGAAGGGTGTAAAATTATTATTTATTTTTATTCTTGTGTGATTATAGAGATACTTTTATTGTAAAGCGGTGGTAATCTTTCTTTTTAAATTAAAATATTTTTTTCTGAAATGAAACGGATTACATGAATGACAATCGCATGCTCACCACTCCACATGCAACTAGGCTAGAAAGCGATTTTTCTTACCTGATTGTACGAAACAAATAAATGCGCAAAGCACTGCTGACACAATAAGAGCCTTCATTGTAAACTTGAACTAAATTTTATAAAAATGTCCGACTATTTATAATATTTTTTACCGGATACAGTACAGATAAGAACAAATTATTTAACAGTTAACGGCGTTAACGTTAGTTTAATTGCGGCTTTTTAACTTGTAGCAATTTGTGGGAAAATAGGTAAAAGAGAAGGAAAATTCAACTAAAATGACTAAAGTTTACTTTTTTAATTTTTCGTATGTATGGTCGTCGTAGAAAATGTATCCCTATAAGTAATTTATTCAAAATGGCATTAGCAACGTTTTGTTTAAAAAACAAGACTTAAACGTAAAATTGGATCTTTGGATGTGTAATAAATTCCTGAAAATATCGTTACATGCCAAATAGTGTCCGTTAAAAAGTGCTTAAAGCAATTGCATAGTTTCCGATAAAAATTGGGTTTAGATTTAGTTGCTATGTCCAAATCAGCTATATTTCTAGACGTGTATTGTTGTTTAGCATTCAGGTTTCTAAGAAACTAATAATGTCTTATAATGAAATATAAATCAACGTTCGCCCCGAATTAGATACCACTGTAACCACGGCAACAAAAACGATAATAATTTTATTGTATCTTCCATAACAAGGCCGGGTATATTATTGTTCAATATAAATCTATTTCTGGTTGACAAAAAATAATTATTTGTAAAAACCTTTTGTCAAGGGCCAACAAGAAACTACATATAGCTATGTAGTGTATGTAGCTATGTAGTGTGTAGTGTATAAAGTGATAGTCGATGTAAAAGATATTATAACTTGAAGATTTAATCAATACTAAAAACAAAATAATTGTTTGTGGCGCAAGTTGCGCCAGATTAATTACATTAGCGCAATATATTGCGCTGTCATCCGTACACTTCAAAAGCAAAAATTAACTTACATATATTCCTCCAAACCAATTAGATCTATATTTTTTCAAGTTCGTTAAAAAGTGACTATGAAACATTAGCATTCATGAAATTCAAATGTAATTAATTCGGCTAATTTATTTAAATTTCAATTAACGGCCATCAAAAAGTGGATTATTGAAATTATAATTAAATTTCTTCTATAGCCCAGCTGATTGGATTGTTATGGAACTTTAGTTACTTAATATTATTTGGTAGTTTTAAACTGTGCTGCAGCTTAGTGGAGTATGGCAAAGCTAACCAAAGTACAAAGCTCTTTAAAATTGAGTTTTCATAACCATTTTCTTAAGCGATGAAAGCTTCATTAACTGAATAAATAGCGAAACAAAACATTTGAATTACGTAATATTTCAAGTAGCTGTGGTTGATAAGGCCCGCATCAGATCTAAACTCAATAAGCGTTTGATTGACAGCGAAGTATTGTTTCGGATTTGTAATACCTAAAATAGTCAATATTTCCTAAACTTTACCTACCTGTATTGACATTTTATTATATAAAATCTTAACCTACATAATAACAATACTTAAAATATGGGTAATAGAAAAAAAAAAGATACAAGAACTTTTTAAGTTGATTCAGATTTCTGTTTCTGTTTCTAATAGGCAAGATGATCAACCTACAGCACCCGGCACACGCCATCAACCTTCTAGGGTCTAAAGCATGCCAGTTTCCACACGATATTTTCCCTTCACCGTATTCACTTTGATTAGTGATAAGTGCAGGTGATTAGTGAACTGCGAGAAAAGACGTCGCGTGCGCCCTCCCGTCCCCCTCACTCGCAGCTGCCAAACTATATGACAACTGAATTTACTTAACAGATCTACTAAACAAAAATTGACACAACTGCACTAATCAATGTTAATTACAATCACTTGAACTCGCACTAATCAAAGTGAATACAGGCCTTATGAGCGAGTACTAAATGCCCCCTACAAAGAAAGTCCATTAGTATATATGGCACTGCCAAGGATCAAACCTGCGACCTCAGGAATAAGTCAAGTTGTCAGAAGCCTCTCCAAGTTAATAGAAAGCTAAAATAATTTTAAAAAGTTTCGTGTATATAAAATTAATATAGGTTATTATTAAATCATTCTTTCTCCAAAAGATTTAGAATTAGAAGAAAAATATGTAATTTAGAATAATTTAGGTACCTCCGACATTCCATTACACGAATATCTCAAGACAATTGTCAAGTTTCGTGTTTATTATTTACATTGTCACACCGCGTAAGCAGTTTGTACTAACGATGTGCAAACATTAGGTTTTTGGACGAGGGATAATGGTGTTTGAATAGATTCTATAAGGGCAAGTCATATTAACGAAACCTTCCTGACCTAATATGATTCAGCACTAAGCCTTGCCTTACTATAACACCGTAACAATCATGTTGAATTAAGCCTTCAGAGATTTCTATTTAGAAGGCTGGCGTAGTTTTGCTCTTTCGCGAATTTTGTAAACGTGCACTCACGAATATTCTGTCATTTTTTGTGATCATGGGCGGCGTTCATGTAACGGGTCTCCTGCCTGTTTTCCGCGCAAAAAAAAATACAGTTTTGAAAACAGGCATAGGTATCCTGTTTCAATTGGATTACCTTAGCAATTTTATTTGCAGTAAAAGGGTGACTTATTCAGGCTTTTACGATTGTGTATACAACCTTTTGCGATAATGTTTGATCATTTAAGCAAAGTGATTTGTAGGAAATTGCTATTTACGTAGTCTATTCCCGAATGTATATGTATAATAATTGTATAGATGTTACTTAACTTGCAATTAAATTTGTTTCATAAAAATTGCTATAGGATAAATAATATACACATGTCTTTCAAAAAATATCTGAGATATTTATTATATGTTAGAAAGAAAAGAAACATTTTTTTCAAACATTTAGGATTTTTTTTTATTTTATTTATTTATACTTCGTTACCACAAAATACATAATTATACATATAAAAAAACAAAAGATAAGTAAGTTACATAAGTTATCAGGCAACTGGCGGCCTTATCCCTAACAAGCGATGTATTCCAGGCAACCCTCCCTGTGTAGTGGGCAACTAGACTTATTCATTTGACATATTAATGACTTTAGGTTGACTTTATAAATTCTACATAACACTTACAATTTTTTAATTAAACAAGAAGAATATTTTTCTTTATAGCATAGTGTTCCTTAAGATTGCTAATGCATGTTTAAAGTTTTTAAACGATAAAAGTCTTTGCCCACAAAAGACAACACAGTCTCCACCGCGTTACCGTTAGTTTCTTTGAGTGTTGTCTGTCAATCTGGCACCATGATTTTATTACAGCGATTTGCGCTACCAATATTCCGAGATAGGAATTCTTGACCCTCCATTCTTTGAACAGCGGAGTGTTTGAAAGTCGCGTCGGCTTCAAACCGGCTAAAAAATAATCGCCTTTAGAACAAGTAAACAAAACAAGAAAAAAAAGTTGTTTCCTTATATAATTGTACAGTGCTTTATGACACAAATTATAAATTAACTCTTGAAGTATTGCATCTAGAATTAATTTAATGTAAATAATACTTCAACCACATCCAATAATGTGCCTACGTATCGAACATCATATTGAATTGGTGAAAAAGTTTGCTAAATACGATGTGCAAACTCCACTCCCTTCTTTAATGCTAAGGAAGTTTGCCGGTATCTATACACGAAATCCGAAGTTGCGGGTGGTTAGCTGGTTAAGTCTTATACATACAATTCTCGTGTCACGGTGTTGTGTTTTGTGTGTATATCGGTTTGCAAATGACCAGCGCTGTGGAACACCTCTCGCTGAGGAGCAGCCTCAGCATAATGCTGAGCCAGGGCCATTTACAGCCACAGCACACACGCAATATATGCTTGAGACGAGTCGAAGGGGAAAAGGAAAAAAAATAATTTACCTCTCTTTATATCTTTTATTTAATTTTTTCTCTTTGATTACTGCTGTGTTGTGTATTTATGTGTGTGTGTTTTGTTTGTAATAAATAATATGTCTATGTCTATGTCAAATCGGACAACATCTATTTTTCATCCCCCTAAATATTAAGGGCCTACCATTATTTTCTATGATACAGCATATAAAAAAAAACCCTATTTTTTATTTGTTAATTAAAAACTTATGACTTAAACTCTGAGATTCACATAGTGAACAATTTATAGACAAACCAAACAGTCACTGAGGTAGTAATGAAAATCACATTAAAGAAAATCGAATTTCGTGAAGACTATTAATACTACAAATATACTGTAATGTAAGGTAAAAATAAGTATGGGATTTATCTGTTGTCTATGGCAATGTAAAGAAAAATCTGCACGTGCTCGCGAATAATCGAAAATGAATTAATTCTCCAAGCAATTCAATTTCCGTTGTTTGAAGCTGAACAAAAAGGTTTGAAGATATATTGTCAAATACCTCTCGGCTAATAATGAATCGGGGATTGTGAACGTTGATAAATCGAAGCCGTTCTGTCGTGCCAATTCTTACTAGGCAAGGTTTCATCGTCAATTTATAAAAACTATTAGATCTTACTGAATTTTTCATCTAGCACGGTTTTCCTAAAAATAAGAAATTGGAACAAATAAAAATAAATAAAGCTGTGGCGCTACAACCTCTTTAGGTCTTGGCCTCGGATTTCTGAATCTGTATCATGATCATTTTTTAAATCTAATAGGCAAGTCGGTGATCAGCCTCCAGTGCCTCACACACGTCGTCGACTTTTTGGGTCTAAGACATGTCGGTTTCCTCACGATGTTTTCCTTCGCCGTTCGAGCAAATATTAAATGCGCACATAGAAAGAAAATACATTGGTGCACAGCCGGGGATCGAACCTACGACCTATTGTATGAGAGTCGCACGCTGAAGCCACTAGGCCAACACTACTCTAATTGGAACAAATATTATATTTAAAAAATATTTTACGTCCGCTTTTACGAGCCCTTTGCATACATAAGTCATTTTTTTTTAACTTTTTAAGAAATATCAGTCAGTCAAACTCTTACACTCACACACATGGTCAATTGTGTTAACAGTTTGTTAAAAGGAACGGATATTCACGTTACATTGCAATTAGATTTCCTTTGTATGGGGTAAAACCTTTATGCGTACAATTCTTTATTTGAGATTATACATTAAAATACTATTGTTTTTTAATTGACATTGTTTATTTGTGGAGATCGGCAACGCTAATTTACAATTTACAATACATTTGTAATTTACATATTTACATTTATTTTACAGTTTTTCATAAATCCTATTCTGAATACAGTTATTATTTCTGTAACTTAATGAAACCTAGTTCATAGATTTTATATCCCTTAAGTTAAGTAGAGGTCAACCAATTTTGGAATATATTTTATAATATATTTTTTCAATGAAGGATATTCACATAAGTTATATCGAAATATACTGCATTTTGTAATTTCATTTGATTTTATTTCCAGTTTAAAAACCCAATTCATCTGTTTTTCGCTCTATATCCCGACCTGCTATTATCAGCTCTTGATAAATGAGCATTGAACATCGCACTGCAGGCTAAGCGTTGATAGATGCGGTCAGTCTAGCCATAATAGATGGTTGTATTAGATTTTAAAATCGCCAGTTGTATTTAACCATTTGTAAAAACACATTTTGTTACGTTGTTAAAATCGTCAATTTGTTCGAAATTCAAATAACGAAGTGCTTTTCGTTCGTTAAATTAATATAGTTCTAAATTTGAATTTAAAAATGGATTTGATTGACATTTTGTGATTATCAAAATTATCCTTAGTTTAAACATAAAACAATAGATCGTTAATTTTAGTTTAAGACTTTTTATTCCCAAAAAAGGCAAAAATGCTACTTACATGAGAACATAACATTGAAGTAATTCTCAAATAATCATGCAACAAACCTAAAAGTAAAGGAAACAAAAGACACACGAATAAAAACCAATTATAAGAAAATGAAATTAAAAGTAATTTTGTTTGACATATTCACCAAGCCTCGATTTGAATGCATTAAAAATATTTTTTATATTTGTGGGTATATTATACAGCTGTGCGCCTTCGTAAGTAAACATTTTTCTGCCGTAGTTCGTGCGTATTTTAGGTAGTGGTATTTCGTTCGACATATACTTATTATTTTATAGTGACTAGTGTGGAGAGAACTTTAATAATTTTTTGAGAAGAATACATGTATTGTTAATATAAAGATGTTGTAAATTCATTAAGTTTGTGCCTGGATACACAACTACGGTAGGTGAAAGATTATTATACTTAGATTAATTTTAACTAGATTATCGAAAGATTATATTATATATTATTTATATTTACATTATGTTCTTTAATCATAACGACAGTTCAGTGTTAATAGACCCTATTGAGGTATGGGACAGATACATGTATATGACTTCGAACATATTTAGAGGCAAATACATATTTTAACCATTACACAACCATTATATCTATTACTAAAACATAGATTCGAATATGGCCCAACATAGCGACTTCTTGTGCAATTATAAACAGGGTTCAAACGGGCACTTACAATGTCAGAATGCTTGCAAGTGCGTTGCCAGACAGCTGGGATCCTGGAACACACGAACTCAGGATTAAAAAGCACTCAACCCCTGCTTTTGAAGCTCACATCTAAATATAACAGTTAACATTTATACGCACAAAAATTACTTTTCATAGCAACGTTGTCATGGCTCGTTGCCATGGTAACGGCAGTAAAACCTTGATCCCACCTAAATTGCTGAATACAGGCCAGGATTACTTTCGCATAAAATGCGATACCATGATTGAATTAGCTTTATTTAGTACATTTTAACCTGTTTAATTACTAAATTGAATTTGGAAAATTTGAAACTCATTTATTTGGGACACATTTATTTTTCCACTAAAGAAATACATAATTGTATAATTTTCACATTTATTATATTTGAGGGTTGAAGCAATATTTAAGGTAAATCAAAGTCTCTCTAAAGGTCCTAGTCACCTATACATTATGATCGACTAAAATGTTTGAAGGCGCAAATACCCTCTTTAGTGCTTGGCTTAGTGCAAAATTTTAGTACGAGGCATCCACTAGTCCTCCTACCCATCATAGATCTGAAGCCATAAATATTGGTACAATTTTCATATAGAATCGGGCTCCAGTTGAGGCCTGGAAGCCAGAATGTTTTTGCGCCCCTACAAATGAATATACTTCATAAAATTCATATTACTAATAATACCGTTCCTGACGTGAGATGTCTGTGCTGTGGTATATGTATTCGTAATTGTGGTAGTAGGTTCGATTCATAGAAAAACGCTATTCGTTTGCCAGCAGAAAAAACTGATATCTTTTTTTTCTGTTACAATTCTTCGTTCATTTGAATGATTCGATAAAGTTTATAAAAGAATAAAATTTCATTGTATTTATACGAAGACAATGTCGTAAAATAAAATAATTTTTCCTACACATGATAAGGAAAAGGAAATGAAAAGGATCTCCAAAGGCTTCAATGTCGACTTCATAAAAGAAAGTCAATAATTATTTATACGTATTTAAAAGCATTGTAATTTATTCAATATATTTCGATTCCCTCGGAAGTAAAATATAAAGATGGGAAGATGATATAATAGTAGCTAGTCCTATATGGTATGTCCTCTGCTGGTAAGTTTTTAACACGCACCACCACTTTGCGGAACCAGCTTCCCACTGAAGTATTTCCAACTCGACTTAGGGTCGTTCAAGAAAAGAGCGTACCAATAAAAGACCGGCAACGCGATCGCGAGCCCTCTGGCATTGAGAGTGTCCACCTATGTGGCTACTTAAAGCTGGACACCAAGAAGAGTAGAAAAAAATCTTAATCGGCTCCTGGATAAATTATTAGTATTTATAGTACTTCACATTTTCAGGTATTAAGATAAGTATTTTTTAGAAATAAAGGCTATTATTAAATCGATTCTCCTAATGAAGAATTAGTTCGCTACTACGACGTACTTTTTATCATTCTTCATAGCATACGAAATGTGTGTTTGGTTGGTTGGTTTACTAGCATACATTACTGCTACTGCACCCCCGAAGCGGAAGCTACTGCAACTTCAACTTGAATAGCGACGCTGATATCAGAATTTGGGTTCTTGTGGCAAAACTGACTTACCAGTTAGAGAGACATTGATTGATTGATTTCACATTTCAAGCATTAGATGTGTGTTCAGTGCCTGATACACAATTGGGTCTTAGATTAGCGCGTTTATTGACATTACTTCCTATATCCTACGATGTCATTTGCATATAAAATAAAATAAATAAGCATGTATATTTTGGAATATAAGATAGATACAGGTATCACTTATTCCACGGCATCAAATTTGATTTTAGGCATCTCTTCTCGGCAAAGAAGGCAGGGTGTAGGCCGAGAGAAAAAGCTGGCGTAAAATACTATCGGTTTTTTTTTTAATGTCCCCGCTATCTCTTTTATTTTCTAGATTATAGTGTTTTTATTCGCACTGGACTATTACATTTCGGTTTTCAGTCAGTAATTCAACAGAAGAATGATAATTTAAAGAATGCGCGCATAAGACCTTAGTGTTGTGTGCCAAAAAGCGTGTGAGCTTTGGTATTGGCTAAAATACACTACGACTAAAGTCTGTATATACAGTCCGAGTCACTTGAATAGCCTCACCCCTAAATTTTGGAATTTCTGTATAAATATGAACGAATATTATTTTCATACTAGTATTAATTAGACTTCATGCGCAGTGCATTACGATACAAAACAAAACACGTACGAACCTGCACTGGAATACCGCGCCCCGCGTCGGTGCGACATTTCGTCCGCGTCACATGATTAGCCTCAGTGCTATTCGAACATTACTCGCGTGCGTTTGTTTTGGTTTTTTGGTAGCAATTCTTTATTTAAGCGTCGAATATTACGTATATATTTTTTTCGAAGTCTTATTCAAATGTTTAGCTATCATGGGTCGTGGTCGAAAAATAAAAAAAACCGAAAGAGAAAAAGTGAATTTTTATTTGGATCAAAAACTATCTCACCGTGAAATTGCAATAAAAATTGGTCGCAGTCCTAAGGTAGTTAATAATTATGGGGAAAAATAAAGAAAACTATGGGAAAAACTATAAAGGTCGTACAAAATTGGCTACTTCGTCAAGTGAACGTCGGCTTATTTTACGTGCAGCATCTAATTCTTCCAAGACAGTGCGACAAATTGCGAATGAAGTAAACACCAGCGCATCACTGTCTACCGTGCGATGCATTATAAAGTCATCACCAAACCTTAAACGGCAGAAAATCAAGAGGAAACCTCATTCGCGCGATCAATATCAAAAAGCCCGTTGTTATTTGCTAAAATACATATGTCTTGGAAAAATCAAAGGCATAATGTTGTTTTTAGTGATGAAAAAAAATTCAATTTAGATGGTCCAGATGGTTATTCATATTATTTTCACGATCTAAGAAAAGAAGAGCGGGTGTTATCACGTCGTCATTTGGGAGGTCGCTCAGTAATGGTATGGGGGGCGGTTTCTTATAAGGGGCCTATTCCAATTTCAATTTTCCGAGGCAAACAAATTCAGCATTGTATACTAATCTATTAGAAGAAAAGAAAAAAAATATTTTTAACATTTTAAAACACCGGAACTGGATTTTCCAACACGATAATGCCTCTATACATGCGTCACAAGAAACAAAAGCTTGGTTTCAAAAAAGTAAAATTGAAGTTTTAGATTAGCCATCGAACTCTCCGGACTTGAATATTATGGAAAATATTTAGGGCTATCTATCTCGCCAGATATTTGCCGGTAGACGCCAGTTTAATAGCAGCGCAGATCTTGAACAAGAAATTCATAAAATTTAAATAATTTGGATCAAAATTACATTCATTCATTATATAGGTCTATTTCCGAATGTATTTTTGAAGTTATTAAAAGCAATGGAAAGTATACAAAGTATTAAAAACATATTATAGCCTTATTTATTTGTGTTTTATTTCACTGATGCTATTCAAGTGACGCACCATTTTCACTACTTTAGTGTGCAGTTAGTACTATTTATTTATCTTATTTTTACTTTTTATGATTAAGCTATAGTACGACGCTAATTAAGTTTACTTATGAAGTAAAACAGGCAACATTGAATATACAACAGAATTTATATTAATTTTGGGGGTGAGGCTATTCAAGTGACTCGGACTGTACTAGTTATGTATGTAGAATTCTATTTATGTGTGTTTACAAGGATAATAAATGCCCTATGAAAGACTATATACATTATATGTCACTGATTATATCACTGCAATATTCTATGAATATTTTAATTGACGTTAAAATATCGAAAAGTTGTTTAACCGCTAAATATGCAAATATAACATGTTTATAAGATAAAACAGGACTGCCTCATTTCCTTATTCGAAGAAAGTTAATAATAAACCTGGAATCGTTACATAAAATAGTAATGACTGTGATGTCACAAATACAAAATGTTTTATTAACTACGTGTATTTGCAAGCTTAAAGATAAATTTATAGGACAAATTCCCCATAAATATCAAACTTGAGTAAATAGAAAATAAAAATACATATATATATTTCTCATATTACGGTTTTGTAATAAAACGGATCGGCCGATTTGCAAAAATTTGTTACTGCGAATCGGACGACACCTATTTTTCATCTCCCTAAACGTTAAGGGTATAAATTAAATATTATATATTTTTTTTAATTGTTTATTTTTTAGACTTTTAGTTTTTATATTTTTAAGATACAGAAAAATAAAAATACATACAACCCTTAATATGTAACGACCAACCCTTTTTTCTCTGTTCTCTGTCTGTGGAGTATCATAGAAAAATGTTCCATGTACTAAGAAGTTTGATTTTGATGAAAAGATTTTGACATTTCATTTTTTAATATTTGATTAAGTATTATTTTGTGTGGTTTATGTGTGTGTGTTTTGCTTGTAATAACTGTTATGTTTGTCTGTATTTAAAAAAAAATAACTTCAATTGTTGAAGGCTAGGAGGCATACATAGGAATTCCACATTTTAGGTCAAACCTTCAAAATATGGCCACAGTAAATTAGACCTGTTTCGAATCACATCTGAAAAACACATCATAATATATCATTTAGTTCACAAAGCCACAGACGTAAACACAGATGTACAGACACGTCAAAACTTTAAACCCCTTTTTTACTTCGGGGTTTAGAAATATTCCGGGGTATATCGGGGTTTAGTGGTATAAGTAAATTTTAAGCGTAAATACGGTCACGATTTAGTAAATATGATTTTCTTTTGAAAAAATTTCAATACTTTCAAAGATCGAGACATTATTTAAACGAAAAATATTGGACATTTTAACAATAGATCTTAAATCTTCTGCCTTCGGACAATGCGCGATCACTCATTGTTATTCGCGCGAAATTATTTTCTTTCCGCTTCCCTAATTGTTAGAAAGTGAATGGAAAATTCATGTTTTCTGCCAAAGCCTCGTAAAGAATCGTTCTTAATTCATTAATATACAAAAATACACAAATCTTTTATCATTGTTTGATTTTTTTTTATTTAAAAAAATATTTTTCTAATACACATTTATTTAAGCAAAAAAAATTACAATATTAATCATAAATTAGTATCTTAACCTAAGCTATACATAATTATAGTTAGTACCTACTTACTTAATTTCTTATATTTATTCTTTTTATATTTATTTATTTCGTGTAATTTTGTTTTTCCTAATTAATTTCATGTTTTTTTTTTGTTTCGTCTGTAAATTTTATTCACCTATTGTTCACTCTTGTAAGGGTCACCTGTTAGGGCAAGAGTGTTTTTATAAATAAATAAAATAATAATAATAATAACAACGGAAAAACGCTGCCGGCAAATATAACTACATATTTCTTTAGCTAGGTACTAGAGGTAGCTAGATTTTTTTCATCGCAATACTGGCACCTCATCTGTAATATCATCCAACAACAATGAATACACTGATTCATTTTGTGACCCGAGGCTTTTTCGTGGTTTACGAAAAACTTCTGTCGAATTGATAGTAAACCCGAAAAATGAAGTAAGACATGTTTAAAATACGGTACTACATTGACGTTAGATTCAAAAAGTCAAAAATAATCTTTGCTCATACGATGGTTAACTGTATATTTTCATGCTTTAGTTGCATCGTAAAAAAGTAATTTCAAGAGTCTAGCTCTTACATTCAACTTTATTAAAAACTTCATACTTGGCAATGGTCCATAATATTTTAGGTATCGTTGAATCCCTCAGTAACGACTTTGCAATGGCGCTTGATATAAATTTAGTATTTTAAAGGTTTTTGATTTAATTTCTAAACGTTATATGGCTGTTGTCAGCCGGAGTGCGTTTATAGTAAGGCCCCGTATTTTATCTTGCTCCATGTATCTCTTAAAGGCTTACCCCGTAACTTCAACAGTAATTTTTAATTATCAAATAATAAACAATAAGTTTCTCTTCCCTATTCCAAGGTAGCGACACCAGCGGACATTGAAAGAAATTTACATCGAAATTGTTTAGTAACATCGCTGTCGCTTTTGGAAGTTCAGAGAGAGAGTAAGAGTATTGAATAAACACCATTTGTGTTTCGTTTTGAAAAAGTACCATATAACGCGATTAACAGAGAAGCACTGCTGAACCATATTTTATTCTTTTTAAAGAAAACCAATATTACGACATAGATAAAAATTTCTATATTGTGCATCTTCCTCAGGCTATCTATTTATAATGGTTTAACTAACTAAATTATTGTTCCACCAGGAATCAAACCTGGGTTAACTTTTACGTAATTAGGGAGGCCAGTCATAATTATTAATTAATTAATATAGGTACTGAATAATTCATTTATTAGACTAAACTATTTTCACAAATTTCTTATAAAACCTTTTTGCTTTGCTCCTTCGCTTAAGTAGATTTTTTATTGCATTTCTTCATACACATTAGACAGATAAATGTCGGCTCTTCGGTTGTAGTCTTTGGCGCTTGTGTCGTTGTTGAAGTGGTGGGTTTGGGTTTACAAAAGTGAAAACTGTGTGGATAAATCTCTTCGGGTTCCTCATATATGTATGGCAATTCATCTTCAGAATAGATTAACGACGATGTATCTAGAAATACAAGAATAAATTCAAATTTCGAATGCATCTACATTGTTAGAATTAATAGATTAACAGTCGAAATGACTTCTGAAATTAAGTTTTATTTCAATATTTGTTCCCATATGAGGAGCGAATATGATTCTGACTGCGAAGATTGAGACCACCAACATATAGAGAGCACACAATGCTGCATCCATTTTATTGACCATTTGTCAATGACCACTTTTAGCATAAATCAATTTATGTGTCTAAGACAAAACGAGTTCCTCACATTATTAACAAATAACTTATTCCGAATCAATTGCTCACAAGGAAATGAAATAGTTACATGTATTTATTATATAAGCGTAAGAAAAGTTATTTATAAAACTGAACTTTTGTATTTACAACCACAAATTCTTATGTCTTAAACCAATTCAAGAGAGAGTGTATTTCAAGAGAGAAAGAATTATGTCATTTACAAAAGTCAAGTAATTAATAAGTAGGTAGTATTATTGTCATAAGTAATTAATTTTCGACTTAGGGTCCTTCAAGAAAAGAGCGTACAAATTCTTAAAAGGCCGGCAACGCACTCGCGAGCCCTCCAGCATCGAGAGTGTCCATGGGCAACGGTATCACTTAACATCAGGTGAGCCTCCTGCCCGTTTGCCTGATGTATAAAAAAAAATATCTAACAATAATACTACCTACTACTACATAAATGAATTGTTGGCTTACCATCGTCATAGCGTCTCCGTGGTGAACAATACAGCGGGCATACTTTGTAGCAAAAAAAGAAGGGCTCTTTATCTGAAAGGAATTACGGAATTTATAACATTTTCTGTTCATTTTATAATTTATGTTGGTGTAACTGGAAACACCCGAAAGAAAAATTATATCAAGCGTATAAATTTTTAACTGCTACTAAACGTTCAATAAATGTATCTACTTGGTAACTATGCTAAGCAGATCTATCCGAATTAATTCATTCCTTAAGCCTTCCTCGGTTCATAGACTAAATGCTAAAAAAGGATATCTCTTTGCTAGACAAGTAAGACGGATTTTTAGTAGATATTGATGTCTTCTAAAAATCTGTAGTATGTAAGTTGCATCAATTGTTTCCGCAGCTTACACCATAGAGGACTTTTATCGTCAGTGACTTTTTAAAAATACTTTATAGTCTATGCTCCTCAGTTGTAAAGTAAGGTTCTGATGGTGAAATAATTTTTCAAATGAATCCTCTTTTTTTTATTGAACAGGGGACAAACGGGTAGGAGGCTTACCTGATGTTAAGTGATACCGCCACCCATCGACACTCTCAATTCCAGAGGGCTAGTGCGTTTCCGGCTTTTATTTTTTTTCTCTTTGTAATATTACATTAAAAGAAACATATGAGTATCGTATATAGCATAGATATAAGTGAAATCTATTAGATTTTTTATTTCACGGCCCTAATTAAGCATGAACGTAAATATTCTGTTCTTAATAAATTCTTGATATCCGCAGTGATACTAATTATCACTGCAAATGAATATATGTCCTAAAACTATATACTAATTAGAACAATCATATTATTTGTTATATTAATATAATTTTAATTTCTCACTATTGTTCAAACATTTCCAAACGTAGTGTAAAAATAATACACTATTTTGATGAGAATTTTGTTGAAAATATTTTTTTTATTTTAAACTGCGGCAACAATTTTTGATTCTTTCACTAAAGGGTTGCGTGACCTAGCACTATTTCATAAATGGGATTGTTTCAATTTACGGTCAAATTAATAAACTTTGGTATATTTAGTGGGGACCGGGTAGGCCATGCCCATGCCGTAGACCCGAGTGCTTCTGAATCGTACTGTATATCTATTATATCTATGATATATCATATAAAAAATTGCAAGATACTTAATAATTATTAAAAGCTGAAATTAAAACAAGTCAAAAAGTTCTACATACCATCAAGCAGAAAAAACGCATCAATAGACAATAAAAATAAACATGTAGCATAGAATCTTAAAAACATTGTAAATTCTCCACACAACTGACAGTCTAACACTTACACCTTTCACTTTAAAATCGCAAGTTTGTTTCCTACGACTGTTTTATATAAACATAACCCACCTCTCTTAAGTTTAAACTTACTGTGGAAAATACACTCAAAACCTATAAATCTATAAACAGAAAATATATTTCAATAAATATATTGTATTTTTTTTATAGATCATGAGCGCAATCGGGCAGGAGGCTCACCTGATGTTAAGTGATACCGCCGCCCATGGACACTCTCGCATGCTAGAGGGCTGGCGAGTGCGTTGTAAGCCTTTTAAGAAATTGTATGAAAAACTTATTAATTGCCTGGCCTAAATCAATTCAAATTGTTTTTATCAATAAATTGTAATTGTTTCATAATTGCAGTTGTATATTGTTTAAGAGTACCTTAATGCCAGACACTTCAATTCAATTCAAAAATCATTTATTAGGTAACATAATGTACACTTATAAACGTTTAAAAAGAAATATATATTAAATGCTTCTAATTTCGTTTGCTGACAGTTCTCAAATCCAGGGAAGAATTGGAAATAAACCTATATACCGTTATACTGAATAATATCATCGTTAATATCAATAGGTAAGTAAAATATAATGTAGAAAGAAGTTCACGAATCTAACACACGTCTATTGGCAGACACTACTTTCCATTTCAGACTAAAATATATATTTTTTAATACAACCCTTCATATGAAAAATAGCATTGTCCTTAAAATTAACTTGAGAATGTGATCACATACCATCTGCACCTATAATTAAGAACACGTGTTTTCTAGTTTATTACTTTCATTTAATTAAGGCCTTGTCAATAATTACGAAAAAGTTATCAATGTCTAAGTAATGATAAAATTTGAGTGTAATTGAATAATACTTTTAATGAATTAAACTACAATTTAATACTAGAAAAAGAAGAGTTTTTATGGCGGCATTTTCTTTCGGCATATACTATCTTCTTTGCCGATGAGTAGGGATGCCTACAGATTCAAATTTAATGACGTGAAATAAGTGATACCTGTCCATCTTATGTTCCATAATAAACGTTATTTTTTTGTAGGACTGGACTTTTGGTCCTTTTATAAAAAATGAGAAACCCTGTATAGAAATGGCTGTAGAGAAAAATTTTACCTAAAAAAATCAATTTATTGGTCATACTTTTTTATTCCTTCAATTTTGGACTACACGCGTTAAAGCTCCCATCTAAGCCCCTAAACCAATATTATTATTAATTAATTATTAAAGCCGAGTGAGAAAAAAATTAGAAAAAATCAATACAATATAGGTCGAGAACGCAACCACTAAATTAATCTTTCTAAAATGTAATATTAAATCTCGGTCCGGAATATGAGCTTCAATAAGGACGTCCTATTGTCTCGTGAAATGAACTTTCTTGTTCTTAAATTAATAGTTCTAAGATGACTCTTGAGAAATAATTACTTGTACTCAACTACAGTTAATGTTTCACTATTCTTGTGTCAGCAGCAAGAATTCACTTAACCCAAGGGTACTTTTTGACATACATGAGGTGTCCATGCGTCGGGTTGTCTCTCTCCCTGAAATATAGCGAGGGGGCCAATGGCTGGCCATGCGTCATACTCGTGAACTGGTGCTACTTGTGGAGACTGGTCGTACTTAAATTCGTGTATGCGGTGATATAAGTTGTTTATACTACGTATTTGCGTGTTGTTCTCACGAGTATGTAAGTGCGTGCTCCTATTTCACCATGCCTCCTGCTGATAGAGGACAAATCTGTGTTTTTAATTTATTTCATTATTCTTTATTACTCAAGATGTCATATGGAACATGGTGTAATGGTTGCAGCTTCTTACAAACATTGTGTAAAAAAACTTGGCGATTAAAAAGAGGGGCGGAGAGTTTATTGCCAGTTCTTCTCTTCCGTACTACGCCCTTGATTTGAGAACTGGTAGTAAATGTAAAATTAGAATCATTTTATTCTTTTTTTGACGTTCATAAGTGTACCTTATGTAACCTATATGAATAAATTATTTGACTTTGACTTAAGTAAAAATCACCCTTTTTAGCCAAATCTTCTATACTGTCTGTTAGCTGTACTGCCGGGTCGCTATCTTGCGCGTTCAATATAATAATGCCTTTAGAATTCTGTGGATACTGCCACGCGTTTGCAGTGCCTCAGATAATATGTTTGCCCAGATTTAGCGGTTAGGACATTTGATGGCGGTACTCAATGGCAAATTGTTAGTCGGTTTACGTACGCTTGGTGGCTCTCAGAGACAAAACGTTTTTATTTGTGGTTAATACCAACATTAACCGTTTTAAGGAATTAAAAACTGATAGTAACACTTTGAAGTAGTTCCCTACTTTAAACTAAGTAAAATGGGATCTGTATTATCTTGGAATAAATTAACTAATTATATGCATAAGCTTCTTTTTATACTGAGACAATAAAATGTCTTATTGAAGTCTTTTACCGCAGGCAATCGTCATTAACTGTACCAGAGCGCTATAAAACTAACATTTATAGCATAGTTAATTCATAATTTTTAATTGGAATGATCGACTTGTATGTCCAGAATAATAATTATTAGCCTTTTTATTTTGTCATTTCTGAACGAAATCCTCATCCATTTTCCTCCAGTACGCCCTGCACTGGGAGTCGACCTCCTATCACTATGGTGTCGGTCCATCTAGTCGGTCGGCGATCGCGCCGTCTTTTGTTCTGCGGAGGTCTCCATTAAGGGAAACTACGGGTCCATCGGTTCTTCTTGTCCATGTGCACTATGTGTCCTGCCCACCAAAATCAACAAGTCAAATAAGTCAATTAAAATTTATTGTTAGGAGTAAAAGATTTATGACTAACTCGTAATTTAAAAATAATAATAATTACGTTACCACATCCTATTTACATTTTACCTATTTACAAATTAAATTAAATAGGTATAAATACAATTCTAACTAATAACTAATAATATAAGATGCGGCCCCTGTCCGGGAGAAGGCCTCCTCCAACCTTTTCCACCCTAATTTATTTTGTGCCATCGTCATCCAAGTTCTTCCAGATTCTCGATCCCGTCAGCCCATCGCTCTATTGGTTTTCCTTTGTTTCTTGTTCCTTTTGGACCAGTCCATTCGGTTACTGCTTTAGACCTTTTCACTTTTTTTTGTGTCATCTGTATAACGCGCTACGTGGCCATCTCCATTTAAGTTTTAGGGCATATTGCTCAGCGTCAATGATTTTGTTATTTTTTAAAAATAGAACGCGCTTTGACGCGAAACATCGTATATTGATTTCTCAATTCATGTCTTAATATATCTTGACTTAGTCCCTTCTAAGAGGGCACTTTCTTTTGGAGTCTCTAGGACATTATTAAGCAACGAGAGCTCTTAGGATACGCTGACTTTGAATAACTACAAAGCACTTTGCGTCGAGATGGGTAGTCATTAAATTATCGTAGGTTATATTTACGAAATGTCTTTGCACTAAATAGTTGAAAGTGTATTAAATTCATTAATAAATCTGTACGAGTGAAAAATTGTATTTAAAAAACATCTTATCATCTCAACTGCGCGTTTTTCTAGGCAGTTTTTCCACCACTTTGTGGAACCAGCTGCCTACTGAAGTATTTCCGAACCAATTCGACTTACGGTCCTTCAAGAAAAGAGCGTACCAATTGTTAAAAGGCCGGCAACGCACTCGCGAGCCCTCTGGCATTGAGAGTGTCGATGGGCGGCGGATCACTAACAACAGGTGAGCCTCCTGCCCGTTTGCTCTTTAAAAAAAATAACATTAATTTAGCGAAATTTGTTGGAATTAAGGATTTACATACCAGCTTTTATATTTACCCTTTTAGTACATGAACTAATGACAACTTTCTGAGCAAATGACTTTCATTCGGCTTTTTTTCTAATTAATACTTTAAAAATCATTATACAAATAACATTCCATCTTCACTTATCTCCATATTGTTATAACTTTCCCCTTATTTTATGGACATTATAAAAATACTTAGGAATTCACATTAGAAAATCGTTCACAAGAAAAATATGAAAAGTTTAGATTGAGGAACATTTTCCTTCGAACTGAGTTTGAAGTTTTGATAACTTCGAAGTATAGGTGCCTATCACGACATACACAGTAAAATAAAGGCATCAATAATATATCTTACACTTGCGGCACGTTCTGGCTTTGCACATCATATTCATCATATCATATTCTAATAAAGAAGGTTTTTTATATTTATTCGTATACATCTTAATATATTGTGTAATTGTGTTTATGTGTGTCTGTTTTTGTTTGTTATAAATTATATGTCTTCGTCTATGTGTATGTCTATGATTGCAATTTTTATCGCTATTGGGCGACAAGAAAAAGCGTTTTGGCTGAAGACCTCGGACCTACGTAGTCCCTAGGCGTTAGGATTATTATTTAATATCGCGTTCAAACCACTAATAAAGTTGTCTATCCGAATTTTCCGTTTTCACGAACAAAGGTTTATCGAATGATTGGTTATTGATCGCCATATCTCATTAATGAGCCTCTGTAACGGGCGTCAAATGAAAAACAGCTTTCCAAATTGGACGATCAAACTATAAATTCAAACTGTTCAAAGCCAAACAAGCTGTCTCTTTATTCATCTGTGACAGTTTATTTAAATTCGCTGGACGCAAATACTGATTTTTAGTCTGTATTGGGAATATTTTATTTGTTCGTGCTTTGACAAAAAATAAATTATTCAGTTCTTCTAAATTGTTTGAAAATTTTCAGTCGTCGATTTTTTGGGTCTACTGGTGGTTGATTTTGCACGTAAACATCGCCTATTAGTGCAGGTCCGGATATCTAATCTATGACCTCAGGGTGAAGCCAAAAGTCCAAAACTGCTCTATATATTATGTACATATTTACATTAGTATACTTTTTAATTTCTTACAACTTGGCTTTCCAATATCTCAAATAAGTAAAATATATTAAGAAATTAATAAGTTTCGAGGATAAACGTGATAGATAAGACAATTAGTTTCAATATTATATTACATTATTAAAATTATCAATAATAATTTTAATTGCTTTTGTTAAAAGTATAGAGTTCACTAAACTATAAAATGGTGTATAGTTACTAATTACTTCTAAAACTATAGCTCGTATTTTAAACATATATCTAGTCACAATCTTGTATTAGTCACTAACGTCGAACTTCATAAAGAAACATTATTAAGAGACATTTAAAACGAAAGTAAAGGTAATGTAAGAATCATCTTTCAATATCGACGCCCATGCACACTCAATGGCAAAGGGCTCGCGAGTGCGTTTCCGGCATTTTATGAATTGGTACGTTGTATTCTTGAAGGACCCTAATCGTCAAATTGGTCCGGAAATACTTCAGTGGACAGCTGGTTCCACTTTGTGGTTGTGCGAGGCAAACACTTCCTTAAAAAAGGTCAGTTGTGGAACGGTGGATGTCGAGGTGATACCGGTGGAATATCTAATCGAATTCTATTTAACATATTTGATTTTAGGATACCTCTTACGAAATTACTGCGAAGCTTCATATTGAGCAGGCTTGGAGCCTTTCTTAGATATTTCATCAAGTTCTGTAGCCCATAACTAGGTGGCGCTGATTTAAAAATTCACAATCTAAATAAAATTTTATATATTTTTTTGTGTTAGAGACGATTTTCTTATTTGTAACAGAGGTCGTTACCATTGTATATATATATATATATATATATATAGCGTTTGAAAATAATTAGTAGTTAAAATTAAATTATTTGTTTGAGTATAAATTAAGATTATAAAAATTAAAAAAAAAAGAACTAGAAAAATTGTTGTGGTCGATTGTGATTATACCAATGTAATAACAAGTGTCTCACCAGAACTCTGTAAAATCAGAATCAAACGGATCGTTTATTTTGTTTCTAAGATATGCAAAACTATGTGTACCGTGCAGAAGTTCAACTGCATCGATTATTTTCAGTATAATTTGTCTATGAAAGCTTTCCTAAGACATTTCAACTCACGATTTATAAGCTCCACAGTTTACAGAATACTGCTTGCGTTCCATTTAATTATTTATGCTACAGTTTTAATACAATTATTTAATTTTAATTGTCTTTTAATGTTAGTCTCTATTCATCATATACTCTTCTATACTTGTCCATAATAATATGTAGACATACTTATATTATACAGAAGTTTTATTTCTGAAACAAAAGAACCTTTCAAATTCTTTCACCTATAGACAGATAAGTTTTAATTATTATTGACAACTGACAATCGATATAATGGTAAAAAATAGAAATATTTATTATTTCCCGCTTTAGACTCATTAGATCGCACTGGGCCTTCATACCAAACTAACAAAAAAGATGGCGAAAAGCTTCTTACCAGTTCTCGTCCGATATATCTCCTTGTTTTGTGAACTTCGTAATTGTATATAAGAGTTGTTTGACATTCGTGTCTGTATATCTTTTTAATCTGTTTTTATTGGATACTAGCTGTTCCACGCACACTTCGCCTTAATATATTTTAACTTAGCCTTCCTTTTTAGTACACACGTAGATACCATGTCACTTTAAATATTTTGCTATGCTACCACACAGAGACTAATTGCTTATGTATCCTATACAGAGTCTACACATATTATATTTAGCAACCTTCTTTTTCGAACCAAGATAAATAATTTTCAAAAAAACGTCAATGAAATAATGAAATTATAACCGTAAAATAAAACTCAATATAAAAAAAAATTAAACAGTTAAAATCCATAGTACCAGCTCCTTGGGCTATTTTATAAGGTCTATTTTATATTAAAGTCTCGACTGTGCATATTAATCGTCCATAAAAGATGGTACAAAGATATAATCCCTTCAGTAACAGTCTTCTATTTTCCCGTTCCTAGAAACATTTCAATGAGTTCCAACAAGAAAGCGCAAAACGAAATAAGAGCTCAATACGAGTCAGTAAATTCATTTCTCGAGCAATATTCAAGCTAGAATCTGAGTTTCAGGACAGTCGTTTGCGTCCTGAAATCGAATGTATGCAAACTTGTTACTATGAAACTGACGCTACATCTACTCCGATTATGTGAGGAATGGCTTACTGAGCTGTCCCGACTGCCTCCCACCGTTTAAACAATAAACGACTCTAATCCAAAGTCATTAAGACGTGTTTCGATCGAACAACACAAAGTCAAGTTTCAGTGTTTCAAAGCCTGAAACATTTCCTTTGTAATGAAATCGTTGAAACTCCATGTTACTTTCAAAGTAATTTTACGTACGAATTGAGTTAATTGTAAAGTTTATTAATGCACTTTTTGAGTACTTAGTCCTTATATACGTTAATCTTTGTTTCCTGGTTATGTTTTGTATGTGCTTTGACTTTGTTTTGCGACAGAGACTTGTTGAATCTATCTGTTTGCTTTCTTTGTCATTGAAAGTATTATATTACATCCTACAACTGTTTGCGTAGGTACTTGAAGATGACAATAACAACGTCGTTAGTTTGTTAATGCGGCTTTCGACTGAAAACGCGATACGATAGTTATGTACTATGTATTCGCCAGTGAAGTACATAAGCCTAGGTACAAAGCCGACAGCTCGTTTTCCGTACATAAGCCTGGGTATTGATTTTTACAATTTACGCAGATACCTATTGCCTTACAAACGAATGTACAAAACAATGAACTATGTACATAACATACTTAGGTTTTATTTTACGCTAATCAGCACCACTCTGACTTAATCCGGGCATGCGTGATTAGCCTGTAGCCTAGGCAGAGCGATGTTTTGTTTACATAGTATCTAACAGGTAGCTCGTATCTAATTACTCAATGTCGGCACCTTGAGACGGGAGGAATTCACCTGAGCGCGGCGACGGCAGATGCGTCGCAGCTGCCGACCGGGCCACACATCCCCGCCCCTCTGCGGCCCGCGCAATCGCGACTAACAGTTTTATTTCCCCGAATAAACTTTATCAAACAAAGCGTGCATTCCCCGCACCCTGCATCTGCTCACCCAGCTGTTTCGCTTGCAGCTGCCCTCGGCGTCTCGCTCGCTCTACGGCGCACCCCGCTCCGCGCAAGGGAGATAACAGATATCCGCTGTAATCGCATCGAGACCCTTCAACTCCCTGCACGGCCCATTCGCAGTTCGCATCCCGACGCCGGCGGGCTAACTGCGAGCGATTATGACGAGTAAACGAAAGCGTGATTGCGAAAATGAATCGGAAAGGCTAGCGAAAAGGCAGCGGCGCCGCAAGCGATCCCGCAGTGAACCACTAATTAGCGACCCGCAAACATCTGAAAAGCGGCAGGCTTTGAAGCGTCTATTTGGTCGAATATGTTCAGTGGAGATGGAAAACGAGCATGTTTCGGACGAGTCGGGTGATGAGTACAACTTCGATGATCGCGAAGTGTTCGGTGACGAGAATGAGGATCCACTGCTGGATTCCGTGCCAGTGAACATGGACCCGGAACAGCTTGGGTTCCTAGTGTGCGCTCAGGAAACGCTGCGGTTCCTCCACGGGCGAGGGATTCCAACTGAACATCCAGTGTTCGCCCGGCTGCGCTCGCGTCTTCTTCGCGGAATCGGTGAAATGGCTGTTGCCTGAGTCTTACTCGGCCCAGAGCCCTCCCAAACCTAAACTTCCGAACACTTATAATTTCTGTGCTTCAAGTGTCGATGGTGTATTCTTCCTACAAAGTACTGTTTCCTCTTCTGGGCTCTGGAAAGTGTTGTGTCTTGATGTAAGGTTGATAATTGTGTAACGAAGCAACAGGTGGCCCAACAGGGCGTCTAGTCACTATCTAGTCAATGTTTACGAATTATATTTGTTAAAAAAGCTTTATTATCATTCGAATAAATTCGTCCACTGTAAGCGTTTTATTACTTTCCTTCTTAATTTAAACTTCAATAGCTTAAAAGAAAACAAATGAACTACACTTAATTAATAATTTTAATTACGGCTTTTGCGATATAAAATTTAGTAGGTCCTTTTTTTATTTTTTTATTGTTGAGGTCCGCTCTTTTTTACAACAATTTTATTTATCAGACAATTCATACAAAATTAATGAGAACGTAACGGTAAAAATTCTTACACAAAAAAATATTTCCCATTGTAGTAGTATTAAACACAGTTTTTTTTTTTCTGTTCATACTTCGTCCCCTAATCATTTTATCTTTCCCACGCATTCTATGATATGGGGTCGTTTCTTTGTTCAAAGGGAGTTTTTCGCTAGGAATGGGGGACAGTAGCATTACACCAACTTTATTCGCTTTGGCAAAGTTATCTGATATGGCGAATATTTATATATACAATTTATCTGTTTAAGTTATAGTTAAATTATCCAAATTTTATCTGTTTATTGCTAATAATATATTTATAATTGTGCTATATACAAATATGCTATAATTATTAATTCTTATAAAGAAATCTGAAATTTTGATTCTCAAGTATATCAATTATTTTAAGTGTATATAATTTCAAAGTAATCTAAGTTAAACTATATAGATATACCTATATGAGTCAACTTGGGACTAAAGGTTATATTAAAGACAAAATATTATTATTATAACGACAAAATAAACGGTCAACACAGATTACATAGATAACCAATGTATTTGAAACAGAAAACAGTAAGTAATAACTATGTTAATAGCCAAAAGGAAACTGAAATTTAACATTATTCCAACGGCAATTAATATTTAATATTTCAAAGAAAAACTAATTTGTTACTCCTAAACAACGTCAAAGTCTTCCAGCCTTTTCAATAATTTCTTCACATCCTCTTTGGTGTGGTGAAAAATATCATATTATCATCAATGTCATAGTTAGGTAGAACCCGAAAATTTGCGAATTATGGAGATAGATGTTCATACAAGACACATGGAATAATTATGGGTATTTTGTCGCATACGATAGAGGGATTCTTAGAGTTTATTTAAAACTCATACAACTATTACAACATATCGATAAATTAATTATTATTACATAATTCCACATGCTTTTAGCATAATCCCTGAAGTGAGGATATTATTGAACTCTCCAAAAATACGTAGTAACTTAGGCTGAGTCTATTAAAATCACAGACTGGCAGTGAAATGTGAAATCTCGGTGGGAATTCTCAATTTACACGTAATAGACATGCGGAGTGAGAACTTAAATGATACCTTTTTAGACACAGATTTTTAAATTTTTAACGTCTCTTTTTTGTATGCGCAGTATTCTATTATCAGCTTACTGGTTCGAATTTTAAATATTTCACGTTTATATTTAATAAGACAGTAGGGTCTATTATCAACTTACATGTTAGAATTCTAAATTTAAATTTTTGACCTTTATTCGTCGTATGCAGAATAGTATGTTTGCAAAATACTACTTTGAATTCGAAATTTAAATGTTTGGCATTTAAGTATTATACGTATGCAGATAAGCGTCTCTTATGAAATGATATAATATCTAATACACTTTTATATTTTAATAAGTACCAAAGAATAATCCGAATTCTTTGGTAATCGAACTCGAAATATCCTTAAACAGGATAGGTACATATAGCAGTTTTCTCCCGTGACTACTCGTAATAGTACATAATTTATAACCATTACATCTTAAGTTATTTTTTTTATTTATCGACAATTAGATGCATTAAGAGTACATACAATCAGATAAAATAAATCCTTTAAAAGCGGAATAGGACGACTTTATCGATAACAAGGGATCTCTTCAAACCCAAGTATTACGAAACAGATAACATGTTATCTTAAGCCAAAAAGACTTATTAAATCTCAATTAATTAAGTATTCTATGTAAAAGTTTGCATAAGGTATTTTATATATTAACTAGGTTATTTCTTTAACTACGTGAATAAATAAATAAAACATTATACTTAATAATTTTATTGATATTAAAAGTAGGTAATACATTGTGCTAATATCTTTGGTAAAATCATTGGACTAATAAATATAAAAGTAACCAATTTTATACAAAAAAAAGTCTTACCCTTTAGATGTCAAAAACAGTTCGTGCTGAGACTCATTTCCGAACCACGCCCTTAATCATAAAATTCGAAAATGTTCGAATTTTAAAATTTCAGGTTTTGGAAAATGGTAACCAAGGTAACTTGGGTTTGTTTGGTGTATATACATAATATGCTTGCTATAAAAAATGGCCTATACACAGAAAATAATTTGAATGATAAAAAACAATATGTACTTAATAATTATGAGTGAATATTTATTACTATCTTGTGCTTTATTAAATGTTACTACAAATTTTCGGCCTCAAAATTCTGAGGCCAGTACAGTCGGTCTTTAAACATAAAAAGGGTGCTCTTGTTTCCCTTAAATCAGTCGTTAACTAGTCCATGGGATATAATTTTCTGAACAACTCTGAGTATGACTTTTTCAGCTTTAAATATTTAACATGACTCGACGAATCACATGTTATTACAAGATTGCAAGTACCAATAATCCTTAATCCTTAATTTTAATTATATTAATAATTATTCTTTGGTATAATAAATAATTTTGGTTCAATATATAAAAAAATACATAAATCACAAATTTAATTCACTAGTATTAGGCTATATTCTTTCCTATAATCATATCTATACTGTTATATAATTCTTCGACGAAATTTATTCATAATTTAAATATTGTCTATGGAATAAGTCTATTAAAAAACCATTTATATCAAGATAGCTCTTGATTTCTAGTTTCATTATAAGTAATATTACTTCCCCTGTAAACGTATTCAATAAGCAATCTATTTAGTTCCTCGAGTGACTGTCTGTCCTGCACTTTGCTAAGAAGCATCGCAGACAATGCTTTGTGGAGGCTGTGGGCCGTCATCTTTGTCTTCAAAACTTCTCCTTTAGACGCTTCCGATGGCTCCGGAATCATACTGAAAGATAAACTTAGTTTACTCCAAAGTTTCGTAATTAACTGGTTCGTTCATAGTAATTTGAACTAGGGAAAGCTATCATTCTAACTTATAAGTAGAACTGAGGTACTAATTGCAGAACTGCAATTGCTACGACATCAATAATTTAATTTTTGAAAGCGAATAGTTTATAGGATTTTGTTCTTTTTTTAAACATAATTCCTTCTTTAGTCTTTGAAAGAGTTTCCAATATGTATTTTGGCTGTTACTGTAAATATTTTCCGTTAGTACGGAAAATAAAAATCTTCCTCAACGTACCTTGTGTGGTCCAGTTAGTTTCTATAAAATCCCTTAACTGTTATAGGCTTATGAATATAATCTGTGAAACAAACTTCACTTGACCACGTCATGAACAAATTTAAAATCGAAGTTTGTAAATTGTGTTTATATCTATGAAATATTTTTTTATAATATTTGCAATATTCATAGTAATGTATACCTCACATTTATATAACAAAGCTACATAGTGTATAAGAGATTAAAAATCATTCGACCAAATGTATCATTTCCAATATTTCATATGAAATGAGGTCGACAGTCCAATTCCCTACACAATGCACCATTTTATTTCGACCCTTTTGCAAAATGTTTATATTTCAATATTTCCAGGTATTGGCGGAACGGATATTTGCTGCCTAGTTTTATACAGCTTTAATGCTCCATTGAATCTACATATACCGAAGCTAAAAAATAAAAAAACGCCATGTATGGACAAAAGAATCGAGTACTAAATACTAATGTGAAAATATGGATTCTAAAAATTGTATCTAATCAAAATCAATAAAACGAACGTAATGTACAATTACTAGATTCAAAATTAGAATCAACGCATATCAATAAATTAATTGAACTTTAAAGTTCAATCTGAGTCATTGTCACAAATTTTGTATGTAATCAGCTTATTATTTTGTTTGTTTTTTGAAAATTGTAAGAACAATGTTTTCTCGTTATGTCTTCGAATATAACAAAAAATATTTATATAGTGTTAAACAAAGATAATATTTGTTGAACAACGTTCACAATCGTAAGAAGAGTTTTGCGAAAACCCCCTACCAACATTTTAAGGAAATAGGGATCTTGTTGCATAAGGAGTTAAAATTTTCGTGTTTCTAGAACTTACCGTTTTTCGGTTTTTTGTATATTTTCCTTCAGTTCCCTATATATCACTTATAATAATAATTATTAGTTAAATTAATAATAATAATTCCTGCTTCCTTGCGGAAGTTCGCAAAAGAAAATGTCTTGTATATCTATCATAATTAAGGTTATAAACAGTTTTGTATGATACTCATTAAAAAAAATCAATGTCGCTATAACCTCCTTAGGTCTCAGATTTCTGTATCTGTTTCATAATCATTTTTGAATCGAAAAGGCAAGTAGACTCGACTTTTTGAATCAAAAGCAAGCCGATTTCTTCACAATGTTTTCCTTCAGCGGTCGAACGAATGTTTAATGCGCATAGATAGTCTATTGGAGCACAGCCGGGGATCGAACTTACGTCCACAGGGATGAAATTTGCACTCTGAAGCCACAAGGCCAATACTGCTCTATGAATAATTAATAAACTATGTAAGTTAAATTAAAAAACTATGAATAAACTCAAAAACTTTAATTTGTTTATAAAAAAACTGAGAACACTTTTTTATTACATTAATAATATTTACGTAATCCTAAACACAATCTGTCTGTGCACCATAAAGGATCTAATAGAGCTTCAGACTTTTCCTTTGATGTGAAGTTGCTCTAAGGTCTATCGCATTAATGTAATTCATGAAGTTTCAGTCAAGTTTAAATAAAAAAATATATCTTATATATCACTACATAATTATACACAGACTATGGCAACATAATCTGTGAGTGTATCCACCTTTTGGGTTTCCTCGATTGCTTAAGGTTTGACTCATGACTACGCCAACAGCTGTCTCTCATTATATTTTTTTATACATAACTGGACAGACGCTAAACCACAATTCCCCATGCAGTTAAGTTAGATGTCGCAGTCCAGGTTAAATACCTGTTAATCGCCGCTTGGTCAGGGGGTGAGGGGTCATCAGATGGAGGGGGGAAGTTCCACTTGCTGCTTCTATCAGGAATGACAAATTAGTGCATTGCGGCACCTGAGGATGTCGACAACGAAGGGGAGAATTTCCAGCGTACTTCTAGATGAGGATTATTTGAGAGGGGTTAATGAAAAGATTGGTATTTCCACTAAGCATTCTCCGAAATGACATCTACAGAAAACTTTAAGGGAGGCAGCAGAATGGCAATGATCAAGATTTAAGAGTTGAGATTCAACAAGTGAATCGTCGTCTATAGTAAAATAAATAAGATAAATATCATCCAAGGCACTTAGAGGGCATTTGGCAGCACCGGCCCAGGGATGACTGCAGTACTCCACACATGATCGACCTTGAGCTTGTCAAGGAATAAGTAAGAACTGTTGTTTGGCCAAAGTGCCTGCCACCTGGGCCTTAGAGTAAATCAAACTCCCAAAGTTGAAATCGGTCGACAAGTTAACGCCAACTCTAGGCGATCAGCTATTTACAAAGAAACAAGGCGGAAGATTGGCGCCAAATCCAAAAGCACTCTTTTTGCAAATCATTATACAGGGCTGCATTTTATTTCTGTTAAATTAGACAGATATTTGTAAAAATGTTCTCACACGAACACGCTTAATAAATATTCTTTTTTGAACGTTCTAATTTGTATTTTTATGAATTGCAGAAGCAGGAACGTATGTACTGTATGTGTATACTCTTACAAAGTCGATTTTGTTACGTAAAAAGTTATTAAATTTGCACTTATAAAGATAATAATTTTCTACTAAATACATAAGTAAAAAGCATTACACTTTTTGTAATCTACATCCATCTGATGAAACGGTTAATAATTCCATTAAAAATCACGTATCTCCGTAAATAAAAGGGAAACATTTCGTTCAAAAAGCGGATCTTTTTTGAGAGCTATTTACGTCAATAATCAATAAGTGTATTCCTGGAAAACTTGCCGATCGGATGTACTGTTATTGGACAGTGTTTTTCATTCTATGTTTCGAGTAGAAAGGCTTTATTGAAAAACTTTGAGCCGCTGTCCCTTGTAACTATGTATTTCAGTTATATTCTGCCTCAAAAGGTTTCAAATGATGAAGCAATTGAACGCGCGATCCAGATATGCTTCTGAATTTATATGTATTTGTAAATAATTCTATAAACAAACACAGACTATAATAGCCAAATTTTAGTGCTTAGCATTGCCGTCGGCTGTACACGTCAATTTAATATTAAAAGTAAGTTAATCAACCAATACACAGTATTATATAACACAGTACTAGACAAACAATTAAAACGGACGGGAAAAAATTGATGGTTTGAAAAGTAAAAAGAAGTGTGCAGTATTAAATAGTCCTCAGGGTACTCGCAGTGGACAGCCGCACGGGTAGACAGTTTGACCACAGCAATGATTTTTAGCGAGGCCAGACTACATGAAAACGAAATTTAATAGTCCATACGAACTCATAATGGAATTTATCGAAATTGAATACGTAATGTATGAAGTGTGTACTTCTAATACAAGTAAGATTAAACATTGCATGTATGTCAAAAAGAAACGGAAGACTACTTTAGCGCTAAGTAACGACTCTTTATCTTATAAGTATCAAAAAAGTGCGTGCGTACACTCTAAACACACTAATGTCAGAAGTGAAACTTCTTTGTAAATTAATTATTACTAAGGTAAAAGCCCTAACAGATGATCATGTAGCAGTATACATCCGTCCATGTATTTTATATCTATATCCCACCATTTACACACTGTATACGTTGCCAATGATAATATAAATAAATAATAAATCTGCGTTTACTGCACATGACGTTATTCGCTGTTTCCCTTTTCTTCGTCAAAACGCTACTCATCAGCATCATACAGCTCTCTCTCTCTAGTAAATATTTACCCTTATGCGCTTTTAGAAGTTTCACTAAAACTTCTTAAATAATTATAATAGCAAAATATTAAATACAATTTTGTTTAAATAATAACTACTTTGTTTTAGTTTTAATTACGACGTTTCAGGTAACTCGCGTATATTTATAAATTTTATTTGATTACACCACAGACAATGTAGATAAGATCAAGGTAATATCTTATGAGTTGTAGTAGCCTTTTATTTGTTTTTCAATCAAATATGTCTATTTTGTGACATGATGCAGTAAGAGTAAGAAATTACAAGAAATCCATTACTTTTGTCCAACTTACGGCAGCTAGAGCGGCTTTATATCGGCCATTTTTTTCTTCTTTTGGCAATACTAATTAATCTTGTTTATGTATAGAATGACAGTCATTTCATATATCAAATATATGTAATTTCCGTTCAAGCCAAATGAGTGCTTAACATCAATCTTCACGTTAAGTGCTTTAATTAATTAATTGATCTCAATTATGGACCGACATGCTTAAAGCAGATATGTGTTTAATGTCAAATACATATATACATTATGTTTGTAAACGGAATTTCTGTTTTAATTAATATAATTGAAATTACATTGTTAAATTTTAATATATTAAATTTATGGCATTAAGTATCAAATATTAATATTAATATAAAATAGTTGATATACAGTATTTAGAAATCGTCAATTTAATCCAAAACGAATTATGCATATACTTTATACTGAAGGGTTTTAAATAAAACCTAGCAATATTCATAAATTTTTTGCATGTAACAAATATTTTAGCATCTGTTTAATTTATTTCCTACATTACCTGCAGCTGTATTTATCACATGTCGTCAATGAAGAGTTAATGGTTAGATTTAGTGCTTAGGTGACGCTATTAGATACTCCTACTCGTATATGTCAAAATTCATTAAATCACGGGATTCATAACGCTTAGTTCCACTCCGATTACCTTAATATGTCGGTTTCGTAAATGTTAAAATATCAGTGTCGCTATAACCTTTTTAGGTTTGGGCCCCACATTTCTTTCTCCTCATGATCAATCAAATTGGCAAGTAGATGATCAGCCGCTTGTGTCCGACATAAGTTTTGGGTCTAAGGCATGCCGGTTTCCTTACGATATTTTCCTTCACCGTTCGTGCTGGTCGAACTTACGACCTCAGGAATGAGAATAGCACTGTGATGCCACTAGACCAACACTGCTTTCGTAAGTGTTGGAATGAAGTTGCTTATCGCGCGTTGTGAAAGGGGGCTAGACGGAAAAAATTCTTACGAAAAGTTGTAACGACACTTTTGCTATAGTTGTTGTTATTCACCGATTCTCGTCCGATCACCGAAGTTAAGCAACGTCGGGCGAGGACAGTAGTTGGATGGGTGACCGCCTGGGAACACCTTGTGATGTTGGCTTTTTTTTCGTAGGATAAGAAATGAAAATTATTTTTGGAATCACTGAACTAAATAAGTCTTATTTTGGTTTCGAGAGATCAAATATACACCAGAATAATTGCGAGGTTCCTAGTTTCCTAGCAAAATACAGTTACACCATCAACCTTTAACAAATATTAATTATAATAAATAAAAAAAGAATGTTTCAGGAAAATGTCATGAAATTCTGCGTATTCAAAACTAAGTGAACTGATATCACAATGAGAACAGCTTATACAAGAAGATGAATCAGATGAGACTGAATTAAAAGATATGAACCACGAAATATGCTTATTAATTGTGCCACTTAATTTATATTTAGGTTATTTTACAATTTAATCCCTGCGTAGCAAAACGACAACATCCTTCTTCCTCTTTTAAATTCCTGGTCTCTTAAAACTTTAATAGACAATATATTGGTGTTGAGAAAATCTATCATACTGTTATGATACCAATTAAAATATTAATTAATCGAAAGGAACTTTGTCCCATCCGGGTGTACCTTGACACCTCTCAAGTTTTTAAATATATAAACCTGTCAGCCAGGATTCAAAGGCATGAATTTACTAGGCACTACGTCAATCCAAGTATCTAAAGCAGACAGACTTTTATATACATTATGGCAATATGGCCGCCAATATACCTATGTTTTATATAACTATGAGTCGCTTAATTATACGAACAGTAAATTGGACTGTGATTTCGAATCAGCACTTTTGTATTTAAAATTGAATTTTGCTGTGCAAATGACATGCTATTAGTTTTTGGTAATCTGGTACTTATATATATCCTGGCAGGTTCGATTATTGATTGGTTGCCTAGTTTTAGAATTGAAATATGAGTACAAACTACGAACTTCAAAATGTGGTGATTATGACATCCAACATAGGCTAAATATTATTACGACTATTATTGATATTTTTCTTTTTATTTATTGATTATCTGTAAACATTAAATATAGGAAAGCCAACTAGAGGCTACTTTACCACCTGAATGATGACGTCCAGCAATTTGACACCACAGACCAAGCTCTTCAGCTAGTGTAGATTTAGCAACTAAAATAGCAATTTTAATAAATTTGAAAAGCCTAAGTCGTGATCAACAATGATTTTGTTCATAAGTCAGTTTTGTTAAGTAAAAAAAAACACTTATTTATCAGCAAAAAAAAACCAAATCCATAAACAAATGTCTTACACTCTGTGCCCGACATACCAGAGACTATAATAGTAGTTATATAATTTAAGTTTATTTTAACCGTACGTGCATGTGTTATTTTCGTACAGAGAAAAAAGGTATGAAAGTACGGAATTTGAAGTCTTCACTATAGGCTAACATTAATAATGTATATGTTACACATATACAGGTCCCTGAGAAATATATAAAGGTACATATTGAGCAAGCATGATAACAATTTTGTGCGTATGAAAAGATTTATATAGAAAAACAGTTGCCAGTCAGCCAGTCAGTTTCAGCTTAATTAATTTATATAAGGGCGTGCCAGTGCAAGGCTGAACTAATTCATATTATTACACAACACTTCATAATTAACAAGTGACGATATAAAATATTATACATGGTCGCGTGTCCATATGATAATAAGAAATATAAATAGTGAATTAAATGCCCGATATACTGTTGAAACACCGAATTCGCGTATAACCATCCGGAAGCACTGACGTAAAGAAACCTGTCAAACACCTTGTATGCACCAAATAAAAAACCCACCTGCTGGTTCCACCCCTCGTCTCAAGCCTTAGAAACACCTTAACTTTCACAGAACAAACTCTTCGAAGTTATTCGTAAAGGAACTGTCGACCAAATGCCATGAACAACCAGTCACACTCATTCATCGCCCTATTAAATTACACTTTACAGAATATTAATCCTTGTTCCGTATTGAATAGAGTTGAAAATATTTTATTGTATAATGTATAGGGGCGCATCTGTTCGGTTCTATTTGTGATTTACCCTAACATGTGGTAGGGTCTATTCGAATTTTAAAAGGAACAACTGCTATAACTGTTAATAAAAATGAATGGCGAATATAATGTGATAGTGTTGGTAAAACTGATTTTACAATTACAATTTTTCTACTTATAACCCAAGAAATATGCATTAAAATATTATAACATTTATTTCTCTGAAATTCCTCATAAAATACACGCTGATAAACGTCTAACATATTGTAGAGACATGGTATGGTTTGTGGAATCAGTTTCCGCTCTTAAAGTCATCATTGTGCGTATTTAAGAATCTTAATATATATATTTCTTGTGTGCGTGTGTATGTGACTGAACTCCTCCTAAACGACTGGACCAATTTTGATGAAATTTTTTGTGTGTGTTCGTGGAGATTCGAGAATGGTTTAGATTCACAATTTTGTCCGCTGGACAATGTTTTTTTTAATTAATTAGTAGTTGTTGATTTTGGAATGTTTTACATTGGTTCCGACAGACGGCGCTACCATCGCACTGTCAAATTTTAAATAATATTCGAATTTTAATTTTAGTCTGTCCCGACAGTTAGCGCTGCGATCAAATTAAAAAAAAGTTTTGTTATCATTGTGTTATTGTAGACCATGTGCTGGATCGTTAGATATTGTCATAACATTTGAATAATAATTTTCATCAAAATGGTCCAGAATGTTTTAGCTTATTAAAAAAAGTTTGAAATTTTCAAATTAAAGACGTATAGACAGGACAACGTCTGTCGGATCCGCTAGTACATTTATATTTCTGATTAAACAAAACTACACCTTATCAAATAGTTTCACTTTAAACTAAATTAACTGCTGGCATTTATTGCGGTCGTTGGCTGACTTTATTCGATTAGAAATCCCCAAATCAATGTATTTTTAGCCTTTAATTAACGGCTGTTTTCTACTAGTAAAAACAATTCAAAATCTATAGTAGTTTTGGTAAAAACTACAATGCTTTATTATATCTGCATAGATAATCATGCAATTATTATACACGCATAATTGTTTTTTAACGACAACTCAATGTAAGAGTTCAAGTTGCAAGTTCATCCAAGTTTCTTTTTTTTTTCAAATTGTAACGTTAACATATAAGTGTTCTCATGTAAGTGACTAATGTCTATTATGAGAATAAATGTCTATAAACCTAAGACTATTTTCATTTGTGTTTAGTCTTCTATATAAAGAAGTTGGGAAGGCGTTCTCCATGACAGGGGCCGCATCTTAGAGTAGCAAAACTACATATACATATATTGTTTTGGAGATATAGATTATAACACCAAAAATTGATGTAAATATTTATATCTATTTTTGTATGTATAATCTATGTCACTGATATGTAGAAGGATAATGGCTTAAATAAAATATTTATTATTAATTACGAAAAAAAGAAACAATATATATATTTTTTTTTTACAATACCAACCTGTGGACAGACCAGTACTGATTCTTAGCGCATTTGGTAGTCGGTTTTGACAGGATTTTTAATTTTTCATAATTATCATTCATTTTAATATCTTTTAACTTTAAGATATGGTTTCTCCAATTCATTAAGCTTCGTTAAGAAATCCCACAAAACTGCGGTTTTTACGGGTGTGTTTTATTCTCAATTGAAATAAAAAACTTAATAAGTTGTCAAATTTAACACCCACCGATCTTAGATTTGCTAACATATAGAAAACGAACAAGAACAACTGAAAATAATTTTTATGGAACCATTTCTTAGATTAACGCATTTGACTTAACAAATCAACTTTTTAACGCCCAAACTCAATCCATTTTTGACCATCTGAGATAGACATCTTAATCCAAATGTTGTAAAAAGTATGCCATTAATCAATCGACGGATTGTAATAAACATTTGTCGATACAAGCTATCCGTGGTAGATCGGATTGGTATCTGTGGATAGACCTTTGTATGAAAATGACAGTTCAACTGTGCCAATATACTATCTTGAATTTTTAAGTTCGCCAAAAATGAATTGTCTTTGTAGGGTTTGGTTGTTGGGATGCAGATAGGAGATCGATTGACTGTCACGGTCTGACAATCCACAATCTCGGATTATTTTCTATCTAAGATTGTAGATATATTATTGGGTTCCAGCGTAACACAATATAGATTAACCTGAATGCAGTTGGGTTGGGCAATTCAATACGATTAAAATATAGAAACTACTTTCAAAAAAGAATTTTACTATGAAAACTGTATTTAGAATTACTCTGAGTTATAAATATAAAGCTCTTATATTTTTACTTTCAGATGCAGTCATTAACTGAATGAATTTATTTAACTGAGTTTTTTCAGTTAAAGCAACGATTCTTCGGTTCTTATACAGTCCTTTTTAAATGGAAAATGTTTAATATTAAAATGATTAACAAAATTCTGCTAGGAAATCTGACATATTTGGAGAACTGTTTTGTCTATTTTAATATGTTGGTAATACTCAAAATGTTTACAACGGGCCAGTTAGAAACATTGCTAATGAAAACTTTTTCGAATTTAATTTTTTTCAACTCTTTGGTGAATGAGTGAAAAAGTGACTCATGTTGATATATTAAAAAAAAAGTTTATAAAAAATATCTTTCGTATGGAAGTGCTGGTAACCTTGACACAGATATTTTTCTAAGGGTTCCCAAATCGTACACGAACACATACGTACTTATAATGAATTAACACATTTAATTATTATCATAACGGAACCGAAGGTAGACGTGGAGTTCCTTGGTAGCAATGTCTATGGCTTTAAAAAATCATGATATCAGTACTACTACGTAGACAAAATCGCGTATAAACAAGATCACTGTACAGACATAAATAAAATAATTCCGTCATAACTCTTATCAAAGTCATACACATCAGTCGGCGTTGAGCGCACGCGGCGTTCAGTACCGGAAAAATCGTGACTGGAAAAATAATGAGTTAAATAAACTATATGATGTAGTGTATGAAATTGGATCGGACAATGGTGAGTTATAAACAAATTAAGATTTTATTATAAAATAATAATTATGTATATTAAGACGAATAAGACCTTGAATTAATGTCTATATATTCATAGAATAAAAAACTTCTAATTCATAAATACATACAATTCTCGTAGATAATTATTTTTGTTTCTATATTTAAAAATTGTTACGAGTGTGAAAAGGACAAAACATTAAATAGCAATTTGTAGCTTATATCACATTAAGACAGAAAACCAGTATTTAGAGTTACCAAGTCACTTTAATTGTCTTTTGCTTTATCGGCTCCTTTGCCTCATGCCATATAAAATCGCTAGTCTTAATATGTATAAATTACGCGTGATGTTGCTTGTCCGCTATGGACTCCTAAACTACTTAACCGATTTCAATCAAATTTGCACGCCGCATGCAGTTTCATCTAACTAAAAAGATAGGATAGCTTACGTGTGTCATTAAGTCCACATAAACGGCTGGATTCATTTCAAGGTTTTTGTAGGCGTTTGGGTGGACCCCTGGACGTTTTAGATTCACAAATCATGTCGGTAGATGGCGCTGCAGTCGGTATTTTCATACTTTGTTTAATATACTAATCGCTAGAAATATTATGCAGGACAATGTCTGTCGGGTCCGCTAGTATTATATAGATATTAAACATCAGAATAGTTGTAAAAGTTAACGTTACACTTTTTTCTTATTCCACATCAATATAGATATTTTAATAACTTTCTTATTTGTACTATAAACGAATCTAAAGGGTTTAGATCACTTGTCCTAAAACCTCAACATGAGTGTGTATTTTAAACTAGTTAAAGTACTTATAAGTGTAATATTATATGTTACGTAATGCAAAATATAATTTAATGTGTATTTACGCGTCTGCAAAAATAGAGCGGGGGTGGGAGTTCTGTACCACCCCAGTATGGTCTAGTGCCCACCCCAGAATGTCAGGTGACCGACGAGCCTAAAAAATTCAAGAGTAAATGAGAAACATGAGAAGAATAGCCCTTGATTGTTCTGTAAACTCTTGATTGTTCTGATTTCATTCGTTTTAAGAAGTAACTGTTTTTTCAGTCAATCGTAAAATCATGTGGACTTACTCAAGCGTGGACATCCCCGGACATCGTGTCTCTCGGACTGATCGTATACGAATCTACGTCTCCGAGTGCATCGTCTGCTTCTGTATTCTCTTCTTCATTGTCTGCGTTGGACTGCTCTTGTATCTATTCTTCCATCTTTATAGTACTGTCTCCAGTTCCCGGAAAGTTGCTGAGACCTTAATCGAAAGTTGAAGTATGACAATACATACACAAAACTATTGAATTGAGAACATTTATATAGCGATGTAAGAATGTATCATACTTTTCATAATAGTTTAATAGCCATTGAATCCATTACGGATCACAAAGGTATCAAAATTACCAGCCTCACTTAACATCGCTAGATGGGAAAATTTACTTTAAGTAGGTTCTAGAAGATTGTGGAAATGGACTTCAGGGATGCGTTCCTGTTAACCATAGAGCTCTAAGGAGGTCCACCACGAGGAATTGGTTTTAAATAAAATAAAATAAAATTCTTAAAAGGCTGGCAACGCACTCGCGAGCCCTCTAGCTTTGAGAGTGTCCATGGGCGGCGGTATCACTTAACATCAGGTGAGCCTCCTGCCCCTGTTCTATAAAAAAAATCAACAACTCTAATAAAATTCCTTGATATATTTGATAGTTTGGTAAAATGGTAATACTTCTATACTAATACTTCTTATTAAGAAAATTTAAAAAGAAATAATATTAAATTAATGTAATTAAGAAGCAACGACGAGCTAGTACAGCGCCGACTTTCTCAATTTAGAGAAGATAACTAGTTGTATAAAATGTGTATAAAAATAGACAGTCATGTGATATATAATATATGTAAATAGCTAGTTTATAATCATTTGCTACATAATTGAATTGTATGTTTTAAGTGATGTTATTTGTTAATAAATATTTTAAAATTGTTTGTTTTTGACTATCGAGAGTATTTCACTGTAAGATTATGCGTCCCTAGTAGTAAGCTTTGGAAGAGATTCATAGAAGTGACTTAATTTCCATTCCGATTTAATTAAAACGCATTATGTTTTATTTCTCTTTGACAGATATTTTGATGCCTCTTAATGACTTAAGAATGGTGATAATTAGAATAGCAGCAATCTTCCATTAACAGATGATTTTAGAAATATAAAGCCGTGTTTACCGATGTTATAATTAAATGCTTTTCTTCTCTTAATGTGAATAACACCATATTTACTAAGGGTTGAATGTGATTACTCTGTCGATGCGCGCAGTAAACATTTACGCATTCTTTGACGCCTTACATCCTGAGGCAATCGACATGTCTTAGACCCAAGCATCTACGACATATCTGGGTATAATCCCATATAAGGTTGTAGCCCCACTGAAAGTACCAAAAACAAATGACTATCCAATAATGTTCTAAATTCGAGTTTATTAAATTATTTTGAATCAGCTCTGTATACAAGTGTGATAAAATATTTAAATTACCTGCAATTAACATTGATGACAAGGTCGTTAAATATTTGTATTTTATATTATAAGATAGCATGGTAACATATGTGCGTCATATTTTACGCAATTTCTATTATGAATAATGACATAAATGGTTCATTTTATAATTTAACGTTCTAATTATTCCAATTTGGTGATATAAGCCATTTGTAACGAAAAATTTCATTTTTTTTAAATATAATTATCAAAATATTTACATTATTACAATACAAATATTTGAACCGGAAAAGTGTTGACAAACAAAAAACAATATCAGCAAGAGCTCCAATTTGCTTCGTGAACTTTAACATAACGGAAATAACTGATAAATAATTAAGATAACATAACCATATTCATTTTTCCTATTATTAAAAAAAACTCGTTTGAACGAAAATAACCATACTTATCTATTTTTTTATCACAGTGTAAACCTGTTTCGACAGAAAGACAAACAGTTCCTTAATTATAAATGGAATTAGACAAATTAAATAAAAATTAGAATTAGAATCTATATTTAAAGAATCATTTATTTTCGAAAACATTTTCGCAACTCTTATACCCACATTGGTCAACAGTGATATTAGTAAAGACAAAAATGGCATAAAAAACTTCTATTTTAAAAAATAACTGTCAAGGTTCTATGAACTAGCCAGAAGCCTGAAGAAGCCACTATCAGATTTCGTTCTTCAGAGTATTTTAAACATCACTAAAGTGTGAGGGAGTGCCATGGCGATCCTCGAAGGACCTATTATAATAAAGGATTGGCACGTATGATAAGATTTATTCTGAGATTCAAAGACGTTCTTGTAAGATGGTTGACGGAGCAAATTTAGCTACGGCTGTATAGTCTACTAGCCCGGAGCTAGGATGTGTTGTAGCTAAATTTGCAGATTTGCGCATTAAGAAACAATGTCAACGTGAACCGGAAGTCTGGATTCTTTCTTTCTTATGATCACAGAGGAAACGTTTTGAATATATATAATGTGTGAAGAATAAACTGTAATAATTGCAAAAAAAATATATCATCAATCAGATTTAATTTAATTTACTAAACGCAGTGAAGTATTTCAAAGCTTTATTCGTGTTATCATTATTACTTTTATATTATCATTATTATTTATTTATTTAACCATCTCCATTTTTACATTATGCCATCAGTAAGTGTAAACTGAGCCCGAAATTGACCGTAAGCGTTTCTGCATTCATATATGAACTATATATTTGTATGCAGAAGATATGAGTGATGGATTTTGACACATGGGAGTAAGTGCATAGTTCGTGCTAATTCTAATTTCTGAATGTCAGGTTTGAGTCAATACTTAGCGATAATATTACTATTTTAAATCGAATACTGTTTGATATTTGATGTTAGGTTAATATATATATATAGCTTATTAAACTTTAAAATATACAAAGTATAGTCTTTGCAATGCAACGCCTAAAGAAATGTACCGAAATCCAGAACTTATGTCTTACTTACGTCAGATTAACAAAAACAACGCAGAATAAGTATCATTTCAGTTAAGGAATCGGTAAAAACTGCAAGTACTACAGATAACATGTGTCTATTATCTAAAGACAATAAACTATTATCTGTATTTATTTGAGCGCAAAACAAAAGGATTACGTAAAGGCGTAATAAATTTAATGTAATAAAATCATAGTCACTGGTTTGACAAGATTGTTCTATTATTTATATTAAGTCTGGGCCGCATATTTACTACAATTATTATTTTCGTTTGCTATTATTTGTACCTAATTTATATTTGTGTAACAATATAAGCGACTTCTTAGACAAAACGTCCCCTCAGGAGTTGTGTGCTGCGATATTGCGAAGTTGCATGGATCTGGTTAGCGTTGCGCCTTATTAATTAAGTAATACTTCTTTTGGCGCGTTAAAGAAAAATGAAGAGCGTAAATTTTTACGATGCGCGTGCACACCGCCACAAAAAACCGACACCCTGAAGTTAGCATAGTCAAAATTTTAAAATAAATGTCCATTTCTTTAATTAGATAGAAATAATTTTTGTAAAATTTAAAAAATAATTATTTAACTAGGTTATTTTAAAACTTTAAATGTATTAAATACTTGTTAGTATCATTTTTTTCCACAAACCTAGAATAAGACGAAAGAAATTTTTTTTAATCTTTTTCTACCAAAGAAGTATAATATTATAGTGTCCTAACGTGTATGTAACACACACATGACACATGTTTTAACAAGTATTGATTGTCCTAATTTTAACATTTGTGATGATTGACAGTGTAACATTAATAAAATGTTTATTGTCTTCATTGTCCTATTTTCTGTTTCTTCTTCTTAAATTAGCATCCGTTCCTAGAGGATAAAGGGTTAAGGCTTTGCAAAAAAGCAAAATACATTTTTTACATACACGAAGCCCTCTAATGGTTGTACGCTCCACTAAACAGAATTACTAAAATATGCTGCAGGGCCTGAATAATCTAGATATTTTTTCGGATGATTCGATTATAAGCGCCGGAAGGGCATTCTGTTATCACTCTTTCAGATTATTTTGCTATACTTTGTTATTTAAAGTAAACATCCCCACCACGCTTAGGTTCTAATTTATACAATTATCTTATCTTGTTTTCTTATGTGAAAATAAATAATGAATTATCTTAGCTTTCGTTTCGCTAAAGAACGGAATAAAAAACTAATATTCTTGCGAGAGAAATCAATTGCATCGGATTGTACCCTGAAGGGAATTGATAATCTACAGCAGTGCGATATTGATGACAGAACAAACTCACTTTTACTAGTAAATCGAAACTGATTCGTAAAATCTCAATTTATCTCATTTCTCATGTCGCAAAGAGGGTGGTTTGGAAGGGATCGCTTAGTAGCCGCCTTCCTTATATATATGTCGCAGCTAACTAGCTCAGCCGTTTAATAAACAGCCTAGCCGTTTAACTAACAGCCTGAAACATGTTCAGCGAGTTGATCAAACAGCTAGGCAAATGAATGATCGGTGACGTTTAATTACTTGCCTAGCCTGTTGACTGTTAATTTAAACATAATTAGTAGCCTAAGCGATTGGATCGGTTAAACCTCCGCCCGTTGCACTATGTGCACTTAACACTTAGAAAAAATCGTACACAAAAACAATGGTACCCCTTAATAATAATAGAGCTTCTAAAATTGTATAACGAATACGTTGCCTTTTACATAATTAATATTTATTTGTATGGTTAGTTTATATAGATATGCTTAATATATACTTATTGTATTTAATAATTAGAATATAATAACACTTCTATTGTAAGCCTTTCGATTGACCTCAATATTTACCGCGAATGCGCTGGCCAATCACAGAAACTGCTTGATCTGTGATACTTTATACTTCATACAACAATATCCGGTGATTTACACAATAAATATATTTTTATAAATCAGGCCATTTAATAAATGCTTTGTATTATTAATATCTAAATAATGAGTTCTTAAAATAAATAAATTCTTATAAGTAATGTTTTGTAAACAGGTTTGTTAACAAGCCCATGTTGTTGATTTCGGTCGGGGGTTCGGTTGGGCATTCTAAATAAGTGTGCAAATCTATAGTTCTTATCTTTAAAACAACATGGTGCATTACTGGCTGGGAGAAACCTGACAAAAGGTATGTATGTCAATCAGTTTCAGTCAAATAGGTGACACTTAAGTTACTTATGTTTTCTCTTTTAAGTTAGTCTAGTTCGTAATTAATTAATTAAATAATGTCTTAGAGCAGAAACAATTTATTTAAAAAATTTTTTTGCCGTGGAGTGGAAGTAATTAAATAATCTCAATGTATGAATTAAAGACGAGGTACTTGCCGTGGTTAGAGCCTCGTCTTACATTGGGCGTCTTACGTGGGAGCTGCAGCTTCAAAAGAAAATACTAATAATAATAAATTACACAAATATGAAAACAAGAGGTGTATTTTCCCTTTTTTTATAACATCGTTCAGAGAATCAGTTTTAAATATACCAATCAAACAAACCTATCACGAACCAAACATGTATATTATGCAACATTTTTCATCTATGTTTAAACTACGCCGAACGCTGTTGAACGTGTCACGAATTTTAAATATTCTTCATCCCAAACATAACTAATAATAAAAAAATGATACAATTTTAGCACACAAATAAATTCGCTTGGAAATAAAATTGTAATTAGTACATAAAATTAAAATATGAAATAAATACTGACTTAATATGCAATATGCTTATTATTCAAATGCATAATTATATGCAATTTTGTGAAACAGATTAAAAGTATAGTAAAACAAAATCTCAGGTGTAATGTGTGACGATGACCAATTTATGTTTCACCGCTACATTTTTTTTCAATAAATAAATAAAAGTAAAAATGACTAGCGTACAGACGGGCTACACGTCTTTTCACACGTGAACAAGACAAGATTTTTTAAGCTATTGCATTGATTTTATGAGCGCGGTGACCGAATCAAGAAATTCCGTAACAAAAATAAAAACCTAACACACGATGACGTAATAAAGGTGCGGCCAGTATGCGTTAGAGCGGGACAGCACGCATACTGCTTATTCACATCTCTCTGAATAGGCCAGTGATGTAGCGTAAGTGCGGCGGTACACGGTAGAGTGAGACAGACTATATTATAGGCGTGTTAGTCAGAGTCTGGTAGAGTGGTAGAGTCCTAGTTTGAATTAATAACAAAAAAATAAATACTGCATATATAAAAAGTAAATAAATAATTATAATTGCATAAGTTGATCAAAAATGCTATGCAATAGTTTTACCGCGGCAGTCCCCAAATGCCACACGTTTTTTTTATGGATCAAACTATTATTAACGCAAACCTAACCGTGGCACAGGTTTGCCTGACTCGTACCTAATTTGAAACATTGCAATATAACCTATCAATTCAATGTAAAAATTTATATGATCATATTTACAGAGCTGTTCATACACGAGTCGATAACAGCGGTACAATGTTGAATGAAGTTTAAAATTCATATCATGTGCAGTGGAGATATGTTTGCGCTGTTACTTTGTAATTAGTGATATATTGTCAACTATTTCTAGGGACATGTTGAGATTTTATTATCATGCTCTGGACCGGATATGGAAGTAACAGATTCAAACTTCTGTTGATAGGAAATGTTTGATAGGAAACCTCATCATGTCCGCATCTATATTACGTCATTCTAATGATACCCTACCCCTACTACTTCCACTACTAGTGCCTAGTGATGTGCGATTCTGAAACCTAAGATGGCAGGCAAACGCCTCCGCTCCTAAACATACACAAAGTGAGAAAAGTACACTCTAATGGTTGAGAATTCGTATAGTAGTTACATATTAGAACATTAAATGGAAATTCTGTCGCATAACATATTATGCAGTAAACGCAGATTTTTTATTAATTTAGATTATTATTAGCACGTATACAAATTTATATTCACACTGTTTACACATTGTATATGTATTTGTATTTCTATATATATGTACATTAAGGCTAAGGCTTAATTCTATCGTATTAGGTTCTTAATAACAACGTCATCGGCTGTTGCAAATATCGCTTTTTACGAAAAAATATGAGTATTCTCTTGATGTCGGTATAACATATTTTGTACATGAAGACGATATTATGTTTTATAAACTATATAATACATGAGCTGTTTTAATTTGAATCATATTGTTATAGCGAATTGATAGTACACAAAGTGAACTGTGTGAATAGGTCAAAACGTTTATTGACGCCTCTGATAACAGGAACGATGTTCTTAAGACGTCTTAAAATTGCATCATAGATAATATATCCCGATTTATTTTTTTAAATTAATTTTTCATATGTAGTAGGTAGACTTGCTGACTATAGCCAAACATCTGGAAAGGATTGGAGAAGATCCTCACTCAAAAGGGTCCATATCCACGGGCGCCTAACATACTAACATTTAGATATTAGATTACTACTAACAACATTTGAAATGTAAATAAAGAAGGCGTTATTATTTAATTTTTTCCTTTATTTGTAATGTCGTTTCACTCCATGCTGGTTCACCCAAAAATATATATCTCTGTTAAGTTTAAACTATCCACCATCTCGTGAATATCGAGTGAGAAGATCGAAAAGAATAAAACCATTTGATGTATTTGTCTACGGTAGTCTTAAGTTCTAATCAGTGATAAACACAAGAAAATAAATATTAAAAAAGCAATCATTTATTCATTTAGGTTAATTCAAAAAAAATATTCATGTAGGTTACATAATGTACACTTATAAACGTCAAAAAAGAAATATACATTAAATGCTTCTAATTTTACATTTACTGCCAGTTCTCAAATCAAGGGCGTAGAACGAACGAGAAGAACTAACTAACACTCCGCCACTGTTTAATCGCCAAATTTTTTGTTTTAAAATATGTTTGTAAGGAGCTGCAACCATTACACACTGTTTCACGTCATTAAGTACATAATATTTAAGTAATAATAAAAGCATAAAAATCAAAGATTTGTCCTCACTGAATAACACATAATAGTTGAAATAACTAACATCACCGCATACACGAATGTAAGTACGACCAGTCACAAAAAGCACCCGTTCACAAGCATGATTCATGGCCAACCGTCAGCTAATATCCTTATTAGTAAATTAGGTACAAACTTAAATTACTTATTAGTTTTACGTAAGACTAGATAGTAATTTTCCATGATGTCCTAATGAAGGTTCATGTATTTATAGTGGGTTACTTTTTACCATACTAACCTAAAATTCTTAAGACAGACACTTTGTATACGTATAATCAAGACATGAAGTTGAATACGTGTTTCTTGGGCAAATCGATCAAAACCCTTCCCACGCAATTCACATATTCCGCGTTTATAGTATTTCATTATATTTTTTAATTAACTATAAGCACAGTAAAAATAGTTTAATTATTAACAGAATCAAACTTAATGTTTTTAAATAAGACGTATTAATGAAAACCTTCAATATACATTTTATTTTTCAAAAGCACTTATTTTCTTTTCATACTCCACAAATTAAAAGTATTAAAAATATATTTCAGAGGAAATTCAACGTTTTCATTACAAGTTCATTAAGTTCACGGTACAACGACAGCCTTTGATAAATACTGAAATTGTACTGAATATTAATAAAATTCACTGCGTTTTTTTTTTAATATTAAAATTATTCACCGTAATGTGTTACTGAATAAAGAGGTTTTGGAATGAAAAACTTTGTATATGAACATTGTATTCTATCAGAATTTAAAGATATACTACCTAATTATAGAATAAACGCCCGAACCCAATAATTAATCCACAATCTCAGATTATTTTCAATTCCAATAACCAAACCCTACGAAAACAATCCATTTTAGGCGACGGATAGAATGCAATCTCTTCGCTCTTTACACTCATGTTGGATAATCAATATAAACCAAATAAAGTAAATCAAACCTTACAAATAATATTAAAATATACATGTCTATATTTAAAACATATCAAATAACTTTTAAGTTATTTTAAAAACTGGTGTAAGTTAAAATCTTAAGATAAGATATTGGCACAGCTGAACTGTCATTTTCACATAATGTTCAATCTTCCATTGATATCTTGTATCGACAGATGGCGATTACAATGCGTCGATTGGTTATTTGCACACTTTTATCTATATTTGCTTTAAGTTGGCTATCTCAGATGGACATAAATGGATTGAGATAATATGTTATTGGGTTTGGGCGTAAGACAATAAAACATAAACTAAAGGTATCTACGGCATTGCCGTAGTTGCTACCATGGTTACGTGTTTCATAGTAAGAATAGTTACTATGGTAGCAAAATCTCCATGTTTTATTTCACGACCTATCAAGGTTATACGAAAGCATAACAATCCTAAATAAGTTCAAGATCCCTGTTACCGTTATTTGTTTTTAAAGTGCCATTAGAGTGATAGGGACAAAACATTTTACTATTTATAATACGTATAAAATAAGGATTATATTATGTTTATATGTTTTTCGTTTTGTGTTATAAATTAAAAATGTATATAAATATTGTGATTTTTAAAGGTAAATTTATAAAGAAATACTAATATAAGATCAATAAATCGTCGTAAAGACTGAGAATGAACGATAACGGGTACAGTAGTAAGGTAAGATGAATTTTACTGTAAAATATACAATATTCTATTACAATGTTGGCAACATTGAATAAGTCACAATATGATATAACTCTTATCTACATCTTTATGATGCAGTGGAAAACATCACGTTTAAATCATACCTATTAGAAATAATCATGAACTGTTATACAAATTATTTTTCCATGCATTACGGCACGTTGTAATTTCATATATACAGACATAGTTTATTTCATTTCATTACTTAACTGATACGAAAATTGTTTGTCAGATGACTTAGTTCATTCGCTCCTTAATTTGCTCCAAAACTTGTCTTTGACTTATCTGTGGCTGATTTTTCATTGTTAAAAAAAGTATCTTTTGAAAAACTATGTTCCATTTTTAAATTATATATGAGTATATATTCAGTGTTCGATTTTGAAAATACCCTGGATCTCTTCGGCCAATCGGTGTCTTATTAAGATTACATACCTTAGAAAACTTATTTGAGCGTATAATATTTTAAATAGAATTAAAAACCATTGTTATAGCAATGATATGGAATGAATAAATGGTAATTAGGCGTTGTAAAAACTCCAACTTAGACAAAGTAAATAAGCGTCTAAAAACTATTCAGTATTTTCGAATTTAGAACAGCAAATTTGCTGATAGACTGTACCGTGTTATTTTTCGTTTTACCCTTCAGTTATTTTCATTAGCCGGCACTCAATAAGTTACAAATTGCATGAGATTTTCCATCATTTCGTCGTGATTACCGTTCGGACAAATGCAAAACTCATAACGATGTTATTCGCATTTCATTTCAATGTTTGCAACCATATTAATTAGCCACAACCTATGTAATATAAGCAGACACATACAGACTGTGTGCGATTATTGACCTTATTTTAATGTATTTAGAATCACTAATTGACTGCGTGCTCGTTCGTGTAAGTTCATCAAAAATGACAGACGAGGTGAAATTGACCTGACACACTGTTGATTTTTGGACTTGGTGAGTCGAAACTTAGCGCATTTTCTTTCGCCGTCCGTACCTATATTAATATTTCTGTCTTCAAATTATCATCATCAACCTCTTTATTTGGTCCATTTCTAGGTTCGTAGGGTTTCTCTGTTTTTCTTTAGTCCGTCCTGCACTGGCTTCTCTGTATACACCATTATATTCATATTTAGTTTTACCAGCTAACTGTTGAATGGACTCCCGGTGGGGGCTTCCCTGGCTGATACGACCTCCAACTGTTAAAAGAAAGGGTCCTCCTACCTCAAAGCCCTGCAACGCATCCGCTAATGGTGGGATGCCATGGACACCCAATGGGTGTCTATGGGATGACTACCGTTATTAGGCGTCGCGTAGTCCCTTTTGCACCCTGTTCTATAAAAAAACATATGAAATAGGATATGTGCTTTTTGTGTAATCAACACATTCAGGATACCATATGCCTTATATAATGAAAAATCTTTCCAGCCAGTGTTCGAACCAGGACTCAAACAGGACCCAGAGTCGCACGGTAGTCGCAAACTGAAACCGCGAGGATTATAGATTAAATTATTTAAACCGGGAGATAAATTAATCGAAGCTGAAACGAAACTGTTGTTAATTCTGCTGAGAGGAAATTGAACTGTCGTTGTAATTTCCTATCGATGTTAAAAAATGTTGTACTTTACATTTAAATTATTGTAGTTTATTTTAATCATAAATAGGTAAATATAAGTCAAATATATGAATGTATAAAGAATTGTATATAGTGTTTAAGTTCGATTTCCAGTAAAACAAATATCATCTTGGATTTTTAGCAGTAACCCAAGAAACAAAGAAATGTAGGAGTTTTTGTAAAACCTAATACATAGTTTAATAAAAAATATTGGAAAAGGAAATCAAGCCCGAACAATCAGTTGAACTGGCCACAAAGGACAGACTTGGCCATCAACCCGTTCCAAACGTCTTGCGGATGCTTGAGGTGATTGCGGTGACTTGCTTATGCCAAGCACTAAAGAATGCTACTCTCTTTTCTTAAAGGCCCTATGTTGATGGCTTTGGAAATACCAATACTGGCAGCTGACTCCAGAAAGAGATGGTGCGCGGTAAAAAGTGCTCCCGAACTATCGCAATTTAGACCCCTTCCACATTTGTAATGGCTGTGATTTTATCATTCAGCGTACTCCAAATTCTCACGAATGCTATTTTAACCAGAGTATGAAATGTTGAATAAGCTTGTTCAGTCACACTGGCCCCTTCCCTTCCCTTCTACATGGAAAGAACTGGTGCTGCTGTGATAATACAACGGTCTAGGCTCCGAATGCGATTTTGTCCCATTCGGTGTCGTCATAAGGTTAGTCGACATTAAAGGAGGCTAAAGAGTTGGCAGGTACCTTGGACAAAGAATTAGTCTAGGTATTCAAAAGGAGGACGGCGCCTATATCTTCGGAACCTTGCCTAAAGGGTCTGCCTTTAATAATATATTTTAGTGATGACATTTTAAGATTAGTTATTCTATTACAGTTATTTTATAATATACGTAATATGTTATTATTTATTCATATAAATATATAATATTTGTAAAGCAATATTACCTTAGTATTTTCTGCGAAGACTTTTTGAAAGGCGCAAAAAATTAATATAATCTAACGCCTATGAAATAATATCTAAAATCTTGTGAACGTTAACGCTCGTAAAGTTTCTTCTTCTCCTTCTTCTTCTTCCTCAAAAAAGTGGGTCAAAAGCGGATACAATTGCCTCGATCAAAGATTATTTATTTTATTGACTAGGAATAAAATTAATTATCTTTTCAATTGAATTCTACAAAAAAGCGCGATTAATTGAACGTGTACTTTTTTAAATGTGTTATTAATGTTCCTATACCTGAATCTATCAATTAAGTTTAATAATTGGCCTTTAATGTTCCAAAAAACCTTGTAGCGTATCGTAGATACACACGAAAAATGTACATACTATACTGTGTAGTATTTTCTATAAGATTTTGATGTATGTGGCAACATAAATACAGGACACTTAGAAAAGAAGAAAACAGACGTCACTCACAACAGAACATCCCATAACCTACCAACTACTACTATTTTATTACTTGCTTTTAGTATTAAAATAAACAGATATAAACACGATATAACATTATTTCAAGCGCTTTTCAGCGACCGTGTTCAAAGGGAGTTTATTTAAATGTGTAGTACTTGTATAACTGAGACAATATTTTGCTTATAAAGCAGTATGAAACAAACTATAAACACTATATTTATAACCATCTTTACGAACATATAACATAGACAAATCGATTAAAAGTGTAGGCCATGACTTATATCTTACACACTGAAAAGAAAATGTACCAACTTAAATGAATAAAGACTATTATTATGACTGTTTAGCGTTAAAAATTTACTATTATCGCTGTATTCACAAAAAAATAGTTAACAATTATCACACTCTCTTGCTGCTTAAATATACTTTGAAAGACAATGAACGAATGTGACCTAAAACGAAGTAAAGTATGGTGTAAACATATATCTAAATATTAAATCATATAATAAAAAAACACTTCTAAATTTGTTAGGAAATAGATAGATACTATTATCGGATAAACAAATTTTAAAATACAAGTCCGAAATAAAGAGTTTTAACAATTTGAAATGCACTCTAATATAAAGCTTAACAGTTCCGAATATACTAATAAATTATGTAAATATTAACTTATAGATTTGCCATTAAAATAGAGTACGTACGTACTTAGGACAATTAATAAGCAAAGACTTCAATACTTTTAGAATTGATTGAAGATATTCTCAGTACTTCCAACATATTCGATTAATTGATTAATCGACTATTTTACAAACTTCATTCATCAATCGTAGTTTTCAAAAAGTTGGTTCCATAGTGGTAAAAAAATTTTCACTACTACATACATATACATAGTTTACATTTTTAACATACAACAGCTCTAATCCTCGTTTCTAAACGTTAGTCTTTTTACTATCATGTTTTTTCTATATGTACACGATTGCACATTTTTCTTCATAAGTTAATTTCCGTTCAATAAATAGATAAAATTTTGAATTGAAAAACTAAATTAGCTTTGTAGAAATCGATTAAATATATTGATAACATTGTCATGAATGTAACCTTTATAAATTCAAAGGAAATATGTAAAAAATTGCTGAAGTTACAGTTAATAAGTATTGGATATATTCAAACTCAAACTCCAAATATCTTTATTCATATAGGTAAACAAGTACAAAAACAAAGTATAAATGTCAAAAATATTAAATTTATTGTAAATTTACATTTACTACCAGTTCGCAATTCAAGGGCGTAAAGCGGGCAGGAAGAACTGGCAAGAAACTTTCCGCCACTCTTTTCAGAAAAGAAATACTACTATGTCCCTCAGCTTACTACAGGCGTCTTGAGAGATTTTTTTTCTAAAACTGACAAGCAAGGTTATTATTGTGTTAGTTACAATTGTGTCCTATATAATATATGTGTAGTTTAGCTCTATAGTATATTCAATAATACTCTCTTTTTTAGGGGCAAGAGTCTCAAAAATACGCTTATATGTATGTATAAGAAATTAACCGTCAGTATTGCGGTGGATATCTGATAGCTTAGTGGGTCGAAGTACTTAGTAATTCTTAAAGCAATGAATTCAAGCCATGGTTCCAGTGTGTTTCCTTTTATGCCGTTCCTCATTATATGAAAACGTCAGAAACCGGTGTATCTAGACATTTGCGCGTAGGTGCACAAAAAACTGTTCCAACGACAGGTGTATTTTCACACTGTTACAACGCTTGTCAATCTATTTTCATTTCGTCAATCTTAGTCTTCCGGGTTAATGATCTCTCACAAAAAACTTCGGTCAATATGCTTTTGTTAATTATCTGCGTATGGCTAACAAGTAACAGTGGATTCTTACATGTGTTGGAACTCTTAGTAACAATGACGCATTACTAGCCGTGACTAAAATAAAAATATAAATGTTTTCTCACTGTCCATTAGAGGGAAATTCACAGATCATTGATGTTTCGCTAGCGTAGTTTCCTACGACCACCTTTTGTTAGAAGCTCGGTCTCGGATCGTATATACACTTGCATGGAGGCCAGGAAGCACACTGGTAAACAAAGTATCCAGAGGCACCTTCGTCAGCAAAGAGTATTATAAAATTCCTCTGGTTAAATCCTCCTCTATTATAATCATATATAGCATTTATTTATATGAGTTCTGTGACGAACTAGACACCGTGTATATATGACATTACTTTGCTTTTACTATTGATTAAATGATAATTGTATTGGTCAGACAACAACCTTATTAATAAAACCTGAAGTCTAATTGCTCTATAAAGTATTCATCTGTCGCTTTCCATCACAAAACAATCAATGGCGCCAAAAGCTTTTTAGGTCTTGGCCTCAGATGATGATCATTTGTCAACCTAACAGTCAAGTAGGTGATCAGCCTCCTGTGCACCCTTCGACAGAACTACTACTTTAAGAAGAAGAAATGGCTTCTTTAGCATTCAAATCATATCTTTTAGGCAGAACTTAACCCGTATTTAACGTTACGTACCAACTGGAAAAGGAATTACAAAATATGTTTGTTATTTACTCTATTAAGTATTAATTCATTTTTGCTGAACGTCGCGAAGCGCATTACATTGGCCCCTTCTATTAAAACTGACAGAACAGAACTGACTGGAACAGACAAAAGTGTACCGGATAAATATTAATTTATATTTTTAACTCTCATATACCTCGTGTCTACTTCGGGCATATTTTTCAACCTTTTTTGAAGACTTAACAATAATATACTTGAAAAAAAATCACTTTAAGGTTTTATATACAGATTTGTATTTTACGAAAAAGAAAAGATTCCATTCGTTATTAAACTCTCTTCAGACTAATTTCAACCCACACGCCAAAGTTCAAAGTTAGAATCTATTTTTATTCCAGACATGAATAAAAAACCTTTGAAACGGATTTTGAGATGCTTCACAACTTACAAGACCTAATTGATTTTTATTCTCGTTAAACTTTTTAACGAAATACTTTTCATTTCAAAAGTATTAGAGGGAATTGGTATCACTGAGCCATTTCAGCATCAGTTATTTAAAGGCACAGATTGGGTTCTATTGGTTTTAGACGGCTTTTTTTCGGGTTGTTTTTCTACACCATATGTGGTAATTGCTTCGCTGGAACTCGTCCAGGACCCCACGGACGATGGATTGCTGGAAGTTGGAGCTGACCACTCTGCTAGGTTTTTTAATAAGAAGTATAAGAGAATTAGGATGAGGTTTATTTAACTGAACGGTATTTTTAGCGTCAAGTCTCGTCCCTGAATCCAATATGTATGGCTATATCATATTGTAAAAAACGCTGAAGTAAAAATAATTCCTTTTCAATCGTTGCTCTATTTTGTATTAAAGTAATTCAAGTAAAGTTCTCCCTAGTGGAAGCTACAATATAATACTAATAATACTTTAATACAGTGTAGAACAACAACATATCGTGTACCGATCAGCAGCCAACTCAGATTTCGCTGGAGAGATGGCGTGGATAAGAATACATTCCCCTATTGACAAACGGTAGAGTAGGTAAAGCTCCGAAATCAAGCCAAAGCTTTGGAAAGCTGCGCCAGTGGAGGAAGTAAGTGTAGCAGGATCCATAGCTTCATCCCGATAAATTGGAAAAGCTTGTGATAATTGATAGAGTGGATGCCCATGAGCGAGACGACACCGCGAGGCCGTTCCAATACTCGCTGAACCAAATCAGTTAAGGGCGCGGTCAAAAGAAACAAAAAATAAAACCATATTATGCACATTATTTAATACAAAAGTTATGCTGTTTGTTTATCTATATGGTCTACCTCTCTATTATCGACATCTTTATGTGATACAAAAAGCAGAGGCAGTTTTATCAAATGCATTTAAAAATGAAACTTGCCATAGACAAGCAATTAGTAAAAAACAAACCATTGCTAACAGATTATTATCACTTAGAACCCTACTGAGAGTTCCTAGATAAGCTATTAGCATTTGCAATCTATGTCTGAATCGAACAAGATTAGAGATATAACTCCGTAGACAAATTAATCGAATATCCGGATGTTCTATAATTGAATTATAATCCTAGCTTAGATTGAAATAACTTTTTCAATTGTCTATGATTTGAAAAATAATTCTAATTTACAGTAGCATACGGTACATCCGATATATAATACAGGAGTAGAAATCAGTATTTTATTAACCTTGAATTGGAATATATAATCTTGGGATTGTTATATGTATATATGGTAACGAAGTCACATTGTACGCGCAGTACGTGCGAAAGATATATCTTTGGATAGTATCGTCTTTTATTAACATAACTTTTACACATTTAAAGAAAACACTTTTTTAACGGATTGAAGTATGACTTTTTATATATAAGTATAACTTCAATCCGTTTAAAAATTGTTTTCTTTAAATATATCTTTGGATTTCAAAAACATATTGACAGATAAAAACAGACAGTCTGTCTTATGCCCCATGAGATACAGATTTCAAACAATTGAAGGAAGTCCTGCGGTTCGGCTTAAGATATATTATCTCGAAGACTTATTAGATGAAAATAAATACAATTTTTACCGCCTAACGGAACAAAAAAACAAATTAAATCAATTGTAGATTTACATTTACTACCAGTTCGCAAGTCAAGGACGTAGAGCGGGCAAGAAGAAATGGCAAGAAGCTTTCCGCCACTCTTTTTAATCGCTAAGTTTCGAGTCATACAAATTGTTTGAACTGGAGCAAATCAATCCCAAAGGTTATGATCATTTAAGTATACGTCAAATTTATAAACAGCTATATTGATTAATTTATAGAGAATAAATATCGTCTGTAAGTGAAAAACTTGTACCAAAAGTGCTTCTAAATATATTCATCTTACGACTGTCATCCCTGAAACCTAGAAATCTGAGGCCCATATATGGCACATAAATGTATGTAAGGTATCTCTCATTTATTGTTTTATTTTTTATACATATCTTTAGACTAAATTATTACGTACCTTTTCTGTGTACGACCTTCAAAGAATCATTATTAGTAATCTGGTGCCTTTATTCAAGTTTTCCTCAATTATTATAAATATGCACCACAACAAAACACATCATAGTAATACCAGCTTATTTACTTTTATACACTATCACAGCAGTGTTGACTCTCATCCTTGAGGTCGTAGGTTCAAGTCTCGGCTTTGTACCATTGGACTTTCTTTTTATGCGTGGTCGAAAGATGAAGGAAAACATCGTGAGGAAAATGGCTTATATTAGTCTAACGTTTTTTTTTCTATCTCTACCATTTAAAAGCAATTCTACCAATTCTTAAAAGGCCGGCAACGCACTCGCGAGCCCTATGGCATTGAGAGTGTCCATGGGCGACGGTATCACTTAACATCAGGTGAGCCTCCTGCTCGTTATCCCCTGTTCTATAAAAAAAAGAAATAAAAAATAATGTTTTGGTAAACACAAAGAGGGCCCAAATTTATTTTATATTTGATAGGGTGGACTAGAGGATATAGAAATTAAATAAAACGTTAGTAATACTTGTATCATTGTGTTTACTTGTATAAGAGAAAATATACAATTATCCTCACATCAAAAGTAAATAAAAATATAATCCAATTTCAGGGGTAGTGCATCATAGACAATTCTATGTGGACAGCACCACGACCTAATACACAATATTAATAAAGAACAATATTTGTATTTGTCAGCAATATTTTCAGTAAATTCGAATACTCTCTTATCACGGATTTATCTAATTATTTGTGTTTTAGTAATTCCAGCTTGTTTTCAGTTTACCTTAATGTACTGTCGATACCAAAAATCTATTATCTAGTAAACACAAATAAAACAAAACAGGTCTCTCAGTCTGAGCTCTATGATGCTGTCAGCAACAATTATTTTCAGGAAATGTGAAATCTTTTTTAATTATCACGGATTTTTAATCGAATGCTGATCTTATTTATATACTTCATATTCTTATGTCATTCTTTTGTTTCTTAAAAATGACGTGTATACAAATACAAGAAAACCTTTTGCTATACATTAAGTCTAAGTACGTTTTTAAAATACAGTATTACAATAATAGAAATTAAATGACAGCAACGCACTTGCCAGTCCTCTGACAATGTAACTTAACATCAGGTGAGTTTTCACCGTTTGCATCTTTTTATATAAAAATATCAAGTCTGTTTATTATTTTTTTTTTCAAATGCAACACAGTTTAAATTTGTTACATAATATATTTTTTGTATTCGTTATCCTTTGTTCCATGAGTTGTCTATCCAATGCTTTCTTCCTCCATTTGCTTCCTTATAACATTTCTATATCTTCTATGCACCTTTTTCTACTTACAATATATATATATCTTCACCATATATCTCCATATCACTTAATATCTTAATAATGTCTTGTATGAAACTAAATCGCCAAGAAGAGAATACAATAACAAAACACAACGCAACTAAAAAAGCGCGGTAAATTAAAACCTCCTTTACATTTCTATCTGTTTTAATCGATTTAAAAAGTAATGAAAACAATGAAGCACCAAATTAACACGAACAAGGAAATCTATACACAAGACTGTTTACCTTTTTCTTGAATTGTAATGACGATCATTGCTTTGGTTAACATATTTACAATGCCCAAAGCAATCTCTGGCCTTTACGGTCAAAGTCTAAATTACGTGTAAGTCGACATTTACAGGTAACGAACCTGTTAAAATAACTGTTAACAGATAATTAATTTAGGATAATACCAGTGTTTAAGAGATATATAAATAGTATTGTATTTTGGGCACTTTTAAATTAACACCAAAAATACAAACTCCTTTAACTAATCATACAAGGCAAAGTGGTAGGTACAACCAAGCCGCGGGCGCTCGTCTTAATTGAAAAACCTTAGACAATGGTTTGGCAAAAATTTACTAGCCAACCTTCGCAGGAGATGACACTATAAGAAGAAGTCAGTATTGTATTGATACAGAGTCTTAGCGGAGTCTTAAACCTGCCAAATATTTCCGAACCAATTTGACTTAGGGTCCTTGAAGAAAAGAGGGTCGTTGTGAGTGTCTGGGCGGCGGTATCACTTAACATCAGACGACCCAGATGCCCGTTTGTTCCTGTTTCTTAAAAAAAATGACTATCAATACCGTTACTCTCTATTATTAGATGAAATATACGTATATAATGTGTTTTACGTGAGCGATGAATGCTTTGTCAAACTTGTATGTTTCAAGTGCTCCTTCCCTTAAATTACTTCATGTTTAAATTACTGATTCGTACATAGAGTGTCAGAAACACTCCATTGCAAGAAAAATCCTTTATTATTTTTGCTGCAACAATAAGTATTAATTTATTAGAGACTTGTCGGTGTAGTTTCGTCTGTTACTGCCCCCTGTATTCCCGACATTTAAATCGCCTAATAATTTAATAATATCTGTCAAAATCTGATCTGTACGTATGTATGTGTAAATATTATACGTAACTTATATGTAAGTATGATTATTCAAAGAATGTGCACAATGATATAATATATATTAAAATATGCGACATTTTAGATTAAACATACTTTCTAATCACTTTCTCTCTCTCTATAAAGAATCCATATTCATACATTTATTCCAAGAAACTTATCTTTTCTATAAAATATTAATGAAAAAGAACCGAATATACAATAATAAATAATAATATAACCTATTTAAATATTTTTTGAGGAATGTTAAGTTAGCATGGGCTACTAAATACCAAGACAACTTCTTCAGAGTCTTCGAGCGGCAATTGATTTTTCGTCCTTACTTGACCATAAACAAAAATGATAAATGTCTAATAAATGAAAAGATCTCTGTCGCCAAGACCCATTAAGACTGCAGTGCCACTGGTTATTTAAATTATAGAACCATTTGTATTCGCCTCCCAAATCATAAAATTCTTTATCAATATTATCAGATGCGCATGCGCACTTATTTTCATAGCAAGTTACCTGAAACACCGGCAGTCGCGTGCCGGCCGCCAATCAGGGCAGACGTTTATCATTTTTACTTTAATTAATTGTGGCCACATTGTGTGCAGCGAAAAGTAATGGTAAGTTAGCATATTCAGTTCTCCATACACATCTTACATAACATTACTATATTTTTATGTATGTTTTGGGCGTTATGTTGAAGGTTAATGCTTAGAAAATACCTTTCCGTGAAGTTTAGAAATTGTAAAAAATTTATGTAACGAATCCTCTAGTGTAGGAAAATAAAAAACTAAAAACGCCAACTTAATGTTTTAAAAACGTATTCAATACAATTAAGATAATAATAATCAAAATCCAAAGTAATAAAGATAACAATAATTTCATAAATTTTTGTCACGTTGAATATTTCTTTAAACGTGGATTTGTTACGCTCAGCAAAACGGTTATAAAACAATAAACAGTTATGATGTAGTCGAATCATATAACATGACTTCATAAATGTAGACAATATATTTAAACACACCGTAAAAACTACGAACAAAACGGTTTTGGTAATAATGTCCCAATATTCTGAGAACTGCAAGGGTTTGTTGGAACAGGTAACTCATATCGTGCCAAGTTCCTTTTTTAAATTCTGCCAAAAGAATCTATTTCATAATTACATGCGTCGCTCATTTAAATATCGAACGTTTTTATATTATGCAAATTTTCTCGTTATATAAAGAACTAAAAATGATCAAACACCGAAAAGAAATATATTTTATTATTTAAATCATCAAGGATTTTTAAAACAATAGACTATCTTTCAAAAAATTCAATAGTCATGTGTAAACCATTGACAACAATTCTTTGAATGAATAGTGATATCGAATATACCTGCTAACTTCACCTCTACAATGCTTTTTGTTATCTATGAGTGGATTTCCCGCCAAAACAGCTTGTTCTTTTTATTATGATGTTTCTGCCGCCTGACACAACGCTTTTTAACTAAGACTAGACGGAAACATTGTAAATAAATTAGTATTATTTACAATGTTTTCGTTAAGGACATAAATATTCTATTTTTATTCTATTCAATTTAGAGTTAATATAATATGTAAAGTCATACCCTGCATTGGAGGTATCTTAACAGTAGAGTCGTTACTATACGCTATACGCTGTAAATACTGATTTATAAACTATAACTATCAAAACTTGTGTCAAAGATAGTTTAAATTCTACGTATAAGTGCATGCAAAATTAATTCAAACAATTAATTGTTTTCATAGAAATAGCCGCTTAATTTAAATTGACATCAAGGTAATGAAGTAATTAGCACGAAATGATCTAGACGCGATAAGCGATGAGAAACTGTACCAAATTAAATACATATAAGACATATGCAAATTGATATAAACATGTGCAAATATGTACGAATATACCTCTGACCCAAAATGTGTCTTGGTCATTCTGAATTTGGTCCAGAAATTATTCAATATATTTAACATGTAACTTGCCTAAAGGGACTCCTTTTAATAATATTTTTTAATAATTAAATTTTAAGGTTAGTTATTAGATATATTTTTAGTTTGTAATTGTATATTAATATAATTAAAATATTGTTACTGGGATACTATATTTTATAAATTAATATTTGAAGGAATGATGGAACAGAAATGATTAGCGACAGTTTGCCACATCAAGTTAGAAAAATTATATATAATCTGTGTAGATATTTTTGACACTATGATAGACTCTAGAATCTAGATCTATTAAAATATTTCCATATAAATTCGTTCATCAATCAGTCTATTTAATGATAACAAATTTTCTAATTGTACAAAGTCAGGTACATAGATCAAATAATTATTAAACACCTAAGAATATTGTATCTTTATTTATGTTTCTCTTTATATTATCTTATATTATAAGTTATATAACATCTTTTCTTCTGAATAAACCTTGTCCTGAGAATGATAATAAAGAAAAAAAATATACGTGGTATTTCGCATACAATTCGGCAACTAGGTATTTTTATTTTTATTAATAAAAGATCCATGTTTAAACTAGGGACTGCTTCTCGTGTCACTTTTGAGATCAATCCTGAGGCTTAATATGATGAGATCTCACAGGATTTACTAGAGTAAGTGTAATAAACGTCATCTTTGCTGTCATGCGTTTTACCATTTCGATATTCCGAGCTTCTTAAGAAGTTATACTAAAATAACTACTGAATATTTAGGATTCCGAGATCTCGCGAGATTGTAATTCTCAATCCCACAAAATCACGAATTAACAATCTCGACTCAAGATTGGATTTCTTAGTTGCTTTATGTTTTTTAAATAGTTCAATTAAAAAGGAACTTATTTGTTAACACAAGGCGTATACTGTACCATATATTACAATTATATACCATTAAAAGCTGTTTGATTAAAATAATTGCACAAAATATAGTATTTCCGAACCAATTCGACTTAGGGTCCTTCAAGAAAAGAACGTACAAATTCTTAAAAGGCCGGTAACACTCGCGAGCCCTCTGGCATCGAGAGTGTCCATGGGAGGCGGTATCACTTAACATCAGGTGAGCCTCCTGCCCGTTTGCCCCTGGTCTATAAAAAAAACAATAACTGAGCGCACATTTTCACAATGGTTCTTCAGAGACTATATAAGTATCACTTAACATCAGGTGAGCCTCCTGCCCGTATGCCCCCTGTTCTATAAAAAAAAATGTCAGTTTGAAACTTCACACCATACAGTTGCTTTCCTCTTGAAATCATATATTCTTAGACGTGTATGAATTATTTTTCCAGCAGAATGAGCATTAGGGTAAGATTCCGAGACGAGACTTAGTTAGCTAAGTATGCCTTCTATAATATGTCAAATCCAATACACTTTTACGGAATCGTTGAATTCCTCCAAGTATATATTCCAACGGAACATATATTAAATATGAATAATATAAAACAATAATATAATATTTGTTATTATAATTTACCTTCGTTGTGAAGAATTTTGTGGCTAAATGTTTATGTAGTAAAAAGATTCCAATTCCTGATCGGTTATATAAAAATATGTGCGCCTATGGTGGGTTGTGAGGACCCGAATTACTAGAAGAGTTCTAGCAAAAATAATTGCGTCTCGACAACCGTCGTATGAAACTTGAATAGACAACAAGTTTCTTATATATTAATGCAGTAATGATAGTGTGATTAAATTGTATTTTTCCTTAATTTTTTTAAATAACGTACAATACATTGAACTCTTGAAAATTAATTCCAATTACGTTCCAAAATATGCATTATTATTTTTGACCCTCAACAATTTTGTCTAGAATATCTATTTTATAGGTACGCTTAGACTAGAACTACATGAAGACAAGTATTTTTAGCGTCTGTTATCCCTTATCGTGAAAGAGACTTTATTATAGATTATTTATTATATTTGTGCTCCAGACTGGAATATAACGTTTCAAAGGATTCGATATTTTGGACACAAATATCGCTATATAGCAATGGTTCTTTAGAAATGTTCTGTATAAAACATGTATTTTGTAATTTTTGTTAAAATTAAGCCGACGCAAAGTAATTGAACGTAATAACTATTATCTACATATATAAACATACATGAACACAATGGCCGTAGAAAATTACAAGAACAATAAATGTATGTGAAAAATCCTCGAACGTTGTATTTTATTTCTCATTTAATTCATGTTATCAGCAACTCCAGCAGAGCATGGAGAATGACCAATATTATATCTTGCAATTTTGTATTAAACACATTTACTTCACTAAAATCATTTGTTTAATTAACAAAATTCAATGGACCTTTTCAGCTGTAATTTTTTTTACTTTCATCATTTTACTTTGTCTGTAGATATTATCTCATCAACAAATAGTTTATTCGTTGATGATCTGACTCACCGAGTCGGTCCGAAGACCGGGTGTCTTCAAAAACAAAATGTCCCGAGGTGCGTTTTTGATATCCTGGAGTCACGCTTAGTATTCTCTTTAAATAGGGTTTTTAGGATTAAAAAAATATTTGATAGCTGCGAGGCGTGGTGTCTAATAGGCCTCTTGTTACAAGCAAATACTGATACAGAGGAGTGTGCAGAATGAGAGAGAGGGAGAGCGCAGCATAAGAATCATTTTGAGAGATATAAGGGGAAGGGAGAGAAGGAGAAGTTTATCGACGCTATATGGCGTCCTAGTTAAAAATAATAGTAATCACGAGGGCCTATTTGATGCGGTCATGTTAGTACTTTAGTCGGTTTAGTTTCCCACGGTTTCTTGAGTAGCAGAGCACCTGGGGTGAGTCGATTCATACCTCAGCTGGATTTAAACCGCGCCAAATGCACATACGTATCCCACGTATGTGCATTTGGTGTAAAGAAAAGAAGCTTCAGAAAAGAGACTGAGCGCTCAGTCTAACTCTAAACTCTCTCTCTGCTCTGCTCAACCCAACCTTTTGGACATACTTCTATTACCCTCAGAAACGAGGACTTGGTGCGTTTGACATTTTGTTTGATTGATGAAAGAAAACATAAAAAGTCGACGTCGTGTGTCAGGCGACAAATCTGATCACCTACTTACCTATTAGATTGACAAACGATCATGAAACACCTGGAAATATCGATACGTGTACAATTCCAAAAACACATCACAAACGTTAAACTTTTCAAATTAAAAACACCAACTATATGCCAAAGTTATAATATCACCCGGTATTGTATTAAAAACAGTACCGCATTACGGGAAGCCTGTTTTGATATTACATATGCCTTTTATGCATTTCATATTTCAATTTGTGTAATGACAAAGCCTTCGCAAAAATGTTGTATTCATTATTGTCATGTGGAGTTGAAATTAATACAATGCGCCGCCCATACCTGAGCTTTTTATATGAGCTTATAATATCACTATTTGCTGCTTTTAATACGTTCATAAATGAGGCGATTCAATAGCACTAGGGCGTGTATATGAGTGTAGGCGGCTGCTGAAGGATCTACATGATAATTATGGAGCCTGTAGCTAAATTCATTCGCCGAAAATTGAATTATATAAAAATAACGACAATTTAAATTTTATTTATTGTTATTGACAGCATTTAAATGTTATTGTACGAGTATCTGAGATATTGATTGATAGCTATAAGACGTATTAGAGAAATAATAGAAATTTTAAATTTATTAAAATTCAAAGAATTAAATTAAATAGTACAACTCATTACAACCTCGGCGTTTCCAATGAATTTTCTCAAGAGTTTTATTACGTTATTAATTACATTCTGCGAACTTTTAATAACAATATGAACATTAACATTGTTCTCAATTACAAACTATTGAACTACATATTTGCGATTATTATACGTAATTTCGGTTTATATTGGTTAGGTTTTGATAAAGAAGAGACGGCTTTATACACAAGCCATAGATGTATGAAATATATAAAGATATAGAATAGGACGCGGTTCTGTATTGAAATACATTTATAAACAAAGTGATTACAAAAAATATACTTCGTTAATTACAGAAATCCATTTCTACAGACGTTTGAATAATATATTTTTTGGTACCAGTAATACTTATATACATTCAATATATTTTATTAACAAATATATTGAACTAATACGCACATACCATTTCGAATTGTTTTTACGTTCGTGTTTCGCGAGAAATATAAAAAAAATTACGCATAAATTAAAAAAAAAACAGTCATATAGTTAAAATCAAAGTTGTAAATTCTCGCGTCAGTTAAACCGGTCAGCAGTGCAGTTTTTATTGATCGAATTCATGGTCATCGATCAAACGAGACGATCGCCCATCTAATTGTTTGAGGCCAATTTTTTGTACAAGGTTATTTGCTTAGAATATATAAATTACATGTAACTAGATAATAGTTGATAGATACCATTTGTTTAAACATGTATACAAAAAGCAGTAGGGCTGGTACTTAAGGCACAATACGTATTTTGTAACTTAAGTTCTCTGCCCTTTACTTAAGAGCAGAAACTTAACGCTAAGTGTAGCTCTTTTATCTAATATTACTTACGATAATAACTCTGATACAGATTATTATTGAGTTTTTTACAATTAGTATCAAAATTAATAATTACTAAGTATTGTTAATGTTTAAATTAAAGCAAAAGGCTTAATATGACATTAAAACTTTCGATTAGATTTTTTTTTAAATTTTGTTTATTCTAAATTAAAAACTGTGTCACAACAGTCATTCACCAAATTCTAAATATTATTTGGTTTCAATGTTATAGTTATAATTACAATATATACACTAATATGATGTTATTCAAAACACCTCATTGAAACCTTCCTAGTAATTTTAGCGATAGTTCATTTCACAATGGCATCTAATCTGTAAGAAGCACTTTCTAGGTACCAAAAAACAGACCAACTTTAATAAAAAGGGCTAGTTAAGTATTTTTAGTGAACTATAATTCCAAATAAGCAATTGCCTAAATTCTGAACCCTGACATTTATTATTTTTATGTAGAAATCAGCATATCTTAATCATACATTTTCATTGAGTGAAAGCGATAGTATCTATAAAATAGTTAGGACGCAAACCAACTAGATAAATGAATATATATTAAACAAAAATAAAAGGAGAAACAACGCGACTAGTTACATTAATGTAGATAATAATCTAAGACTATGTACTATACAAGTTCAAATTAAGTTTAGTAATTTCTAGTTAATAGCAATTGCCTAAAAGATTAAAACATCCATTTAAACTAAATGAAATATTTCTGAATATGCTAATAATATTAAAATGGATTCTAAATTTTGCACCAAATATACATATCGTACTCGCGTTATCCGAAGACCGATACAGTTTTCTACCACCTACGTGTATTGATTCCTAAGATTCCCACACTACAGCCGGGAGACAAGATCGATGCGTCTTACCCAGACTTCTAGGTGACCTAGTTTCTGTCACATTTCCCAGAAATTAGCTTCAACGCGCAATTCAACCTTTTTATTATCATCCGCTTGTATTATTAAAAATATATCGTTCGTTCATTCATTCATTATATTGACGCACTTTTATTGTTACTGTGTTTAGTTCTTGGGGATTTCTATTTTAGTTTATTGTGTGAAGTTTAGAATATTTAGCAAGTAGGTATATACTAAAATCGGCCTAATAAAATATAAAATAGAATATTATGACATCTACTATGATACGAGTATTGTATGATTGAAGTAGTGGATATCAAATCTGCGATTAACACTGATAGTTTTAAACAATAATTGAGTATTTGTAACAAATTCAATTAATTTGATACAATATATATATCTTTATCTACATGCATATTATGCATGTATTATAAGATAATTTTAATCCCACTAATAATTGACATATAAATATCACGATTATTGCGCAAGGTTTGATAATAATTTTCTATTGGAACATGATTCTCGAGGTCATTAGGTTACTCACAGAAAAAAAATCATGATAAATAAAAAGATTATGACAACAGTCAGTTAAAGAAATGTCAATTTTCAAACTGAAGCTACAGCGTTCGAAATATGAAAAATTCATAAATCATAGAACGGTGCAGTCAACGGAACTTCGCTTATAATATACATGTCACGAAAGAAAATACACTTAGAATAAAAATGAGATAGTTTACGAGCACGTCTCGCTTCGACTGTTTTCCTGCTCAAAGCGAACATGGCTATCGAGTATCGACTAATCTAATTGATTGGCAATCTACACCTTAATTAAGATTCAAGCCAAGTAATGGATGAAGTTTTTTGTAGTGGAATAATATTTTATAGTTGATTTTGGTTATTGATATGTTTTACGAAGGCTTTGAAGACCTCCCAAATGGGTTAATTACATTTCCGCGCTTTTATTTTAATGATTGTTTAAGGCAACGGTGTGTGTAAATATCAGTGTTGACCTAGTCACTGACTCACATCCCTAACGTCGTAGATTCGATTCCCGGCTGTGCACTAATGGAATTCCTTCTACGTGCGCATATAACATTTGCTGAATAAACCGGCTGCCATTGGACCCAGAAAAGGGTGTTATGCTTACAGTAACAAATGTAATGAAATAGATACAGAAATGCAAGGCCTATCCTATATACCAACCAAGGCACCAACCCGTAGTTTTTTCAACATCAATGGAAACTAAGACCTCTGAATATACACAATGCTTTAACCACTATGCCACAACAACGGTAAATGGCAATATGTATTTGATTTATTTCCACCTAAATATATTCCAAGTCGCTAAGTTGTTGCCTACATAAGCAAACTATTTTCGCGTTTATCTTATCAAATGTGTTAATGAGATATTCTTTAGATAAAGTCTACTGGATTAATATTAATATACGTATAATAAAACAATAATATTTTGTCAACTGCAATTTATTTTAAAATAAATGAACAAATAACTGTTTTTGAATAAAATGTTTATTTGAAAAACTCACTATCTTTGTATTACAATAAAATAGAGAGATAAGAATTATAACGTTTCTAACATACAAAGGTCATACTTAGAATGAGAGTCAGAAACGAGTCTACCGTGAATCGAAATGTCTATGTCTCAGTCATCAGTTTGCTTAGTTTTCGCAAATAATTGGAAATCGACTTAGCGAGACTAAGGTCCACATTTTAATTCACAATCTCGTCTTGAGTCCTGTCAAATATGTCAAACCGCATACAGTAAAAATTAAATGTCCAATGTTCGAGAGCTCTTGAAACTAGATTTAGTTTGACATTCTGAAACTACTAACAGGACAATCGTTTATTATAATGCAAATAATAATTTATGTAAAATTTTACACATTACGCAAATATACATTACGTAACTTTAACAAAATACAATAAATAAACTACTCTCAACTACTTTTGAATTTTGATCTTCTCCTTACAACTCTATTCTTTCAAGTTGATACAAGTATGTGTTTGAAATAAAAAAATATTATATTTTTATCAATTCTTTCAAGGGGAAGGTGATTACATTTTTAAAGGCAAGGTGCTTTTGTAGCGTAGGCGAGTATCTAGATTATAAGTTTGACAATAATTCTAAATAACTTAACTTACTTATTATTATGACATTACGTTAATGTTTGTATTACAATACCGAAATTAATGTGTTTAAATTAATAACATTAAGTTTAATACAGAAATAACATAATACATAAAAATATATCTAATAACTAACCTTAAAATTTAATTATTAAAAAATATTATTAAAAGGAGTCCCTTTAGGCAAGGTTCCGAAGATACTAGCAGCGTTCCCCCTTTGAATAGCTAGACTAATTCTTTGTGCGAGGTAGCTGCCAGCTCTTCGATCTCCTGTGATGTCGACTAACCTTTTTGATAATTCCCTAAAAAGCTTAAATGCGCTAGGACCCCACGGACCAAGGGTCTCGACACCGAATGGGACAAAATCATATTCAGAGCCTAGACCCCTGTATTTGCAGACTTTAGCTTATTCAGCCGCATCACAAGCCGCACCAGCTCTCTTGTTAGTTCCATGAAGATTGGAAGGGGCCAGTGTGTCTGAACAGGTGGCATCCCATACCAAAACCCGACCCATCTTCCATGGAATCAAATGTTTGTAATATAAAACATTATAAAATTAATATGACATTTGCATGCCTAATGTGCGGATTTTTATAATTAAATTAATTAAATAAGGCTTCACAGATTAGTAAGAAACTTTTCTTCTAGTCACCAAAAACAATAGAAACGAGACGTCGTGATTTGACTAGGACAATGAATATGATAATGAAATTTGTCTGGGGCACGACTCGGCGTAGACTTTGACCATCTTAAACCAACGCATATGAATATATGTCATAATCTAGACTCAATCGTACCCATACTTGACTATAGACTACACCAAGCACCCAGTAACCAGGCGAATTACAACGACTAACTTTGCTTAAAACCAAAACTGCAAATCAATTTTAAACCTGCATGAAATGCATAAGCACGGTACTTGATATTCTTAAACCTTAATATGACGCGTGGAAAATGTTTTAGCGCGACGTAAAATTCTCTGGAAATTGCGAGCGCGATAAATATTCATGTAATATTAAACAGTATAGTGATTTAAGTATGATTTTCATTTCTACCACCTAAAGTTAAATATTTACACGAAATCGTAGACACATTAATTCGAGTGTGATTTAGGTATAATAATTTCATTTGAGATACTTCACAATATTATACTGAATCATATATTTAGTTACACACAAATAATTGTATTGTTTATAATTAGTTATAAGAAGGTTTAGGTTTTATGTTTTCTATTATATTAGTAATAAGCTACGATACTTATGATACATAAAATAATTAACCTACATACAAAGTAATCTCAATAATAGCTAGCGTTTTTAAGACAGTTTAAGCGCACCACCACTATGTGAAACCAACCCACTGAAATATTTCCGAACAAATTAGGTTTAAGATCCTATAAGAAACGTGCTGGCACTTGCGAGATTTTTAGCAATGTAACGGTATAACTTAGCATCAGGTGAGCCTCCTGCCCGTTTGCCCCCTGTTATATTTAAAGTAAGCTTACCAATAAAACGTTACGATGCGGGGCGGGGATTGAATTATGCGTTATTGTTAATATTATTTTCGACTTTTCGTACTCCACACCACATAAATCGAATCGTTCTACTATTTTTTTTATAGAACAGGGGCCAAATGGGCAGGAGTCTCACCTGATGTTAAGTGATACCGCCGCCCATGGACACTCAACGCCAGAGGGCTCGCGAGTGCATTACCAGCCTTTTAAGAATTGGTACGCTCTTTTCTTGAAGGACCCTAAGTCGAATTGGTTCGGAAATACTTCAGTCGGCAGCTGGTTCCACAAAGTGGTGGTGCGCGGCAAATACTGCCTAGAAAAACGCGTTTACGTAATACTGGAACCCTCTCTTACCTTAGACCCATAAAGTCGACGGCGTGTATCAGGCACAGGAGCCTTACCTACTTGCCTAGAAATCTGAGTCCGAGACCTAAAAAGATTGTAGGGCCACTGACTTTTATAGCAGAACAACACATCCAAAACTATCATAGCGTGAATAATACTGTATATTAGCGGTAAATAGGCTCACTCTGTTAGTAAAATCAATGCTACAATGAAACAATGCCGAGAGTAACATGGCTTTATTTCACACAACTGCCAGTCCTATTACAAAAGAACTATACGGCTTTAATTAATAATCCGCTACATTTTCATTTGGAAACTAATTAAGGATAAAATGTTCAATATCTATTTGAAGCTTATATTCGACGAAAAGGCTTTAATCAATTTCAAAAGCTTTTAACTTTACTATTATTTTCTCCAATCAATAAGGATTTACTACCACCATGTGGACCACTGCCCACCGATGCTTCCGAGCCAACGGGACTGAGGGTCATTTAAGAAAGGAGCGTTCCAATTCCTAAAAAGCCGGCAATGCACCTGCGATCCCTCTGACAATGTGTACTCTGGCTAGTGTTTATGCGCCGGTATCATTTTATAGGAGATGAGCCTCCTGCAAGTTTGCTCCCTGTTACATTAAAAATGTACAACGTAATTTACAAGGACTAGAACATAGTATATGATATCATCTGTACTGTGAGCTACAATCTTATCCTTATATAATAAATCTCTCTTATACTTATATTTTCTTCTCATTCCAGGCAATACTGCATCTGACAACGGTGATCGCCGTGATAGCCCTATCATCGAGTAGCATCGTAAAATCGCCAAGTAACGATGGCACATTCGAACTCTTGATACTTCACAACAATGACATGCATGCTCGCTTTGAGCAAACTTCACAGTTGAGTGGAGCCTGTACTACTGCTGATAGAGATGCTGGAAAGTGCTATGGAGGGTTTCCTAGGGTTGCCCATGTGTTAGTATATATCTATATTTCGTTTCATTGATCATAAAATAATCAACATTGCTGCTTATTTTAACAAAGTACGACAATTATATTGTTATATAACTAATTTCGGTGTGTGTGATATTTCTAAAAGATAAACAGTGTTACACTACACTACATTGAACCAGTAAACTTGATTTAAAAAGAATTTAAGAAAAATAAAATATCTTTCAAAAGCACACATACCACTGCATGTATATGCAATAGTATAGGTTTGAAAAACGATAATTTAATATTATATATTGTCCTACGCGGTCCTCGCTTCGATTCTCAGAACTACAATTCGGGTTGATAGGTTGATATTTATTGTATGTATTGATTGTAAAAAGAAACGCGTTTAAAGTATGCGCACATTGACATACATCTAATATGGTTGTAACATCGCAAACCGCAAAATTACCAAGTCTAGTACTTAACTGATTTTTATAAGCTTTGATGTTTTACTAGTGAATTTCACGTAGATAAATAGGTAAATATTACTAATCTCTTTTTTACACTATTTTAGGGAGTCTTCTAAGTATGTCTTCCCTATGTCAATAACGACTTCATTTACTCATATGGTAAGGGCCTTTACTTGATAAGACCAGCTAGTAAAGGCCTGTAAGGGCCTTGATAGCGTTCTCTCGTTTCTGAATCTGACATTAAAATATGAGGGTAGTATTACCCCGACGCTTACTGATAAATTTTTAATTCAGCTACTTTATACCTTACACCATTTACACGGCATACATTTTTTACATTATTTCTATATCTTTAGATTTAATATATTATTCCAGGGTGAAAGAGGCTCGTAAGGCTGCTGAATCTGGTGAAGGTCCACCTGTCCTGTACCTCAATGCTGGAGACACTTACACAGGCACCGCCTGGTTTACCATTTATAAGTGGAAGATAGCTGCTGAGTTCCTTAATGCTTTGCAGCCTGACGCTGTTGTAAGTATATGTGCGAAAGTTATCTGTCTTTATTACTTTGTTTCGGTTTGAGCAAGACGCAATGACGTCGGTGAGTCGTGTCCAATGTTTGAAGATTTTGTTCGCGGATATATACCTACGTGTTATTTTTCTATTTGGTTCCTTGTTTGTGTATGTCCGTTATTAGCAGGACGAAGCATTTTATGCATTGTAAATTACACCGTAATATAAAACAATAAAGACCATTACCGGAAGTTGGAACTCAAAAGATGAGAAAACTTATTAAAACAACTAATGCAGAATTTAATCATATCAAATGTTTTGTTTACACAGAAAACAGTATTAATAGAGTAGAGTATTTGAAGGTCCTTACACTAATATATTCGGTTTGTGTCACACAATATTTTGTAATATTGTATGTTACTCATAGATAATGAGATATTATAATTATGGTACAGTTTGAAACCGGTCTAGGTAATATCTGAGTTTATTAATAACAAAAAAAATTTAATTGGCTAGTAAAGTTTTCATGAAAACAATAATGTTTTAATATTGTTATAAACCAATATCACTTAAGAAGATTTATTTTCCAATTAATTGATTTGAAATAAGGCATATAAATTACAGATATGAAAATAAGATAGATATGAAATACTCAAATGTAAATTTTAATAATAATAATTTATTTATTGCAAGAATATGGTACAAAATGTTAAGGTTGTGTACAGTCATTCACATATTCTGCCAAAAAACAAAATTAATTGAATACTCTTATCCTATAAATTACTGGTTCATATTATTATTTTTGGGTTGTACAATCCGTTTAACGAAAAGCTTCAGGCTATATCATGTTACGGCCGACATAACAAGATCAAATTCGCGGTCAATTAACATTTTTTACATACATACTCTTTTAAAATATTTTAACGAAATGTTACACATTTGCGAAACTCATACGAATTACGCTTATTCGCTCAAGTTCAAAGTATTCGTTACGCCCTGTGGCTAAGATGTTGGATGGAATTGTGGTTGCTTTGTGGAGGCGTAAGCTGTAACGTGCTTCTTGTGTTGTCATGTTTACGTAATGTGTTTACAGCTCTGGCTACAGGGCCTAGATATTTAGGAAATTTGATTTGCCATTCCATTTTCAAATAAGTTCTATCAGCAGGTAGTTGGATTTACGGTATTTGCGTCTATATTTATATTTAACTTATTTTTGCATCGATTTATAAATGAAATCTATAGACAAAAAATTTGTGGTTTTTGCTAAACATAAAGATAATTGTAGAATTACTTTTTGCACGTGCATTTTGAATATGCGTCATACAGTTTATGAAAAAGACTTAGGTACTTAGGAACTAGAAAAAATACCGATTAGGAATTAAAATAGGATGTTACTCTGCCCTGGATCCGCTATTGACCTAAACGGAACCTCGGTTTTCTTCCTCTGAAATAATATGATGAAATATATTCATGATGTAGGCCGGCAACGCACTCGCGAGCCCTCTAGCAATGAGAGTGTCCATGGGCCGCCGCCGACACTCTCATTGCCATATCACTAAACATCAGGTGAGGCTCTTGCCCGTTTGCCCCCTGTTCTTTAAAAAAAAGTATATTATAATATTAACTATAGTTTTACAATGAACCAAACAAATAATAGTAATGTTACGAATACAATTTAATTATGTTACTTTAAACTAAATTATCATCAAGAGTTATGTTCTAGATGTGTCATATCACATTTCTGAGACTGATTTTCTATGTAATTTACATAACAAACAGTAGTTAAACAATGTTTTATGTAATGAAGTGTTTGTTATTATATATTCTTGACGTTATCAGTATCATACTTGTCTGTTATTTCTGCTTTAAATTTAGTTGAATACTTAATTCGAATTTTAGGTATACTTAGTATAAGGTTAATTCGTAATATATAGTTATATATTATTTTTTTATATATATATATTGTTTCTTTTATATAATAGATATAAAAGAAACAGTTATATTAGAATAACAGTACGGATGTCCGTGAGCCTACATAATGATAATTGTGTTTAATTCGCAGAGTGTATTATTCTAAAGTGTGATACCTGCTTAAAGGCACAATATACAGTCTTAATATCGGGAATATTTTCAATTAGAATGTAGGGTTTTACATCTAGGTTTTACGAAAGGATTTTTCTTTGAAATTACGTAATGTGGAACATTTTTTTAATTTACCATACCGTCAAACATTAGTCTTTTGTGCCTACCAATACGAAGTAATTATTTAAACCGTTCAGTGCCATCCCGTCTCATCGGCAATAGCATAACAATCAATGTTTATTAAGTCTAATTAAAAATCAGGCGAATTTAATTTATAAAAACCTTCGTACTAAAGAAACTTATCGCAAATTAAGATGTGTATTTTGACATACGAGAGTTATACTCATCGCTAGTCTCCATTCTGAATCTTAATTTTAGATCACGTTCTAAATATCAATTAACAACTAAAGAAATTTTCGTTCGTACTTATGTGGTTCACTTGGGTTTGGGCAAAGGATTTTTGATTTCCAAACCGGCACACATCTGCCAAGTGCGTGCCAAATTATTAGCTGAAAACGCCACTTGTACATCCATTTTCACATCAAAACGAATCCCGAAACACAAAGGCTGGTTAAATCAATCACCAAATGAAATGACATTTTCATAGCAGTGAAAATTTTCTATCGGACACCGCTCGGTTGAGCTATATTTATTGCTCTCGTACATACGGCCTTATGTATTGAAAATCAATAACTACTCTAATTGTTGCATGCGTTACACAATGTAAAATTACAGTATAAACAAGAAATTGTATTAGTTGTTTTCTTTAAGACACCGTGACTATGAAATATGTATATGTTTAACCGACTTATCGGAACAATTTAGGTAATTTTTAGGTTATTTTTATAGATATTTTCGATACGTCTATTAATTACTCTTGTATGTATGTATGTTGACTCTGTTTCCGCACTTTGACACTCAATAGGTCCATTGTGCGTGAAATATTATTTACTCTTATTGGACGTATGTTGTGTTCGTGACACTATTGATTATAAACTAAACTCGAAATCTATAGTTATATCACCAAGGAAGAATAAGAATAAATATGTAAGTTCAATTTATTTTTACATAGACATTAACGCTAACGCAATATTTAAAATGTTTCCACTAACACAATACACTAAACCTACTAGTTTTCTTAACTAACTATATTACAGTGGTGAAGGTTTTGTGCTTGCTTCTTAATGTGGTTTCGGGTGGTTTAAGAGCTACTTTCTTTATTGTAATATGAAATAAACTAACCTATATGTTACTTTAATCATTTTTGCGTACTATTAAATGTGTACAATTATATATTTATATATTTTTTTTTTTTCAGTCGCTCGGAAACAACGAATTCGATACGGACAAGATAAGCCTCTCTCCTCTCATGCAAAGCTTAAACACCGTTGTTATTGCTACAAATGTAATCGTTAACACCCCTGAAGCCAACGAAAAGATAAAAAAATCTGTTGTACTGAATATAAACAATGTTCTCGTTGGTATTGTTGGCTATCTAACCCCTTCCTCGTCTATTTTAGACAGCGCCGGCAACATTGAATATATCGACGAAGTTCTTGCCCTTACAGAAGAAGTGAATAATCTAAAAAAACTAAACGTTGACATAATTATTGCCTTGGGACAATCTTCACAAAAAGATTTAGATGTAGCAAGAGAAGTACAAGGAGTTGATATAGTCATAGCAGGCAATCAAAATATTTTTTACACCAATGGTACGACACTAAAGAGCGGAAAGGACGACCCACAAAACATTGTGATAATAACCCAGAAATCTGGAAAACGCGTACCAGTTATAAAAGCATATGATTATTCAAAATACTTAGGAAAGATTGCCACTAAATTTGATCGTAATGGAGAATTGATTAATTATGACGCCAACTACATTGTACTCGATAATTCAATTCCACAGGATCTTGAAGCTGAACGTATGGTAGAAACACTAAGAACTAATTTAAAGTCTAGTTCAGAAATTGTAGGTAAGACAGCAGTTGTTTTAGATGCATCCTCTTGTAAGAAAGAAGAATGTAATTTTGGCAATTTAGTGACAGATTCCGTTATACTGCATTACTCAGTTAATTATCAAGCTGATTGGAGATGGACCGATGCTGCAATAGCTATAATTCATGGAGGTGCTTTAAACGGTAAGATCGCACCCGCTCAGAGGCCAGGTGATATCACGAGAAATGATTTGCTGTCAGCTCTCCCTGCGACAAATAACTTAGTAGTAGTTAATGTAACTGGAAAAATTATAAAGGAGGCTCTCGAACATTCAGTCTCAAGTTATACAACTTCGGGATCAGACAGATTCCTTCAATTATCCGGTATAAGAGTTACATACAATTTTGATAACGAACCTGGGTCTAGGGTTGTGAATGTACTAGTACGCTGTTGTAGATGTACGGTTCCCGACTTTTATGCAATTCAGGACACAAGGGAACACAAAATTATAATGCCATCCTCTCTAGCTAACGGCGAATTTGGTTATTCAATGTTCAAAAACTTACCAAAGATAAATCTCAATTATGATGAAGTTCACTGTGTGTCGGAATTTCTTAAACTAAGAAATCCTGTATATCCAGAAATTGCAGATCGTGTTACGCTACTAAACACTGATTCTGTGCCGGGGTCTGCTCATGCAATAAAGGCAACAATATTCCTGCTAGTCGCCATTATAGTAAACAATTTAATTGCCTAACTATGTAACTAACTATCTTTATTGTATAACTAAAAATCTTTATACTTCAATAATATGTTTATCTCTTACACGTCTTTCTTTTCTTTTCTCTCTGGGCCGCAACTGGTATTATACTTTACATAATAATGCTAAATTATTTTTATTCCAAAAATAAAACAATATTACGACATTTTTTATTAATAACTATTAAATTATCTACTATGCATGGGCTTAAAAATATTAATAATTTAAATAAATTATATATGCGTGTTTGCCTTACACAATAAATAGCTCGAATGTAAAAAACTGATAGGTACTGTTTAATTTTGTTTGTATATTTTTTGTTGCAGTCGCTGGGAAATCATGAATTCGATAATGGAATAAACGGCTTAGCACCATTTATTGCAAACTTATCCTGTCCTAATCTTGCTACTAATCTGATTCTGGATGACGAACCGATTTTAAAGGCGGAAGTTAATTTAAAGAACTCGGTTGTGTTTGATATCAACGGAGTTAAAGTTGCGGTGATTGGTTATTTAACGCCTGACACAAAATTCTTAGCTATAAGAAATAATGTAACTTATATAGATGAGGTAATTGCTATAAAAGCAGAAGTCAAAAGACTTCAGAAGGAAGGAGTAAACATTTTCATTGCTTTAGGACATTCGGGTTTTGTTAAAGATTTAGAAATAGCTAAAGAAATTGAGGATATCGATTTGGTCATCGGTGGACATACAAATACTTTCCTCTGGAACGGTCCTACTCCTGATATCGAAAAGGCACAAGGTCCTTATCCAATGATAGTCAAACAAGAATCAGGAAGAAAAGTTCCTGTAGTACAAGCTTATGCTTACACCAAATATATAGGATACATGCATCTTACATTTGATATGCAAGGAGAAATCAAATCAATTGGAGAAACTAATCCAATTCTGTTAAATAGTAGTATTCCGGAAGATCTTGAACTTCTAGCGATTGTTAACAAGTATCGCGATTCAATATTAAAACTTACAGATGTGATAGTTGGTAGCACCTCAGTTTTTCTAGATGGCCAATCATGCCGTTTAAGGGAGTGTAATTTAGGTAATATGATTACAGATGCAATAGTGCAGAAATATGCCTCTGAGTATACAGGACCCGGTTGGACAGATACGCCTATTGCTATTACTCAAGGAGGCGGTATTCGAGCTTCTATTAGTCATGTAAATAAAATAAGTGATATAACGTGGGGTGACTTGCTCACAGTTATGCCCTTTGATGATAAAGTTGTCAAAGTGACATTACATGGTTCAGACGTGCGTATAATGTTAGAACACTCTGTTGCCGCATACAATACCATACGTGCCCCTGGACAATTTTTGCAAATTTCCGGAATGCAAATAGAATATGATTTTAGTAGAAGCCCCGGTAATAGAGTATCAGAAGCTCTAATATTATGTGGAGAATGTGAAATACCACTTTATTTACCTCTCAATGATACGAGACCTTATAATATTCTTATAAATGGATTTTTATCTATGGGTGGCGACGGTTATTCGATATTTATTGGCAAACCAATTGTCCATTTGAAATTCAACGAATTGGAAGCTACTACTGATTACGTAAACAAAACTAGTCCTGTCTATCCTGCTATTGAAGGGCGAATTATTATTTATAACGAGAATGCTTTAAGTTTGGGACATATAAATTCTTTATCGGTGCTTACTCTGTTTATTTCGGTTATAGTTTGCATGATTATAATTTAGGAGTTTCTAGAATTTCACGTAAGGTGATGTTTGTTTTAACATTCATTCTTTATGTTTTAGCAAAAAAACTAAGAATTATAATGTGATAAAAGCGAACGATATGAAATATCAAACTGTGATGATTTTTGTAAATAGCTCTTTGCTATTTTATTTGCTTTAATAAATAAGTTATAGTAAAATACCATAAACGTAGTTCAATCAGTTGCTATTTATTTTTGTTTTATTCTGTTATATGGATGACATAATTATATGAATTAAATGGATCAAAACATTCGAGCACTTTTATTGTTAACTATAAATAAAAGGCACAACACACAAAATCTATATTATATATTATGCATGTTGCTTCTATCCTTAATGATTTGTAATTGTTCGTGTAGGTAACATATAACAAGACATTTATTAGCAATATATTAAAAAAACTAATATTGGGATGCCCCAGAAATATATTGTCTTTTGTTACAGTCCCTCGGAAACCACGAGTTTGATCAGGGAGTCAGTGGACTAACTCCGTTCATCGAAAATTTGAAATCCCCAGTATTAGCCGCTAATTTAATACTAACCAAAGTTCCAGAACTAGAAAAAGAAGTCAATTTAAGAAACTCCATTGTTTTTAACATATCTGGGACTCCTATCGGAGTTATAGGATACCTCACACCCGAAACAAAACATTTAGTTTTACCAAATGATGTAGAATATATTGAAGAAGTTACAGCTCTTCAGAGAGAGGTGAAAAACTTAAAAGAAGATGGTGTGAAAATAATAATAGCGTTAGGACATTCAGGATATTTAAAGGATTTAGAAATAGCAAAGAAAGTAGATGGGCTTAGCTTAGTTATAGGTGGTCATACAAATACATTCCTTTGGAATGGAACAAGTCCAGACACTGAGAAGATTATCGGGCCATATCCAACTTACGTTACTCAGACTTCTGGAAAACAAGTGCCGGTGGTGCAAGCATATGCCTACACAAAATATTTGGGAAAACTGCATATGGTTTTCAACTCTGAAGGAGAGCTTTTGAGAGCAGATGGAAATCCAATACTATTAGATAATTCTATACCGCAAGACCCGGAGGTGTTGAATATTATAAATCAATACAAAGAAAAAGTTTTAAATTATACAGAAGAAGTTATTGGTAACACGTCAGTGGTTTTAGATGGCTTAAGTTGCCAACACACAGAATGTAATCTCGGTAATTTGATCGCCGATGCTATGGTATACAGGTACGCTATGGAATATAATGGAGAACACTGGACGGATGCACCGATCGCAGTCATTCAAGGTGGAGGAATACGATCTTCTATTTCTGTTACGAAAATTCCAACCACGATAACGAAGGGAGACCTAATAGCAGTATTGCCATTTGAAGGAATTTTGGTACTTGTAAGAATGACTGGCACCATATTAAAAAAAATGCTTGAACATGCAATTGCAAATCTAAGTGACTTAGATCCTCCTGGAGAATTCCTGCAAGTGTCTGGTTTAAAGGTTACGTATAATGTAGATAAGCCAATAGGCTCAAAAGTTATAAACATAATGGCAAGATGCGGGAATTGTTCGATACCGTTATACTCAGATGTCACTGAAAACGAAGAATACAATGTTATAATGCCTAATTTTATTTTTAACGGTGGTGATGGCTATAGTATGTTCACAGGTTTACCAGTACGATCATTAACTTATGGAGAATTTGATGCTACAAGTTCGTATATTAAACAACACAGCCCAGTTTGGCCCGAAATTGAAGGGCGAGTAATTCTGAGCCAAACTTCAGCAACAGATGGTTCTTACATATTAAGACCAACTATAATTTATATTGCAATTGTAATAACAACAATATTGCATATTTTACGAGGGTGATAACATTTAGTGATATTTTTTGCTAAATAACCTACAATACCCCTAATGTCAGTATTAATTAATATTAAGAACCTAATGAATAAAATGCCATAAAATTTGTATTCCTTTAAAGAAATATATTGTTATTTATAAATAAAAATGTTATTATGTACTGGCTTTTCATTTCCATAAATATATTAAAAAACATTCAAAACATGATTATGCTTTACTCAAAACACCTTTAGTAAAGTTAGTAAATGTTTTCTTCCAGTCGCTGGGAAATCACGAATTTGACGAAGCTGTGGCTGGATTGGTACCGTTCATTAAAAACTTAACATCGCCCGTTTTAGCTGCAAACCTACTTTTAGATAATGTACCAGAACTAAAAGAAGAAACTAATTTATATAAATCTATTATACTGAATAAAAAAGGCGTCAATATTGGTATCGTTGGATATCTTACGCCAGAAACAAAGTTTCTAGCACCAAAAACTAAAGTTGATTATGAAGATGAAATAACGTCAGTACGAAGGGAAGTTAAGAAATTAAAACAAAACGGAATTGATATTATTATCGCTTTGGGGCATTCTGGCTTTATCAAAGACTTGGAAATCGCTACTGAAGTTGAAGATATTGATCTTGTAATAGGGGGACACTCGAATACGTTTTTATCAAATGTTAATACCACGGAAATTCCTGAATTTGTACAAGGTCCATACCCAACAATTGTCATGCAAAAATCAGGGAGAAAGGTGCTTGTTGTGCAAGCATATGCTTACACAAAATATATGGGTAGTTTGTTTTTAAAATTTAATGAGAAAGGAGATATTATGGACTTCGATGGCAAACCCATTCTATTGAATGAAGAAATTCCACAAGATCCTGTAGTTTTACAGATAGTCGAAAAATATCATACTGATATTGATCGCATTAATAATGAAATTGTAGGAGCTTCCATGACGTTTTTACAAGGAGACACTTGCAGATTGTTTGAGTGCAACTTAGGAGATTTTATCTGTGATACTATGCTAAATTATACAAAAAGGCATTATATGGAATTTTCACAAGTAAATATTGCATTAATTCAAGGAGGTAGAATCAGAACGTCTCTAGATCAACCTAAAAAACCTTACAATCTCACAAGAGGAGATTGGATAACCGTAATACCGTTTTCAGATACACTTTGTATAGTTAAAATGAATGGAAGTGTATTGATGCAAGCGCTAGAACATTCAGTAGACTTATGGAGAAAAATTGATACACCAGGACAATTTTTACAAATGTCTGGAATGGAAGTTACTTATGATTTAGAAAAAATTCCAGGTCATAGAGTTGTATCCGCAAAGGCTATGTGTATTGGATGTAGTAAATTAATAGATGTACGTAATGATTTAAAATACAATATTCTTATGTCAGCATTTTTGGCTGATGGCGGAGACGGCTATTCTATGTTCGAGAATTTGGAGAAAGAATTTGTTTCCTTCAATGAAGTTACTTGCGTTTTAGATTACTTGGGTATTTACAGCCCTATAAATCCTAGAGTAGATAAACGCATAACAATATTAAATGAAGATAAGGTTCAAGATTTTGTAAATGATGTATCCATAATTGATAAATTCTCTCCATCGAGTGGGAAAGCAATTTATCTAGACTCTTTATCAATTTTTATGTTATTTGTTGGAGTTACTATTTTTCTTTTTTAAATAAGTGAACCTTAGGCATCATTAGATAAATTTAAATTTTATGAGGAATGAAATGCGTAAAAATAAAGCAGGCTTTTTTATGACAAGACACTCATACATAATATATTATTATTTAATACAATAGAGTAAGTAGTTTTTAGTATGTAACGAAAACATAGCAATGATTTATCACGTTAACTATATTATAAGTAAAGAAATGCATTCGAAAACTGTAAACCTACTTGTGTATGATTGGGAGTCATCCTCCCACTAGTGTATGTAAGCTCGCAAAGTTTTTAAAATACTCAATAACTGGTATTTTTGTACAATCTTAAAACAAAGTCTATTAAAAATTCATTATGAACAACAGTTCGCGATCATAAAACGAAAGTTAAGTACATAATAATATTATAGTGAAGTTAGCTTTATAAAACTTTACTTGGTTTAATTTTCTATCAATCTCTCGATCACCTATTTCTGCCTAAACCTAAACAAATAAATATATTCGTTTAATTTAGTTCTATGTTACTAAATAGAAGTAATGCAAACAAATCCAAAGTCAAAAGATATTTAAGCTTCTATTAAATGACAATTACTATCAACCTCATTTTAATGACTAGCGCAATCTATCGCTTGAGTTAGCAATATCCAACCTATGCGGTAATTTTGTCTACTTTATGAATGATAAATTACACGTTAAAACTTGACGTTTGTTTTCGTGTTTATAGACATGATACGTCATAGTGACTTTCGACACCATTTTGCTGGAAGCGTTTTGGCGGGTTCTTGAAATTATTAATTTTTGATTTACATTTATAAATTATTCAGAACAGAATAAAAAGAAACTGTCATAAAAAGCTTCCATTATGAATAAACTGAAATGTTTTTAAAATCATGTTGAATCAAATCTAGTTGACCTGTTTATTATTACCACTTAACAATTGTAATAATTATAATTTTATCTCAAATTATATTTTGGGTAGTAGTATCTTAAAGTAAGTACTAAGAGTAGAAATAAGTAGAAAAGAGGTTTAACTGTATAAAATTGTATTTTATTTTATTATTGAATTACATTAAATTATATGTCAGTATTATTTAAGTATTATCAGTGATTTAAAATTATTAATTATTCTTATCAGTGTAACATATTAATAATATTGTATAAACTAAAAGCAAAATATATTTTACACAACAAAAACAAAGGTAAATGAAAAACAAAAATCATAATTACGTCATAAATATTAGAATGGTTTCAATGTCCAATCCACCTTCTGGTTATAACCATACAAAACCAAGCCTTGCAATATAAATAGACATTGTTTAAGTGCTTCCTGACAGTCACATAACTCAGTACTAGGTGCAAAACTATCTAACTCTTCACATAAAGCACAAATTTTATGATAAAATTTTCTTACAGTATCCATATCACCATTTTGTAATCTATCTATTATGTCTGTTGTTAACCATTTGTTTTTATGCCTTATGATTTTGTTTGGAATCCTCCTTCTATGCATAAGCAATTGAAAATATGTGGGCCAAAGGTTGACACAAGCTTCACACATGCAAACAAACTTGTATTGGAACCTAAGAGCTGATTGTCGTTCCGTACAGTCCTCTAATCCATGATGGAACCTATAAATTGATTACATGTTTTATTGTGTTACATGGAATTAACAAATTAGTCTAACCCTTTCAGGAGTCAACTTATTTAACTAAAACTTTGTATAAATAAATAAATAATAGAAAAAAACAATTAATATAGGTGTGAATAACATATCAACACTACACTTTATAAATATTAATACAAGGTAAACTCTTTAAACATTGTCCTTTATAACAATAAACTCCCTGTAACATTGAAGTGAGCCCAACTTGGTTTGTGCTAAAACCCACATATTGAAACACTATAGCGATACGCCATTCTGTATTACGAAGAAATGTGTTCATATTTGTAGACAGTAAATATTTATTATCGGTATTATTGTTTATGTTATGTTATCAGGTAAAAAAAGAGAAGCTCCCAAACATCCGAGGTCGGTCTAGACCAAGCATACTGGGTACCTATCCCAGTATCAGTCGTAAACCTACGTTGAAACTGTTAATATGGCCAGTAAACGGAAAGCGATAAATGTTTTCGAAAAAGTTTGTGTACATATTAAAAATTCTTGTTAATTTGGTTGTTTTTTTGTTGTCTCCATATAACGATATATCTCTACAACGAAAAAAATGCTGAGTCCCTAGAGTTTCGTTATAAAGAGTTTACACTGTAATTGTAATACATTTCTTTTTTTTTTAAATACCTCAAAAATAAATCTCAAAATTACTTACCAATTAAGAATTTATAAGGTACATAGTTGTATTCAAATATTATAATATAACAAAAAGGTACTTTAATCTTGTATATATAATTTGCTTTTTACTCACCCATAATTATCAAATATCTGCATTCCTTTTTTAATTGGTCTCAGAGCAACCAATTTCATTTTAGTCGTCCCATGTTTTGTGAATCTTACAACATTTGGTGCACATGAATGGTTAAATAGACTGTGGAAAGCATATGCTCCACTACTAACATTTATTTCTGATACATATTTCCCTTCACCATTATCAGTAGTCACTGTAAGTCCATGCATATTTGTTGGAACTGTCATAATATGAAGTAATAGTAAGCCTGCCACACATTGGCAAATTTCATTTTTTTCCTCATCACTATCAGCATTTAAGAAGTCTGTTTTATCCAGCAAAAATTTTAAAAACACAGCTGCAGTCACTGATTTCTGAAAAATGTCTGATATGGATCTTTTATCAAAATTAGTGGCCAGTGTATGTATTGATGTATAGTATTTGGAATCATAAATCCATTTGTCACCAACTTTTACATGGCCATGGTACTCACTGCCTACATTTGATTCAGCATCTTCAATTATTTTATATAGGCTTTTCCAATCGTCATGTTCACTCCTAGCTTTTATTACAATGCGTAAAGCCAGTAATTCAAGCTTTGTGAAGCTCATATCTAATAGTGTAGGCATTAATGGACATTCAACATAATGATATTCTTTCCATGAATTAGTTCTGCATTCTTCACTACAATATAAAGCAAAACAGCAATATTTACATGGAATAAGATTTATTTGTGTTGAAAGACAATGATTGCATGCAAACAACATCTGGTCTCTTGATATGATCTGAGTGTATGGCTGTTCTTCAACCAATATTTCACCAACATTTATATCTTGCTTTGCTACAACATGTCTTCCCATTTCCTTAGAAGAAACAACTTTGAGCTTTAAATTTGCCCCTACATATTGTTCACTTTTTAGGCCTTTAAATGACAAAATATCTTGAATTTCTGGGTCTTCTTCAACCTTTTTAATCTTACATAAGGCTTCAATGCACAACTCTTTTCTTTTAATTAATTTATCCTTAATTTGTTCAGAATATTTATATGAAAAACAAAGATCAATGTCTCGTAAACAACCCTCAAACTTACTTAATTCAAAAAATACTGCAGATCTGTTTGATAAAGCTAAACAAAAACTTATAGAATCAGATGGGGCATACATTAAAGACAAATTATAATACTGCCAAGCTTTATATAGATCTTTTTTTGTATAGCACTGGTTGCCCAGGTTACGAAAGTGAGTGGATGCATTTTCATATTTACTTACTTCTAAAGCATTTGGAAAGAAATTATAATCATCCAAGATCTTGTACACAAACAAAACTCTATCATTATTGTTATCCTTTTTCCTGAGTTCCTGAGACATATTTTCAATTTTACCATCCGTAGTTAGTTTTTTGATAATACTCTCGTATACCGTATCGATAATCATCTTGGAAGATGTCTCACTTTGCGACACCTTTAATTGTGATCAATCTGGGCTGTGAAATGGTATATGTTATTGAACAAAGATTAATGATGCAAAAAATACCAATCAATAAATCGGAAAAAGGTAAGAATTGAATTCAATTACAGAGTAAATGAAAGGTAAATGTAGTCATATGTAATACATTCTAGTTAACTGTTTTCAGTGTTAACAGAAATAGTTACGGTTCTACTACACCCGAAGCTAATGGAAGATCTATTTTTACCTCAACCGGTAGCTCCACATCCAGTGATTAAACAATTAATATCTGATATTTCTGCTTCTTCTATTATGAAACTGGATGAGTATTCTACTAATAAATTATGGGATTTAATAACAATGATATTTAAATGGCAAATATCCGTCGGAACAAATCAAAATATTTTTGACATAACCCGGCGACATCTATCTGGTATTGCAGCTCTTATGCCTATTACTTTCCCTAAAAATATATTTAAAGAGGCAATTGACAACTTTGATACGCTGATAAATAAACTTTCCGATGAGGATTATAAAGATTTAAGTAACACAATAATACTTTGGTTCACTCAATATCACTCGAAAATATCCGTTTTGTTAAGGTTAGGACTTCAGAATAGAGATGGTTCTATCAAATTACCAGCTATGATAAACATAAAATTTCTAAAGAATCTGGGTGAAAACATTTATAAACACGATAAGAAAACCTATATTGATGACTATGAAGTTAATAGCTGCGATGATAATGAAATCAACTGTCTTTTAGCTCCAATAGAATCAGTTTCACCAAAAAATAATTATAGCTCTTTCAAAAACGCGGAGATCAAAGGATCTTTTTTAAATAATATCGAAATAAGTCACGTTAATGTATTTAACAATGATATAAATTTTATACCTACTGTTCCGAGATCTACAAATGAAGATCTTCTTGAAATGTTAAAGAATGAAGCCTAAATGAGTGCAACGTTTATTAAGTGGTAACATTCTTAAACCGATTCTTTTGTTTTTGGTCGGGGAATTCCAAAACATATTATTTAATTTTATAAAAAAGAATTGTATATTTAATTATAGGCAGCGGCACGTAAGTCTAGCGCTGGCCGATACGTGGAGGGGATTGCTGCGCATGTGTACTGTGGTGCGGGGGCCGGAATGCGACTGGACAGCCAATCGACGCTCTTCATTCCGCTAGCCCTGAGGGGGCGAATGAAGAATGAAGGGCTTATTTTTTACTTCTGCGCAATAACGGTCAGCGCTAGAGTTTCGTGCCGCTACTTGTATGAATACTATGACGTCAATAGATGTCACGTTTCTGTAACAACATACTATTTACATAACTCAGCTTCTTTTGTATAATATATACAATATGAATCTCGTCCCTTCCGGCGAAATTGAGGTTTTGTTTTTTTTTCCCAACAAAAGATTTAGACTGACTACACAAGACTTGCATACACAATACAAAGCAAAAAATTCTCAGCCAAATAATCCAGTCTTGCAGATTATGAAACTTGCACAAAAAGGCCATACAATAAACAAAAAGTGACATGGAGAACGAATATTAAACGCGTTATATCAATTTAATTATTTAATGACAAAAAACAACGAAAATCTAAACTTATCAAATTATTTAGTCCTTTAGTACGTTGAATATTATAAATTCTAATTTAAAGTTTTTCTGAACATCTATATTTAAAAAAAAAAAAGTACAAAGGGGGAAGTTTTCAAATGCACTCTCTAACCTCTACAGATTGAAGAAACATCATTATTAAATAAAACATGTTTTTTATTTTAAAAAAATATTCATTTTAAAATCAGACATCTTTGTTATTTACAAAACAAACTTGTTATATTTACAGTACAGTCAAAGGCACATTTACATAATTATAGTAAAAAAAAATAATCCTTTGGATAAGTATGTTTACTCATTGCATTTAATTGTTAATTGCAACTTCTGATCACATAGTACGAGTGTGAAATAAATACAGTTAAGTGTTTACCCCATTATAAACTGCCTAAGGGTCAAACAGATTGAAAACTTTTTCACAATTTTAAAGTTTTAGAAGTTTCATTACATTACATTTCAAGACTTGTTCACAATTAATTTTACAATAATTATAATGTACCAAAAATTAAATGTTTACTGAAAAATTGGGTTTATAAGCTAACATCACACATGTCAAATAAATTAGAAAAATTAAATGGACAAACAAATTCCAAGCTTATCTTAAAATACATCAATCCTAAACTAATAATAAAAAACAACAGCCATTATAACAATTTTAATGTATCAAGTCTTTGTTGCAATGAATAAAATATATTATTAAGATGTTCATATTTTTTATTTGTAATTTGGCTCCACAATTCCTTACACTATTGATCACAACAAATACAACCAATTTATCAAATTAAAAAAATGTTTTCTATCACGAACACAGTACTAATAAAATACTATAAAAACCTTTGACAAAACCTAAATAGTTATTTATTCATGAGCTGTATGGTTTAAATTTTCTGAGAAGTTTAATTTGTCAAATTGTTTTTCATTACTTGGGTTAACTACCAACCTATTCATGGTTCCAAAAGCATTAAAGATTCATACCATTTGTTTTGCTGGTAATTAATTATTCATGACAATAGAGAGAGAGTTTTCATATGTTTTGAGAGATCAAAACTTATGAAACTACTCAAAATCACACTGGACAATGTCCACCTACCACCTTCAAATAGTAGATTCCTTTCCTAGTTTTAGTTAAGACTAGATGAACTTACGACACTCCTTCCAATATCACACCATAGTTTCATGCTGATATGTCACATATTAACTAAAACCCGAACTTCACTATACTTATTCACAACACTTCACTACAGTTACTATATAAAAGACGGTCTTAATGGTGAAAAACTAGTATCTGGTAGTACACTAGCATCTCCATAGATTGGATTGGCAGGTCCATTGGAGGCGTAGGGACTCCTAGACCATGTACGAGTCCGAAGTGTTGGAGTTTCAGGCAATACTGTTGGTACTGGCTCAGTGGGAAGCCGTATTGGAGCTTTACTTTGTAGCTTTGATTGCACTGAAAATAAATGTTACAAATAGAAATTATTTATTTTTGACACAAGGTAGTCGATTATTTTTCTTAATAAATAAGAATTAAAGAAACTATACCGTAAAAAATGTACTTTACTTTAGATTTCCCTTTTTATATCAATATCACATTGCATTGGAATAAAGAAGACAACTACAAACATGTTATAAAAAACTTACCATATATATATCCAACTGCAATAGCAGTGCATGTCAAAATTGTAGGAATATATGGGCTCAGAAGGGAAAACAAAGCACCAAGTAATGTGCCGCAGCCTATATCACATTCCCTTTCAACCTCCACTCTTAGTTCTTGAGAGGTCAATCGTGATGCAATAGTGACAAATCCAATACCGCACACATCACTTTCACTTTTCACTGTAACTATCATTTCACTTTCTTTTACACTTGGCTCTAGTTTCAACCCAGGCGATGTGGTCATTTTTATATGTTTCATTGCTCGTGGGTGACCATGAATTGTGAAGTGGGCTGGTGGGTTCTGAAGAGACACTTTGGTTTCTGATACATGAATTGGAGGTAATAGAAGAACTTTGGTACAGGCTCGGAATATACCCCATTCTGCACATAGGTCCACCTCTAATGCTTGTGTGAGTTTTATAGCGGGGATAACTGAACAACCCAGTTGACCTGAAAAAGTAATTAAGTACAGTAAACCCCCTTATAACACGGTACTCTTATAACGTATTTCATATTACGCGATTTCTTGTATAACACGGGTAGTCCCCTATATAACGCGGAGATTTCACTTGTTACATTTCTAGAAAGATTTATACGCACTAATTTTTTAGTTCATAGCATAGTTTTTACTTAATATTATAAATCCCCATTTATTGAACAGTAGGTAATAAAAATGAAGTATAGGGTTTTGTTTATTCAAAACAACTTTTTTTTTGTCTTCCTCCATGCTGCAGGATTATTACAGAGATACATTGTCGCTATATTGAGTTAACATTAATTATTTTCTGAAAACACTAAGCCACAAAAGAGGTAATATAGGCAAAATTATTATTACCATTAACAATATCCAAGACTGGTTGAGCTGTATGCGGAGCTTTGGTTCGACATGAAAAAGGCAATTGCACCTCAAGACCTATAACCGCATACTTCTGTTCTTCAGTGCACAGCAATGGCCCCGTGCCAAGATCAGCATCGATGCTTAGAGGTATGAGAGAAGATGGCCACTCGCCAGGGAGGAACTCCATCTAACAAAAACATGTATTTAAATTAAAATCTATACTTATTATATAGCCCGATTGTAAAATTTCGATGCAATTCTTTTTACAAATAACATATATGGAGGAAGGTTGGTCTTTAAATAGAAATATCTATGATTGTATGAATTACCAATCCAATCCAGTTTATTATTAGTACTTAATTAAGTGAAAAGATTTGTTTAAGGGGTTAAAAGGAACTTTATTAATATATAGCAAGGAAGATAGTTATAACCTGTAAATCTTTCTCAATAAATAAAATACACCATAATAAATAATTATTAATATCATTATAAAACGTGTCTTGTTTACGACCTTATGGAAAAATATTGATATTAAAAAAATATTAAGAGCCCTATATTCAGTAAAAATTCTCAGTATTGGTTGGGCCTTTAGTTAAGGATTGGAAACCCACCTTTTGTCTGGAAATCTTATTAAGTGTCCTAGACCATTATAATTTTAGCATGTGGATAGCATCCAAAAGTTTTGTTTTACATAAATATTATTGTACTGTTGCCTTTAAATTTTTCCTTTGCGTAAGCTATTAAGTCTTTTGAAAATGGTTCTCGGCGAGTGCCCACAGAGTTGCAAAACAATAACAGCTATACGGTTTTCTTTCAATTTCCGCTCCATGTGAAAAATTACGGAAAGTGATTGTTTTTTGTTTTAAAACAATAGTCAAATTCAAAAATAGAACGCAATTATTTTTTAATAAAATCATTCATGTTCGAAATTTAAAAATAATGTGCCAGTGACATAACTTTGGGACCGACTACGTATAATGCTCTTAGTGCCGAAAAATCATTAACATATTACCTTCTGCACGGGCACTTGATGCAACGTATATGCCGCGGGGGGCCTATCCAGGCGTAGTACGTGTTTTGCGGACACGTCTGTTGTTAAAATGGCAAGAGATACCCCGGTACCAACGTATACGTTCACGCCCGTTGGTGCACGCCAACCGACGCCCTCGAGGCATATAGCCCAACTGCCCGTACCTGCAAATCATTAAATATTGAAATAAAATTGAGTTTTACTATTTCACTGTATTTAGGGGTATTTACCCCTGACAAAACCCAGAATCTCCGGAATTCATTCAAAAATACGATAGATACTCTATCCGAGGTCCGTATTCCAGATTGTCACTCAAACTTAAAGCTAGTTTCAAGAACTATTTTTTCTATTCAAATATTTTACATATTTGACAAATGCAGATCTGTTGAGATTCAAACCATAGACACGTGCCATTTTTATGACTTCGTAATAAAACTAACCAATTTATAGGAAATTTTAGGCCAATATCACTTATCTTAAAAATTTTGATTATTTTCAATAAAAAAACAGTAAATCAAAACGGATAAAATACCTATAATCCTATTAACTCCAGTTTCCGAAGCAGCTATCCAAACTTCATCTGTAGCTGTATAGCCTCCGATGGAACTCTGGAAGCCCATAAATGCACCATTGCCCTCTATCGCTGATAGAAGTAATTCAGTTCCAAGACCACTGAAAGGTTATTACAGAGCGGATTAGAAAGAAATAGAATATATATAAAAAACACTGATTTTTCCGTATATTAAAAGAGAATTTAAGAATTAAACCATCTAACACTTGTTAGATTGTATGTGGAAAGAGAACCGACGCGATGTGGTGGTTATTACAATTAATATATGTAATTCTTATCTACGCGTTTTTATAACAAAAACATATACTTTATATTATCAAGATTACAGTCGAACTATATAAATCTGTGAATGTCTTTGTAAAAGAGCTCCTAGAAATTTTTGATGAAAGCGTGTTCAATTAGATTTTAAAATGATTAAGATTAAAAATGACATGATTTTTTGTTTTTCAGTTTTCAATTGTTGCAATCATGTGTACTGGACGTCTGTCGTCTCCACTACTATATATATAATTTTCCTTGTATATTTTAAATATCTTAATATAAATTGTCACTGACATTGTTATATTTTTCTTAATTAGGCTCTAAACATATACATAATTCGTTTATAAAACAAAAATATTTAAATCTAAAGTTCTATACGATTAAAATATATTTCCTTAAATAAAAGATAAGTCAATAATTACCCGCTAGATCGACGAACAATCGCCGTGTGTGGCGCTAGAACACTCATGTTCGCCTGAGGTGCGATCAGCTCCCGGCCAATAGAATTACGTAGAACTACGTGCAATGACTCGTCTTCGCCCGTTGGCTCTGCCGTACAATAATGCGGTACGGATACCTCGACATGGATCATCTGAACGACAAATTGTGTTTATTGCACACACTTAAACGAGGTCGTGTGTGTATATAGTGAAGAAGTATGAAGTATGTATATAGTAGGTTAGTTCGAAAATAGCACGCTCAGTTTTATTTATGAGTCCTAAAAGAATATATGCTTAAAAGATACAAGAAAATATAATATCACAAATGTTACACACATACACATTATATTAGAACATATAATGTTCGTAGGTATTATTGTGTAGTTCTATCTTATTAGTAGTACCTGTTAAGATATAAAAAATATCTGAGAAAAAATTAATTAAATTATTTGTGACAATAGATTGAATAAGTATAGGTCATCAAATTTTAATTAAAAAAAACACAAAATAAAACAAACAAACTATTCATTATTTATATATATATTGATTCAAAAATCTACTCGGCGTTGGCTCAACTTCTTGCCTTTAAAGAGAGAAAGAAATTATCACAAAACCAGAAATGACGCCAAAACGACATTGACTTTTTCTGAAGCTAGTTCACACTCAAACTCAGAATAGCTTTATTCATATAGCTAAACAAGTACACTTAAAAGGTAAAAAAAACAAATTAAATGAATTGTAAGTATTCATTTACTACCAGTTCGCAAGTCAAGGGTGTAGAGCGGGTAAGAAGAACTGGCAAGAAACTTTCCGCCACTCTTTTCAATCGCAAAGTTTTTAATACAAATTGTTTGAACTGGAGCAAATCAATCCCAAGGATTATGATCATTTAAGTATTCGTCACATTTATAAAAAGCTTTATTAATTAATTTACGTTAAAAAATACTCACACTTTCCCTATGTATACCATTCCTCTCATCACTGTGCTTGACCACCGCGACTCCATGACCAGCTTTCAGAGCTATTAGTTCCCCGTTCGGCCTCAAATCAAAAGCCTCCTCCACATACGCGACCCAGTTGCTTCTAGGAGACGAGTTCAGTTTGACAGTAGCCCCGACAGCTAAAGATAGACGATTGGAGGACATCTCTTGAGGTAGACCATCCACTGAAGTCCTGATCTCAGATACACCGAGAATTTCGATTGTGCTGTCCCAAGAACGCGTGTCTGATATCTAGAATATTAATAAATTTCATTCATTTTTTGGTCATTTCGAAACAGTCAATAAAAAAAGTTTTCAACACATTTATGATTTTAATTATAAAAATAATTATTTTGGGATGTGGTTCATTAATAGCCAGTGCTATTAATGAAACACTATATTATCCTGCCATATTATCCCATATGGCATATAGCACCAAGATATAGGACTAAGTGCAGGAAATACGCCAATTTTTATTGATACTTGCATCATTTAGTATTTAGTATTTTTTTAAGAATATCAGTTATTTTGATATAATGATGGAGCTCTGTCAAATATGTCAAATGTCAAATAGATAAAATCATTTGACAGCTGTCGAAATCAAATGTAAGTTTGAGTGACATTCTACAATACGGACCTACAAATTTAAAAAAAAAATATTAAAAAAAATTATGACAAGTACCTGTCCCATATTCCGTACTCGAACGTCGATAGCAATAACCCCAGCCTTCAACGGTACCACGCGAATTGACAGACCTTCAGCCGATGATCTCTCCAGCATATCTGAAACATTTACACAAATGACTTCCTAAGTTCAATTATAAATAAATAAAATAAATCAGTGGCGCTACAACCTCTTTAGGTCCTGGCCTCAGATTTCTGAATCTGTTTCATGATCATTTTTAAATCTAATAGGTAAGTGGGTGCCTCCAGTGCCTGACACACGTCGTCGACTTTTTGGGTCCAAGACATGTCGGTTTCCTCACGATGTTTTCCTTCACCGTTCGAGCAAATGTTAAATGCGCACATAGAAAGAAAGTCCATTGGTGCACAGCCGGGGATCGAACCTACGAGCTCAGGTATGAGAGTCGCACGCTGAAGCCACTAAACCAACACTGCTCATTTTAATTATAAAACTTTAAATTTTCGACCTGTTTACCATTAAAGTACAATCACCGCATTTCCTAACAGATACTAATACAATAAAACTAATGATAATTCATATCTAAGTACTTTTAAATAATGTTTAACGACTAACAGAACACACAGTGAGACAGAGACAGCGCTTGTAGCGGCTCTATTGAAGTGAAACTTCTTTAGAATCGTTGTGATTATAAACCGGATGCAACAGAAAAAGAGAGACAGAAACATATATTCATAAGATTAAACGTGTGAGAAAATGAGATAGATAAACTTTTTTATAATCGTAATTTCAAACCGGATGCAACGGAAAAACCGACAGTTAAAAAAGACAGAAACATAAATTCATAAGATTTAACGTGGGAGTAAATGAGATAGGAGGCATTATACAGCCTCTTTTTACTGCCGCTTTTTAATTTTATCCAATTTCAAACTTTCGTTGTTTTAGTTTTTATGAAATTAAAGATTTATATTAAACTTATAAATTAAAATTTATCATCAAAATATACTGTTTTTAAATAAATGTTTAATACATTTAGATAGTGAAAAATGTTTAATTTGATTAATTATAAAAACTTTGTTTTTGAAGGTTTCACTTCTACCACGTGTGAATTGCATATATGTTTTTTTTCATCATCATCATCCTGTTGCCTTGTGATATAAAAATCAACAATAACTCACCTATAGTATGTGTAGTGTATAAAATAGCCGATTTCGGATCTCGTAAAGACCAAGTTGCTTTAGGAGGGGGATGCAGGGCTAAGAGGGCCGATGTGCCCAACCCGGCCGCCTCTATCCACACTCGCCCCGGTTTCCCCACTAAAAGCGTTTGTGTTGTGGCTCGTACGCGTAGATTTGATATCGGTATCACCTAAAAATACACATAAAAAAATTATAAAACAAGGACTTAGCGTATACGTTGTTAACGTACGTACCAACGGTAACCATGGTAACAAATACCGTATCGTACAAATGAGTCTCCTCCCCTGTGCACTATAAAAAATGACATCGAAAAGATTTAACGCTAAGCGTGACTTCCGTATGTCAAAAACATGTTATGACACATGTCATGTTGTCAAACGGTTGTCATTCGCGTCCTTAGTTTCATTTACCTCAACTTCCGCTTCGGCAGTAGCTAGTTCGACACTAGATATGTCAGCGGCGATCAGCATTATACGAGATGCGCCAAGAGCTATGCCTTGGACTGCACCCGCTTGTGACACCTGCAATGGAAGACCTATTAACCGATTTCAAAAAAGAGTATAACATTTGACCTATAAATTTATTTTGCTGTCTAATTAGATTTCAAAACAATGGTAAATTTCGCCAATATAGGCGATAAACTTCTGAGAACCTTAAATGTATATTTAATATTAGGGAGTTTTCCAAGTTTCATCAAAATTGGTTTAGTAGTTTTTAAGATGCATCTACGCATTTCTGGATATCTGACCTATTTATTTTTACGAAATTACTTTAACTATATCGTTATAAGAAGCTAATTTATGCTACAATTTTACACAGACTAATTACAGTTATACAACAAAAAAAATACTAGGTACAAAAAAATGTAGAATTACCTCAACAAAGGAATTTCCCTGCATCAATTTATATGTGAATGTTGCTAGATGACTCGGAGGTCCACCAGAATGTCTCAGCTGCAATCTGGCTCCAGGTGGCAGACGAGACCGTTCCGGTACAATTCGTAGACTTGGGAATACTGTCACCTGGTTTATTAAGAAAGTCTTAATTTTGATCGCTGTGGCGGTAACTTATTTTATATGAATAGACAATGCTCTAAAAAAAATATTTCTTGAAGTGAAACGTCTTTATCGAAGTTGTAAAAAAACGAAGAGTTTCGACAAAAATATATAATAACGATAACAATTATAGTAATAATTAAACTAATTCTTAACATTTATTTTTATTTTTAATCTTTAATTTAATTTTATTTAACTCACACCATATTGCACAAGACTTCATTCCCGATATTGCTAACTTTCACTAATATTATTATTATCATTTCCTACTAAGTGTTAATATATTATTTTTTTGCGACTGAGGCACAAACTAGCTGATTCTCTGGCAGAATGACCAGCTCTGTCTGTCTGCTATTTACAACCACAACACACACGCATTACTTGCTTGAGACGAACCGAATGGGAAAAGGAAAAAAAATATATACATATATATTATATACATATACCTCTCATTATTTCTTTTATTTAATTTTTTCTCTTTGATTATTGTTTTTTTGTATTTTTTATTTATTTAGCTTATGCATGACCAAACTTCAACTAAAAATATAAATAAAATATATAAAGGTAATTTTATAAAATTACCAGAAACTTTTTGCTATCCAATATTCATTTCTAAGTACGTTTTTAAATCACAGTATGACACTTTCCTATCTCCGTTTAGGATTCTCCTAAACGCAATGCTTAGGACTTGCTTCTAATGTTGTTTTTTTTTTAATTTTTTGTTATTACAATATCGATAAACGGATAAAATCGGATGCCGAAACCCATATAGGGTTGTACCGCTACTGGTTTATTAATATATATTATGTTACCTCATGTTCCGGACTCCAAACTCCAGCAAGCATAGCCCTAACTCTTCCAGAACCCTCTGTGACCCCACAAATGGTACCATCTTTGACCACCACATTCCCACTACTCCGCCACTCAGGGTGTCTACTTGTGGTCAGATATCGATGTGAGACACCCTTGACCAACGCCGTAATGGGAACACATGCGCCTACGCATATTGCCCGAGCGGTCGATACTTCTACGCTTAGGACCTCTTCTATATTAACCTGAAAAACGATTTGCTATATAATAATAATTGTATCGATGGACCTTAAGTATGCGTTTGTGTGAGCCACACACAAAAAAAAAAACATAAAAAAAACAAAAAAAAAACATAAAAAAAAACAAAAAAAAAATTGTTGTGAAAGTCAAATCTAAAATTATTATTCATATAGGTAACACAATGTACACTGATGAACGTCAAATAAAACATTAAATACTTCTAATTTTACATTGTCAGTTCTCAAATCAAGACCGTAGAAGGCAAGAGAAGAACAGGCAATAAACTCCGCCACTCTTTTAAATCGCCAAGTTTTTTTTTACACAACGTAAGCTACAAACATTACACCATGTTCCATATGACATCTTGAGTAATAAATAATAATAAAATAAATTAAAAACAAAGATTTGTCCTCTACCAGCAGGAGGCATGGTGAAATAGGAGCACGCACTTACATACAACGAGTATACGTACAACGTTGTTATTAGCGTATCTGTGTTAGACATACCTCAACAGTTTGTCTCTCTCCATACACACATTGGTCAACCACAGTGAGTTCGTATGTGCCCGGAGCGGGTAAGATGGCATTTAACGTCCCACTGTCAATGCTAGCTGACACGCCCTTGGGTGTTTCCACGTTGTAACGCCCACTACCGCCGCTAATCGTCGCTAAATTTGGCGCTACTTCGCTTTCCCACGCTATGTTCACCTGGAAAATAAAATAAAATAAAATACGTTTATTTTGGAACATAAGATCATCAAGGTATCACTTATTCCACGTCATTAAATTCGAGCCTGTTGGCATCCCTACTCATCGGCAAGGAAGACAGAGAGAACGATAATAGGAGGCACAACTTGGATAAGAAGAGCTAACATGATAAAAGAATGGAAGCAGCTGGAAGAGGCCTATGTGTCACAGGACAGACTGATTACCTAATATAAAATAAAAATAAGTTTATTTTGAAACATAAGATCATCAAGGTATCACTTATTCAACGTTATTAAATTCGAACCTGTTGGCATCCCAACTCATGGGCAAAGAAGACAGGATATAGGCCGAGAGAAAAAAACCGGCGTAAAAAACACTCGGTACTCTTTTAAAAAAAGCAAATCATCAAACAATACTACAATATTTAAAACAAATATAGCAAATTAATTAGCAAGTAGCCCAGCACTAGTCCCAGGCCCATTTACCAACTAGATAATCGCTAACTTTATAGCAAGCCGTTACACAGCTTTACTTTAATACATTTCTTAAATTTATTAAAAGGCAGAGATAAAAGAGCCTCTGGGATTTTATTAAACATAAGTATCTTTTTTCCCAAAAAATAATTACTAACTTTACATAGTCTAGTACGGGTAAAATGGGTATTAGATTAAGATTTATGTAAGTTACTTAAGTGTTAATATATTATAAGTAGTGTCCGCAATTAAAGCTTAGTAATAACTAAAACGAGAGAATTCTACTAGTAAAAATACATATATATATATATATAATTAAAAAAACATTAGTTCCTAATTTTGTCCCCAAGGTCCTATTACTACATTTACTTTTGCATTAAATTAGAATCACGAAATACCTATGTTTTTTTTAATATCCATCTACATTCTAATACATATAAATTTTCATTTAAAAAATCCCACCGTCAAAAAGCCTGTTACAGTACTTCAAAGATTTTGCAAGTCTTACCTTACTGGGTTCACATTTGAGTGGCGCTACAACCTTCGCCTGGACGGTGGCTGTTGCTTCCGGTATATTGGCTTTAAGTACACCTGACCATCCGATAGCGTTCTCTCCAGCCTTTACAACCTATATATAAAAAAATGAAATGTATCTCTTTAAATAAAGTAACTTAAAGGACTTAAATTACTAAGTAATATAAACTAGATCGTAACTTTCAATGATGTCTCAGTGAAGGGACTATAAGAAAAATTAAAGAATATAACAGATATAACCGAAAAAACGAATCTGAAATCAGACTTCAAAACTTAGACTGGCAGCAATGGCCGGGACTATACATTTTTTGAATCCACCAAGATAATTACCAGTTTTATATTTAAAACATATCCTATGTATAAAAATTGTCGTATACACCAGAAAGACCAATTTTATTTAAGACAACATTGTATAATGTGGGTATGATAGTATGCGATACGTACGACAATAGATCTTTTGTGAAATACGTGTACGTACGTACGTAATTTTTGGTTACAATTTTTACCTTTCAAAGACCAATAAGGACAAATTGTTAATACGAATTATATTTTTTATGGTATGTTTATTGAAGAATATAAATGTAGGTGAAACAATTTTTTATGGGTCAGGAGGTAAACGAACAGAACACCTACATCGAGGCCTAGCGAGTGTGTTGCCGACCTTTTTTCCTTAAGGCACCTAAGTCGAATCGGTTTGGAAATACCTCTACGTTTCAATAAATAGATAGTGCTCGGTATACAGTTAAAATGAGATTTAAAAAATAGTACTTTGTATTGTATAAAAATCGCACCTGATAATAATTAAGAGGTACTGGAACTGGATCATATTCAGTATCAAAATCAACGAACAATCGATCTGTCGCTTTGTACTCTATTCCTATGTGATTAGGTTGAGTTTCCCATGACACCCTTGGACCATTTTCATCAAGCAATTCCCTTCCAACTGCGTCCAATAATGTCACCTTTACTGTCACATCTTGGTTTGGACGTAGCCATACTCTGAAACATGGAAAAATATTTCTTAATAAATTTTTTTTTAAGTGAAACTTCTTTAGGTACACGAGGGAATTTTTTTTACGGATAAAACGTCACGAAGATGTGCAGCGTTTTGTCGAAAAAAAGAGAGAGAGCGATTGAGAAAGGGAGATCGAGAAAAATACAAAATGAAATATTGTTTTTAGTTTATAGATTTTATATGAAAGTTCTATTACATAAATGACTGTACTGCATATGTATACATGCTTTAGCTTATATGTAATAATAATTTTTATAACCTGTTTTACTGTTTAATATTTAATGCCATAATATTTTGTTAACTAATACCAGGTTTTTAAGGAATATACCTATTAATTTTATCTTTAAAAATAATTGTTTCTCATATATTATTTATAAAGTGGAATATGTCCCCTTTCCAGACAGACCTAGGTTTTTGGGACCAATTATATGCAAGAAATCACTATATTGGAAGAATTCCCTATAAGTATTTTAAAAATGTCGCAATATACCTAGTATTGGAACAGTTCCCTGGCGTCTCTTCAGGCTCTAGTTTGATCTTGCTAACATGCGCTACACAATGCACGGGTAGATGGCTCACTTCCCTTTCGCCATCCACCTCCGAACTAACTTCTAGACGGGTTTCACCTTTCTGTAAATAATAACTTTATTTATCTATACCACATCACAGTATGCTTTTTGTCAACATTTTTCAATCTATGTTTAAAAAACAACACAACTATTGATAATTTATTTTTCTGTCAAAAAGCGTATTACATCAAAATATTTAAATAATAAATACAAAGTTTTTTTTTACTTTAGATGTTTTACTAGATTGAATATGGTTATTATCAGATTCATACTAATATTTTAAGCTGAAAAAATATTTTGAACGCTTTCTTCTTAGGCACTACTTGACCAACTTTTTTGGATAGTCCATTGAACAAGGATAGTATAACTAACATTAAAAAATAACATTATGCTGGGACTGAATTAGAAAAAAATCCTTACTCTATGGCATTTCATAGTGAATAGCTGAACGTCAGGATGTTTATGGGGCGGTGGGCCTGATCGCGACTCTATGTGCGCTATCCTAGCCTCACTCGAACTCGGAGACAGAGATTCACCTTCAGCTAATACCTGGAAAGTTAAAAATTAGCATTATTTTATTAAGCAGACAGACACTGGTCCCACAAACACAAATGGAAGTTTAGGTTTTAACCGTGGGGAACTAAAAACTACATTTAAATTTTCCAATATAAACGGTTTCTAGCTGAGAAATATTTCATGTATTTTCCGTTTTCGAAATAAAAAATATAACCAAACATATATACTATCAATAAATATTCATGTAACTACAACTTTAATTCGAGAAAAAGCAAGCCGATTCCTTAAACCCGGTAACGTATTCGCGTACAAAAGAGTTCCACAACTATTTCTATAACGGAACATCAGATGAACCTGTTTGAATAGTTTATAAGTAATAGTGTATATATATATATAATAGTAATAGTAATAAAAAAACTTACGGGTAAAGTTGCGGAAACCAATGCCGCTGCCTTCGTAGGCCAAAGCAGAGCGGGGGCAGCGCGTACGGCCACGCGCGCCGTGTCGCCTGCACGCCCGTAAGACACGCGTACGCTCGATATTCCACGCGACGTCCACCAACATTCTAATACGCAACACGCGCCTTCTGCAAAAAAAATATAAGGAAATTCAATTTCAATAATGTCAAGGAACAACGAGTAAATAACAATTTCATGGAGACCTTTTTTTTATTATCTATTAAATTTTATAATTATTTAATCAATTACCATCTCAAATTCGCAATATTGGAGTGTTTGACAAATTCAAAAAGGCATTAAAGATGCATGTTAGAATGAACATAGCTGACTAAAATTGTTACGGCTAATGGCGACGTATATCTCGCTCGTATATAATATATACATATTAATATTAAGTTTCTCATGTAAATAAAATATTTCTGTTTTGTAATGAGAAATAAAGTTCTTTAAACACCTTTTTTTTAATTTTTAATTTACATTCAAAACAAACAAACACATTGGTTCGATGAGTAGGGATGTCTACCGAGACAAATTTAGTGATATCTGTATCCTATATTCCATAATAAACATATTTTGTTGATACGAAGTTATTTAGCGTTGCGTCTGAGTTGTTGTTATAACGTCATTTTTACGCATGTATAACTTTTTGTATGTGATTAAAATATTTAAACTATATAACACTTAGACATAATGCCTATTTTAGCTTTGACTACATTTTAAAGAGTCAATATATTTATAGATCTAACATTAGTGAATGTACAACACAAAGGAAATTTGAGTTTTAATGGGTAAAGTTTAAAGTCGAAAATAATTTGTCTTACCCACTGGCTTCATCCAAGGCACCGCTGTTACATTAAAAGGCTCCGGACCCTCAACCAAAGACACTGCGAATGCACTGCAATCGCATCTGTAAAAACACCAAAACATATTACTTTTTATTATTTTACAATCATAGATATTGGTATAGTACGGACGCGGAGCACGAAGAATTTCGTAGAATGACCGCTCATCTTATGTCTTTGTCGCTCGCGCATAAACATATTGCCGTTGCGCTCACACAGATGCAGTGACCGCCGCATTCAGAGATTGTAAACCTTTTAGTCATAACCATAAAGACATGTGGTGGTGCACATGTACTTTGGTTTGTTTTGTTATAAGTAGTATATATGTTATAGTATAGTATATAAGTAGTAACGTATCTGGCGAAACATCTGATAGTTCATCAGAAATAGATGCCTCTGACTAAAATTAAATATTTTTTTTAAGAGTATTTCTGTTTATTTTACCAAATCTTAGTCGCAATCATAACTTTTCCTTTTTATAAATCCATCAAGCCGTTTAGTCTAAATAAAAATCAAAACTACCGTTTTTAATATTCGTACTTATAAAAAAAATGTTTTAACCACTGGCAGTAGGCCCAAAGGTCATTGTACGAAATTCTTCGTGCTCCGCGTCCGTACTATAGTAATAACGTTTTTTCTTTTCTTTTTTAAAATGTGTTTTTTTATATTTTTCCTTTGAGAGAATTCCAAAACACCTTCCTTAGAAAATTACTCAAATTGGTCCAGCCATCTTCGAGCTTTGAGCTTAGAATCATATTTTGCGATTCAATTTTATTTATACAGATTAAATTTAGAAAAAAAACTCACATATCACCTAAGTTCAGATACTCACTGACAATATGTAAAAAATAAAATTAAAATATACCTATAGAACCATTAGCACACATATATCATACTCAAATATTATTTAATTCTAACATTATCGCATACAAGTCAAAACTTCTTTTTTGAAGTCAAAATTCATGAATGGTTCAGAATGGGTCCAATATGGTTTTGGTGTATTAACCATACATCATTTTTTAACTTACATGTGAAAATTATAGAGTTCCCCCGTAGAAGGATAAGTCGCTGTTAATGCGATGTGAAGATAATGCGGTTTGCCAACACGCGCGTGACCCGAGCTCGATACTTGCACCAACTCTGGTACTGCTGACCACACTCTGAAAATGTCAAAGTAAACACGTTATGTCTTACACTGCTCATTCTTGCACAGCAAAATCGAAGTCTGAATAATAAGGCCTGGGAACTATCAAAGTACTTTGATGTGGGCCCTGTTACGCTAGACAGGGGAAGTACAAACTAATTTCAAACTCGAATATCGCACTTGCAGTGCACGAAAATTGCACTAAATTAAAAGGCCGGCAACGCACTTGAGAGCCCTCTGGCATTGAGAGTGTCCATGGGCGGCGGTATTACTTAACATCAGGTGCCCGTTTGGCCCCTGTTCTATAAAAAAAAATAGAAGTAGACTGTAAAAAAGTTGTTAATTTTAAACGCTGTATAATTAATCCAAACATCTGTGTTATATTATGAATAATAATAATTTATTCGTCAATAATAAAATAACTTTTACAAATGTAATAGTTTGTTGAAATTAAATTAATTTGTACCATAATGTTTCTATATGTTTATAACATATGGCAGTCATAGTCTAGACTTTGTATTTTTCCCAAAGCAATAAATACTTGTTTTATGAGCAACACAGTAAAAAGATAAAACTTTTTTTTCGTTATTTAAAAATTTCCGAAATCCAAAGAAAATCTTAATTATTACTTATAATGTAAAAATATTATAAGTAATAATTAATATATCTGGTTCCAGATACAAATAATAAACATATTACCTGCCGCTAGCTCGTATGTAAGAATATTTTGTCAAATGCACGCCAACATTTAGCTGTCCCACTCCATGAACTGTCAATAATCCATTGTTAGAAAGGGATAAAGCACTCTGGTCTTTTTCTCCCTCTGACCAAGAGACCAACTCATTCCCACCACCACTATGATTTAGTTGAATGTCCCTGAAAAAAGTGAATACATACAAAATTTGTCTATGAATAATATTTATTTTAATACTGGGTGATATATCAATGAAAGTCACTGGAAGAATTATATCTTAAAGGAAGACTTTTCAAGAAAGTATATAAATAAATAACCTATATATACAATTTTTCTTTTAATATAACTTTTATCAATAACTAGTGACCCGCCCCGGCTTCGCACGGGTGCAATGCTGATACTAAATACAGAAAATCGGTGAACGTTGTATATAAAAATGTGGGTTATCCATAAGAGATAGACATATAGCATCACGGACTTTTCTGTAGACCTTTTCAATGTGTACAATACTTAGTACATTATTTTGATAAAACTCGTAGGGTTCAGCCTGCATATGCAATGTAAGCGGAAAAAATGTAATTATTTACGACATCACATTAGAAACCTCAAAAATAACAGTACTTCTCCACTATTTAATGGATGTTACTATATCTATTAAAAACAACCGCATCAAAATCCGTTGCGTAGTTTCAAAGATTTAAGCATACAAAGGGACATAGGGACAGAGAAAGCGACTTTGTTTTATACTATGTAGTGATATCATTTTAACTTTTACTTGCATGTATTTATTTTATTACTATAAAATTAACTAACTGAATAGAGTCAGTCCAGGCAACAAACAATTCTGGTGGAACTATTTGTAATGGGCGAACTGCGACAGCTGATGCTTGGCCTTCCACCTGTAAATAGATATTTATTCCTTTAACAATCTTCACATCAAAGAAAACATCCGACTTTTTTGTTAATTTTAAATAGATTTGATTTCCTGAGATTATTGAGGTTTGATTATTTAGGAATAGTAGGCATTCACAGGTTGCGATGTGAATGAGAAAATTGAAAAAAAAAAAGTTTGCCACCTTGGAGGGTTACAGTTATCCAAAAATCCCCATTATAAATCTTTAAACATAAAGAATTACAATGCCTAAAATGTTAAATAATCTTGCTCAAACTTACAGGTTTTGGCAATCCTCTTCCAGCAATAGAAAACAATTTGGCAGTCACCATAAACCTGCCAGGCTTTAAAGCAATTGCATCAGTTATAGTACCATTTTCAGTAGACCTCAATAAATCTACATCAGCTCCACCATCAACTGTTAGTCTGATCAAAATATCCTGTCCCGCAGTTATAGCATGTCCATTTGAATCATAGAGAATACAATGAATAACAAATTCCTCTCCTTGTATAATTAAATTTGCTGGCCTAATATTAACTTTGATACTATGAGGTTCAGTGACAGTTAACAATGCTGTAGTAACTTCAGTTGACCCAGACATTAAGAAAATTGGTGTAGTTCCTAATTCTGTAGCTCTCACAAGACTTATGGAGTCTTCAAGATATGCAATGGATGATTCTGATATTGTCATGGTATACAATGTCTCAGCAACATCTTGAACAGTTAGACGACCAGCTCTGGCTCTGACAACTCTGAAAATAAATTTAAGTTTTGTATCTCTGTGCAACAATTGAAATTCTACCTAATCTCTGTTACTTGCTAATGGTTAATGCTATATAGATTTTCTTAAAAGGCCAAAGCAATAAACTTCAATAAATAAAACTCAAATTACATATATAATGTTTGCAAATACTTATTTTATTAGCTGTACAAATTTATGGATTGTATTACTAGCCATTCATATTGTCCAAATATTTATTAACACTATAGTCAGTCTTAACAAATAAGATAACTTAAAATAATACCTGTATTTTAATGCATCACCAGGAGCTACATAAGCTGTGGCAGGAGTTAGTACAACACTAGCCACAACCTGTAAATTAAACATAGTACAAATTGCATCAAGACAGACTGTTACTCTTGCATCTCCCATTGCTTGACCATACAGTAAAACTGAGTAGCCTTGTAAGCTTTTAGATTCCAGTTCTGTTACACCTCTTGGTGCTTCATAATCTGTGTCACTCCACCTTACAAGCCTAAAATATAAAAATAATATTTTGGAAGTTAAGACATTTACTTATTTACAATAGGTCACAGTATTTTTTTTTAATTAAATTGAAAATAATTTATAGATACAATAAAATAATAGTATTTTACCTTACTAAAGGTTCATCTCCATAAGTACTTCCAACATTTTCTACTGTCCATGTTATTCTGATTCCTTCCAAAGTTGAAAACTTATTGCCTGAAAAGAAACATATATATTAGTTATTCTATCATGAATACAAATTGTATCTTTATCTTTCTTGATTCTATAAAATGAATACAACTTAATATAAAAAGGGTACTCTATGTAAAACCTACCAGAATCATCATAAGCAACCACTTCAAATGCCTCAGGTGCCTCTTCCAAATATAATTTCCATGTAGTACTCATCACTTTAAGTGATGTTATTTTATCAATGTCAACATCACCTCGTAATATCTACAACAGCAAGTTAAGAACTTACAGTTCAGTCATGATAATGAAATTCGCGCCAAAAAATGTAGGACAGTTTACCTCGCCGGTTGCCACTTCCTCAGCTAGAATTATGACTGATCCAGGAGGCACGCAGGTCTTAGATACGGATACTCGGGCACTGCGGGAGCAGTGACCCCAAGCATCGTCGTATAAAGCCTCTAAATCAATGATATCGTCGCGTGACAAACTCCTACAATTAAACAATTGTAACTTTCTACATATTGAACTAACTTAAACAGAAGATATAATTAAAGTATAGCTTACTTACCAAGTGTAGCATCCTCCTTCTATTATTTCAAAGGTAAAATTAACAAAATGATCCTCAAACCACGGTAGTAACACTCGTGGAGTGTTTATTTTAGCACTTTTACAAACAAATGCACTAGCAATAATAATAAGTAAAAACGAAAATGTTTTTAATTGAATATCCATGTTAAACACCATGGGTTACATGTGGATATTAGAGAGTATTACTGTAATTAAATACAATAACAAAATCCTAAACTTACGATAACCTCAAACAAATTAAACCGATAGATTTGAAACTTGAGTCTTGAAGTTTGAAATTGAATGAAATATCAAGTCAGTCAGATTACAATTTATTTTCTTTGTCATATGAAGTCATTCGCATTCTATCCCATAAATTTGACAATTCTGGTAGACTATCAAATGAATGGGTCAATTATCAAAGTCAAAGATTTAGTATTCAAAGTTTTCAAAATACAAATGGCTGAACTGTGTTTGTCTTATTATGAAAATCATTTTACGCGATTTTTGTGTGACTTCAACCAAAATGTGTGCAATATTAATAAATAAACAAATAACATAATAAATTTCATGAAAACTATTTACTGCAATACGTGCATAATTTAATGAAAATGTCTGTCGAAAGGGCTACAGGTAAAGAGATCGATAAAATCAAACGTCGCCAAAAAAATGACGATATTATTGCAACAGGATTATTAAATGCTGGTGAGGATACGGTGCGTTTTGCGAAAATGGAAATTTTAAATGATAAGACGGGTAAACCGACTGAATTACTACTCCAAGCAACTTCCCATCTAATATCTAGCACAACAAGTAGTTTGGCTGATACTCCTGGGGATTCCGGGGTGCAATGTTTGGATAGTGATGCTTCGGAAGCAACGAGTCAGGCTCTTATGTCTCATAGCTTAATCGGGACAGAGGAACTAACGTGCGACAGTATTTATGATGCAGCGCCGTCGGGGTCACAGGATATGATTAAAAGTACGAGTAGTAGTATAATGACTCGAAGTGATATCGATAATCAAAATAGTGGGGCAAATGACGATATTGTACCAGAACTCCTTGTTGAAACCAACAAAAAACCCTGCTATGAAAATCTACCAGATGTTGTACTTAAGGCTTTAGAAAGTGAAAAAGTTTCAACTGAAGAAATAAAAAAATCTGCTCTCAGAACAAGTGAACCAAAAAAATCTCTATCAGAAGATATTGTGTACAGAAGAAGGTGTAGGAAAAAGTCACAAAGTGGCCCTAGTTCCCAAAAGAAAAGGGTGTCTTTCCATGAAGATATTCTGAATAATACAAAAACTGACAATATTCATATTGAACGTGGATTTGTTTCATATGGCCCTGATAGTGCATACTGTGATAGATTTAGGCAAAGGAATAATGTGAGTGATAGGTTCTCTTGGGCATCTGGTGACAGGGCTCCAAAATATGCTGCAGATGTTGCACAACAAACTATGTCAGACATCCTCACATATGGAGATAGTAAACATGACCACAGTGGCATATTTGAGTACTGCCAAGACTTTCGAAAGAGCAATCAAGAAAACAACAATACAGAAAATAATAACAAGGACAAGGACAACAATAATGAAACTAGGCCAAATGGAAAGTTATATGGCTGTGATTCAAATAGTTCAGACTCCAATTTCAGCTGTGATTCTGAATCCTCAAGCAGTGAATCTTCATCTTCAAACTCCAACAAAACTGAAACCCCTGTTAGTAATAGGAAATGTGAAAAAACCCAAAAATCATACTCTTGTGATGAATTTGAAAATAATGCTCATGTAGCTTTCATGAGAAAAACTTATTTCTCTGAAGCTGACATTGATCAATCTCATGATCGCAGAAAGAAACCTTTAGAGGTACCCCAGAGCCCCATCACTGTAAAATCAGTTCTTAAAAAGAAACGATACATCACTACTAATGTTGTTGAAGAAACAAAGGGAAACAGTAAAGTATTAAATCTATTAGATACCAATAACATCATTGATTCATTAAAAAATTTCTATAAAAACTTTAACTTTAATTTTGCACCTGAAAGTGGATTACCAGAAAATAGTTTTGAATTAAACAATGTCATTGAAGCTTTACCATGTGACGTTAACCAAAATAGAAAACTTTCAAAAAGTCTAGACTCTGGATTTCAAATTGATGATGAAGATGATTTTGTAGAAATAAACTTTAATTCACAGTCATCTGATGTAGCGAAACATAATATAGTGACACCAAAAACTCCTGTCCGCAATGAAAGAACTCCGGAGGGATCTCCGAGGCACAAACTTACTTTAAATATGCAGGCTCAAAATGATAAAAAATCCTTGAATGATATTCTGCCTCCACTAAGCAAGTATGTTGTGAACTGTGAAAGTACAGTTTATGAACACAAAGGAGTATCATATAGCTATGTACATGATACGTTCCAAACTGCCTTTGAAGCCCCAAAGGAAACCTTTGTACCAATACCAGAATCTACTCCAGTGAAGGAATTAATTTCCAGCTCAAGCAAATCAGATTTTAATCAAAGAGACGGTGACAACTCAAGTAGGGCATCAACACCCAAACGTCAATTCAACAAAAATGTTCTAGACGAAACAGAGCAAAAGAATGGTCTTGCGAAACATTTGTCGTCGCCAAAAAAGCAAAATGTTAACAGGTACAGTCGTAAATCGGCCTCAACCGTACAGAAAAGTGATGAAACCCAGCAAGTCATTAACGATAATGGCTCTAACACGGATAATTCAACCTTGAAGGGCGCAGATGACTTCAATGACGAGTTTTTCGACAGTCCAAGTCAAAAGTTACAGACCAATAAGTCCGCTCTACTAAACAGATACTTGAAAAATGTTTGCCAAAAAAAAGACCTTGAATTGAAGATACGTAATAATAAATTCTATCAGACGAAGCTAAGGCTTGAAAAGCATTTCCCATGTATTGTGTATCCGTCAAAGATGGTATCGGAAACGTTCCGTATTTCCGCCGAACGGATGTCCCGTCTTATAGACAAGGAGGTGATTGAAAACAAAAGGCTGTCTGTGCGACTGCTCACGGCCGACGAGCCTTCATACTTTGACAGCTTCGAAGACAACGTTGCCATTGAATGCAATGAGAAACTAAGGTTGCAAATATTCTCGCATCCCAATGAAACCTTGAATAGGGTAAGGTTACAAAACTTATTTTCCAATTTACACAATTATTTATTGATTCATTATATTCAGTATAGCTTCGATCGCAAATAAAATAAAAAGATGCATCCTTTTTTATTGCCAGTTCTTCTCTTTCGTTCTACGCCCTATTTGAGACTGCCAGTTCTCAAATCAAATTTCTTTTTTGGCGTTGATAAGTGTACATTGTGTTACCTACATGAATAAATGATTTTTGATTTGAAATTAAATGATGATGAGTCAGTACAGCTTTCATGTTTTTTAGATGATGAGGGTGCAATCACCATATAACATGGAGGATGGATCTTGGACTCCTCTGCTCGTCTTCATAACGGACTATGCACTTTATGTAGCGAGCGTTAATCCCGGCGGAACTGAATACGATATGATATGCACATTACCTCATAACGAGTTAGATGCAATAGCGGTAAGTCTTAGCATAAGATTATTTAAATTGTTAATACTTTGTATTCAACTAGCATCGATTACATAATAGGAATAATAACTTAAGGTATATAACTGAAGTATTTCCGATTTATTTTTCAAAGAAAAGAGCGTACCAATTCTTAAAAGGCTGACAACGCACTCGCGAGCCCTCTGGCATTAAGAGTGTCCATGTGCGGCGGTATCACTTAACATCTGGTAAGCCTCCTGCCCGTTTGCCCCCTGTTCTATAAAAAAATAAATAAAAAAAAGTAGGTTTATAAATATCTAGATTACAAAAGGCAATGTAATATTTATTTTGTAATATAACTTCCGCAAGCAGATTTCTCTGAGTGTATATCGGTTAGCAAAAAAAAATTCCTTTATTAAGTTAATAGTCTTAAATATACATTTTAGTACACATCATTCATACAAGAATCATTAATTTATATAAAACCATAATCATACAACAAAATCTTCCTCAGTCGTATTAAAAACTAATACTTAAAACAACTGCGTATCTTATACCATATATCTCGATTTGAATTAGAAAGTAGGTCATAATCATATTGTCTAATATAATTGCGGAAAGTAAAGTAAAAGTCTGTAAAATTCCTATAATAGTTGTTTTTATCTTTATTATGTCTTAAAATACCACTTTATCTAAAGGGTAAGGATTATGTCAATGCACTTCTAGTCGATAAAAATGTGGAAAACAACTTGATGAGTGCAAATGTTTTGAGGTTAAATATTAGTATTGGATATTGAATAAGTGGTCATATAATAAACCAATTAAGGTGTAACATAATATTTTCTACATAGTTATCGTAAAGTACATGTAGGCACACTTTTAGAGATTTTTAAATAATTATTTGACTGATTTATGTATATTTTTAATGGATAGTTATAACAGGTTAAAAAGCGTATGTTTAGTAGATACCTTTAGAGTACTTCTATAAAGAGATATATCTAATATTTAGAACATGTTCTAAAGTAATTTTTGAAATTGGTGCCATATTTTTTGTTTAGTTGTTGCAAATATACAAAACTTTCTTCTTTATCATTAAATATAGCTACTTAACAAAATAAAACTAATTATAAATATTTCCCTATACTTTCGTGCTAAGCATTAATTAATAAAAATAACAAACTCGTAAGCATATCTTATTACGTACTCCCTTAGCTACTTTGACTGCTAGATTAGTTCATCTTAACAGAATTAAAAGACTTAACTTAAATTTAGTATTAACTTGTAATGCATATTTATGATATATTCCAACTTACACTGCAAGCATGATCCCTACTTGCCCCCCACCGCTACCTGACGCTTCTTAGCCTTTTGTTTTAGCCAGCAATTAAACCTGCGATGCGTGTCTCTTAAGCTGAAGTCTCTGACACCTGTCAAAAATGAATTGAATTTTGACATACTGTTTCTGCTAAGTCCGTTTCTGAATCTCACTTATAGTTAGATCATATTTATTAAAAAATACTTTACGCTAATAGTATACAACAAAATAGATGCAATTCTCTATGAAACTATCACAATTAAAACTATTTTTTTGGAGTTTCTCTTCTTATTCAATAGATGACAAATACAACAAATATGTATTTTAATATGTACTAAGCAAGCTGTTAACGATAGCGGTTGGTTTACTTGGCCATTGGCTTAATTACCTATATTTCCACGCTTGAAATGAAATCAAACATGCATTAATCTACATATTCATTGCCTCATTAACCATAATGGAATCTGATGCCTCGATATAACCTGATCAAAAGGTTTTCCACTCCGTTTTTAAAATACTGGGATGGTAAAGGCTGGTTCAAGGTTTCTTCGGCTAGGTGCCTTTCTCGAACCTAATTCCGTTTTGCTGATGATTTTTTCTGCTTTAAGTACCAAAAATTCTTGGTAATTTTATTTTATTGTGTGTTTGTCATATCTTTTATATGGTTAAATTGTATTTTTTAATTCCTATTTTTTGCAAAACGTATGCTTACATATATATTAGATAGAAGATTTTATAAAATTATCAGTAGATTTCGTTTTATATTTTAGATTTTTATTTACTTAATAAATAAATAAATCGTAGGAGACACTTAGCAAAAGTAACTTAAACTTAAGTTACATCGTCAATAATTTCACATAAAGACATCTACATATTCACGTTATACCTCGAAAAGAGAGTGAAGTAATACAAAGGACTATAAATTAGCGATTTAGCTTTCCAAGGGTAACCCCTTGCCAAATATAGGACTATTAGACGGGAGATTTTGGCATAATGCCAATTTGTTTTGAAAATGTAAACTGTTAAATCTATTGATTTTTCTTTAGTTGTTCGGTACGCGTTAATTCTGTGTATTCCATGTAGAACGTCATTGGTTTTTATCTCTATATTAACGTTCGTAAATTGTAAAGAAACGTGTCTTGACCCAAAAATTAACGGCGTTCATGAGTCAGAAGATCATCTACTTAAATTATCAATGGAACATGTAGAATTATAGTAGTATCTTAAATGTATTTAGAAACAGATAATTAAAACTTAAAAGAGATAATTTTGTCAAAGGCTTTTCTTGAATAGTCGTGTATCTGTGACAGTCTTTCATAGTACACATTACAGATACATATAAAGAAAGTTGGTTCACTATTAAAAACTTTGCTTTCTAAATATTTATATATTTATTTTCGGCGCCTCTTTTAATTAAAGCGGCGATCTTCTTTTGTTATCATGATACATTCGGCTTCTTCACACATGATTGAGTCATCCATATACATTCTATATTGTACAGTCGTTGCGACGGAAGCACGCAAGTATTGTGCGACTTATGAATTCTGAATAAGTGAGTCATTCAGGACTTAGGGCTTATAGCAAACTTCAAGGAATTAACTATAATCGTAAAAAACCTAGAATTATAGAATCAATCTCGCGTTAAACAAGCAAACATGGCAATATTTTTCTTTCCTTTGACGATTATGCTTAGCGTGTTATAAATATTTGTTAATAGTACTTAGTGCTTTGGTACTAAGGTACATAATCAGGTATATAGATATATTATCCTAACACACCCGATCTTAATATATATAAATTACGCGTCACGTTGTTTCTCCGCTATGGACTCCTCTGAACTACTTAACCGATTTCAATCAAATTTGCATCGTATGCAGTTTGATCTCACTAAAAGATAGGATAGTTTATATATATTTATACGTACTGTACGTTTGTAGGTGACTGAAGTCTGAAACGGCTGGACCGATTTAAAGGATTTTTTGTATGCCTTTGGGGGAAACCTGGGTGGTTTAGATTCACAAACCAGACACGCAGATGCAGTCAGTACTTTCATACTTGGTTTCATATCCTAATCGCATGAAATATCATGCAGGACAACGTCTGTCCGCTAGTTATATTATTAAAGTCGACGGCGTGTATCACTGACTACTTGCCTATTGGACAAAACAAATGATCACGAAACAGAATTAGAAATCTGAATACCTGAAAGGTATTTATATTATCCGAAGTAGGAATTCGAAAAGTATGCTTTCATGTGAAATATTGCGCGGACGAAGACGTAGACATGGACTAACAAACTGGGTACAATGTTTGTACTGGCTATTTCATATCGAGTTGTTGGTTCGTTTTATATTTCCTTTGGCTGCACTCGACAGATTTAGGTCAAGAAACTTATATCCTGACGTTATTTTAAATAGAAATATTACTTTTCTTTCTTTGGAATAAGGCCAAGATTTATATTAATATTTTTTCGGCTCATTTAAATTAGATATTTAGACAACAAATCAGTTATTATGGTTATGATATACTTTAATCTGCCGATATAATAAGTATGTCAATTAGACAACAATGATAAAGGTGGTACAGTATGAGTAAACATAAATTAATTGTAGCATTTTATTATCATGAAATCCTAAAATGTTTATAGACCTATTCTTTGACATTAGGTCCTAACATAGAAAAAAAATATAGAAATTGATTTGATTGTTATATAGTTTTCCTCGAGAGTGATACAACGATTACAGCGGTCATATAATTTTTCAACATCATTTTTATATTACGATTTGTCTTTCGCCTCCAAATAAGCTTCAGTTTCGAGGACTACCTCATCTTCAGCGCAAAATTCTGTCCAGCAAGAAATATTTTCTGTTAACTGCATTTCAGTACGGGTCCCTCATATTTCTCTACATGACCAACTAAATTTAAATTCTTTCATCTACATTTCTTCATTGGTTTATTTGTCTAATGTATAGTGAAATCTTCCAGGTGGGTCCGGAAGCACAATACATTCAAGTAATAGATACATCTGGCAACATCGCCTGTTCAGTGGTAACTGGTGAGTCGTCTTTGGGCGCGAGGCTCGCATCCTCTTTGGAGTGGAGTGCGAGAACGTCCCCTTTAAGAATCTCCCGACCTCCAGCCATGTTGCCACTTCATTGTCGCCATTTAGCATCGGCTGTGACGAGGCAGAGGCATGAGAAGCAGGTAAGTTATCATATTTATTTAGTGGAATTACTCGATATTATTATGTGAGATGTACAGGTGTACATAATAATGGTGTTTGAGATATGTCATAACAGGTTATATAGGTACCTTAAGACGGCACATTTTAATTTTGCTTTGTTACTTATAATATCTTAGGGAGCAATAAAGGTTTTTTATTTCTTTAAAATACGTTTCTATCGTCTTATAAAAATTAATCTCGTATGAATTTCTATGTTTATTTCCGCATCATTGCGTGCAATGAGCAAGCTAATTAAGATCAATTATTCCTCGCGTGCAACTTATTGATGCGTAGTTTGACACTGACAGCTCTGTATTGTATTTTTTTATTATATTTATTTACACGTTGTCTCATCAATAGTACATATAAAATCAGATTACAAAATTAGTACTGGCGACCTTATCGCTAACGATATCTTCTACCGATAGTAAGGTAAGCAAAAAAGTAACGTAAACGATAAAGTGAACATTAAATTACTATAAAATTATATAATATATACTAAAAAATGATAAAACTTACATCTGAAATAAATTGACAACTAAAAGCTTATCTTATTAATCACAGTAATTGACAATTCTCGATCACAAGAAAATTATAAGCAAAAAAATCTCTATTGAACAGTTCTTTCATGAAACAAGGGGAAAATGGGAAAGAATATGAGAGGTTTTTCTGTAGAAGACTTATTATTATAGTATAAAGTTAAGTATAGTATAATTAGTGCAACAATTAGTCGACCGCATGGCAGGATTGTTGAGATCTTGGTAGAATGAGATCCTTTTAATGCGGTCGTTTTGGAACCAGATAAGGTAATTGAAATGGGTTTAGACCGGCTCTGTGAATAACAGAATGCCTAATATCATATAGATCAAACGACACCTGTTTTCAGGCTATGCGTTAAGGCAAGATACAAAAGCGGAATCCAAGCTATATATTTAGTTACAAAAAAAATTAACAGCTATGGTCAGATCGCTGAATTGTGACGCGTTAACGCGCGTTACATGTGAACATAGCCTATAAATTTTTGAAGTAAATCTTCTTTAGGCGCATGAGGGTAATTTTTTACGGATGAAAGGTCACGAAGTTGTGCAGCGTTTTTTTCCGAAGAAAAGAGGGAGAGCGATTGAGAGAGAGTGAGCAAGAGAAAAAATACACGCTATTGGTTGATGTATTGGATAAGTTGTTACATATTACAATGTAGCAGTTTAGATAGAAATTCTGTCACATAACATCTTGTGCTGTAAACGCAGATTTTTATTTATTTATTTATATATTCATTAGCACGTATACAGTGTGATATATACAAATACATACATGGGATATTTGTTTAATAATCATTGTTTACTATTAAAACTGGTCGTGAATACGGTAATGATGTATTCATTCATATGGCATCATAGTATTACCTAATACTTGTGTAATACACTTATTTTCTTAGACTGCTAATGTATTTAAAGATCAGTAATGTCATCAGATGCATTAAAATATTACATAAAAATTAAAACTACTATTTATTTCAAAAAGGGTGGCTAACGTTGTTTACACAACATTTTCGGAGCAAAACTTAGGAGGAATTCGTATAATAATTTTAATTCATTTGTTAGTTCGCATTTCGGTAGATTTCTATTGAGAATGGCCATTTGCGCACAATAATAATAATAGCCTTTTAATTCAGGTACTTTTACATTAAGCCTATATATGTGCTCTTATTTGGCAAAGGCCTCTTCGAAATCCCGCCATTCATCTCTGCACTGTACGACTCTGCCATGTACCATCTACTGTTTCTTTAATTTGGCCTATCCACCTTCTAAGTTCTCTTCTTTTCGTTTTCTGTACCTTTGGCAACAGTTTAGTACTTTTTGCTCCACTTTTCTGTTTTTCTTAAACAAACTTTTCGTGACTTTAAATATTCAATTTCAATTCGATTTAGGTTCCTTAAAAAAACCGTACCAATTCTTGAAAGGCCGGCAACGCACTTTGGAGCCTTGTGGCAATGGGAAAGGGTATCACTAAACGTGATTTTAACTAATCACTAAAAATTATTAAAATATATACGTAATAAAACCGTTTACGACGACATCGTTTAGAACAACATACCGGTTATATTGACCAAAATCAAAGGCTGAATTCTATTGATTAGGTTCTTTATAACAACGCCATCGGTTTTTAGGACCAAATATGATAGTCTCTTCGATGTTGTTATAACAGATTGTGACTGTAATTTGTTAAACTGATGTGAAACTATAATATTGTTTAGGTGCCTCCAATCATATTCTACGGACGTGCATGTTCAGGCGATGCTGAGGACCGACTAATGGAGGCTCCTGGAGCCTTCGCCCCACCGCTCGAAGGGTATCTTATGTGCAGGACTGATAAAACCAAACGATTTGAGCCCTGTTACTTCTTATTACGGTAAGTGACAAATCTTCATTAGTTTTATTGTTCAACAGGTTTTTCGTTTTATTCAACACTCATATGCCTTTTAAGAAAATTAATGAGTCGAATTAATAATGGGGTATTTTGATAAGTGTTTATTAGTCTCTCTGGCCAGGGGGCTCCGAATCGGAAAAATATCATGATTCATGAGGATGCTGCTATGTAAAAAATGTATACTATGTACATGTATATTATATATGGAGTTTAAATAAAAAACGTGTATTTAAACTTCTCGTTACCACGTAAATCAATATTTTGTTTTTTTTTATAATAGTACACGTAATATTTGAAAAATTATTTGGGTTGAATGTTTATAGCCCAAAAAAATTAATACACCTGCGTCTAAAGAAACTTGGCGTGAACTAAGACTTCTTCATGTCAAAATTCAATACATTTATGACTTATGCTAGTCATTTTCTAATTTTCTAAATGTTACGTTTAGTATTAATGTGTTTGTGATTCATGCTTAGACATACGTTTTAAGATAATTGCAAAATGTATTCAGAAGTAACATAACCATAGTATGAAACACACTACGAATGGAATTATAAAATATTAAATGTATTTCACTTAATATTATTTTTCAATTTCTGTCATCTGTATTTTAATCTAGCTTCTATTATAATAAAATTCCAGAGCTGGTGTCCTTCATTGGGGTCCGCACTCCCCAGACGGGTCTCCCCTGCCAAACAACATAGCCCTACGTCTAGTAGTGGGTGTAAGAAGACATGTGGATGCAACGAGAAGACCTCACTGCTTCGAGATCGCTCTCAGCGACTCAAGTAGACTTCTTTTGGCAGCACCTGATGATCCCACAGCATCATCTTGGCTGCAGTCTTTGCTCTTGCATGCTGCTCAAGTAAGTGACGTAAAAATATAGTTTTAAGTTTTAAGAAGATTGTTTGGTTGTTTATAATAAATAATATTAGAAATTAAATCGTATATAGCACTATTTTCTGGGGTTTACTTGTATATTTCTCAAAACTTTATTGACTTTCATTTTCAATTTGTATTTTAAAAGCATGTCGATTAAAATTATGGTTTTATAGTGTGGTCTAACCATTTCATTTATATTTTTACACATTGTCTTCAGAAAATAGGCTTCGTTTCCGTTGATAAAAAAATATATTATAATTGAATATACAAACTCAAATGATTGGAAAGGCTACAGGCGGCCTTATCGCCAACAAGCGATGTCTTTTAGTCAACTCGATTTTTAAAGAAAATGTAAAGAAGAAAACACGGGAAAATGAACTATTAACGGGTTGATTTTGACGTGACAACGTCTTATAAATTGGTTTGCCGGGTGACACTTCAAGAAACTGCGTTACGCTCCGCTCACGTTATGCGCTCACAATGAGAGCGAGTGAGAGGCACGCGTCCCTTCCACTCGGGCATTTGTATAAATAAATGTGTTTTAAATTGTTACTATTATTTCATCCTTCTTCCTACTATACGAATGAATATTCACATTGAAATTATTTTACCACTCAAAGTCGTTGTCACGTAAAACTTTCGCCCGTATACCGACTTTACAGGCAACCAATTTTTTTTATACAACTTAACGTCGTTTTCAGTCGTTAGAAGAGAAGACAACTCCTAAGAAAGCAATTCGTTCCGGCCCACCTCCCGCTTGCACGATCCTCGTCACGCCGTTTGAGGTCATCAGCTTAAGGGACACCCTCGATTTGGCGTTTGTGGCCGGAGCGGCTGCCTATTTGAAGGATAGAGGGTCGGAAGCGTTGTTAAGAGGTAGGTGAAATTTGAAATATTTCAATTACTCATTTTTTATGAAAAAATCATTCCAATTTAATTATTTTTCATCACAAAGTATACTCATTTGACGACGAAATGAACGAATTGTAGACGAAAGAGTTCTTTTTTATAAATAACTACAAACTTCTATCTGACACTAGTAATAATGATAGCACGTTTAATAGATATCTACACTAATATTATAAAGAGGAAAACTTTGTTTGTTTGTTTGATTGTAATGAATAGGCTCATAAACTACTGGACCGATTTTAAAAATTCTTTCACCATTCGAAAGCTACATTATCCACGAGTAATATAGGCTATATTTAATTTTGAACAAAAACAGGGTTCCGTAAGATATTAGGGTTTTTCGGACACAAGGTGTAAAAAATCAACCAAAAAAGTTACGTATTTTGCGTACCCTGCCTAAACTATTAAAGATAGAACCATAAAATGTTCTAAGTAATTGTAGATCTTATAAATATATACAAAAAAGTCCGCGATACACTATACCTATCTATGTCGAGTGAGGCACAATAACCATAAATGATATACATGACAAAACGACGTTTGCCAGTTCAGCTAGTATGTGATAAATAAATTGTATAATGTTTTTATTTGCGTACAACGCCATCTAGGTATATAATAAGTAACTTAAGACATTATCATGATTCATTAGACGAAAGATCGCACAATTGCTAACAATTTCAAATACGAATGATGCAGAACAGTGCCAAAATAAAGTGAATTTTAAAATAATACAATGAAAACTTTGAACATAGTTAAAATGTTATCGTTATACTTCGAACACTGTACGAGAATAGCGAAATCTTTAAAAATATTGGCATTGGTCGTCTCCAAATCATAGCTATCGCGCAGGCGCAATAGACGGTGCGAGGGCCAACGATGTGACACCAGTTTTCGAACAAAGGATTTTTGCTTCGTTTTGCCTACAATTTTTGTATGGACTAGACATAGGTCACGTGTTCAGGCAAGCGATATAATGATTTTGAAATAATTTCAGAATATATCGAGGAAATGCACACAGATATTGAGATTTTGGCGTGCGGCTCAATCAAGAATTTGACAGCGTTCAAAATACCCGATACAGATGAAAATTGGTGCTGTTTGGTGAGTCATGTATTTTAAATTTACTAAGAGTAATAATCAAGTAAGAGAAAAAGCTAATAATCGTCAAATGATGTGTCAAGTAAAATGCAAGAAATTAAGTTTGGCGATCGTTTTAAGGTTTCCATGAGTTTTCCTGTTTGGGAGTTTGGGTGTTTTCAAATATGTAAAATTAAAAAGAAAGTTTCTACTTTAGTAATGTATGTAGTTAATTGTGTATTGTTTCCTGATAAATACATTTTAATGACGTAATTTTCACCTTGTTTTGATTTCATTTGAACATTTGTTGTACTATGATTTTTCATTCCGTTGAATTCTAACATTTCATAAGTGTTGCTACTGAAAAGGGTAAAACATTTATCCATTTGAGGGTAATAAAAATTAAATGCTACATTTTTTTTTTACCTACAAAAAGGTAAATAATTACTTACTCAAGTGACCTTATACAAAAATAACAAATAATCAATATCACGAACAATATTTCGATTAAACTCTATCTACTTTATTTATTTTTATTGTTATTTATCTATTGTTAATTTTATTCTTCCTATCTCACTAAGGTATTTATGGTTTATCTATAGGAGATTTGTAATTGTTTGTTTTGATTTTATTGTAAACGTAATTTACATTCTGTTAAAATACTGTAAATCTTCCTAAAATTCAATAAATAAATAAATTTAAATACCCATCTATCAATGGCCAATATTATCTATGCTTTTTATGGGCGGGTCCAAGGGCCGACTCGCACTTGGACACTTTTTTCTGTGTTTAAAAAAAGAATTTGTACTTTTATAGGAATGGAGTGTGTGCGAGGCACGCGAGCGGGGTGCGGGGCTTGCACTAGTGATGGCGAGTAGTAATGAACTGGAGAGGCTTATAGCGGCAGTCGAAAGAGCATATTGTGAACTTACGGTGAGCTTATTTCATTTCATTTACCATCCAACTGATAAATAAAATCATAAAATTGATCGAATTCAGGTCTCGGTGTATCGTATCGGTGGCGCATCGTAAAAATACACTCATCAGTTTTCTCCATTGCCCCAAAAGAAGTATAACTTCAAATAATTATTAAATTCGGTATGTTAAGTAATTAACCAACTTTTAATGAGAGAGTGCCGTGAAATTAACTTAGTCTTGTGTTCGTTCCTTGGGATATTGAATATTTTACAGTTGTAAACTGATAACTATACCACGACTTATATTTCGATTCCACATTTGACATAAGCTAGTGCCATTTTGTAAAATAATGATACCACATAATATAATAGTGTAGTGATGTACATAAAAATTGATAAGCAATCGCGATTTATGTTTATTTAATATTGGTGTGTCAATTAAAGACTAAATTATTGATTTTTATTTAAATAAATACATAATTATTCACAATTATTATTTATTTAGTAATCGCTGCTTTATTTTATAACAAAAATAATATTTTTGTTACTGAAAAAGTAATGAACTTAATAAAATTAATCGACATAACTAAATTATCTATTCAGAAATATTTAATTTCTTAAATACTTAGTTTCTATTAAAGTAGTAGTTTTTTAGATATACTACTATAAACCAGAGGAATCAATCCGGAAATATTCCAATTCCGTATCGAATAATTTCGCAACGTCACTATTTACTACTTTTCATAACGTTGCAACACTGAAATTGTCATATCTTGAATCGAATTCAAAGTTTTAGTATACGCATTTACAAACATTTGATAAACAATTTATTTATACGAGACATAAAAGTGTTTTTGTGTGTTTGTGTGTTTTTTCAGTGTGAACCATTTCCTCTAAGCGTTGTCGAAGCCACCAAGTCGGCCTGCAGTACCGCACATTCTAAATATGAGGCTGCGTGGGCGCATATGCTTCCATCCCATCAGTAATTTCATCAAATTATCCATTAATCCGACCTACATACGTAAGAGTTAGTATGAACACTTTCGTTATTGCTTTCGTATTAACTATCGTCTCTGCGATGAAGATATATATGATTATACAATGCTTACGTTTATATTTTTTTTATCATATAAGACAGGTTTATCACAATTCGTGAACGGCCTATTTAATTATTTTCTTTATACCCATACGTAAGGAAATGTTCCAGAATTGTTATATCATTTTTATTATAAAACATTCTTCTGTGTTTTAGAATACAGATATGTTTTGTAAGTTATTGGCATCGGTCCATTAAGCGTAATTTAACGAATATTACATACTCAATATATAAAAATTAGTATATTCTGTATTAATCTATTCGAAATTCAAATTTTAGAAAACCTGACATATAATCGACATTCAATAATCAATAACTTGCTCTAAAAAAACTTTTAGCACAATTTAGAATTTAATGCTTTTCAGGTTACTGTAGTGATATTAGGGAAGGTGTAATGCCAGTATATATTAAACTAAAAGTTTCTTCGGTTGCCATGGCAACGTGGCTAGAAAATTAGTTTCACTTATATTAAACCTTTTTTTCCGATCTCAGTTGACGTTGAAATTATAATATTACCTTAAGGCTCCAAAAATATTATTGTTTATCTATGTATGGTTGTCACTGTCAAAAGGTCACAAACAACAAAAAACGTGACTTTTCCTTCGAAACGTTTTTGAATTTATTTGTCAACTCATACTAGGCCTCTTGTAATTTTTTTAAACATTGAGTTTTAATCTTATATACTGGCATTGCACCATGTAACCGTACTTATCGTTGTTTAGGTAGTAATAGTTGTAAATAAACTGTTTGTCCTTTTTTGCTACAAGTTATCTTGCTATGTTAGATAGAGATAGCATGTTAGATTCATAGGCGACTTCTAATTGTATAGCTACTAATGTATCGTGACTTCAAATAATGTATTTTAAACCCAAAGATAATGTGCTAAATTATTTTATATAATTTTTCGTGATTTTTTTACTGTCGAATAATGCCCATTTGGATTTATATATAGGTATATTGTTGGTAATTATTCATCATATTACTGTCTTCCTTATTCATAAAAAAATTAATCGAACTGTGTACCATAGTAAAATAATTTTGTCTCTTTTCTTCAAAGCATTAACACAATTTGACAGATAGGGACGAATGAATACTATAATTAGGAACGCAATAAGAGTAATTTTTATGAATAAGGGAGTTAATGTTTAAAACTATTATTATGTCATGTATGACATAACAGTGTATATTCAATAATTTTAGGCTTATCTACATTACATAGTTCAAGAAATATATATATATATATATCCTCCTATATACATATGGTCTTAGGAATTAAACAATTGATGATCTATACCGATTATCTGACGGCTTTGGTTTGGACGTTCTGTGGTCTGTGGACAAACGAATTCGATTTCTATAGAATAAATACTTAGCAATTCCACTTGTTAGGTATATTCGGTATGAGTCATAGACTACAGAGCTGTCAAATTTATTCAAAATTGAATTTATTGCAAGGACCTTTATATATATGATAAAGATTTATACAACGGGGCGTTATTGATTTGTTATTAGGATCTAAATATCTGTCATTTGTCAAAATCTAATACAGTTTTGACGTACGGATGTCAGAATTGGCGCTTTTTTTTAAAAATAATTTTATGGCCTGGAGACTTGGCGCTACTTTTAAAACATAGACAGTAGAGAATAATTACCAACTGTAGTACGTTATTCTGAAACTTGATGCATTGGTTTGGACATTCAAATTGTAATTGATATCAAAATTATTTAATTTCAAGTTTAACGGAGTATTTTTTTTAATTTCACAAGCCTTTTTTAGCTTTATTTTTAAAGCTATTTTAATGGTGACGTGTGCGAATTCAAATGGGTTGAATATTTTTGATTGTAACGTTTTGGGCGAAGAGCCATGTGATATTCTATGTATAGGTAGGATTAAGAAGTGCCTCGCGTTAATGTTTTATAGTGAATATTTGAGTAGAAGTTCTGAAGTTCTTCACAAAAGAATATGGTACAGTGATCATAAACTTATTTATTTATACACAAAAATACATACACATTCCCTACAATGCTACACCAATATGATAATGTTAAACTTAAAAATAAAATATAACTTAGATAAAATACCACAATACATATGAAGTGACGGTATTTTTTTTTTTGACAACAATTGGTTGAATGAAAATTACTGTTGATCTCTAATTAAAAATAGCTGGGGGATTGGTAATTTGATTTAGCAGGGTCTTTCTGGATCAATAAAATAATTGAGCGCAATTAATTTTTGTTCGCATTGTTAACGTGCGACTCTTATCCCTGAGGTCGTAGCTTCGATCCCCGGCTGTGCACTGGACTTTCTATGAGCGCATTAAACATTCGCTCGAACGGTGAAGAAAAACATACAGCGAAAACCAGTATGCCTTAGATCCAGCACGTAGACGGCGTGTGTCAGGCACAGAAGACTGATCACCTACCTGCCTATCAGTGATCTACAAATGATCATGAAACGGATTTAGACATCTGAGGCCCAGACCTAAATAGGTTGTAACGCCACTGATTTTTTAAAATTAATTATTTCTAGTTCCATTGTAGTAATAATTATCAATAAATAGTAGAAATTACAAAATATAATATTTGAGGGTAGAAAAACAACCGGATGTCACATAAAAACTTTACGACTTCTATTTAAATATGGAATGCATTAATATCTTTTTTACGAAACTCCGGGGCACTTGTTTTGTATATCTCAGTGATTATTCCAAATTAGCTGCACATTTTGTACTGCCTACAATTGTAGTTGTAGCAAATTTTTTTGTATGCTTTGTATCTGTGATTTGTGTTAAGTTTGGCGAATCGTATATATTGGGCCATTCAAATATTATATAGTACTAACTAATGTCTGTTTTATGGTTGAACTTGTTTAATATGAGTAAGGTTTTAGCTAATCAATTTAAAATTAGCTAAAGGTTTGCGCTTATATAGAAAAAGAGTACTATAAAAAAATATATAAACCAATGGAAAGATTTCCGGCTTATAAGTGGGTTACCTTTTACAAAACTCTTTGGCTTTGGAAATACTTTTTAGTAAAGGAATATTTTTTTTAAACTGGGATAATATAACAAGCTGGTGATACAGTTTTAAATTGATCAAACCGTTTATGAAAATACAAATTAATAATACTATAGACAAGAGAATGGTTAGTACAAAAATAATGCTTATATAATACTTGAAACGCACCTTAAACTATAAATTATATTTTAAGTATTGACACGAAATTGTATGAAAACAAATAAAACCTATGTTTTGTGGCTATTTTAAAACATGCTTTGTGTCTTCTTGCCAACGATTTGTTCGGTTGATTATTTCTGAGCGAGAGGGAGAGGATGTGATATCGTTTAAAGTGCAAGTTATAAAACTGTATCTGTCTCTTTCGCAAGGCCAAACGCACAGACCGTAGTTCGACACGAACAAAATGAAGTAAAATCTGTAATTATTTTACATTTTCTGTGGAGACTAATTGAATTGATATGGTCCTCGACATTCTGAAGAAAATGTCACAAATGTTAATATTTATATGACGAAGCTCTCTTAATATTTTATGTTATATTTTATACTATTTTACCTCTGTAATATTTTAGTTCAAGGTCAAGTAGTTTAACTTAATTTAAAATACAGTCAAAATCGGTTATAACGACATCGAAGGGATTACTCACATTTGGTAGTAAAAATAGCCGGTATATTGTTCTAAACGATGTCGTAAACGGTTTGACTGTATTTTGCAAATGACATTTAATCATTATTTTAATATTTATCTACTGTCAGTTTAGTAGAATAACCTTATTTGGCTCTCACAGTAGAAATTAATTGAATATTACTTTTTTTTTATTTGGAGACCTGTTACCACAGAACTACTATATTCCTATTATTGGCACATCCTGTCACAAATATAGTTAATACCAAGCTGCAGGTAAACCTGTAAAATTTAATGTTATGAAGGCGAATAAACTTTATTATTAATATATGATTATATTGTATTGTATTAACGATTATGGCTTAGTGTTACCATGTATTTTACAATTATATTAAATGTCTTTAATAAGGTTTCAGTTATTAAAACTCGAACTATGGTCTGTGGTTTCAAAACTAAAGTATTAATAAGAACAATAATATTGTTAAGATATAGTACTTATTACAGTTTGAAAACCGATATACATTGTATATTCCATTTATTCACTATAATCAGATGAAATATAATCCGGAATGGGACATTTTTATTTTTTATTTAATAATTAAATTTTGATAATAATTTCGTGAAAATTATACTGCGTATGAATTATTTATTCTCGTTTTGTTGTTATTGATATTACTTAAATATATTTTTGTTAAACGGCTTTCGTAACTACTGTAAATTATTATTAGTTTTGTATATTACAGATATTTTTTGAATACTCTGTCTCATTCAATGAAATTATTGTATATTGTTCTATTGATATTAAATTGCTTGACATTATATTGTTCATGATTGCATATTAAATATTGAAAAAGAAAATTTGCTTTATTTCCCCGTGTATTTTAATTAATCGTATCAAGGCACGTAGGACACTTTTTGTAGTATTAATTATGTTTTCAGTTATAATCCTGAAAAATATATTTTTTTATTAATATAGTCGACAATTTAGACCTAAATTTATTTTATTTTACAATTTTAGGAAATCTTACATCTAAAAAACGGTCAATATTATTATATAATTAATATGTTAAAGGACCATTATCAGTTTCCACATTTAGAAATTTTGAATCGGAATCGATGATATAGTAATTATTCCGTAAAAAGGACAGCTTTCGCAGAAACTTGTCGTTCAACAAAGTACCAACCTATTGGCGTCTAAAATTTGGAATGATATTATTGCAAAGAGCAAATATAAATACTAATTAAATTTAATGATGAAAACGTAAGCATATTTCATTTTGGAAACTCTACTGCGTCTGTGTGATTCATCAGTGGGACATTATAGGGTAAATTTAGCTCAAAACAAAATATTTTTTGTCTACTGTAATAATGAAAACCGTTCGTCACCAGAAGTACCAGAAAGCTAATAAATTTAAATAATAACAATAGTACTATTCAATACCCAACATCTCTAAATGAACAAAAATTTTGTGTTTATACAATTACTTTTGACAATGATTTTTTCTCAGAAGTTCTTAAGTGAAGAATCACCGAGATTGTTCGTTTATTTTTTAATTAACAGATAAACTATACATATAAATTATATAATGCGCCGCACAAATTTCGTATGAAAAGGCAATAAGACAAAAATTTAAAAAACTATCTGGCACATTCTTTGAAGTTCTTTTCCATTTAGTGGCATCATCATGCACAGAAGCTTGCAGCTTTTCCGATAAAATACTTCTTTTTTAAGATCTACGCTGATAAAAGGTTTTTGGAATAAATATGTCGTAAGTATCACGACATATATGCACCTAATATAGAAGCTAACTTAGTTCAGGAACGCGAGAACATAATGCCATAACAGGATGGATGTATTAAAACCCTTCTTCATATTTCCGCCAATTTATGCGTAGAAAGCTCTATCTGCATGATTGAAATCTCTTCTCTTTTTGCGATCTTAGCAATGTGAACCCAATTGGTATGTGACCTTGCCATAATCAGTATTATTTTGCAATGGGATAACGAACACAAATATTATTATCATGTTTACGAGATAGTAGATACCGGTCTTGTTTTTGAAGTAAACTCCAGTAAAACCAGTTATTTTAATAACAAGAGTTGATTAGCATACTGAGCTGCGATGTTTTATATAAGTTAGAAATAGCTGTTGGACAATATACGACGTATCGCTATGACGGAGTTAAAGGTAAGAATACATTTAGTAAAGTGTAGATTTAAGCACAACTATTCCTTAAGATTCAGAAACAAGGATGGGCGGTAAAAAGCGTAGATACCTACGTCAGATGTGTACTTGACATTCGGAAAATCGCGCTTACGCTTTTTTTAAATGTCTTTATACAATTAATTTTCGTTTTCGTATTACGTCAAGAGTTAATCAATTAATTATTTACATTTTACACATATGACCCACACATAGTATATGCTTTAAAACAAAATGCAGTTTCGAGGTTTCCTACAAGAAAATTAATACGTTTATGTGTTAAAATTTATTATGTGGTAAAAAACATTCGAAATTCATTTGTACATATAGGTAACACAATGTACACATATGAACGTCAAAACAGAATTATACTTAAATTAAATGTCAAATCTTAAATCAAGGCCGTAGAACGGAAGATATTTGGGACATAATAAGGTAAGTTTTCACCAAATTTCGTAGAAAAAAAACTTTTAAAAAAAGATAACCAAAAACTTGGTTTTTTGAATTTTTCACCTAAATTTTGAGGTTATGTGAAAAAAATGTAAATACAAAAGTTGTAGATCTTTTTATGACCTACAACTTTGCCATTTAACTTTTTTCCATAGGACTGGTAGTTTCGCCGGAAATCAAGATAAACAATTTTTCACCCTTAAAAACTCACCCCCTCCCACTTCCCGAACTCGGATCGACCGTAATTTATTTTTCCTTTCATTGTGATCATATTCCCCTGCATTTCTAATGGGTTTCATCCTACTGTAATTTTTTCATTTTTTACCATTTTTGAAGGCTTCGGCCGTGGTCTAAGAGAAGAACTGGCAATATAAATTAAAAGCAAAGATTTATCCTCTCTCAGCAGGAAGCATGGTGAAATACATAGTCGAAATAACTAAAATTGACTTGATTGATTGATTGAACTTATATAGCTAATTTTGACGTACGTAATATCAATGATCAATCATTATCAATGTTATTTGTATGAAATTGTTGTAAGAATTTTAAGTTATATTAATACGCTATTTAATACTTTATTATTCCATATATTAACAGTATCTGTCTGGCTTTGGTTCGGAATTCTTAAGTGAAGACCCGCGTAGGCCTGGGGCCCTACCAGTGGGACAGAATAGTCCTCAAAGATGTCCATACGGACTTTACGCAGAACAGCTGTCTGGTAGTGCGTTTACTGCTCCGAGAAATGAAAACAAACGTTCGTGGCTTTACAGGTATCCATAATCTGTTAACAGAAGTCATAATACTTCTAAAATCGATGATGTTACAAACTTTGTTAGGTCTTTACCTCTTGTTTTCGGTTCAAAGATACTTTATTTCTTAAAAAATTACATTCACTTGGTGCGAAAATTTTGATATTTTTGTATCTGTTTCATGACGATTTGTCAATCTAATTGGCAAGGTCCAAGCCTTCTGTGGCTGACACACGCCGTTGGCTTTTTGAGACTCGGGTATTTACAAGGTATTATTTCACTGTTAGAGTGAAAATGTTAATTGCGCACATAGAAACAAAATCCATAGTGCACGGGCAGGGATCGAACCCACGACCTCAGGGATGAGTATTACACGGCGAAACCACTAGGCCAACACTGCTCAACTGCTCACTTAATATTATTATTAATTAAACAGATACTTAATAAATTTAAGTATTTAGTGCATGTTGCTCAGTATTCCAAGAATATATTTTTCTATAGCACGAATAGTATATAAATTAGTGTGTCCAAGTTCCCGAATGTCTACTTATCGGATCAAAAAATGCATTTTGCTGAATTTTAACTATTAGTAACGATATTTAACCAATAGTTGACTTAACTACGAATCAAAAAACTGGCCCTTAACGAGATTTAGCGGTATGACCTCGGCATGTTAAAACCAATACATTGTGGACTTTCGTGAGTCACACTTAGAGCTAAGTCGTGACTCTCAAACTGAGTAAAAATGAAAACATGGGAGTCATCTTTAAGGTTCAGCTGCTAAGGCGTTTTTAAGAAAACAAAATTAGAACTTATTTGTTGTAAGTTTTAAAAATCAATATATATAGAAGAATTCTCAGGGGCAGAACTTAGCCGAGCCGGTCGTTTTCAAAATTGACGATATAGTAATGTTTCATTAATATTTAGCTGCAACTTTGCTGTTTATGATTTACAGGATCCGTCCATCTGTGGTGCATAAACCGTTCAAAAGGTCGAATATTGCTAAGTACTTAACACACAACTGGAATGAAGTCGAACCGGATCCCAATCAAGTATGAATTATTAATTATATTTACTCTAACGATGTTGAAATCATTTTATTAAAATCAGCTTAAAGATAATAAACTGGACGTCATAGAGGTATAGAGGTTTTAAGTTTAAAAATATGAAAGGACAAAGGTATTTTCTGCCACATTTCTTCACGTGAGTGAAACCCAGGCTGCACAATCATTTTTTTTCTCTATTTAAATGGGCAACTCTTGCGCATATGGTGAAGGAAAATATGGCATAGTTAAGATTCAAAAAATGACAGTACAAAGGACTGATCAACTGTAATTTGCCTACACAGAAATCAAAGGCTCATAAAGAGGCTTAATACAACTAGATATACGATAGATATACAACAAGATAGATATTTTTGTGGATGCATCTAGTGTGTTTGTTTTGTGTTTTATTTTTGACTTTGTTTTTATTGTAAGGATGTTTCTGTTTGGTTTCCGAATAAATAGATAAATATAATTCGAAAAATAAATATTTTTTAAAGAATAAATCTATTATTTTTCGACATGGACGGTTCGTGTTGTTGTGTCAGCGAGAGACGTTTAAATTGACTTGGATGAGATTAATGCAGTTTATTAAATTAATGAATAATTTCGTTCAAAAAAATACACTTTTAACCACTTACAAAGTGCTGATTTTTCTTTTCGTCTATTAATTCCGTTGATAACAAAATGATAACCATAAAAAAAAAATTTAATTCAGTACTTATAAACTATTTTTAGTCTCGCTGGTCACCTTTCGATATACCAAATGAAAAGGTGGATTTCGTTGCCGGCTTGCATACAGTTTGCGGCGCGGGCGACCCTCGAGCACGCAATGGAATCGCCATCCATGTTTACCTTTGTAATAGCGCAATGGATAAAAGTGCTTTTTACAGCAGCGATGGTGATCTACTTATTGGTATGTATACACGACTTATGCAATCATACAATAACTAATAAAGGAATTCTTTTAATACTTGAAAGAAATTTTCCAATTATTATCGAACATGTGAATGTGTGTTAACATTTCAGTCCGAAGGCCCTTTTGGCTTAGCTTTATAATTTTACGTAGTAGGTTTTACGTAATACGTTTGTTCTGTTTTAATTTTAAAGTATTTACCATATTCTTAGACGGATTTTAATGATGGATTGTAGCAAACGTACGCAAGACATTAAATAAAGATTACTGTTAAAATAGTTATATCGATTTTTAATACACACCAGTGTTTTAGAGTCTTTCCTAAGTAAACCTACATTACTCCACATTTATATCATACCTAAAGGTATTAATTGTCTCAAAGTAATTATGCAATCTTATGTCAGTAGGTAACATAAATAAAATGACGTATAATATACGTATTTAATAATAATTAACTTTATTACTAGGAGTTTCGGCTCAGTAGCTTTAGCATGCGACGCTCATCTCTAAGGCTCGGACCCAGGCTGTGTAACTATAGACATTCTGTCTATGTCCGCTGGAAAACATCACATTTCTGTCAGGCGCAGAACTTGTTCATTAAAAGAAAACGCTCACGAAACAGATAACAGAAACAGACCATAAAGGTAGTGAAGCCAATGTTTTTTTTTATAACTTTTCTATTATTTACCATTTCAGTACCACAACAAGGAGTTCTGATGATCACAACCGAGTTTGGGAAAATGGAGGTTGCACCAAATGAAATCGCTGTCATTCAACTTGGAATGAGATTTGCTGTAGAAGTTGATGGACCTACAAGGTAAAATTTATAAACGACAGAACAGTTTTTAAAGACGTAGAATTCGAGTACTTGGACTTAGAATTTTATTTTATTATCAGGTGAGCCTCCGGTCCGTTTGCCCCCAGTTCTATATAAAAAAACTTGTTATTTCTTTAATAGACGGAATAGTTTTAGGGTATAAAGTCATTAACGTTTAGAAGGTGTTGCTAGATGTATTAAAACGTGTTAATTTTGTAGGGGATACATCCTCGAAGTATTCGATGGTCATTTTAAGCTTCCGGACCTTGGACCCATTGGTGCCAATGGACTGGCCAACCCCCGTGACTTTCTTACCCCAGTCGCTTGTTACCATGATGAAGAGATACCAGGTACAGCGTATGGTAGTTAGCATACTTTGTAATATCACTCTAAAGTCGTAGAAACTTTTTTTAATACACTACTTTTATTTATGAACTAAAAGTTAGTTTATGTTGAGTTTTTATTTATCTAATTTTGTTAATGATTTTTCAATAAAAGTAAATTTATAAAATCAACATTTTAACCTAAAATTACAAAGCCAATTGTTTTTAAATTCATTGGTTTGGTAATTTTGACGTTTGCTTGCTTCTCGGTACGCAAATTGGGCAAATTTTGCATAGTTAGCGAAAATTCTTATCAGTCATTCTGTTCAGTAAGAAAAATCTACCTATAGATTATAGAGTCCAGCCAACTGTTGGCAGGAATTTTCATATTAATTATATACAGAGTAAAATTACTTTTTTTTTCAGGATTCAAAATAATAAGCAAATACCATGGAGTGTTGTTCGAAGCTGAACAAAATCATTCACCATTCGACGTTGTGGCATGGCATGGCAACTATGTACCTTACAAATACGACCTGAGCAAGTTCATGGTCATCAATTCTGTATCTTTTGACCACTGTGTATGTATTACAAAATTAGCAACGATGTTTAAGAATACAAACAAAATAATTATTTTATGTGAAGTTCTTTAACTCGCCAATGGGCAAGGGGAAAATGACCAAAGTGCGTCCTGGGTCAAAACGAAACGATTATTATTATTTACCAATCTCAAATAGTATACGATAGCAAGTGGAGTCACAACCCTTAGGCCTTACTTTCTTTATTAATGTTTATTTTTAATAGAATAGGATTCTTGGGTTTCAGTTTGGTTTGGATTGGATCAGCAAGTGTTAATTGCTCACATATAAATAAAATCTGAAAGAAAAAATTAGAATGAAAAAGACGATGCATGCTTAAGCCAACACTGTTTAGGGTGTATTCGCAAGTCACAAGTATATGGCTTAAATTACCGAAAAGTCGCTGAAATATATTTCTTATTATATTGACTACGTTTATATGATTAAAAACAATACTACCTAACGTGTAGTTCCAAATCCGTCTCCCCGCCACTCACATTCGTTTGGTAATACTTGAACGCTTAATTGCAGGGCTTTTATTTAGATACAGGACGTAGCGCGTACGACGTATGTCAAAACACATAAAAATAGAATAATTGCTATTAAAATATTATAATATTCATTTATATTCTAGGATCCATCAATATTCACAGTTCTGACTTGCCAATCCACCAAACCAGGGGTCGCTATAGCAGATTTTGTCATTTTTCCGCCAAGATGGTCGGTTCAAGAGAACACTTTTAGACCCCCGTACTACCACAGTAAGTCTATATAGTGAATATATATTTTGTACTCAATATGGAGAAACTAGTACAAAAATAATGCGTTATTTTAATTATTAATATTAATTTAGAAGAATAAAACTGTAAAGACGTTTGCAAGCAATCCATCCAATCCAATCAAATGATTATATCGATAAAAACACTCATTAGGAAACTGTATGAGCGAATTCATGGGTCTAATCCTGGGGTCATATGAGGCAAAGGAAGGTGGCTTTCTTCCCGGCGGAGCATCTTTACACTCCATGATGACTCCACATGGTCCTGATACCCAATGCTTTACGGCTGCTTCATCAGGTGAACTTATTCCACAGAAAATTGCAGTCGGGACTCAGGTAATTTATGAAATAAAATCCAACGCATACATAAACCTTGTAGGAAGTTTATTCTCTAAATTAATTACTATTAAATGCCGTAATAATCTATTATCTACAGAAATAATTTTCGCAAAATCTCTTAAGCATAATGTAGTATAAGTAATACAATAATATATATTACAAAATATATTTCTATATTATTACTACATGAAGCTACAAATAATCATTTTAAATTACCAATAACATAATTAAAATATTTCTATGGTCGTTTAATAGTATAATAGTAATAAAGCAAATTTTCAATCATGACAAAAGAGTTAATATACAGCTTAGATATTTTACATTAGATACATTATTTCATTTTTCTTGTTTTCCTTATATTTCCTATATCTTAGCTACCTTCAGTACCGTCTATCGGAATCCCTTCAAGAGTAAAGGCCTGCTCCAGCTTATTCTAACTGACTCTGTCTATGCCTTTCTTTCTCCATTCGCTTCCTGCTACTTCTATTCTTCTTCTTCTTTCTTTGAGTAAAAAATTGTTTATTAAATTACTTAAAATCTTTTACGGTACAGTTTTTTTCTAATTCCTTTTGCTTGTACACAGGCATTCATGTTCGAGTCATCTCTGAGTATGGCCATCACGAAGTGGGGAGCTGAAACGTGCCAAAAACTCGACCCAGAATATCATCAATGTTGGCAGCAATTGCCCAAATTGTTTTCAAATCATTTTAATGTCTAATTATATGAATAAAATTCTAGTCGCTGGTAAATAGTTTTTTTACTAACAAAATAATGATTGCGGTTATAATTATTACCGAATAAAATATATCTGCCAGAATATTTTTACTAAGGAGCTGGTGAATCAAGACATCAGTAGTAACTGAATAATTCATAAAAAAATTGAAAAACATATTCACTAGGATTAGGATGATTTAATTGGATTATAAAAAATGTTTTTGATGCGCAGAAAGAAACAATTTCCACAGATCTGTTGGTTTGTTACAAGATCTCGACCGATCTTTCTTTCTATGACTCGATTCAGAACTATAGACGAAACATGGATTCCCATGATGACAGACGCATGTGAATAAAGTTTTTTTGGGGCAGCTAAGGGATGGTTGAATTGGCTAGAATGCTTGCCTAAATCATGTAGCGGATTAAGGAACAAGTTGTTCCATTCCAGAATTTGACTGCAGATTGATAGAACATCCTCCATTTTACAGACCTAGCTCCTAATGATTACCATATTTTGAAGATATGAAAGATATACTTACGTGTATAAACTTGAAACGTTGTAAATTAAATTTTATAAGTATATTATTTTTTATAACATCCTTATTTCGCTAGCGCCTATTTTCCAACACTTCAACATACACATTTGTAGGCGAACTATTTATATATATATATGTAAAAGTCTGTTACTCAGTGTTGTGGCTAAAGGTAATGTTTAAAAATAGAATCGGGGATTTTGATGTGCCGCATTGACAAGTTTTTTTTTAATTCATTTTATTTGAAGAGTGAGACCGAAGATCTCAATCGTTCACTTTTTCATCCGATCATGCTATGATCGAATGAAAAAGTGAACAGGAACAAGAATCTACAGGTACGTGGAGATTTATTGAAATAGGAAAAGCAAAGTTTAAAAATGGCATGGAAAAAAAATAAAACTCGGTTAAATCATTACCTTATTTAATTCGTAATAATTAGAAGAACTTAAACTATTTCATTAGACATTCAGTCGCGTCACCGAGCATACAACTGTATCGGCGAATTGTGACTTATAATAACTTAATAAATAATATTGGAATCCTCTCATGACAAAAATTATTAAAATCATTTACTGAAAACATAGATAAGTATAGAAAATAAATCTGGAGGAGATTCATTATTTATTTAGAGTCCTATTATAAATTGCAGAGATCTGGTGAGTTGCCAGCAACTCTCAGTGTTGCCAGTGTTAATTATATTATTATTTCTGATTTAAAGACAAAACAATTCAGGTCGACTTCATATTGGACCCTAAATAAACGATTTGCGGAATTGATAAGTTTTATAATTGTATCGATTTTCAATCAAAATTAGGTTTATTTAAATACATAAATGATTGGCGGTTATACAAGTGAAAAAAATCTTTTAAATTGTCAATGAGATAAAAATATAGGCCCCATATTCTAATACTATTGAACTGTTAAGATAAGGTTTTATTACAAAATTTTAAAATAGTATAATTTTCTTAGTCTTACTCGGGTGCTATTTAAATAAAAAGGTTTCGATTGGGTCAAACATGTCTATTTATTTGATTATTTTAAGACACGTCTGTCAAGAGATGTTTGGCCCCGTATCAAGGTGTTCTTGTTTAGATAATGTATTACGCTCCTAGTAACGCGTAACTTAGATGCAATGGCAGTTTTGTATTAATTTACGTATCTAAAAAATGCTCAATATAAATTTTCTTAATGTCCGTGGGCTACCACAAGATGGCGTTATTTTCAATTTACATCTTATTTAGAAAATGGGCCTAGTTATTTCTATGATGCAAGCGGACACTATTCCGAAATTCTTAACAGTACAGTACCAAAATTTTTACATTTTTACAATAATTTCTTCATTACAAAATTTTTCCACTGTTGGCTGGTTCAGATTTTTCATACACCATTAAAACTTGACATATTTAGTTGACCTCAATAAAAGTTCTGACAGGAGATTTAGGCGGGCATTACTGTAATTGTGTAACATGTTTGGACACAAATATCTTAAATAAAGCGCGAATTTATTGTATTTAATAACTCAAAGTAGCCGTTTTATATCTCCCGCCACAGCTGACCGTCACGTAAGATATATGTGTAACCCTACTTAGTGTGTAGTCTCTATCCGTGGTTTACGTTGACGCTAGATTCCAGTTCAGAGGCGGGTGTCTCCGGTTCTTCATCATTGTAAATGTTTTCAGCCATTTGCCAAACCTGAAGTAATAGACATAAAAATTATTAAATATGTATACCTAATTATGTATAACCCTTTAAACATGTTGAATAAAGAAAAGACAAATTTTATAACAAAAAATAGATCAAAAACAATAAAACTATTCAATTATATCATATAATCTTTTAATGTACCCTGAATAAAGCTACACGCACCGCACTGTTACCTACACACACACACACACACTCACCACACATTTCTTGTGGTTTGCTTATAAATATAACTTTTCCTCTTTATTCTATCTAAAAGTGTTATATCCAATTACCATTTAATGTACCTACTAAATATCTAGTATTTAAGTATTTCTTTTTGCATGTAAACCTGCCTAATATTTTACGATAGCATATACCTATGGTACGAAAATCTTTTTGTTACGGAAGAGCGTGGCCTCCTAACACAGGTGTTTTTACACTTAATAGAAGGTCGCAACCATAAAATGTTTTTTGTACCGTTTTTGTTAAAGAAATAAAATATTTTTCATTTTTCATTTTTTCAATCTTTAATTTAAAAACTCCTTTGCCTGTGGCAATACACTGTGTGAAACTAAAAACCACAAACACTTCATAAAAGTTGCAAAAACATATTATTATATAAATAATTTATAAAAAAAAATTATACCTGCATAATGTTATCCTCAGAAACCGAACAGATGACCCATGGCTCGTTAGGGTTCCAGGAGAAGTCGGAGATCTTAGCGGTGTGACCTCCGTGAATGAAGAGCAACTCAGGTGGACCGTCTTCTGCATCCTCCGCTGTTTGTTCTTCACCGATTTTGGACAGATCCCACACATGCAGTCTAAAAATTATTTAAGTTTAGTAGCCAAAATGCCTAAAACATGAATTATTTTCTCATTGCTCTTTTCCTTCTTCTAATAATATCTTTGGGTGAGACCTACCAATAATTCCAAATTAAAATTTGATTGACAGAGCTTTTAAGTAAATAGTCATCTAACAGAAACATTAAATGTAGTCGTCACAAATATTAAATGTGATGCTTAAAAACTATACTAAAAAATTTCAATGAATATCTTTCGAGAAGTTTAAATTTTACCTTCTGTCAGTACCGCTGCTAGCGAGTATGGTTTCGTTGTGCGGAGACCATTGCACTTGGAATATCTCATCCTTGTGGGACTCGAATGAGTGAAGCTTTAACTTCAAGTTTCGGAGATCCCAAAGCGCGACCTAAACAGTTACAATTGCCTTAACTATTGGAATATGTTATATATAAAATTCTTGTCACGGGGTTAGTAACCGAACTCCTCCGAAACGGCTCGACCGATTCTCATGAAATTTTGTGTGCGTATTGGGTAGGTCTGAGAATCGAACAACATCTATTTTTCATCCCCCCAAATGTTAAGGGTGGTCCACCCCTAAATTTTTTTATTTATTTTTTAGACAAAATTTTTTTACGATACACCTTACAAAAATACATGCAACCCTAAATTTTCACCCCTCTATAATCATCCCGTATGTTTTTTTTGTTAATTATAAACTTTAATTTTTTGGCACAGAAACATGGCAAAACAACGTTTGCCGGGTCAGCTAGTATTTATATACATTTTAAATATCAAAACCAAAAAGCAGTACTATATATCATCTAAAAACAGGATATTTATTGATTAGTTTAAAAGCAATGTTATCTTTGAAATTAAATTCGTAGTTTAGTTTATGTCACAGACTGATGGCAATTGAAAACTTTTAACTTCTGCTAAAGAATGACACATTAAATACATAAGCATAGTATATAATGAAAAATTAATCATATTAGATAAGTATAATAGCAAAGGGAAAGTGGAATACTGGTGCCAATAACATATATCTCATAAACCGTATTTATTTCTACCGCAATTGAGATATCTTAAGTTTCTCCAAAAAGTCAAAGAACTTAATTGGGTAATTAAAAAAATTTAATGAAACATGTTTTCATTTTATTGTAGTTCCTATTTTGACTTATATACTGCTTAAAGAGTTGTATGTTTTTAAATACATTCCCAATCTTGTAGATTATTTCAAATTTAAATAAATATTTGAAATATTATTCCTGTAAAAAGAATTGTTTTATACTTACAGTTTTGTCAGCACTTCCAGTTGCCAATATGAACTCGGAGTATGGGTTAAAGCTGAGACAATTTACTTCTGCTGTATGTGCATCCACTGTGTGAGAGGGTTTCGATGTGTTGTTACATCTGGAAATACAAACATTTGCTCAAAAAAAATTTCCCCAGCCAAAGATAATATAACTTTGAATATATAAATTTAAGTATTCATTGTTCTATACATATTTCTAATTTTATACTCTAATTACCCAACATTTTAAACAGATGAAAATAATGCAGTGTCTTATTTCATTCATAATTCATAGAATATAATATTGGTTTAGGTGAAATAACACAAAAATTTTGCCCAAATGTTGGCAGTCTTAAAGTTGTATAAAGTTGTAGATATGTAAAAACAGATCATAAAAAACCTTACCTGGTATCCCAAATCATAAGTTTCTGGTCGTCAGCAACAGACCCAAATAGGGACTCATGCAAAAGGTGCCAGGCCACATCTTCTACTACAGCAGTGTGCCCAGTAAACACCGACTTAGCTTCGATTACTCGTCCCTCTTTGGGAGTGGCATTTATGTCCCACAAGCATATAGTGTGGTCATCACTATAAATATAGGGAAAACGTTTAATCATACTATTATTGTTTTAAAATTCATTATGAGATTCAAGATCCCACACTGGACTATTGTTTATTTCCAAGTAGTGAATAAATAAATTTTAAATTGATTTGGTTAAAAATATATTTAAAGGAACAGCAATCCCATAGTAAGCTGAGCTACTGCACCTCCAATGTAAATATCACTGTTAAGTCATGTTTAATATGTAACTGTTAAGGCGTCAATGTTAAGTATTACTTATTCCTAAAGTGATGAAATTTTAATTTTGTCTATGGTTTACATATTAAATTTATATTGTAAATAGGGTAAATTTGAACAGTTAAAAAATTATAAATAAAATTAAAATATGGTTAAAATGTGATTTTGAATAACAAACCTTGCAGAAAGAAGATATCCATTTAGATTGGGGTTCCATGACAAACCATAGCCTTCTTTTTGATGACCACGCAACCTAATTATACAAAGCATACAGTAAAGATCATAATCACAAGGTTTTCGAGCCTAGAATAAGCACTTAGAGCCTAGACTGTATTCCCATATGTAGCCATAGAAGAACCACACTTAGCCCTTTCAATTTAAGAACTCCACTTTAAATTTAATGGACATTTTATACATAACACATAAAATCTAATAGTACACATATTTATAATGAAAACTTGACTGTATTGTATTAACAATTGAGTAAAGTAGCTAAGGACTTCCTTCAGTATAAAGAATTGCCTCAACCAGTCAAAAACTGGACAGATAATGAGTTATACATTACTAAATAAATTTTACCTTAGATCTGGATGGCATTCTCCTGAAGGTTCTGGCTTGGAAGGATGCTTGGTGTAGTCAAAAACCAGAACATCTGATGAAGGAGTCTTGGTAGCAATAACACATGGATTCTGGGGCATATAACGAGCCCTGTTCACTTCACCTTCATGATTTATTTTAATTTCTATATCTATCTTTCCTGAGACTGAACCGAAGCCACCAAACTCTATAAAGGGAAAGTTAAAGTTAAAAGCCAAACCATAGGATTAATTTCAAAGAAATTATTTGACTATGGGTTTAGGCACTTTTTTAGAGTTTATGCCATCCTAAAAAATATGAATCAAACACAGTATTTGCCCAAAATAAAATTTTCTGTAATTATTTCTATTAAATTTGGTCATCTAATATAGTTTATGGTCATACCTCCTTTGTCATTATCATAATGACTAGCATCAAATTGTGCATCTTCATTTGGTAGTTGAACACTTGCAATAAGCAAATGGTTCTGTTCATCAGATGTGTGTGTGCCCAAGATAAGTCTAAAAACAAAAGATAGTAAAATCAACAGACTAAGATACTAAAAAAATACAAGTTTACATGGTTTTATTCATCGCCAATCTCATTGTGTCTCGTCATACCTGTGTACAGAGTAATCTTTTCCTTCTGGTCTGGTTACGTCGGGAAGCCACTGAGCGGTTAAAGAAGGCCATTCTAGGGCATGGGTCATAACCAGATCGTAAAGAAACGGGGTGTTCTTTTTCCATATTTTATATTCTTCGTTAATAACTCTTTCTTCGACAGCATCATCAAATGTTTCTGAAAGAAAAGAAAAGAAGAAACAAATCAAACGCTATAGGAGAGACATTTTTGATAACCAAAAAAACCAAAGCCAGCTCTTGTCAAGCGTTTCTGTAACTTGGTAAATGGCAATTACAAGCACTATAATTGACATGTCTCAGATAAATTACCTCCATCACCTTTATCACCCATATTTTTAGATATTATCAAGCTCTCACTGCGATGATAGTTTAACTTAATTTACAAAAAAAATTTACACCGGGCTTTCAGAGCCGAAAGGCGCCAAACAGCAAAAGACAAATCACAAACGTCTTCACTCTTCTCTTTGGCGTTATTATGGTGGATTCAGATAGTACATAAACTTCCGGTTTAATAGATACACTTTCTATTTAATTTATATAATAGAATAATAAAATAAAGAATTTCAATCTAGTCGGGATCTTAAAACTAAATTGAGGTTGATAAATCAAATTAAAAGTAATGAATTTAGTTATTTTACATATAGAGACCAGGAGATAATAACTTATTTAAACAAAACGGAAATGACGAATCTAAATTCCGCGTCTTTCAAGTGCTAAAATTACGTTTAAAAATTAAATACTCTATGGTGATTATAAGCATAGATACAAAGATATCCACAGCATAGTATAATATTAATAATCTTGATGCATGCCCTCTTTTTTAAATAAATGGTGTAGGCAAATATTGGTATGAACTATTAATAATCTACAAAACATTTATATTAATTATCACTGCTTTAATGTGTATTTGCAAAAATAAAATTAATCCATACTCATTCTAATTCTGAATTCCTGTTTACTTTTTAAGCGAAGCTTAATACATAAATGTTTATCCTATCATATTACGAGTATGTTTCGAGAATCAATGTGTTAGATATGTAACAATATTATTCTTATTAACTACGCGTCTAATAATTATTTGAAGGTAATTCACTGTTGCAACTTTAAAACCCACGATGTTCTCTCCTAAAAAATAAAATAGAATTAAATTCTAACACTGACAGCCGTCAGAAATAGTCAATACGAAGGAATATGTCAGAGGTCAAATGTTTGTCAAAATCAATTCTTCATATTTGACATTTGTTAATATGGCTGATGCAGCGTTAGCACGTCGTGAAGCAAGGAGGAGAAAAATATTAGAAAATTCTCACAATAGACTTCAACGAATATCAGGGAAATCAGGCGATGAAAGCTGTAAAGGTAACTATTGTGTTTTTTGTATTTCTTGTACCATGAGCCTTCCAATGTTACCAATATATCATGCTTTGTTTGCCTTTCAGATTCATTGGTGCATTCTCCAATACCCGACTATCAGGATGTTGTCTCGTCTGAATGTAATAGCAGTAAGTCGCTATTATCAAATGGAGTACTAAGCTCTTCCATATCACCCACTATAAGTTTGGGGTTAGCTTCAGATGAATTAGTAAACCAGAATGAAGTAATCAATGACTTAGCGACTTTATTGCCTCAAAATGTATTTAATGACTCTATTACCCAAACTCCTCAGGTATCTTCCTTATTGGATAATATTGTCTGTTATAAATATGATATAGTTATCTTATCTTTGATTATCCAAATTCTATACAGTTTATCAATCATTTCCATAGAAGGAACATATTATTTCCTACCACTTTTTATATATGCAGGCACAAAGATGTATTGGTTTACTCAACAAATGAATTGTACTTCCAGTTTTGCCAATGTCTTAATGCTCTTAAAAGGAGTTTCAACATATAGGGTACAAAAAATTTTGAATGCAATGCAAATAGTTAGTGCCATTGGCTTAGATTCTTGCATCTTTTTGTTTACAACTATTTGTGTACAAGCGGTTTATATTTTTATATCTGATTTTTTTATTATATAGACAATTTTTTCACATGCTTTTAAAACATACCCTATGTGTGGTGACTGAGAAGTTAATTTAGTAAGCTAGGGTTTTGGGAATGTTTGTTTTTATGCTTGTGCCTTTAATGTAAGTGATATAATGTGACATGTGTACATTTTAGTCACATATTGCCATCTTAGTTTAAATTGTAAGTCTGTACATAATATACAAACTACTCAAAATTATTTGTACCATATAATAATGATATATGATGTTATATAGTACTGCCTTTGTAGTCATAAATAGTCTGTGTATTGCTGTGAATTTAAGATATTTTTCTATTTACCACAACGAAAGCTGGTTGTGTGTACAGGTTCTATTTATATAACACTAACAATGCATTTATATATTAGTACTTCAAGTTATTTTTGTACTTTGTTACATTAGCAAATTGTTATTGTATATTAATATAATTACAGAAAAAGAGTTTCTGGATTTTAACAATTTTATTAAGAAAAAGTTGCAAAGTCCTAGTTACCATTCTTTATTACTCATTATTGGTTTTGGTATCTTCATTTGATACTTAGATTAAATATTTTGGATGTATATACTCAAAAAATTATTCACACATTCATCTGGCAACATTTGGAGCCTATATTCTATAGGAAAATGTGTATTGAAACAAAAATGGCTAAGCCCATAAATTTTGGGAGTATGGCAGTTTGTGACTGAAAAATAAAAATTGTGAGAATGCTTCTCTTTTTGCTTGTTTTGACATTGTTTGTACAAAAAGAGTGCTCCATAATTTCATACAACACATTGTTTAACTATATTTTGTAAATTTTATAAATTTACTTATTATATAACGGCATTTTACAATTTGTTTTAATAATGAAATTAAATTGTAACCAAAGACAGAACCAATAACATCCAAATTGTTATAACCACCTTTAATATTTTGTTTTAATGTATAAAAATAAGGAATAATTATTGTGTAAAAATCATATGTTTGTAAATTGTACATAATAAATTTCAGAATAAAAATTGGTTTTCACAGTTTAGTCTTGTGTTTTTATTATATTCTTCAAAGATCTGAAACACAATAGCATATTTAAAATAATCCTACAGTCTACACTAACAACTTAAAAAGTAGAAACTATGAAATGTATACATTATCACTATAAATAAAATGAATTAAAAAGGGCTTCCACATCATTTCTGCCATAACACAGTTATATATATTTTATTTTAGGATATTAGAGAAAAAGTTGAGTTCATTTTTATTAAGGATAGTAAGCATTTTTCTATAGCTATAAAAAATGGTGATGATATAATGTGAAAATTATAACAAAATAAAACAACAACTACATAATGAACCTTTTATCACTTAACATACAAGCATCAGATGTCAATCTAAAACTAAAATTTAAAGAAGTGCTTAATCTTACTAATAAACTTTTTTTTTGTATTCTCACTTGAATTCGGTTCAGTCTGCTTGGAATCATTTCTGGCACCCGTGCTCTGACACTGTTCTGTTTGACTGTTGGTAATACTATTTGGTTTTTCCATAGAGCTATTTTTATTACTTAAACTAGGCGTTGTTACTAGATCATTGTACTTATTACTGTCATTGAATTGATCAGTTTTGTCAGAGCACCCGAGTCCCTATTCATTCTTAATACTTTTTGACCTCTTTTTGGGAGTTGGTTTCTGACGCACTAGATCAGAGCGACCAATGGAAATCATTTTCATTTCCCATGCTTCTAAATCTTTCCTGTAAAGTTAAGAAAAAAATAAAAAAGTGATTTGTTATTTTCATGTAATTAGATTACACAAACCCTTCTGTAGATAGAAACACATAATGTTTTATATTTCTTGTTGCCTTGGATAATAGAATAAAGATGTGACATTTTAGATAGATATTTTATGCAAATTTATAAGTTCATAAATTTTCTACTAAAACTACTATCTAGATTTTCTAACTATAAGTAACAAAAATAAAAGCTGCTTTTCTAACTCTTGCTAAGTAAAGTTAATCTTAGGAAAAAAACAATTGTTTAAGTGAAGAAAACCTACTTCCAACATGTTAATTACAAATTTTTACATACTTGTATTTATTCATTTGCTCTTGTGCTTGCTTTTCATACTTTTTTCTTTCACTTTCTGGAAGTTGAAGCCAGTCAGCTTTAACTTTTTCTTGATAACTCTTAAAGTCATTAGCCTGTGATGTATCTTTTCTAGACATCATATACAGGATATACGAAGACATAGATTTTTTAGGACGCCCTAATTCTTTATATTCCTGGAAAAAAAATGTGTTATGAATATAGGCCTTAATTTAACATTAGGTAATGTACACTTAGGTTCTAGAATATAAAACATATAAAACTACCATGCAACCATATTTACATTTAACCATTTCGAATGCCACTTGCACAGATGAAAATTTTCATTGGACATTGAATGGCAACAGTGCTCTGCATTATATTAAATAATATAAAAAAAAATTGTATCCAATAGTGCATATTCCTCCCTGATCTGTGCCATAGCAATGAACTAAATGTAAACCTCAACCATGGAATGGACTACAAAGCCTAAATTTAAAAAATAAAATAACATTAACAAACAATTAAAATGAACTAACAGCTTTTAATTTTCGCTTTTCCTTGGCAGCTGCCATTTCCTCCTTTAGTTTCTTAATATCTTCTTTTTGCTGGTCAGTGAGCGAAGATTGATATAATTCTTTAATTTTTTTGTAATCTTCAAGATCCTTCTCATATTCTTTAGTCATTTGTGTTTTGGTCTAGAAAAGTAAACCATTAATGTCATTTTTAAAGTCAAACATTTATTTTACTTTACATAATAAAAATATATACTTACATGCAAAAATTATCATCACAATTTAATTGACAATCACAAAGAAATCACGTGAATTAAGTAATTCAATTTTGATATAATTGAAACAAAAGAGAATTTAATGAATACAAAGAAGAACCATAGCCATTTTTATGATAATAAATAATTGCAGTAATATTGAATTCAAAATATATTTCATGTGAGATAAGGGATTTTTTGACAACAATTTAACATTATATGAAAAACAGAAAGGTTATACCTCTAAATCTAACTGCTGCCAGTGTTTTGAAGTCCAACTTATTGCTTCTTTGGATGAAATGCTAGGATTCTTTGCTAAAAGGGCTGGTCTCATTTGAGCCATGAATTTAAAGAACGGTGTTAAAGGTCGTTTAGGTTTTTCTATGCCCAGACGTTCTTCCGCTGTTTTCTTATAGGAGCATATTTGAATAGGAAGTAACCATGTCGATCTATAAAGAAATAAGTATACCTGCATTAGAAATGGTAATAATACGACAATTTTAAATTATTGAAATAATAAAAGACAAATTAGTATGATTTAGTGAGTTGTTTTTATATAAAAGTAACCTCAATTACCTTCCAGGGAGAATATTTTTGAATCCTCCAAAGACGCAGGAACTTATTCGAAAAGCATTGGTTAGAGAATTCATAATTCGCAGAAAGTGACAAAGAAAACCATAAAATTAAAAAAATCAACAAACTTTTACTTCGCTTTATAAATGTAAATAAAAAAATTCAAATTGCAAACACGTTTGCACAGACTATGAAGCACTGAATGTCATCAGGAGACTAGCCGTACTACTACCGAAAAGTATTCTACATACATTACCGCTTTGTGTAATTAGATTGTCTAAAACGCTTCGCTCACAGCCAAGGGACATGTTACTACACTACTGCAAAATCGACTGCGTAGCTCCTAGCTGCATTAGTAGCATTTATTCATATTGTCTCTGGATTAAAATATGTATTCATAATGTCACTTTAATAAACCTAATAAGGGCTGATTTACACATGGTTAGTAGACAAGTCAGTCGCAGTCACCAATGTCGGCGCCGCGACTGACTTTAACTGTTAACATGAAGTAAAGTGCTTATTACACTATGCGATATTCAGACTGTCTTAAAATCTAATTAGCAAGCTCGCTATTACACTGGACTGAATACCGCATGCTAACTCATTTTACTCAATTGCAAGCGTACGTAGTCGGTGACGGATGTCGCCATGTGACTTAAGAAACTACCTTAGAGTAGGAGTTGCCGAGTTTGAATGACTATTAAAATGTTATATTAGTAATTTATATTATTATATGTAATTTAATAGTTACTCCATACATTCAATATGGCAATAAAAATGGCATGTCTCGGTACAAATCAAGAACAGAACCAGGCTGGCACACTTTAGTATGTTGTCAGTAGAGAATCGCAGAAAATTTATTTAAATTGATTGACACATCGTTTGCAGCTAAGATATTCTATAATGTATGTAACATATATTATATATATGTTTGTTTTTACCTATGTATCAGTGTGTCGAGCGTTGGCTAACTTTATTTATAAAAAATAGAAAACATTCCAAAGTACTTACTTTTCAAAAAATTATAATTAACTAATAAACATAAAGGTCAGCGAATTTAAACAAAACCAACATGTTTAATTTATAAAACTCAATATTTTAAAAGTGAAGTTTGTAAGGTACCCTACATGCATTTGATACATTAGATATTAAAAACCATCTAGTTACTAAACAGATAAGTGACATTCTGGGCTGTTAAAAAAATAATGATCGGTTCTTTAACCAAACAATAACAGTTATTGTAAAGATATAATTTTTCCTAAAAATCAACAAATACATACCTACCTAAATTTTTCAAAATGAAACTTCTAATGCGACATTCAACAAGGTTGCGATAAACATTTAACGCTTCTGGGGAGCGGGCATAGAGAGAGACAGAAAAAAGTGAATGCTTTCTATTTTCATTTCCACAATATGAAATTTTTTAGTTATTTTATTTCGCACGGAGGGACTTAATGCACTATTTTACTCTAATAAATATCAAATTCACATTAAAACTGCTCAAATTATTCATATAAAATTTGGAAGAACAGGAAACATTAACTCGAACTATATATTTATTCGAGTTAATGTTTCCTGTTCTTCAGATAATATTATAACTTTACCACTTACTCCTCCTTTTTACTACATTATCCATAAAATACAGCTGCTGTAATAAGTAAATAAAACTGATATAGAATCATATACTTGATCTCGCATTATCAAATTCATTGTCAGGTACGTATAGGTATTTCTTTAGCTTCTTTAGGTTTACTTATTATCTTCTCTATTCTGAAAAGAAAATACATGTTTATTTGGTTTTAAGTTGATTACATAGAAAACTGACAAAATTATAATAGATTGCAAATGAAGCGCACTAACTAGTTATTCTTTAATTTATTCAAGTTGCTGATATTCTGGGTATTTCATAATTATTTTAAATTAATCCTCGCATTGATTCCACTCTTAATAAAAAACTAAACTTTAAAAATATTAACTCTAATTTACATCATATTAATTTTACGAGAACAACAATATATTTTTTATTGTATATTATTATAAATTAAAATTACAATTATTTAATAACAGAAAAAACTCTCGTTGAAACGTCAAAATATAACATATATTTAAAACAGTAGAAAGACGGCAAAAAGATGGAGATAGTGGTTCGAAACTACTAAAACATTAGCTATCCGTTTGTCGTCGGATTACCGACTAGGGAAAAGTGTATCCCACTGACCACTCCCGTCTCACGCCTTTTGAGTTATGGGCCAATCGACTGTCGACGAGAACTGACATTTTTCTTCAAATTCAGTTTTAGACTTTCTACATACACAACTGGCATCTTGACTAAGCCTCCTTAACTTTGTCAAATGTTATTTTCAAATCATGTTATATATTAACATGTCAAAGTTAAGTCTAAACAAAAGTTAAAAATTGTTTTCATGCTACTAGCATATTAGATGTTATAATTATTTACTGTTTAGTTTTTTAAGTCCTATCTATCGAAGTCATACTCGTACATAACATATGTTATTTTAATTATTTTATATTCTAGTGATCTTGTGCTTTCACATTCACAGATCTTGTTTAAACTCTAGGATTACGGAACTACAATCGTCGGTTACCTTATTATTATTGATAAATTATGTGAAATGTGTAGTTTAGAAAATGCCTGTGATATTATTAATCTATCATCAGACGAGGCTGGCGTATGTATTTATTTACTTACCTATGTTATTTACAACCCATTTAAAATATTAATTAGTTTATGAATTTATGACACTATTTTAGGAAGTCGAAATTGTCGATTGGCGCTCACCTTTAAGTTTAAATAAAGATGAAAATAGCAACTTCGAATTTATAGATGATGCCTATTTAAAAAATTTAATAGAAATATGTCTTAAAGCAGAAAACTCTAGAGGTATGCTTAGAGTTATAAACAGATCACTTTTGCCTTTATACCAAGAAGCAAAGCCAGATTATTTAAATAGCTCACAATTTCAAGAAATGCTCCAAAGAAGTAGTGTTCTTATAGAGAAGAACCCTAAATTTAAATATTCCTACATAAAATCAGTATGTGAAAACTTAAGGAAGAACAAAAAGAAAAAACGAGTAAGTTTCACTACCCTGGAGTCAAACATAAAAAGTAAGTTTTTTTTAAATCGTTTTAGTCTAATGATGATGATAGATTTTGAAAAAAAAAAACAGTATTCATCAAGTCTTGTATAATGTATATATATGGTATATGAGTATGTTTGTTGTTTATTTACAGGAAACAGAGTAAATAACAACCATAACATGGAAAATGGAAATATACATGTTATCGAAGAGGATAGTATTGGAGAATGTGGAGATAAAAATGATGTAATACTTCTGGATGAGACAGTAAATGAGGAAAAAGAAAATAAATCCAATAGTTCAGCACTACAGCTTGAGCATCAAGCAACATCATTACACTCAAATTTAATAGCTCTGAATACAGAGGACACTGTAAATGATACAAAAGAAAGTGGTGTCTTAAATTTGTCACATAACTTCATGTGTGATAAAGCTACAACATCCTGGGAACCGTTAAATAATAGTCAAGCGAATTTATTGATAGCTCATAGAATTGAGTTACCTACTGATGATGAGCAAGTAAAAATTAAATTCTTGGAATTTGAAATTACAAGGTTAGAAAAATTAATCAAACAGTTGGAAGAGACAGAGGTTATTGAAGATAACGATCATTCACCATATGTTTTATGCGAGCTGTAGGTACATTCTTTTACAATATCTACCCTTTAAGTTCCTCATCACTATTTACACCATACCAAGGCTTAACACAAGATACTATAATTAACATAGACTAAATTTATCTTTTTTCACTTTTATATCACCATTTTGTGGAAGTTTACCTCATGTGTATTATTAACAATGATGTTAAAATTAATTCTAAATCCAATATTGCATTGTATTGATTTAGTACACAAATCTTAAAATGTTCTTTGATTTATTATCAAAGCTTCATAAATTCTGTTATGAAAATTACAGATATAAGGAAAAGGTTGTGGACCTGTACAAACAACTTTGCCATTTGACTCAGTCACCTATAGTGAAAAAGCATGAAGTCCGACTAAGAGTCTTGGAAGGGCGTGCGGAAGCACCAGTTAAGATTCTAGAAAGATTTCTTAACAATACCTTGCAAAGTAATGGATATCCCTTATTCCCTGACTTTAATGATGTTAAAATATGTGTTGTTTTAGCAAATGACATTCATAAACTAGGATGGGATGCTACAAAAGTTATGAAAGAAGGCATGTATGAAAAACTATTCAGATAATAAGATCAGATACATTTATATATTTTTTCTATTAAGTGTTCATTAAAAAAAAAATTACATTCATAATTTTAAGAATGTAAATTTTACGTGTTTTTTTATAATTCTTGAAGTTTCTAAATTTTTTTATCTTTCAAACATTACTTATACTGTGAAATTGGATATATAATAGATATTAAAGATATACAATTGGATATTACTCCTCCCTTCTCTTTTGTCTCTTTCTGTGATAAAGATTCATTCATTCTTTGCTTAATATGCAAAATATATTTTATTTACTAATAAAGTAATAATAACACTAATATTACATTGAAATATTTTTATTTTCTGTTCGACCTTATTAAAACAGGCTTTAGAAATCTATAGCAAGGCAAAAAGTAAGAAAATATGTAGTATTGTATTTTAACATATGGGAGTCATACTTCCCTAAGTCTTGTTTCTGATCTTATCTGATCAGTCTTAGATTTTTAGTAAAATCTAATTGCCTGTACCGATGACATTAATAATTGCAGCCAGAGCACTATTTACGCAATGCGGTCGGGCCCTGCAAAAGTTGCGTCAGAGACGTGAATGGAGAGATTTGCTCGCTAATGTGAAGAAGGAACATGAGGATGATCCAGCCCTGCATGATCCAGAGTTAATGGCTAAGCTGGATGCAAACAAGCAGTGGGCCTTAAAGAGGGAAATGGACATTATCGAGAAGTACGTATTGCAGACATTTGTCTTAATGAGGACAGATCATGTGTTTCAATCTTTAAGAATACCCCAATTTCTACACGTACAGTAACGCATACGCGAACTGGCAGTGTGTGAGCGTATCACTTTACATCTGTGACACTGCTCGTTTGCCTATAAATGATCTGTTATTATTTTACTTCCCGGAATATAATTCGAAACCCGCGACTTGTGTTGTATATATTAAGCCAAAAAACGGTAGTGCGACTTGATAACTTTCCAACACATATATTAAAAAATGATTCTTAAGAATCGATATTATTTACGAGAATATTTTAATCACAAGAAAATACAGTTGAATACAAAAATTAAAAATAGAGATGAATTATTTTTCCAGATACGCTCAAATGGAGATTGTAGCATTAAAAAAACGAAAAAAACATACTGAGAACACGGTAAATAACAATGATGCGTCAAGTGATAGCGATGCAGATTCCGTTATTTTATGTGAAGAAGACATGCTACGGAATGAAGAATTTTTCAAAAAACTAAGAGATGAAGTGAAAATAGAAAAGACAGATAACATAGATGATACACACAATAATGAACCAGTTGATGTCAAAGAATGTGTAGTTAAAATGGAACCATTATCTAAACAACTGGAAGATTTGGGTGATAATTTTACAATTACCATTGAAATCGACAATCCATTTCTTGTTGTTGAAGTGTCTTCGGATAGTGATGATGACGTTGAACTTCTATAATTATTTTTACTTAAACCTTTTTAGGATTCCTCAGTGCGCCTTTTGTATTTACGAAACATCATTACATTGTTTTGCTTAAATTAGTTGTCATTATGTCCATAGTTTTAGTTTTGTTTCAAATGTAAATAAATATAAATGGTTAGTTAAATTTCTACAGTGTAAGTAGTATGATAAATTATTCACTGGAAATTACTCATAAATATTAAAACATTCAAAAGCCAAAAATATATATAAACACTGCAATAAAATTAGCAAAAATTAATTTTTGTAAAATTTTATACACAAATTATTTGTATTAAAATTAATTAATGTATAAAAATAAATATTTGACGTTGTGTTTTAATTAACATAAACATACCCACCTTATCTTAAAATGGATTTATTAGATTTCGAGTTACTATGCCGATTGTCACTGCCAGGGTCAGACACACTGCTTTATCTGTTTCGCTGATAAGGCGATTATTCTGTAATAAGCTTTTTCTAGTTTACTGTACCGAAAATCGCTTAGCTTTCTGCGCCATAGATACATTTTGGGACATCAATATAAACATTTTTTTTTAACTGATAATTTATAAATATACCTAATTTAGAAAAAATAACAAATATTGAGAAATAAAAAGGTATTGAATCACAAGTCACTGTGTTTATTTTGTACAGATTTAATTCGACAGTTTGTTAAATACTTATGAATTATTACTGCGTTCACAAGAGCATTCTATTGTAATTCGGTATTGTTTGACATCGACAAAAACAACACGTAGAAAATTGCCGAGTTAACTGTTTACTATCTTACGTATATACAAAAACTTTTAGTACTACGAGGCCTAGTACTAGAAGTCACCGACTCATGTCCGAACCAGCCCATTGTTTAATTTGGAAACGCAATAAGGCCATATACAGAAATATAGATTTATATAAGTCTACCGGTTCCTTTTATAACCATAAGACAGGAACATTAGACCACAATTGTATTTGGCCATCTTCCACATGGTTGCTAAACAGTCATAATTAGTATACCATACCTTTCAATGCAACCAGGTGGAATTAATAGAAAACTTTGTTAAAAAAATAAATACTTTTTCAGATGCAAACTCACAACAGGATAGCGAGAATATTTCCCAAAAAAAGTAAGTTTTCTGACTAAAGTATTTTATTATACATCACCCGATGTCTACAAATACTTTAGAAGATGCGAATTTATAAAAAAATCTGATTACAAGCTGCTAATATAAAAAAAATTCACCAACAATAACGATTATGCAATTTTGACACAATGTACAATTTGCGGATTTCTGTGAAGCGACTGAACGAATTCAACTAATGCGATGAAATTGAATGCATAAAAAAATATCTCTCATAGGGCCTTACCTTACATTCTTACATTAATTTCGTCTTTGACAAAAGATGTTACACTAGGAGTACCCTAAGCCCAGTGGCAACACTTGCCAAGGAATGGTCGAGTCGGGAGATACCGGCGCCTAAGGCTACTTCATAGAAAATATTTCAATCTAAAAATGCAATTCAGTCTTGACTGAATGAGTGACAGTAGTCAGTCTCGTCACCGCAATTCTGACAGCGAGTATAAAAATTGGAGGTGGCAAGTGTTATCCAAAGGGACGCGCTCTCACTTAGTTAAGGACCAATCAATCACACACCACATTCAAGAATTTCCTTTTATTTCGATTTTTTTAGAGTTTTCTCTTTTATGAATTATAATTTAGCATTATGGTTAACTTCATGTTTGCGTCCATCTTTTCGTAAGATTAAACAGCTATAAATAATATCCGATGGATATCGCCGTGCGGCAAACTAACGTTTACGTCAAGCGAATAGACAACAAACAAAACAAAACAAACGTGAAGTTAGGAGCGATCTGACGGGCGCTGACTCTGCGATTTTTAAACTAAATTGCCGCAAAATATTATTTTTAATATACAGAGTACACAGTACTACGGCGGTCTATTTCGATATACCATTGAATTTAATATGGAAAAAGTAAAAAAAAAAACATGAATATTAATTATCCATTTTGCGGCAATTAGTTCAAGATTGAAAACTTTGTATCAGCAATGTATGTCGTATCGCGTCAGTCTGCGTTCGTCGTACCGCTGAATCTGTTAAATTACATAATATTATGTTTTACATTTATGTAAGAGTTGTTGATTGTAAAAAAATTATATGTTATAATCCCTATAAATGCTGTGTTGGTTTATTTGTCAAGAGCTGTGTTTGCCTTTACTGCAATGACACATTCTTCACCACAGGACTTGAGCACGGTGCACTGGAAAGAAAACACATATATTTAGATATTTGGTAACTATATTATTTACTAGGGACAATAATTGCAAAAGTTTTAGTAGGATCACAGACATTGATAGTGGATAAGATCCAATAACTAATCAATGACTGTGTGTGCTAATTAGCCCGAACCAGATGAGATAAGAGTTTTGAGAATACTGTAATATACTATATTAATAATGTATGAAGTTATCAATGTTCAGTGCTTTAATAAAGATGATAATTATTATATTTTAAATGCAATAAAAGAATTCCATTAAATTTTGTTTACTCAGTTTTTAAAACAAAGTTAAAGTTTTTCAGCACTAATTTTTTCTGCAATTATATGAATAAATAATTTTTCTATTAAATGTAATTTGGCTTATTTTTCATCTACTGTTCTGTACAATGCAAAATATTTTTTATATATTATCCTATACAACACCTCATTCATCATTCTTATCAAAAAGCATTTTATGATAAGAAATTCTTATTCTTGGAAATTTTGTCTTCAAAACCTACATTCCATATAGCTTATGATGAACATTAGCTCAGGTATAAGGCTGAATTATTATCTACGAGCGTATTTAGCACCAACACACTATAAATCAATGTGTTAGAGACTCTATACTCGAATTGTAAGAATCATATTGAGTTCATATTTATCTGTGTGAAGTATAACAACATCAAATGTTGGAGAAAATCAATATAGGCCCGACGCTCAGACAACAAAGGAAATATAAGAAGGATTTAAATTCAATCTTGCCACATAAAGCTTAATATTACCTTTTAGGCTCCATTGAGCACAAGTGAAGATTAAATAGGGTATAATCTAAGAATACATTTTATAAATATATTCATAGTTTCTATTTAGTTGATAAATGTATAATATCTAAAACATGTTAAATTGTTTAACAAATTTTGTGTAACCTTTATGATTGTATTTTAGAATCAATTACAAAAATTTGCTATATTTATTGTGGAATAACTGATGCATGGTAAATGTCTGTATGGTAATACAAAGAAAAAGAGTACTAACCAGCAATTCCTTGCCACTGTCAAAGTCGGAACGAAGTTGAGTACCAAGGTCTCCGTCTGGGATCTTAAGGTCTTCACGGAGGTCTCCATTATCAGCCATCAGAGTGAGGTAGCCATCGTCAGAGATGTCAGTGAGCTGGTAGTCTTCACGCTTGACGTGTGGGACATCCATGTTGTGGGTGGAGGGACAAATATCTTCATATCTGAAGGATTTTTTTATAAATTTTTGTTGCTATTTCTTTAAAGGATCAATGAAAAATTAATATAGAATAGATATGATAAAGCGTATTTTTGATAAGTTTTGTTTTAAGCTGTAATCCTGTTCGGTGATCTCAGTATACAGAGGTATAGTGAGACGCATATTAGGAACTAGTGTTTTATGTTCGAGTAACCGCAGCACAAAAGCAATAGTATATTGCACTCGCGACTCTATGGCCTCGACTATCTATTACTAGAACACGTCAAGACTTAAAATTATGTCTTCTGGAAAATCTAGAAACAAACCAATGAAAATTAAAGAAAGTTATAGAATCTGTAATACTCACTTCTTTCCATTAAATATATCAATGCCCACAAGATGGACTTTTGCGTGACCATGTTTGCCAGTCTTTGAGGTGGACATTTCAACAATCTTGCATGGGCGACCCTTGAGCATTACAAAGCCGTTTTTGCGGAGAGCCGAACATTGCATAGGGAAGGTAGCGGAGGCACCAGAGTCTCCAGTCTCAAAGTGTGTGTCCTCAATGTCACCCATTTTATGAAATTTTTGTTATGGTGAGGTGTGATCTGGAAAAAACATATACAATATTTAGACCTTTGTGTTAATATAAAAATTTAGTAAGTATTAAGGTTTGTCAAAATTATACTGTTACTTTTAGCAAATATAATGACTTACAATAACTACCACAATGCAAGATATTAATAATTTTACAAAAATAACTTGTAAGTTGTTGATTGGAACTTGTATTATTTTACTTTCTCCTCTTAAACAGATTAAATAAAGGTGACCTAGAATTTGTAAACTAATCACATTTGTTAAAGTAACTGCCACATCGTCAAAAAGTTGTAGTCAAATATGCATTAAAAAACTGTATTCCTGTTCGGTGATCTCAGAATACAGTGGTATAGTGAGACGCATATTAGGAATTAGTATTTAGTGTTTGAGTACCCGCAGCACAAAAGCAATACGACATTGCACTTGCGACTCTATGGGCTCAAATATATAGTAATACATATGTTATCATATAAGCGTATATACAAGTAATGTACAGCATATATATATAAGTGTATGTGTACTAAAAAAGTATGATTGCTTGATTATTTATATTTAAAGAAGCCTTAAAATTACCTCTATGGTTCATCTTAAACTGAGAAAATAGAGGTGACTGAACTTTAATGTCAGTCAACTTCACTTTAGCAAATCACACATTAATAGGGTGAATTCTTATCATATTTAATATTTATCATGGTAATTTTGTATTTTTATACCAAAATTAAAACAAAAATACCATGTTCTTGATTAACCGCATAACCTTCTTCAAGTACAACTGTGCATTCAATGTTTTTTCATAAACTAACTTTATTTGATACTGTAAGTCTCAAAGGAATAATAGACTGACTGTAAATATTACAAACATTAGGAACAAAGGATGTTAAATACTGTTTATTCAAAATGTAAAAATATGGGTTGGCACCATGTGGGAGGATATCTACAACATATTTGTAATATTAATGATATATATTGTAACAAACCTCAAAATGACATCATTAATTATTAGCTATATTGCAATAGTGTGAGACTGAATTCAATGATTCACTATAAAAGAAAATTGGAATGTCTTAATTTACATTCTATGAAACCCTTCGTATGAAAAAAATTATATGACCTAACCCCACCTAGCGCATTGTTGAGAAAACCTAAACCTGTAGTGTAAGCTAGACAGGAAAATAATCAATAGGTATGCAACAAAGAATGATATATGTATAAGCTATATTATATTGAAATAAAATCAAGCCTGAGTCCATGTCATGCTGTTGATAATTTAAGCCCGTGTGCTTCGACGTATCCGAACATGTGGCTACAATGAGACATCTTGGACATTACTTTGGGAAAAATATCACACTTCATTATTTACCACAATTTCTTCTATTCGTAACACAAGTCTTTGAAGCACGCAACTTACAAGTTATGAAAAGCAATTATTAATTGAAACTTAAGGTTTATGCCGTATGGTAATTATAAAATTGTAGCAAATTTGACAAACGTGCCGGTGCCGCAATTATATTTTTAATATAACATCACACATTATCCACACCGTTTTATTGCCTCCTTAGCACCAGTTATTATTCACCACAAAGAATACTTACGAAAATATTATTTATAATAATAAAATGAAGGAACACGATAAAACTAAGATATTTATCGACACTCACATGTGACCGATGGGTTCTTCAACCGAAAGGTCAATTTGCGCCTGCGTAGCACCTTCATCAGTCACTTCCTGTTATGGGGTTCTCAAATTTGATAAAAAGCCGCCATTTCACGGCGGGAAATATAAGTCCACATACAAGTAACACACGTTTACATCCTTTTGGCTCCTTAATATTAAAAAAAACAAAACTATTACTTACAAATTGATTATATATTATTATTTTAAAGTAAAAACAAAATAGTATTAATTTCAAGATAAACTGCTTTAACGACAATGTAAACTTTCTCTTTTGCTCACTAGGTGGCTATAACATAGAGCATAAGTATATATATAGCAATGAGTGGTATAAAATTATTAAATTAAGAAAGATTTAGACCAAACTTTAAGGCAAATCTTTGAGTTTTATAAAATCAACAAAAATCTATTCAGCACTAAATTCACAATAGGATAAACACAAAATCTATAACAGCAATTTGTTTTGTAGTCTGTACACAGTGTCAATTGTCTTTACACGCATCTAAATGTGTATGTTTTCGACGACTTCCGGAGCAATGGACGCTTCAAAATTAAAAATGTATAGTTGTATATTGTATAATATTGTTAATATGTACCAGATGGCGGTTTTCGGAATATTATTGAAAATGTAGAATATAATAATGTTATTGTTATTATTAAAAATGAGAGTAAGGAACTATGTATATTAAATTCATTGGTATATATTGATATATATTTATTTTAAATATTTATGTATGGTTATATAGCAAACCTTTGTTAACGAAGTATAGATGACGCTAGTAGTTGCTCATATATTACTAGTATCTTCTTCCTTAACTGTTCTGGGGCTTAAGACATAATATTATTCTCTTTGCGACTGTCGTGACCCAGTAACGAAAATTTGTATGGAAATAGTCACGAGACAACTGGCTATTTCCTTCAGCCAGGGTTGAAGCTTATAAGCGATTAAGCCGCCGGTTCTGGCAAAGAAGTTAATGTCGATGATAAAAGGATGCAAAAACAAAGCCGGCTCGTGCGCTTATAACATTCGCATTTACGTATTCATACACTTATTGTTATTGGATTGAACTTTGAAATTCCGTTATCTTTAAATATTCATTTCACGTTTATTTCACATATTACTTAAATTCGTTTTGAATTAAACATGTACCATTGACGATTAATCACAAAACAGAATTCTGTCACAACCATATTTTGTTGAAATTAAATTTATAGAGGAGATTCAAAAGCCATTTTCGAGAATGTGAGTTGTGGGAGGGATCTAGAATATATTATATCCGAAAAGGTAATGAGGACCTATAATATAAAGGCTTTTTCAAAGTAAGGGTGAGTTTTAGGATGGAAGAAAATCTAATTAAGAAGAGGATATAAAGATCACGCTGAAGGCAAAAGGTATTTTGGAAAATTCAGGACATGTTTATATTGTTAAAACCTGAATATAAAATTATCGTAAATAATAAAAAATCTTCAAAAGCATTTACCACTACCATACCACTACCATACCACTGAAAGTCAAATCGGAGCTGAGTTTCGAGATCATCGTCTGGATACAAAAAATACTATTTTTTTAATATTATTGAGACTATGTAATGTCTTGTGAACCAAGCCAACATGATTTATAAATAATGTATACCTTAATGAACATGCAAAGAAAATAAAACCATACAGTAACTTTCCTTAATAAATAAAAAACAAAAACAAAAAAATATCCAGTATGATTTCAAAATCGGAACCAGCCAATGACTATCAAAAATACTTAATCACACTATAATAACAACATCAACGTTTGAGTAATTGTATATCTTTTGTTGGAACGAAGGGTTCCAGTGATTTATTGAAGAAAGCTTTTAAACCCTTGCTTTAGTATTGTTGCGTTGTCTTCTCTATGGATCATTAACTGCGGATTTGCTCATTATCTTTGTGCTATATTTTTCTTCAATATAATTCATATTTATTCATCATATTCACATTAGACTTAATAACAAGATTAAAATATTTAGTGTTAAATTTTATTCACATTCTTTTAAACAAAAATCATATGAAATGGCTCTTAAAAGTATTAAATTACAATATTTCTTACTGTATTGATTGGCTTTGACTATGATATATTTTATTTATATTAAATGGGTGTGAATATCCTATTAAGCGAGTCAAATTCATAACGCGAGGAATTTTCTTCAGTTCTGGTTGGGAGCCGGTTAAAATAGTAAAGAAATAAGGAAATAGCTAATAGAAATCGGGATCATTAAACCGTTTTAATTAAAATAATTTCCTGTCTCTTTTCATCGCTACGTAAAACCTGTTTGTCAGAAGTACAAAAGGATACTTCGTTAGCCAGTGCATTAAGACTTAGATTTAATTTATCTTTTAATAATTTGAAATTAAATCGTTTATTTGCTTAGATTACAATTAGATACAGTTATTATAAAAATCCCCACAATCCGCCATATATGCATGCAAATGTCGTATTAATTTTATATTGTCATATAATACAAACATTAACATAATGTCATAATAATAGGTAAGTTAAGTTATTTAGAATTGGTGTCAAACTTATGATCTAGAAGAGCTAGATCTAGCATTATCTTGAGGTCTGAGAACAGGAAAAAGCTGGGGGACAAATCTGCAGAGTGAAAAACCGTGGAATAAATTCGGATTTATTACGATTGAATATCTTCCAACACTACTGAATCATTAATTATAAGTCAGTAATGTTATGCTTTTGTGAAATGTAGTGACGAATTGTGTTTCTTGAATATTATGATTGGTCAGCGCATCTTGGACATTGGAGGATGTAGACATAGACATGGACATGTTATTTATTACAAACAAAACGCACACATATAAACATACAAAATAACAATAATCAAAGAGAAAACATTAAATAAAAGATATAATGAGAGGTATATTTTTTTTTCCTTTTCCCATTTGGTTCGTCTCAAGCATGTAATGCGTGTGTGTTGTGGTTGTAAATAACCCTGGCTCAGCATTATGCTGAGGAGCAGAGTGTTCCACAGCGCTGGTCATTCTGCCAGAGACTACATCAGCTAGTTTGCGCCTCAGTCGCAAAAAAATAATATATTAACACTTAGTAGGAAATGATAATAATAATATTTGTGAAATTTAAGCAATATCGGTAATGACGGCTTGTGTAATATGGTGTGAAGTAAATAAAATAAAATTAAAGGTTAAAAATAAGAATAATTGTTAAGAATTAGATTAATTTTTTTTTGGGCGGATTAAAAACTAGATTTCGCGAGATTTTTGTTGAGTTAATTGATTAATTTTATAGCTGCGAATAAAATTAGACTTTAATTGATGTAGGGATAAGTCTCGTTTTTCCTTCTTACATTTCACTACGGATACTAAAACTTCTTAGATGACACATACTTTTTATGCTTGTATAGATATTCTGGTAACTGGTAAAGAGATCGTAGGCTCGATCCCGGGCTGTGCACGAATGGACTTCCTTTCTATGTGCGCATTTAACATTTGCTCGAACGGTGGAGGAAAACATCGTGAGGAAACCGACATGTCTTAGACCCAAAAAAAAAGTCGACGACGTGTGTCAGGCACGGGACGCTGATCACCTACTTGTATATTAGATTTAAAAATGATCATGAAACAGATTTTGTCAGACAGAAGCGGATACCTTGGCGCAAAGCAAGCGGTTGTGTGAAGTTTTATTAAAATAACCTAGTAAATACAAAGTGAATTCTATTAAAAAGTGTATCCCTTACTATATAAAGGTACTGTAAACAACATACATTGGAGATCTTTCCCAAACATCCCGATTTATTGAGAAATTAGTGAAATATGAAATAAATATGCAGTGAACAATTTATATTACAAAAATACCCTCACCGTTATTGATTTGGCGACGAAAATTTTACGCGTAAGTCAACATCATAAGAAACTGCGAGCTTATAAATTAGTTCTTATTCACTAAAACACTATACGTATGTAATTGGAAGTACAAATAGCATATGTAAAGTTGGAATCAGACAAAAAATAAAATTGCTGCTAAAGTGAACTTTGGCGGTAGTACAAAAACTACCAGAACAAAAGAACGGCGACCCTATTGATGTCAGCATAAACTCAAAAATACATTTTCATACTGACTGGGATTAAGCTACGCCCAACTCAAGATTGCGTAAAGAGAGAGGGTCCGGACCAAACTAAACCGTCAATGTCCTGTTTTAAGAATAATACACAAACTTGGAAATCGTGACTAACTGGTGGCTGAAAGGAAAACTCAAACACAATTCAACCGAAATAATAAGACAACAAGCCAGTGACGGCAACACCACTGCAGAATTGTGAAATTTTATGTTTTAGAAAGACTTTATGCTTATAACTTTATGTAATATAAATGTAAATATAAATATTGTACAGGAAGCTAGGTCATAGCCCTGTTGGTTATAAATACCAATATATTAGTTATTGTATTGTTGTGAGGTTTCTAAATTAGAGTCCAGATTTTTAACACATGGATTGAATGAAGCTGTATTAATCCATCTCACTTTTAAATTGACAATTACTGTGCAAAAAGTAAAAGGTTGAATTGTGTAAGTATAAAGTTGTTACTTTATGTTTATAACTATATAATATAAATGTAAATATAAATATTGTACAGGAAGCTAGGTCATAGCCCTGTTGGTTATAAATAGCAGTATATTAGTTATTATATTGTTGTAAGGTTTCCAAATTAGAGTCCAGATTTTTAACACATAGATTGAATGAAGCTGTATTAATCCATCTCACTTTTAAATTGACAATTACTGTACAAAAAGTAAAAGGTTGAATTGTGTAAGTATAAAGTTGTTACTTTATGTAATATAAATGTAAATATAAATATTGTACAGGAAGCTAGGTCATAACCCTGTTGGTTGTAAATAGCAATATATTAGGTATTGTATTGTTGTGAGGTTTCCAAATTAGAGTCCAGATTTTTAACACATGAATTGAATGAAGTTGTATTAATCCATCTCACTTTTAAATTGATAATTACTGTGCAAAAAGTAAAAGGTTGAATTGTGTAAGTATAAAGTTGTTACAACTGCAAACTTCAACTGTCTGTTTTAAACATTTGTAAATTACATAAATCTGTCTAAAAGAATTAAAACTGCAACTGGCAGTAACAGTTATTTTTGTATGAAATTAACAGGAATAGTGTAGTATTGTCACTACTAGCAAAACTGTCAAATGAAATAATTTGAAACACTATTACTTAATAAACAAAATCAAAAAAAAGAAAAAAAAACAAAAGAAAAAGAAGTGGACATTATCAACTGCAGTCTATTTAAAGATAACATTTATACAATAAACATTCTGAAATTGTTTGTAGGTACATAATCAACTGTAAGTGAAGAGGTGATGTGCAATTTCTATTACAAAGTTTAACGTCGCTGAACAATATTATGCATTATAACAATACTGATACAACCAACACGTCATTTGCGCAGTAGTCAACGGTCATACGCAAAGTAAAACGTTTTGTTGCAACATGAATACTACAGGAATGCAAGAAGATCTGGTGAGGTTATTTGAAATGATGAAATTAGAACTCCATGAACAAACCGCAACAATTACCAAGAACATAACTGAAGGTATCATGCGCACAGATGAAAAATTACAACCAATTTTAGAAGAAAACAAATGCCTAAAAATTGAGATACAAAAATTGAACGAAAAGGTTAGACAATTAGAAGATAGAAATAAGAAAAATAATTTGATCTTACACGGTATTAAAGAAACAGAAAAAAATCACCAAGAATTACTTAACACAATAAAAGAAACCTTGAATAATCTAGATATTAACATCGATAACTACGAAATAAATAACTACTATAGACTGGAAGGAAACAAGACGAGAAAAAAGTAAGACCAATACTTATAACTTTTACGTCATTCCAAAAAAGATAACAATATTGAAAAATAAAAGGAAAATGCCTAAACATACTTATATAACTGAAGATTTTCGAAGGAAACGATGGAATTGCGTAAAAACCTGCAAGAAAAACTAAAACAAGAAAAACAAAATGGAAAAGACGCATTCATTCGAAACAACAAAATTGTAATAAGAGAATCTTCAGATACAGAAAAAAGAAAGAGAGAAAACTCGACGTCACCTGACAACATACACTTCGGTGGCTCGAAAAAGATCATTGCTCCTCCTAAACTGCACAAAACGAACGCATTTGAGTACATATATGAGGGCAAGATCCTCATCTTTGACTGAAAAACCATCTGAGCAACATAAATTATAGAAATTATCAGACACCGGTAAGACGAAATTAAGATTAAGATAAATAGTAACGGAGAAAACAACAACAAAAGCCCCAACCCGGCTGGTCCCCGTGGGGAATTAGACCGAAACCCTCCAAAAATAAATAAAAAACAACATTATAAAGAAAACAGTAAACAAACTCTACCCAGGTTAGGGAACAACATGGGGTAGAGTGGCCTTAGAAAGGCCAGAATGGAGTAGATTGGAGGAGGCCTTTGCCACCTGGCAAGCGGACAACCAGAAATGGAAGAAAGAATCAATCTACGAAAAATAAAGAATACGCCGAAACGACCGATAAAAAAGGCTATTATTATTATTATTATGAAACAGATTCAGAAATCTGAGGCCAAGACCTAAATAGGTTGTAGCGCCACTGATTCATTTATTTTATATTTTGATAACACTTCGGGTGATATGCACTTCGTCCTGTTAGGGCGCTGTAGTGCCAGCAGGTTCCATAAAGTATCTTAAGTATCCAGTCTTTTGTTAACAAGGAACTGCAACCATTACTCCAAGTAATTGTTGCATCACTGTCGGAAATTTGGATAATCAAGGCCACATCTGAGAACATGTCCAAGGTTTGTATAGCCATTTTTATGGAAAATTTTATGTTACTACTAAATGGAGAAAATAAACAGAGAAATAAATATGACAATAGCATGCACCATTAAACCGGCGATTACGAAACGGCCATTCAAATGAATTTACCATATTATTTTCCCACAAACTCCATTTGGACGCGCAGAGCCAATTTTTTAAGTGTTGCCCGCTCAAATAAATTATGTAGCAAATGGGGTAGGCGCAATGGACAAACAAGAAATAAAACGGATGAACGCGACTCGCGTTGTATGAGCGGGATGGTTATACCGCCTCACCTCCTACCCTCCCCCCACCCGTTCCACTTGAAGACGGCCCAGAGGTAAGCTCGCGTTTTATTGTCACTTACACCTTTAAGATTTGTTTGAGGCATCTTCGGTTAATCCGCTTGATTGGGTTAATTTTGTGTCGTATAAGTTTTTTATAGATTTAAAGAATAATATTGCCTTTTATATAAGTAATGTATAAATACATTATAGGTTTGAGTTAAACACTATGATCACTTTTAATATTTGAATAAAAAAGTATACGTAATATATAGTATAATCAATAATAATTGCTTAGTACTGCGTTAATAAAAGGGTTTTCTCCGGTAAAAGGATATTTTAATAGACCTTAAATAGATATGAAAACATTTAGTTTAGTTCTATTTTAAACAAAAAATGGAGTAAAAACTGTTGTCTACGTATAAGACTATATAGAAAGAATGTACGATATCGAAAAGCCATTATAAAGCATTAAGTTTAACTTAGTATAAATTCAATTAACTCCTTCACTTACCGTCGTTACTGATTACCCCATTCATCTTCAATTCTTTCCAGTAACCGTTAAAAATATTTCCAAACGCATAAATAATTTACGGCATGAGGACATAAAGTTTGAGCCCCCGCATGCAAATTGAAAGAAAGAAAACGTCGCCATCCCTTTCTTATGTCTCAGAATGGGTTGGTGTGAGCGAGAGATTAAAAGTGAGAAAGAGTCGCGTTCTAAGTGAATCAGTGCCCGCGTTCGCTATTAAATCAGCGCGAGGGGAAGGGGGGTTTCGTGCTAAAATGCTTACGGCGGGTGGGGTTTTGTTTGCTGAGGGCGGTTTCAGAACGATTACTCTAGTGATACCAATGTAGCGTTTAAAGCGCTTGAAATATTAAAAATAAATCTGCTGGATGTATGAAAATGCTTCTGTAAATAAGAATAAAACACATTAATAAAATTTCATGTTACTAATATGTATGTTTCCAAAGTACAATTTTACTCAAAGAAACATTTTATTTGATCCGTTCCTATAATAAAGTATAATATGCTTATACTATATAGAATATAGCAGCTTTTTAGAATACATTTATTAGATATAACGTTACAATCTTTTAGTAAATTTTACATAAGGAAAATATTGTCTTGGGCCATTAACTTTATTATGCCCGTAACAAGCCGAAAGCTGCTAAGCTCTGTAAGCGCTTTATTATTCAGCCAGTTGATAGCATTGCTTCGCCGTTTTGTACTATAGTAGCTTCAGTCATACAGTGACGCGTGTATCTTATAGACGCGTTCAGGACGGGATGTTAGCGCGGTGACCGCGCTCTTTCGTAGTTAGTAAGGCGGGAAAAGTTCCCGCCTACATCATCAAAATATTTTCAGACGCTAATAAGGTAATTCATGTGTTAATGTGAAGTACAACTAAACTCGTATTTTATTAGAAATTATTTCCATAATTTATTGAGTTTAAAATCTTTGTGTGTATAATCTAAAATGGTTCAGTGATTTTTAATCTTCATTAAGGCACTTACTTCGATTATCTTATTGCAAAAAACAAAAAGCAAAGATAATTATGTGGTCGATATTGCTTTATACGGTACTACTACTATTTTCAATACATACGGAAATACGCGATAAATATATATAATAAATTATGCGAAATTAAAATGACTAAGTTATTTTTTTATTAGGAGATTAAAGATCTCCTAATTAGACATAGGTACTTTATGCAATTCTAGTGCTAGGAATTTGTTCATCCATGCGTTTATACTCAGAAGTATCCTAAAATATATGAATTTTAATACTTAAAATATAACTATAAAATGAAACATTATTCCATAAGTATATAGAAATATGTCATTTTTAATTGCGATACTAACATGCGAGGAGCACTATAAAAAAAAATGAATCGCGATTAATTTACTCAAAGACGGCTCGAGCAATAACAGTATTTTATTTACATATAACTATTAAACTTTGAGGAAGGTTTTTAGGGAAAACAAATTAGTTTTATTTTTCTGCTATTTTGAAAAAGCGAATACTTTGGGGTAGCATAGCAAATGTTCCATGTCTTGGTACAAAGCTACTAAAAAGGTAAGTAAAAAAATCGTTAAGGCGAAACGAAGTTTACAGGGGCAGCTAGTTATAACTAAAATAATTCTAACAAAGTAACTGATTTCAATGATTAACAATTTTTCATTCAAGATCACTTTTATTAGTTCCGATTTATTTAATATTTTTTGTCATATTGGATCATCGCTGCGTATTGCAAATTTGTTGCCTGAGAGAGGTCGCTCTAAAGCGATAGGACCGCCAGTTGCGAACGAAGTTTAAATATATAAAATCATTGTTATTTATAATTTTCCGTACCAAATATTTTTAGAATAATTTGGTTTCTTTAAAAAAGTTTTATACTTTTATCATTACATGCAGTGACCTTTGCAGCCCATGGACGCTTACATAATATGTTAGTGGGTGCGCTGCTGGCCTTTAATTCTACCCATATCATTATTCTTAAACCCATACCGATTGTTTGAGCAAGTACCTCAAAAACCGTAAATTTAGCATAGGTTTATCCGTAACATTGATGTCGCATGAACAAAAACTGGTATTAGTAGATAAAACTACTACTGCTAAAATCTATTCAAAGTGGCCATTTACGCAGATACTACACAAGTGGGTAGACACATCTCAGGAGGGCTTGACGCTAATTTATGGTATTTTGGGTTAAAAAAACTACACCATATGTAATCAATGTTTTTGGCGAATCGGTCTTATATGCCTAAAAACTGCGATTACTAGTGTGTTCTTACAATGCTTTCACCATGTTAATTGCGTACTTCAAAGTCTATTGGCGATACGAATAAGGGTTGAGAACTTCACGCTACAGTTTTCGTGTTTGGTGTTAGCCCCGGCTGTTCACATTTATTTGAGACTAGACCAATGCAGGGAACTATATAGGCACGTGCGCTAACCAAGTCTCTGCATGGTCTCAATCAGTTGTAATAGAATAAATGCCAATAACACGCCGGCAATATTCTCAATCACAATTGTCTTACATTGATATGCAATCTTGGCGGCGCCGAAGACAATTATACGGTGTTTAGATGATAAAGGGCGGAACCGACGGATTTTTCGTACCTACGTATAAATGTTAACAGCTATTACACTAATGTATTATAATAAATTACTGTGTTACTTAAATTAGTAATAATAAAATAAATTAAATAAAAAAATCGATGAAAGTAATTGACATTAAAAACCAGTATAAAAAACCACAGATTATTTATAAGTACTATATTATATGTATTATTATATGACTATTATATATATATATATATTTATAGAACCTCTTTTTCCGAACGGGCCGGTCACAGTAGGTACAGCAATACGACCCTTTCCCTAAAAAGATATAGGTATCCACGATACATAATACACATAAGTATATAACCACACTAGCAAAACACATATGACATCAATAAAAACATGTAACAGCTTTTATGGAATCATTGAAGGAGTATAAATATAATGAAAACAAGAAAATACTTAGATTAAAAAAAAAGATTGTTTAAATGTAGGATAGCGAATAATTACTATCGAACTTATAATGATGAATAATTTTGTTATTTATTTTAAAAATTATAATTTAACATTCATAATTTTAACCCGCCAAAACACTTTTCTAGGCAAGATGGCGACGCACCTGTCTCTATTGTCAAAGATCAAATAGTCTATTGTCAAAATTTAGGTTTTAATTGAAGTGATGTTCCGAGGTATTTACTGGCTAACACTGAATGTACATACAAAATCATTTAATAGTAAAATTAAACTTAATTAAGCAACGTTTTTGAAAGGCCCTACTCTATCCAATTCGGTTCGATTCTATTTCATTAAAAAATAGTGATACGCTTACATTAAACGATCACCAAATAAAAAACTAATATATTTTAGATATATTGATATAATGCAGTAAACAGTTTTTAAACAGACGTCGCTTAAGACTTATTTCTTATTAGCTTAAAATATTGACAATGATATGTAATTTACAACTAATAAATAATTGATTCAGAGTTGCCATTGTACTTTCTGCATATATACCAACAAACAAGATAATATTAAATCTTATATAGATCATTCTAGTATATTTTTTGAATAATTAGACCAGTGATTCCCACCTTTTTTGACATTTTTTGTTCCATGCTCTTAGCCTTTCTAAAATTGTTATGTAACAAAAATCAATCCTCATGTTGAAAAAAAATTGAACTGTTCTCTTAAGTAACCTAAATTATAGATTTGAGGAGGAAATTAATAGTAAATTGTTAACGCAACACAGTAAGTAAATTAAAAAATTGGTTGTTTGTAAAGTCGGATTACTGACGATAGTTGAACGTGATAAAGTCATAAGAAAATGCTGATGGAATGGTTGAATTGAAAATTTTAAATTTATTTGTTTGATAGATATTTTGTATGTGTTTCTGCCGAACGCGGAAGCCAATTGCACTTCAAGCCACGCTTCAGAGCGAAGTAACGCCGCATGCGCCATCGAATTATAAGACGTAAAAAAATGTAAAAATGTTAGGTGGTATGTTGGTAGTGCTACGAACCTCTACCAACGTCGTAGCGGCTACGATTTTGTTGCTACTGTTTCCTCGTGATACTGTAGAATGTAGTGTTTAATATTAGTACTATTACTAAATTAAATAGCTATTAAAATATATGAACATTTATCACTTCATTGAGTAGAATATTTTTTATAATTTTGATTGATTTTCCCTTTTCTTTAATTTGTACCTTTAACTAAACAGGAGTAAAGGGCTTTGTAATCACAGTTTATATTTTGAAGTATTTACATGATTGTGTAAATACACAGCAATAATAGTAGCATAGAGATCAATAGACGCATGATGATAGCAAATCGCTGATACTTTGGCCATAAAAAATATATCCCCCAGAAACAATACAAACTGTACTAAACTCTGCTGCAACCAGTGCTCACTTATGGTTCTGAAACCTGGGTTCTTAGCAAGATGGACGAGCTTGCTCTCCTTTACTTTGAGCTGAATCTTCGAAGAATCTTTGGCCCTGTTTGCAACAATGGTGATTGGCATATTCGCTACAATGGACATACTAGACGACGCCATCATCCTCCAATTCTTAAAACGCAGCAGCCTGACTGGTCGTCATCGAATGACAGACGACAGAACCCCAAGGTCCTTTACTCACAACTTGGTGGGAGAAATTCCGGAAGACCGAGGCTGCGTTGGTGGGCTTCAAAACTATAGATGTTCAAAGTTAGAAGCACGAAATAGATTACGATGGCGAAATATGCCTGGCGCTAAAATCAATAAGATTTATAGACATCGTTGATGAGCAAATCTAGCTTGTGTGCTCGTAACTTAAATATTATTAGTGTATAAAATTGAGTATGGCTCGCAATAAGTTTAGCAAAAGTTGTGAGTGGTAAGGACGGGTTGTATTTAACTAATCCTAACTCGATTCGGGTAACTCTGACGGAATTATGTCTCGCTTTGAAACTACTACGCTGTAGGCTTTTGTGAATAGAGGAGTAACGTAAATTGAGTTGTTTGTGCGTTTCACATTTTCTTATATTAGATTTAATAAATGGAGACGTATTGACGAAGTGACTGCAGCGGGCGACTGCCATCCCCGACTGTACAGCAATGGACTTTCTTCCTATGTGGATATTTAACATGCGCTCTGACGGTGAAAGAAAACATCGTGAGAAAACCGGCTTGCCTTAGACCTATAACATCGACGGCATGTGTCAGGCACAGAACGCTAATCCTTGCCTGTTAGATTTTTTTATTTTTATAGAACATTGAGAGTGTCCATGGGCGGCGGTATCACTTAACATCAGATGAGCCTCCTGCCCGTTTGCCCCCTGTTCTATAAAAAAAACGGTTGGAATTACTGTAAATACGACGAGATATAATTTAAAAGCACGTGATAGTAAACGCAAATTTCGTACTAAAAATAGATGCTATTATTCCTAATAAGCATGAACGAATTACCATCTTTAATTGGTCCCTGAAAACAGAGAGTATCCGGAGTTTATTCGATAAACTAACATCAATTGCGTCGCGACATGCATCCGCATTATAATTGATTATAATTGCTCACTATGAACATTATACTGGCCACATTCATGTCGAGAATATTTCGCATTTTATTTTAACATTAATTTAAAAAAAATTCAAACAAAAATATGATTCGATTTTTGAAAAAAAAAAACAACTTACACACACTCTTACAAAGTTAGGAGTACATATAATATGTAGATTTTAAAATAGGAATTTGACAGTGACACATTGCGCACAGAGTAGCTATTTCTATAAAATTACCAGCCAGCTTCAAGTTAACATGTAAAAATTAAACTTTATATTTTAACAGGCTAACTTACAAATTAATTTTGTCAATATAAATATTTAAAATGTACTTTGCGATTGTATCGTTGTATAAACCGATTAAAGGCCACAGAGTCCCGTTTACGCAAATTATGAGTGACAGCTCGGTAGAAGTGTAGGGTCATAGCGAATATTAAATCCTCTTTTCAATGAAATATTTTTTTTTATAAGATAAATTAAACATTTGTTTGAATACAATGTAAATATGATTTGTACATTTGCATACGTACGTAAATTGAAATAAAATTACTGTTGTATTTCTGATCTTATGTTTTTTTTTATGAGTTTATTTTTTTAACTGGATATATTTAGGATTTAAAATACTTTCTTATGGTTTTCAAAATCAATGAGTTTTATATGAAATAAAAAATAATCTAAATACTATGACACATTTTATTCACTTCTAACAGAGTAAAATTAAAAAAAAACACAAATTAAAATTGTATGAGCATTTCACCGCGTCGGATTGTCGTTCGATTGAACCATTAATAGTTAATTTAAAAGCTTCAATTGATCTCCATTACACTTATAAAAGTCTGATATTAAATGAGCGAGCCGTTGTGATCAAATATTATTGATTGTTTGGACCAAAGCGGGTTCTATCGTAAAATAATTTGTTTCAATTTCAATTGAATGAATTTTCATACAATTGATACGATCTTGTTCTAGTTAGTTTGATTGGGACAATTAATTTAGTATTCAGTGATTTGAATTCGATATACATTATCCAGAGGGGACAACAAACGAAAACTTATATTTATTTTATAAAATAATATAGTATATCACAAAATGTTACATTAGAAAACCGCTGTGGTTTGCATTAATGTAACCATAGCAGTCTTGTTTAGGAGCGCGACAAATGCATGTAAAAGTAGTTTTTTAATTTAGAGTTTATGTTGGTTAGTGTTAGAATTAAAATATTGTAACTGCTTTTGGTATTCCGTTTAACAGCCATATTCATAGTACAAACAAACAAAAAAATAAATGAATCGTATATCGATAAACACACATTATTAATTGGTGCACAGATGAGAGATGAGCTTTAAGGTCAATACAAAACAAACCAAAGGGATGTAGGAGAAGAGAATGTAAGCAAGAAGCGAACGGAGAAAGAAAGGATACAGATAAGAGAAGTAAGGAAGAAGCTGGAGGAGGCTTTTGTAAGAGTTTCGAATAAAGGTACTAAGGGAAGTGAGGATAGCCACTAACAAGAAAAAAATATAAAAAAATTTCAAGTATATATTCTTAGCTCTTGTAAATATTGGATATAAAAGCTTAATTATTATTTCTTCTTTAAGGTAATAACCACCTGACCGTAAGATTTCTTAATAGATATCAATCTTTAACTAATTGTTTAGAGATTCAATTAATTCTCTGATTTAATTAGTTTACTGCAGATATAATAAAGCCAGCTAAGAATAATTATAATGGGGACATAAGTGGGCATATTCCATTTTTGTCACGAGGAATTTTATTTTATTTTAAACATGAAACTATTTCACAATTGTATCAAAAAAACTTAACTAGTCGGCAGTGTGCTTTGTATAATATTCTCCATCCAAAAATCGTTCGTTTCTTAGCATCCTTTCTTGAATGGATTGTTATATGATTAGTGCTGTTAGATAAAGGAAAAAACAGTAAAACCGGACTGAGACTTCTATTAATTCATAATATAAAACCTACATAATATAAAATGTCCAAGCGATGGGTAGTGAATTGTCAAAAAGGGTAAAAAAATCGAAATGAAATCTTCGTTGATCAAACATATCTCGCTCCGCAAACACAATTTACTTTGAAAATTATATTTGTACCAATCGGTTTTCGATGCGACTCGTAGCAATTCGATTAACGATCAACTAATTATCAATATTGCTTTCATGTTGTTTTAATTAATCAATTAACATTAAATATGATTAAATTATTTGTGTTGCGTTATGATTATATTTTGTACAAAAATTTATGAGTTATTAGAGTAGTGTTCTAGTAGATTGAGGGTTCGTATCCCTGTCTAATCTAAGGCCGTCCATTCGAATCACGCCTGTGCTCCAATGGAACATTTGCTTGGTTTAGACTCAATAATCGACGGTATATATCAGGCATAGAGGGCGGATCGCGTATTTAAAAAAATATAATTAAATCTGAAGCCAAAATCTAAGGTTGCATCGGTGCTGTTCTTTATTTGACAGATGGTGATGAGACTTTTAATGTCACTTTATGAGACACCACTCAACAAATGGTGATGATTAAACAACAAGTTTCATCACCTATTTCTGCCCAAATCATTATTGTTATTTTTGGTGGTGTAACGCAATTGTTCCGGTAAAGTGATTTCATCAGTATTTCATCTTCAATGCCAGAGGGCTCGCTAGTTCATTGCTGGGCGGAATTACGCTTTTCATGTACCTTAAGTCGGGATTAACTCGACGGGCACCTGGTTCCACATAGCGGTGGAGCGCGGCCAAAGAAGCCCAAAAAGAACTCACATCAACTGTTAATATTCATTAAATATATATGTATTTATAATGAATATTTGATGTCAGTGTTCTTTGATTGATTGCAATCTTATTGGTTTTATTAATTAATTTAATTATTTTTAATTAGTAATTAAAAAATCAGTTAAGGAAGAATTTATCTTTGAAATTAATTCTTATAATCGTGTTTTCAATACGCCTATCTTTATTATTCTCGAATTCTTCAAATGTTCCCACACTTAAATCAGAGATAACAGAAATGGCGACGACAATCTCGCCTTTAGTGCTACAAGCATAATAATCATTGTTTTTTTTAAACTCAATTCTATAGAACATTCCAGTGTTTAATGAAATAAGTGGCTGAATAAGATTTTATCTTCATTTAGCAGTAATGAATAGAGGTTGAATAGATTTTTAAAGATAATCCAAATAATTAAATATTCTTTGTAGTGTATGGGAACGTGTCTATGGTTTTCTGGATCCGTTTTATTGAACATAGACAACGCTTTATTGCTAATTCTATTAGCAATACAGGTTTTTGTCATACAAATATTTAAACGATACAGATTTGTTGCGCTCTTTAGGTAGATTTTGGGTTTAGTGGTATCGCAAACAACCTAGGCCTTCGCCATCGCACATGTACTCTAGGTAAAAAGAAACCGTCTTCTTGTAGAACGGTTCACCATCCCAAAGAAAGACACAAATTTACGAATTCGTACGTATAAAAATGTATGAAACATGTATGTAATACAACTGGAATGTATGTGTAGTCTCAGCATTTTATTTTATATCCAATACTTGCCATCGTTCGGCACACATTGATACATTGGTACAAAAAGAACAATAAAAAAATACATCGATTCATAAATTATAAAAACTAAATACAATTGATTTCAAATGCGATACCAACTATGGATCAGACCTTGCACGTTTATCACAATGCTCAATCTGGATTTCGGTGAGTTTTGGCCAAAATTCTTCTCTAGGGCCAAATAGGATGCCTAGGTTTTTACCAAACCAAATTTAGTTGAAACGTTAGGTTATCCTGATTCATAAATATCTTAAACGCAAACGATCGATAAATTTTCTACGATTCTCTGACGATATCTCAGAAATTTTGACATTAAAAATAGCAATACCGGTGTCAAGGTTGATGCAGTCGGATGCCGACGATGGGTGGGTGTAATGTAATGGGCAATACAAATAGGATTAGCGGTTAGGGCCCCACGCGTGCAGACAGGACGAACCAATACAATGCATTGGACAGTTAGATACATATACGTGCCAATTTTTTAGCTAATGTAACAAATACTTCTGGGTTATAAAGCTGAAAGTTCTTTCAAAGTTTACTTCATCATCACTACATAGTATAAAACAAAGTCGCTTTCTCTGTCCCTATGTCCCTTTGTATGCTTAAATCTTTGAAACTACGCAACGGATTTTGATGCGGTTTTTTTAATAGATAGAGTGATTCAAGAGGAAGGTTTATATGTATGATAACATCCATTAAATTGTGGAGAAGTACTGTTATTTTTGAGGAATGTGATGTCGTAAATAATTACATTTTTTCCGCTTACATTGCAAACGCATGCTGAACCCTACGAGTTTTATCAAAATAATGTACTAAGTATAGTAAACATTGAAAAGGTCTACAGAAAAGTCCGTGATGGTATATGTCTATATATTATATTAATAAAAACCTGCTTTTCATCAGCATTGCACCCGTGCGAAGCTGGGGCGGGTCACTAGTTGTTAATATTTAAACTATTTATCATGATAGTCATTGCTCTGGATCAGGTAAAATGATTTTCTCTCTCTTCAGCAGTAAGGAAACTGTTGGCACCGGCTTCTGTACTGCGCCTCTTATAACATTTTTGAGGACGATGAATCTTACACTTGGTTCATGTGGTTGGTACGTCTTTGCCTTCTGAGTTACCAACCACGATCAGTTTCTCCAAGTTCTCCTCGCCTTCGCGCATTGTATGGCCGAATCAATGTATAATTCGGTTGTGATTTTAATCAATATGAAAAGTGATTTTAATAATACACTGTACAGGTCGGCGATTTTTTTTTTAATAAGTGCAGTTCAAATGCGTTGTTGTCAATATAAAGTTAATTTTATCACATCACGTTTTTTAGCACTTAAGTTAAATATCTTAAATTTAATATTCGCTCGTTTAATTCCATTGTTGGTTTTTAAATCTTTGTGCAAATCATCCTAGTCTGTGGCTCTTCATTCCATACTATATAAGCGGTTTTATAGTCTGTGATGACAGTCAGATTAAAAAAACCTGTGAATAAATAAAGGGTTTTTATTTATTTCATCCAATGCTCCATACATTTTTGATGAAAAAGCTATATGAATCTTATAAATTTGACAAGGTATTAATATTATTGTACTGTATATATTATTACTTTTAGTATTTTTATAAGAAATAAACAAACATATTTTGGTTTTTGAAAACAATAATTTTGCAGCTCTATGTTATTAAAATACATAATGATAACACCTGTAAGCAATAATAAGGTGTTCTCACTGGTAATTATTATAGGAAAGTTGTTTAGCAAGCAATTTTATATATGTATCAATTAAAAATTAACAAATGTCAAATACCCTCATCCGAGCAGTGATATGTGTGAGATATAACAACTGCGTCAATTGTTATATCAAACATAACAATAAAAATAAATATATCCCTGAATTATATAACGGCGTCCCTATACGCTGACGTCAGAAGCATCGTATGCGCCCGCGCATCGTTTAGCCGATTCATAGCTCCATTAATGTCATTTACACGGACAAATCGCCGTCGATCCGCACGTGGGTCACTAATATGTGCAATTGAATTTCATTGCCATTTTCCTCTTAAACATATCGTTTAAATTACTTATTTAAATTCTTAATGCCTACGCAAAAATTAATGACAATTGACATCATTCTTATGTAAAGAAAAAAAAATACTTAAAAGAGAGAATGTTATACTAAGAATATAAAGATTTGTATTTATGTGTATTTGTCACAAAGATATTTAAAACTACTCGACCTATTTAATAGTAACAAAGTAACAAAGCTGTATTTATTTTCAAAAAGTGTTGCTGGGACAGGCCGGAGTAGTCCTATATACAGATATAACATATCTATGAGTAATATAACAGCTGATATTGATCAGCGTACCAATCCTTAATAGGCCGGCAACGCAATCGCAAGTATCACTTAATCGGATGAGCCTACCTACTTATTGCCCTGCTGTGTACGTTTGTTTGTGTTTTAGAATATTTTTTTGCCATTTTCATTACATAAAAGGATTAGTTGATAAACGATATTTTTCCAAAATTTATGACAATTACGGTGGAGATAATACTTACAAATGAAATGTTTAAAAAAAATTGTATAAAAAAAATAGAGAAAAAAAATCTTAACTTTAAAACTACACATGTGGAATCGACTCCGTTCCCTTCGAAGTGTCTTGCCTTAGAGATACGATCTCCAATTGTGTAAAAAAAGAGTACACTCCTCCTTTATAGGCCGCTAACGCTAACTAAAATGGGCGACCATGGGTTAAGATGAGTCCCTTTTGGGCGTGCCGTAAGCTCGTCCTCTATACAGTAAACAATATACACATTTTAATGTTACATACACTTATTCGCATAGGTAGTGCTAAAAAACTCTATTGGATGCCTAACTACACTTTATATCAAGCCCTGGATGACAAGCATCCATTGTACTAATAGAAAGAAATCCCAGAAATTTGTAAATCTTTTTCTTATATATATAAGGTTATGAATGTTAATATTTTTTAAGATATATACTATTTAAAATAACGGCTAGATTCCCGATCGTTCAGTAAAATCATTTTAATTTCATGAGGCGGGTATACATTACAGTATTGACAAGAGACAATAAACAACCCGCTGTATAATTTCCTTGCACAATTATTGTCTATTTAAGACCTTGATATAAGAAAGTCACAATACAATTGACAATCAAACCGCGAATCAAATATATGATTACTAGATCCTAGCCGACAAACGCCTATACATTAGGATGCAAAATGCGTTTCGCCTTTGTTATTTGCTAATGTTTGCTTTTGCCGGTGTAAGATGAACTTTTTGTCTTTGATATATTTTATTTTTAATCATTAAAAATTGACAAATTGATAATGAAAATACAGTTAAATAGTTTGGGATCTTAAATGCTGATATTCTGATTCATGGGTACTACCAGGCGCCAATCAAGAGTCACTACTTCAAAGCTAATTTAGCTTTTATATTGACGAAAAATGTTGCGTATTATAGATGATTTTATGTGATATTGACGACAGTAGTGTTTATTGAATACGGCTATCCCAAGGCGTTGCTAGCCGTTTGTCAAGGGGTTAATACAGATGGTACCTATTCCATGGAATGGAAGCTGTAAAAAGTATAAAACTTCAATGTGCTCTCTGAGCAATACTTTTTATAAACATTAATAAATGTGTAAATAATTTTGTGTAGTTAAATAATATAATGTTTTTCTATTCACCGACGAAGTTTTGAGAAGCGTATAACAAGATTATAAGCGTACAACATGATGTAATAATTATTAGTTCTCTTATTAATTAACAAAATAATAAAATGAATATAATTATCGAATAAAGATAATTATATTATTTGTCTTTTTCTCTTGTATTAAGATTTTATTTGTCTGACATCTTTAAACGAGCAATTCTATGTTTAAGTTGATAAAACACAAATAAAATGAAATTTTATAGAAATGATTCCTAAAAAGCTAAATCGATTTATCGCCCCCGAAATCCTCTATATACTAAATTTCATGAAAATCGTTGGAGCCGATTCCGAGATTCCAATTATACATATATATATATATATATATATATATAGACAAGAATTGCTCATTTAAAGATATAAGATAAGATTAGTATAGATTTTGACACAGGAAATGTTAGGACCAGATGGTTTTAGAAGAAGGTGAGTCTAAATTCTGTATTTTTGCAGCTGGCGAGCGGTGGCGGCGGTGGTCGTGGGCTGTTCTGCTACCACTGCCCGCCGAGCTTGCCGCCGCATCAGCACCGCCTGCCAACCCTGGAGTATCCCTTCACGGCCTCACAGCCCTGTGAGTACTGTTCTTTGAATATTTCATATACATTTTTAGTAATATAAAGTTTCAACCTAACCTGCAAAAACATTTTGCGACTGGCCTGATCTATAACATAAATGTTGCTAGTCACGTGATTATTTCCGTTAATTATTATTGAAGGTGTCGCAAATGCTTTTGTCTACGACTCTTTATGATACTTACAATAGATAAAGGGCAGTCGTAAAAAATTCCCGCAAGTCAAATCTAAACGTTTTCGACATAGGTGTACCAGTCCGCCTATTTCGGGAAGGACTATAGTAAAGGGTAGTTGTTAGATACTTGTTTCATATAGTATATAGTCTTTTATTAACAAAGTTTTTACACATTTAAAGAAAACATATATTTACCGGATTGAAGCATTTTAAATTTTTCCGACACCACCTTCTGTCACCGTGACCACGCACGCTGTAAAGCATTTTTTTTTAAATTTTGTTAAATAATTATAAGTTTATAATACATAGCTTCAATCGGGTAGAAAAGTGTTTTCTGTAGAAACTTGTTTCACAAGCCGTTGCGTACATATAAATAGATTGGTTGCCGAGACTTGAACACACGAACTCATCCTTGAGAATCTCACTCAACCAATTAACTATTGTTGAGAATTTAAACTTCAGAATATTCTTGTCATCAAATACCCTTAGTACAAAATTTGCTTAATTTATACTTAATGTTTCTCCTACATAAATAGGAACTCTAAAACTAGGAATTGTAACTAGAGTAGCGAATTACTCTAATCGAGACCTAACCATATCAAGTAGCCGGCTGGCACAAACTTCGCTAATAGCATTGCAGAAGCCGCAAACGACGTTATTGCCAGTTGAGCCATGTTTCGATTGCTAACTCGATTCCATTGTTATTTAGATTCGATTTTAGTATAAGAAGTATTTATAACCGTAAATCATAATGCATTTTAATTAAATAGATAATAAGACCACTAAACAGAATGGATAGAATATGCGATCGGCTGCAGGGATATTTTTGGACTGCTCAAGCGATTACAGGAGAGTCTGTTATTGTAAATGGATAAATATATGCCGCTTTATCCAACTCTAATATTGTTCACTTTGGAGTAGCGACACTGGGATCGTGGGCTTCAAGTTCCCAGGCGCTAATTACAGATTTTAGTTAGCGCCTAGTAGATAGTACCACTGATGCTACAGGTTTCGTCGCTCAACGAATAATCGCAATACAGCGAGAAACTGCTGAAATTAAAGGTACACTGGGGGCGAAAGTTTTTTAAATATTTTTATGACTATGAAGGTTACGATCGTTTGCGCACGCCTTTCGCACCGATTACAGATACCACACATTGTTTCTAGTTTGTATAACTTTTTTTAGTGTGCCCTTTTATGTGTTAGTCTGTGATTAAATAATATCATTAACTAAGTTATCGATGACGCAAATATTCGCGATTATTATTGGTGCATTAATTATGTATTAAATTTTTTGTGTTACTATCTTCTTATGTTCCATTCCTGTAACTTTGATGAACCTTAAACCGTTATATAATTGTTTTGGTTAATTATTTATAATATTGTTATTTATATAGGAATTTTTAGTAAATCTAATACCAACGTTAGTTATTTTTTATATTGAACAGGGGGCAAAGGCAAAAACACTCATCTGATGATGAATGATACCATATATGGACAGTTTCAATGCCAGAGGGCTCGCGAATGCGTTGCCGGTCTTTTAAGATATGGTACACCTTTTTCTTGAAAGACCCTAAGTAGTAGGTACCTATTGATTCGAAAATTTTTTAGTCGGCAGATACTGCCTTAAAAGGCTTAATTGTGGAACAAATCTATTAATTGATAACAATAATTTATTACTAAACAATATAATGAACTATATTCGGTCTTAATAATACTTATATTACCGTAATTAAAGTTATGGAACACTTTTGAAGGGCTTGTCCCTTCAAAAGTTAGTGTTCCATAACTTTAGTGTATGAAGGTATGTATTAACTAGATTTTTTCTAAATAAGATCTTCGTTATAAACGGCGTTTAAAATCAGTTTCTTTCGTTATCCCGTTCACGTGTTCGGGGGTGGTAATGTGCTAATGAATAGAAGGCAAGGGTGGGTGGGGTGGATGGGCGGGGCACCCCAGCTCCCTGGGGATTGGTCGCCGGCGGCGCCATCTATTATTCATAAAATAGTTTTTGAGTCGCGCCGCTGCTCGCTTTAACTCTGTTATCCAAACTAACTTAATAAGGATCATGTCACTTTAGATTAGACACATTTTTTTACGAAACCTCTGATCAAAGAGTAAGTGAATTAAGGTTTTATTTTATTAGTCTAATGCTTATATCAATTTGGTTGGTTTGAGCAGTATTTTAAATAAAATAACTATTGATATTAGAGTATATACGTTTGAAAATTGTTTTTAATTAAGTTTGCATTTACTTTGTTATAAATGAAGTGGCTTGGACCTGCTGCTAGTAGATTAAAATTTAAAATTATTTAGGTAAATCTATTTTTACGTGTATAAGTGTACACTGTGTTACTACTATGATACCCGCCGGTATGTGGAATCAGCTGCCCGTTGAGGTTAGGTTCCTTCAAGAGACGATCGTTGCTATTCTGAAAAAGCCGGCAACGCACTCGTGAGCCCTCCGCACCTCCTCCCACCGCATTGTGAGTGCACATGGGTATCAATTAACATCAAGTTTGAGCCAGTGTTACCCCTGTTCTATTAAGAATAATGATAAATGATAATTTGATTGAAATCAACCTATACTATAGTATTACTATACAAATAAGTACTTACATTTAGTAATTGAAACGTAGGTACCTATTAAAAATTCCAAAGTACCAAGTTCGAATTTCGAACCTCATCTTATTAAACGACGACCAATGTAGCCACAGACTAGTGAAGTTCATTCGAATTTATCGTATTCATTATATTTTTAATATACAATATAACTATAAAGCATTATAAAATACGTCTCTACTAAAGCAATAATGCAGTCGCGGCTAGCCGTTTAAACTTTTTCTCGCTGCACTTAAGCCGGCCACTTCCGGCGGATGTTGAACACTTTTTAATTTCCGCCGCCGAGGGATTTTTCTACAGCCTTGATGAACTCTCAATTATTAATATTCAATTATTGCATATTTATAATGCTAAGTAAGAGGCTTAGGTAAACTGTAAAAGTCGATTTCAACAGAAGTTCTTAATATTTCATAAAATAATCACCGAGCGCTATATTTAAATTATTTTATAACTAAAGTTTAATTTAATTTATCTTGTTATAATTTTATTGTCATAAGTATAGTAATCGTATTTCGGAAAAATACTTAAGTATATTTACTAACTAAAATAAATATTTAATTGACAATATATGTTTTTTTACTTAAGCTGGCACCTAATCCATTTACCACTTCTTTTACTAGTAACCCTAGCTGGTGATTTCCTCGCTCAAGAAGTAAAACCTGGGTAATGATGCCAACATTAAAAATACACAAGGACCAAATTTTTAAACGATGTTTTAATTATCAATTGAATTAATAATGTAGGTATATACTTATATATATTGTAAATACTGTATATTTGTTTGTGGTCGTAATTCGACAATTATATATCTATTTATTAAATTATGTATAAATTCCCCGTAGAAGATGATGAAAAGTAGTTAATAGTGGAGTATCGTAATGTCATAAAACGTTTCAATTAATTCATCCCATTAGCGGCGTTTTCCGCTCAACGACGCTTCGATAGAGAAACATCGTTATAGTTAATTTTAATTTAAATATTTTATGTTTTTATATTAAAATGAACGATATTTATTTATATTATTACTGGATAAGATATTAGTTGCGAGCCTTCTGGCAGTGCGAGTGTCCATGGGCGGCGGTGTCACTTAACATCAGGTGAGGCTACTGTTCGTCTGCCTCCTGTTATATAAAAAAAAAGGTTAGACTACAAATCTAAATCGTAAATCGAATCCAAAACCTTCATACACCTATACCATGTATGATTAATCCAGATTTCCAACCAAAAATCAATTTGTCTCAGACAATGCGGGGCGCTAAAGACCGAAAGTTATAAATGTAACGCCATTATTGCCGAAGACAGCTGTAATCCCAAATGTTGAGGGCAATTTTGTCCTATAATGTCCGGAATGATATTATCGACAAGAATAATAGAGAGAGAGTCACCCTCAAGTCATTGATTCTGCTAGGGTCCATATGATTTAAGGTCTGCGAGTATTAAGTATACATTAATTCATAATGTTTAGTAAGTATAGAAAAAATCTAAATAGCCTTTATTCATGTACTTTTATAAAGGTCAGAAAATACTTTATTATGATTTTTTGTTTTCAGCCAGTTCTCAAATCAAGGTGGCTAAGAACTGGCAATATACTCTCCGTTATTCTAAAATAGCTTAGGCTTTTATTTTTGCAACTATTATATCGCTTAATTAAATCTTCGAGGAATTAATTACAAAAGACAACTACCATTTACATAAGTATCACATTGATACTGACTGATTACTGTTGAACTATAATGACGTAGGTACGTTGGTAATCACACCTAAAACAAACTACTGACATAAGAATCACAATGCTATGCTTCTAAAATATATGTACAAAAAAATACATAAGTCATGATTAAACAGATGAAAAAAGATATGGTTAACAGGTGTGTGTTATATAAACTTTATAATAGACTTTTAAAAGTCTTCTACCTATATCGGAGAGCGAATCCCATACCATTATGGATATCCTAAAATACTTGCCTACGAATGATAAGATGCTGTGAGATGAGAATGATAATTTTTAATTTAATTTAATTTAGTAAATACTTTTCACAAGACTTCATTTCTTACACTGCTAACTTTTACTAATATTTTTTTCTGCTTAGTATTATTACATTGTTTTTTTGCAACTGACGCGCAATCTAGCTGCTGTGGTCTCTGGAAGAATAACCAGCGCTGTGAAACAGTCTGAGTCAGCACAATACTGATGCCAATCACAACCACAACACACACACATTACACACTTAAAACGTACCTTGTTATTTAAAATAAAAAAAAGTATCTCTCATTCTTTTTTATTGTTGTAATTTTGTGTGTTTTTAGTAATAAATGTAATGTAGATGGAATCTCCAAAATTCATTTATCAGAGTCGCATAATATATAGTTATATATGCCTTTATATAAACGAAATATCAAAGCAATAAAAAAACATTTAAGCCACTCAAGTGGTTAAACAGTAACATATTCACCCTACGGGGGTGCCACCTCATCAATTCCCATACTCAAAGAGAAATATATAATAATGTCTGTTAGGGCGGCGATTTAGCACTCCAACGTAATGGGCTGATGTTTCCGGGCTCAATGCTACTTTATTGCCACCCTACATTGGCATTGATATTTTAATTTCGTGTTTTTTTCGGATAAGATGCTTTTGTTTTTTCATAAATTGCTAAAGTGTAAGTAAAAAGTAGTGTTATGCAACTCTGAGGTTGTTCGAATCCCCGTTGCACGACAATGCAACATGATAAGATTACTCATTATCAAAGGATAGGTCTATAAGTAGCTTTCTATAAAGATTGCCTGAATTAAAAAAAATATATATATATGTATATATTCTGCTTAATAAATATTATAACACAAGAAAAAGCTCTTTATTGCGTAAAACTCTTATGAATGTTTAAAATAAACTTGTATAATATCAAGCAAGATTTTAATGGAAAAAATATCTATTTAAAATAAAATGGAGGTTTCTCATTTAGAATGTATTTCTTTTTGTTATGTGTATTCATGGATTTGTTTATGGAGTTTATGAACTGATTTTGTTGACTCGTTTTTTCTTGGAAATGAGTCAGGAGAGATCGAACCTTCGAAAATATGTTCAAAGACAAATAATAGTGAAATGACTGCTACGAAAGTCATTTATTGTTGTTAAAATTATACGTGACATCTCAAGTCTCATTGAATAAATTTGGAACATATATATTACTTAAGTAACAAGATTCTTAAAAACAACATTATTTCTTTTTTACATTCTCACACTGGCAAGATCTGGCTGCTTTTTTTAAAGCTAGATAAAAGTCCATTGGCATGAGATCCCTCGACTGCAATAATGTTGCCTTTCTTTTTGTTTTATTTTCATTAACATTTTGAAAACTTAATTTATCTTTGCAGATACAAGCTATTCTTATCATCCGGCAATACACGATGACACATTCGTGCGACGGAAACAGAGACGAAATCGGACAACGTTCACCCTACAACAGGTAAATAAATTAAAAAAAAATATAATATAACCGCTATTATCTTTTTCCCATGAATCAGAATCTAAATATTGTTTAAACAAATTCTAGGATATTTTTATTCTATCCATAGCCTTTTTGTAATAATTGTAATTCTCATTTATGAAGAAATATATTTTTTACAATAAGTATCATTACTGTAATTGTGAACTTATTAACAAAAGTAATGTAGCGAACTTAAATCCATGACGACAATCTTTTTGCACAAACTATAATAGTGGCCTGGGTATTGAACCCAGTCACAGCATCTCATATCTAATTGGTTTAGAAGTTTTCAGCTATAATACCGAATTGTTGTTCAGAAACTGACCCCAAACTCGTAATAGCCTTCCGAAAAATGTTGTGTCATTTTATAGAAAAAAATCAGTAGTGGTACGACCCTTTAAGTCTTCAAATTTTTGTATTGTTTTCTGTTCATTTCTAACTATGTGATCAGCCTTCTGTGACTGATACACATTGACTTTTGAGTCTAAGGCAATTGTATCTGACACAATGTTTCCCACCTATTAACAAAGAAGTTAAATGAAACATAAAAAGAAAAAAACATTGGTGCAGCCGGGGCTCAAATCTCATGAAAGAGAGTAGTAGCTGCCTGTTCCACTAATCTATAACTGTTCTAAATACAAATGTTTATTAATAAATTTATTTACAGTTGGAAGAGCTGGAGACGGCGTTCGCCCAAACGCATTACCCAGACGTGTTTACAAGAGAGGACCTAGCTCTCAAAATCAATCTCACTGAAGCTAGAGTACAGGTAAGGATATCCTTACAATTTGTCAATGTAACATAAATTACATTATCTGTGCTACCTATAAGAATGGCTGATTCACATTAACGTCGACTGCTTTTGACATGACAACGTCATCAATTAATAACTTATAATAAATAACATAAAATAAAAATAATTCGATGGTGCCGGCTGCACGCACGAAAATACATGACTCGTGCGGCGTTACCTCGCACTTGATGCATGCGGCGTTACCGTTCCATTTAAGGCTTGAAGTGCAAGCGAGAGCGCGGATCGAGCGACAAAGAGACAAATAAATTGACACAATTGTATTTATGCGTACAAATAAATGAAACTTGATCAATTCTCATAAACTCTTTTGAAAATCAAGGCTTTTGTGTATCATAAAAAAGTAAAAACTAGATGTCCGATTCGCAGACCTAACCGTATGCGCACAAGAATTCAACGAAAATCGGTCGAGCCATATCGTAGGAGTTGTAATTACAAACACCGTGACACAAGAATTTTATATTCTACATTAACTATTTGTAAGACTATCAAAGAGTATAAGCAACCTTCATTTTTCTCCATCAGGAGCATTTGACAGTCTTCCTCACCAACTTCTTTAAGCCCGTCTGTTAAGGACGGAAGTCTTTAATGCGAAGTTATTATTGAAAATACAATTACAATGATTTCGCAGGTAGTCAAATAAAATTGCATACATAAAACCCATCTAAATAAATAATCACATTGTTCATATGTATGGGAACTGAACTCCACTTTATAGCTTAGACTCGCGACGTTAAATTATGTAATTTTATGTATCACGTAGTGAAATATAAGGTTCTTGAGTCGTGTAACGTCTCACCTGGTTTTAGGCAAATTGCTCGACGCAACCGTCCATGTTTTATTTATATTGAGGTAAAAATTGCTACATTCCAACGTCAGAGCACGCAGGAAGAGAATTTAGTATCACCGGCTCGGTCGCTGTCGGGTTTTATAGATGCACAAACTGAAATATGACCATGCATTTTCAAACTATTTTTTTTTTTATAGAACAGGGGGCAAACGGGCAGGAGGCTCACCTGATGTTAAGTGATACCGCCGCCCATGGACACTCAATGCCAGAGGGCTCGCGAGTGCGTTTTAATTTAAAATTTAAATTTAAAGTTTTAATTCGTTCTTAAATTTGATATGTCAACAATGCCGTTTCTCATTCCCAAGATTTAAAATAAAATAAATCCAAATTTGTATACTTGGAGTTCAGATACCTCTCTTTTGAATTCTTAACGATTAATCAGTATTACCGAAGCTGTATATATTCGGTAGTGGGCTGATCATTTATAAAGCAGGCGTTTTTAAGTGCTTTTCTCGTACGTACGTACATACATACTCGTTATATTTTGCTAAGCATAAAAATAATTTCTGGTATTTTTATTTTTATTGTATTTTTGGTAACGTTTATGTTTTTATTTCATAGGTATTAATTACATCCGTGGCTTATGTTAGCGATAATGACAGGTTCGATTTCCGATGAAACAAAATCAGCTTCGCCTCAACTCTAAAAAATAAATTAAAATATAGTGTATTTTATGCTAGGTATTTCATATATCGTCTTACGCTCGAATTAATAATTATTCCATAATCTCAGATTGAAAATAATATGAGATCAAACCGTGACAGCCGATCGATCTCCTATTAGCATCCAAATAACCAAACCCTACGAAGACAATCCATTTTTGGCGATGGATAGAATGCAATCTCTTCGCTCCTTACACTCATATTTGATAATCAATATAAACCAAATAAAGTACATAAAACCGTACAAATAATATTCAAATATACATATCTATATTTAAAACATATCGAATAGCATTTTTATTATTTTAAAAATTAGTGTAAGTTTAAAAAAAGAGGATATAAGCCCAGTTGAAATGTCATTTTTATACAAAGGTCTATCCACCACCGATCCGACCTACCATGGATAGCTTGTATTGACAGATGGCTTAAAGACCATCGATTGGTTATTGGAACACTAATCAATATTTGGATGAAAATGTCTATTAGATGGTCAAAAATGGTTACACTGATGTTTTGAAAAAAAAAATCATTTTTCGTAATTGCTCAACTCCATTTCCTACATTCGTTAACAATAAAAGTCAATTTCTCAAACTGTTCTCACAAAAATACCACGATATTTCCGGTTAAATGCACTCAACGAAACTAACGCCGAGTCCCAGATCAAATTGTCGATCAGGCTTCCATTAGTTAACTAGCATTGTCAAAATACACATTCCATCAGACATTGCTGTCCAGTGAATATGGTTTGATCGGTGTCCTTTTAGGGGTGAGGCATTGTACCTATTGGTAGTATTATATGTATGTATGTAATATATTTATACATAAAAAGTTACACTTCATTTAAACCCTGCAAAACTGCTTACGCAATTTGACTGCAGGTAACTCGCTTTATATAAACATACATTATAAATGATTAAATAAGGTTATATTTTTACAATTTACGTAAATGTTTACCACGTATTTAACAAGTGTCTATATTATACTTTTAAATTTAGCAAATCTACGGATCTTACTCCGAACGCACTCACTTAAAATGGAGCATGGGCGAGTTTGCCTCCCTTTTATATGTAAAAAATATTTAATTCTAATTATGAAAAAGGCTTTTGGATTTTTCTTAATAAAAACGAGTGTCCAATTGAGTCCTTCACCGAGATCAACTTATCTAGTATAACGTGCTCATCTCGAAATTGTATTACTGTATACATCTACCCCAGTGTGGATTAAGGGGTGCCACGTCTAACTTGTGGTGGCTTAACTTCGGTACTATCTCTATACATTTATTTTTTTTAATAAATAAAACAATTTTGCTATAAGGTGTAACAGAAATTTTAAAATTCATTTAAAATTCAATCACATCTCATGTATGATGTAAGTACTGCATATTTAAAAAAAATGTAAACAAAAGTTGCCTAGTGTGGGGTGCAGTGTTCAGAGGACTTCGGATAGTACTTACAGCTGAGTAGCATCAGACGACGAGGTGATACGGATGGAATTTAGTATTCTGCCATAACTTACCATTTTTTTATGGCTGTTTTTGCCTCGAACCACCCATGTGAAACCACTGAACCAATTCGACTTAGGGTCCGTAAGAAAACAGCGTACAATATCTTGAATGACCGGTAATGCACTTGTTGGCAATGAGTCCATGAATACTTTTTTTATTATTCGCACGCACTAATATAACAAAAAAAAATTACCCATCTCCAATCATCCTCTCGGCTTTTAACAGATTTTATGATATGACTTTATTTTTTTATTATAATTTGTTCCCTCCTAACTTCCAAACTATCAAACTGCGGCAAGCCTTTTCAGCTAAAACACGCAGTCCGCTGTTTCCAAGAGGCCTGAAGCTAGGGGCTGGTGTGTTGCAGATGAAGTCTTCTTTTGTACTGTTCGGCTGATCTTTTAATGTCATCCTCGACAGTGGTTACCAAATATTTATTTGGTAATTACCACTGTCTTGACTTCGACATTTCGTGATAACAACAGCTCACCTCATATATGCCTTATAATATGCAGGAAATAGATTATTACGTTAAAACATATCGTAAATACGATAGCTACGTTGTAATATAATTGAGTCGGCTTTCAATTTGATTCCCATCCCCGTCGTGCGAGTGTCAGTGGTAATTCGCCCGAAAAATATAAAAAGGCGGGAGCACCTGTCCGCCATATTGGATTACTAGCCATACGAAACATTTCTATGACGAATTGATTTAATATTACGTCTGGGTCTTTAAGCTTATTAGAAGATTGACGTTTTGATTATATGTCGATTAACTCAGCCAATAGAGCAGTGTTGGCCTAGTGGCTTCAACGTGAGACTTTCACTCCTGAGGTCGTAGGTTCGATCCCCAGCTATGCTATGTACTTTATTTCTATCTTTTTCGCTGGAAAGGAAATCATGTGTGGAAATCGGTTTGTGGTAGATCCAAAAAGTCAGCGTCAGGGTGGTCGTCTACTTGCCTATTAGATTAACAAATGTTCATGAGACAAATACAGAAATCTGACGCCCATATAGAAAACATTATATCTACCTATTACGCCACTGATTTTTTTATTCTGGTTGGTAAGTTATATATAAGGACCAATATGCCAGTATGGCAATTATTCCTAGTCGTAGCTAAATGAAAAAAAATTTTTTATTATTTTATTAAATAGGTCTAAATTAAATTTAGGGCTATTTAATATTTCATACTTTATAGAATATTATACGTTATTTACTAATTATTAGAAGTTACTATTGAAAAAAATACAACAAAAAATCGGATACATTGACATCTCTGTATTCCAAAGACAATAAACCCTCCCCGTAAGCACAGATCTCCAAAACGCTCACCCAATTAGCGCGGAATGAAAAGAAACTCAAATTAAAACAGCGTTACACTCAATTCAGTCTCAATGACATTGACACAACACTCAGCTGAGTTCAAATGCCGAGTAAACACGTAACAAAAACCCGAGGTAACAAAGACTTGCTGGGGTGCTAACACTGATTTGTACTTGAGCTAAACTCGTTATTCTTCACTATTGTTTTGAACAATTGTTTTATAATGATGTTTAAGATAAATATATAATTATTGTGCAGCTTGCCAGCCAGTGAAATGTGTATTTAAATTTATTTGTAATAAATATCTGCAAGCCTTTTTATTACCTTAGCCTATATGACATAGTGCACTAGGTCATATTAAAACTAATACAGAGGCAATTTTAAACACTGCAAAATACTGCTCATAATAGAAAAAGTAATTAGTACAAAGTAATAAAAATAATAGTAGTGATTTAAACAGCTATTAGCCATGTCAATAAAAATAAATAAATAAATGTTATTTTGAAATTAAACATGTATTCTTTACGAATAAGGGAGTTTATGCAAGCTAATCGTAAGGTAAAGTGGGGTCTACATGAGTGATAAAAGCCGCAAGCCGCAAAGTTGGGTAGAATCCGCCTTTTGCGTCACCAGCCGCATGCGACTGGTGACAATAATCGACTGTGTAAACGACCAGTTACAGGCGATGGCCTGCCGCATGAGGGTGTTGTTCAACGTACAAATCGTTAACGCTGAATAAAAATAAATCAATTCAGTTTTTGGAATGCTATGCTATCCACGCTTATAGAACCCAAGAGAACAAGATTACAGAAAACTCTCACACTCTCAAATCAATCATTCAAGAAGGGCGCAATGACCAAGCCGCATGCAATTTTAGTTACCTGTGTAAATAGGCAAGCGATGCCTCTTCAACTGCCGATTTGTGCAGCGACAAGCCGCACGGCAAAAATCGACCCGTGTATATCCCCCTTAAGCAACGATACTCGATCTAAGAAGTACTACGTGCTACTCGAGGTAGCTGTTTCGAAGCGCCTTCGAGAAGTCTAGTTCCTGTAATACTATTAATACAGTGTTAACTAAATTAAAAACCACTGGGCCATAAAACTAGCATTAAAATATAACTATTTTAATCCCAGTGGTTTTTTTTAACTAAAATTTAAAAAAACCCACTGGGCTAACACCTCTTTACAAGTTATGACATAAATAGATATATGAGTCATCTGTCACTTTAAATGCCTTTGTTTTTCCAGCACACACTTGAGTTACGCGTGAAGCGCCATCTTTATCAATCAGACACACAGATTACGGGAAATGGGGGAGAGACACTCTAAAACTCTCTGACGTCTTTAATTATTGGAGCAAATAATAGATGACATTCTCATTTTTTGTTATATAAAATAAAGTATTATAAATTAAACAGTTATTAATATTCTTAAACTACTTATATCTATAGTTATATAAAAAAATGAATCAAAAAATATACCATAAGCTCAAAACTGGAAGATGTCTGGACCAATTCGAGTACTTTTTTATTTTTCCGTGAACTTGAGAAAGGTTTTTAGGGAATACGAATTTGAAAAAAAAATTAAAACGTTAACATATTGTTCATTTATAATTTTTTTAACCGACATAGTAATAAAAAATTATAAAAAAATAAAAGAAAATAATTAATTCCGGAAAAGCGAATATGCTATACGCCTTTTTAGTTTATGCTGCCCTATGGGTTAGTATCTATATGCTACGCTAAAAAGAAACGCTAAGGAAAAATAAGACATAATGGCGAAATTAAATTCAGGTTAATAAGTAATAGAATTTAGATAGGAAGTGCGAGTGTAGGAACCTGTTATTGCAGTACAGATTAAGTAATGAGTATAATAATGAATATTAAATCAAATACGTTTGAAAGGTAATTAGCAAGTAAATACCATAACTACACGTTCCATTTTACGCGAATTACACCACTCTCAACACAGAATCTAATTACTTGGCGGTTATTCTCAACACGCGACTGCGTTTAATGGATCTGGTAAACGTAATAGAGCGGTATTAATATAGATTTTATGGAGCTTTTAACATAAGATGTGTGTGTCACAACGATGGCGACTCACAACAAATAAAGTTCCAAATTTAAAATTTTAATTATAGAGTTTATTCTATTATATATATATAGATGATCTATTCACAGTCAAATGGACGTAATGACATGTCTAGGTGGATTAGACTAAAGATGCTATTGACCAATCGGATCGGGTGTGAAATCGTTTCGAAATTCAAATTACATTTTTACCTGTCGCTTGAATACCACTTGACCATTCAAATTTGATTATGGTACACACAAAGTGTACCATAATCAAATTTGAATGGTCACGCGATCAGCGTTAGCGATTTAACCGCAACAAAAAGATCGTTTTTAATAACGCATCCAAACTTCATACATCGGCTCGTAAGAGTAACTTAAGCTATAAGTCGAGATCAAGTAGATTTGCGATGTTGCGACGGGATGCTGTGGGATCAATTTGCCCCTAATCACGTGATGAAAAACTTAGCGCAGCTTCATGTTCGTACTAATTATTTATGTACCCGGCTTACAAGTTAGCGAGTTAATAAACTCCGCGTATGTATTGAAGATGCTGAATAATGTTATTAACTTCTATTTATCTTCTACGGGATATAGTTAATATTCGAATTTAAATCATGTACATTACCTGTGTATAATGTACATCAAGAAATTTATCAATTAATGTTAATAATAATCAATCACGCGTTTTTATTAAATTGACATATTTTGATGAACTTGGGATTGCGGAGCGGAGTTTTCTGATTTCTTGCTCTCTACGCCCTTGACTTTCGGACTGCTAGTAAGTGTAAATTTAGAATCAATTTAACGTATTTTCTACATGAATAAAGTTAATAATAATAACGGTGCGTTGCACGTAGCACTTGCTTAGATAGAGTAACATGTTCGCTTACTTTGAAGCTTGCATAAAATCCTTTTTCGTATAGAAAACTTGTTTGATTTTAAAATAACATAGCTAATAACTGCTTATCAAACGTCACAAATAAAGCATTCATTTACAGTAAAATTGTTATGTTTTCAAATATAGAACAAACTTATCTCGCTGTTTACAGGTAATTTTTGGAGTTCCAAATTCAAAATGATTCAGAGCCATTGATTAGGTTCTATCCTAACTTAAAACCTTATAATAAATGTTAAGTAATATTACTTATTACTATATTAGAAATATAAATTATATTAAAGAAGAAAATTATATTTATATGTCATTAACGTTTCATGTCACATCGCGTCAACCATACGTCACATTTAACCCGTCGAAGCGACAACCGTTGGTTTTAATACATCACACACGCTTGAGTTGTCACTTAGACGTGTCTCCTTCGTAATATTATCACGCGGTGTTTCTAATAGAAATATTATAAAAGCATTTTAATGTTTTATATTAAATAAAACCACTGATTGTAATGTGCTGCTAAAGAAATTGTAGGGATGTAATGTTGTTCAAATAATTAAGAAAAAAATAAACATTTTTAACACTTCCTAATCGTGAACTGTTAACTAAAGATACGCAACGTCGCAAGTGCCCATGCGCGGCAGTTCGTTAGATAAAAAGTAAAATACTCGGAAATGTATGTATTAGTTCAATATAACATTTAATCAACCCTCCAGAAATTTCGTAATTCATAATTGATATCAGTATTCGAGTTATTTTCAGCATGATTAAAGTATTGTAGGTTGTTGTAGGTACATGTAAGAAAAAACAAAATAGATTTAGTACAAAAATAAACAGTGTGCACAAAGCTTAAACTAACTTTCGAAGCTCGTATGAGTTTTTAAACATTACATAATTAACTCCGAGACGTTCTCGCTAATGTGTTCGCGACTTTGCGAACACGCTTCAACTGAATTACCGGTAAATTGTTTTTAATGGTACCGTTTAATGTATGTTTTAAAGGGGCGAAAGTGTTGTTCATAAACATTTCTTAAGGGATCTGAAGGGTGGAAATTTTAGCCATATTAATATGTATTTTTCATTTTTGTTAGTAGGTACTCACGAGTTCGATAATATTTTTATTTAAAGAATTTTTCCCAATTATTTTTTTGTAGATCTATATAATCTCTATAACTATATAGTAAATAAAAAATATTTTATTAAAAACACGTTTTTTAACAAACAAAAAACAAATCTTTTTTGGCCCTAATTCATAAAAATGCACATTTTATAAAAAACTCACATTCGAAAAAAACAAAGAAATTGATTAAGAACAACAAGCTAAAGATATTAACAAAATGAAAACATTAATTAATTATTATTGCCACTAATAAATAGTAGAACTTATCGTCTCTTCACTCAATGGACAAAATAGATTCGTTAACATATGTAATTCGTTGACTAACTAGTCTTGTATATGTAATGTGTTTCCAGAAGCATCTACAAAATATATTTTCAATAAATCCTTTATGTTGCTCTCAACTAAAACGATAGCTCTCCAAACATTGTATCACACAAAAGATCGTTATTTCACGATGTATTGTGCTCACAAAAGATGCAATTAACCATTTCAATTGGTCCTTCACTGAACAATATTTGTTATTATTTAACACTACTAACAAACGGAAACAATCAACTTTTACCGAACAGTAGGTAATTACTTCACCCTTGCGTACTCCTGTTCCCCTGTTATGCACAAGTTTCAACTGTAACACTCAGACAATTAGATTGATATTTGATTGAGTGCCGTTTACTTAATACGTCCAGTTTAGAAAGACACCCGATGCTTCGTTAGCCCCCTGCGTTTACGTGCTTTAAGTGGTGGGTTGTAGGGTCGAAGGGCTCACGATACGATGGTTGATGGGAATCAAATGCGACAGGGATGTGTTGTGACATGTGTTGTGGAGGTAGGTATTTGTCAGATTTAAGTGGTCGTATGATACAAGTGGAATTTAAAAAAAATATACTTATAGAAAAATTTACCTTAAATTAGGCTTCTAAAATTGTAACGATTTTATTTGAACTTTGTAGTTTAATTATCAATGTTCTAGAATTCGAATGATTTTCCCATACATTTTAAAAACGTATACCTTAAATTGTTTAAACATATTTTAGCAATATACAGTAAGATAATTTAGAGATATTACATTAAGAAAAAATTTAATCAAAAAACGACATTACTATCTACTTTCGTGTCAAATTATGTAGTAAAAATTTGACTGTAATAGCAAGGGTAGCTAATATTAATTCTACCCTCGAAATATAAAAATTACTAGGGCGGACGTCGGATTATGGTGGGATTATTATTTTAAGTAAATTAGCTTACTGCCGTTAAGGGACTCTTATTCTAGGCCAAAGATTATGTATCAAGAGAGGTGTTATTTTTAATTTAATATATTTGATAAATTACAACATTTTATTAATTACTCTGAACTGATAGTGAATATTTTTTCAATACTTGTTACTGAAATAAACAATTGATATTCTGTATGAAACTGCTATAAAATTTAATTAACATCACTTTTTTGTCGCAAACGTATATATTTTTTGAAAAATATAGTTCTAGCAAATACAGATTTTCTTTTTTTATTATTACTTTGTTAATTCAAGTTTTAATAGAATTTATAATTTTATAAAACTCGAATTAATACTTCATACTGTGATATCTCCAACGACTTAAAAAATATAAATTCTTTTAAAAAAATACATCGCATCTTCGACAATTTCCTTAATCTTTGAAGATTTCCTAGCACTCTAACCTAATAGAGTAACAGAGGGCTTATTAAAAGTAAATTGCGAAAATTGCAGCGCAAATGTGGCCCGCCTCGCCGCATTTAGCAAACCAGCTTATCCACCAGACACATTGAACCCGCGTAGCCTATATCCTACATGTAAAGGGAGCTCATAACAAATGGACACTGTAAAAACAACCACTTTATAAATACCTAGTCTCACATTATCGGATTATGAGAGGAAAGGTCACGTAAAATTGGATGGGGTAAGCCGTAAGGTCCCTTATGGAATGGTGTATAATCTTTTGAGTTATAATACGGCAAAATAGGGTTGCAATGCATTATTAACGACTTGTAGTGTTGACAGGATCGTTAGAGAGGATTACGTTTATAGGTTTTGAGATATTGGCCAAATGTAGTTTGTGTATTTAGGCCTAATGGGATTTTAATGGAAAACAAGCTCGTTGGCCGTTAAATATCCTATTTAGAGCATCTATCGTACGCCTGTCTAATTCAGATACATCTATGAACATGTCTATACGATTTTCTTCAGAATAAAACACGAAAGCATTTACCAAATTTAACTTCAGACAAAAGCGTCGAATCCTGAACCTCCAAGTCTTTTGAAATCGTTTATAAAATACCCTATATAATACAATAGGACCTGGATGACCGAGCTTTGCTCGGTATTTTTTTATTTTTATAAATCGTGTTTTTTGTAAATTTTATTTAAGTACGAATTAAATACTAATGATATGATGAAATATAAATAATATTTTTCGATCTTACCGACAGAATAATAAAAAAAAATTGAACTGTTTTTTTTAAAGTTATTAATTTAAAGAAAAAAAATAATGAGTATGATAGAACACGAATAAAATGAAATTTTCTAGAAATGATTCCTAGCTAGATCGATTTATCGCCCCCGAAACTCCCCGTATACTAAATTTCATTAAAATCATTGGAGCCGATTCCGAGATTCCAATTATATATATATATATATAATTGGAATCTCGGAATCTCGGAATATATATATATATATATCCATATCCATATTAATATCTTAATATATATATTTCTTGTGTGCGTGTGTATGTGACTGAACTCCTCCTAAACGACTGGACCAATTTTGATGAAATTTTTTGTGTGTGTTCGTGGAGATTCGAGAATGGTTTAGATTCACAATTTTGTCCGCTGGACAATGTTTTTTTAAATTAATTAGTAGTTGTTGATTTTGGAATGTTTTACATTGGATCCGACAGACGGCGCTACCATCGCACTGTCAAATTTTAAATAATATTCGAATTTTAATTTTAGTCTGTCCCGACAGTTAGCGCTGCGATCAAATTAAAAAAAAGTTTTGTTATCATTGTGTTATTGTAGACCATGTGCTGGATCGTTAGATATTGTCATAACATTTGAATAATAATTTTCATCAAAATGGTCCAGAATCTTTTAGCTTATTAAAAAAAGTTTGAAATTTTCAAATTAAAGACGTATAGACAGGACAACGTCTGTCAGATCCGCTAGTATATATATAAATACAAGAATTGCTCGTTTAAAGATATAAGATATGTATTATATTATAATACCCGGAATAATCACTTCCAACAAACAAAATCTTCAACAATTTCCAATAGGTAATAGTGGTCGATACAAAAACCTAAGCAAGGTATTCTTATTCTTAAAGGTATGGTTTCAAAACCGCCGTGCAAAATGGCGGAAAGCGGAGCGATTAAAGGAAGAACAGAGGAAGCGAGAAGGAGTTGATGTTATGGCCAAACGGGATCCTAATGATGATAAGGTACGTCTTCAAAACATTACAGTTACATTAAAGTCCGTATTTTAATTGGGTATGTAGAGCATAAAAAGTTTTGCTAAAAGTACTGCTATATGTCGATATTCCGTTCATTTGATTTGTTTGTGAATTCATGAATCATGGTTATAAGTATAAAGTACCATATCAATAATATATATATACATATCACCAACATTTTAACATAAAAATAATGTTTCCTGAATAAAACTTTTATTAATATTAACTGCGTATATGAATGAGATTTTACAATGAATATTTTGTTAGCATAAATATCGGCTTAAAATCTAAAGATATTTATCTTCAGGGATCATCGGAGTGCGGTATGTCTAGAGGGTCAGGAGAAGTGTCACCTATGTCAGGTGCGGGCTCCCCCCGTGCCTCTCCTCCGGTCTCTCCTGGGTCTCCGCGTCGCTCGCCGCTCCGTTCTCCGCGCCGCTCGCCAAATAGGTCACCACGTTTAGAAAGGTGAGACTTCGACAGCCTCAGTTAAGCTCAAAATAATTTTAACTCAAAGATAAACGCGTTGTTTTATAATAAGATTTTAGTAAATAACACTTTCTTTCGATTCTCAAATTTCTACTTCTATTAAAAATGCCTTTGTGTTTGACTTAATTTAAATCAATAACGAATGCACGTAATTTAACTTTCTGAGAAGTTTCAAACAAAATTTACTATAATTGATTGAAATGAATAAAAATCAATAATCTATTTTATTTTTTTATTAATTAATAATCTTCAGAATTTAACTTTCTGAGAAGTTCCAAACAAAATTTGCTATAATTGATTGAAATGAATAAAAATCAATAATCTATTTTATTTTTTTATTAATTAATAATTTTCAGACTTGAATCATTTAATTTTATACGGTAAAAAAAAACAATAAAACTAAATTTAAACGGATAATAAATCGAATTGAATTAATACAGATCAGAAGCAAGTCCTTCACCAGCGCCGTCTGTAGGTAGCGCTGGATCAAGGGAAGCGCCGCCCGAGCACAGACCACAGCATCACATCTTTTCCCCTTTTGACCAGTAAGTTTATAGATTATTTACAACTATTTTATTGTTTATAGTTACGCTGTTTTGTTACATTACATATACTTGGGTAACACTGAAATGAAAATGTTTAGAACTGGCCAGTTAGAAACATTACTAATGAAAACTTTTTTGAATTTCTGTTTTAGTACTCTTTGTGTCACCTAATGTAGTAGGTACATTGCATTCATTTGTCATTTGTTTTTGTGAATTGGCTGCAAATCTAAAACTGTCACGGTCTGACAATCCACAATCTCGGATTTTTTTCTATCTGAGATCGTGGATACATTAGGATTGTGATGATGTGTGATCGTGGAAGGATTGGTTCCGGCGTAAATCTCTTAAAGCCAGAGCGATTCGTTGCAGCCCAGCTTCAAATAACTTCATCAAAGAATAAAGAAACTCAAATTATGATTATAGGCATCTGCACATATGGTCTTTTTTGTAATTGTTGTACGTACTTAGTTAAGCAATATGTTTCTGATGTGATATAATCATTAGATTAATACACGTCTTTAAAGTAAAATCATATTGAAACTTGAAAAAAGTTATAAATATAAGAATATTCAGAATAACTTTTGGGTTATAAGTTGAAAGATATTCATAGGCGTAGTCGCCTTAAAATGAAATGTCGTATTAAAATGAAAACAGCTTGTGTCAGTTAGTCGAACTAAATTTGTATGAAAATCGACACAAACTATCATTATCATTTAAATTTAGGTAATGAAGACATCTTGACTAAGCCCTCTGATATTCATTAACTCAATTATTGTATTATTTCTAGCAGATGTTAGACAGTTCGAAAATGGAATGATTATTTCGCTAGAATTATTTTGTCTATATATATTCTATAAACAATACTAACAATTGAAGGAAATATCCCTAACAAGGGATTCCGCACACCTATTTGTGTTAAGCAAGCGTCATAATCTCGGATCTCGAGATCCGGTCAACGAATTCTACGTTTTGCTCTCATAGTCTGTGGAATATTACGGGTTGATTTAAATATACATGACTATTAAGCAATTTATTGGAAAAAACATACTTTTTTTCTTGGCAGTTTATTTCTTTATTTATAGCCTTATATCGGAAATACAAAATATTTACATTATAGTTATTGTTTTTCTTAATGAAATGAAATCGTTTGTTGGCTAAGATCCATTATCTTACACATACATTATCACATACATTACAATTAGACACAATAATTCTAAAAATCTGTACAATTTGCCATATATAAATAGGCATGGATATTTCATATTAATTTTATAATGTCATATACTTGAAACATTAACATAATATCATAAAAATTAAATTATTTAAAATTGGTGTCAAACTTATGATCTAGATACCCGCTGCGGCTATAAAAGCACCTTGCCTTTAAAAATTTAATCACCTTCCCCTTGAAAGAATTGGATGTCAGTGATATATAACTTCTAGGAAGATGATTAAATAGTTTAATAGCCATGGCGTAATAATTTTTTGTATACATCGTGGTGCATGTAGGTACTGACAGCCGTGTTGAATCCATATATGGTATATCTCGGATCTATGATTTTTTTGACCTTTTCAATTGCCTAACTTTGTTTCTTTTATAACCTCTTGGCATTCTTCTTGGCGTTAAAATACAGCAAAGTACTATTAATTAAACAAATAGTTTGAACCAATAATTTAGACATAGGTTCTCTCATCCAATTTGATTCAGTAGGTACTGCCTACAAAACACACCATTATATTGGTATAGGTAATTTATTATTCATAATTAATAGTAATTTGTTAAACTATTAGCGATCTCAACTTCGATGTTAAGTGGAACAGAATTAACCCTAACTTATTATTGGTAATTAAGACGAAAATTATATTAAAACAATCTTCCGACGAAGTAAGTTGTCTGTAATTGAGTTTGATAAAGAAACTTGATCCTTATTGAAACGGTATACTTATTGTTTGTATAATTTACTTATCTGACAATGAAAATACTTTGTTATATTACATCAAAATGCATTTCAAATTCAAATTCAAAAATGATTTATTCATGTAGGTAGCATAATGTACACTTATGAACGTCAAAAAAGAAATATACATTGAATATGCATCTAATTTTACATTTACTGCCAGTTCTCAAATCAAGGGCGTAGAACGGAAGAGAAGAACTGGCAATAAACTCTCCACCACTCTTTTTAATCGCCAATTAAATTGGTCATATTAGTAACTTGAAAGGCAATATTTAAAAAAAAAATATATTATTAATGAAGTACTCTCTCATCACAGCATAAATTTCGCACTAAGAGACAAACATGTTTTAGCTAAAACAAACTTATTCAATTTCTAAAAATAATGATAAAATTTATTATTATTCAATATTTAATATATAAATAATATATGGCATATTCAATATTTTTAATTCTACATTTTAAATGTAGAGGAAATTTAGAAATTCAATTGCATTTTGACTGAAAAAACATGACTCATGCAGCGTTACCTCGCGGCACGGCGTTACCTCGCGGCGCGTCGTTACTTCTGATGCGTTCTATTTAATATCACTAGAAAAAATCTATCAAACAAATAAAATTAATATTTTCTTTTGAAAAAATGCAACCATTCCATCAGTATATTCTAGTGACTTTCTCACGTTCAACTGTTGTCAGTACACCGACAATCGATTTTTCATTAATCAATTGGTTCACTTGTACCATACAAAAGATAAATCTTGTTAAATAAACTAATACGTCATAGATTTAATTATTCTGCCCTTTAAATTGAATTGGACCACCACGATATTGACACCTCAATTGAGAGCTTTAACAGATACATGTGACCCAAATATTTTTATTAAGTATACAAAAGAATTCATTGCTTCGTTGATAGATTAATGGATCATAAATTCTATACCACTGTTCTACTTAGTTACACAGTTCGTATAACTCAGGGATGATAGTTTTAATTAACAGCCTTCTTGTTCTTCTAGATTCACCTTGAAAATCCCTTTCACCGTGCTTTGCTGATAGAAGTGAAACATTCGGTTCTCTTCTATATTTAATGTCATTATTATAAATAAAAAAAATGTTTTTTCGACTTGAGCATACGTACAATGCCGATGATCTGTAACGCCAGTTCAGCTCTGTACTTCGAGAACAGACGTCAATGGTGAGATAACGTTGAGGTATTTGCAGCAGCTAATAAATGGACTACCCAATCAGTTACTAGATAGTCTAACGTTAAGAGACAAAAATAAATTGAAGAATTATTTTTACATGTATTTATCGTATATTTATCTTGACAAGACTGCTATTGTTACATTTATACAAGCCAAATTTTACCAAACAAATAGTTTTAAAATATACCATGATTTAAATGGTATTATTCTGTAAATAAATAAAATATTCTGTTTATAAATTAATAAAAAAGAAAATTGCTTTTAAATGTAATTAGAGAAAAATCAATAAAGCTACAACCATTTTAGGTCTAGGCCTCAGATTCCTGTATCATTCAAACACATTTTTAATTAACATTGGCAAATGATTCTTTCTACGGCCTTGACTTATAGTTTATACGTATTTTTGTCGTTTCTAAGTATATCTTAAGTTAACTACATGAATAATAATAATTATTCATATCGAGTTAGCAGGATGCAAGCAATATTGCAGTTTAATAAAGAGCAGAAAATGAATAAAGGAATTTATTTAATGAATATTTAGTTAGCTAAACAGTTTAACAGCGAGATTGAATTAAAGGCGACAATTAAACACTGCAAGTGTTCACCAATTGTAAAGTGTAACGAACCGGTCGATAGGGTTGATACACGATACTAAAAATCACTAAATAATGTGCTATGAATCAATATAATTCTTGAAAGTTTAAACCCTATGCGGTGCCATCTGTTGACAAAACTACTACTTTACATCATTCTTCTTTCGCAATGGCAAGCTATTAAACATTTCTGTACTTGCAAAAAAATGTTGTATTAATGTTATTACCTAAATGAAATCCTAAATTAAGTTTAACTAAAGCTAGCACGATAATATTAGACTATTAGGCGGAACGAAGTTAGCCGGGCAGCATATATATAACATACATGACAGTGCCTTGCACTATAGGGGCCCCATAATATTATTAGTATCAACTATAACTTCTTGACTAGACTAATAAGACTAAAAACTAAGAGTCTAAATTTCTAGACTTATATATAATTTTGCAAATTTTATAGCAATAAGCTTTTGTAAAACTATACCGAATGTCCTTCTACTTGTAATGTAATGTAATATAAAAGTAACCTTTTGTTAAAAAATTTTTTTTTACACTGGTAACCCTATCCTCTTTTGCGTCAACCCTTGCCCGCATGCCGGTCTAATTGGCCACATTAATATGACAAATAGATTTACATCGGCCGGTTTCACCCGCACTCCGATGGCCAAAATTTGATCTTTTCAAATTAAATGCATTGTAATTAAGACAGCTTTAATACATATAGTTGATATAGTTTTCATATGTAGTTGGTCTTTCTATGATCTTTCACGAGAAAAAAATAAAAAAAACCTTTGGTAGTTATACCAAACTCAAACTCAACTCAAGCACTCGTTAGAGTTAGCCAACTCGAGAGCTCAAAGCGACACCTAGATTATTTGGTCATAATCACTGCGATGACGTCATACGCTGAAACATGCTATTAGCATGTAAGTATCAAGTATTTCCCGCTAAGGATATATACAAATTTCGATTTCAGCCACTGAGCCATTCCCGAGAAAGGCTCGTAGGAGGCCCCTACGCGTCAATAATCGCCCGCGCAGCTAATTCTTAAAAGCCCTGTAACGCACTCGCGAGCGATCTGGCATAGAGGTTGACCATGGCCGGTATTACTTAACATCAGATGAACTGTTTAATACCTGTGCTATAAAAAATACTTTTAAAAGTCAAACGCAAGCTTAGAGCGCTAAACTGACACAAACTATGTCACACATTAACTATAAATAAAAGTGAGTATATAGTCATCTATAAAAACCCAACTCCAGAGATAATTAAGGACACAAAATGTGCGCACGCCGCTAACGGGTTAAATTCGTTAAGTCCATTTGTCGACGAACGCGCTCGCTAATTCAACCAACGTACCTAATCCTATTGGGCGGCATTCAATGCTGTGTATAATGACGTCTATAGCAAATAATGTTTGAATACTAAACCAAACTTTATACAAGTAATTATAAATTATTTTAAGCGTAATATATACATGTCAATATTTAAATAAAATGTCTTTAAGATTGTGTCACTGAAAAGTGTGTCTTTAAGACGAAATTCTCATGCTAACATATTTAAAGAGAATTTAAAGTAATAATGAATCAATCTTGCTGAAAGGGGGTACTACCCCACTAAAAAAAAGCATCGAAAAGTGATGCTTTTTTAGTGGAACATGCGTAAGCTCGTTTTCTTTGTCTTTAATTGGACTAGGTTTATTCGACCACAGTCCGAGACTCCACGTAGCAAAAGCGACTTCAGATGCGAGAGATTTCTGCATGGCCAGTGTAGTCCCCAGTGCTATCGTCCAAATAGCAATGAATGTTACTAAGTTTCTGTATTAAATTAATCAATCAAATATTATATTTAAATCTATTATTTAATAACAAAAAATACTAAATAACATTCTGCCATTATAGCTAACTAGAAAAACCTATAGGTCTTGCTTACGTCAGGTAAATAACCTGACGTAAGCAATTTGAAAATAATTCAAGTGAAGACTCAAAGGTCACTCTAGTATCAAATATATAACAGTCTCTTCATAACGTGTAACTCCTCTATCTAATTGTTGACTATTTAAGTCAATCAAGCGTAATGTCGTTAATGAAACAGTGTACCGAGAAAGACGCACTTTATTCATTCAACAAAGGTCTAATAAAACAAGTAATGATCGTTATGATGACGTCAGCGTGTTGTTTGAATTCTATGACAAGACTTCTACAATATTATTAATTAAAACATCAACTGAAATTTATAAATAAATAACATAATACATAAAAATATATCTAATAACTAACCTTAAAATTTAATTATTAAAAAATATTATTAAAAGGAGTCCCTTTAGGCAAGGTTTATATATAAATATTTTATTATATTCTTTATTATTATATTAAATATTTCTTAAAAAATATTTATTATTACTTAAAACTAAATATTTTATATCGTTTATCATAAATCGATTTTTTGTAAATTTTTGTCTTTGTTAAAGTGGATACACGCATTAAAATTCTGGTTCTCTAAAGAGAGCAAGAAAATACTTAATAGAATTTATAAGTGTATTTCTTATTTAGAAAACACTTAACACATACATTAAAACCTAAAATAATTTGAAAATCACTTTGAAATTCTTTTTAGGCTTTTTTATTATTTTTGTGTAATTTTGCAATATTTTTGTTATTAAACTTATATAAATACAATATTATATAAATAATACAATATGAAATATTTATTTCGTCTCATGATTAAGGCTTACTTCGATAATAAGTAATTACCTGAAGTGTATTCGAGAATGCTTTAGATTTACAATAAGGTTTTTTGTCTTAAATATTTATATTTAACCCAGGACAACGTCTGTCAGCTCCGCTTGTTTTGCTACTAAACCGTCTCAATGTTTCAGATATGCTAAATTTTAACAGACTGGCGAAATTTTTTCACCACAACTGAGAGTTTTTTAAGTTTAGAAGAGGCCGGCAAGGCACTCGCGAGATATCTGGCATTGAGGGTGGGTGTCCCTAGCGGTAACACTTAATATCAGGTGAAAATCCTGCCTGTTTTCTGCTTGTTCTATAAAAAAAACGTCAAATCATAATTTTATTTTATTATTAATTTCTTTTTTTCTTTATGTACCAAACATATATGTTCCTTTAAAACTCTCGGCACTCTTTCAGTAAAAAAATCAGCGAATTATTTTTAATGAATTTTGATTTAAACGAATATAAATATTTTCCATTCAAAGAGCAAAGTGATATGTCATGAACAGTAGAGCGGCTCGATGTTCATTAGTGGCATTAATTAATGTTTAATTGAGCCAAATAGAGTATCAATTTAGCGGACGACAATTGGATCATGCATCCCGACACGCAGTAGCTAGTATTCAACTTCAATAGTAGAGTGTCACTATTAGGCAAAAATTATTTTTATTTATTTACATTACGTTGCACGTGAGACTGATCTTGCAATTTAGCTTTTCCCTTTGCGTCATATAAACATATATTGTGTTGCATTCGATAAAAAAAACTTGTTTGACTCATATTTAGGCGTCTTACTTACGCATTAATGATTTTTTTCAAAACCCTTATAATGTAAAGTTAATAACAAAAATTACAGTATTAAGTAGCTACCGTAACAGATTCCATTCGGACAAAGGCGCTTCCACACTGGCCGTAAATAACGCGACCCGTGGCGTTCAAAACAGCGGAAAGCTTGTCATTAAATCGCTAGGGTGTCGCCCCAATCGACAATCACTTAACGCTAAATTGAGCCGGTGAATAAACAAAGCTAGAATGCCACGTGACTGCACGAGTGGTACTATTGAAGCTAAATGTACCGTAATTAAATCTTGGATTTGTCTTTGAGTCATTTGAAGTGAATTAGAGCGTTTTGTTTACATGTTTGACATTTGCAGTCCGTTTTGAAAGGAATATTCTGTCATGCTGTTCCGGGTTATGTCAAATGTCAATATAAAAGTATTTAAAGCTCGAATTCTAGGACGTCAATTATACCCAAACAATGAAATAAAAGCAGTCAAAGCATGTTTTTATGAAACAAGATGGAGACTTGAGACACGAATTAGACTATGGACCTTAGTGTTGTATACACGTACATGCAGACACGTCTAAATATAGAAAAAAATATTTCTGCCTAAATAAAACCATTTGTTGCATTGTATTCCACTGTAAAAAAATATATTGGACAAATATTTCCATATTTCACCTTTAAATAGACATTTAATCAAGGACAACCCTCACCTAACGATTAAAAAACTTCGCAACAAACAGTCAATGGGTAAATAATAGCCCACACCCCGCTGCGACAAAGTTGTGGCATCACGCTGGGCGCGCGTGTCGAAAGCCAGTGTGAACGCGGCTTAATAGCCGGCAAATATTAGCATTATAAATTACTATGTTTTTTGTATCTATAAAATATTATGTTAAGTTTATTTATAAGAGAATTCGTAAAAGCAATCATAAATAACTATTGTATCGTATTGTTTCATTGTATTGAACACAACTTGAGTGAAAGAGACAAATGAATACCTGTTTAGTTGAAAATTTGCTGTTGGTACCATACTTCATTAAGGATTCAAAACAAGCAGATTTTAGTAGCGGGCCTCATATTTCTGTTCTGTCTCGTGTTTTTTCTTTATAGGCAAGTAGTTGATGATTTTATCTCAGACATGCTCACGATGTTTTCCTTCACCCCATGAGTGAGGGTTAAAGACGCACAGTACGGCGTGATATCCAACCCACACTGCCTAAACTTATAAAGAATATGTTTGAAAGGTTGAAAATCTCAGTAAACCCTTTTTGACAAGATTAGCAACGCCTGCATAGCACAGCATTTAAGCGGTCATAAAAAATCATACAGAGTCGATCGCCTCACCCCTTTGGCCCCATGCGACCCCATGCGGGTAGCACCGGTCAGATTAGATCTTAATAGATGTTTAAATGTCAATCCAGAGATTTTGGTGTTTTTTAATCATCTTTACGCGAGTATACAATATTTTAGTGTTAAGGAAACGGTAAAGTTAGTTTTGATAATATTATCAACATATTATGTTAACAATTATTATACACCAGTAATAATAATAATAATAATAATCTTTAATTCTTCTCTCACATATACATACAAGGTTACAATGATTAAAACTAAGATGATAACATTTGAAAGTGTATGTGAGAGACTGGTCTCTGTAACAGGAGACCTGAGTGACAGATAGCCAGCCTCTCCACCACCGGACCGGAACACGTACAATAGGTCATTGTATATACATTATATATATACAATAGAAGAAAAAAGTAAACGCTAAAAGGAAAACACTGCAAACAGAGATGTAAAATTAAATTAGGTGTGTGTGTGCGCATGCGCTTTTGTGTGTCTCTATGTGTATGTGTGTGCGTGTGTGTGTGTATGTGTGGGTGATTTGGTGTTTTACAGAGTAACAGTTAATAAAACTTCTGTTTCATCATAACTCAACGTTTTTTTACATTCATATTTTGATAGAGGGTAAATGTTAATTTTTCCATTTAATTTATTATATAGGTAACAGCTTAGGAAACCAAAGAATCTCTGCGAGAAAGAAGTTGTCCATTGTGTAATAGGACAGCAAGCTTTATGTTTAATCCGCTTGTTTATATTTAATTCGGGGTCGTAACTAGTTTTATAATGTTGTTTTAAAACTAATATAAAAAAATACTATGCCTTTAATGCTGGCAGTATTTCATCGATGTATTGTGAAACTTGTTTATTTAAGAGAGAGATATATATTAAATTAGTGTACCTACGCACTATATTTTTAGAATATTTTTTTAATAAATGTAGCTATGTTACTCCTGAAAATAAAAAGTATTTTTTTAATTAGGTCCAATTATTTTTGAGGTTATTCGATAAGAATTTACAAAAAAACAATATTATATTACTATAAACTATTTAATAAATGCCGTGGTGGAATATAAGTTTATAAAGATAATTTAGGACCTAAAAATCTAAGAATCTATTTTGTTTCACTAGGGTTAAATATAAAAATTGCATATGGCTTGGTCATAGTTTACCTGAAACTCAATCAATATCAATATCAATTTATTTATTTATAATGAAAAACGTTCATACATAAAATTATACAAGAAAATGTGACATCACAAATGTTACATACATTTTAAGCAACCTAGCAAGGAAATAAATTAAATATGCGACGACAAAATTAGAAATTAATAATAATAAAAAATGTTGATGAACGTTGAAAATATTTATACATAAAGACGCTAAAAGATGAGTTAACACTTGATAAGTATACTTCATTTGTATCTATATATATCTACTCAAATACAATAAACATTGTATAGATACATAGGTACACCTAACTCAGCTAAATGTGCTGATTCGATTGGTCCAGTTCGTTAATAAAACGAGTAATGTGAAGGACATTCTCACAGAAGGTGGCGACAGCGATGTCCTGTGTTTTTTTTTGTAATTAAATTTCTTCTAAACAGCTGGATTATGATGAAATTTATGGATTCGAGAATGATTAAGATTTACAATTAGATATTTTCTTGGATTTTTGACGTCTATACAAAACACCGCAAGTCTTCAACTTACTTCGCAATATATGAGTCTAAAGCCTCACAAATAATTTTCGAAATAGGTTCAGTAGATCAGAGATAACCTCCTACAACCTAACAAACTTTACCTTTATAATACTATTATAAATACTTGCATCGGTATTTTTAATAGAAAGGATTTTTATAAGCCTAAAATGATTTAAAAACTACACGAACTCGTAAATATATCTTTGTATTAAACAAACAAATTCACATATCAAAAACAACAAAGACTTTCCTAACACACAGCGCACATTGCTTGAAGACTGATCGGTATAGAAGAGGAGGTTAGTTGCAGTATTGCTTTATCTTCGGTTTTCATAACTGCTTTTAGCATCGCGTGTGACTACGCAACAAGCAGTATTATGTTAAATCGCTTTATGTATCCGCTGCTATTGTATTCATGCCTTTACCCGAGTAGAATAACGAGTGTAACAGTGTTATTTCGTTTGTATCCACCCGTTCATAATCTATCTCATTAACCCAAGAGAACGTGATCTCTGATGACGTTAATGAAACGTACTTATCTATATAAAAATGTAGGAGTATCTTGAATAATCTAAAAAAAGAGAATTTATGTTGTTTAAAGATAAAATCAATAAAAAAGTTATGGTGTCGGTACTAAAAACTCGAGACTAAACTTGAATTAAACTAACGTGGCCTGCATCAGAAATGAGGAACTTAGATGCCCTGGACAACGAAAACGACGGGCAGGTTTCTTCACAGTATAACCAAACGATCTCAAGATTCTTTGGACATATAACATACAAAGTACCTGATAACTTGGAGAAGCCTGTGGACTCACTGGTCCAACCAAGTTAAGGTAGGCTTTAGTATTAATCAGGCGGTACGGCATACCAAAGATAGGGGAGAATGCAACAAAAGAGATCCTCAGTTGGACATGCGATGTGGAACATGTGATAAGAAGCATGATGTTATGGTTTCAGGTACTTACAAGTATTTATTGAAACCTTGGAAGTTAAAAAGACAAACGGAGAGTTAGTCAGCCAGTTTATAGTGTCCGTTATACGATATTGTTTTAGAACTGGCACTAGATATAAATTAAGAAGTATACATTTTTGTAATGACGGTCGTGAAGTGAATATATGTAGTAATATGAATAATAACGATATTTTGAGTTCATTTGCTTGCTATATAAATTTTGGTATGCGATGTCAAGGTTGCTGATAAAGCACCACTTATATCAACAGAGACGTGGGTATTACTAGAAGGTATCACGGGAGTTACATATCACTAAAGTGAAAATCCCGAGCCCAAAATAAAAGTTCCCAATTTTTAATCAACAAACACATTAGAAAATTTCGAAACAATCCAGACAAATGCTGACTGCAAGTCATATTGGACATTTGCATAGTAAAGTAAATAAGACGAGCGAACAAATTATGGTTGCGGGAAATGACGAAAGTTGTAAATGGATCAGCATAATAATTTTTATTAGGTAAATCATTTCGAGCGAGGGACGGCTAACTTCACTGGCTCGCGGTAGGAGCACTCTGATTTTATAGTTTGTAGGATAAAGTGATATTTTATTATAAATTACTATACACGAGCGGTAAAGTTTCTTGATTAAGAGTTCGTATGACGAATTCATAACTAAATTTAAGATTTTTCTTTTTTTGCGCTTATGGATTGATATTGGAAAACGACCTGATGAAACTGGGACGTGTTAGATACCAAACAGATACTGATTTTAGGCCAAAAATAAAGATTAGAATGTTAATGTTAGAATCACCATGCACTTTTGATTAATGTTTATACTTATAGGCGTCTTACAGCCCTTTCTGCTTCAATTTAATCAGCAGAAGAGAATTTTGAGTGATTTGTGACTTGACATTGAATTTAGAGTGCACTTTTGATAGGGTTAATGAATCAGAGTCTTGCTTTCCTGCCTGCTCCAATTTATCTAGCATTAGTATATTGAGTGAGTCGTGTTATTGAATTTTATTCACAAGAATATAATAATACAATTTTAGCTAAACACACTCTCCTAGTCAGTATTGTTCGTTAGTACTTAGTAGTGGAATAACTATTCCGTTAAAATTAAAAAAAATCGCTATTTGAAGATATTCCTACTGCTTACAAACGTTGTATAAAAAATCATGGCGATTAAAAAGCGTTGCGGAGAGTTTATTGCCAGTTCTTCTCTTCCGTTCCTTGATTTGAGAACTGGCAGTAAATGGAAATTCACAATGAATTTAATTTTTTTGACGTTCATAAGTGTACTTCTTCACTTATATGAATAGAAATATTTTTGGTTTTTTTTTGTTTTATAACGACCTTACGGGACAGCTTAAGCAGTTCATAGACTACATAGGATAGGCAGGCTAGGAATAGCCTACCTTTCCTGGTTTCTTTTTCTGGTTTTTGGAGACTTCGCTTCTTCTCCATGGTTTTCAAGTTCGTGTTTACTTGGCCATGATACACAAACTGACACACAATTCGTCCTATTTATCTCAAAACAGACAGACACTTAGTCACCCTATTCAATGCAAATCATGAAGAATGATACCAACTCCGTACAAATTACTTGACGAAATTTTAATTTGTTATTCGGATCCCACTCAATTAGATGCCTTAACTCGCAACCCGGGGCAGTGGGTTCGAGTCCGATTGATGGATGATGGAATATAAATTTACATAATCTCATTAATTATATACAGATGTCTTGATAACTTTTAAATTACATGACTATGCAATATTATAATTTATTATGTTTTTTTATGGAAATAGTTTTAACTTTATGCCAGTTATGTATTAAGCTTTGTCGTGCTGGCCTAGTGGGATACGCGACGCTCATCTTAGAAATCGTCAGTTCGAAGCCGGGTTGTACCCAAATAGGCCGAACCAATTTGACTTAGTGTCGATTCAAGAAAAAAAACGCACTCGCGAGCCCTCTGGCATTGACAGCGTCCATGGGTGGCGGCAGTATCACTTACCTTCAGCCCGTTTGTCCCCTGTACTATAAAAAATCTTCGACAATCTTTCGACTTCGAATCGACTTAGTGTCCTTCAAGATATGAGCGTACCAATTCTCGAAACTCCGGCAATGTATCATCAGGCCTACTGCCCTGTTCTATAAAAAATCCATATATGTATGTATCGAAATTTACCTTAGTCATACGTAAAGTACTTTGACGGTTTAAGTAATGATATGTGTTGATGTATCTTTGTATATTATTTACGTGTATATAAGACTTCCCGGTATCATAAAACTAAAGTGCATAAGATAAATAACAAGGAGGGAAACACGAAAAGGGAGCGATTATGAAAAATCGTAACGCGTTTATTCGCGGACGTTGTTGAATTATTCATAAGTGAAATTGCTATTCAGTTCGCTACTCACCTGACTCCTTGTTATTTATAAACGGTGGGGGTGGCCACGCCCACTATTGGATTTTTTATATCTTTCTGATTATAAGTTTATGATAAAACACACAATTTAAAGGATAATAGATTTTTTGTTAATTATTACCTACAATACATAAGATCAATTATACCCAAATAAGTACTTACTTAGAATATTACTTAAACTTAGATTTTAGAAAATAATCAAGTTAATTGATTAATGGACTTAATTTGTGTTATTGCTTGGTCATTATAAATTAACTAAGAGTAAAAATCACCACGTCAGCAAGGATTTTAACCTTCCTGCCCTAGTGGCTTTTCCACGGTAGAAACTTTACGATCAAAAAAGAAACGAATTCAGAGAGAAAAAAACGTTTCATGTTTATGTCATAATTACATACTACATATATTCAAATTTATGGAGCTACGCAATCACATCCCAGATTGACCAAACAATATATTTTAACCAATCAATTAACGGGTGTTATTTTGTGAATTACGAAATGATTTTTAGCATTGAAAATTGTCGATTCTAGAAAGATTCCAATTTTAAAATTATCTAACCATATTCACGAAAATCTAGAAATCCTTTAAAGTCGATACAAATTGCAGCCCAAGTGTATATGTGATTGAATTTTGCCTCAATCGCGATCAGTGTCGACGGTGGAATATCAAAGAGACATAAGAAATCGAGTCACGATGCGACATCACGGCCTAACGACTTTACCGCCAAACACTCTTGATTGCGCCTACATTTTGTAAGGATTTTATTCTGAAAATTTCTAAGGGAATTAGTTTATAGTATGCCTAAAGGTTTCCTTTTTTATTTCAACGAATACTAGACGGACTGTTTGTAAAATAAAACATGCCTTTAAAAAGCGTTAAATAGTAATAAAATTGAAAATGTAATTTATAATTTTTTTTAATATTGATTAAAAATCAATAGTCAGTCACGTGACACAAAATGGTTACAGATTAGCTGTCGAATCTTAATACTGTTTAGGAGTTTAAACTCTGTGGAGGCTGTTTCTGAACGAAATGTGTATGTTTAAAAAAATCTGAACGCGCGACGCCATCTTGAAAATCGTTTTGGCGGTTTTTGTAATTGTTATGTTTGATTTGAATTATTGAAGCCAATAAATAACTAGCCTCAATATTAAAAACAATCCGCAAAATTCTTGTCTTACTCCGTTATAAAACTCTGACTTTACTATATGTCTCTTTCAATAACCACGTAAATACTATTTGTGAGAAAGAAACAAAATAGATTATGTTAAAAAAAACTCGTAACTGTTCAGTATCGAGAAGAAATATAATTATAGTATTTGTCATAATAACTGGATTTCCGAAAGCCGTCATCTCTTACGATTAGCGTAACTCAGGATTAGCTCGGCTTCGCATAAAGCGATAATCCTCTCGCACTCCGCTCGCTCACCGTAAGCAAAAACTCAATTATCATATTTTATACCTCATGATACTTACGAAAAAGATATTCAATTATATAATTTTCTCTGTGAAAAGGGATTCCCTTTTCATTTCTCATTTGGATTTTTCTCTTAAGCAATTACGAGTGCGCCTCGGGGATGGCAGGATTGGATCCGAATACATTTCCACGTCGGATGAGAACATTCTAATTTATCTTTAACAACGAGTGGAATGTTATGTTAACTTATGCGCGGACCGCGATGGCTGTGTTTTCGTTTAATAAAACTGTATTTCGTGGATGATTTTATGAGTTTTCGAGTTATGAATTTATTTGCGAGCGGAATAGAAATGAGCTCATTCACGTTGGATTAACATTATTTATATGCGATGCAAATAAAAGTTTGCGCTGCGAAATGAGCCTATTTGCATTCTTTCAAACATAAACGAAGTTCTGGATCCGCTCAAGCGGTCTCCGCGAATTGAATTCCGGGAACTGTCGGATCGGATTCCCTAACTCGGGTAATCGTGTTGCGCGGGAACACAAATTATTCGAGCGCCGAAACTCGGTAACTTCGTCAACCCTGTAAGGCTTAGAACAAAGAACTGCCACAATTGGCCATACGGCGGTGAGGCTACCTGGTTCGATGGAAGTTTTAAAAATGCCGGCTCTTTGATACGAAACTCGATAAGGCCTCCCCACGGGACGCGTAAATACAATTTGCGAGGAATCGTTCGTGCCTTTGACGTCGCGACTGTTTCGTTTGAAGTTTGCTTGTTTACTCTCGCTATGTGCCAGGTAAATAGACAAAAAATTATATCGTTTACACTTGTTTTAACAGGGTACAGTTTTGCATATCAATTGTATACCATACTCGTTTTATTGGTACCATAACAGTAAGATTATGTATATTGGAGTATGTTTGTATGTGTATTGGAGTCTCAACTCTAACTAACTGAACCAAGAGTTCAAGTGCATGGCCGCTAATAAAAGATTTAAGTTGTCGCCTCGTAGATTGTACCGGAGATCCCAGAGCTGATGCCTTCCCTCGCTCAAAGAATAAGTATCACAACATGCTGCCAGCGGTACACTGCCACAGGGTACAAACTTTATAAATTTGTTTAATTTTTTTTTATTAATTTTTATTATTATTAAAACTATGTAGGTTATAAAATTGTAAATACTGTTTATTTGTGTTAAGTATAAAACGACAATTTTATTTTATCTATTACTTCTATGATTGAGACATTTCTACTAATTTTGCTGTATTAGAAACGTCAAAATTAGTCGCCAAATATTATCTATATTGCGTTTATTATTATTAAAACTATGTAGGTTATAAAATTGTAAATACTGTTTATTTGTGTTAAGTATAAAACGACAATTTTATTTAATCTATTACTTCTATGATTGAGACATTTCTACTAATTTTGCTGTATGAGAAACGTCAAAATTAGTCGCCAAATATTATCTATTTTGCGTCTGAATCTTTAGTAGATTTATATTTATAAACTATAGAACTGAATACCACAAACACAATTTCTACAACACACGTCAAAACCCTTATAACTAATAAGTGTCATTGATATTAATATTATTATGATAATAACCCATATAAGTATGATATTAGATGTAGGCGTTTTGTGTTATTCAATTTGCGATGGAACCCTTTCGAGACTCACTCTAATTAATACAATTAAACGTGTAATTACAGACTTACGATGTAACAGGGCCGACACGAGTGGCTCTCGTATTAATATTATTTCATATTGCGTATTCTCTTTATGGATGGTTTAAAAGTAATGACAAACGGATGTACTATATCGTAAACTAAACGTTACGTTATCACTTACAATTGTCTTAACTTTATATTACTATTAGTGTGTTGTTGTCATGTATTATTTTGTGTATCATATATAAGTGTAACCTGATGTGGATGCATCCAGTGTGTTTGTATTTGTTTTATTTTTGACTTTGTTTTTATTAAGGATGTCTCTGTTTGGTTTCCCAATAAATAAATAAATAAATAAATTATAAAATATATATAATTTCTCACTTTTTCCAACTAATAAAGTTTATTTTTTAAGTTGTTTAATTACGAAAAATTATTTAACACACCCAAACAAAGATAAACAATATTGTCAAAAGAGCTGTTACTATGACGTCATACCCTGAATAGAAAGAACTATTTCTGCTTAATATATATATATACAATAACTCGAAATCAATAATATTCTTTACTCGTGGGTATCTCCCTTAGCCAGCTGAACGCATAAGGATACAATACAGCCCAAGCTGAGTCAGTCAGGCTAGATTTTGAACTAGATTCCATTCAAAACAACCAACCACTAGGGTATTCAGGTCGTTGTGGCTAATGTTTAAGTTTGGAGTAAAGTCCCACTTCCATTCCCCCCTTTTTTATAATTTTTCAATGTGACAACCCTATTACAATTAACAATAACGCGAATTGTCGCTCGCATGTCGCTTACAGACTCATTGTACGCATTAATTTATACCTTTTTTACGCAATAACATTTAATTGGAGTTTATTCATCATTTAATTTTTCTAATTTGATAACTCTTGAATTGGAATTTATGACTCAGGGTGACGTAATGTATCAATTTAAGCGCGTAATACGAACAAATGCATTTCTATTAATTTAAAGTATCTACGCCTGTTAAACGTTTCGAATTTGAATACCACGAATATCCATTAATAATAATAAATTTCCTATCAAATCAATTATACTATCCAAGTTTTGTTTTCTATAGATTAGACGGTACTATATTGCATAAAAAATGTTTTTTTTCCGGTTTAAACGTAATTAGTTGTTAAATAGATAGTGAGAAATCTTTTGTTTCTTAGGTGAGATAAATTATTTTTTTCTAAATATTTATTCTTACAGAATAATATAATCTAAATCATGGTATGTTACATTTAAAAATCACCGTGGCTTTGTTAATTTTATAATAGCAGTATTTTTAGGAGCGAAACGGATAAAAAATATTTTTCGTTAAGGTATAGTTCCGATAGAAATTCGACGCTGTTGTTTATATATTCTTGAAAACTTTTCCTTCGACGTCAATTTCACCATGGTTTGTGGGCACTTTAATTCATTGTGTACACATATCGTGTTGGTATATATAATATGTGTTATCACTTTGTATAAGATACAAGCTGACCCGGCGAACTTTGTTCCTCCAGTTTTTTTTTATTGGAAAAAAATACAAAAAAATTAAATACCTACATTAATCATTCATTATTATTTCTGTATTTTAGTACATAGGTTGCATATTTGCTCTCGTGATTGAGAAGCACGAAGTCGAGCCATACTATCGCGGCGCTGTTCACGTGCAATTTCTTGTTCTTCTTCAGTCCTTTCATTTGCAGTATTTCGTATTCTTCTTGCATTACGGCTTTGTCGGGAAAGATTCGATCGTCTTTGAAAACTCAAATTTTCAACCATACCGAGTTTTATAGATCACTGTTTATACGAATGGACAATGGCACTATCATTACATTATAATTGTTAATTATTTATTTAATAGAAATAGTTTGAATATTGATTTCTTACAAATATCAAATTGTCATTACATAGCTGTCATTATACGTCAATAGCTATCATTTGGGTTTTCTTATTCCAAGTCTGATTCCTTTTTGTTATACCACGTTTTATAGTGACTGACGTTTCATGTCAAGTCACACGGGAACGCTGTCGAACGGGATAAAAAGTATCCTATGTCCGTCTCCTGGCTCTAAGCTACCTCCATACCAATTTTCACCCAAATCTGTTCTACCGTTCTTGAGTTATAAGTGGTGTAACTAACACGACTTTCTTTTATATATATAGATATTGCGTTAAGAAACCTTTGGAAAAGAATAACTTGGAATACATTTAAAGCATTTTTATATAATTATATGATTTTAGTATCTACCTCATCATTGCTTACAAGTAGCAAGCATTTACAATAATTATCTAAACCTACAAAGTAATTATACAAATAGTAAAAAATATTAAAAAGAAAATCGAAACAAATTAGAAAAGTTTCTTCCTTGTAGCTGTTTACCTTTAACGCTGGCAGCATTTCCTCGCTTTATTGGGAATAATAAAAGTATAATTATATGTGAAAATATAATTAAAATTATAACCTAATTATATCATTATTGGTCCTGTTTTCGTAATATAACAATATCTTATACTCCGAAATCGGACTTATGAAAAAGAAGAAATTGGAGTATACAGTCCCGATGTTAAATGTATTTAGCATCGGGACTGTATACTCATTTGATACTATTATTAATACTATTACTAATTTTATATTGCCATTTATAAAAAAAGTACACAATCAAATATGTTTATCAAATGGAGAAGTTTACATATGTATTTACAGCCAATAATCCTTTTTCGGAAAGCTTAAAAAACGCCCCGAAAGCTTTCTTCGGAGCTTACAAAAGTGGGATGTTTTAAAATAAGCAGTTTAGAGTCCGTCGGGAGTGAAGACTCGGTGCATTAGGTTGGATCGACGCAAATGTTATTTTCTCTTAGGATTATTCCTATTACGAATTTAGCTAGCATTTAATTTATACGTGGAAATATTTTATAGACATTATATGATAATATTTGGACACAAAAATTATTCAGTTACAAATTTAATCAGCTCGAGTAGCCCGCAATATTGCAGCACTCACAAGGGGACAGAAATATAAATTATAATTTATAATTATATATATACTCTTTGTATTGAAAGTCGCATAGGTCTATGCATTCACTACAATGTATGTATGACGGAATAAAAAAATTGTAAGTCACTATAAAATCACAAATGAATTACTTATTAATAAAATATTGACAGTGGAAAAAATAACTTATACTTAATGTTTTATTTTTCTTTAACTGAGTGCCCAATTAAGAGGCAATTAAGGAATTCATAAATATAGGTCCTTATTACAATTCTTAAAAGGCCGGCAACGAACTCGCGAGCCCTCTGGCATTGACATTGTCCATGGGCAGTGGTATCACTTAACATTAGGCGAGCCTCCTGCCCGTTCTGTAAAATATTTTTGTTTAAATTTATAGATACATCTTTTTTATATGTTTAATATGCAAAATGCATTCTCAAGAAAAGTTCTTCATTCAGATAACATAAATTCAAGGTGAAAGATAGAAAGTGTTGGGTGAAATGCTAGCTTATTCATGCCTTCGTCGCGAGCACATTACTTGATTACGGAGCGGTCTGCAACAAGACTGTTTCCATTGCTACACGAGAAAATCATATATTATATATCTCATATCCCATATATAATGATATTAAGTAAATTATTATTCCTTCTAAAATACATCAAACCTGGCTAACAATATACACAATCATATCAAAGTAAGTTAATATTATTGTTCCGTATTAAATAAAGTATTCGTCTCTTTCTGGCAAATTGTGTTAACCATGTAAGGAAATGAGACAATAAGCGTTTCGTTAAACGGTGTGACTTTCCTGGCATTTATAAAGTACTTCGCATTATAAAACAAATAAGGGGTAGATTTAAAATTCTGCATAGAAAATTATTATCTCACCTATACCGCAGAACTAAAAAACTTTGACTATGATTATGTTTTCAAATACAATTATTTCATTTTGTTAATATATAATAACGGCGTAACTAACTAGGTTTTTAAAATTTTTTTTTAATTTAAATTTGTTTTATTAAAACAAATGAACGAGTTGATTTTAATTCAGTATTTAAAATATTGTTATCCTACGAAAGTAGTTGTGTTGATGATCCTGTTTTTCCAAACAATGATTTTCGTCCAATTAGATACGAGTATTTATTGGTAATGATATATAAACTTTCCGCTGCACATGCCTTCTATATTTTCACTTCTTCTTAGATTTTATTCAATAAATATTTAAGTTAAAATAAAAGCAAACGTTATCTAAGTCGGTACTAACCCCACAACCGCGTAATTCCACAAATGGCTGTAACCCGAGCCGCGCGGGTTTAAAATTGAAATTTATATGCACGCATTATATATGAGGCGGGATTATGGCTCAAAGAAAATGATTGTGGACTCGCGGCCTCACCCAGGAGACCGGATAGTTGACTGGGATAGTAATTCGAGTGGATTACATACGAGATATACGGTACAAAATTACGTGTCACGTGCCGTATGAATTTAGTAAATTGGTTTTAAAATGCACAGTTTTTTTTCGGATGTGATTTTTTGACAGTTGTATTGAATATCAATCGAAGAGGAGCGGAAATTTTAATTACTTATATTAAATACAATTCTAAAGTAGATTGCCCGAAAGCGCGGTTCTCATCCTAAGTTCATGTGAACAACACACAAAATATATGATGAATTCAAACACAGACAGATTATTTTTTTAAAGTATTAGGAAACAGATACACAAAGCTCAGACGTCCAACCGGATGAATTATCAACTCATGAAGAATATTGTAGTAAAAATAACTTGCAACGATTTAAAAAACTCTGCTATGTTGTAGCAGATAATAAAGGCAAGCATGAATTGAAGCATGAAGATAATAAAGCATGTCATAAAGGCATATTTAGATGGCAGTGCACAATTATAACAGTATTTGTTATGGGATTAGGAGAACCAGTAAGCACCATAAGAGAAATATAGATAGCGAAAGATGTCAGTTGGAGAAGAGTAATTTGCATACTTCATGTGCATGCTGAAAATCACCAATTTTCTTTAAATTGGTACCAAAATTGCAACTCCCATTTTATACTTTTGTTGGGAATGCGCATAGAGTGTTTACTTTTGTTTCTGTGTTCTGTAGGGTGTCGCCATAAAGAAATCTGGGAGAGGCTTAATATATCCAACTCATAGGGCTCAACCTTAAACCACGTTAGTCTAAAACACTTAAGTCCAGCAGATAAGATTATTTAACAATAACTCCAGCATGTATCAAGAAAAGGAGCGCATGGCATTCTTTTTGCATTCCACATCAAAATTTGCCACAGATTACAACAGTAAATAAAGATCTCGATAAATAAACTGTGTAATAAGTTTTAAAGTATTAATATTCCATTTATATAAAAAGCGAGAGGCGTCCGCGTCTCGGTAATTTCGTGAGGGAGAGACGATTACGCCGATTAAATATGCATTAACGAATTTTTCTCCTTAAAAGCTGAAAAAAACTGCGTAAAAGGAAAATTGGCAATTAGGGCCGTGCCGTACCTACCTTTCACTTAAAATTAAATTTTCTTCTTAAAGATACACAAAGTGGTGTTATTTTTTAATGTCTTGCCTTTTAAGCTTTATTAATTTCTCGTCTAAACAATTTTAATAACTTTATCATTTATATTATTAATGTTCTTCAAGAAAAGAGTAATTACTAATTCTCACGCATCGCACTCTAGAATAGAGATTGTCCATGGGCGTAGCACTTAACATAAGATGAATTCCTGCCCGCTTCCTTTATTGATGTATTAAAATCCTAAACGGGACGTTATCAAACTCCTGGTAATAATATATGTACGTTTATGAAGAATGCAATTACATATATAAACTATATAACTATATTACATGTAAATATATAAAAATATAAACGTAGAGACCAAATATTATTTTGTAAAAAATCAATTGCTATACATGATTCTGTAGTGAAAATACGCTACGCCGGAGACGCTAGCTTTGACTTTCTTTGAAGTACGCAATAATTTAAAAAATTATATTTTAAATTTACTCTCATATATAGGACTAATTATGTAGTTATTAATATACTATAATGTATTGCTAGTTTAGTTACTATGCTATTTACCTTTGAATGATTGATAAATGATTAATAGCGTGATATATGTATTACACCCATGTCAGCGTTTTAAACAAACCAAGACTTGATGATATTCGGGTTCATTAATACTATAAAAACTCATACGCAAAAATACCCAATTTCGCACAACGAATTCCACAATTTTTCATATTATCATAAATTGGAAAAAAAGAAAGTTTAAACACATGCAAACCACATTACTTTCCGTTCTTGCCCTCGCTAACATTACCGAATTGTATCCTTTGATATTCAACGATCATGAATAAATGATCAAAATATAGTTGTAACATAATACAGCGTGTTCACAAAATGAAAATTAATTATGCAAAGAGATAAATTGACAGTAATTCGTGGATACAGCAGCGGCGCGTATAAGTGGGTGTTAATAATTATATCAGCCGCAGAACGTTTTAGGCTTGATGAAAGAAGGTTAAGACGATAGCTTTATAACCGTTAGGATATGACGTAATTAGACGTTGCAGGTGTTCCAAATTTAAATTCTAAAACTGTTCGTTAATCAAATTTATGATAAGTTTTTAAGTGTAGAATTTTAGTAAGTAATCTTTTATGTAAAGTAATAATAATGTATGTATTGGGTATCTATCTATCTATACAAATCTCAAAATCAAATTTAGACAACTGTTTTTTTTTACGAAAGTAAGTTCTCTTCGTCTATAATAATAATAATAATCGTAATAATAATAATATAAGCCTTTATTCAGACATACATTTTAAACTAATGTCTCTAGTGAGTCGGAGACACCGACAACCCAACTGTTTGCCCAACTTCTGCAAAGGCCTCCATTTATTTCCACTCTGCTCTGTTCTGAGCTTTCCTAGTCCATATTTTCCCAGTAAGGGTTTTATTTCGTCTTCGCACCTTCAAAACTGTCCAGCTCGTTTTCTTCTTTTATGTCTTTTTGGGATATTATCTTTTTGTTCCACTTTTCTATACATCTTATTATATAACCAGCCCATTTCCAAAGCGACCTTATTATCCTCTAAATACCCTCTCTTCGTCTACAAAATGTTTAATAACAAAACAAGACAAATTTAGCTTTTATTAAATAGGTAAGATTACCCAATACATCAATATACATAAGTGAACGATTATTCAAAGTTTATGTAACACACTAAAACAGGGCGTTACCTCCCCCAGTGTCGCTATAATCAGTTAATTGCATGAATAATTGAACAGTCATTACCTACACTACACCTAACACTCTGATAGCAATCTACACAACATTAATTATAGCTGAGCAACGTATATGAGCATATTTTATGCGTTTATGCATATATTTTGGTTTAATGCAAGTGCTTATACAAATTGCAGTAATCGTATAGTTTTGTAGTCTGTATTATGGTTTTGGCTTAGAAGCGTATATAGGTATGATTAGTATGTTTAATTAAATGACTAGTGTGATTGGATTAGGGATGTAGTTGACTAGAATTCGATTGTGTTTTGTTTTAAAACAAAAGGCTTTCTTCATTCGTCGAACAGAATGGTCGTGCGAGTCTTTGCATTGATTAACAGTTACAATCAGACAGTTCAAAAAATAACTACTAAAGCGGGAGCGATATAAATTATTTCCCAGATAAACAACCATTTAATGTAGACGTCAGATTGAATCTTATTTCATCATTCATACTAGTCTACCAATAGAAAAACCTTTAAAAAATGTTAGTAAGTAGTAAGTATTAAAGAGATATAAGATTTATTGTTAAAAACCCAGATCCATGAAACATTTAATAACTATTAGGAGTTCACTTTATAGAGATCATTTAGGTTATTCGAAGGTTAAATTGTCCCAGCCTAATCAAAATAATGATTAACACCATTAAGGCTTAGTATTCTCTTTGTTGAACTCTAGTTGAATATTCATATTAGAGAATCTTTAAGGAGATATTCCCTCTCGGAGTGGAAAACCAATTAATAGAGGCACGGTTCGTTAGGCCACCCTGTAGGGTTGACCCGTGCAGATAATGGAGTTTTCTACTTGTGACGTCGTAATATTTGTGATCTTTGGCTTTAATGAATGGCGGTTGTAAGTTACTTAATAAATCGAACAAGTGGAACGCAACTAATCAAGTATTTTTAAAGAGCTCGCGCACTACTATGATCCTGCAGAGATAGTTTCAAGAGAGGTTTCAAAAGAGTGTACTAGTTCTTTTTTTTTTTAAACAGGGATCAACGTGCAATTAGCTCAATTGAAGTTAAGTTATACCGGCAACGCACTTGTAGCCCATTGTTAGCAATGGGCTACAAGTGCGTTGCCGGCCTTTTAATCACTAGTAACATTTTCTTAGTCAGGTTAGCTTATCTTTAGAGAAACCAAACATGGCAATCCAGTTAATAAAAGTCGAAAAGTCGTCACAAAAGTATAACATAATATAAATAACGAAAACGTTATTTCATACAAATGCTTAAAAATGATTTTGGAAGTTGTCAAAGTCAAAATATAATTATATAAGGGCAATCAGGGCAAGAGAGAGCCGAATTACGTTGTCAGTGTGCGGTGGCCGGTATGCTGACTCATCAATTATTAGCACTTGTAATGAACGCAAATCCTTTGATTCCATTGAACGAATACTCAGGGGAATTTTGTGTATAGGGGATGAGCGGTAGCGTACGAGGTCTATTGAAATGTTAAAGATAGAATGAAAAAACTGTATTAGCAAGTAACATTAGCCTCTACGCACGAGAAGTCCCTGTGCCGTGGAAATTTAGTCTTCTCGATTTGATATGTAAAATATATTTTTTAAAGATTTGGGTATCAAATATCAATAGCAAATTTATGGAAATGTAAATAATATTAAAATATAATCTTATTTAATATCTTTATCTTATCAATGTGGTAACACTCGTAAATGTTAATTTGTAAGGAAAACAGGCCGATCACTAGAAAAATTAAAAGTGAAAGTCGTAATAAGCATCAGAAAGAAACATTTAATTGCTTTTCTCCTTCTTTCCTTCAGTGTTGTTAAAACAATTGAATTAAGAACAATTGAATTTAGAACAACTGAATTAAACAATTGAATTGCCCTGCTTGAGCATAGATAACTGAACAATCATAACTCCAATTCTATATTCAACTAATAATGTAGCAGATCGTAGCCCCCTACAACTTATACCGGTATCGCGTCGGAACATCAAGTATGCACTAAGAGAATGTCGTAGCAGCGCGACACCTCGGCCGCCGTTCATTTCATTGTCTCCAATCTCTGACGCGATGTAGTGTTTTGAATTTTGCAACACGAGACACTCTTGACACTTTCTTTGTGCTTGAAGTCATTTTGAGCAATTCATTTGTGTTACAAACGTTTGTCTTTTACAAAACAGATTAGGAAATGGTTGTTTTTGTTATTGCTTTAATAATGTTTTTTTTATATTTAATTTAGACAAACAATGGAAGTGAAAAGTAATTAAAACCAAAATAGGATTCGTAGTTTTAAGTAAGAAACTATGTACAAGGGAATAGTTGTTTTTTGTAAAGCAATAGTTTTTTGAAAGCATTATTAAACGTTAGAATTTTTTTATACAAATTTATTTGTAAATTTTTCACGCTCTCATAGTCAAAAGGTGATCCAAGATTTGTATATGATATAAGCTTTAATATTTATATATATTTTACGCTACGTATTTAAATAAGGTTTTAATGAATATACAGACGCAGGCAAACAGTCCAACATACAACATCTTCAGTCAGTATACAACATCTTTGTACGCTGAGCTTCATACGTTTTACATTTAGTTTAAATGTTACTTCAATTCAAATAGAAGAACTGTGATTGAATGACATAATTTATTGTTTCAGTACCGGAGCCTATCGCTCGTCACCGGCGGGTTCGGACGCGCCCCCCGCACCCCCGCTCTTCCTACCCCCGCACCTCTCGCATCTATCGCAGCATCTCAACCATTTGTCGCAACCCTTCTTCCCCTTGAAAGGTATGTGTAGGTATATTTAAGCAGGTTTTATGACCCTTACAAATTCGGAAGAGGGCAGCGCCGCAATAAATACGTTTCGCAATGTATTATTTTAAATAGGTGATATTTTATTTAATTAATTACGATAGTTTAAACTATCGTCCCTTGCAAGCAACGTTTTGATATACAATTTATATCACATATCCGTTCTGCAAAAATATTTGAGTATTTGTCAAATTTGTTTATTGTTTTGTTTTATAAGTTAAACTATGTGTAGTCCTAGTAATAAGTACAATTTCTACAGTCTCAAAATACGTATACTCGGCGTAATGAAGACCGCGAAATAATATAGGAAAAGTTACATCAAATTTTATAAGGAAGCAAACCACAACATCAAGCTGCCACACTTTGTAAATAATATTTATTGTATTTAAATATTAATTGAACTTGGTTTTGATACCTCCAGCGGAAACCACCATAGTTGGTATATAGCTAATTTCTAAATCAAGACAAGTATATTCTTAATGCAGAAAACCTTTATCCGTTTACAAAACAATTCTCGTAGCGTCTCGTAGAGGCTCTACGCAGCGAGACAGGTGGACATTTTAGTAAGGAAGTCTGTCTAGACTTGGCTCGTTCAAATCGATTAAAACAGTTTTGTAGGCAATTAGTTTTAGCTTGTTACTAAATAGCTTTTGAGTTACATACAAAATATTTGTTACTCGTGTTCTATGTATCTATGATGACACATAATAATTTATCTTATATGCTCGTACAACATAGCAGGAAAATTTTCCTCATTTGTTTCTCAAGAGAGCTGTCAAAAAGCCTTTTAAAGAAGTTTGATATTGCTACTAGTTATATTTTAAAGTTTTATTTGACAGATATAAATGCGATTTTCTTACATTACATTTCTCAACGTCTGAAATGTTTTTCAATAATAACCTAAACCATGCGGGAAGTTTTATTTAAAAATTTGAAAACAAAAAAAAAAAATTTGGAAACTCATTATATAATTGCAAAATTTACAAAATATTTTTTATTTACAGGTTGGGGTGCCCCTTGTCCCTGCTGCCCCAAAGAAGAGGCGCGTTCATCAAGCGTGGCGGAACTCAGACGCAAAGCACACGAGCACTCAGCAGCTTTATTGCAATCTCTCGCCAACTTCCAATCAAGAGCTCTTCTGCCGTTACCACTACATCTTCCCCCCTTATCGCTGTCTCTCTTACCACATGATGCACAGCCTTCAACCACGCAAGCTGAGCCGCAGAAACATATAGAATAATAATCCACAATATCTTGTTGATTCTAAAATGTACGGATCTGGAATAGTTGGCGTATTACGTATTTGGTAGTTGGTTAATTATATTTGCGCTTTATTACAATCTCATAGTGACTATATTAGTTAATTGTGCATTCTTTATTTTTTAAGGGAATCTACTATTTCTTTATAGTTCTACTTAAGTTATTAAAATTACTTCCTTCACTGACTTTACATTTAATTTGGTCATTGAAAATACTCCCAGAACGGAGACCAAAAAAAGCCAAATTTCTTTGACATAAAATAGAATTTATAAAGCTCTGTCGTTAACTGAATTACATAGTATTAATAGCAGAAATACTCCGTTGTAAACACTATATTACTTGTTATGTTTGTATTTAAAGAAATAAAATACCGTGTCGTGAATTCTGTGCCAAATATATGTCTGTGCCATGGTATCATAATATTATACAATTATAAAATTAATATTGAATTACAGCCGTTTTCTTTGTATATCAAAACTTTGTAGTAAATTCAACTCGATTTGAAATATTATCAAACATAACTTCGTATTGATTTAAGAAACAACTTTTTTCTTTAAAACTGTATATTTACGTAACTAGATTTAACGTTTTTGACAGTAGAACCTAGTTGAATATATCTATGTACATAGTGAGTTATTTTAACTATTTAATCTACCATGACTATGACACTGTATTAAGAGCTTACGTCAAGTATCACTCCGCTAAATAGTTTAACGCAGGCATATTTTACTATCTATTTTATTAAACTAAAGTAAAAGTCTTTCTTAATACTTAAGATTTTTTTCGAAATTAACAAATAATACACTAAAGCCGCCACTTCCAAATGTCAATTGTCAAATAGTGATGCGACGTTTAATACCTTGTCAATGTCATGGTTGAGCATGTACCATAGGTAATATTAATGTTACCGTCAGTATTTTCGACCAAAAACTGTATAGAATTTCGTTTTTGGAATGTAAATAAAATACTCCATTTTGTTTAAAATTTTAGAATAATTCTGATTATAAATAAATGTAGATTAAGTCTGATGATGTCATTACTACCTATTTATTTTATACAGCAATAATTTTGGTATTTTTTTCTTGAGCGGAGAAAGTTTTTTTTGACCTCTTAGACTTTTTAATAAATATATTAATGCAATTAAATTAACTCCAAATTTTATTCATGAAATTCTTTCATGTAACGAAACGTAATTAGATTTATATTCAGTGATAAACAAATAAATTAAGGTAATATTATCCAACACATTAATGCTTATGTAATTAAATAAATCTATTTCCGGTGTGTCTGTAAATATTTACGTATGTCTGAACTACTGCACCATGCACGAGTTAGGGAATTGTTGTCGCCGGTTGTATATATTTAATTTTATGTTAATATTTAAGCACAATGTATTATAACACGTAGACTATTAGATACACATGGCTAGTTGTTTTAATTATTATCAAATAAAACATTTATCAAAGTTTCTGTGTTTCATTAAAACTATCTCGTTATAGTTGTGAGAAACGGTTAAGAAATTTTAAATGCAAAAATTTAAAAGCTCTTTTGATTTAGGTAGTATAAGGATCTCTCTGGGATGGTACTCAGTAACTCCCAACAGTGACAGCGATCTTGATTAGAACTTCAATTTTTAATTCTTGTACCGAACATTCCCAAGGATGCGACCTTACGGAAAGTAAAAGATATTTTTCGAAATTGCATACAGGAACATCGGATGGGTATCGCTATTGAAGTACCGAAGTTGTTTTCTTATAACATAAAGATGTTATGCCGGTTTTGTTGCAATTTACTCTATTTTACTCTGTGAAAGAGAAGCTTATGTATTCGGTAAATAACTGTAGTGATTTATCGGGACTGTATCGTCTGATATGCCCAAAGAATTTAATCTAATTTCGTTACGGTTACCCAATAAAAAAATTCGCTGCAAATAGATTCTAAGTATTAATGCTAAGTCACGCATCTAACTAGTAGCCTAACACAAAGTATTAGTGAAAAACTACTACACTGGTGGAAATCGAAAGGATTTTCCCGTAAGTAATTGATTTATTATATTTATACAAAAGACTACAAGTATATATAATATAAAGCGTACCGTGTGATTAATTAGTATAGTAGTAATTATATTTCATTAATTTGTGTAATTAAACAGTAGAGACGCTGGTACTAGGACAAAATTAGATTAAATTTAATATATTACTTCGATACGGATAGTTACCCTAGAAGTAACCGAAATCTAGATTATGCATCTACAGCTAGAGTTTACCAATTGGAGCTTTCATTATAATGAAAAAGATTATAGTAATGGAATTAATAAGAAATAAATAGCGGGCTATAAAACTCATACGGAATTCTTTAATAAACAGTTATAATGAAGGTGTATACACTATGTATATCTTTTTTCAACAGGGGATTTTACTTTTAAATGGTACACGATTTTTTAGGGCTGATACTGTAAAGACTCATCTTCAAATGTATGGCCCCTGAGATGTTACTGTAACCGCGGAAATATGTAGAAATTGGCTATTTGTTAATTGTTGAGGCCAGAGTAACTTTCATAGATCAAAGTAATTTTAAAATCGGTTCAAAGGATTATTGTTTATTTGGTACAAACAAAATATAAATAACGTATTCTCTATAAAAATACTTTATAAACAAAAGTGTTTCACAGTAAAAGCAAGTGAATTGAAAAACTTCTGGTTCATAAATTATAACTTATGCATTTTAGTGACAGTCGTTATTCTCGGATTATTGTTGAGAGGTTCATAAAATATTTAGCAACTTTTAGCAATCCTTTACGAAGAACAAACGTATATCAAAGGAACAATTAATCATTGAAGTTAGACGATAAGACGTATTTATGAAGAAACTTTTAATTGTAAGTGGGTATGCGGTGATTAAAATTTCATCCTTGTGCAGACAATACAAATAACTTGCTCAACTGTATGGCTTTAAAATCCAAGATATAAAATTTTCTTTAATCCAACGATGCTCGCTCATGATTGTTATTAACCGTACTCACAGTCGGATTAAATTATTTTTAGTTGTAGATTATTATCTATAGAGCTGTGCTATTTAATCAAATCTTGTAATCTTTCGTTAGACTATTGTAAGAGTCAAAACAAGAATAAGCGATCTAAGACTCCCGTTTGTATATGTATAGATATCACAATTCGGCACGTTTCTTGCCGATACCTATATTTTAAATTCGTATATGTACGACTCTGTCAGAATGGAAATCTTTTACTATATATTCAAAAGTGCATTTTCAACGGAGATTTGACTGATTCGTGGATAACACGGAAAATTTGACCAGTTAGAACATTGCTTATGTAAACTTTTTGAGTTTCATTTAAAGAACTCTTTGGTAACCTTATGATTTCATAAGGTAATATACTAATATTGCATTCATTTGTCATTTGTTTTTGTGAATCGGCGGCAAACCTAAAACTCTTGTAACACGTGAACATTTTCGGTCAAACATTTATTTCAACTTTCGTTGTGTGCATACACAACAACAAAGCTATGATAGGCGATTCGCATTTCTTAATGAAGCCCCATCTCGTGCCACTATTTACAATTGGTTTAACGAGTTTAAGTGTGGACGTAGCCATCTCTCATCACAACGACTACTGAAAATAGCATCAGTGCTGTGCGTCGCATGAGAAAAGAAGATAAGAGAGTGACCTATCAGCAGATACGGGCAAGCCTAGGCATTGGCAAAAAATATTACACGAACATTTAGGCGTCGGGAAGCTTTGTACGATTCCCCACACTTTAAGCGACGACCAGAAACACCAGCATGGACTGGTGTCGCCAAATGTAAGATAAGTTCAACGGCGGTGACTCAAATGCTGTATTTGACATCTTCATAGGTGATGAAAGCTAGATATATTGCCACGAGCCCTCTGGCTTTGAGAGTGTCCATGGGCGGCGGTATCACTTAACATAAGGTGAGCCTCCTACCCGATTGCTCCCTGTTCTATAAAACTGTTCAAAGTTATCAATATTTCCGAACCCAATTTGAAAAGTTTTCGTAACATTTTTCTTTTTTATTATTTTTATACATTTCAGTATCATATAATAGAAAAAGAAACATTGAAATTAAAAAAACGACAATTTATTTTAAGAGTATCTCTCAATTAAGCCAACTGCATGAAATAAAAATACAAAAAATGAAACATACATTTATTTTACATCTTTTAAACCTTAAATAATAAATTACAATAAATCTCGCATCCGTACATTTCTTCGTACGGCGTTATTATAACCTTCTCTGTATTGGTAGAACACGTTGCTCGAAGATATAACATCTAACACGGCATCTGTGGACAAAAACAAATATTAAAACCTACTTCAAACGTACGAATTACGTCATCACATCAAATTTATTGCTATAAGACTGTCAGTGATTAACATTTGTTGGCACTATCGCAGTTTATATATGAACTTCGTAGTTAACTAAGAGCTGTGGTTCAATTTGCTACGACCGGTTTAACTTAGAGTTTGTCAATTATTACCTAAAGAAAAAATTATTATAAAAGTAAAAAAAATAAACATTTATACGTTTTGTATTATTTTAGCAACAAATGAACTTTTATGTAATTGTAAAAAGCTTGGAAGCTGATTTATAATGAAGAACAAACCAAATCGGGCCGTATTATCCGAACTCGGAATTAATAGCATTTAACTAAAATCAAGTAAGGGCTGGAATATTATAATGAGAAAGTTAAGATGGTGCCACAATAAAAACTATAATAAAAATATCTATAGCTTTCTGTATCTAGATTAGATAAATATTGCTTAAATATATGATATATCTAGATCTAAAGTCAAAGCAATTAGCACTGATATATTGTTCTACTTGTAAGACATGTTTTTGCCAGCATTTTACTCAGGTCGTAGTCTCCCAGAGTTGGGTCTTACTTTATCACAAAAAAAGAAGAAGAACAGACTTTATTAGATTTTTACTTCTTCATACACATTTTGACGCGAACACCCTTTAAAGATACAGGTTAAGGCGGAGAGTCACGTCTGCCCAAATAGCCCAATTGTTATCTTCTTAAATAGCGATTATGTTAAGAAAGTATGATGTTAGTACAAATTAGCACGCACATAATAAAAAAGCTAGATCTTATCTGAGCAAAGTTGAGTATAATGTAATGATAATTCGTACAACCTAATGAGACAGGGGAATTTCTTCATGTGCATTATTAATATATAACATTATTACGTAAGATTCAATAATAATACTTCCTTTCTTCATTAAAATATTTTATTTACAAACGTTTTTATTGCACAACTGATTATTTATTAGTTAGTTCTTTCCTCGCAGCACCATGTGGAACCAGCGACCAATTTAACTTAGGTTCTTGCGAGTTACAAAAAAGTGTAAAGAAATGTAGCGTCAACACCTCAGTAACATATATTCTTTTTTCGAAAATTCAGACTCACATAATGTTATTATCACTGTATAGCTTACACTATCTTAGCATTTGGTGTAGAAATGCCCTATACAGCCCGTTAAATCAAACAGTAAGTCGATTTCGGCGAGAACAATTAGCTTAGAGGGGCTCATTACAACTTGCCCTATTGTCTGAATTGTTTCATTTCAGGATTTACAAACGCTCACTGTAATTATTCCAAGTCTACACGCGTTACATGAATAATGTCTGCGTTTAATTCTCTGTGTAATGGAACATTTGCAAATATATGACATACAATTAATGTTGTTTTAAAATAGTATTTTACATTTCAATTTCTCAGACTAGATCAGCTACTAGAGATGTATGTAAACTCGTCTGTACCAACAAGCAAGGTTCATATAACAGCCATATTCGCCAAGACCTATTATAGTTATTCATATTTTTTTTTGTAAATTAATTAATTCTATATACTTATATATTCACACACAGTATAAGTGCAAATGTTAATATAAATATATAAAAAAATCTTCGTTTACTGCACCAGACGTTATGCGACAGATTTGACATCTAAAGTTCTAATATGTAACTATTAATCGAATATCTCCTCCCTTTTCATCGACAAAAACGCTGCACATATTCGTGACGTTTCGTAAAAAATTATCCTCACGCGCCTAAAGAAGTTTCACTTCAAAAAGAAAGTTGCTGTACAACCTTAATTGGTCTGGGACCTAATTTTCTGTATCTGTTTTATGATTATTTCTCGATCTAAGGCAAGAAGGTTATCCTTCTGTGACTGACACACGCCGACGACTTTTTGGGTCTAAGGCAAGCCGGTTTCCTCACGATGTTTTCCTATGCCGTTTGAGAGAATGTTAAATGCGCACATAGAAAGTACATTGGTGCACATGGATCTAAGAGCGCAGCCACACGGTGCGGTAACGGTGCGGTGCGGCGTCGCAACGTCATCCTATATTCAAATTACTATACCATGACACACGTGGCGTTGTGCCGCACCGCAAGCGAGCCGGACTAGTGCGGACTAGTAGCACTAGTCCGGAAAATGTATCTCTCTTTCTCTCTCAACGTAATTCCCGTGTAGCTCCAAATAATTGCGGTGCGGCGTCGCACCGCCCCTTTACCGCATCGGGTAGCCGCGCTCTACACCTACGACCTCAGATATGTCGCATGCAACTATTACAATATCAATACTATAGACTAATCTTTCAGCGTTAAAAATAGCGATGTCTAAAACATACCTAATACCACATTACCTTAGATTAATATGAAGATAGCAGACAATCGGTCCGATTACCGGGTATCAGGTGTTCGATGCTCGTCGGGTGACAAGAATGAATATTAACAACCCTTGCCGGCGGTATAATTGAAAATAATAGGCGGTTACATTATTTAAGTTACGCGATCAGTTGTATTTTGGGCGCTGTAATGTGTTTTGGGACTCTGACGGCGAGTGGGATTAAACTAATTTCTATATTAGGTAATTGCACTGTTTTATTATATATTTAATTATAATAATAATAAAAGCCCTTTATTCTCCATTATTTATTATTTATTCGAATATGTCCAATATAATATATTTAATTATTCAGCACTAAAACAACATGTTTGCTTAAAATATGACTTTGAAATTTTACACAGATACACATCAATTATCATAAAAAAGAGCAAAAAGCAATTTAAAACGAAATAGATCTTCCTCTTGAAGGTCTACCCAAAATTACGATACAATCTTCATATTGTTGTAAAATATATCAATATTTTCATTAATGTTATTAGGTACGCTATATGAGTAGGCCCATTTGCTGAAGCATTAAAATTAGCAGATAAAAGTCATCTATACGTCGGCACGCATATCTGTTAATTTGAATGGTCCAGTAAATAGGTTAGTAATCTCACTTGATTACTAACTTCGATTTAAATAGTGATGTGTTTTACAATATTCTGCCATGTTACCTTATTTATCATGCTCTTAATGAGATTTAAGTTTTCATTTAGGTTATTATTGTTATTTTGTTTTTTTTATATATTTTTAGTTTATTTATTATTAATTTTTAGTTTTTTTTTTAAATTTATTGTGTATGTTTTAATTTTCTCCTTTAACATTTTTTCTTTTTTTAGGCAAACACATTGTTTTAGAACGAATAAATAAATCAATAAATAAGCGAACCGTACGTATAGAAGACTATTTTTTGGTTTAGTAGCCGTTAATTTTACTAAATACTTGATGTGATTTATATTGATTTTTACATTTAACATATGAGTGTTCAACATTATGAAATTATTTAACAAGGACATTTTGTTACGAATGTAATTATATAATTGCAACGACAAATCCAATTTATAAACAGAAAATTATATGTGTTAAATCTAGATATAGGAATATCTTAATGAGTTACCATACCTTGTTTTTGAGCCTGTGATAATGGGACGATACGACCGAAGAAATCTTTGTGTACCTGAAACATAAACAACATACTTTACACATAAACAATTAATTATAAACCTTCGCAGTCCATCTTGGTGTATATAATGTCTAAAACGGCAATTTGGGAGCATAAATATTTTTTTATATTATTAATATCATAAATATCATCAAGAAAGTTGAAGATTTTTTGAACCAATTCGACTGAGTCGATCCTTCAAGAAAATTACCAATTCTAAAAAGTCGGCAACGCACTTGCAATTCCTCTGGCAATGTGAGTGTCTATGGGTGACGTATACCGTATGCTATCAGCATCAGATACTGACCTCTGGCCAGTGATATAAAAAAACACATTAAGAAAATTATTATAAAATAAATTTAGAAATGTATCCTTTATATATTTCTGTCAATATTTATTTTTTTCAACCATAATTGCAACAAGTACTTAAAGTTTTAATAGCGAAACTAAAATAATAAAGATCCTACCCTTGTGATGTCTTTGTCACCACCAAGTGTATTCGAATTTTAAACACATTTGACGTTTATAATTGTCATTCGCGAAATTATGATTTACGTCACTCAAACACGAGCCGCGTCAACAATTAAAGCCTTCTTTGCGCCCGCGGCGTACACCCAATTAGATGTACACCTTACAACACTCTACATTTGCTAAATCTATACACGGGACTTTATCTCCTAACCCTTAGTATTAAGGCGTATTTTGCTATGTTTATTAGGATCAAGTTGAAATTGCAATAGTACATCGTTAGTGTCGATTGTGGCTACGATGTTAAGGACTGTCTACTAGACACGCGCTTCTTTTAGAACTCATTAGGCAATAAGTAGTGGTTGCGCGTGTTAAAGCGACTAGACTGCTGATATTTTATTTTAGTTACAGTCAGAACCGTTTATGACGACATTGTTTAGAACAACATACTGGTTATATTGACCAAAATGTAACGCTAAATTCTAATATATTAGCTTCTTAATATCAACTGTTACGACTATCGGTTTTTACGATTAAATATGATCAGACCCTGCGATGTTGTTATAGCAGATTTTGACTGTATTTATTATGGTACAACACAGTATATAATGCTATGTCTAAAGTACATGTTACAAGCTATCTTTTCTCAAATATATGACAATTATGGTGAATATAAATGTTACAAAAAATAAAAATATTACATTTACAATTAGACACATTCTTGATTTTTTGCTAAAGAGCTGATTGGGTTATTTAATTATAAGTTCTAAAACTAACGTGTATGCACCTGTATACAAGAAAATATGACATCACAAATTTTACACACAACATAAACAAGCTAGCTAGAGAATTTAACAATTAAATCACAATTGAATTGATCAAGTTACATTAATTTGTACTCATAAATACAATTATGTCAATTTTTTAACGAACTAACGCTGCCGAATGTGCCTCTTTGTCGCTCGTTCCGCGCTCTCGCTTGCACTTCAAGCCTTAAATTGAACCGAGGTAACGCCGCATGCGTCATAAGCGAGGTAACGCCGCATCATGGGTTTTCGTGCGTGCAGCCGGCTCCATCGAATTGTAAGACGTTGTCACATAAAAATCCTTTCTAATTTTTGTTTACTTTAAATCCCACTTGGGATCGTTAACATATAAAGTTTATATTCATATCTAACAAATTAAAGTAATACAAAACCCTCATACCATCGTAATCTCAATATCCATATCGCAGTACAGCGATAAATCGCGAACGACGCCGCATAAACACAATTTCGGTGTCATAAAAGTTACCTTTACGTGTTCAATATTGCTTATTGACAATCATGTGCTGATTTAGATCATGCGATAATACACTCTTATTACGATCTGCACACGGTACTCTTATACTTCATATTACGCGATTTTAGTATCTCGTATAACACGGGCATTCCCTTATATAACGCATTGGTTTTACACGCATTATTTATGTACTGAGCCATTAATAATTATTTCTACGATTGAAATCTCCTATAACGTTAAGTTTTCATTGCGGTGCCAAAAACCAACACATACACAGCGCACACTTACAACTGTCAGGTAAACTCTTAAATACATGCGCACACACCTATTCACACATTCACACATGCACGCATTCTTAATGTCTTATAAGACTTGTGTTCGATTAGTTGTAACTCTAAAACTACTTTACAATTTTTTTCTAATAAATCTAGTTACAAACAACACTTGTGAGAATACCGATAGATGAATTTTATCACAGCCTATTTGTCACGAATAGTTTTTTTAATTTTTATTCTTAGTTCTTTTTATTTTTTTATTATTTTTTATTAGTATTTGTTTTGTTTATTATGTATTTGTATGATCTATTCGTGTCATGTTTGCTTATAAATGCTTGTTACATAAAAAATATATTTTGTGGTTCTTTTACCAATGATTTGTGCGCCGAGCGTTGGCAAGCTTTTTTTTATCAAAAAAAATAATAAAAAATAAAAATAGTAAGCAGCAATTTTATATATACATCTGTATGTATCTAGATATCTGTTAAAGATATGTTTAAACATATAAAGTTTAATTTGGCACCCTTATTAACTATTATATCAACCGATGCTTACATTCCATCCCACTAATTTCAATATTGACAATACTCAAGTTAACCCTCGCAGGCGATATTTTTCCGGCTGGGGAGACTCCGCCCTACAAACAATACAATCACAGCCAATCTGCCGCGCAAATAGGAAAATAGAGTGCGCCAAGAGTCAGGGCCGGTTTCACACATTTTCTTAAAGACATCTTATGTATTATAAAACAATTGCGGTCCCACGAAATTAATGTGTCTTATTAAAACCGTATCTTAGTCTTTAATATAAGTATATACAAAATCTGTTATAACGACATAGAAGGGACTACTCGAAAAAACCGATATTCGTAATAGCCGATGACGTATTAAGATCTATACAATAGAATTCAGCCGGGACCAATACTGTTTTACTGTATTATTGTTATATTTTTTTTAATGAAGCAAATGTAAATGCGCACCTAGAAAAAAAAAGAAAAGTCTATAGCTGCAAGACGCAAGAGTTGCCCAAGTCACTATGGCAAGGCAGAACTAAATAGCAAATCCAAAGGAATGCATTTCAACATTTGTAGGGTAACGGAGGTTGTCCGCAGTGGTTTCAGTTATGTCATAATCTTTGTTATACGGGGTTATAACTTTACTTTGCCTTGTATTGTACAAAAAATGGTCGGCAGTGACGAGGCATGGAATGCAACAGGAGTCAGCAGAACGAGAGAGGGAGCGCTTTAGGACGAATTAGGGGTAGAAAACGGGAAGTAAATAGGAAAAGATATGCCCATCTGATCGGAAAAAGAAAAAGAAGCAAAGCAGGCGGCTTTGTAGGCACTACTCGAGGTGGTTTTAGTGGGTAATGTTCACCTAGTCTCTCAATAGCAGAGATTCTGGTGTTGATCGAGCCTCACATACCCCTGCAACTTTTGAGGGTAGGTATGCGTAAAATGCATTTCAACCTCGGATATCAAAAAAGAGGGTACCGTGTCCCGCTTTGACTGCTTCTCCAAGTTAGTACGATGAAGTATTATTATTAGAACACACGCTTATATAATATATTACCACCAGATATTATAAAAAAGTTTTCATACCTTATCCATGACAGAAGAAAATTAGGTCCATAGATTAATGGGCAATCCGAATTAAATATCCAGAAAATTAATTGTTGTTTATAAAATGGCTGCCAATTTAATTTAGTTTTAAAATACGGTCCTACGTTATTTCTACAACGTTAATAAATGTAGATTGCTTCTTAGTACGGGGCGATAAAGTAATTTCTGTTCGGGGTACGGGGTTGGTAAAGTAATTTGCCGGGAATGAGCGCATGATGAAAGAATAATTCGCTTGTTATGTCGTTAGTTTTAGTCTGCTATTGTGCAGAATATAAGTTTAAAATATTTCTAAGAACAAATGCTTATCGAGTCCTTTACAATTCCATTCGAGAGGATTAGATAGATTATATCTATACAAGTGTTTTTTTTAATATAATAGGAGGCAAACGGAGGCTCACCAGATGTTAAGTGATTTCACGCCCATGGACACTTGCATTGCCAAAAGGCAATTGCAAGTGCGGTGGCGGCTTTTTAATAATAGGAACGCTCTTTAAGGACCCTGAGTCGAATTGGTTCGGAAATACAAAAACTGACGCGAAAACTGACTTAGAAAACGCTCAGTTGTGGAAGTGGAACGAACATTAGGAAGTAATATTAATACAAGAAAAATATATATCCATTGCTTTTCTTTATACAATGCGCAAATGCCTATAAAGGTACAGTAGGAACTTAGAAAACAGAGAGATTTTATTTTTGATTTATTATTTTATATTAAGATCTCCACAATTGATGTAGAAACTGTAGAAGTTTTCTAGCTATTGTTTAATTAGGTTCAATCCTAATTAGATACTATAGTATGACTATTTTACATATTAAAATGCTTAGTATCATAGTTGACTTGGCTATGAAAAGATTTGTTTTGTATACGCCTATACACTTATGAAATTGTAGATTTTCTGTTGATGTCTGATGTCGTAAATTAATTTAATAAATAAACTGTATACGTTATTCATGTTTAAACACATGTCGCTGTCACCACTGACAATCAATGTAGAAGACATTTTAAAAAGACACCCAGACATTAAACAAAAAGACAGAACAAAAATATAAATCAAAGATCCGTCCCCCAATTGTTTCTCAAGTGAGATCGTCTCGTATCGTACGGGATCTTTTCCAATCCGCGCAATTTTCCGCCGGTCATTTTTCATTGTTTCCCGAATGCCCCGGGCGAACGATACTTATTTGTTCGCCGTAAATATAACCTCCATCGTGTTTATGGCTTCGGGTTATACAACTTTTTACGAGAGAAGATAAATTGACAAACTGCGAGATAGGGTTGAGTGGATTTCAGCTCTATTTCTATGGTAATGCTGTGTTGTGACTTTGATGTGTTATTTAAGCATTTTTTATTTCAAATATTTATTACTTTACTTACGATTTCTAAAACCATCACTCTATTAGTTTTTGAAACATTAGTCTTCTTTGGTAGTAAAGTTGACAAACAAAAAAATTAAAAATAAATCAGTGGCGCTACAACCTCTTTAGGTCTTGGCCTCAGATTTCTGAATCTACTTCATGATCGTTTTTTTAAATCTAATAGGCTGATCAGCCTCCAGTGCCTGACACACGTCATCGACTTTTTGGGTGCAAGACATGTCGGTTTCCTCACGATGTTTTCCTTCACCGTTCGAGCAAATGTTAAATGCGCACATAGAAAGTCCATTCATTCCACCGAACCTACGACCTCAGGTATGAGAATAGCACGCTGAAGCCACTACGCCAACACTGCTGCTTGTTGACAAACAGTTTCATAAATAACCATATTATGTTATATAATCATAATTATAATTAAATACTTGTGAATTAGTTATTAATTTATTATTATTAAATTATTAATTATTTATTATTATTATTAACCTAATAATACCGGGTTCAACGTTGTAAAACACACGTATAACGAAGATTCACAGAGAAACAATAACAAAATTATTGGTAACATATGAAATGTTACCAATAATTTTGCGCTGATAAAAAGGTAATAAGGCCAAGATACTATACAAATGGTATCGCAAAATTGTATGACCGCCTAGTTGAATCGTTTTCGAAGGCATAATGCAATAATAATAAAAGCTATTGAAAAAATAAATGTATTAATAAATTTAAGAAATGTATTAAAGAAAAGCTGTGTAAAAAGGCTTACTATAAAGTTAGTGATTATCTAGTTGATAAAAGGGTCTGGGACTACTTCTAATTATTTGCTATATTTATTTTAAATATTGTAGTATTGTTTGATGATTTGCTTTTTTAAAATAGTACCGAGAGATTTTTACGCCGGTTTTTTCCCTCTGTCTTCATGCCGATGAGTAGGGATGCCTACAGGTTCGAATTTAATGACGTGGAATAAGTGATACCTTGATGATGTTATATTACAAAATAAACGTATTCTATTTAAAAAAAGATTTATTATTTATTATTGATTTTATGTATGAGTTACATTTTGCTCACTCAGGCTTTCATTTTTTTAAGCGTGACGATTTCTTTAATCGTGGGAATTACGCCCCGAGAGTATATCCAAACGTAGGCCCTCTCTTTGACTGTTATGTTGCATTCATTCGCTACATAGCAATTAACATTACATTATTTCCACTTACGTACACACGTACCACTTACGAACTTCAGACCACGTGCAAACATTGCTTATTGTATATTTTCTCTTATATCCGCGAATTATTAAACATTTAAAAGTAACAGTTGCGTTGCGGTAATGATCATACAGCAAACATGTGGCATATTGCTGTGCCCTATCTGATTAAGGCAAACACCATTCAATGGTCTCTTTGGCCAGAGTGCCGGCGGCGTAATGACTCGCTCATAATGCAAGGGTTAATAGCAATTTGTTTGGGGGTAGATTTCTTTTATAAGCTTTAATAGAGTTCCTTACATGCGATGAATAGGTTCCATGTATACGTTTAGTATGAATTGCTTTTGGTAAGTAATTCGTTGGTCGTTGGTCGTTTGGCGAATAAGCGTTGAATCTTTTGGGTGATAAATTTTAATATATATAAATCTCCTATCACGATGTTTGTCCGCGATGGACTCCTAAACTACTTAACTGATTTTAAATTAAATTGGCACACCGTGAGCAGTCTGGTCCAACTTAAGAGATAGATTAGCTTAGATCTTTAATTATAGTCGCATTTTTATTTTATTGCAAATTATTTGTTTATAATTTGACACTACTCCAACAGAAGGCGCTTTGTTAAAAGTACCAACCATTCACAAAAGCTATCTATCACATAAGTTCTCCTACCGTTTCCCTTGAATGGTTCACTACTATGTAATATAACAAAAACCTTAGCCACAGCAACGCTTGGCCGAGTCTGCTAGTATACTTTTAAATACTTTGACTTGACGATTAAGTTTAACGCTCACTTGATGTCACTCCAGTGAGTATAAAGTCACTCGTCACACCAGAGTGCGACAGTGCCTGAAAAGGCTTTAGACTTTATCAGCTTCAAAGTTAAAATCTTAAGATTAGTTAAGTTCACATATGAAGTTAACCTTTTATACGTGGCTATTATAAATATTAAAGCAGGAACGCAAACAGCTCTCAAACTAGCTCGTACTGTAAAAGGAGACGGTTTATATACCTTCATATAAAAAACCAATATAGGCACTGTCATCACATAGTTACTTGTAATAGTATTGTAGCACTGTGCGTAATGTACAATTAAATGAAATTATTTTATTTTCTACAATATTATTACCCGCTCTTACTATGAAGAAAGGCATAGTAAGGAAGCATTTGAACCAATAAGGCGGCGTATGTCAAACTTAGGCTGATCACCTTCTTGCCTATTAAGTAAAATTATCAAGAAACAAAAATCAGAGACCCAGACTCAGAAGATTTTTAGCGCCGCTTTGTTTTTTCTTTATTTTTTTAGTACCTTTCCATTACATCTTTATTGCCTAATACATTAATTCGTACGAAGCCGATCATAGCCAATCGATCATTCACCATGAGGGAATATAAATTCACAATTTTAGAATTAGAAAATCCTTAGCATATGTAATTTAGATAATTACATCACCTTTATACATATATTGTAAGAAAGGCTGGATCATATTAAAAAACAAACAATTTCATAAGATCGCAATTGAGTAAGTACTTACTACATCTTTTAACTTTGGATTATAACCAAATAAACAGTAAGGTTTATTGATATAATCTTTTAATTATATAAATCAATAATATTGCTAAACTTAATAATATGTAAAGCCGAGTGCTACGTTGCTACGGCGTAGCGACGTAATTGCTTGTCAATTAAATCATATCATACCTTATGCAAATAACTACGATGTATTTAAAAACATTGTTATTCCGGCTATTACCAATTAATGACTTTCGCATGCTTTTTATATGACTGATAATGCCTTTTGTATAAGGAATCGATCTGACTGTACGATTTTTTTGCAAATAAACAATTTCTCATTAACGTCATTTTAGCTATACAATACTCACAAATCTCAAAATCCACTGTAATTCCAGATATTATCATCGTATTAATAGAGAATCTATTAGTTAACTGCTGAAAAATAGTTAAACTCCATATTTTATATAACATACGTTCAATAAACTCATACATAAACGAAAAATACCCTAACATACTTAGCGTCTACGTTATTCACATTAATTCTTGGCACACGAACCCCTTTCATATTAAAGCGTTTTCTTGAAAATTATATCTCAACTCGGCTCCAATCCGACCGCATGAAACCAATAAAAGCATTTATTATCTGTGCATCCCGCCCGAATATATTAGCGTTACGCTCGTTTAAGTTCACTGTGGGTAGACTCTGTGGCGCCGAAAAAATAACGCCCGGGGCACCTCATATGGCGCGTTCGAAATTCGAAAATTACACCCGTGTTTAAATTTCGAACCGCATTTGACAATTTGAATTTGGAACGCTTGTAATCGGACAGAATTTGTGACAAGATTAGTTACAATGAGGGGTGCACATAATCCTGCTAATACGGAATAGGAATTGTTAGTTCAATTTATTTCCCTGAATATTTGTTAATGCGCTATACAAATATATAAGATATATATAAAAAAATATACACTTTCACCCGAATGAAGCGCATTTTTTATTAAATCTACTAAGTCATTGGAAACGAAGAGGCTGTTTTATGTTTCATCGTTAGAACTATAAAGTTTAAAAAAATACACATTGCCTTGCATATTAAAATATATAAATTATTAATAAAATCTTTGCGATAGTATACCGTAGAATCGCATGTTTTTAACATGTAATTAATATAGCGAAATTAAAATTAATTAGTATTGGTTTCTTTTAAATAAAACCTAAATTAAATAAGGAAGGTAAATATAGAAATGCTATGATCTACAGATGTGGGCAAAAACTAGCTAACAAGCCGCACGCGCCCGCGGCTTCTAAATAGAGCCAGGAGACCAGCGGGTTATAATTTAATTTTCGTACAAGTATTTTAGTTTGTTTTGGTCTGTTTTTATATATAATAATATATAAGATCAAGATGTTGTTATAAATAGCGCACGAATTCTTAATAAGTCGACAACGCATTTGCTGTCTGGCATTGAGAGTGTTCATGGGCAGTATTAATTGACATCAGATGAGCATCCTGCCCGTTATTGTTTGTTTTATACAAAAAAAAACACTCGGTGACCTGTGCTTAAAGAATATTTAAAAATCCTACCCATTGTTATGACTAAAGTTGACATTGACAAAAGATAATGACATTTTTCCTGACAGTATTGTACAGAATGATATTAATAGAAATAGCTTATTTGTAACTAACACTAATAGATGCTTCAAATGAGTTATGCGAATTTTTTTACACCTTAGACGTAATATCTACCAAAATATTTATAATTTAAAGAATTTTTGTTTGTTAACATTTAATACCGTTTAATTAAATAATTAAACGATGTTTAAATAAAAATACGTTTAAATAAAAAGATGGCGGAACGTCGTGAAGCGCATCACGACCACTCTGTCAAGAGCGTACCGAATAAGATGAATTAAATAATTACCAAATCAAGCAAGACTTCTGAAATCCCTGAATAATACCATAATTTACCAGCAGAAAACGTGTAAATTTTCCAGAGGTAAATAGTTTTTATCCACGCTCAAGACAATTATTTGCAATAAAGTTTCAACATGACATTTAAAAAATTAATGACATTTGTATGCCTATTTATATATGGCTAATTTTGCGAATTTTTATAATTTATATATAACTACCTTACTTTGCAATTTCATTTCATTTGAATATTATTCTTACCAATTCTCACAAGCAATACATAATATAACCTATACTTTCAAATCGCGTATCTAATGCCCCATACTCTAATTCACAATTTGCTGCACCACCCGGGAGCGAATTCAAATTTCAACACCGCAAATGAATCCGTTAGGAAAAGACAATTTGTGTATCGTGTATACGGTTACTGTAAAGTACTGTACTGCACTTTGCCAATTATATCGTGTTATGTAACATTTCGTACTTGTTACTGATTGCTTTGAATAAGTTATTTTTAGAATTTCACTTGCATACGTACAATAATCTCATGTTTCTGCAATTTTTATACACAAACTTGAGTTTGAGGACCTGTAATAAAATTGAATTGTAAAAAAAATCCCTCAACAGACGTAATCTAGAAACTATGATAGTGATTAATTACAGGTCATTGTCTCATTAATAAACATATTTTCGCTCTAATCGCGACAGACCGCCCCATATGCGGCTGTTTCAGCGCAGAAGAATCAGTCACCCAATGTTCTGGAATGCGAGGCTGTGGTTAAACAACGTACATAAATCTTCACAGCAGTGAGGTCGCTCCGTGAAGCCTGTGAAGTGCCCAGGAGACTGCTGTGCTTCTGGAAGTAGCTAGGCTGGCTTAATTAGCCTTGGGAGGCCTCTGGCATTGTGAGTGTCTATGGGAGGCAGCTCACTACGCATCGGATGAATCTCTAGTCTGTTCTTTACTATGCCCCCTACTATTTTAAGTAAAATAAAAAGATTTTGTCTTGAAGAGTCTTTTCTTTTTCAGTAAGAAAAGGGATTAAATCTGCATAGTAATTCTTTTATTGACAATTTATCAAAAGCATGATGCAATATTATCACTAATAATTGACAAAACTACATTGTTACATCAAATTGTTTGTACATAAAAATAATATTATGTTTATTATAAACTTTAACTATCTACAATGAAATTAAAAAAAACATTGATTATATGTTTTGTTTTATCATGAACGCTATACATCTATTTACAAACATTAAATAGATTCAAGATATAAAAATCAATGATAAAATTAATAATGTATTGTATAAACTATACGTCGGGGCTCCAGTGTAATCCTCTCATGACGGATGGATCAGCGTTAGTGAGCCGACGTGGAAAAATATCACTACTTACAAGAGTAAGTTGTACACGTTTTAAGAAATATTTACGTAAAGAATATTAAATGTATGTATAAAAGGTATATAGTATATAGTATATAGTATACTTATTCATTTAAGTATAAACTTGAGTCACCCCGAATTAAAATATTAATCATTCCTTAATTGATTTGTGCTGAATCTTTCCTGTTTGGCGCTGTTCTTTTGCCTTTTCCTTTTTTCTTGAGTCACGTCTCCATGACACACGTTGTTTTATAATTACGAAGTAAAACCTTATTATAATCAAACTACAGTTTAAGTATATCAAACAAACCCTAATAACACGGTACTCTTATAACGCATTTTCATATTACGCGATATAACGCGAGGATTTCACATGTTACATTTCTTTACTGTGACATTTATAATGAGTTGCTCGCTCTTATTTTGTTCATTCCATAGTTTTTGCTTAATATTCGATTTCCTTTAACGAGTTAAACGTAAATCATAAGTAGTTAACGCGTTATATGTGGACAGGGGTTACGCGTTTCCTATAACGCGGAACCAAGCTACCGTGTTTTAGGAATGACTACGTATACTGAATGGCAAAATATCTTAATAAAAAAAACAATGTGTGACTACTATGACTCGTATTTTAAGTAAATAATTTCGTAGCACAACTATTTTATAGTGCAAACCAGGCGTTACTGAGAACATTGTCTATATTTCTTTAAATTATCGTAGTTAATAAAGTATGCGATATCATTATATTAACTGTAACTGTTTATAAATTCACAATGTTACTTATATGTCATATACGTATGTCATATTCGAAAAAAGCGTCAATAATTCACTGAAAAACAACCGTTTATTTTTTACGTTTTTTTATATACATGTCTTCACGATCTAGCCTTAACCTAAACTAATTTACTAATATACGGCCGTTACACGTATACCAAAACAAAAAAAAAACAACAAAATCAACTTCCCAGGTCATGTTAACCCTAGCGTTAAACGAATCACCCACGAGGGGGCGTAGCAGGCGACTTACACCCGCTTCCGATTGGCCGCCACCCCGGAAGGATATGACCTATAGTTTTTCTTCTTAAGAACTTCCTCTGGCATTGTGAGCTTGATTTATATCGGGCGGCACCAGATTGATGATTCCCAGTATCCGGGCCTTGGCAATCACATCTGCTCGGGCAATTTCCGAGCATATTCGTTTACGGGGCGCATTAGGGGGCAACTCCTTCCGTCTGAGTGTTATTACGTCTATTATGAGCGGGAGCTTTAAGCTCTATAGTTCATATTTGTCTCTGATATTTTATAAATAAAAAAATAAATCAGTTGCGCTATAATCTCATTAGGTCCTGGCCTCAGATTTCTGAATATGTTTCATGATATTTTTTTTAAATCTAATAGGCAAGTAGGTGATCAGCCTCCAGTGCCTGACACACGTCGTCGACTTTTTGGGTCTAAGACATGTCGGTTTCTTCACGATGTTTTCCTTCAGCGTTCGAGCAATTGTTAAATGCGCACATAGAAAAAAGTCCATTGGTGTACAGCCCGGGATTGAACCGACGACCTCAGGTATGAGAGTCGCACGCTGAAGCCACTAGGCCAACACTGCTATTTGCTGCTCTGATATTTTATAGTAATGGAATTATTGAAATCTTAAATAGCCTCAATCTACAATTTAGAAGGAATTTTAGCTAATATCTTTAAATCATAATTTTCATTATCTTAAGTAAACATTGGAAAACAAATCCCCCAAACGACGTCCAAAACACAAAAGGTTTTAAAGCGACAAATAGAGGGCGGTAATGAGGCGCGCGGTGATTAAGGCAAGTTGTTAACCGGACAAACGACCTACTCTACTCTAATGGCGTCTGATTCAATACATTTTATTCTATTCGGAAGTTGGCCATTTTAGTAACCGGAAGTCTGAATTTAAATTTCGAATATCGTTAGATTTAAAAACGTGTGCGTTTGAGTGTGTCGCGTTTAGACTACATTACAATTAGAGAGAAAGATATTAAGAAGAAATTAAAGAGAAATACAACCAAAGTTATGAATATACATATGGTCGAAATAATTTAATATGGTTCTAAGGTTTACGAGAATAAATAAAATATAAGTTTAATAATTATCAGTGTTTCTAATAAATGTACAAATTGAAAAGAAACAAACGTATAAGGCTAACTGAATTTTCAATACAAAAATGTAAAGTTTCAATACAAGACCGTGACTGTCATCTCTTAATATGCATAATTATTAAGTATATTATAAATGTATATTACCAAGGACCAGAACCAGTATGTTTCTGACAATATCGACCTATTTATATGTTCACCGAGTGAGTCCAAAATAGCGATATTATGTATATTATGTATTTAATTTTATTTGTTATTTACTTGATTTTTAACTGTGTCCAATTTGTGTTTCCACACAAACTTCTTTCTATTTAAGATTATGTATACAAAAAATAAATAAAAATGAAAAGGAGGGTAACTCGCAAACTTATAGCTTTGGAGGTTTCTTTTCTAGATAACCACTATTACATATTTTATTTCATTTTTTCTCGTCATTATCATATTGGCATAGTCTGTAAGGATAATGGACGTTTTAAACAATTATTTAAAATATAAATTGAAATAATAAGAGCCTTTTATTATTTGCATTAATATGTTGCCGTCAAAAAACTACTTACTTTTAAAATTTTCATGTTTAGCAAACTGTCAAAACAAAAAACCCTAACAGCGAATATTGTATTCATAAGCCTATCGAATAATACTTAAACAAAAGCATTAAAGTGAAACCTCTATTTCCTTCAAAGGAAAAAAGGGAAAATGGCGAAAAGGGTCAGTCTATTAGCGAGTATTACTGCACTCAGCCAGGCCATTACCCGGTCCCGCCCATATAATAAATTTACCAGCCATTCTCCTTTACGCTCAACGATTAGTTAGCGTAAAACGAATAACCGTTGGTATATATAGGTAAGTACGAAGTAGATTTAGTTGTCATTAGCATAGCGTGTTCAGCCATTCCAGTCGTTACAATAATAACTTTTTTTTTCAGATTTTATCTATTTGTTGTTGCTATTAACACTTCGTTGCAGAAACGTAATATATTTGACACTAGCTGCTTCCGCGAACTTCGTTTCTCCTTAATGCCTAGCCTACCTTTTTAGTACATGCCAACATGGAACATTTTGCTATGCTACCCCCTTTTTTTATTTTTTGGTTGATTTTTTACACCTTGTGTCCGAAAAACCCTAACATCTTACGGTACCCTATTTTTGTTCAAAATTAAATATAGCCTATATTACTAGTGGATAATGTAGCTTTCAAATGGTGAAAGAATTTTTAAAATCAGTCCAGTAGTTTATGAGCCTATTCATTACAAACAAACAAAGTTTTCCTCTTTATAATATTAGTGTAGATAAATAAATGAAAAGGAGGGCAAATGGCGGCCTTATCGGTTTCGAGCGATCGATTCCAGTCAACCACTTATATAGGTACATTTTATTTTAATTTTTATCGATATTATGGTTGTTTTATGAATTGTATTATATCGTTAGTATTATAAATGTAGTATTCGTTAAAAACAACTGTATACTGAGGCGCGGATCGTAGTTATGGAACATTTTCTTTAATCAATTCTTTTCTTAGCGAACGATATAGAAAAAGAAAACATCGCGATATCGGCGTGACTCAGTTAAAAGATTAATGCAAAACAACCATTGGACAAAGGACGGTATTAATATATTTTAAGCTAAATTTAGAGAGTAAAACTATTTATCTTATTTATTTACACTTCGTTGTTTAAATAAATAAACAGAAATATATTAATAATTAAATAACAAGGAGGCTTTATCGCTTTCGAGTGATTTCATTCAGGCACCACTGGAACTTGTCTTCATACGTATACTGCCTAAATAATCATCCAAATAATGAAGGATTAGGTGATAGTTGACCGCGCGTTTATTTTCCTATGCTCCCTAGTGTGTTTAACACATAGTTATTTATAAATATATTATTAAATTGGTAAACCCAATACACTTTAGGTATAAGGTTCAACGCATGTTAAAAATGCTCTACCGTAGAATGAAAATGTAATTCTAAGATTTCCCTCACACCAAGTAAATATTTGTTTAATTATAAAACATCTGTGAACCCCAAAGACATTAAAAACGACATGATCCCCCTAATTTCATTTTTAAATAACTTCTTCAGAAAGACATTATTCTTTGCGAAAGGGATTTTGAAAAGAAATTGACGTCCACAAGCCGTCCGCCATTAACTGGAGCGAAAAACTTACGAGAGTATTTGGGGTTGTGGCTCACTAAGTTCTCTTTTTAAAACAATTCGAAATCGGAACAGGAATAATCGACCACATTCTTATTTAATATTCTATTATCTTTGACTTCGTTGTTATAATTAGAATTGTTGTCGCCTTATGTGTGTACTCCTAAATATTGTATAGTCTACGTTTTTACCGTTCTGCTGTCATGTTTGTTTTTTTCTGTGGAACTGTTTTAGGAGACCTGCAATATTTTACCTTTATATTTTATTTGACTCTTTACTGTTTCTATTATAGTGACTGTTTGTTTCTAATAAATGAAGATTTATTTTTATTGAAAACGTAAGACCAAGTGCTACGAAGTCTTTGGGCTTTAGCTTCACCTTGGTCTGATCATTTTGAGAAAATGGGAGATGATGTATTAGGTTTCTTATATGGTCATCGGCTGTTACGGACAGATTTTGACTGTATTAAACTTAATTTTTAATATAGACATTGTAAATGATATTCATTTATTTACCAACCCTTTGTTGCCTTAATACAGAAATACAGTATAATTAAAAGAGTTGAATAAAATGGAGGGCAACTGGCGGCCTTATCGCTTTCGAGCGATCTCTTCCAAGCACCCAGCACCCACTTCCAAGCAAGAAAAATTGGAAGAGGTAAAAGTGCAAAACTACATAAGACAAAGATACTTAGACAAAACTAATGTAACAAAAAAAATCAATTAAGTCATACGTAAACAACGATAGGGACAAAAATAAAAAATTAAAATCTGTATGATTTTCTTTTGTCCAAAATATTCATTACGTATTTTTATTTCATTGTAAGCTGACCTTTACAGCAGGAAAGGGAATTCTTTACCAAGTTTTTAATAGAGTCGGCCGCAACCCTTTTATTGTGATTAGTTATTGTATTTGCGAGGGGCAACACCGAACATTGACAATTTTATCTTTTAATGGATATTAAAAATTGAAATTTGACGGATATTCTTTTGGACAAAGAATCTCAACCGAGATTTTGAGTTAATTTTTTAGATTTGACTTTGTCTAACTTAGTGTAGTAGGATTTTCATGACTAAAGAAATTAATTGTATGACAATAAGAACGTATTTTGGACAATTAACTATGTATTTACGTAGAATGTGTACGTAGTTTTACGGCGTAAAATACCATTAACTTTGTAATATATAACTCATTATTTTATATAAAGTAAATTAAATTATGAAAACATAGAATTTACTTTAATAAGTATAAAAAAATAAACGTATTAAATGATTTCTTTGACAACAGACTATTGAAAACAAAAAATTATCTTAACTAAAAAAACATTTCACAAAAAATTTTATCGAACCGTGAACCGACAATGAAAACCGACATGTCTTAGACCCAAAAAGTCGACGTCGTCAGGCACTGGGGGCCGATCACCTACTTGCCTATTAGATTTAAAAATGATCATGTAACAGATTCAGAAATCTGAGGCCAATACCTAAAGAGGTTGTAGCGCCACTGATTTATTTTTATTAATAAGACAGCACAAATATAACCTAAATTCACGTTGTCAAACAAATGCGAGTCTAAGCACATTTTGAAACATAGAAACTCAAATAAAAAACAAATTAACCAATGAATAGCAGTTGCAGGTGAATGGGAGCCATTACGCGATGAAAAGAAGAGTCGTCGCCATGATGGAATATATTAGTAGCATTTGATATAGTCGGAATGAGGTCTCTTGTTTCGCGAGTGTTTTATTAGCGGAGTGGGTTTGCACTTGTTAATTAATACTCGTATGGAAGATGCATTAAAGAACGAATGATATATCTAATAAAATAACCGAAAACTATGCTGGTTGAGCTTTGATTATAGAACTGGGGGCACATTCTCAATGAAAGCTCATGAGCGAGTTGCCGGCCAGGTACGTCTTAAAGTACCCTAAGTTGAATGGATTCGGAAATACTTCAGAGGGTTGTCGATCCCATAAAGAAAAACATCCCTAATGTGAAATCGTCGCCCATGGACATTACCAGAAGGCTCGCAAGTGCTTAGCCGGCCTTTCAAAAATGAGTACGCTCTTTTCTGGAATCCTAAGTCGAATTGGTTCGGAAATACTAAAACTATTAAAGTAAAATACTTTTTACTTTAAAAGGTTAAATTATTGGAACATTGTGAGCCTGATGGCTGAATTCGTGGGCTCGAGTTGAATATCACAAAGTATCACAGCTGTAGAAAAATGTATGTATGTATCTATATTTATTTCTGAAGTAATAAGTTTATAATACATAGCTTCAATCCGGTAAAAAGTGTTTTCTTTAATATTTTTTTTATTATAATTACCTGAGGTGTTGATTTTTCTATAGCCTTCGGTTGTAGCCTTTGCAAATGATTTGGAAGTTTTATTTCAGGTTTAGGTTTCTCTTTTCTACTCTTCGATCCTTTAGTCTTCTTACAATTTCTTGTCATCTGTGTAAAACAATGAACATTAAAATTGGATGTGCCCCAATCTGCCCCAGTGACATCTTTTAAAGAGGATAAAATGTGTCTGCCCCATGCCCCATCGAGGGATCAAGGGACATATAAAGAATTGTCACATCTCTGGATAGCCTATCTTTTGATAAGATTTAGAGATACATGATCATGTATTGGGGCTTTTATGTAAGTGATAATTAATTTACAAAGAAGTTTCACTTTCACTTCTTTTAAGGTACATTTTAAGTGTGTAATATGTGTGTTGTGGTTGTAACTGGCCTTGGCTCATACGGGCCTGAATCTTCTGATTGTGTGTACGTCAAACTTAAATGTAAAAAGCTGTCAGACCAATTTTTAATTGCAACTTTAATTTGACAATATTCAATTCAATATAGGAGTATACATACTATATTTAGACCCCTAAACCTTTAAATTATTATTACGGTGGACCAAGGCGTCTTAAAAGAAAGTTCCATCGATCAACTAAATATGGATCTATAAAAAAGAGTAAGTCGTGTATCAAAGAAGTGTTTATTAATTATTAAAATACAAATGTTGGGAATTTATTTTATAAAAATAAACCAGCCATCGAATAATAAAATAACTTATGAACTGTGAAGGCTACCATTAAGTTAGAGATATTTTCTTCCAATTGCGCCAAAGAAGTCGGCTTATTACCGTAGACTTTAGATTTAAGATAACCCCATACTAAAAAATGCATAGTGGTAAAATCAGGACTGCGTGGAGGCCAATTTATGTGACCTCAAGTGATTCAAGAGGAAGGTTTATATGTGTAATAACATCCATTAAATAGCGGAGAACTACTGGTATTTTCGAGGTTTCTAATGTGATGTCGTAAATAATTACATTTTTTCCGCTTACATTGCATATGCAGGCTGAACCCTACGAGTTTTATCAAAATAATGTACTAAGTATTGTACACATTGAAAAGGTCTACAGAAAAGTCCGTGATGGTATATGTCTATCTCTTATGGATAAACCACAATAACTTTTTTTTGTCATTAACTTTTTACGACAAATAAAGGCTAATTTTCGAAGCTAACGAAAGCGAAAAAACCAATACAGCATTAATCCTTAACCAATTAAATACCTTGAATACATTGTTCATTTAATATAGATCTATACACCCCATTACAGCTTATTTAGCAGTGATCGAACGCGTAAATTATCGGAGCTTTCCAGCGCCGGAAATAACAATACATAATAAAAACCTGCTTTTCATCAGCATTGCACCCGTGCGAAGCTAGGGCGGGTCACTAGTTAAGTTATAAAACAGACGCTCTCTAGGAAAGCTTATAAAATATCGGATTATCTAGAAGATAAGGAAGCTAGGAAATTAAAAATAATTTGCTCCGGGTATTTAATTTAACTGTAACTTAGGTAATATAAAGAGTGCTTCGACGTTGCTTCGTCCTGCTGGAACCATGTTCTTTGGTAATAGCTGGGAAAGTTTTGAAGTTCAGCTAAATAAAGGTATACTTTCTTTTTTTTGATGTAAAGTGATACCACCGCCCATGGACACTCTCGACGCCAGAGAGTTCGCGAATGCGTTGCCGGCCTTTTGAGACATCCTTAAATTTCTACAATAATTATACATACCATTTGATCATTCCTTCGTATAATTTCCAGTTGTTGCTCTTGCGCAATCGCTTGACGCACTGTGGGATTCGTCTTTACGCGATCCGTATTTTCTGATGAAAAATTATTTATTTAATTTTTTGTTCAAAAAATCGTACAAAACTGGCATTTATTATAGTTAAGTTTTAATTCAGAAATACTTAGATTATGTATCAAATTTAGTTTTCTTTTAACTATAAAATTTAATTAACAAAAAATAAAATATATCAAGGATCTCGGTTTTCAAATTTCAACAAAGCCAAAAAAATATTCCAAAAACATAAATATACCCATAAATGCGACACGATGTACGTTGGGTTCTAGTACGAACGCGTACAATCCCTCAGGTGTACGTTGCTGTACGTACTGCAGCCCGTAGTCGCACATTGCGCCCGCGCATATCGCTACCGATTTCTTTTCGCTTTCACTACAAAGCTAAAAAATAATATAATATATAATCAAAATATATAATATAATAATATAATATAATTATAAAATAATATAATATATATAATATAATATACATAACAATATATAATATAATAATCAAAATTTATTTATATAACTCACACAAATATACAGTTATATATAATATTTAAAACTTTGCGTGTGCACTCTAATTAAAGGTTTAAGTTGTACGAATAAGTGTCAACAGCGAGGAAATGCACATGCAACATGGACGCACATTTTAGTGGGTACGTTACCGGCCTATGAGGGAAGAGTACGCTGTGCATGAGGGTAATTTTTTTACGGATGCAACGTCACGAAAATGTGCTGCGTTTTTGTCGAAGAAAAGGGAGACAGCGGCTAAGAGAGAGTGAGAAAGGGAGATCGAGAAAAAATATACGCTATTGGTTGATGTATTTAGTAGAAACATATTAGAACTTTAGATGGCAATTCTGTCGCATACCGTCTTGTGCAGTAAACGCAGATTTCTATTTATTTATATTATCACTAGCTGACCTGGCAAATGTTTTGCCATGTATATCATTTATAATAAAAAATAGGGGTTGATCGTAGAGGGTTGAAAATTTAGGGTTGTATGTATTTTTTAATGTTGATAAAGAAATAAAAATTTATCTAAAACTTAAAAAAAAATATTCCACATGGACTACCCTTAACATTTAGGGGGATGAAAAATAGATGTTGTCCGATTCTCAGACATATCCAATAAGCATACAAAATTTCATGAGAATCGGTCAAGCCGTTTCGGAGTTTAACTACAAACACCGCGACACGAGAATTTTATATAAGATTAGCACGTATATTGTACGTAAACAATGTACATTTGAACAGTGATCATATACTGATACATACATCTATTAAGGCTTTTTTACCTTAGTAGTAAAAATATATTAATTTACAAAGAAGCTTCAAACGAGAAGAAAGAAGTTTTTTTTTAATTGGAAGCGAGTTCGTGGGGTTTCAGTACGCTAGTCCTCAAAAGAAAATATCTTGTCCATTGAAGACTTCGGTGGTGATGAGATGATCATCACCGAAGATGAGATGATGAGGTGTTACATAAAGGTAAATACCTGTATATTCGCTGATCGCAATTGTGGCGATAGCAAATAAGGCAAAAGAGGTATGACGTCCAGTAAGAGGGTTTTTCTCCCGATGAGTACAGATGGAACACTTCCCTGCCATACTGAGCTCACTATACTTTCTAGTTCAGCCTTTTTCCGGAACATCTGGAAAGATGAGATTATATACCTTAATACGTTTTCTGCAAAAACCCACACCTTAGGCACCTCTTTCGAATTAAACAGTACTTTTTTTTTATTTTTTTTTTATCCGGAGCTGGATATATCCGGTTTGGCTGATCGGTTTTAAAGAAAACATTGTTAAATGCCTTTATCGAACCTAATCTGGTGTTCGGCTGGTATTTTTTGTTCCTAACAAAAATGTCTGGTATTTTAATTTAACTTATATAGATTTTCATGGTATTTTTAAATTTTCTAGTAACATTTATGTTCACCTAAATTGCATACATTTAGATAAAAGAGTTTGTAACATATTGCGTACCTAATTCTACCGGCTTGTATCTCTTCAATTGTGTAAGGCCGGCAACGCACTCGCGAGTCTTTTCATAATGTGAGTGTCCATGGGCGGCCGCATCTCATAACGTCATTTAACTCTCCCGCTATATAAAAAACTCAAACTGACCGGTTTAAAACCGGCAGTTTTGACATACTTACATCTTGCGCCTGCATAGGAAACTTGACCCTAAAAGGTTGCCGTGACGCGAGCACAGTATGACATCTCGATAAACAGTAGGGCAACAATCCGTACAACGAATAATTCTGATTTCTCAAAATCCACGCGTATACTAAGTCGTATATACGCAGCCAAGACGTCGTCTCACAGGCGATGTGTAATCGTGCATCTACCCTCGCCGATAAATAATTTTCGAATATACCCTCGGCTAATCTAAAATAAATTGAAGTTTATTAATATATGCGTTATAGATTTCTTTTTAATAATGCTTTAACATTTTTGACGTTAGTGATAATAAAATTTTGAAATAACTGAGTTTACATTAAACAGGAACACATTTTTTACCGCCTTTCCTTAAATGATAGATTACGTTGCTATACTTCTACGTAATTATACAAAATAGATATTGAGGAAAAAGTAACATTTGTCGAAATAGAGATATTTAAGGCCAGATTTATAGGTCTCGGGATAACAAAGGAGTGGAGGATTCCAATATTTTAGAAAATTGAGAAAGATCGGCCCAAGTGAGAGAGAGCCAAACTAGCGAGCTAAAGTGAGAGAGAGAGAGAGTGAAGGAAAACATCGTGAGGAAACCGACAAGTCTTAGACCCAAAAAGTCGACGACATATTGTGGCAGGCACTGGAGGCCGATCACCTACTTGCCTATTAGATTTAAAAATGATCATTTAACAGATTCAGAAATCTGAGGTCAAGACCTAAAGAGGTTGTAGCGCTACTGATTTATTTATTTTATATTGTTATATTATTATGACGTCGCGTGAATATAACTTATATTTAAAATATTATTTATCCCTCTCGCGTATTAGGTAACGTTATTTATTGGTCCTTCGAGCCGGATTTAAATTACCATAGAGATACAGTAAATTTAAAAATACATATATGATTTTTTAAGGTGATGATAATAAAATGAATACCTATCATATTCACCAGCTGCCTGTATTATCTTAAGAGCTGCATTCGGGTCTTTGTCGTTAATTGCGAATATTGCCTGGAGCGCTTGCATCATTGTCTTATTGCAGTCTTTCATACCAAACGATGTGTTTTCTAGATCGTCTATATTTAACTGAAAAATATAAAATCAATAGAATTTAAATAGTATTTACATTAGGTATTTTTAATGTAACAGGAGGCAAGTGCCGAGTGAGTGCCAATAGATACATTGCTAGAAAGCTTGCAAGTGTGTTGCCGGCCTTTTGAAATATATGATTCAAAAACTAAAATTAATCTTAACATTTAAGAACCGTAAAGTTATACACATAATGTAATAGTATAGAAACAAAAAAACCAAGCTTGGCTTAGTTAAGCAATAGCAATTACTTGAATGTCAAAACTGACATTATCGAGTTGATGATTACTATTTGTGAAGATTAAAATTGGCCCATGTATATATTCATCTATTTTTGTATTGTGCTGTGAATCTTCTTATGAATAAATAAATGAAGCAATCGAAACAAAGAATGTAATGTAATGGTGAATGTGGTAAATCACAAAACAGATTGTATTTTATTTTTACTTATGTAACTTAAATGACGTTGTGGTTTATGACATTTTCTTTTGAATTATTGTATGTAAAGGGAGGATAAAACTTGCTGAGTTTCTTGCCCGTTCTTCTCAGAACAAGACCTGGTAGTCTTGCGAACGGATGGCGTAGTTTTGCTCTTTCGCGAATTTTGTAAACGTTTTTGACATTCATAAGCATGCCTTAAGTCGCATCTGGACTGAATAAATAAATTTTGATTTATGATTGATGATGATTTGTCACTCGTCTCACACATTATAAGAGGAAATACTTACAGGTTTCCCGCTCGCCCTACAAAAACTAAGTACGTGCAACGCACTGCGTACGTCGCCCTGCGCACGCGCAGCCAACGCGGTTAACAGCCGCGGATTGATCGTTATGTGCTCACGCTTGGCCACTACCCCCAGACGAGCTGACAGACGAGCCTGGCTCACCGCATTCACTGTTACGATCAGTGCTATTGGTCTGTGGAGTTCATTTATAATCTGTATAGCAAATTTATTTCGATTTATTGAAAAAAAATATTCACACACAATTTGACTTTTGAGTGCCTACTACATATAGTTACAACATATACAAATATTTTGATACGACTAAATAAAAGGACATGTGTAAGTACCTAAGACAAACACTTAGGCATAAAGAATAGAAAAAGATAAAGCAATTAAACGATTAAAGAGGATGAAAAGGACAATTGAAAAAAAAATGTGAGCTGTCACGGGACGACTGGCAGATATGAAACATCGAAATTATTTTGTAAAAGTAATATGCAGAAAAGAACAGATTGTGATAGGAACTAAATATGTCATAATGATAAAATAAAATATTACGATTTTTTTTCCAGATAACGATGACTATTTGTTGAATAAACATTATTTTCATTAAATACATTTTAATGTGAAATTTACTACTGCATTTAGACTGTATATCATATAGCGTGGCGACGCGTCGCCACGGCATGCGTCGCCACGCCAGAAATCGGTTTTACGTGCGGCTATAGATGTTTCACATCAAAAAGATATTCACACACAATTTGACTTTTGAGTGCCTACTACATATACATATATGCAACATATACAAATATTTTAATACGACTAAATAAAAGGACATCTGTAACTACCTAAGATAAACACTTAGTCATAAAGAATAGATAAAGATAAAGCAATTAAAAGATTAAAGAGGACGAAAAGGACAATAAAAAACAAGACAAGAATCGCGATAGTTTCAGTTAGATTAGTTAATAATAATAAAAAGTCTTTATTCATTTTAAGTACATTAAACCTTACATTTTTCAAAATGTAAGGTTTGGAAACCCTTTTAAGCAAAAAATACCTGTTTCCCAGCTTTTCCATAAACAAACTTAATTACTTATAATAATGACATTATTTAACCTATTTCTATGAACCGTTTCCTTTTTACAGGTAACCCTTGTACGTTTTAGTAAAAAAAATAGCATAGAGATAATAAATAAATGTCCCTATTTACCTAAGTGGTCGCAACGAAGTCGCATATAAATCGTTACAAATAGCGATTACTGGACGCCTTAAGGGATGACTTTTGCCTTTCTTCTTGCCTTCCTCCTTCAAACTTGCCGTACACCATTTTACCAAAAGCTCCACTGTTTGCGTTGGAGCGCCATCTATTTCATCTGAAAATATTTAATATAACATAATATACATAATCATCATCATCATCATATATACCACGTAAATAAATTTTTTTTTAACATTGTACATATGATTATGTTTTGTGTGTGTTTCACTATTTTTTTAATTTGTTTGCCTTTCATTACGAGAAGGGCTTTTTTTACAAAAACAGAATAGTTAGGTAAGCACCTAACTAGTCTGTTTTTATAAAACTTTTTTATTTGTGTTATTTATTAATACAAAAAATACTTATAACAATCTAAATATAAAAAAACAAAATCGTGTCGCCATCACGTATAACTCAAGATCGGCTAGACCAATGTTATCTGTTTTTTGGTGGATTCTTTAAAACTCCGAATAGGAGAATAAGTAATAAAATATCGGATCTGTTATCGAGTAACAATAAATAAATAAATAGATTTTACGAATGCAAACAGATTGTGGTGCCATCTGTTGACAAAACTACCCATCATTTTAAATTCCTGCCAGTTCAAGAAATTCCGATCTTTAGGTGAATGAGGAGATGCATAACCAGGCTTTGATCTTGATCGAAGACATGTGTTACCTCATCAAAAAGAGTTTCATATCAGAAAGTGCTTTAACATGCAGTATCGCAATATTGGCACTAGAGAGAAGAGGCCTAATGTTTTATTTATTTTAATTTAATTAGGGTTATAACATTAAAAGTTCTATTAATATTATAAGCCTAATGAAATCCTAAAATAAGTTTAACTAAAGTAACAAGGATACTATTCAGGATGTGCTGCCAGTCCTTGTAGCGATATGGATGAGAAGGTGTTATATGTTCTGACTGACTGTTCAATGTATGGATACAATAGATTTAACATTGCATAAAAGTAACGGAGACGAATTTAAAGGAAATAATGTACAACATTAAATTAATTATTTTGGGATTTGCTGTATAGGTCATACAAAAAGTAGTTAAAAGAAATAGGTAGTAGTGTTTTATCATCCGAGTTACCAATACCATTTGTATTTAATACCTCCGACGACTACATAGATTGTTTTTCTCTATTTTTTCGATTTTTTTTTTTTTATATTTTCTAGATTATTATTTATCTATTATCTAGGAAATATTAAAAAAATAATAAAATATTAAAACTAAATAACTCTTTACCTAAAATAAGACAATTTGGTCGTTTATCAGCATCGAGGACAGATCTCATAAGAGTGGCGCTTTGAAGCGCTGTCTGAAAGGATTCTGTACTTCGCTCGTCCGATGCATTCAGTTCCACTGGCCTGTAACCTGACAGAATATTGTGACAAAACTTCTTTACACAGATTTCCCTATTCTTAATTACTCTCGCTTTTTTACGGATTATAGTTATGTATTATTGTATTTAAACTTATAATTATTTGTACATAATTTTAAATTTAAACCGACGTTTCGCGTGCTTTACAGCGTGCGTGGTCACGGTGACTGAAGACAAAGGTGTTAAATGTCAAAAAGTATTACAGCTGCAGAAAATGTTGTGTTATCTGTATTTATTTCCCCGGAGTTGGTATCGACTAAAAGATGTAGGGTTTTTGCAGAAATTGCTAGTAAATAACTAACAAATAATGCTAAAATAACTAATAAAAAAGTGTTTTTCTTTAAATGTGTAAAAGTTATGTAAATAGAAGACAATACTACTCTCGCTTGTAATTTTGAATATTTTTTATATGAAACCCTGTAGATTTTTTGTTGTGATTTTTTTTAAATTAATAACTTAGATGTTATTGTGCGCTCACAAATTATGGTTGCCATATTGCATGCCATCCCTCCAAAAATATACAAAATGGAAAAATAAAATAATAATCATTTTAAGAAAACAAAATATCATTTGTATACAAATTTTATGTATCTTCAAATGGTAAATGTGTATAATTCTAAATAATACAAAGTATCTTATGTATCCTGCATGTATTAGCAGTCTACAATATACACAAAATACATAAGCACCTCCAAATATATACAATTTGTATTCAATTAAACAAAGCTATTCTTTCAATATGCATTAAATAATGTATTACCTGAATCAAAGATATGTTTAAAATTAATTTGAAAAATATTTATATACAATAAATATTAAATGTCTATAGAAAATTTTAAATAATATACTACAATTATAATAAAACATAATCCTAAGAATATGTCAAAACAAATTAAATATTACCTGCAAGTTTAGCCAGTAAGTGGGCTAAAGTGGTTTTACCAACTCCGGGAGGTCCGCAAAGTAAAGCCACTTTGTGATGTGGTCTTCCATCTTCATCCATCACTACTTCAGTCTCTTTCTTCCCTTTCCACTTATTTGTAAGTTGAAATTGTCCAGTTCGCTTTACAAATTTATTCTGTTGTTGTGGTTCTTTGACTATCACATCCTTCTTGAACACTATCTGTAATTTATAATAATAGTAAACATGATATAAAAAAAAAACAAAAAAAATATAGTAATTGTATTGACTGAACAGAAATGGAAAAAGAAATTGTGATTGTAAGAGAGTCGCACGCTGAAGCCACTAGGCCAACACTGCTCTCAAAAGAAAAAAGCCTTTAATATTATTGCTCATGCTGCTTTATGTGTACATTAGTCACAACTTGTTTTGTTAGTGTTAACACAATATTAAAGTTAAATAGTAATTACAACAAAATTATAATTTATTTCCACTGGCAAATGAGCTCTATAAAACCACTGAACACATTGTCTAAATACTATACCCAATTACATATTTACCTTAATTTGATTATTTCTATTTATTTTTTTAATAATCTTTAAAATATAATGGACAGCAATTCAATTCAGCTTTATATTCCATCACAATACAGTGCAAATAATAGAAGATACTAAGGCTTGTATTTTAGAATTACTTAATAATTTTATTTTCCTTTTAAATTTACGACAATAATTTTTTTAAATTAATTTTTCTATACAGTATCTAATGATGTATTTAGCTCTTACCTTATCCCACAAATGCAGCCAATGCAATAAAGCTCTATTTACAGGTTCTTCTGAGAGAAGGTCTATGTATGAACTCGGCCTGTACTTGTCTACCCAAAGGTCAATATTTTCATTTATGGGTGTCTCGATAACATCTTCATCCAATTGATTTGTCACTTGAGTTTTATTTTCTAACTGAAATTCAAATCATTCTATTTTTATAATCATTTAACAATGTAACAATATAGACTCAACACACATGCAAACTTTATTATGTTAATAAAGCCTTTTATATTTCATAATATAATAATAAAAAGCCTTGGAAATATTTTGCTATGAATAGCCAATCCTGCTACAGAAAAGTTGTTGAAATTGATAATACAAAACATTTTTAAAAATACTTTTCAAAGATAGAGTAGTACTTAATAGTAAAGTAGTAAAGGATAGAAAGTAAAGGATTTTGTAAACATTAGTCAGTTTACTTATAATACAACAATACTACTACAAGATTCTTTAAAAATGCTTACTAACAATTTTCCTGGCCTCTTCCCACACATTAGCAAGAGAAGCATGTAGGGATAATTCATTGGTACAATTATCCAGTGATGTATTCCAGGAATCTTCAGATTCTAGCTTTACATAAACACGATTGCCATCTGAGTTAGTTAAAGCCATAAAAGGCCAGCTGAAATAAAATATAACATATAGATTATAAATAATATAAAAAATAAACAAAAAAAAATCTAATCTAATATTGTAACTAATTTGAAGCAGTTGTTGTCTAAAATAAATATTTATATTGGTTTCTAAGTTTAACAAAAAGCATTACAAAATAGACTACAACTTTTTAAGCTAAGTAAAATTACTATTTATACTAATCATATTAGTATAGTTTTAAAACTTGGAAATAAAACACTTTTTGAAAACATGCATTTTAAATTTAAACTAACCTAGGTATATCTAAAGACAAATTCTCTTTTACATTGTAGAATGATTTGGTATCTGCTTGTATTCTATTACTTGGTTCAGTTAACATTTGCCTCAATCGTCGTCCCTCTATTATCTTACTAATCAAGTCAAAATCACTTTCTTCTTCAGTTTTTTGTTTTTTGTTTGGCAATTGTAGACTTTCAAAATCAATATCTCCAATATCACCGAATAACTCTTCTGCAGTCCTCTTATGTGAAAGTCTATCATCTTGTGAAATAGTATTGTCATCATTGTTAATAAGTACTTCGTCTGTACTAGGTATGTTTATATCTTGGTTTAATGTAACAGACTTTATTGGGGTACTAGAAAAATCAAGAGATCTTTTAGCTAGATTCATCTTTTTTCTAATTGGATTTGGATCTGCAAATATAGGGTATATAAAGCAAGTTATAATACTAAAGATGTATGATTTCATATGGATAAAAATAGTCAGAAGTTAACTGAACTAATTCCGAATTTTAATACCAAGTGTTGAAACCAAAACTATATTGTATTTTAGCGTATATGAGTACAATATAAAACTTGGTTCTGATTATAAATTTTCTTGGGGTTTACAAATGTAAGTAAGTTTTATTTACCACCACGATCGTCGACTTCTCTCATCATCTCCAATTCATCTGAGTACATAAGTTCATATTCTTCATCAGGATCAGGATATTCACTCATTGTGATATTTTACGATATCTTTACAACAGATTACTGATGACTTCTGCTTAAATTTGTATTTAAAATAATAAGACGAACTGGATAAACTATTTATTGAAAACTCATATAACTGGAACAGAACACGCAATAAAGTTTTCGTAATTTTTTAACTAACAATAATATTCGATATACTACAAAATTTAAGTTATTAAGTAAATATTACATTCTATAAAAATCTACATAATACAAAAAGAGTAATAAAAATAAACAGTTTCACGCCTTGGCGCGCCACGATAAAGCATAAACTAAAAAGTATAAAGTATAAACTAAAAATTAAGACCATAGAATAAGATGTTTTGAGACTGCCGCAATACCACAGATAATATCTTAGGTTAAAACGATCAACCACAATAGTAATTACATTATGTGGTTTACGCGTTTGGCGCTGCGACTAAAAACCATATCTGTCCATTGATAAAGCTTAAAGGCTCTCTATGCAGTGTCCGAGTGCTATGTGAGTGGTGGTGGTTCATTTACTGACTAGCTGTCCTAGTTTTATTTATTTATTAAGTTTATCAAAATCTTCCAAATCAAATCTACTCGTATATGACAACTGAAGTAAACATAGGTGTTACAAAAAAAATTAAAAAATACAATTAAAACATATATACCAAAAAATAAGCACATAATTAAATAAAATAAAATTAAAATTAAAATTAAATCATCAGCAAAACAGCGAATTATGTTCGAGAAAGACACCCACTATGCTTTCTCTGAAACCGATCAGCCCACTACCGAATATATCCAGCTCCGGATTAGCACTGTTCAGTCCGTTAAAATAACGAAGAATTCGAAAGAGAGGTGCTTGGACTTCTAGGTTTGTTTCGGCAAAAGGAATATGGAGAATATTGCTAATTTAAGACCTAGGGTAATAGGCAATGAGTAAGAGACGACAAGTTTAATATCCTGTAACAGTTTTACAAGAGCCAAGTGCGATCTAGAGCTCCAGACAGTCCCACCAGCCAGCGGGCTCCAAATCGCCTATAATTTCATAAGGATATTTACCGAGTACATTCACTCGACAGAAATTTAACTTCCCGGCCACAAATTTGACCGATTGCATCGTTAGATGACTAATACTGGTCTTAAAAAAAACTGTCGAATATTTAATCTTAATATATATATTTCTTGTGTGCGTGTGTATGTGACTGAACTCCTCCTAAACGACTGGACCGATTTAGACGAAATTTTTTGTGTGTGTTCAAGGGGATCTGGGAATGGTTTAAATTCACAATTTTGTCCGCTGGACAATGTTTTTTTAATTAATTTTCAATTTATTAGTTGTTGTTGATTTTGGAATGTTTTACATTGGATCCGACAGACGGCGCTACCATCGCAGTGTCAAATTTTAAATAATATTCGATGTTTAATTTTAGTCTGTCCCGAAATTTAAAAAAAGTTTTGTTATCATTGTGTTATATCGTGTGTGACCATGTGCTGGATCGTTAGATATTGTCATAACATTTGAATAATAATTTTCATCAAAATGGCTTATTAAAAATTGAAATTTTGAAATTAAAGACGTGTAGACAGGACAACGTCTGTCGGATCCGCTAGTATTATATAACTAGCACTAGCGAGTTTTACAGAAAACAAAGAAAAAAAGCCTTTTGGCTGTTGACTAGCTATCTATTACAAAAATATTATTTTCTAAATTTACTAGTATACATAAATAAATACACGTATATAACGTAACCAATTAGTTAATAAAACAAATAATTGTATATACGAAACTTTTTTAATAATTTGGTATATTTACAGAATGGTAATAACAAATGTGAGTATGAGAAAAGAAGTTTTCATTGTACCATTTTAATTACAATCGTATTCACACTGTAGATCTCAACATTGCTTATTTTTTTTGTTTATTGCACTAACAGATCAGCATAGCTTAGAGCCTAGCACGAACAAAGTCGAATAGCCATCGTAAAAGACAAATGTATAGTATGTAAAACTCAAGTAACACTCTGTATTTGGAAAAAACAGCATCTTTTTAATACAATTAGGGCCTGTTTCACAATGTATCGATAAAGTACCAAATAGCTATACAAAAATTATTCGAAAGATAAAAGTTCCGAATAAGGTACTTCCCGTTTCATGACGAATAGCGCTATCTGACAGTCGTGAAACGCAAAAATACTGTTTTTCCTACCAATAAGTAATAAATAGCTTATTTGTTACTTATTTACTTATCCGGACATTGTGAAACAGACCCTAAGTGTTGTGAACTATACAAATACGTGACGATTATATTAACGTTCGTGCTAAGATCTCAGGTGCCTGAGACGAAATAATTTTGCGACAAGCGTGATCACAAACGCAATAATTAATCTCGGCATACAACTTGGCCAGATTTCACGTGACCATATAAATTCGTCAAACCGTTAGAATTAGGTACATCTGTAATACACAATTTTAATGGTGACCTTAAGAGACTTATATTTTATTAATTGGAATGTACAGATTACTTAACTATATTCGTTCGTTTCTACATATTATAAGAATTAGATCTGGAAAATAATTAGAAGCGAATTGGACATTTTGGTCATGAACCATACTCCAAACTTTACGTAAAGTCACAGCTGCAGACTCGTAGTGGCGGCAGAGTACTTTGTATGCTGATCACAGCATGAAATGATTTCGAGTGTATACCCAGTGAGTGAGAGTGTAAGTGTACACTTACAAAACAGTCAGATATCAAACCATGTATCTAAACGACGGAAATAATAACGAACTTTACAGACAAAATGCAGAAATATAGATTCTAATTCACGTTTTAGATTATTTGCCTAACTTCTTCTTCTTCTTCAGTCTTAATCTAGACGTGTTAAACGGTTTTAGATCCTGAAGGATTACAATTTACATGAACAATACCATGAGTGTAGTATATCTATAATTAACAAAGAAAGACGTAACCGACATCTAATATTATTATGTTGGTATTACATAAGCTTTACCAACATCTGGAAAAAAAACAGGTCCCATCCGCAAATCTTTCAGGGAGTACTTAGCGCTGTGGATAAGATCCAGAAACGATTAAGGGCTAAGGCTGACTCCCGTTAAATCTCGTAGCTAGATGTCACCCTTTTTTTCTTTAGCGGTAGTACTTGGCAGAAATTGCCACAAGAAACGATTACTTGTGGAACGAAGGACGATAAAGTGATACGGAGGGTATTTTGTATTCTGCCCTGACGTCCGATGGTGAAACTTCGTCTCTGAATCTCAACCTTTTCTCAAAATTATTTTCAAGAGCGTGGTTACGTGGTTCGACCTATTAATTAGCTAACTTTTATTCTCCTCTCAAAAATACCACAAGAGCTGTAATTTTTTTTTTTTAGTAGTCGGCTGAAATGAATATGTGACTTTGCGTACTCGATCTAAGATACCTAAACTCTTCAAACTCTTTGTAAAATTGTTATTAATTCCAGAGAGATGTAGTATACCAACGAAATGTGCATAATACTAACATTAATCTTAACATTACGCTAACAACAAAAAATACACGAAACAATACATACAATCAACTACCTTACACGAACAATTATGAGTTTAACTGAGATTCTATTATTACTTAGGTTAAAATGACTAGATGTCATTGGCACTCGGGGGATTTTGGACAAAGTTTAAATTACAGGTACTCAACCGTTTATTAACGTGAATAATATCGTAAATGTCAATAGAGCCTTAAACTTTGTATGTGTTGTAATTGTGTAATTAGCTATAATTAGATTATACTTTACGTAATTTTTATCCGTCCTAAAATCCTTCTATAAGCTGTTCTAGACTATTTGAGTATACCGAGTGCCATACGAAGCAATAATATCTAATCGCCTATAAAACATTAGTCCCCATAAAACAAAATATCGCAAGATTTTTCTGGGAAATTATCTTTTAAAAGACTATACTTAAGTACTAAGTTTAATGTTATCTGTACAAAACATCGCAAAATTTGACCTATATTAAAGTTAGACCCCCGTCTGAAAGTGCTAATTGATTTAAGTAAATTTGACGTCTTAAGATTTGACGTTTTAAAATTGACGTCTTTTAAACCAAATGTCAAAGGACAAAGAGATGGCAAAACGCGATGACACACTTTTCCCACACTAGAATTAGCACTTGAAGACGGAACGTGCTTTGAGCCGGCCGTACGTACTTTTATCTGAAGGACTTGACCGGATATCCGGAGCCTTATTGCAACCCCCCGCCTGCGTTTTCCTATTATCTAACTAATTTTCAATACGATTCTTCTACTACACGAAACTCTTATTGGCTAACCGCTGATCTATTGGACTAAGACTGTTCACGTTAACATGACAATCAGATATTACCTACAGTATTGTATAGACATGAATAAATAGCTACAAGAAGAGACTAACGCACTTGTGTGGAATTATTAAAGGACCCAGGTAAACACCGTATGTTTTTATAGTTGACATCGTTGTCCATAATTCATATTGGTAAAGGATTTATACCTCAAAGTATTACAATTATTATATTAAAATACGCACAGTATTACAGTTAAACACAAATTTAAAAATTATATAATACTGTCTGTATTTACTACAGAAACTCTAAGTGTGACTTAAATCACAACTTTAATAATAGGTCCATTATTATGTGTTATACATATGTATTAACAATATATACATATACATACGTGACTCCTGGGACTTAGGTCATTCATTCTCATTCGTAAATGATTTGAGGATCATCATTACTTATAAATTCGCTATTTAATTAGCTCTTTCATTATTTTTATCACAATTAACTTGAAATTGTCCGAGACGCTGAAATATGCGTTTTGATCAAATTAATATTCTGCTTCGGGTCTATGGTCAATCGACGAATGTAATTTAAAACATCACACTGAGTATTTTGCTACGGCGTAGAACGCAGTAGTTTCGTAGCAATGCATTTATAATACAATCTATTTTTACCACATCAATAAGAATATAGTGTTATGGCGACATTTAACACGTGTCAGTGCAAACACCAAATCTTTTTCATATCGGAAACAAATACTTCTCACGAAGGTTGCATTACCGACAAAGTGTCTTTAACTTGACTTTAGTTGAAGGTTTAAATGTTTGCAACGCGATTATAAGACCATTCGTAGCCAATCGCCGATCGACCAAGACTCTCGGCAGTTAGAAGCCGACATCAAACACGGCTGGGCCGGTCTGTTAACGCTAGCCTTAAGACGGCGACCTCTGTATGTCAGGCGGCCGTTATCGCGTGCGGGGGTGCGGGGGCGGGGTGTGGTGGTGCGGGGGGAGGGCTCTCAATGGCCCCACAAGCCTTTAACTCCGTGAACACCTCGGTGAAGAAACCCGGCTCGGAATTGATTCTTAACATGTTAAAAGACAGTCTATCGACGATTAAGAGGCAGCGGTCCCAGAATTTGTCTTTGGAGTCCTCGACGAGGAAAGGTTTGAGTGGGTAGGAGATCTCGTTGCCCATGTAGGAGTATGAGAGGTAGAGACATGTCAAGACGACGGCTTGGAGCTCCTGTGGTCGACCTATCCTCTCCCCGTCGACTAACTCTCGGACGAGCATGTAGACGAAGACCACATTTGCTGGGTTGATGAACGCAACGTCCTGAAATTGGAAAATGTTTTTTTTTAATTTACATTGAAGAAAGAATCGTGGATTGACATATTTTAATGAGATATATTTGTCGTAATAATTATATTAGTCACTAGCCATATATATAGAGTAGCTTCAGAAATACCTTCAAAAATACATTAGGTCAAAATAATACATATTATATCTGTTTAAAAAAAATTCAAACTGACAGTCTATGTGTTCACCTAGGACGGAATTTAAACCAAGTACCCCGAGTATGAAAATAACGAATAGATTATTTATATATTCTGAAAATAGAACTAGGTTTTATCTATATAAATAAAGTTATCAATCGCAGATTGTTACTTAGCGCAAACTTCCAAGCAGGGGTCTTCGAATGTAGCGATTTTTATGGTAATCCGAGTATTTTATTTATTCAAGAACTTTGTGAATGGAGAGAAATTTGTAAAACATTAAAATAATTAAGGTGCACTAAACTACCTGTCAGCATTTCCTTGCTGTATTGTGATATTTATTTGTTGAGCCTGAAAAGTACCGGCTCTGGGGTCACTGATCAGGTCTTATTCATTTTAATAATTTTAATTATCACTTTGAAGGTACAGAGAATTGTAAATATTGTTTAATTCACTCACTCACACATTTGCTCCCACACACTTACTTATGCACTCAGACGTGTTGATAACGGTTGAAAAAAGAAAAAAAAAATAAGGTTAAATAATGTAATTATTTTAAGGCATTAGGAATTAAGTTTGTTTATGGAAGAGCTGGGAACCCTGACACAGGTATTTTTTACTTAAAAGGGTTTCCAAATCTTACACCTAGAAATGAAAATGTACCTACTTAAAATGAATAAACATTTTTTATTTTAATTATAATAAAATTTCATTTAGTTTGATTTGGTTTTTATTCCCGAAAAGTGAACAGTAAAAAAACAAAAAAGGCGAAACAAAGTTCATGATGGCAGCTGATTATAAAACTGTTATTAAAAATAACCAAATTTTTATTTTGTTTTTGCTTTGTATCCCTATCTCGTCAAACAATAATTTTGTCACGCAGTAACCTAATACAAAAGTCTCTAAAAGTAAGTATAATATTGCAAAGAGGGTGGATATTGATACAGGAAATATGAGACAATAAAAGGTACCTATTTTACGCTTAATCCTCTTCAAAGCATTTGTACATTAGCTAGAAAGAACAAACCTTTTAAAAGAATCCTTTTAAAATGTAAAAATAAAATAATAAATCCACGAATCACATAGGTTCAGGGATAGTTTTAAGATAATAATAATAATAATAATCTTTATTTTCTTCTCTCACATATATACATACAAGGTTACAACGATTAAAGATCTACTATAGTCTATATAAGTTCTGCTATTTGTTGGCGTCCATGCGTCTCTCTCCCTAAAATATGGCGAGGGGGCGATGGCTGGCCTTGGGTTATACTCGTGAACGGGTGGTGACTAGTCGAACTAGAATTCGTATATGCAGTGTATGTAAGTTAGTTATTTCGACTATATTTTGCGTGTTGTTCCTACGAGAATGTAATTCGCGTGCTCCTATTTTACCATACCTCCTGCTGATAGAGGACAAATCTTAGTTTTAAATTTATTTTAATATTACTATTAACCATAATTAATAAAGAAGTCACGAGGAACTTGGTGTAATGCATGCAGCTCTTTGTGTAAACACATTGTGTAAAACATAAAAATTGGCGATTTAAATGTGTCAGTTCTTATCTTCCGTTCCACGCGCTTGATGTGAGAACTGGGAGTAATTTGAAATTAGAATAGTATTTAATATGTACTTCTTTTTTTGACGTTTGAGTCTATTACAATTAGTTAGTTAATTTCTTTTTTTAATATTCTAGTTGGCATAGTTTTTCTCATGTCTTATGTTTGTCTAATTTTGTGTGTGATTATTTTATTAAATGTCTCCTATAATAAAGAAATCACACACAAAATTTGACAATATTATGTTAATAAATATATTATAATTTTGCAACTAGTAAACCTAAACTGCATATTTAATACTCTCTGAATTCATTGATATTTATAATGAATTTAAAATATCAGAACAATTTCGAAAGAAAATGTTCTATGCTTTTTGTCTCAATTACTTAGTTGAAAAAGAATCGTCAAAGTGAGCTGTTAAGAACCATTTAAAATAATAGTAGTAATTAAAGCTTTATTTAAAGTATTAAAAAATGCAATTAAAACAATAAATCTATGGAAAAAAGAATATAAAAGCTAAGACAGGCGGAAAATAATAAACGGATCAAAATATTAGTATTTCCTCCAACTTCGATTCTGATCCCTTTGGACTAAGGACATGGCGTTCAACGTGCACACGCGCTATTTAAAGATTTAAGTTGGCCAGGTAGATAGTACCGGTACCCCTAAGCTGGTCTGGTGCTACCCTCTCTCAACGAATAAGTATCGCAATACAGCGAAATGCTGCAAGTCTTATGGGTATACATCATGTAATCCATGTTTTTTTTCCTTTACTCATAGAGGTTGTCTGGAAGAAATCGCTTAAAAGCGATAAGACCGCCAGTTGCTTTTCATTAATTTAATGTCTATTTTTTATGTAATGCAACGAAGTGTTAATAAATAAAAAAATAAATAAATATACTGCAACAGGGACCAAAATTTTTAAATTTCATTTTCTTTTAATTTTTAATGAGTAATGACCTACAATACAATATATATTAAAAAAACCTATTATTTGATAAAGTTCACGTATTTGTAAGTGGATCACATTATTCATGTATGTATTAAGAATGCGAATAGCTTCTACGAATTAATACATTCTAATGTAGGGCAACGTTCTAATTTTTTCGGGTTTTTATGTTCGAATTATGTATATCGCTAAAATTCATTAATTTACATCGTTATATACATATAATAACTTGTATAACGTACAAGGCGACCGTCAGGTTTTGTGTTTCTTGTGTTTTTAACCCCAGCTGTGTCTCTTTGGCAATAAAATATAATCAATTTATTAGAGTAGCATCAAACTACAAATACATAGTCCGTGTGCAATTGCTTAATGGGTATTACATACTGCTGAACACCCGTATATACAAACATTGCCAATGTAACAGATACAGAAATGTGAAGGAATACCCACATCTTATATTACGGAATCATTATATAAGTAATTGAGAAAATATTAATTAAATTATAAAATTATTTTAAATTAAGTACTAAAGAATATTAGAGTTTTTCGAACATTCCTAAATTAATTTGTTAATTGGTGATTTATGAGTGTTGCATGTAAAACTTTAATTCAATTGTTTTTTATCATTATTTATTTACTAGAACAGTCTAAACAGTATTCATCATTAGTATTTTACAGTAAGCATTTAGTGAAATTTAAATCTCATTTTATTTATAGAACAGGGGGCAACGGGCAGAAGGCTCACCTGATGTTAAGTCCGCCGCCCATGGACAATCTCAATACCAGAGGGCCCGCGAGTGCGTTGCCGGCCTTTTAAGAATTCAACCTTAAATATTCTATCTTTTCATGGCGTCATAGAATAATTCAAGACAGTTATACAATCACAAGACATTTCATAATCTGTGAGAAACACCCACGCATGTTCTTACTAATAATGCCGACTGTTTAGCTCCAAGTCACAAATATATATTAAGCTATCGATTGTGAAGGTTGCAGGTTTAATTATATATTTTTCAAAAAGCCCCAGGGCGATCTCGCCTTTCGACTAGATATTAAATGACATCACAACAAACATTCTCTCTCTATCCAAGACAGTCTGTCCCTTTCTAAACAAACCCTTATTCATGAAGCGAGACGTTATTGATTGGGACGTGTAGCGACCTCTTCATACATATTGAATGAACCGAGATCCAAGTCTTGTAAAAGATGGCCAGAGACAATCTTGAGATAATCAGGGCAGCGATGTTTTTACAATGTATCAATATTAGTTTCAATAGTTTAATGTATGACTCAATATTATATAAGGACAATTCATAGATATTTCTGCGCCTGTTTTAACAATTCCCAGGGATGACTAAATATTTGAAGCCGACAAAAAACTTTGTAAATTCCGTGTTCGATAGTGTATGGACTTTAATTTGCCTGCATCAGGTTTATAGCTGTTTAAGGTCTCTTAGTCGTTAATAGAAAAAGGAAAATAAACACATATTAAAATCATACTATTATTAGATAATATTAAATAGTTATCTTGCGAAGTTACATAAATACATTTTTAATTTATTTATCTATTACAAGAGGTTAATAATTTATTTTTATTGTCAATCTAATAGAAACAATAACCACAAAACTTAAAGCACACTGAGACAACACTTTGAGCTAATTATAAATCAGTGTAATTTAAAATAAATTAATATTGAATCATTGGAATTGAAAATCATTAAAATCCTAACAATTTTGTCTTAGAGGTCTTCGGATACACAATAAATAAACCATGACCGTGATTAGTTTTGACAAATGGAATTAAAATAACTCTTCTAATTTAAGCGTATTTTATTTGGAATCTATCCCAATCATTAATCTATCTTTGTTATTGCAATAACCTCCTATCGTTGAGTGTGACGAAAAATTACTTTTATACAAAGACGCGTTTAAAAATAGAATAATTACTTTACAAAAATATTGTAAATAGGCAAATATATATTCTGTGCATTAGTCTGTATCGTTGTAGTTTTGTCTCATAGTAAGTTGTAGGTTCTCTTAGGATGAAGTGTAGTCTAGAAAAGGTTCTTGAAAAATCCTTTGATTTGGAGGAGAACAGAGAGGAAACTTTGCCAAACATTTTTACTAGTAACATTGATATTAATTTGAAATGGTATTAATATATTGGGCACAGCGACGAATCTCGACGAATCTATATTCTATAAAACTTAAGGCGAATGAATGAATAATGAATTTACATGGTTTTTTGTATATGTATTCGCGGAGGGCTAGCAGACACATGCGACTCCTTCAATACAAAAACGATTTGTGTGGGATATCGCAACCTTCTATATAGTTAGCGATTATGTAGTTGATAAAAGGGCCTACTTGTAATTAATTTGCTATATTTGTTTAAAATATTGTACTGTTGTTTGATGATGTGCTTTTTTTTTAAAAGAGTACCGAGACTTTTTTACGCCGGCTTTTTCTCTCGACCTACTGTCTTCTTTGCCGATGAGTAGGGATGCCTACAGGTTCGAATTTAATGACGTGGAATAAGTGATACCTTGATGATCTTATGTTCCAAAATTGATGAATGATTGATGATGAATTGAGCATCCTACTTATTATGATGAGATTATTTCAGATGTCTTTTGTCTTAGATATTTCATATTTGTTTCAATTAAAATAAAACACAAAAGTCCTCTGTTGATCATATGTCAAGGCTCTTAGGTACAATGCCAGCAGCGACCCCTGGCGGTCTTTCGAGTAGTAAAACAAAACAAGCCCGGACCAGCTTCATATATTTTAGGGATTTTTTTTATTACTAATATACTGTAAATGTTAGATTGCAAATAAGGTAATTAAAGTTAGGTAATTTAATTATTTAGAGTAATGAATTATTAGTATATGAACTATCAGTATCCTAATTTTTCATATCCTATTTTATTATTAATATTTATCACAAAATAATATAACTAAAGCAATATAAAAGTGTATTTGGTGTTACGCAATAAAAACTTTACTATGAATAATTACATATAGATATAAATTTCTACATCGTCTTCATTAAGTGTAACGGACATAAATAATAAAACTAGAAATTTACAACAAAATTTATAAAATGTTTAAATTCATTTTCTCGTCTTTGCTCAAGGGTTATAAAGCTTTTGTTTGTTTACTCCAATGAATGGGGGAGCGAAGAACAAAAGAAAATTGGAAAATCAATACATAACTTTACGTGAATATAATATAGCTATGGATTAGGGAAAATCGACGATCTTTTTCTTAATAACACAACGTTGTTATGTATTTTTTATTGAGCCAGTGACTCATTCTGCGGTATACTAGACATCTAACGCATGTTTCGATTATTGACGATACAATGCGTGCGCATTACCTGCCAGCCTTGGAGTAGCAACGAACGGTCCACTGTCCGCAGCCACATCACAGCATCTCCCGCTTGGAAGTCCCTTAGCCGGTGACATCGCGAATGGAGGAACATCCCCAGGCACTTGAGCAATTCCGAGGTAGAGGCTTGTATCACGGTCTTCCTCGGCGCTACCACCGGGGCAGTGCCCACGGCCGTTGTCGGCAACTTCTCCGTGTAACACACGTTATTGTTGAGTGCATTGGTCCGCGCTACCTCTGTCGGCGGGGGCACCACGGGGGCCCGCGTGTATATTGCGCCCCCAATGCTGACATTCTTATTCCTATCCAGCGGCGCATTGTCAGTCAGCGGCGCTCTGAAAGTCGTCACACTCTTGCTTTTACATTCCAACTTCTTCTTATTGTTGTTGGCGGTAGAGAATCTCTTCCACGACAGTGCATTGATGAACAGCGAGTGTTTCTTGAGATTTTTCTCGAGGGCCGTTTTCTCGGAAATGATTTTGGCGGCATCGTCGAGGGTAGCTCGCCGTTCTTCGCGCGTGAGCTCGCGGTTTTCCCTGTTCTTCGCATTGTTGAGTCTTTCGTAGGAGTACGCTAGGGCGGCACGGTCCGGCGGCGGTGCGGCGGTGGGCGGGCGCCGCTCTCGCGGGCTGAAGCTCAGCACGGTGCCCATGAGGCCCGCGCGCGTTGTCCCGCTAAGTTCCCGCATGCATTGCGTGTGAGGCGCGCGGTGGCGGCGGCCAGTATGCGGGCTCGATAGTCCCGCGCCTGCGTGGAGCCTCCCGGGACCTATCGACCAGTGTTCACAACCTGAAGCCAGGCAACTATCGTACAAGAGGCCGAAAAATTATCGTACATGGATAAACATTATCGTACAAGTCAGGAAAATGGATAAAATACTTTTAAAAATCATATGAAACGTGCAATAATAAATGTATGTAGGAAATGATTTATAGTTTAAATCTTGTAAACTTGTGTTTTTTAAATTGAAAAAATAATAATTCAAATTAAATTTGACGGAGTGGACGTCGGACGAGGGCACTTCGAGTGTCATGAACGTGCCAACATTTCGAATTTATATTGAACAACAGTAATAACCAATGAAAGGGTTGCGCCATGAAGCAACGGCATGTGATCCTAATAAAACAATGAGCCAATAGATGGCACTAACACTAAAAACTGTAATTATCATAGGGCTATCTGTGTAATAATCAAATTTTTCATGAGAACGCAAATTATCGTACAATCTGTGTACGATAGTCGCGTACCATCGTACATCGTACATTGCTATGAAATTATCGTACATGTACGATAATTATCGTACGGTTGTGAACACTGCTATCGACCGCGGCGCGCGCAACCAGCTGACCGACACGCAACTAGGGGTGCACGATAACGATAACTGTTGCAATTTGCATTTCACCCCTAGATTCTTGTGTCTTGAGTTCAAGAATTTTTTTCAATATGCAGAAAGGACTAGCGCGATCAATAGAACGAGAAAGCTAGACAGAGCTTTACAAAAAAATTACCTGTTACACTTATAAATAATAATAACGCTATATTTTATAAGTTACACTTTTTTAGGAATATTATTAATAAAGGCGGTAAAAAGCTTGTCGTTTCATCGAAATTTAAAAATCCGATCCGTGTAAAGCCAACACTAACTAAGCTAGCCCCGCCCTGATAAACAACATCCCCACTTGATCACGGAATTACTAATCACAAATCTCAATTAACTGCCTATCTCGTGCAGTATCCAATATAAACAAAGGTGTGCTTACAAAATGGCCACAAATTAAAATAAAAACACTATATTATATATTTTTAGTAAGAGATACAATAAATGTTTGGATGCTAAATATAAAGCAATATAGTTTAGTTCCCTATCTATAATATCGGCAAACAGTGTTTATTTATTTACAGATTGTCCTTCGACAAAGGCTTCCTGTAAATATTCCTTCAAAAAATCTTGGCGTTCTCTAGCGGTTCATCTACATTGGACCCGCTTTTTTCCTGCCCATCCCATCTTCTTATTTGCCTGCCTGAAAGATATAGTAAAGGAGAGGGATATGAGAGATCCAAAACTCAACTTTAAACCTATAGGAATAGTCGACGATCAAAATAAAACAAAAAGATTTACTTATCAAACGTTAGACCTATATTTAATGAAATAAAAATTATAATTGTAGTTAATTCTAATATACCTAATAACTAACCTTTACATTTAATAATTAAAATATATTATTAAAAGGAGTCCCTTTAGGCAAGGTGGCATAGATACTGACAGCTTTGTCCGAGGTAGCTGCCAGCTCTTCGGTCTCCTGTGAAGTAGACTAACGTTTTTTATATTTCCCTAAAAAGCCTTATAGCCTAGACCCCTGTATTTGCACGCTTTAGCTTTTCCAGCCACCAGGGGCCAGTGTGTCTGAACAGGTGGCATCCCATACCAGCACCCAGCCCATCTTACTACCTATATTGTAGTGATATAGACGCTAATAATTTTTAATGTGACACAAAGTTCTCTTAATGGGCATGACCCAAGAGACAAACTTCTAGGTTTCCACTCAAGGGTTTAAAAACGACACTGTTTGGCTGCCGTACATCAAAAATGAATTTGAATTTGCCATGTATGTGAATCTTAGTTTTATGAAGTTTCTGAATTTCCAAAAGGTCCGTTTTACTTAACTAACTAACTTTCAACGGCAGGCAACGAAATCAAGTTCTACCTTATTATTTACTAGCTTATTATTGATATATATATACTTTAAATGAGCCTATGAATTTTCTTTTCCTGTTCCAGGGGGCAAAGGGACAAGAGGTTGCCTTTTTCTTGATGAGCCCTTGAGTCGAATTGTTTCGGAAATACTTTAGCGGGCAGCTAGTTCCACATAGTGGTTGTCGCGCACAACAACAACAACAAAGAAATGCCTCAAGGAACGTTTAGTTGTGGAAAGACGCACGTCATGGTGCTATGGATGGTATTTTGTATTCTACCTTGCCATCCTAGAAGTTCTCATCTGCAACCATTACATAATAATGCGGTAACCAGCTTGCTCCATCTTCCCTATCATTGAAAATCCAGTTATTTTCCCGGTTTTTCTGCGTCAAAAATCAACCTAAATCCGCAGTGGCTGACCTGAATACAATTTTCATTAAAACGCCGTTATCACGAAAAAACTCGTCACATTCCCATTGACACCTAGCTTTTATTCAAACTCAAAATTGGATAGCTGTTGCAGTTGTAAACATATATGCTATAGAAAAGGCTTTGGTTGCTCTCCACCGAGTTTGTATATTTGAATCGCGCCACTGTTATATACTTTTTTTTGTTACTTTAGTACCATAGATCGGAACCCCTTCACGAGTAAAGTCCTAATTTAAACTCTCTTACTCTATAATTAATATGAAATCCCACAGATCCCTTCCATATAACAACATTCCGAATATCTACAAATACATTTTCACCCTAAACTTGTTCACCCCTTCAGTACCTAGTTATAGTTATAATTCAAAATTTACTCTTGTTTCGCTGTTTTAAAAGGGGAAACAAAGTTTTATAACCATTTATTTATAAATAGACAGGGTTTCTTTTAATCTATAAAAAAATCATAAATAATGTACAAACATAGTCGTTTATGCCAGTATGAAAATACACGGATTTTGCGAGTGTATAACAAGACAAGATATTTTGTTGAGTTTCGTTTGATTGTTTGTGCGTGTATAAGAGACACTGTCGGAAAATCATAATCAATCGAAAATTGCCATTATTTTGTCCATTGCTTTTCTGTGATTAACACGCGAATCGTTGTGTTACCACGTGGTTACATAAGCTTCCTTGTGTCGTGAAACACATCCGGTTTTAGTCATAATTAGGGTTGCCTGGAAGAGATCGCTTGTTAGCGATAAGGCCGCCCGTTGCATCCCTTGTAATTTATATATATTGTGTTATTTGTATTTCAACAACTTTTCTTTAGCAACGAAGTGTAAATAAATAAATAAATAATTAGAGAATTTAGTGTTAATTGTAAAAAAATTAATTCAATCCAATTTTTCTTAGTAAATGTTTTTTGATAGACCATAGTAATAATTGTATTCGTGTGTGTTATTTTATTTGTGTCCCGCTATTTTTGAGTAAACTCTATCCAGGCACAAATACCCATTAAATTATTAGGCGCCTGAAAGGCGAGTAACCCCAGAGCTATCAACATCGCAACACCTCGCCACAGAACAAAATTGTAAAGATATCATTGTTTTATTTTCATACCTAATAAGCAACTTGGTTTAATTATCTTATAATTAAAAACGTTATTAAATGGTTCAATACTAAAATTAATCATTATAAAGACAACTTCTAATTAAAATTGTAATTAAACACCTCTTCGTCAAAATGTTTAATGTTAAAATATTTCGAAATATGGAGATACATGTAAAATACAAATTATCTGTGATGGGTGAGCAGACGTCGGCTCCTATTTGCCATTTCACCCCCATTTCGCCGGCGACACCCCTTCATCTGAACGGCTTTGATGTGAAGCGACACTCAATAATTAGACGGGAATAGACATGAGTTTTCTGCGGTTTTATTGACTTCGAGGTTTTTCCAGATAATTTTGCAAAAAATGGCAAAAATAAATTAAAATTCTATAGCTTTAAATTGTTAACGTAATTTAATTTTCAAAAGACTTGTATTGTACTTATTACATTATAGTAGGAGAGCCCGTGGGAGGTCGTCCTTCACCGATCTGATAACCAGATAAAAAATACGTCTCATTTTTTATTAAATATTTTTTATAAACAAATATGCCTATAATAGCTTGCCTATCGAAAAGTGGTCATGGCTATTTTTAATTAAATTAACTTTTATCGATTTTTTTTCATCACCTTCATCCTTTTGATAACCAAATGAAATTTATTTGACTGATAGTTTTTGATACACAGAATATGCCTAGGTATGCTTGCCTACTCATTTCAGTGTACAACTACCTGGCAAGCAGGTGTAAACAGGTAAGTCAAAATAGGTGACTCCATCGATCTGCTAACTTATCGAAAGTTATCTCAAATTTTAGATTATTTTATTTCAAAATCAGTCATACTTGCCTGCGAAAAATCGTACTTAAAGTACTGTTGCCAGGCTAAAAACTTTTAGAGTTTTAGCCACTTGATAGGTGCGACAGAGAAAGTAGAGCGTCCGAGGTCCGTGTGGCCGAGGATAAAACATTTAGGTTTTGGAAACAGTATAACATACTTCCTCTACAAAGCCTGTAATCTGGTCACCACCTTTCAAAGAATCGTCAAGAATCTCCAAAAATTGCGTGACGTTATACTTGACCGCTAAAACATTCACAATACTAAAATCGATGAAATAACAAAAGACCAATTGTGTTCTTAGATATGTTATTGTCTCTTTTGTTCGTCCTATATCCCCGTGGAAGCCTTCAATAGGGCTACCTCCTTACGCTTGAATTCCAAATTCAAATAGCGAAAATCTTTTAATTTCTATTTATGAATAGAATTATAAGGGAAAAAAATCACACAGCGCAGTAGCTCGTTCACCCTAATGAGTTTATCGGAAGCCTCAACAGTACAATGTAGGAACATAAGCCACAGTTTATATTTATTTATACCACTCACAGTCTGGATTTTATACTGACATGTATGATTGATATATATGTATATAATGTGTTAATACCATCTGTAATTAAACTTAAAGCTAACGCAAATTGCATAGGTACAATGTCGAATATACTTCTGAGTAAATTGTAAACTCGCAAGGGTAAAAATAACTGATCCCCTACCTGCCAATACAACAATGAATCATTATACTTCGGGGTTCAACGTGAAATAGCTATATTAACAAACGCGATTTAATCAATTTAATATGAAATGATTTTGTATACTTTTTCTGAATACCGCCAATAAGAAATGTCAATGCCACTTTTAAAATTGTTTTTCACTATGGACGTTATAGACCTGCAGTTAGTCGAAAGTAAATTAATCCATATTGGGGATTAATAGTCTTATTATATTTTCAGTACAAATTCGAAAACAAAAGTATCAGTAATAAAAACACCAACAGTATGAAAAGTAAATTAATTAATAACAATATTTATTAGAATAAAAGGTATTTTCGCTTGAAATAAGACAAATTGATATTTCAATACATACTAATGTAGTCCAAACAGACGAATCAAGCGATTAGACTCAGACAGATCATTTGAAGGGTGAGGGACTCTAGGGAGGAAATATTTCAATAATAATTGTATGCAAAATGTGGACGAGAAATTGCATTCCAGCGTAGTATAATTACAACATTCCTTTACTAACTATGTAGAGATTGCAGAGCTAAGATATTGAGGTTTTTAGACAGAATCTAAAAGTAAAACATAATGTAGATCTCAGTACTTTGTTAAACCAAAGACAAGATTGAAGATACCAACTAGTTTGGTTAAACTATGGAAAATGTAAGCAACAAATCAAATTTCCGATGCTTACGAACCTTTTTATGTTAAATCGAAAAATTATACAAATACTAAAGTTTTTTTTCCTTGTCACTCATATTTGACCTTAATAAACCTTTGATATTTAGGTTTTGTTATTCTGCTTTTATGCATGCACTTGTCGCCTGCGTAGGTATATTATTTAGCACATGTTATTGAGAAAAAAAACCTGTTAGATATTCTAGAAACGAAATATTTCAAATGTTTATTCATTGTTTTCTCTTTAATTATCTATTTTATTATTATTTTTTAGAATGTTTAACGTCAGTCTGGCGGTGTCGGTAAATATTGTTTTTATTCGCCACCTACCGGAATCTAAGGTGAACTAAACTAACGAAAGGAGCGGGATCATGTCCCACTCCCATTACGGTTACAGGTTGAATTGTATTGCCATATATAAAAATAACAATATTAAGAATTTAAAAAATCGCCTTTAAAAATCGAATATGGTGGTAAAAAAACAAACAAAAATTATTTCAATTTTTTTATTAGCAGTCATGTAATAATACATTCTCGGAACGATTTAACGCAAATATCTTATAAGGCAATACATTTATTTTAATATCCCTATGAAATATCATATCTTTATTAAAATACTAAATACTTTAAAACTTGTAATTTGTGTTCATAAAATCATCAAAGGTTATCTATATTTTTGGTAATAACATTGATATGGTAAATTTATATGAAAAATTTCAGCACCTCATTAAGTGTTGCGTCAAACGCACTTTGCACATCAAAACATTCATACTGACTTAATGCCCCTTGTTTTTTTTATTTAAAACGCATTCAGCCATTCCATAAAGAATATGTATTTTTTTGTGGCTTTTATATTTTTTTTTGCAAAGGGCTGCGTTTTTTAAACGCATTCACATAACCGTAGTTATAACATAGTACTTAAGAATCCTACAAATACATAAAATCTATGCTTAAGTCAAAATTCAAATCAGTCGAGAAAATGCTATATTTGTGAATTTTATCACCATCCCTCTCTATCCATAGAGGTACAAATGTTTCTAGCTCTATCAAAGTATTATGTTTTAAATTACATACCCAACATTTATTAGGTGACTAGAGATTTGCGATTTTTTGACTTAGCTCTATTATAAAAAATAAGGCTACGCGACAATACATTTCTGTGTCATTATTTCCCGCCACAGATCGCACAAGTTTAATAACCTTAACCTATTTAGAGATCCATAGAGAATGTCTCCTGTGATTCGTCAAAGGAGATGGAATTCGAGCGAGGCTTATGAGTAGACGTCTGCAGGTGGGCAATCGGTCCCGAAGGATTCTTTAGCATCGAGACTGGCAGTGCACATTGCGGTGGTGTTTTTGAGATCGGTGACTGACTCAGTGACATCATAAACGATCTGTCATAAACAATCCTGGTACCTAAAATGAAAAACAAAATGAACAATCCCATAAATAATAAACGAACCTCTTGGCGCCCTTCTTATAAATACTAATACATTGCATTCTAAAGTAGACAGAAGATATAAATAATTGAACAGATAAAATTTTATTGCTCATTTGAAATGCACATAATTATAAACCAAACTCATTCGATAATAGAATTCGACTCTCGAATGTAAACAAGCGTTTATGACCTTGAGGCTGACGCAATTTTTTGTAAGAAGTGTATAAATATACTGATTCCTTACATCTGATTTTTGCTAATCTTACAAACAAAATATATGGGGATAAATATACATACATATATATATATATATATATATAATGTTATCGAGTAGATAAAGCTTTCTTCACGTGTTGTAGAAAAGAGATAAGAAATTAAATGACCTTGTTTTCTTATCTCAAGTAGAACTAGATAGTATGAATAATATTATTATTGTTTATTATAGGTTATATAACTAGGTATATTTTTAATTTGGCTGAGAACAGAGAACACCTTATAGTATTTTCTGTTTACGAAGTGTTTTTGGACATATTGTGTAAAATTTCGATTGTATTGTATAACTAATAGTTTAAATAATATTTATTGAGTAATAAATCTTCAAGCAATCTTCTGCATTTGCATTAAAAGAGTAACGATTCTTCATTCATTCTTCAAACTTCAAACTTCAGCCATCACAACTAATATAAAATGACTTTATCTCTTTATATGTTTTTTACATGTGAGAAAAATTGTAGCGTCCACGCGGTAACCGGTCATGTCTAAATTTACTTTACCTTCAATTAAATGTAATTAAGCCAAGTAGCCGTAGCCCGTAACATACAATTTACTAAGGATCTACTCCTTAGTTCACATCGTTTTAAGAGTTATTTAATTTGAATCTGTGATATAACACTTATTAATAAATTCTGTATTAACTTTAGACCTGTTGTAGACTTCTTTTAAAATAATCGGCATATAATATGATTCATATAAAAATATTGTACGAACAAATACATATTTATATAATAGTTAAATGTAGGAAGACCTCTGAACGTCATAGAATTTGTTCATTTTATTTATTAAATGCTAGTTTTAGGTTAGAATATCTTGAGTTGTTTATCAATATCGCATGATATAGGTATTACGTAACAAAAACAATGTGCTTTGCACGTGCCTAATGTTTTCCTAGTTTCTTATACATGTTATTAAGTGTGAATTTCACGTGAATGTGTGTGAAATGTGTCATATTACATTACACATTATAGCAAATTAAACATCCGGCACTTAAAATCGAACGCGCGTGGAGTTTATACCTATTGTTTGCTGCCAACCGGCGAGTTTAAATGGATTAATTATTAACAAGCATTTATTTACTAACTTGCGAATTTCCGTGGGTCTTCAGCCCCAAAAATCTCTCATAAATGTAAATCGTAAAAAAATTGAAGTTGTTTATTACCTCCAGGTGTAGTAGAGTATATGGTGCCTCCAGGAGTGCTGGAGTAGACATCTGGAATTTGGGAAGGATCCGTTATATGGACACGCCTAGTCGGTATTGTCTGGCTATGCGTCGCCCTTGCAATTGGTGATGCGGACATTATTTTCTTTAATCACAACACACACTTGTTAAATTCAAGAAACACTGAGCCGAGTTCAACCGGCGACTAAAATAAATACGCTAGCTCCGACCCACTCACACGATGAACCGACAACGTAAACACACAACGCACACATTGCTTATGTGTATCGAAGTGTTCAAAGAATAACATGTTTTTCTAATGGTATAAGAAAAAATAGTGTCATGTATTTTTTTGTCTAACCGATTATAATGACTAACATTCAAATGTAAGTAATTATTCGGTTTTTGGGTAATAACAAGATGTGGAATGTGGTATTGCGCAGTGCAGATAACAGGTTCATAGATTTTACATTTCGGTAATCTATTGTAGGTGGTTCCAAGGAAAACAATAATATTATTTCAAACTAAAATTATTGGACTACATTCTATTGCGCATTTATGTATTCGATGTATCTATTTGAGCGCTATATTTAATTTAAATCTATATTATTTTATTTATATGAATACAAGTAGTGTTTAGCATAACCAAAAGATAATTTTAAAATACAAATTAAACCTCACGGTCCACATTACATTTTCGACAAAAAGTTAAAAATATTGACTACCATAATCGATTACCTGACATGTTTACATCACGTACTAATCTTTGCCAACATTACTCACACATGTACAAAAGTTAATGCGTAGTAGTTTTATTTTATAATATTATGGTGACATAATTTACATCCAACTTGATCATAAGTTAGATAAACACATTGTTTTAATAATTTAGATATGGAAACAGTAGTTAAAAACAATAGCGGATGGTTTGATTCAGTTAAATTGCAAACAGTTGTTGTAGATATCTATAATTTTTTTTTATGTCATAGAATAGTAATTCAACGATATTATTTTGCGTTGTATCGTAAACATATCGTTGGATATTTGTCTATGATTTATTATCCAGTATTTCTCATGAATAAATATCGTTTCTTGTCTGAAGATGCTTATAATATTATGATAGTAAAAAATGCGATTTAAAAGTTTATAAAAAAGTTAAGCTTGTTTCCGAAATATTTCTAAAAGAAAAACAAATAACAGCACACAAACTCGCGATGTCGGAAAATATTTATATTTTATCACCACGTGTTATCAACCGGTTTTAAAGATGGAACAGCCTTGATCTTTAACGGCATAGCAACGGGCATATTATTCGGTTAGTGTGTCAATAATGCTCCTGTAAACGTATGCTTTAATAACAATATTTAATATTAGTGTTGTGTCTATGTTTGGTTGATATAGTATAGTATAAGAAATTTAGGTTTTTCTAAATTATATACATTTCCAAAATACAATTTTTTTTTAAATAAATTACACTCATGCGCAGCAAACAAATGGAATTTAAAAGTAAATATTGAAAAATGTTAATAATAGTTTCTTAAGTCGTAACAAAAAGTTGCCGCCCGAACAGGGACTTGAACCCTGGACCCTTGGATTAAAAGTCCAATGCTCTACCGACTGAGCTATCCGGGCAATGAAGATCTATCTGAATAATTACAACCTTTTCGAGCGTGTTACCTACCTGAGGTGTTCTAACGCAGCATTCGTTCTTAATTTGTTTTCTTATTAAATTCATTCTTGTGATATTTTTTACTTCGTTGACATAGTTTCTTCTCGACATAAGACATAAATTTTGCGTTTACATAAAGTTTTTTTCGTCTTCTGATTTTGAATTGTTTACGTTATTTTTTACAATACATATTTGGTATTCTAATGGGTAATATTCATAATTACTTTCAATAGCGCGTGGGGAAGACACATTTAAGTGTATGGTCTTGCAATGAATGCCGAATTCTGATAAAGGTATCACGAATTGATTCATTTTTAAATAATTCAGCATACTGATAAATCCAAGGTCTTCAAATGAGCCAAATAGTGACCATACAGCCGTGAAATGGTTCCCAGAAAACAAAATCCTCATTGAATTGAAAAAAAAAAAATTGCTAGTCACTTTACGCGTTTCATTTTATTAACTGAAATCGACCTCAGAACGTAAATTCACTATTTTTTGCTAAACAGTTTATATTTCATCCATGCTGTCGACTATAAGATTAGAGGTTATTTAAGAATTTGCTATTTATACAAGATACACATTTCTGTTTACTTGCTTATCGTTATTGTTATCATCATTAATTATGCACTAATAAATAATGCTTTTTTCCTACTACGGCAGTTCATTACGAAATAAAATGTGTTTTGTTGAACTGCGCAGTTATGAATAGATTAGCCCGTGAATTTATATTTATATTTATTTATCCTTTATCGCCTTATACAAAAACACACATAACAAAAATAAAAAAACAGTTACAAAAGTTATAAGGCAAAGGGCGGCCTTATCGCTTACAAGCGATTTCCTCCAGGCAACCCTAATTTAATTATATTATGTTTACAATGATAGTTTAAATTATGGTATATAAAAAAACCGTAACGTCAGTATTTATTGATTGAAGAAATTTAAATTTATTAAAGTTTAATCTTATTTGTGGAATATTCGCGCCAAATAGAAAAATCTCAATACCCCATACGCAGATAATGAATTAAAAACAGTAATAATAGTAATTGCATATAAATAACATAAGGGAGTACCGTGAAATATTTAATTAATTAATTATTGTTATTTGTTAGTTATCTTATTATTATTAGGTAGAATTACTATTATGATGTGGTTAAATAATTTGAATCTATATTTTTACGATAAATTTTGACGATTGGACAGAGCGAAGGACTTAAAAAAAAACTTTTTATACGACTTGTGTATACATGCCTAAGAAATAATTATATCAGATAGAAAATTAAGTCTAATATAAATGCAATTGATTAATAAACAAAGGTTTTCACGCTTTAGTCTGAGAACACAATACTTTTTGTATTGTAAGTATAAAAAATCCGTTCTTTACCTATTCAGAAATATTTACAGTTGGCTTTTGTACGGCCTTTTGACTTTTCAGCGCGATAAGTATTTTTAAGTCAAGGTGAGAGTTCTGCCCGTGGTGATATATATTATGTAAAACGAAATTCATATTGATAACATTCATGTGTTATTGCTCATTAAGAATTTAGTTATATTATACACAACATACTATAGTCAAAACCCTATTAAAATCTTGCCGTACAAAATGACTTTAAAACGTCCTTTCAAATAAAAAAAACCATAACTCATGTTATATTTTTAACGCAAGAATCACGCATTTAAAATACATATATACTTAATTAATAAATAACAAAGTTAATAGGTTACATTTGCACAATTTATATGACGCATATTCATAAATATAATCTGTTTTTAAATAAAAACTTTGTTACATATAATAAAAAACAAAACAAACTACTGAGTTGTTGGCAGCTAGTCTCTTCTATCTGACATACTCATGATTATAGCTACTAGAAATAATAATTCTATATATCATTTACTATAATTTTACTATACTTCGAATAAGATCTAACAAGAAGTATATATTGTTATTTCACATTCATCCTATGCCTTTCTCGCGCCAAGATTGTACACGTTTCTACTGCATCCCTATTTCTACTACGAAAGGGCCTCTGAAAGAGAACTTTTTGGGTGGCTTGGGATTGCTTTGTGTAAGATGTTGTGTGGTCCGTATTTGTTTCCAAAAAAGTCGGACCTTCTAACTGAAGGTTTGTTTCATAGTGAAGATATTTCATATAGTACACCTTAAGTGATATATAATTAATTTTGTTATTATTAGATGCAGCTTAAACTAATAAGAGCTTAAACTAAAGAAACAAAGGGAGGTTTTTTGAATTTTAATAACAAATCAAACAATATGTATATTATCTAGTGACCTTATTTCTTATGATATCAGTAATCCCATTAAAGCTGTATCGAATGTTTTACATTTTGAATCGAGGCTATCTGCAGATGTATTATTACTGCAACGGACTATAGAATTTTTATTTAAACTAGGTTTATTATACAGACAAGTACATACGAGTGACGCATGTGTCTTGGCCTCACATGCCATGCCTGCATTAATCTTTTAAAAGTAGGGTTCAGGTTTTTAATACTCGATATTTATATACCTACATGTCGGTTTTCTCTCGATATTTGCTACGCCACACAATACTTTAATTGTCTTTGGCCTTACCATAGACTGAACATTAAAAAAAAATCATCGGACAAAGTGCCTTTGACACATTGCAAAACATAAATAGAATTTAGTTACAAAAGTACATCTCCATAATATTTAATATTCTTTTTAAAAATGTTATACGGCACTGTAATACAAATATAGTAAATTATATTTTAAAAGAGTAAGTGTGGAGTTTCTTCCCCATTCTTTTCCACACGAAACTACCTTTTGGAAGGGACAACTAGAATCATCTTTATATTTTATTTAACGTTCAAAACGCCATTTTAGGTGGTCTAATTGGAATAAATGATTTGATTTTATTTGATAAAATATAAAAACACTTCTATCATATATGTAATATAAAAACACTTCTGTCATATATAATTTAAGTAATATTTAAAACACATTTAAAATAATATGTTTTATCAGGAGTATAAAGGAAGTAATTTCAGGATAAAATCAAATGTCAGAGTTTTTTACGAAAAACATAGTAAAGGATATCAATTTTTTAGTATATTGTTGGCATACAGTATGATTGCTATGTTTAGTTATATGAATAAAATAATAATACAAAATAGGTAATAAATTGTTGATCATAATACAATCGACATTTCTTCAGTCACGCGCATAAAGAACTTTTCATAACGAAACTCGTAAAGCTCCTTCAATAAGTGACGTGAACACAACGTGCCATTGTTGGTTTAGCAATAATTTCTGTTTAAAACAACGAAGTATCAAGTTTGAAGTGTTATTTATAAACGAGGGCGTAGTTAGCTGACTTCAAAAAAACGTTATCATTTTGATCGATGTCATGTTTTTGGTATCGGATGTAGTATGATCGTTTAGGCTTCCACGAGTGTTAAATTTTGTTTACATATACCTAAGTGTGTCCACAAATTTCTAGCGATAGACAAATAGAGACAGGCTATCCGTGCAGTCTATAATTTAAAATGACAGAGATAAATTCAAGCAAATTAATATACCTTTCCCTCGCAATATATTTATAAAAATATAATGCATGTATACAAAAATAGTGATAAGTTAACAAGAATAGAACATACGCACAATGTTAATCGGAACAAACGCAGGCTGCAATTTCCCCGTAGTATACGTAGTAGACGGTAGTCTTAAGTTAACTTAAGAAGGTTTATAACCATCCAAGAGGATTCATATCTGGTATTCGCGAGATCTCAGCTACCATTTGTGTCAAGTCGTATGCCAAAGCAAAGTCATGAAATAATTTTCCCACTTGATCGGTTGATTCCGAAGCGAACCAGTCGGCATAGTGGGCGTTAAAATCGCCAAGTATGACAATTTTGCGCTGGTACGATCTAGCAAGGAATGCTTCATGTTCTATAAAAATAGATTTAATAAAATTTGTATAATAGAATTCTTAGTTCACAATTGGTCATGATTCATCACTCGTAGTATGAGCGAGCCTTAACAATCGTTATTTTTGGGGCCATGTAACCTTGACCGCTTTCATGGTATCGACTGTTGTATCTACGTGCCTAGTATGAGGAAGCTATTGTGTGAATCCAAATTAAAAATGCTATTTGAGTTAAAACATCTAGGACTGTTTCTTCTGTAAGAATTTATAATACTTTCCTATGTGTAAATGACTTTATTCGACTAATAATGTGTGTATAATTAAAAATGTCGTCAATTTTACTACAGTAAATTGAATATGATTATAAAAATGTATAACAACTGTTCCTAATGCTACACGAATAGATGCTGAATTCCAAGTTATTTAAAAACACTGTTAATGACTAAAGAAATTTAATAAAAATCCTCGTGTTTAAACTCCCAAAGTTAAACGAACCGGTTCATCGTTCATTCAACATAAAGTGAAAATGATAATATCCACAAATATTTCGGTATTATAATCAATATCCCTGATGGCTCTTTACCACTGATTCTTTTTTATATAACAGGAGACAAACTGGCAGGAAGGCTTACCTGATGTTAAATGATTCCCAGATAGACTTTCACATTGCCGATGGGCCACAAGTGCTTTAAAGAATTCGTACCCTCTTTTCTATAAGGACCCGAAATTCTTAGTCGCTTTACCTGCTCATTGAATTTACGCTTCAAAGAGCAGGTGGTTGTGTGTGATGGTGACGGCGAAACCTGCTTTAAAAAACGCTCAAAGTGCGAGAATTATCTTTTGATATTTCCTTTTATAGGCATGTTATTGGGCCTGACAAATGTCATAGATTTTTCGGGACTTAGAGTTGGATTCAGAGCCAAGGCTGAGCACTAGGTTTGAGTATACATATTAATTGTTTTGGGCAGTGTTCCTTCACTAATTACAAAACACAGTTGATTGAGTTTTTTTTATAAAATACGGGGCAAACGAGCAGGAGGCTCTCCTGATGTTGATGATGTCCGCCGCCCACCCCCCGGGACACCCACCTGCCTTTTAAGAATTGGTACGCTCTTTTGTTGAAGGAGCCTAAGTCGAATTGGTTCGTAATTACTTCAATGGGCAGCTGGTTCTACAAAGTGGTGGTGTACGGCAAGTACGGTGGACGTCGAGGTTGTGATGATTGTGTTCATTAGTATAGACCTTATAGTAAACAAACGATTTCCAAAAAAAGTTTCACTTAGTCCTGTTTGATAATTGTATAAGTAAAATCAAAATTTGCGGCAGCCATGTGTTTTGCAAAATTGTTTTTCAATTTTTTCCGTATATTTTTTCCAATGTGTCCTTGAAGTTGTTTACGCCGATTTGCGTACGTAGAGCATTTATGTTATTGCATAAAAAGCAAGAAAGATATTTGAATAAGAAAATAGCATTTTTTTAACAACACTATGGAAAAATTGTTTCTTTTGAACAAAAATACTTGAAATTATGATTCAAACCTATGGGATGTTCTATATTTTTATAAATCACAACCCATTTTTATAAAAATATAGAACGATACGCTACAAACTATTTATTAAAATTCGTTATGTTTCCATATTCTGTGGTTTAGCAATATAAACATGTTTAAAATAACTTCTAAAACTTAATTATTAATGGTATTCAAACCACTTGGGTAACCACTAAAACAAACGAACGATGTGTTCGTTTGTTTTAGTCTGTTGATTACCACTGCTAAACATAGGCATAACTAAATTTGTAGTGCGGATGGTTCCCCACGCTTTGCACATCGCCTTCCCTTCACCATCTGCAAGCCATCTGTCCACCATGTCGAAGGCCTTCCACTTGGTGATAATTTATTTAAATTTTCAAGTTTCTTTTCCTATAGTTTTAATAGTCAAATACTTAACATCTGGCTGAGTAAAACTGCTACGCCGGAAACGAACACACGGGATTTAAGTTAGCAACAATCCTACAATTCTGGGATGGGATCCCATAACGTATATACATATATCATTTTCAAATAATTTATTTCCTTATTTTTAAATATCATAACACAAATATTAAATAATCGCCTTTTACTGTTAATCGTTTATTTTGTATAATTAAATTAATAACATTTTCTAACATCTAGAAGTGATCGTATTAATTAGTATAGACCTTGATACGACATAGTAAACAAAAGTTAGTCATAAACAATACGTAATAGACACACCTCCCTGTTTACAACTATCAGGAAAACATGAGTAATTCTTAATTACTGCAACGATACTTAGAATACGTATTTAATACTTTATACGCATTAAGCCGTAGGGTTTGACTGCTTTATGGAACAACGAGTGAACGAGCATACCTATCTCTAAATTTCGGCCAAATGCAACCACAGCGTTGTTACATTTGAAAATGTATATTATGTGTATAAAGATGACTTGTTCGAAACGAAATGTTCCATTAACCTAGCAAGTATAATAATCTTTATTTATTTTCTCACAAAACTATATCGCACGGAAAGAAATTATAAATGTTATCAAACGATTATATCGTCAGATACCTTTTTAAACGCATACACTGCTGGTAATCAAACTACCGCAACCGAAATTAAGATGAAGTGCCTCTATGAATGATTTTAATAGACTTGCTGCTGCCATTACAACCAACACCTCATCGTGGACTCGATTTCAATATGTACCTAAATGCATCAGTTTTGGACGCAATTAAGACTTCAATCAAATAAGAAAATATCAATAATCAATAAAAATGTGTCTTCATTCGAGTTTAAAACGTTACAAGTCCCGTATCAATTTATGTAAAAAGTAAAAGATTTACTTTTCTACATATTCAGCATTTTAGAAGCTTGCCATGACAGTACATTGCCCCTATACGCAAAATTATCGTATTTCTTTTTGTAATTTAGATTTTTATTAAGATTATTGTAACAAAAATAGAGATGTATTTATTTAATTTAAATCGGTATGTACATATAACTTTAGATTTGGCATACCTCAGTATATACTTGGAAGAATCTTGTGGTAAACAAAGCAATTAATATTATTAATCCAGTAGTCAATTAAATATGTACCGTAACAACAAACGCTATTATTTATTATCTTACGTAAATCTTTGTAGAAAATATATATTTCAAACATATCTTTGAAACGTATAAATTCTGTGTATGCATGTAGTTTTTTATAGCCTTATATCAGAATCAATATATACATTATAGCTATTGTTTTTGTTGTCTATGATAATTGATTCTGTGTGCCCGCTGGCAAAGGCCTCCCCATTTTTTTAGTGTTAAAATTTAAATTTGAATGGACATGACAACAAAACCAATAGCTATAATGTATCTATATATTGATTCTGATATAAGGGTACAAATAAATAAATAATGTATGTAGTAACAATTTCAAACATTTGTTCAGCATAAAAGTTACATTATCCAAATAACTTATATTATAAAATATCATCCATAGTCCATAGATGATGTATCGCGCGTAAACCTATTGCGTCTATGTAAATGTCCAAGTCTATAGTCTATACCTATTCTACTACCGAAAAAAAATATTAGAGTAATTTGTTTAAGAGACTCATGTATATTTAGAAATGTCCTTATTCGACTTAAAAAATATTTTCAAAATCATAGATATTTTTACGTCAACGGGAATAGACATATCTGGGAGTAGACAAGGAAAGAAATTGGTCATGACAAAAATGAATCTGGAATTAATCAAATTATAATTAAATGAATCAACTTTTATAATAATTTACCAAAAACATTAAAAGTAGCCACAAATCCACTTTATGTACTTTTAGAAAAAAATATTTTATTAATTATTACTTGCGTGAAACACTATAATGATATTAATTAAATAACGTAATAATATATTTTAATAATGTGATATTTAAATAAAATAAGAACGGACTATAATGATATGACTCACACTGTAACGTCTATGTAAATTTCCTTAGATAAATTTGCACACCATTATGTGTGACTATGCGAACCGTAGATTGTACCACCGTACCATGTTCTTGTAAATAAACTATTAATATTATAATAATCAATCTGAATGTAATTCAAATATAAAAAAAATACTAAAAATAAGAATTGTTACAATGAAACAATTTGATTTATAATTCCTTATTTAAAATAGATTCATATCAAATATTTCTTTTATACATATGAATTGATAATGAACAAAAATGTATTGTTTTTCATTATGGTAAATAAATACGATAGACTTTGCATATATATTTTAGAATTATAATTGCTTTAGATAATGTTTTGATTAGTTAAGAAAACATTAATCGTATTACGTTTTTCTCTGTTCTTTTCAACAATCAATAAAGACAAATGCAACGTTTACAAAGTCTTTTATATTTCGAGGTGATTGAATAAGGGTCACCTGTAAATATTTCACTGTATTGATTCTCTCTAGAACTGCTAAATATGTTCCAGCAAACAATGACCGTTTAAATATTCTCAAGGCAAACCGTACCGACTGGATGTCTCTAAGAATACAAATATATTTAGTACACCTTATTATTTAACACAATTTACGATTGAGAGTTACGTGGATGCCTTTTTCTCGATTCCCAGTCAAACAAGATTTCGTGTGCAAATTGAAGGTCGATGTTTCTGCATGAAAATGAAATCAATGAAAGTTTCGTAGTGTAGAGGTAAGAGGTTATGAAATTAAAAAGCGTGTAGGTTAAAAAAAACTGTGGGAATTAAATGACAATGAAAAAAAAGGTAATTAAGCTTCTATTTTGGCTAGCATCCATTTGTTTTCGAAAATCAGGAAATTCCTCTGATTTGTTTATTACAAGCTTACTAGAAAAGCTGCGTGTTGCCAAAAAGTATCATCTGTTATTTTGTTAGTAATTTAGCCAAACAATTCTTTTGAATGATCTTAACTCGAAGTTGAAAACAAATCAAGTGAACTATTATGTCACAGAGTCACACACTCAAATTAGTCAAATTAGTAGTATGCAACTAGTCAACTTTTGTATTGCTTAATTACATATTGTAAAATATCTTCTGTTACACTCAAACCTGGTTTCTTGGATAGCATCGTTGGCTTCTCACTTATTATAAAATCAGTCTGTCCTTTATGCTCTCAACTATAGAACTACTGTGGTTTATTGAATGCTATTAATAGATTCGATAATGAATTTAAAGTAAATTTAAACCTATTGAGAAGATCCTCGAGTAGACAGACTCATAAATAGACCCCAATTTACCCCAACTTATTGTAGCCTCAGTATCTAGATGTACATGTATGTATATTTTAAGAGTGTACTATGTACTTATGTACACGCGTTAGAAGTTATATTTCTTTGGCGTATGGAAAATAAATAATTAAAATGCAGTAGTGATTAACGGTAAATAATTAATCAAAAAAGTCATCATATTTCTCCATCGCGCCAAAAAAAGTATAACTTCAACATATCGTTACATTTAAACTGGGCATCTAAGCCCCACGATGCAACATCATGTTAGAAACATGAAACGCACGTTTATTGCAAATCGAATATCTTCGATGTCAATGCCAAGGCCAAACATTAGTTCTACATTATTTGATACGATTGGAATGCAAATGCACAAGTACACTACACGTGAGCCATTCATAAAGCATCACTGATTCGTAACCTAACATTAAACTTCATTAAAATTATCAGGATTTTTTTCATACTGTAAAGAAACTTTTGTTACATAAAACTGTAGCGAAAGAATCTTCAACTACAAATCAGTAGAATGATGCCCTGATTTTTTTAAGACTGCTAAGAATATTACACAATAATTCAAGTTCTCGCCAATGAGACGTTTAAGCTGGCCAGTCAGTTGTTAGACTGGTGTAGTGTCTTAATATTTCTACCCAGCCTCAGATTTTATCATTAATTATTTTTTTTCTTTCTACTCAAGTAGGCGATGTATACATCATAGGAGCAATATATGTACAGAGCCGGAATTTGAAAACATCGTTCTCAGGGTTGAAACTACAATTTCATGTATATAAATATATTTTCCGATTATGGGAAACAAAAGGTTTTCCTTTATAAAACTTAGTTTTTCATTGGACCAGATGTATTTTTGTGTGTTTGCAGATAATCTCGTCGTTTATGAAAGGATTTTGATAGTTACTTTATTGTTGGAAAGGAGATTTCTCAGGATCTAATAAAGGCATCCCAGAGAAATCAAAGAGAATCTTTGAAAATCGTAGTGGCGTCTCGTAGGTTTGTTATTTTTTTATTAAGTAATTTAAATATCTGGAGTAGATGATGGTTTTTTTATAAATTGTGAATAAAAAAGTATTTCATTGATTTAGATACCAACCTTCCCACGAAGTTCCAGGGGTAATATAGTGAGGAAAAATAAAATAAGAAAAATTATTATTCTGTTTTATTGAACATTTACATTTTAATTATATATTAAAGAACAATAATAACTTATTGATATGTTAACTTCACCTGCTGGTAATAAATTAAAAAAATAATACAATTAGGGTACTACTTTGTATTACAATCATTCTATATCAGTGTTATGTCAATATTACCAAACTTTTTTTTTAACATGGAATGTTATTAATGAGATCATTCGTCCATTAAAATAAATAAAATTATATTAGTATAAAATTCCACATATTCCTCATAAATCTATCATAATACTGGTGCAAATCTCATATTGTAAATTCATGTTACTTTGAGATCTTATATGATACTGAGACAGACAGATCTAAAATTCAGAAACGAGGTTATGAAAATGTAATTAGTTTTTTACATATGGCACATTTAGAACTAAATCTCGTTTCTGAATCTTACCATTTATGACTCCTATCTGTCAAAATCTCCAACTCACGTCTGTGAACCTAGTCATTTCACAAATGTTCGTTATCGACTGAAATCCCGTCTTTTACAGTAAATCAATTGTTTTTTTATTAATGTTCAGTTTTGTTTGTAAAATAAAATACAGAGACATGTTTATCATTTTGAAAAATAAATCAACTTCGAATTTCTTTAATAGTTGAATCTTAAAGTCAGACAAAAGATTTGCAATCATTTTTGATAACGAAGCGAGTTTAAACTGTTGGTCCTCAACTCCTCAAAACATCCGAGTTTTTTTTATACACAAATGATTTTGACATGCTCTATGGCTATTGCTCTACAAATAGATTTTTATTCTGAGATGTCAAAATGATAGGTTTACAATCGTTGGAAATTGTCATTTTGTGCGATTACATGTGTCAATGTGTGGTACAAATGTCATACTGTTACAATACGAATGTTTAATGTTACATTATATGGCATGTAGTGTACATTTTATATTATAAGGGCGTAGTCATTCGTTCTTGTTGGATACTTTTCAGTTTTAAATTTCACACGCAAAATAACTTATTAATGAGAAAAACCTATTTTCTATTCTATTTTGTAGTCAAAACGGGAATTCGTTTTTATGTAGTGCTAATAAAAATAAATTAAATATGTACTATCACAATGTAGCTAAACTTATAAGTAAATTGTTAAACAAAATCAGTCTTAAATTCCTAACATTAAGTACTAAGTGATATGTACACTATTTTTAGCAATTGTACATTTAGGTAAAATCTAAGAATAAAATTGGAATAGGTTAATTAGGTAAATACGGTTAAATAACCATAAACTAATCTTACTCCACGATGGCATTATATCGTAATAATATCACTGTTCTGTCTCTTTTCATAACAGCGTAAACACAATATGTCGGAAAGAGACAATTGAGTTTATACAGTCCAGGACCAACATAGCTTTTATGAATAACATGATGATAGTCTGTGCGGAAAGAGAGGTCTTTTCTTAATCTAGACAACGCTGTTTCTAAAAAATTCTAGAACAGGGACTTACATTCAGACAAACTACAGACACTCTCAATGCCGGAGGGCTCGCGAGTGCGTTGCCGGCCTTTTAAGAATTGGTACGCACTTTTCTCGAAGAACTGAAGTGTTTCCGAAACAAACCATGCTACTTCCACATAGTGGACAATTAGACGATAATTCTTTGTTATAAAATATGAAATTTACACTTTTTAGTAAAGAAATTTGATGCATATAAGAAATATATAAGTAACTGATATGCTCTTTCTGCAGATTGAATTTATGAAAACTTCAAACTCGTCACTGTACTAAAATCAATTCTTGGGTGCTGTCAAAAATGTCAGAGGTTCGACAAATTTTTAACCTAATTCAATGATTCCTCCGTGTAGCTATGTATAATTAAATGCTTTAAAACCCTAATATATAAAATGACTATTATATACTTTGCGCTTGCTAAACACGCTTCCCATACGTAGCACACGCATCCTTATAATTACTAACATTAAAACCAGCGAAATAATCATCGTGTATAAACCTAACAATACTTTCAATTGGACACAGATATGTATTATACGTTCTCTTACCATCAATTGGGTCCACAACCTTCATTGCTATTGTACTTCTGCAGAACCCGATTTCATCTGTAACATCTTCTCCATTATACACCACGCGGAAGTAAAAATCCTGGGCGACAGCTTTCCTTTTAGTAAATTTAAATTCGTCCATCAAATCCTTCCTCCTGTAAACTTCGAAGATCATCCGACTGGCATATTGTATGTTGTAATGCTGATAGTTATTCAGTCCTAACGCAAGAATCATCGCTTGCAGTGTCTTATCATGACCGGAGTAAACGACAAATTTTGGCTTATTCTCTGAGATCATTCGAATCATATTCTGCACTATGTTATGGATTAAACCATATGCAATTAGCAAACTCCTTCGTCTGTTATTAACGTCTTTAACGTCTTGACGGTAACTCCACTCCAAATACGCGAAAATCGATATTATATGTTCCTTTCTGACGCAAAATTGTTCAGTCGAATCCGTTGCTTCTCTATAGTCTTCATCAAAATCTTGCTCGTTCGGGAAATTGAAATCTGCGTCTAAATTCTTTTTGACAATGACCACGTCGTCATAATCTGTATCCAGATAGCGTTGTTGGTAGTAGAGCAATTTTTCTCTCTCCATTTGGGCGTCAAAGTCTAGCGGTTGCTTATTCCTGTCAAATGGTTTGATTATGTCCCGCGCTTTTCTTCCGATTTCGTTGTTGAAGTCTAGTTGATTATTAATATAATCCAACTCCATGTTCAGTGTATCAATGTCAACTTCTAGAAGATTCCTCAGTATTTCCGAGCGAAATTTCCTTTGTTTGTCAATATTTAGTTTTTTGTTTGTTTGCGAGCAGGGTAGAGGTGCGTCGTGGCACATGTAAGCTAATAGTGCGTCACGCACGACATCGGCATCTGTATACTCTTGAGATTCAAATAATACTTTCGATAGCTTTTTAATTAGTTCCTTAATCGTTGGATGAGATTCTAGTCTGGTTTTTGCTTGCATGCTTATTTTTCTGTAAAATAATTTTAAAATCAAACTGTTACTGAACTATTATGACCATATGTCTGCAACATTTCATCAATCCATACGTTATTTATAAACAAAGTATTCCTATCATCTTCGCGGCTTAGTTTTAAGTTTAAGTTGCGAACTGGTAGTAAATGTAAATTTACAATTAATTTAATTTGTTAAATTTTGACGTTCAAAAGTGTACTTGTTTACATGAATAAAGATATTTTGAGTTTGAGTTTGAATCACTAGTACTGGGTTCGATTCCACCAACGGAATAGTTTCGTGTTATCAGGCACAGAACGCTGATAACGTTAAAGTTATCAAACACAGAAATCCAACCCCGTTTAGAGGAAATTCCTTGTCAATTATCGTAATTGTATTCGAAGTTTTTAATTGCAGATTAGAATATTTCCTAACCTTATCATATCCTGATCAATCGTGACCTGTGTAATTCTTGTATCTCCTGTTCGTTTTGTAAATTCTCTATTTTCTTGAATTTGTAAGATTAGCTTTTTAGTTTTAGTTAGTTATTATAATATATATAGTTACTAATAGATTAAGGTTCTATATTTTAATATAAATTTATTTTGTTTTTTATATAACTTCTAGTTATGCACTTCTTGCACCCATCATTTTTTTTTATTTATTTCTATTCTCACTAGGGTTGCCTGGAAGAGATCGCTTGTTAGCGATAAGGCCGCCCGTTGCATCCCTTGTAATTTATATATATGTACTGTGTTATTTGTATTTCTTTAGCAACGAAGTGTAAATAAATAAATAAATACTGACTTGGCAAGTGTATGATGAGCATTGCAGGCACAGTGCCTGAAGCAGAAGGCGACACTGTGGGCCTCACGGGCTGCTGCAGCAACCCTCGTCCCTCCCCAAGATAACGCCTGAAGAGACTGAAATGTGCGTCGATAGCGCGTACTATACGCTATACCGCCTGAGAGAATTCCGTCATATTAAACACTCTATACATCTTAATAGAGTATAATTGTGCAATATTTTAACGTCCATTATTCAGAACACACACACACACATACACACACATACACAAACACACACATACACAGACACACACATACACAAACACACACATACACAGACACACATTCACAAACACACACATACACAGACACACACATTCACAAACACACACATACACAAACACACACGCATACACCATGTGGTTTCCTTATAATTAATATAATTGTCTATTCTTTACATATAATCATTTTGTCGATCCGAAGTGGTGGAGGCCTGATGACCTGTAACACAGGTGCACAACCTTTAACAGGCATCAGTCTCACTTAAGCAATAGCAGTGCTCCAAAAAATAGAGTGAAGGAGAGTGGACCAAGAGAAGGTTCTAGAGTGCAACTGTCATCCCGGAGTTTAAGGTTTGATCCGCTAGTGTACCAATGGGATTTCTGTCTATCATTTATCATTCGTGAGGAAAAGGAAAACGTAAAACAGACAGGCTAGGAATCCAAGTTGAGGGCGTGTGTCAGACAGAGAAGGCTATGAGTAAAATTTAAAAAAAAAATGATAATTAATTAAATAATCAAATTGTTTTTAGTGCCTTTTGTAAAGTAATAACAAAATTCATATGTGCCATACTGTTGTAATTCATATTTAGAAAACAACATTTTGAACAACACTGATTTAATTTTATTTAATTATCAAAAGTATATCTGATAATATTAAAAAAAATATTTTTATACAAAATGTAAAAAAAAATTTACCTGCATCTTTCTTTCCAGATAACTCCATGTTGTCCATACTAAGCTTTTCACCATATGCCTCGCGTAAAATATTACCTATAAAATTAAACTTTGATAATTTCCATAAAAAAAATTTTTTTTTGTAAAATAATTGCATTGATGTGGCTGCACCAAACCAAAACCAGATAACATTGAAAAGAAATGGAGGAGGCACCCACACAAGATGGCATTTATGCTTCAAACAATTACTAACACTATTACCCTAATATAAGTCACATCCAAATGCTCGTCATAAAAAAATTAAATAATCCAGTGTAAAAAGCTTAAGGAGAAATATTTTGTTTATAGCATAAATGCTTTGTAAGGTGTTTATAGTTAAAAGATTAGAGAAATGTATGCAGAAATATGTTTATATATTATTATATTATCCCCTTCCTGCATTTTGGTACAAATATGATCCACACCGTTCTTTGATCAATATTTCCTGTTTGAATAAATAAAACTTCGTTTTCTGCAAGAAGGATCATAACCGGTACATACGCTTCCATACTAAATACTAACAACACCATCTCTGAGTAAATAGCTGTACTAAAAATGAGTTGCAAGTTAGAAGGACATATTTCGACCGGTGCCCCGCGTAAGTGTCTTTTTAAAATTCGTTTAAAAATAGTTATCATCCCAATTTCAGTTAGTAAAAATACGTAACGTAGGTGAGATATTGCAACTTATCTGGACAAGGTAAGGTTTTCTGTATTTTTATGATTTTACTCTGCGAAAATGTTATTTTAAGGTTTGGACTAAATATGAGCCAACATGCAGAAATATTCCTTTTACTGTTGGTTTATATTTGGTACATTATACATTAACGTAATACTTGCGGACTGTGGTTTTTTATTTCAATGAAAGGCAGCAGGTTCAGGAAAAACATTTTTTTATAATTAAAGATATAGAAAATTTATTTTTAACATCAATAATGATTATGTGATTCAGGCTGAATGCAAACTAAATGAACAACACCCCATTCGGATGAAATACTAAGAGACTCAATTTTTAGATTCATATTGTTTTGTTGTAGTACATATAATGGACCCAATAAAATTTTATGGTGGTGTACATACATACCATCATTCAAAAACTTCCTAACGGCACCACTGATGAAAAGGTTTCTGATTATGATAACTACAGAAAACGGGCTAGGGATCGGCCACCTATAATACTACCTGAATCAGATTCTGACATGGAAGGCGACATTCCATTATCAGAACTTACCAGTACCAGTTCACGTGCTAACAGAAACGCAAAAACTAGATGGAGGGACAGCTTTTTAGAGAAATCAGAAACAGAAATTCAGTTCTTAGGCAATACCAGCTTGCCTGCTGATATAACGGAATTAGAGTTATCATCCTGTAATCGCTTTGAAGAAATTAAACGTTTCTTACATTTCAATGATAACTCAACCCAAATTCCCAAAGGTCAGGTTGGCTATGATCTATGACCTACGTTGGCAGCAAACCCATGACCGAAGTGAGACGTTACGTTAAAAAAGAAAAAGTGTACCAAGCTGTTCCCCGACCAAAGGCTGTCACGTCATACAACAGTCACATGGAAGGTGTGGATCTGTTAGATGCACTTCCTGGTTAAGCGGAATCCAGATCTGATCACACAAATTTTATCACCGCATATTCTTTCATCTTTTGGATATGACGACAGTCAATACTTGGCTGTTATATAGACGTGGAAATACTGACGCTGGTGCATGGTTTCCCCTTAGCGATTTCAAAGTAGCTGTGGTGGAAGCCCTCACTATGACCAATAAGCCCAGCACAGTCGCCAAACGCGGATGCTGCAATCTTATCGAAACTGCAATCCAAGAGAAGAAGTCCAGAGGAGCTATTAGAGCTATAATAATGCCATCTTTCTGGATTCGAACTAGATGTTCCTCTTGACCAGCTGGATCACTTGCGTATCGGGTTATCCAGGTAGCGTTGCTAAGTGCCTAAGTGCAAGGGTAGACACCACATGCTATGCAGGAAATGTCAAGTCAACTTATGCTTGAATGAGAAGAGAAATTGTTTCCTGCTGTTTCATACTATTTAATACTTTTTTTTGCAATTTCTGCATATTGTGCCATATTTGAACCAAAGTGGAAAAACCTGATTTTCTTACATATTTTTTAATAAATTTTAATTTGTTAAAATACGTGTCTTTTTATTTATTTTTTTACGTAACATATATTTTTTGGCTCGAAAACAAAAAATCATGCAGGAAGGGGTTATATATGTTTCTATATATATAGCAGTGATGGTCTACTGACTTCAGCATGCGACTTTCATCCTTGAGATCGTAGAAGTTACAATTTTAACATGATGTATATATTATTATATATGTTATGTAAAATAAATCATGTTAAAATTGTAACTTCTACGATCTCAAGGATGAAAGTCGCATGCTGAAGTCAGTAGACCATCGCTGCTACTTAATTGTCTTTTAGATATAAAATTAATAAATATTTATGCCCAATTTGTACTGATGTAAGAAATCCTTTTAAGGTTTCCATTAGATCTATAAAATTTGTTAATTCTTGACTTAATGGATTAAGTGTTGTTTTCTGTTTTTTATACATAATTTGTTAATCTATGTAATCCGTTTTTGCTTTGTGTATTGTATTAGTATTTTGTATTATAATATGTATTAATTAGCTGTAAGATTACTTATAATTACATAAATAAATAAATAAGTGTATGAAGGATGAAGAAATTGAAGATGGTAAATATCAGGTAACTGTTATTCCTTACCCACAGTAATCATTTGCAAGAGTCCCTTTGGTGTCAGTTGTCCAAGGGCACAGTGAGTTGTGGCAGTACGAGGTAATGACGGGAAGTTATGAAAGGGTCCAGGACCAGCTACCCACCAAGCACGGCCTGATGAACTTGCGTTGAGTACAAACTCTTCATAACTGAAATAAGTGATGGTATTGTTGACAAATTGGCAAAAATTTTTAGCAAGAAGTGTCCATATCCAAAAGCTAATAAATCAATATGAAGAATAATATTTACAGTAATTTAAACAAGATATTAAATTAACTATGAGTTTTTGTTTATTTACAACTTTAATAAATTTATCTGTAATATTATTATGGGACTTCTTTTGCACTAATCACAGCCTACATCAAGAAATTATATGTTTTGAAAATCAACCACAAAAAAGATTTATATTGATAAACAACATATTCATTGAAAAATAAGAGGTAATATTTTTTTATGCTTTTATCTACAATATATTTCTAATCACTCAAAATACCTTCGTAGCAATGCTGAAACTGGCACATTATCACATGGTAACTTGTCACCTCCCTTAAGATGAGTGAGTGGGCCTCTATCCCCGTGCCTAGTTATAACAAGAACTCCTTGTAATAACCATGAATCACTTTCTACCAGACCTGAAAATGTATTAATTATAATAAGTTACTTAAATGTAAATGTTTAACTTATTATAATTGTTTTAAAAAACATTACAAATTTTAACAGCACAGTTGGCCCTTAATATCTAAAACTATGCTTATTAAAAAATTGTATAGCCTTGCCCCATAGAAATAAACTAAGATACAGAGAGTCAGACAGAGGTATAATGTACCACCATACTAAAAATCTTGTAGCATAACATCAACACCATTTAAATGTACACAGTATAAATACATACATATCCAGGATTAAGAATTTTGGTATCAGGCATCAAAAAAAAATGTTGTAATAAGTAGCATAATTATAAATACCTTCTGAACCCCTCACAATATCTTCAGGGGGATTACATGCCCTATGGAAAATCCTTCTATATTTGGTATCAATTTTAAATAAATATTCATTGTGCTCTAACTTTACAGCTACAGGTTCATCATTTACTGTTATGTATTTGTATACAACTGAAATATTTAGAATATGAGAATTTTAATTTAAAAATACTTCATGTATTATTACAATATCAAATCAGGTCAGTTTACATGTATTAGACCACAAATAAAAATGGTTATGACTTTAAATTACTTGAATTTCATTATTTGATAATTAAATAACAGAATTGGATGTTTGGACAAATTTGTCTTGCGCAAATCGACCGTGTTTATATTGTTGTAATACTGTTTCACGAGAAAAAGATAGATATCTACCGGTAATCAGAAAGAAAATCCAAATGCTCATCCCAATGTAGCAGTAAAAAGCGCGGTGTTGAAATGAAAACTTCATCTTCTCCCCTTGGAAGTCTTAGATAAATAAAATTATCAGTTTTACTATACATAGAACTATTTGTTAAGAAGTATTTAGTAGATTTAATAAGCTACATTTTAATTTATGTTTTCTTATATTAAATAAGTTTTAGGGTTAAGGTTTACAATTCAATACCTCGATTTTGAGGTCGGGGGAGGGTAAACTTATCACCCCCAACCAATTTCAAGTACTAGAAACATTTATAACAGTAGAAAAATAAAAATAAACCAAAACATACATATAATACCTAACATTAACTGGGCCCACTGCCTCAAAGTCATCCACATAAGCCGGTCGTTTACCAAGCAAAATTCAGCAAGTTTAAAAAAAAAACCAAATAAAAGCACGCACATTGACGAGAAAACAACAGAAATGTAAAAAGTAACGGCTTTTTAACGAATAATCTGCACTGTAACACTAACACACTATTCTGGCGGATTGTTTACAAATTTCTAATATTGCACAAAACATCGAAAAAAAAATTAATTAGCTTAAATTACAACTCAAGTAGCATAAATTACTATAAATCTCACAGAGGTTTTCGAATCAAGGTCCCCCGAGACTCCTACATACTCAGTATAATCAAATTCAAGGTATTGAATATAAGATCCAACCCAGTTTTAGTTTTGTTCTGTGTATTTAGGAACAATATAAAATATTCATATTTTTTATAATATCCACTTTAAAAACAGCAAAGTGCGACCAAAGGAAAAACAATTTTGTTCAAATCTGTTGTGTTATGGCCAGTGATGCCAACTCCTACAAAATGTTCCCCCTAGAACGAACTTTAAATACCCCTGAATGTCGATCAAAAACCCCTAAGTTTTTGTTATACATACACTTGGTTTGAGAGGTAATTTCAAAAATGAACAAAAAATACGTTGAAGTAGAAAAAAGTAGCTGTTAAAGTAATTATGTGAATACATTTTAAATATTTATATATGTTAATCAATGACCGAATAATATACTGCTCAAAACAATTAGCGGAACAAGATTTTTCTCCTTTCTATTGCTTAAACTAAAATTAGATTTAAATTAACTTGTACGCTATTTTTTACCTTGTTAATTTGTTAATTACTAGAATTAATAAAAAAATTCAATTTGTATTTTTTTTATTAAAAAATAAAATAAAATGTGCATTGTAGACGAAAAACTAATTGGTAATAAAAAAGGTCCATCAAAGAAATATTCTTATATCGTTTGAATATTCGTCTTTAGTGACTTTCAGTAACGTGTGTGGCCTCCATGAGCCCTAATCACGGCTTGACAACGACGCGGCATGCTTCGTATGATCCTCCGAATATCTTCTTGTGGAATTCGCTCCCATTCTTCAATCAACGCTTCAGTGAGCTGCTGCAGTGTTTGAGGTGCAATCGGACGCTTCCGGATGCGCCTGTCAAGCAAGTCCCAAATGTGTTCAATTGGAATTTAGGTCAGGGCTCATGGAAGGCCACTCCATTACACGGATTTCCTGCTGTCGTAAATAATCTGACGTGATGGCTGCAGTATGCGGCCTGGCATTATCTTGCATTAAAAGAAAATCTGGGCCCATACCATATGCTGCGGGCCAAACATGATCTTCGAGCTCATTTTCAATGTAAGTTTGAGCACACAAGCGCCCGGGAACAACGACGAGATCTGTGCGCTCGTCCAAACTAACTCCGCCCCAAACCATCACAGGGCCACATCCAAATTTGTCATATTCCTGGACTGCTGCTGCACTGTATCGCTCGCCTGGGCGTCTGTAAACACGGAGACGACTATCGCAACGTGTTAGACGGAATCGTGATTCGTCAGTAAAAAGCACTGGCCTCCAATGTCGAAGTTGCCAATTAGCGTGATTTTGCGCGAACTGTCGGCGAGCTTGTCTATGTTGAATTGTTAGAGGCACAGCCCGAATTGGTCGGCGTGATCTCAAATTGGCTTCCAACAACCTATTTCTTACCGTCTGGTTGGAAATTTCTACACAAGTAGCCGTCCTTAGTGTATTTTGTAGATCTCTTGCAGTTGTGGTGCGGTTACGTAAAGCACAGTTGACGATGTAGCGATCTTGCAAACGTGTAGTTTTTCTCTTTCCACCTTGACCACGCCTTCGTGAGTATTCTCCCGTCCCACGGTATCGCTTCCAAAGTCTGTAGATAACAGAAGGGGCTACTCCTAGATCATTTCCTACATAACGCATAGTTCGACCCTCTTCAAGCAAAGCGATAGCTCTGGAGACATGCAATTCAGTCACACCTGGGGTTATGACCTAAACTCACTCGCTTCAATGAATAACAATACTCAATAGGCTCACTTCAATTTCTATTAATACTCAAAAGATTGAAAAAAACTACTTAAAATGTGTTTTCTGTGATTAAAAAGTAATGAAAATTCAAAGACGTCACTTTGTTTTTAGGTGTTTCTAGACACAGTGCCACTTTATTTTAGGACTACTAACTAAAACGCCGATGCTCTTTTGTTTTTTATTTTCTTCGACAATGCCTTAACATTATCTAGTAGCCAGTAATAATTAAAACCTTAAGTAAAAAGTTTAGTTCTACTTTAAAGTTTTGTTCCGCTAATTGTTTTGAGCAGTATATTAATGATAATAAGAATGAGATGAAAAAATATTTATTTTTTTTATTATTTAACTTTTCTTTCTTCGAATTCAGTTATTCTTAACTTTTCTCGTCAGACATACATATCAAATCGTAGACTGGCAGTTGCGGTTGGCAGGGTTATAAGTGACTTTGTTAATATAAATTCTGGAGAAGCTCTAGCATCGACATTAGGTTATACAATGCATATCTTTATATAAATAAATATATAAATAGCAGCATTAACAAGTCTAATTTTCTTATGTTCGCTGATGATACAAAATTTACAAAAATAAATAAAGAAGGTGATCGTCACAAAATCCAGACAGACTTGATAGCCTTTTTAAATTAATACAGACAAAGTGTAGTAGTAGTAAAAGTAGTTCACCTAGAACCATAGTACACAAAGAAATAATTAGAAAAATCAAAACTACTTTGTAAAATCTATCGGTTGTAACACCTGAAGAAAGTTTAATACCTATAAAGACGCGAAAACAACACGATTTAATGCTACTACTTGACGCGGAATATGATTAAATGAACTAAGAATAAAATTCATAACTATTTTCTGCGTTGTATAATTATACAAAAACAATATAATATCATAGCTAAAAAGGTCGAATGCAGTGGTCGTGCCAGTAATTATCAGTAACCAACACTAATACAGATATAAACTCTTCTTACATAGTTTAATTCATGGAGACAGTCAGCCAGACATTATTTTTATTGTATATTGTACTTATTTTCCATACAAATACGTGGGTCCCGCCTGTCTTAAAGTAGTGTTTGTCTCAAGTCCTCTCTCCAGTCTCCACAAGTCTCTCTTTTCTACGTTGATTTTGCGATGTGCATTGTCAGTTGTCATACTCACTTGTGAGTTTAGTAAACAAAAACAAGTTCGAACATGTTTTAACTTTCGATGGAAATCGTATTTTGTTTTCCTTGTATCGTTACCCATAAATCATACAACCTGCTTAGTATATTGTACTACTTTAGCCCAGTCATATTAGGGCTTTCACCTCGGAATGAAAGATAATAAGCTGCAAATTGGTATGAACCTTTGTTTTGTCATTCTAAATGTTATCTCAAAAGTCACAATCGTTATCGTGTCCGCGTCTTAAGATATTCAAGGTCAAAGGTCACAAAAATCGGTTTTTCGCGAATATCTGGCTTCCTATCGGTTAAATGAGATTTGCATTTATTATAAAAGTTGTAGGCTATAAAATTCCCTACAACTTTTGTTTAAACTTTTTTTTCATACGACCAACCGTTTTGAAGGTAGAGCGCGAAGTGCACATCGTACAGTCATAAACCTGTACAACTGTCAACACTTCCACCAACAAGTGTAGCAGCTCATCAACACATAAAACGTTTCTACTACCAGATTCAAACGTGGTTAGGGAAGGACTTAGAACCTCAAGAATGGGGCTGGATGCTTGAAAATGAAATCCTGGAGCCCATACGATAATTATAATTATTAAACAATGCCTATTATTTATGTACTAACTATTAATTATTTATATTTAATTAAAGTAAGTAACTTGATTATTTATATATAATTATTCATATTTAACTATTTAAGTATAAAATATTATTAATTCTGGATTATATATTTTAGTTTTATTTTAAGTTAAAATGATAGTAAGAGTATATATTTTACACATATTTTTATTTATTATTAAATACGGCATAATATACATTTATCAAAATGTGAGTTCAAATATCAAAAGTATCTTTGTTGATTTTAATTGTAATGAAATTGGAAATGGAAGCTAATTATCTTCTTCTTCTTCGTCTTCTTCTTCTTCTTGTCGCTCAAAAATGTTCGATTCATTGTCATCATCCTCATTATCTGTCATGTTCATCTCCAAACCTTCCAGAATATCGGGATCATATGTATTTTCTTCATCGGGATTACTTGGATACAGTGAAGCGTTGAGGCAAGCTTGTCCGTTGCACTGGCCGCAAGCTAAAGAACATTGTAGCCCTGATTTTCTGCATCCACAGCGGGAACCACAACCATTTTTGCAATTGCAAAATATTACGTTTAGTAGTTCGGCTGGTGCTGGAGGTAATAACGTTCGTATGGGCTCCAGGATTTCATTTTCAAGCATCCAGCCCCATTCTTGAGGTTCTAAGTCCTTCCCTAACCACGTTTGAATCTGGTAGTAGAAACGTTTTATGTGTTGATGAGCTGCTACACTTGTTGGTGGAAGTGTTGACAGTTGTACAGGTTTATGACTGTACGATGTGCACTTCGCGCTCTACCTTCAAAACGGTTGGTCGTATGAAAAAAAAGTTTAAACAAAAGTTGTAGGGAATTTTATAGCCTACAACTTTTATAATAAATGCAAATCTCATTTAACCGATAGGAAGCCAGATATTCGCGAAAAACCGATTTTTGTGACCTTTGACCTTGAATATCTTAAGACGCGGACACGATAACGATTGTGACTTTTGAGACAACATTCAGAATGACAAAACAAAGGTTCATACCAATTTGCAGCTTATTATCTTTCATTCCGAGGTTGACCCCTTTTCTTACCTAATATGACTGGGCTACTTAAAGTTTGTAAGCTACTAACAAATACAATTATGGCGCCTACTAAAATTGATCAAGGAACTCTAATAATATTAGATATGGGAAGAAATGTGTCAGAGCCAGTAAACAAAGGTGAAAAAAGTTTCTATGAAAGTGCTAAAGAATGTGTCGGCAAAATAATAGAACGTAAAATTATAAGCCAGGGTAAAAATTGTTTAGGTATAATATTATTGGGCTCAAAAAAGTCAAGCGATGATTTTAAATACATCGAATTGTTTCGTGAACTCCAGGCTCCAACTTGGCAAATGATTCGCGATCTACCAGAAAAGGTATGTCTTACTTATTCTTCATACTTATAACTATTTTTGTTATGAGTCATAACAAAAATACTTATATGTACTTTAATTATTTAAATAAATTAAGTTTCGACTCTGTATTGTACCCCACTTTTTTTTTATAAAAATGCATAAAAATACTTTTATATAACATATATATTTTCTTTCTAGCCATGTAAGGCCAAAGGTAATTGGTTTGATGCACTCATAGTTGCATTCAATCACTTTCAAAATGGAATAAGTGGTGTTAAATTTATGAATAAACATATTATATTGATAACCAACTTTGTAGCTCCTTGTTATGCTGAAGATGAAGACATTGACAAGGTAAATATCAATAGTAGTAATATTTCTTAAAGTAAAAAAACTAACTATATATAAATTATAGGTCTTGGCTGGTGCTAAAGAAAATGATTTTGAAATTGATGTTTTTGGCCCAGATTTATATGCTGAAACCAAAAACAATGACATTGATATTGCCAAGAAATTTGTTGAAGGAACAAATGGTACAAGTGCCAGTTTTGAATTCATTATGAGGTATTTGCTTTTTCATAAAAAGAAAATTACTAACCCAACACCCTGGAATATTGATTTAAGTATTGGACCAAATATTAAAATACCCGTCTCTGCTTATATTCGTGTTAAGGATGAACCTGTTGTGAAAAATTGGTTAAAAAGTGTTAGAGATCCAGTCACAAACACTGCAAGCACAACTGAAGGTATTATGAAAAGTAAAGTTTTTGTCAATACTGACAATAAATTTATTTGTGAACAAGCAGATTTAATAAAGGGATACTATTATGGCCAGGAGATAATTCCATTTTCAGAATGTGACAAAAGCATGCTTTATGATCCAGGTGTTAAATCCCTCAATGTTTATGGTTTTACTAAAGCAAGTAATATATCATGGCAGACACTCAATGGTGATGGCTTATCATATCTTTTTGGATCTAAAAAAGACAAAAAAGCACAATACACAATAAAATGTCTGGCTGAGTGTCTTCATGAATTAAACTTAGTTGGGGTTGTAAGAAGAGTTTATAATACTGGAAATGCCCCAAAAATGTATGTGTTAATGCCTGTGATTGATACAAAATGCATCTGCCTTTCTTTAATAGGTATTTGCTATAAAGAAGACTTAAAAAATATAGCTTTCCCTCCCACAAATACGAAGAAATATGCCTGCACAGATGAACAGGTTAATGCCTTTAAAAATTTAATTCAGGCAATGGATCTTACTAAGGCATATGAGGAATCAGAATTTGATGATACTGAGGCATTTCCAATTGCTGAAACAGTTAGTCCTTTAGCACAATATGTAATGGATTGCATTGCCTACAGAGCTATGAATCCAGGCAAACCATTGCCACCACCTAGAGAAGAGATAATGATGCTTTTTAAAACACCTCCATTGATAGAAAAGAGAGCGAGGGAGCCAATTCAAAAACTTAAAAGCCTGTTTCAGTTGAATAAAGTAGAAGTTAAATCTAAGAAAATCATTATTGAGCCTATGGATATTGATCTTGTACAGCCAACATTTGATGAACATGGAGTAGAGAATGATAAGCAGAAAATGCAATTGAATATTGTGGATAAACTTTTTAAGGTAGAAAAGGTTGAAACAGACCCTACTATTGATTTTGACATGTTGAAAGAAGTAGGAAAACCATTTACGGATCTTTGCTTTGAAATGTCACAAGCTATAGAGAGATTAATTTTTGGGAATATTGATGGAAACTTTGATAAAGCATTTAATGCAATAGAGTATTTCAGAAATGAATGTGTTCTGGCAGACCCATCATACTACAATAACTGGTTGAGAGATTTCAAAACTGAATTAAATGACAGGAAAAAAACGAATATTTTAGAAATCTTGGATAAAAAGAAAGTAAATTTTATAATTAAAAGCGAAAATGAGAAAAGTACTTTTATAAATCAAGATGAAGACAGTCAATTGTATGAAAATGACACAATGGCTGATTTGACTGAGGTAACAATTAGTACTCAAATAAATGAGATGTTTGCTGATATTTAACAATAGCTTTGTTTTATCTTTTTGCCACATTTACATTCAGCCATAGTGAGTAGGGAAGTAGGCAGGACAAGTGTGTAAACACGATACTTACTATGAAGTTTCGCATTTTCATACTCATCCTACCCACTTCCCTACTCACTACGGCTGAATGTAAATGTGGCATTACATGTTTATTAATTTATTTAAATATTTCAAAATAAATTGTGATGTATAATGTGTGAATAAAATATTTATTTAATTAATAAATTACTATTCATAAATTAAGTTTAACTTTTAACTTCCGATATTATATTTTTATTATTTGTGACTTCTCCACACTGCATACTTTTATTGTAAAGGTCAAGAATTGTTTTGAATAAAATGAAATGTAATAAAAACCTAAACAATGCAATTAATGTTAACATACTGAATTTCTACATCAGTGAAATAAACAACTGATATTTTATACACAATCAAATTTGGAACCATGTTATGTTAGTATTAATTTATTGTTAAATCTTTAAGTCATTCCCATCCTGTAAATTAAAACAAACTGTCAGTATTGGCTATATCATCATTCCAGCTGAGAGAAACATCTCTGAAGATTGAATAAATTTTATACAATAGATACAATTATTTTATAATAATTAATTCAAAACTTAACTATTATACAGAAAGAATTATTATACACTACTGTGTGCCACTTTGTTTTGGGAATGTAAAATTTCAAGAAATTCTTGTAGAGACAAATCTTCTTGACAATCAGTGTCTAAATCATGCTCAAGCTCTGCCTCCATAGAATTTGCATCTGGACTGAGAATTATATTTTCATCAAGAACAACATGATTTAATCGGGACTTAAGGCTTTGTAGAATCTCCTCAAGTTCCATACATTTGTTTCGAATGGAGGTTCCAAGATCTGACGATGGATCAATATCGTCCAGTGTAGCATTCTCCGAAAAAGAATTTGCTGGAGTTCGCGTATTTGGAGGTTGATTGATAGAAAAAGCAGTTGCTGATGGTCTTGGGGTCTGTATCATATTAAGTAAATTTTCAGGGATTCCCGCATACCTGGGGTCAGGTGTTCGAGACTCAGTGAATTCAGCTAATATCTCGTCAATAAGATCCTCTGCATTCTGACGTGGATCTACCACTTCCTCTGGCGTTTCTGTTTCACCCTCACCATTTATCATCTTGTTATTAGAATCTAGTTTCATTTTCACGCTTACCGGATTTTACCTAAATTTTTCCAGAAAGCAAAATAATAAATTGTAAATAAATACGCACCACAGAAGAGATTAATGGGATCGGTCAGATGATTGTTACATTTAAGTAGTGTTGCCATTTGCTATATCTTACGTTCAATTGTTACGAAGCTGACAGATGACAAAAGTTGTTCATTTGCCAACGATTTGTTATCTTACCCCCAAATTCTCATTCAAAAAAACGAAAATTATAATTTAGTATATTTTTTCTTCCGTAGGCTTTGGAGACAAATAATATTATTTTATAAGTAATGATTTCAATCACGAAATGTACCATTTAAAATCAATTTATTTATACAACCATTCAATTATTAATTGTTGCAGTAGCGGCGTTGCGGAAAATATAAATCTAAATATGCTTCTTTTCTTAACTTTTTCTCAATTTCTTCAATTTTCATTATTTTCAAAGCGGCTTTACAGCTGTTATGAGCGTGTGCAAAGAAACAATCTCTTATGGACTGAAATTTAAAATGATTTTGACTTGTTATTCATATTGACATATTTGTAATTTCATACATAAATTTATTTTACACAAATTCACCTTAAATTGAGCCAACTTCGCGCCTTGAAAAGTGGATAAGCAGTGTTTAAATAATCTTGCGTAATGTTTTCTGCATAAAAATATGCGATTTTCAAACTGCCAATAATCTCCTTGTGCCGAGCAAGAGCAACCACATACTCCGCATGCGTCCAAATTATATGGAACACATTTAATCTAAAACAACATGCATAATCATTTGTGATTCGTACCGAATATACATTTGATATCTAATTTAAAAAACTTACTTCTACAGCGCATTTCAATGTCTTTTTTCCACTAAAACAGTAAGAAAATTGCATTTCCTTTTTCTTGTATATGGGATAATAATCACAGGCCCTAAAAAAATTGTTTAGTATATAAAATCTATATTTATACCATATTAAATATCGACATTTCTATGACTTTTGGCATATGAGTAAGTATTTGTAATACGCTGGATAATCATTTGCTGAGAATAATCCTTTTCTTTTCGACGTTGAATTAAATGGGGCACAGTTTTTACGCATTTCCTCAGTAGGAGGTGGCTCTTTCGGTGGTGGTTGATACTCATGCTTTGATTTCCAGCGAGGCGATTTTGGCCCAAAGTATAATTTGCTATAAATCTGAAAAATATAATAGAAATAATAGTATTCTTAATTTCAAGTGAGCATAAAATATTTTGTATTCAGTCCCTTTCGGGTGTTCTCAGTTGCAATACTATGTACAAACCCTGTGTGTCAAGTCGTAAAAGGCATCACGGTCATTTTCATAGACTCCAGGACCTAAATTGGGCCTTATTTCACCAGCATTGCGTCTCATAAAGGGACTCAAATTAGGACCTTTTGTTGGTAGAACTTCGCGATTTAATGTTGTCCCAAAACACATACGCGGTTGGGCCTTTTTAGTTACAACATATTCAAAATCTAATAAAAATAATAGCCATAAAAAATAAATTGTTGATAAATATCTAATCTGTATCTTATAATTATATATATTGCCCATTACCGCCATAAAATGCCTCGTGCATATTATTTGGGCGCAAAAAACGGCGTCTATATGGACGTTGCATTATTTATGATGAAACTACGAAATATGTATCTTCTACGATTATAGAACAGTAACTGAGGGAGATTAGGCAAGCCTTCCGTGCTTGTGGAAATAGGGAGACAATAAAAAATGTTATAGTACAGCCATTACGTTCCGCACGCTCGTCGAAAATATGGGGTGAGTATGTTTGTATGTGTTTTATATATGAAAAGTATTTTTGATTTAATATTGTTAGCTTAATTGACATTAGCACCATTACTGTTATTTTTATATGGTAACTAATCTAAAATATATTCTCTAAAAAACAGGAGGCAACCGGTCTCAACGCAAATCAGAATAATAAAACTGTACAAGGTACGTCTTGTACGATTGTAAAGTACCTTTCATTTTATTTAGGAATAAACGTTAAAATACAAAACAACACTATTTTTTTTATTTGCTTCCCTCCAAATTTGCGTACAATAATAATGCCTTGAGTCGAAAACATAGATGATAGTAAAGTTTTTAGGTTTATAGTTTTCTAAGAATAAAATCATGGACACCATGTGCTCTTTTGCGAATACAAGGTTTCGTAATTTTGTGATGACATGAAATTGTAAGAAAAACAAGACCAAATGTAAAATTGACGATAATATGATTAATGTATCGTAGTTTTCATAATGTCTTACCTAAAGTTAAATCCCATGCCATTTTATACTAGTCAGAAATGGGATAATAAAAAGTTTCGGAACAGGACTGCAACAGAAAATTAGTTCAGAAAAGTATTTCTAATTTACCTTCCTTAAAAGCTTTAGTTTAGTGGATATACATATACATTTCATACTTTACTCGTAATATTCGATGATAGAGTCCTTATGATAACTGTATCGCGATTGTGTTTTTTATATTTATTGCAGGATCATCAAACATTTTGTCAAATTTATTTAACCTTTATAATTTTATTTTAATATCAAAATGTATTAATATTTCTTATAAAAATACTTAAACAGGCATGCAATTGTATACCCAGAGGTGTTTGCGATACAGTTTGAAAAACCTTATGAAATACTTATACTATTTTTATCTATTTCAAATATTTGAACAGGAAAAAGGTAAACAAAAATATCAAAATCGTTTTAATTGTCAAATACAAGCTGTGTCAAATACAAAATTTTTTCTAGGTTGTTATTTATTTTTTATAAATTACATTTGACCACATTATTTAAAGTGGAATGGACCCTGAAGTTTTGAAAAGTATGCATTGAAAAATTTATGTATTTTTCCTTAAAATCTTTGCTTTTAAATAAAAAAAATATATTAATAAATAAAATTATTAATTTAGTATGTTTATTACAACTAATTTATTTTAATAATAAAAATGTATTTTATTTCTGGTAAATTGTAACGTATGATGATAAACTTTTATTTGTCAATGTCCGTACTTCCTATATGTCCAAACTTGTCTAATTTTGACAGTTCAAAAATCGCGAAGTCGCGGCCCATGCTTGAGTTTTTAAAACATTTTGATTGGACAACTGTTGGACAATGTGATTCGAGAATATTATTGTTTCACAAGTTACAAGTACGAATAATTTGGCAAGAAAAATATATTTTTTTGAGAAGACTGTGTAAGTATTGGTATTTTTTTGTAGTATCATCCTTACCATTTATTAAAAAAGTATACTAATATTAACACAAATACAGCATTTCTTTTTAAAACCTAAGCAAGTATCAGATTACCGATGATCGATGAAGTAACTTTTCTTTAACCATTATGTCATAGCTGTGAATAGAAATTATATCATTTTATGGTCTATTATTCAATTAATATATAATCTCTTATTCAAATTCATAATATATTTTAATGCACAACTTAAATAGGACAAGGACAACGTCGTAATATTTAGCTCAACCTATTCATCTCTGGTAGGTACCTACATATATCTTTAGTTAGTTCTTGTAAGAATTCGTAATAAAATATTTTAATAATATATAAAAGGCATATTATTTAAATATATTAAGTAGGTCTAGTCATACAATATGAAACTTTGTATTTAAAGGAAAAATGAACTAAAATTGTACCACAAACTATACTCATAAAATGAGTTGTATGGGTTGTTTACATTTTACACTACTAGCTGAGATGTGTTGTGAACTTTCTCATAAATTTCATAGTAATTCCTAAATAAAGAGAACCTATAAGACGTATACCTAAATTCTATTTTGTTGAGGGTAGAAATATATAATTATATTTTACAGGGTTCCATAATGACACTCAACACAAAATTGATGCTACCTGTAGCATTAGGTTTTTCAATCGTAACTGTGACAGCATTTGTGGTCTATTATGTCTTTAAAAAAGAAGAGGAAGGTGACAAATCTGTAAAAACATCAAGAGTCAATGTAATTGAATTGCAGGTCCCCAAAAGCATAATTCCTGCTTTAATTGGTAAGTATATATGTTTTTAATATATATATACACATATATTGTGACATGATTGTGAGATATTGTGACTGACTTACTGGGAATATTTGTGACAGGGTTAAATTCCTCGCTGTTTATTACATACAAGTTTTACCAAGTTCTTTTGAATTTGTTTTTTTATAGAAAATGGTACATAAAATAAATTTTAAAAATTGCCTGGAAAATATTTTTTACTACAATGATTGTGAAAATATATAATTAATGATAATCATTTATTTCTGGCATTGAGAAATTACTAGTATTAATTATTTCTATATGCAAAATAATTTTTTATATTTTATTTGTTAATATGAATAAATTTTTTCATATTTTATTAAAAATATTTATGACCGATATTTATTTTTTGAACATACCCACTTAGGTGAATATTAACAAACAGTAACTTAAACACCTTGTTGACTTAGCATATTATGTTCAAGGATACTCCTAAATATTTGAATACATATTGCCTTGCATGGCTGTCATGTAACATAAAACTTCTATTTACAAAAATATTTCATTACATTTAACCTTCGGTTCTTTTAAAAATTGCAATCTAATTAGTACACCTTTTCATAAATAAGGAAAAGTAACACTATTTAATGGAATTGATATAAAGTGTTTTTATATGTAACGAATTACCAACCAAATATTAAAAATATTATTATGTGTTCAGACCTTTGCATTTATAAAGCATGTTGATGACAATGATTGTTGTTAATTATGCCAATGGGGTTTTTTGTATGCAAAGTCTATGTAGTATGATTATGTAACCTTACATGGTTTGTACTTATATATTTCATTAGTTCCTATTCCATTTTCATGGTTGTAAATGTATTGTATATGTTGCTGCCAACTAGCTTAATTACTTGTTCAATTTTAACTAGCGGCCTGAATGATGTTCAGCCAGTTGATCAAACATCTAAGCAAATGACTTGGATGGATGATGTTTTACTTGCCTAGCCTGTTGACTGTTAATATAATTGTTTAAAATTTAAAATTGTAATTGTAAAAAAGTGGTTGTCTGGAAGAAATCGCTCTAAAGCGATAAGGCCGCCAGTTGCTTGTCATTAAATTATGTTTAATATTTTCCTTTTATGTAATGCAACAAAGTGTTAATAAATAAATAATTTTTTCTTCCAACTTTCAATTATAAAATTATAAGTGTTATTTGATATTTGTAGGTCGCAATGGCTCTAATATAAAGGAAATAGAACAGAAGTCCGGTGCGCTTACGCATTTTAAGAAGTTTAGTGACAAAGATTACGATGTATGTATAATCCGTGGTCGAAGCAGTGCAACACAACTTGCCGAAACGATGATACATAACTTTATTAAACAGCAACCAATCATTGTTGCTGATTCAATGGAGGTCCCTGGGTCGATTGTCGGCAGGATTATTGGTAAATTAATTTGTTATCAATTTGAAAAAAAACGTATTATCTCATTAAACTAAATTTAAAGCCACCATAACTCCAAATAGATTTAGAGACTTATTATTGATTTCGTGTTACACAAGAATTCAAAACAAACATGTATACACAGAGGTTACTAAACAATATATGTAGATAAAAGGCCGCCAGTTGCTTTTCATTATATTATGTTTATTTATTTTTTTTCATTTATGTAATGCAACGAAGTGTTAATAAATAAATAAAATATAACAATAAAATTACCTTGTATGGGAAAGTGTGTTTAAAATACACCGTATTTACTGAATTGAATCCCTCTTATTATCAGTATTATTATAAGACCTAAGAAATGAAGCTTGGGTCACTTTCATATCTGAGGTCGTTGGTTCCCAGCGGGTGACGACCTACCTAGGGCTGCACCAATAGACTTTAGTTTCTTTGTGCCCATCTAATACTCGTTCGTACAGGAAAAGAAAACATCAGCACTCAGCTTACAAAGGCGTGTTAGGCACCGATGACTGACCCCCTACTTGCTTAAAAGAAAAATCACGACGCATAACGCGATCTGAGGGTTCTCCCATTGTTTCTCGGCAAAGTATTTTTATTAAAGCCTTTAATGTAATTATTTCAGGCGCTGGTGGTGAAAGTATTAACGAAATAAGCCATACGAGTGGCGCAAAAGTAAAAGTGGAGTCGTCACCTGGTGGGAACACCAACGAACCACGAAAGATATCGTTTAAAGGCTCCAAAGAACAAATTGAGAAGGCTAAGAAACTTGTTGACACAATTGTAAGTATTTACATTAGAACAGGTATGGGCAACTTTTGATATGATAATGGGGCAGTACGTTCATGGGACAGTTAAAAGTACTTAGTGCAGTTAAAGTAGTGATACTTTTTGCGATAGATATGAAAATATCACATGTCTACATGAATTATTGTTATTATAGTACAATTTATTCAAAGTCAAAGTAAAAAATAATTTATTCATATAGGTAACACGATGTACACTTCTAAACGTCAAAAAAGAGAAATGTACAATAAATGAATCTAATTTTACATTTACTGCCAGTTCTCAAATCAAGGACGTAGAATGGAAGAGATGAACTGGCAATAAACTTAAATATTAAAATAAAATGAAATAAAAAAATGGTATATTAATCGTTAAATTTCCAATCACGAAAAAATCGCCGAAATCAATGAGGTTTGAGTTTGGGAACTAATCCATCGATATTTAGGATCATTCCAATGATACAAAGAATTTTCCATATTATTGTCAGTCAGTCGATGTGTTGTTTTATTGCTTTTCATTAATCTGAAAAGAAAAGATCTGTTCGCATAGCTATACCTATGAGATATTCCCATTAAAATCGCCAAGTATTACCATATGACCACAAAGAGTGGATGACAAAGATGGCACAAGATGGGTGTACCTTCTTCTTCCAACTCTCAAAAGGGTTCTTCTGTAGCATTTTATTTATTTATCCTTTATCGCCTTATACAAAAACACACATAACAAAAATAAAAAAAAACAGTTACAAAAGTTATAAGGCAAAGGGCGGCCTTATCGCTTACAAGCGATTTCTTCCAGGCAACCCTAATGAGATACAACGTTAAAGAAACATCATCAGAGGGTAGAGTACAAAAAATGAAAAACAATTAGGGGCCGTTCATAAACTACGTTCGCATACAAGGGGGGGGGAGGGGTCTGGCCGAGTGTGACAAGGGGGGGGGGGGGGGGGGTATAGGGCAGCGTGACGTTCGCCGTTTATTACATGACATGAGCGCTCACAACGGGTTTTCTTTTTTTCCAATACTTGAGAGAGTAACGTTTCCACGTACCCTGCGCTCTCGATTCAGTAACAAATGAAAATACTATTTCTCTAGAATTTATCATACTCAGTAGGGGGGGGGGGGGTCTTAGTTTTTGTGACGAAATATTTCTAGGGGGGGTCACAAAAAGTGTGACACAGCGTGACAATGGGGGGGGGGGGGTGGGGGTCAAAAAAAGCTGATTTCAGTGTGACGTATTTTATGAACGGCCCCTTAACAAAAAAAAAATACTTAAAACAAACGTTAACCCATTAAGTGCGTGAGAAGATCCAGACGTGCATCAGGTTCTGGGGAGTAATTAGACTCAAAGTTATCAGCAAATATTTCTGCTATCATTGATGGCTCAACAACAAGTTCATCTGACTCATTTTTTAAAACCAATGGGATTCCTGTTATAGAGCTGAATTGATTTTAATGTATGCATAAAAAGATTTGCATTAATGAAGGTAACCATCAAATAACTATCGACCCTGGGATTATCACGTTCAAAATCTTTAATAACAACAGATAAATAACCTCTATACGACATATATTTACAGGTGGCCCAAGAGAAGTGTAGACGGGAGGTGGAGCAAGCCAAACGACCCCGCTTGCCCCTCGTCAGTCCAACTCCCCTGGCCACGCCCGAAACAGGTGAACGCACACCCGCCAAGCATGTCCGCTATAAGACGCCTGGTAAGATAACAGCATGCTTTTGTGTTCAGCAGATCCGTATACGTAGAATACACCTGAATACCAGGCAATAAGGTTGCCTTTATACAATTATAAGTAAGGTTTTTTTTAATTCTTATACATTATCTACGTAATAGTCACTACACTCCCGCAAAGCATTCAATATTATAGATACACTAGCTGACCCGGCAAACGTTGTTTTGCCATGTTTTGTGCCAAAAAATTAAAGTTTATAATTAACAAAAAAAACATAAGGGATGATTGTAGAGGGGTGAAAATTTAGGGTTGCATGTATCGTAAAAAAATATAAACGAAAAATTTTGTCTAAAAAATAAATAAAAAAATTTAGGGGTGGACCACCCTTAACATTTAGGGGGATGAAAAATAGATGTTGTTCGATTCTCAGACCTACCCAATACGCACACAAAATTTCATGAGAATCGGTCGAGCCGCTTCGGAGGAGTTCGGTTACTAACCCCGTGACACAAGAATTTTATATATTAGAGATAATAATTTATTAATAATTAATATATAGAAATATATTTTTAAACCAAATTCCAAAGATTGCCTTTAAAACTGCACTCTTTCATTTTCATTTTTCCACTGCAAAGAGCATAATCAGAGCCTATAGAAGTTTTGTTACGTTTCGCGGTTAAATGTACTAAGGCCTTGCCAGAAACTATATATATATATACTAGCAAACTCAGAGGTTACATTACCTAGTAAACTATTCGGTAGGAGAACTTATGTGAATAGCTTATGTGACATGTAGTTGGTACTTTTAACTTGAAATAATTAATTATATTTGCATAAGTTTTTTTGGTAATTACTGGCACCGCATGAGATTTTTGTGTGTTGTGTCGTCCTCACGTATTTTATTCAGCGCATCACTGGGATAGTCATGGTTCATGTGTGGCGGGCTTTGTATTGTTTGAGGAAATTTGTTCGGGTAGTGATAGAAAAATCATAATAAAAAATTGTTTGTTTACGTTTTTTCACTATGGATGGTTATTGTGTGTGGGGGAAATTGTGTTTTGTTTGGTTGTGTGTCACGGTAAAATGTTTTCCAGATCGTTTCTATATAGGTTTTAATGAATAATTAGAAGTAGAAGTTTCTATGACGATTTATAATATACAAATATCGGTTTCGGGAAGTAAACTTTTCAATTACCATAATCATATACGCGAATCAATTTCAAACCTAGTTACTCTTAGAAGTTTAACAAAAAATCAGTGGTGTTACAACCAATTATGGTCTAGGCATCAGATTTCTTAATCTGTTTCATGATCTTTTGTCAATCTAATAGGCAATCCACCTACTTGCCTCCTGTGCCTAACACAAGCCGACGACTTGGGTCTAAGGCAAGCCGGTTAAATGAAAGAAAGTCCATTGGTTTACAGTCGGGGTTCGAACCTACGACCTAAAGCATGAGAGTCACACGCTGAAACCATTAGGACAACACTGCTCAATGCACGATTCGTTTTATACAGGCCCTAAAAAATTTTTTATACGAACTGATAGATGAAGATTCAATGTGTTTTGTCTTTATCAGACTCGTTCAAACGCAGTTAAGAAAGCGTGACAAAACATTCTGCTTCTACTTTCAGAACCCCCTGGTCCATCGATCGAGGTGTACGTGTCAGCGATCTCTTCACCTTCGCGATTTTGGGTGCAATTCGTCGGCCCCCAAGTCGCTCAACTTGATGATTTGGTCGCACATATGACTGAATACTACAGCAATAAGGATAATCGTAGTGCTCATGCGGTAAGACACGCCTTAAACATGGACTAAAGTACCGTAACCATGGTTACGACTCTTTTTATTAATATATAAATTTGGGTTTTTTAACTGTAATGGTAAAAGGCGTGATACCTTAAAATCGGAGAGGATTTTGATCTTGATGCCTCTGATACTCCCACTATAGGAGAGCACTAAGCAAATATTAATTGGTATCTTATTTGCTCAACGATGGCTCTAAAGCATTCGAAAGGTTTTTTTTACATTATCTGTAATTTGATGTACATATTTTTTAGATGTATAGCTACATTCTTAATAAATAAGAGAAAATATGACTTTAATTTTACACAAAAACACAATAAATAACATAATTTCTTGAATCTAAAAAAATAATAATTGGTAAAACGATATTTCTTTCAATCAATCAATCAAAATTCATTTATTCAGTCCAGATGCGACCTAAGGCATGCTTATGAATGTCAAAAACGTTTACAAAATTCGCGAAAGAGCAGAACTACGCCATCCGTTCGCAAGACTACCAGGAGGTCTTGTTCTGAGAAGAACGGGCAAGAAACTCACCAAGTTTTATCCTCCCTTTACATACAATAATTCAAAAGAAAATGTCATGAACCACAACACACTTTGCGAATAGCAATCTCGTCAATGTGTTGCTAGAAAGAGATGTTTCTTGTATAGTTTTTATGTTAAATATATTACAATAAGATATTGTGCAATTTCAGTTAAAGTCAGTATCGGTGGGTCAAGTGGTGGCAGCGGTGTTTCGTCATGATGGTCGTTGGTACCGAGCCCGCATCGACGATATCCGACCGAACGAATTCGACGCCACACAACAGGTATATACATAATAAATAAATATACAGTCAGACATTTTGAAATTACTAAGAGTTCAAGTAGAGTTTGATTAAAATTTATTTATTATCATAATTATTTCTATATTAATTAAATACAATTCACATTTTTCTATTGGAAAATAGGTCCGTCCGACTTTAGTATTATTGTTCAAAGAATTTTCGGTAGTGAGAGCTGCGAAGTAGTGTTGATTCGTGGTTAAACACAATTTTTAAATAACCGTAATTAACATTATTTTTATTCAAAAAAACAAGTGTCGGCTATCTATACTGTTTTTTTTCTATTAGATGACTCGACAAAACAATTTAATAAAGTTGGTTTTTATGATGGTAAATATGTTAAATTTAAAGCTAAAAGTTACCATTTTTGTGTTGTAAAGTATTGGAAAGTCGAAAATACTATTAACAATAACGCATTCAATCCCCACCCCGCATCGTAAGATTTTACCCCCCCCCCCCAACGTACAAATTCGTACGTACAAATTTTGCTAGCCAAAAATCTTACTAAAATATTATTATTTATGAACGAGTACAATAGAATATTTCTTCCTTTAATAAAAAAAAACATGTAATTAATGAAGCCGTAATTTGACAGGTAGCTGACGTGTTCTACTTGGACTATGGAGACAGTGAGTACGTCGCAACGCATGAGTTGTGTGAGCTGAGAGCTGATCTTCTTAGACTACGATTTCAGGTATTTATTTTATTTTATTTTTATTTTTTATTTTTATTTATTTAAGTATTCCTACAGCTAATACATTAAACAATTACCAAACAATTACATTACACACAAAAGCCAAAACGGAATACACATATAAACAGAAACATAACATAACAGTTTTACAAAGCACAGATTCGAGATCGGTAAATCAAAACATATATTCAACATGAAACAACAAACAAAGCCATTATTGGTAAATGTTACCTGAATTTTTTAAAATATTTTTTTAAGAATTTTTTAGTCACATTAAATATATCGATTTGCTGGTAATTTATGTTGTAATCTGTAGTTATGCGATACATAACCGAGTTTCGTAAATAGTTGGTCTTAGAACGAGGAATTTCGAATAATTGGATTTGCCTTGTATTGGGTGATGAAGGGGTCTTAAATAGTAAAAGCGATAACAAGTCAGGGCAGTCAATAAAACCATTGCAAATAGCATGTAAAAATATAAGGTCGCATTGTTTATGTCTACATTCAAGGGATTCAATACCAAAGTACTTGCAGGAATCCAAGTAGCTACTAAACTTTTGGAAATCCTTAAAACTTAAAAACTTAAGGAACTTTTTTTGAATGTCTGTATAATTTGTCATTACATTTATATGTATTAGATGACAGGATGAATGAAATGTATTGACTTCATTTTCATTATCATTGTCAACAAATTAAATTCTGTTTTTTCTGTTTATTGTTATTGTTTTGTTTAACACTAAAAATTTTTGAAATGTTTAGGTACCTTCTTGTTATATATATTTATATAAAATGAACTATTTGTGAAGATTTATAAGTGGCCCATGTTGTTATGTATATATTCATCTATTTTTATATTGTGCTGTGAATCTTCTTATGAATAAATAAATAAAAAAATAGTTATATATACAAAAAGATTTACAAAAGGGAACAAACAAACAAAAAGTATTCAATACATTTAACGAATTGTGATTAATTAATAAATTTTTAACTCGGCCTTTTTGGTTGTGTTGTGTGATGGTGCAAAAGTGTGGGTATGTACGTGATGGTGGTAGTTAAACTATATTACTTACATGGCTAACTTGGGGATAACATACGTTATTAAAAAAAAAAATTCATGATTTTTTTAAATTTGATGAAAAATATACCCGCGTTTCAGGCGATGGAATGTTTCCTGGCGGGAGTCAAACCAGCTTCCATGGAGAAGGAGGAACCGAAACCTGGAGACTATCCGAAGTGGCACCCACAAGCGGTCGAGCGATTTGAGGAACTCTCGCAGGTTATATATTTATTTATTATTTTTTAGGCAATAACAATACACATACAGACAAAAAAATCTTATCAGAGAACATTACATATAACTTAATATGTTAGTATCTTAATATGAAGTATTTCCGAAACAATTCGACTCAGGGTACTTCAAGAAAAGTCGTTCCAATTCTTAAAAAGTCGGCAACGCACTCGCGAGCCCTCTGGCATTGAGTGTCCATGGGCGGCGGTATCACTTAACATCAGATGAGCCTATTGCCCGTTTGCCCCCTATTCTATAAAAAATAATAATCTATTTATTTGTATTTTTTTAAATATTATTAAGTGACTAAAGTAAAAGTAATTCCAACACGCCGTAAAGTATAAGTTACAATCGAATATTCTTAAATATAGGGAAACCGAAATAAATAATATAATAATCATGAGATATGTACACAGATTTATTTATGTATAACGTTTTAAAGGTCGCACGTTGGAAGGCATTACAATCAAAGACGTGTACGTATAAGCGTACGTCTACGCTTCGCGGAGACTTGTATAAGGAGATACCAGGGATTAAGCTATATGACGTCACTGATGGTAATTTTGATATTTTTTTTAAATACATGTATTGGTTTTGTTTTTTATAAGGAAACTAGCGGATCGGACAGACGTTGTCCTGTCTACACGTCTTTAATTTGAAAATTTCAAACTTTTTTTAATAAGCTAAAAGATTCTGGACCATTTTGATGAAAATTATTATTCGAATGTTATGACAATATCTAACGATCCAGCACATGGTCTACAATAACACAATGATAACAAAACTTTTTTTTAATTTGATCGCAGCGTAACTGTCGGGACAGACTAAAAATTAAAATTAAAATTCGAATATTATTTAAAATTTGACACTGCGATGGTAGCGCCGTCTGTCGGATCCAATGTAAAACATTCCAAAATCAACAACAACTAATAAATTGAAAATTAATTAAAAAAACATTGTCCAGCGGACAAAATTGTGAATCTAAACCATTCCCAGATCCCCTTGAACACACACAAAAAATTTCATCAAAATTGGTCCAGTCGTTTAGGAGGAGTTCAGTCACATACACACGCACACAAGAAATATATATATTAAGATTTATCTTAAATAAATTAAAATAAATAATAAAATATTATTTCACATTTTGTGGTCTCTAAAGAAATATAAACTTTATCTTGTACTATAATCTTCAAGTGTTTTCAGCAAAAATAATAAAAATATTGAAATGGACTTTACAGAAGGATCAGTGGATATAGGTGAAACATTGATAGCCGAAGGATGGGCTGTCGCCACAACCTCGGGGACATCTACGCCTCACCACATCCACTCGCCCCTTACACCTTTTGGGGACTTATCCAACTCCAGGTATGCGATTATCAATCTTGATAAAAACAAAATCTAAATATTACTAAAAATTTTTTTTAATTTTAACCATCTGCAATCAGACACTTTTATCAGATGATTTTGGAAATTATGTAGTGCAAATCAAATCATATAAATTCTAGAAAAAAAAAATATTTGGGAAGTCTTCTTGACTAAAAATTTTTATATGTACCTCTTTATATATATATATATATATATATATATTACCTATTCGCTTGTTTTAAGAGGAAGGTGATTAAATTTTTAAATGCAAGGTGCTTTTGTAGCGTGGACGCAGGCGAGTAGAGTCGTAGATCATAAATTTAACAACACTTAGGGTCCTTCAAGAAAAGTGCTTATCATTTCTTAAAAGGCCGGCAACGCACTCGCGAGCCCTCTAGCATTGAGATGACGGGCGGCGGTATCACTTAACATCAGGTGAGTCTCCTGCCCGTTTGCCCCCTGTTCTATAAAAAAAAATCTGAGATCAGACCGTGACAGTCGATAGATCTCCTATCTGCATCCCAATAACCAAATGACAATCCATTTCTGAATTAAGATTGTTTTCAAACTTGTGGATTAATTATTGGGTTCGGGCGTTAGAGCATATAGTAATCGATCACTTTTGTTTTTAATTTCATGTATATTTGTTATTTTAAGTACACTTCTTTCAATAGTTTTCTGGCAATATTAGTTTTGGTTTTTATTTAAGTCCACGTTTGTAATATGTGAGAGTAGGTATAAGGGTTCAATGGACCCACTGAATAATTGACTGAAATTAATTGACAGGGTCCTAGGAATGCTCAACCCACGCGCTGCCTCGATGCCCAAAGACCACAAAGATGATAGAGAAATGTCACCCATCACACCAGATTCTCTTATAAGTAATTTTCTAATATACTAGTATATGTATTAAGGTTAAGGTTAGAATAACATTATTTCTCATATGAATTATGTACAAAAATTCGCTTACTGAGAAAACATTATAAACTAAGATTAATAATCTTATATCTTTAAACGAGCAATTCTTGTATATATATATATATATATATATGTAATTGGAATCTCGGAATCGGCTCCAACGATTTTAATAAAATTTAGTATACGGAGGGTTTCGGGGGCGATAAATCGATCTAGCTAGGAATAATTTCTAGAAATTTTCATTTTATTCGTGTTCTATGACACTTGATTTTTTTCTTTAAATTAATAACTTTAAAAAAACCAGTTCAATTTTTTTTCTTATTCTTTCGGTAAGATCGAAAAATATTATTCATATTTCATCATTTTATTAGTTTGTAATTCGTACTTAAATATAATTTACAAAAAACACGATTTATAAAAATAAAAAAATACCAAGCAAAGCTCATCATCCAGGTCCTTATTATTAGAACGCACAGATGTAGGTACTTATATAAAATTTACAAAACAAAAACAGCAACAGAAATGTAGGTAGACATAATAAACTCGACAGTCAACCAAGCAAAAACATAGATGTTCGGATTGGATTTATTACTAGATGTGGCATTGATGGCATAGTCTGATATAAAAGGTTTATGTTAATTACTTTTTATATGTTAATAAGACTATTTTATTTTTAGTTTATTGTTATATTTAGATATTTTAGGTAAATACATTTATATGATTTTCATAAAACATTTAAATATATATGATATAATTAAATATAAATAATCAAATATAAGATCAATATTAGAATCTTTTATATTTTTAGATAACACAACATCGAAATCGGTGTCCGGCGGACTAGAGGCAGCGGATAAAGTGAAGTCAGTCTCAAACTTCGATCTCTCTTACGAGTCAAGTATGCCGACCCCTACTAACGGTTCTCACGAGCTTCTCGAAAGCGAGCGTCGGATCGAGAATGAAACCCCAAAGGGCAACTTTAGGAACGATATTAAAGCGAATATGAATCGAATAGACTCGCATCATAGTAATTTAGACAGTCTTGGGAGACATGATAAGTCATAGAGTGTTTGTGTCATTTCATAGAATAATCGTAACCACGATATACGAAAGAAAACTTACTGATATATTTATATTTTCTGAACATTTTCAATAAAAAGTGTACAGCAACCCTCGTATAACACGGTAGGTTCCGCGTTATAGAAAACGTCTTGTATGAGTGTTCTCGCATAACGCGCTAGTACCTTTTCAAAGGTGGGACTATCAAAAAATTTAATACATAATGTTCAGCGCATAAATGTGTACATTCAAATCAATATTTGTTTAAATGTAATGTGTGCGGTAACCGGTGTTTTTTTACTATCGAACTGTGACGTAATAGTTGTCAACATATTTTCTTAATTGACTTTAAATCCCACGACATTTTTCTCATACAGACTATTTTGATTGTATAATTCGAGTTTCAATAGTACGTGATAAGTGGTTACGAATTACAGTACAAATATAGGTGCTAATTTAATATAATATAAGCAATATTTTCATTTAAATGCTCTTACGAAAGTATTTTTGTATTCAAAATTATATTACGTTGTATCGTATTACAAAACAATTTAAGTGATAAACTTATGAAATATCTCAGTGACAGTAAACTTAATCTGTTTTTTGTAAATATATCGTAATATTACCCCCATTTATAAATTAAGTCAGTCTTAATTATCTATTTAAAAACAGCACATTTCTGTAATATTAGTATATTCGAACAACACTAAACACTTAAATAAAATTAAACAGTGGCGTGCAAAGAGGAGGGGCGGGCGGCAACTTTGGGGTCAACTTTAAGAACAATATACAAACAAAAGAAAATCGCTATAAAAAATTTCTTTTTCAGGGATTCCTCCACTAGCACTAGCTCAGGTAGGGGATTCCCGCAAAAGAGCCTGATGTTGTCTTGGGGGATTCCCCGTCCCATACTCGCTATCTTTTAATAATTGATCCATGTCCTTTGTCATATAAAATTAATTGATTTTTACTCTCGATGGGGTGACACCAACAACCGCACTGGGTGCCACCCAAGGTTTCACTCCAGACTTGGAGCCGAGAGACGGAATCTCCGGAGTGAACAATGGACCACGTCTTCCTCGGTAATGGCGGTTTTAAACCTCAACTCTGATTGCTTTTAGTAAAAAAATCACGATTATACACATTTATTTTATAAGCGCCTTTAAGTAAATTAGCATTAACTTAATATCTATTGGTTAAGTAGGCGAGCGATTGTGATCCGAAAAATTTGGTTTCCGCCGTGATTTGATGAAGTGTGAAAGTGCTTTAGTTGTGTTAAGATTGATTTATTTATACAAATGGGTACGTTTCCGATTTTTTATATTATGTCCCTAAAAATAAACCATATTTCACTACATTAAAAAGTGTCGTATATTGCAGCATAAACAGTGTAACTGATTTAGTTTAATATGAAAAAAAAAAAACATTCTAGTTGATGTTGTATTTTAGTCTTAAGTCATCTCGCAAGTACATAACGCTTGTTACATACTAACATCCCACCTAGTTATTCTGATATCTGTAAACTTGACTATCTACTTCAAAAGTAGTTATAAAATGTCTAATATAAATAAATTTAATAACTACAGTCTGAACATTTATTCAATTTTTTATTCAGTTTCATGAGTCAGTGCATTTAAAATCATTTAAAGTGTAAATAAATCTTACAAATGGACAAAAACATAGAGACTTTTTAAGTACAGTCGAACGCAATAGGTTTTTTTTAACTTACAATAAAATATGAGATCGGAAGGGGTCGCTAATGTAACTTGTAAACTTGATAAGACGGATATCCGTGATCATTCTATCGAAAATAATAAGACATTTACAGTCAAGTTTATAGTTATTAGCACCCGAGCATAAAGCACAACCTAGCTCCTAACAATGATCTGTGATTGTTTAGATAGATTAGTTTGTATTTGTAGATAATAAAATTTTGAAACATATTTTTTTTAATTGGGCCATTTCGAAATTCCTAACTTCAATTTATTTTTAAATATGTATTTCTCATTTCCATTCATTAAGGATTAATTTTACATCTCCATTTTATTTGGCAGTTCATGTTAATTGTCAATTATTAAACTTAGCTGAAGTACGCTAAAGGTGAGAACATACTAAACACCAAGTCTCACTCCTGTCCCGTCAAAAACGTATTGGATTTTTTTAGTTATCTGATTTCTGCATATCATTTTAAAAGAACGGTAATCATGGTTACAAATATCCTACAGCTGGTAAAGTATAGAAAATTGTCAAAATGACAATTGGTGGACTTTCACATAAGTTTTTTTTTATCACGAGTGTTGTTAGCATAATCGCGTCACGCTAGTGATATAATACTATTAGTATTCATACAAGAACATCCAAATTGGTCAAGAATTTTATTAGATATATTTGTATAGTACCTACACAAAAGATACCGAGTCAAAAGTGATAAAAAAAAACAAAGTTTTCTTTCTTTTATACAATAAAACTTCTAACTGAATTTATTTAAATTTCGCCACTTGTCCCTTATTATATATTATTATGTAAGCTGTATGTAGATTTTATTAGGTAGAATTAATAAATATCATCCTTAGATAAGCTCGAATATATGTGACGTTTTTTAATGTTTCGTATTAAATGTGTTTTACAAAAATCTTGTTTATTTCCTTAACCTCTTTTCATGACAGCGTTATCATAATTTGATAGTACTGGAATATTTAAAATAATTTGTATGCAGAACAGAAGCAAACTAGTTTCACAGATTATGTTTCTTTAGATAATTAATCAGCTGTCTGTAAAGTCCTATGAGACATTTGTGTGTTTTACAGATACTATCAGCCCGTATGTACTTTGTAAGGGCTCAGTTGTCAAACTGTAACAATTTTTGTTTTTAATAATTGAGTTCCCTTGAAATAAAATACGCGAAATACGTAAGTTTTATTTGTAATTTTAAGTTTAGCGCTTCTTATATCTAAATTACTTTTTTATTTCTACTAAAAAGTAAGCTTTCTACAGTAAAATCTACTAGTTTAACTGATACGGCGAATTCTAAAAGTAGTTCTCTCGGTCGTAAATTACCATCGCACTAACCATGAAGATAAAATCAAAGTCTTTTGTATACCTGTAATTATTTGATTCCGCAAACAATAGTTTCGTAACCGTCACGGTGGTAGCAGCTCTCTCTGATTTGAAATGCTATTCTAATGAGCGACGACCCGTTAAGATGCTAAGCTAATGAACAAGATTTCTAGATAAGAAAGAGATGACACAACCTTTGTCTCTCAAATAATCTCTTAAATAGCAAGATTTAAAAATAATTTCAAATTATTAGTGACGTTATAACCTACACAAATTTAAATTATTTTGAGAATTGGCTTTATAAAATCAAATTATACATTCCTAATTTCAAAAACCCGCCAAAAGGCCCTAGGCAAGATGGCGTCGTATGTGTTCTATGATTTCGAACAAAATTAGGATTATACAAGCGAATAAATATTATTAAGATTCGACATCTTTAATTCAACTTTGATTATTTTGTTACATGACTAATGTATAAAAAATACCAATATTTTAATTACTTTTTTTTGGATCAATAAATGAACTTATATAAATAGTTATTATACAGATTACTATAAATAATACTTAATTACTACTGTCAAATATTATTTTGTTACTTAGTCCTAAAGATCTTAATCACTTTCTAGACTTCACAAAGAAATACATAATTTGCTTTGTGAAGTATGCGTAAATAAAAAAATATTTTCCATACCTTTGGTTTAATTTATGTATCACATGATTTATACTTTTATATTCAACCTATGTACCCGAAGCTGAAACGTAAGCGTTAAGCACACAGCGTCGCTTTGTTGTTTGTTTGAATTTATTAAATATATTACTAGGTAAACCAAAATGAGTTTACAGAAATGTTTTTAATTTTCGACCAGAGACGTTTTTATCAAGCGTAAACTTTGTTTATGACAGGAGATGGTCAATCACATATTTGAATATACATTGTAATTTGCATAATGTAATCGTTTTCAGGAAGTTAAAACAAATTCAGACTGTTTCAGTGAAAGTGTACAGTAGTGGTACAGTTTTCAGGAAACCTATTTTAAGGCGTTGTCAGGGCTAGTTATACCTCTTCGATGAAGGAATATTCTAGAGTGAACTTTGTAGGTTCGTCTCGAAAAACGTCTCTCCTGGTGGTAACTCTTTAGTCATCCCATGTATGGAACAATATGATATTGCGAACATAAATAATAAAGACCAGTAAAGATATAAAAGCTGAAGCACTAAACCCGGTGAGACTTTTATAACGTACACCTTAAGCGAAAATGTCAAATTGGACTTAACTTCACCAATTGGAGAGTAATGGACGATAAAAACAACGACACAATACTAAAAATTCAAATTATTTGCCAATTTGTACAACAATAGATATTAATAGAAAATCGAAATTTCTTCAAATAATACGAAACGTCGCGTCCGGATAATAATTGTTGATTCGTTTAATTTAAATATAATACTTGTTTAATAAAAGTCTAAATTATATATTTTTTGCAATAAAAACTTATTGTAACCGTAACAGCTGTGAACAGTTGTAACTAATTGCAATCATTTCCGGTTACGAAGTTTCGTTTGCTTTCTTTTTTCTCATTATTCATGTTTTATAGCTGTTTACGCTTCTGTAAACTTAACTATTCATTATGTATTCAAACATATGTCGTAGTAAATATATTTAAAGATGAAATGTCGTGATTTTGATAAACATTGTTTCACAAAACACATGTTTTTGTTGTGCATTTGAATCATTCTTTTGCTATTAAAATCCTGCATTGTCCCTGATGAGTTATAAAATATTTTTAAATTAGGAAGCCCTATGAAAACTTCTACAAGACACACTAATACCCAAACTGTGCAAATAATAACAATTATTTATATCGCATACGCTGCATAGACAATTGACAAAAGAGCAAAGTGATGTACTATAGTTTTATAGAAAACCTTTTTTAAAAGAGTTACCATATTTTTATTACTTTTAAAAATATATTATTAGGTAAACCAAAATAAGTTTAATTAGCATATTCAGCTAGGTCTGACGGCTAGTGTTATAATAATAATTATATTACTTAAAATAATAGTAATTTTAAATAAAAATATATCTTTTAAGACTGTGCTGTGATGTCCGTAAAACTAGAAAATATGTAAATAAAGAAAACTACGCAAATATTCTGTTTATTCAAGTTACTTTACGCGTATTATCTTTCTTTCTATTATTTTTCACAATTTACAATGCTGAGGCATTGCTTAAGATTATTCTAGTCTAATTAGATATTTAACAACCATATTTTTTAAAATTGAATACGTTCACTATGTGGTTAGGTAAATGAATTCACATGAACTTACGACAAGACCGCTAAAATTCTATACAAAGTGGTTTTCTTGTATAAGACTTACCAAAGAATGAATTCAATTTTAATAATAATAATAATTTATTCATTACACGAATATGGTACAAAATATCAAGGTGGTACAATTGTCAGTCGTTCGCATATTCTGCCACACACAGTGGCGTTTATTTTAAATTATCAATATTTTATGTTTACAAATTATTTATTTAGGCCAATTAATTACGTAAACAGCAGTTAAAAAGAAACATAATGGCAATTTAAATATACCTATATATATATTTATTAATTAAATTTGTAATGTATGTGAGACAACTAAAACGTCACCATATTCTAGAGCTAGAAGACCGGCAGTAGCTCTAGGCAGAAGATGAGTAGATGCTTCCACTGGGAAGACACTTCACATGACAGCACCAAAGAACAAATTCGCTCATAGCCTTAAGGCTGATTGCTAATTACCGCAGAGAAAAAAATATTAAATTTGCAATAGAATTAACTTTGCTATGTAAAAACTGGAAACCCTGACGCATGCTTCTTTTTACTAACCAGGAAAAAGATTTAGCACATTTTTATTTTATAAATTACACATAAATACAACATAAACTTTAATAAAGATTATCTTTACAGTGAAACAGAAACCCAGTGATCTCAGTTACTCTAGACTTTCACAATTACTAAACTGGATTCAGTAACATTGGGCTTGTTCATCAAGTAACTAAGGAAATCCACACCATTTTAGTTCAAAGTATTTTACTTATAATTAGGCTAATTATTTCTTCATATATTTACCAATGCCACGACCTATATGCCTAGAACTTATCTCAGATAAGGTTCAATCTGTGAATTAGTGAGGTCTAACGCCCACCACCCAATATTTTTTTTCACCGATTTTTATCCCAGCTTCGCACGTACAAGAATAACCATGGGGACAAAGAAAAGTATCCCCAGCCGCGGGCCCTGAGGCAACACATAAGATGTAATCCTAAATAGTTTTAAAGGCTAAATGTATATATACATATATGAATATATTATAAATATAGCTTATCATATGTAATTTTTTTTACGTTGGACAATAGGTATTTATGGAATATAAGATACAGGTTTAAAAACATTAACTAACAAATAACTAAAATATATGATTAAAAGGAGTCCCTTTAGGTAAGGTTCTGAAGATACTGGCAGCGTCCCCCCTTTGAATAGCTAGACTAATTCTTTGTCCGAGGTAGCTGCCAGATCTTCGGTCTCCTAATGCGGTCTCCTTTCGGACTAAACTTTTGATATTTCCTTAAAAATCCTTATAGCGCTAGGATCCCAGGAACCAAGGGTCTCGACACCGAATGGTACAAAATCATTAAACCACATGTATTTAGTGTTGCCTGGAAGAAATCGCTCGAAAGCGAAAAGGCCGCCAGTTTATATAGTTTTTCCTTTTCATTTGATTATATTTAATTTTTATATTGTAATGTAACGAAGTGTTAATAAATAAATAAATAAATGTATATTACATGTATGTACATGTTATATAACTTTTCTTTTAATTCTGACATGATTTAATAACTCAAGTAGGCTTTTTAACTATTAGACGTCAATAGATTTATAACATAGGTACCAAATAATTGTAATAATGTAATTGAAACTAGATTAATGTAGATTTAAATTTTAAAGTGTTGAAGGTAATTACTTTCATTTCTTAGTAAACTTGCTTGTGAGTTTTTTTAATTATCTGCTTCGTTGATTGCGACAATTATTATGTAATCGCACCACCATCGAATAAAATAAATAATTGCGGAAGTTGCAATATGCGGTAACTTGGAAAACTCTTGCGGTATAAGAAAAAGTATTTGTTACTAAATACTATGGAAACATTTAGCTCAACGCGAGACGTTTTGTATATTTTATTCGTTGATATTTGTTACAGACTGCGGAAATATTAGATTATATAGATTTATTAGTACTAGCGGACCCGACAGACGATGGGATGGATATTGAACAAAGTATGAAAATACCAACTGCAGTGCTATCTGCCGGGCTGATTAGTAAATCTAAACCTTCCAGGACTCCACGCAAACGTATACAAAAAATAAACATTAATTGATCCCGCAGTTTAAGAGGAGTTCAGTGCCATACACACGTACATTAGAATTATATGTATAAATGCAAGCTATCCTATCTTTTAAGTTCAAACTGCAAACTGCAAATTTGATTGAAATCGGTTAAGTAGTTTAGGAGTCCAAGGCAGACAAACGTTACGGGTAATTTATACATATTAAGATTAGGACCTACCCCACATTCATTAAAATAATAATAATGATGAGAGCATAGACGACCGAAACGGACAGCGAGTAGTGTCAAAAAACATGGGACAGGTTAAAATAGATGAAGCTAGTAGAGAACTTTGACATGAATGGTAAACGGTCGTATGAATACATTATAAATTTATAACGTCGAAACTCATTAATTTATGGATTGATATCTTTGAATAATTTTGTCTGAATACAGACTATAAATCATAAATATACAAATAAACTGGCAACACAGTACGAAATTTCTTTTATTTTTATAAAAATTTCCTTTATTAAGTTTTCGATTTATAAACTTTCTGAAACTTAAAATATGGGTAATTAACCTTTAGGTTAAACAGTATTTTATTCAAAAGCAAGTGTTAAATGTTTCATATAGACCATATTCGGATAATATGTAAATTCCTTTCGCAAAACATTTCTGCGTTAAGTGAATGTCAAAAAGAATGGCTGCGACCTTGAATAAAAAATCAAAGTTTATTTAGAGTACATTAATTTGAAATGAGATCAATTAATTTTATTAATTTTATGTTAATTAGTCTAGCTTGTCAACAGTAAATACCTTATTTTAATACTTAGTTAAGTCTTATTAGTGAAGCACTCATTCGTCTTTTTCTTTCCCATTTAATCCACGCCGAGTTAGTAAGAGACACGTAAATAAAACTGATTTAGATGATAATTACGAAAGTTTTAATTAGAATACCCGCTTTGTAAGAATTTCATATAAGATTAACAAAAGAATAAGCAATATGTGAACTGCAAGTTTCAAAAGTTATAAGCGATATCATTTTAGCGTCTGTAAGCAAATGTAATATGTATTACAATTCAAATTCAGTTCGCTAAACTTTTTCACGGAGTTGAAAACAAGAAAGAGGTTTTACAATTTGATGTGTATGTTTTTTTATCCTTTGCAATTATTTTTGACAGATACTGTTTCCTGGTATACGTCTGACCTATAACAATAAAATATGCAGTCACTTACCTCGGCATTATGTGTTCTGCATATCATCTGTGAATGTATAATATTAATTGTTGTGTAAGTATTTGATAATGTTACCGGAACTTATGTGGTATAAGGTCACTTTCGATTCTTTGAACCCACGGCCTATTGCCAAGCCGTAGGTTCTATTGTTAACTTTCGGCCTACGGCGGCCTATTTCATTACCTACATTGATTGCAAAGTTAAAAAGGTATAATCACCGGATTTGACCCAAACCATTTAGGCTAATTTGTTCGAATTATACAATATAAAAATTATTTTGGAGCTAATAAAAACCAAAACTTAACTATTATTATATTAAAAGCAAAACTAAACTATAACTGTTTCGAATATTTTTTTATGTTGTTCTATATAACCATTAACAATAACACAATGCATATGCGTTTGTTATTATGATCCTGGGGTGGTGTCTGTACGATTAAAGGTACAAAAAGTAGATCAGTCGAGTCAAGAGAAAGTGAAACTTGGTTGGCCAGAGGTTGATATAAGATTGTACTGCGGTGCGCCGGCGCAGTCGAGAAAGCCCCTCGGACGCCGCTTGTCACGCCATACACCATGGTCAGTTATAGTGATTATCAATGTGTTTGAATTTAATGGATTATTTTACGATTTATCATGTTTAAAAATCGTAAAAACTCCATTGAATTCAATGTGTTTCTTGTGCTGTGTTTTCTGTGCTATTTCTTTCTTCTTCTTTTATAAGTATTACCTAGAGACGTATGTATATACTTCTTTCTTATGCTTTTTCTATCGCTTTAGTTATTAAGATTATCTATATATTTTCCTTATCGGACGTGGTAAAATTCGGTCACCAAGAAAATCTAAATTTAATTTCTGTTATATTCAGGCCTTATTTGTTTTATTCATACAAAATTAACTAGTCTTGTAATGTTTTAACTAGAGTTTTCTTTTGTTAAATTTCAATTTTATCAAATTGTTTTTACGCTGTGATGAAAAGAGACAGTCTTCGTGAGGTCTTTACGTGTATTATTTCGCTTTTTTGAAATTATTTTATTTTCGTATATTTCTTTTATAGTCCATCGGCATTTTAATCTGTAGATTTCTTATATTCACATATTTATAATATTATTTACCTTTGTAACGAATAATTTTAGAGTATGAAATTTTATTTGTAAGGTCGTCGACGAATTTTGTAATTTGTTTCATAAATATTATGACCAGTAACTTTATCTCAGCAAAAAAAGTAATTTACACTAATCAATTAAAGACCTCATAAAAAGTTTTCTATAATAGAGATTTCTTACTAAAATGCATTAAAAATATATATTGTAACTGTGAACCAAACATTTGTGCATTGTCAAACGCAATTAGAAACCAGATATTAAACATTGAATTAATTACGCCATGTTGGCGGAAAATTGCATGAAATTATGAAAACGTGTTCGACAAAAGCCCTTGTACTCTTTACTTCGAGGTTAATAGAAATTTAATGCAAAATTGTATTGTATTGTAAATGGATATTTTGCAATTATAATACACTTCATTGATTTGTGTAATAAAATGATAATTTAAACCCTTTAAATTCTAAAATACTTTTTTTACGATTTACGATTTGAATTGTTAGTTTCACTAACGTACTTTAATTATTTTTTTATTTAAAAATGAAAGTGAAAAGAAGAATAACACTGTTTAGCTATTTGAAGTTTTTCATTTATCCGGAAAACTTTGAAGTACATATACTAAATGTTTTTTTTAAATATTTTCGTGTCCAGGGACTTTATATTATATCTCAGATTTTTTTTCATCAAACAAAAAAAAACATTTCACTGCTACTATTTGTGAAATAGTGTATACTAAATGTATTCAGTACACCTTAGTAGTTCCATAGTTTAAGGAAAACGTCAATTTCGGATTCAGTTATAAATAGAACTGCAAAAAACTTTCAATTACTCATTAGTAAAAGCGAAAATATATTACGTAACTTAACCGTTACTTCATGATTATTTACATTTTTGACTTTGTACGCGGTTTAACAATTTAGAAAGTGAATTGTACTGTCAGTATACTAAGCAGATTGATCTGTACAAATATTACCGTAAAATTGTTTTAAACTTAATTCGTTTAACGAGTAAATCTAAAGTCTATTACATGATATCTGAGATTTAAACTTACGACAAAATTTTTGTGTGTTTAATTAAAAGTCAACCTTTTTTAAGTGTATGTATTTTGAAAGCAACAGTCTCAAAGACCCAAACCAAATAGCTATTTAAGGCACGTTTATATATAACAGGGTTAAAACCCGGTATTAAAATAATTGCTTATTAAACAATCGACAAGTCATGAAAATCGCGAATTGCCGCTGAAATGATTGTCATTATGACTCCCGTGTGTCAAAATACAGTTAAATAGCACGTTTATGACAATCGGGAGTCATACTTATTTCTAAGTCTCAGTTTGTCGGATTATTGATAGCGGATAAATCGATACAATATCATTATTACCCTGACCCAAGCCTACCCTTCACTGGCTGACATTAAATCCTTTTTTGTTATTAGTACAGGAAGTAATAAGTATAACAGCCAACGCCCACTCGTTCACCTTCAGTTGGTAAAAGGTAGTAAGAAATAAAGCAAATATTTCCGTCGCCATACACAATCAAGGCCTCGTTACAAAACCGCTCTTATTATCGTGTTTTTTATTTGTACAGAATCCAGTCTCGAAGGGCATTGATATGACCTTAATGACAGTCTTACGATTATTACAACCAGAATTTATTAAAACAGTATTCAACTGTCGAGGAAATAAATCTAATTTATTGATTCGTTTCTGTAATTTTATTGATAATTGGTATGATATTAAAATAAACAACTGGATGAGGCTTTAATAATTCGATTATATCCTCACCTCCTTTACTAACGGAAACCAACTTTGGAGCCTACCTCATGATTTCTCATTATAAAGAACACAATCTTTCAGCCCTCGCTCGTTTTATTTTAAAGCCATTCTAACCTCATTTTAATTTGATAAGTTAAAGCGAAATATTAATTCGTTAACGTCGATACATTCTTGACGCCAATTTGAAAGTTGTTTCGTATTGCGGAGGCGTTTAAGGGCCAAGAGGTGGGCGTTGTCCTTTTACTCTTGATTATATTAATCATATAATCAATATCAAAAATTAACTGAAACAGGACAATGCATGTAATTTATGAGCTGTCCTGTGCTTAAGTCGATTTCCGGCAAAACTATATTTCATTATTCATTTCCGGTTGCCGACCAAAATCTGTCTGTCAACACAAAATAGAAACGATTCGAAATTGTTGCGTTAAATTTAATCCGTGACTATCGTTATAAAAGCATCAAACAAACTCTGGGAATCTGAAACAATATATGCCGCGGTCAGTCGCCGGCGCACTCCAATTACATAAGTTGCGCAAACGCGCTGTCCGTGACGAGACTTACTACATCTTAACTTTACTTGACATACTTTAAATTCTCTCACGAAAATACGTATTATCTTAATCAACGATTACACACAGATATTTTGAAAGTCCGAATTTTGCACAAAAAGTATGAACATAAATATTATATATTACAATTTGTGTTCTTATCCATTTAAAAAGTCACTGTAATTTCACCGTCTTATGTCTTACGTCTTATTAGATTTCTAAGAGATAAAATACTTTATTTTCTTATTTTATTTAAATTAATATAATATAATAGCGCAATATTGTTCTTGTAATTAAAGTCGATTAATTACACGTTACTTACGCTCGAACCTAATAATTTATCCACAATCTCAGATTGTTTTCAATCTCAGATCAGACCATGACAGTCGATCGATCTCAAAGTCAAAGTCAAAATTCATTTATATAATAGCAATTTAATGCCTACCATAAAATGAGGTATATCAACATTAAGTAAGTAAAACGTCTAAGTAATGTTATAAATAAGAGGTATTACACACATAACAACGACTATTTAACGCTTATTTAAAAATAGATTTCTATACAATAATTGTAATTACATTAAAAAATAAAAAATCACCGGTACCGCTATCATAGCGGTCCAGTCCATGGACTTCATCTTCAGTTTTTGTAACACGCGATCCCAAAAACCGTAGGTTTTTAAGCAAACTATTGAAATTGTTTACAAAACGTTTAGTTCAGACACGTAAATCACTTTCGCTAAAATATTACCGGTATTTGTTGCAACATATCCGTCACAATGTTATCTATTTCTGACGTAGTTACACTCATTAATTTCGGCACGTTCTGTACGTGCAAGAAATACTTCAATGTTGCTTGTGCAATGGAACTTAAGTAGGTTGCATTGATTAAGCACGAATACACCACAGACTATATCACCATTTAGTTTCTATATATATATATTCATATATTGGGAACTTAAAAAAATTACTTTAAAATAAATGGAAAAATCACTAATATTAAATAAAAAATTATTGTGATTAAACGTATTAATACAAGATAATAAAACAACCAATTTGTTAATACATTATGATATATTTAAGAACCATTTTAACCAACTTCTTTATCAACAGAACCTGTTCATCTTTACGGCGGTACTTGGTGCAGCATCAGCCCTTCCTTCCTACATAGCGGTACCATCAGATCAGATAGCCTTTCTGGATCTGACTGCTCTCCGCACTCGTCGGGTGCCAAGACAGACTCTGGAACCACCTTCCCTTCCACAAGCTGCTTACCAAGATGATTACCAGCCAGTACCGTTGGAACAGTATAACCAACCAAGTAAGTATTGTTTAACAATTTATTAAATATTATGTTAAACTCCTTCATTATTTAAATTTATTTTTACACAGTTAAATATTATGTTTAACTGTTTTAATGTTAAATAATATTGAAGATATAAAATATCTTTATTAAAAAAATATACATTTTTGGCGTTACAAGATATTTTTTTTTTATCATTCATTGATATTTTTTGTAAATAAAACGACACTAACAATAGAAAAAAACTAAAATGTTGACTATAGCTAATTTCAGGGTGTCGGTTTTTTGTGCCGGTGTTCGTGCGCATCGTAAAAATTTACTCTCATCATTTTTTCGTAACGCGCCAAAAGAAATATAACTTTAACAATAATTGAAAGCAATATTTAAAATATATTGACCCCATAAGATGACTTTATAACGCCAACACATCAAACCAATACTTCTATTTTATGTCGCAATTCCACTGATGTTCTTCTGTTATTATTTACACATTATGCTCAATAACGCCCAGCTACTACAGAAATATCCAAATACATACTTGTATTGTACAATCACATGGTAAATCGAATTCATCATTGCGACCTCAAGTGAAAGTTACAAAGGATCACTTTCTATTTAAGCGTAACATGTTTCACTTTGAATGGCATTCAAAATCACTTTCATCTATTGTCCATTATATAAAGTCTAGTGAGCGGTACTTTCGATAGCTTATATCATGTATGGTGACAAGAAATTACTGGTATTATGTCACGCGTAATAGTAACGTAATGATGGCGTACGTACAGGGTCTATAAAGGTTATGGTTTCCAATGATTTCCTGTTTCTATCCAATGCATATGTTTATTGATATCGTATAATCAATGAGCTACATTGGCTTTACTATGAAAAAATCCATTTGGGAAACCGGTTCAGGAATCTGATACAAAACCAAAAGTAATAGACGCTACTGAATTGCAACTAATATTACCCTTACACAGTATGTACGTTATATTGTCTTTAATTGTTGAAAAACAAGTTTAGAAATGTATTACCTTTTTCAGGCGTAGCTCTGGCACCTCCCCCACCACCACAATCCCCCAGAATACAGCAACAAGAGAATAGAGAAGAGAATAGAGCTGAACCTTTACTGCAATATGCAGAAAGACCTGCAGATTTCGGAGAATATGTTGATTTTGGGGCTCAAACTGGAGATAACGGAGCCTTTGGGTGGTATGCGGATTATCCACTCAACAACCAAGAATCGTATAAACATTAAGAGTAATGACTTATCCAATCAGTATTAGACAATCTTGCCAAGTTAGGTATATAACCAAAGATTGATATTGCAGAATTACCGCACATTTGTTTTAGACGGTTAATTCCGCATTCAGAGATAATTGTAGATTTATAATTCAAAGTAAACTGTGATAAGCGCTGCGATAGTTCACTTTCTTTCTTCGTTCTGTCTGCTTAAATAGTATTCTATTTACTATTACTTTTCTTTCTTTACTTCTTGTTCTATGTTTCCATACTTCCATTCTTCCTTCTCCTTCTTTTACTCTATGTTATCTATAACCTTTTTCTTTTCTATAAGCATGCTTCTTTTCTACAACTTCCTTATCGCATTTATTTCCTATCACTTTCTTTACTTATTTACGTGTATCTTTATGTATTTCCATTTACTCTCTAGACTAAAAAAATACTTTATTTATATTTAAGAAAAATTCTTAGGCAGATTTGGGTGTCTTTGTTAATCTAGACTTAAGACAAGCAATTACAAAGATGAAACAAATGTTTTAAATAGCAACAATTTTTTAAACATTTACAAAAACTACTCAAGGCAATTTAAGCTACGCCTTCTATTGTATAGACTAGTACATATATGATATTATATCTGGTCATATAAGCCCTATTATGGGTAAAGTTTCAGTTCTACCTTCCTATCAAGCTTTTCCTCTTTATTCTTAATCGGTACACACTTTCTTTAAAACATCTATTCAAATTCACGCATCACGCTTTATGTCTCCATTCATCTATTTGTTTCTCTGTTTACCTATTTCATTTTATTTTTCTCATAAATCTATCATCGTTAACATCCTGTAAACCTTTCTCTTCAATATTATAATTTTTATTTATGCTTTTCTTCTCATTTTCCTATACATATTATGTACTTCCTTTAACTCACTTTTTATATCTTTTATACTTAAGCATAAAATTACATTATGTGTTTTCTAGTATGAACTATCAATACCTAAACATATTATTTGCTTTTCTATACTCTATTCACAGTTTCCTTCTTTTCCTTTATTTATATTTTCTGTTTACATTCATTTATTTCATTTTCTTTTTTACCGCTATCTTTATTTTTACATTTATCTTTTACTGTTTTCTTGATCGAACTTTCTTTTTTTTCCCACTATCTATATAACTCATCCTCATATACTTAATATATATATCATCATTACCTGTTTTTCAACAAATTTTTACATACTTTTATTATTCTTTTGTTATCTAAACTTCTCTTATTTTCTCACGATCTATATAATTCAATCTCTTTATATATATATATATATTTAATAATATTTATATCTCATCATGACCTGTTTTTGAACAGATTTTTACATACATCTTTTACTCTTTTCTTTTAATGGGTTTCTCGAAACTTCTTTTATTTTCATCTATATAATTCATTATTTTTATCCTCATCAAAAAGAACGTAAGTTTTTCCTAATATTCAAACTTTCCATCATTCTCTTAAATCTATGTACTTTGTTTTCATTTTATTTCTTGTATCTTCAACATTTTCGTTACAATTCTCTCTAATATTCTTTCTTTTCTTATATCTTTATAATATTTTTGTAATGCTACAATAAATTACATCATCGAAATATGAAATTATACTTTCAGTAAGTAGCCTATTCTTTCTTCATCTTTTTTCTTTCTTATCTTTATATACTTATTTTTTATTTCCCATTTCTGCTCAATTTGTTTTTTATCTCATTTTCTATCTTGTCATTTCTTCTTTAAATGTTTAATAGCCCATTATTTCACTCTTGTACTCTTTTATACAATACGTCACAAACCATTTTCTATTTCTCACTACTTATCATATTTTCGATTAGTTCTTTGCATTTGATTTCTTTCATTCATTTACTACACTGTATTACATCCTTTCTTAAATCACTCATTTCTTGCTACCTTTATCTTCCTTATTATTTTTTTATCTTATTTTCCTTCTTTTTATCACCAAATTTCTACTTAAAGTACATAAATGAATATTACAATATTTCACATATTCTTTCTTACACCTTTACCACTCTCGACTCATTGTTTCTTTATTTTTCTCATTTCATTTATATCTGCCATGTTTTAATCCTATCCTTACAAAGTTTTACTATCTTTTAATTCTACTTTATTCTTTGTACCGTATCTTGTTCCAATTGAATTTCTTTTTTATTCTTCAAACTTAAAAACACCTTTACTTTATGTATGTGCTTTGAACTATACTTTCCTATATAACTTTATTGATATTAAATTATGTATGTATTAATAACTTAATATTTTATGTTCTTAATTTCTTTTCCTACCTATTTCTCTCTTATCTTCTTGCTTGTCCTTCCTTCTTCTTTCGTTGCTGTTACTTTTCTTAAACATGCTTTTCTACTTCTCTTTTTCTATCACTATGAACTATCGTTCGCTATATGTTACGTTGTTGGTTTTATTGTTATTGTTATTAAAAATTTGTTACATACCTTGTTGTTTAATTTAAATCCTAATAAAACACATTTTATTTTTCCCATTTATTATCATACAGTTAACATACATTTCATACAATATTTAAAATAGATTTTTTATTTCCATAACAGAGAGTAGGTGAGAAATACTAAGACTACATATCTACACACACAATTTAAATGGGATTACATCTGGTAAATCTTAAAAAATATACAGATAACAAAAAATAAATAACTTTACACGAAAAAAGGCCAATAATTTTGGCACAATTCTTTAAATATCTTTATATGAATATGCAAAACAACGAACTAATAAAGTTGGCTATTTGACTAAACATTGTGAGCATAAAAACAAAAATTCATATAATTTTTTACAACAACCATTTAAATAAGTTTTTGGTCCTAAAATAATACTGATTGAATACAGAATCAGTCACAATAACCATCTATAAACCTAATGTGTGTTTGTGCTTACAACCCTCCTCAAGCTTTTAAACCTATTTACCAAGGTTAATGCAAATATCAGAATAACACCAAATATTTAGCTGATTCTCAAGTCGTTAAATAAATATATTATATTTATATAAGTATATGAATGGTGTCAATGAAGTTTTGACAAACTGATAAATTTTGAAAAAAAAAATGTGTTTTTTATTTGACAACTTTGTTCATATGAACTTTTTTGTAATTAATAATTAAACTACTTTTTTTGACCGAAACGTCTGTAATAAGCATTTTAATATTTGCTATAACCTCCAAACTCGCCGCATTTCCTAAGATTTAGTAAGACACATTTTCTAATAATTATACTTCTAATATATGAAAATAATGACTAGATTAACGTATGTACGCTTTACAAGAGAAAAATTGAGCACCAAAACCTAAATGTTTAAAATATATATGTAAATATTTCTTCGCATACCTTTTGAGATAAGAGAGCATAAATTAATCCGTAAACATTACATAAATTTCAAAACAACGAAAAAAAGTCTGTGTTTTTCTTGTATGGAACACAGAATTTGTTAATATAGAAAAACAAATAACTTTTTTCCTTTGTTGTGAAATTCTTATTGTGTTTTGCAATAAACAAAAAGAAATGAATCTGGGCAATGAAAGGTTTTTATACCACTGCTCGATATTAAGTTGCAACACCGTTATATTTTACCCCTAGGCGTTATTAAAATAGTTTTGTTAAAGAGAAAACTATCGCCGTAAACTTATTAGATAGCAAAACCTCTTTGAGCACTGTCAACTGTCAAGTTTGACGTTTGACAATACCTAAAAATGATATTAAATCTCACAAAACAATTGTCAAATAATATTTTTACAAATATGCACAGAGATACATACAAATTTCTCAATATTATAAGGATACAAAGGGTACATAGTACATACTATATATATAATATAATTGGGTATAAATGCATACATCCCCCAAAGAACGTTTTACACCTACATTTATATAAATACATATATACTTGAACATCTATTTTACCTTCATATTCCATAAATACGAAGAAAAAGATGTTTGAAGCACGGCTTAGATCATTTTTTTAATAACATTCTTTTGAAGTTATAAACATTATTCAAGAATAGCCTTTTCCCTATTCAGGCATATATTACTACACACATTATGCGTACAACTAGCCGATCAACATTGAACACGTAAGTTTATTTTAAATTATTACACATTGACTTGTTTTTAAATAAGTTTATTGTGATTCAAAAATCAGAGCCAAGATTATCGCCTAAATGACTCCCGTATGTCAAATACAATTTTGACACACCGAAGATGGCAAAGTTTTGTATCCCATTAATATATACGCCATCTATGGAAGCTCTATAGAACTAATAAATGTGGATAACCAAATATAGATAAACAATAAATAAAAAATAATAATTAACTTTACCGATTGATAAATAAAAATATTTTTGATTTGAATGCATTATTCATATGTGTAATAATTGAAAATCTATATTAACATCAATTATTGATAGTTCCTATTCTACTGATATGACGATTACAAATAGTAACACAGTCATAAATACGTCAAAAATGTTACCTAACAAAGTAACTGTTTAAGAGATCTCACTGAAAATACATCGAAAATTCATATAAAATTAGGTTTGTTGTCAAGGAGATATTCGGATATCAAAGTAACTTAATTGGAAACTTTTAATTATTAAAATTGATCAATTCCTTCATAGTCTTCACTTGTACAAGCAAGTGCGAGTTAATTGTTTTAAGCGCCATCTAGTTTGAATAAATAATAAAAGTTCTATTAAAGAAGACTAGAATTTCCTAAGTACCAAGGCTTTTTGTACCCAATTTGTACCAATATTGTTACAATTCGCTGTAGTCGCATTATTGGTACAGTTCAGTACAAAAAGTTTGGATCTTAATTTTTACTGGCATTTACGATATACCAACACTGGTCTTTGAAAAACAAAATTTTAATGAAGTTATGAAGCGCGACATAATTAAATAATTTTTTTTATTAGTATTTGTTTCTTTTATTTATGTATTTGTATCGTTATAAGGGCGAAAACCTGCACCCCGAAAACCTCCTATAGACACAAAATGCCTGTTAAGTAATCAAGTATAATAATTTCTATTAGAATTACCTTTAAATACCGATATTAGGCCTTAATCATAAACTGAGCGATTTTTGCTTACATAGGACCTATTTAAGATCTTAAGATTATCTTTCTTTCTTAAAATACTTTATTTTCCAATATTTCGCTTAACATTTTGACTCAACATCAAATTAGTACCAATTTTTATGCAATCGGCTAATTATTTAAGTATTCGAGTTAGAAGCCTTTTTGGCTCTCGATTCGAAAGAGACAAACTCATTTTAAGTACATATTTTATCTACAAATTTACATCAAATTTGAAAAACCGTACGTTTAATTTTTTTATATAATGTACAACATTATATATATTGCTACTATGTCACTGAACTCCTCCTAAACGTCTTCACCGATTTAAAAAGATTCAGATGGCGCTACAGTGGGCACTATCATACTTTGTTTAATATCCTAATCGCTTCAAATAACACGCAGGACAACGTCTGTCATGTCCGCTAGCTATAGTACCCCTTATAAAAAATAAATTATAATTACTTAAATCACTCTTACGTACGCTTACCACGACGATGACAAAATTTGATAGACGAACATGGGCACTTTTTTATAAGGGGATGTTATCAATTTCTGTGATTTTAAAATACCAATTAAATAAGGTACCATTTAACGTATGTCATTATTATGAAATTTTCATACTTACAAAATCATGTACGGATTCTAAGTGATGGTCCTTCGATCCGGAATCGATGCCATATATGCAAATATGATTTTAATTAGCCCATGCCATGACTATTTTGGAGAATGGTACAAAAACGGCAGTATATTGAGGTGGAGTAAGGAAGTATCGTCTGCCCCGGTATGTACCGTCATTACGGGGGAGTCCCGGATATTCCATACAGGAGAATTCAGCGCCAACAACAATGCCGCTGTTTGCGGCAGTTCCACCGGCTATGCCCACGTATCTGAAATAATTAAATATATAATTGGGAATAAAAAGCTTTTGTGGTTAGTTTAATAGACAACAGGAACTAATGAGTAGTGCGTTCGAATCACGGCTGTGCAACATTGGAATTTTTGAAATTGTTTCAAAACCAAAAATAGATGACGTGAGTCAGACACAGAAAACTGATCACCTCCTTTCAATAATTGATTGAAGAAAAGCATCAATTCTGAGGCCCATACTCTAGCTAGCTTGTAACACTGATTCATTATTATTATATAAAATTTAAAAAAATCTTATCCTTCTACACAATTGTAATAGAATTACACATGCTCTTAAAAAATCTGATTGACAAAGAGATCTTCTTGCTTATGTTATCAAGAAATTCTCATTGAGCTGCATATTTTTCTAAATATAAATCGGAGAATATAAAAAATATACCTGACTCTGCCTACAGCCAATCTGCCCTGCGGAGTAATGAGTTTAACAGTGTGCCCCAAGCGCAATTGTTTCGGCTCACCGGGGATATACGGCTGACCCGTTCTCTCAAACGGGGCATCCACTGAAAATACGGGACTCTATTTATCAGACATTATTTGTTTCGTGATAGTAATATAACATTGTAAAGGAGATTGAGAAAAAGCATTTTATAGAAAGCATTGTTGGGTGCCATTCTCGAACCTAATTCGCTGTTTTGCTGATGATTTTTTTTCCTGCTTTAAGAAAAAAATTGTATTTTTTAATTCCATTTTTTTCCAAAATTTATGTTTACATAATATATTGTCGTACATATTACATAGAAAATTTTATAGAATTATCAGTAGATTTCGTTATATGTATGATGTTGTAAACTTAATAAATAAGAAAAACAAGAAATTATAGTAAAGAGTCTTATCTACTTACGATCGAGTGAAGTAGAGCGCAAATTGTCAATGGAGCGACGTAAGAATGTCTCTGTATCCCGGAGGAGAGTGTCTGTGTCATCCCGGACATCCGGTAAAGATCCGCGCCAGGACATACACTCACCTGATCAAAATAAAATAAAAATAGAATTTAATATCTACTATTGCCTTTGTTAAAAATCCTTGAAAAAGAAGCTTTGAATGCGAATCTATGACCGTAATACCGATTTTACAATTCGAAACATTAGAATTCAAAGTATCAGATCCGAATAGAATTTTCGGTGTTTAAAAAAGGAACACTAAAAAAACTAATAATTGGTCAATTTCCAACCAATCACAATGACGCATTCTGTTACAGTAGAACTCCAATTATCCGAACTCCGACTATCCGAATCGCCGATTATCCGAATCACAAAAAAATAAAAAAAAGACCGCAAAACAGCTTACATTGACGGAGATGTTTAAAAAACAATGATTTTTATTTCTAAACTTATATAATGTACATAAGTACGACATGTGATAATTTCATGTTTCTTTCATTTAATTCAGTAAAAAAATAGTGCAATATCAAAACGTAGCTTTTATTCTCTCCAATGGCAACTTTTTTTTTTAAATCCGATTATCCGAATGGGAAATCCCTGTCCCCATTAATTCGGATAATTGGAGTTCTACTGTATTCCATTTTCAAATATACATTCTTACCTTCTAGGATTTAAAAAAAGTATACCTCGTGAAGTGTGACGCTGGTGCGGAGTCCACTCTGAACTTCGCTCAACACTCGCACTGGGCGAACGGTACGATCCCCGGGTGTACCTAACACATAATACACAATAAGACAAATAATATAATACCTATCTTTGTCTTAAACATTTTACAAATATAGAAACAGGCCCAGTAAATTCATAATGCCAATATTGGAAAACCTAAATTTTAAAAACAAACAAATTATTAAACAATTAGTAGGCTAACAACGGTCTAGAATGGAACCTTAGGTTCAAAAACCTTGGTCTTGAAATTACTAAAATACCTGTTATCTGAAGATTGTTGGGCTCTTCGTAGAGTCCATAATGGTTCAGCTGAGCGTGACAATTCTGGTACCATTGATGTGAATCCTATAAAATAACATTTCAGCTTTTACTTAGCCTTCGTTTGAGGATTACGTATTATCCATATTCTTGAGGTGTTCATTTAAGTTATTCAGCCACTAGGACAACATTGTTCAACTTGGTGGAAATATATAATATGAAATCTTGAAAAAAATATTACAATTTAGTGAATAAATAATTGCATAGATTTTTGCTTTGATCGCGGCGACCGAATCAAGAAATTCCGTAACGAAAATGAAACCTAACACACGGTGAAAAAATATAGGTGCGGCCAATACGCGTTAGAGCGGGACAGACCGCATAGTATGCGTCACCGATCTCGTCAGAGAGATGTGTATACGTAGTAACGTATACACATCTCTCTCTCTCTCTCAGATCGGTAGCCGACGACCGGAGACGTAGCGTAAGCGCGGTCGGTGCCGCCTGTACGCGTTAGAGTGAGACAGACTATATAGGCTGGTAGAGTGGTAAATAAATATAATTGCATAAGTTGATAAAAAATGCTTTACCGCGGCAGTCCCCGAGTGCACATGTTTTTTTTTTAATATTTATATTATACGTTAATAACTTACCAATGTCGCTTAGTAGAACCCTCCTTGCTTCATCAGAACGGCGTTGGATTGGAGCTTTCTCTGGTACCGCGAGACGTCGGGCGGGACTAGCTCGTTGGGGCAAAGTTGGCACAACGCCGGGTGGAGGAGACATCTAAATAATGGTCATTTAAATTAACTTTAACGGTCAACTTAAAAGTTTAAATCTCTAAAACTTTTCCTTGTCGCAAGAGCATTACGACAAAGTTTTATATCTAACAGGAGAATAGCACGCTTTGTACTATTACTAATTAACAATATAATGAAATATTAGGGGCCGTTCAAGTATTATCAATTGTCAGCAAAAGTCAAAGTCAAAGCTCTCAAGCTCTCTATAGTTTCATTTTCAAGCATAGACAATGGTGTGGATAATATGTGTAATAATTAGTGTTGACGTAATCAGCGAATAAGAAAATCGCTGCACATCTTCGTGACGCTAATATTTTTCATCCGTACAAATTTTCCCTCATGCGCCTAAAGAAGTTTCACTTCAAAAAGCTCGCAATAAGGTATCACAAAATTACCTTATAAGCAAGATATCCATCTGAGGTCCATCGCGGTGGTAAGGCGGACATGTCCGTCTGAGCGGAGCCCTCTCTGCGCGGGCCGTAACTTTCGCGAAGGATGGGTCGAACGCGTCCGGCACTTGGTTTTGCTGTGCGTGATGATAAACGAGATGGTTGTAATCTGGAATTGATGATAAAATATTGTTTTCTTTAGTTCAACTTCATTTAAGATTTCATTAATACAAATACAGAAAGGTTTTATTGTTTGCCATTGCGAAAGAAGAATGACAGTTTTACACATTAGGCCTCTTCTCTCTAGCGCTAATATCGATACTGCATGTTAAAGCACTATCTGATATCCAACATTTATTGATGAGGTAACACATGTCTTCGATCAAGATCAAAGCCTGGTTATGCATCTTCTCATTCACCTCAAGATCGAAATTTCTTGAACTGACACGAATTTTATGTAAAATGATGCGTAGTTTTGTCATCAGGCACCACATGCTGTCATTGCATTCGTAAAATGTATTTATTGTTTACTCGAAAATTGATCCGATATTTTATTACTTATTCTGCTATTCGGAGCGGAGAAGAATCCACCAAAAAATTAGATAACTAACATCGGTACAGCCGATCTTATAAGTGGTGCAACTAACACGACTTTGTTTTATATATATAAAACTATGACTAACTGTTTGGTAATGATTATGTTAAATATAGTGAAACATATAAATATTGAAGAATTACTTCAAATTTTGATCAAGTACAAAACGTATGTATGAAATAATGCTTTTGACGACAAACATGATGATTTTGAAGTCACCGAAGTTTAAATAATTCTAAAATAAACTAACTATACACATCTATTCCGTAATAATTTAATTTTTAACATAAAGCATGAGGTATATGGACATAATTTCAAAAACTATTCCTCTCACCTGTGCTGATACGGGTTGGGGCACGTATTCCTCCTCAAATTTAAATTCGCAGCCAAGTCATCTTCAGATATACCACATTTCGATATATCAGTTTCCCCAAACACCGAGAACCTATCAAATCTCGATCGAACACTATCGACGCTCGCTTCACGATGAAGGATATCCATGCTGGATCCTAATTCAAAGCTAGAAGACTTTGTATGGTCAAGACTGCCCACGCTGTCCAATCTTCTAGTACTGGCATTTGGACTTCTTCTATACAACATATTATCAGACTTATTGCTAAAACTCTTCAGAATACCACGCCCAGGCAAATCTAAACTCCCCTTTAGTTTAAACTCTTTGTCGTTTGGCAGAGAGACTCTCTTCATTTTCAAATGGTCGATATTGCCCTTGGTCATTGGGCCAGGTTGAAAGTCAGGATCGAGGGTATGGAACTTTATGAGCACTGGGGTCGAGTGTGTTGACGCCGAACCGGGGGTCCAGTGATCTGAATCACGTATCGAGACGAGATCCTCCTGAAAATTGCATTGGAACCTCATGAAAACTATTTAAATACGATGGATTCCCTTTACTAGTCACAGAATGTTATGTTTTCTTAAAATTTTCTTTACAAGTAGATTAAGTCAAAGTCAAAATTTATTTATTCATACAGGTAACATATTGTACACTTATGAACGTCAAAAAAATAATTATTAGAGGCATGGTGAAATAGGAGCACGCACTTACATACTCGTGAGAACAACACGCAAATACGTAGTATAAACAACTAATATCAAGGCATACACGAATTCAAGTACGACCAGTCACCACAAGTAGCACCCGTTCACGAGTATGACGCATGGCCAGCCATCGGCCCCCTCGCCATATTTTAGGGAGAGAGACAACCCGACGCATGGACGCCGCCACAAGCAATGACAATTAAGTGAGCATGACGATTAGCATTATGATTAGGAACCGTTAAATAAGCAGATTTACTGTAATTTATCCCCCCCCCTTCTTCTCCCTCTGAACCGTCTATCATGCATTTCATTTAAGCATAGACAATGTGTGGGGTAATATGTAGAAAAGTAAATAGTTACTGTTGACGTAATCACCAAATAAGAAAGACGACTTGATCGGCCCCACACATCAACCATTTGTCACTGTGGAGTGTGGCTTACACATGTCACTGATTGCGGTCGAGCTCATATATATAAGTTAAGCTAAGTGTCGACGTTGAATCAAACTTCAGAGTTTATCGGATACAATAATTCATAACATGAAACTTTCATTAAACCAAATTAAAATAAGTGCTATTCATTAATAGGATGATAAATAATGCTCCCGGAGGCAACTACCTTAAACCTGGACAAAATATATATATTATTTTATTTAATGTACTTAGTATCAAATGATACATCAGAAGCATTATTTTATCACGTACACCTTTATTTATCCTTTTAATTTTGTTCCCCGAGGCAAGCGTTATATACCTACAGTTTAATTTGGATATTGAATGTCGTATAAAAGTAAGTATATGCGAAGCCATAAATACAAAAGATAAATGTACAGTCGTGTGCACGTATCATTGCATTAAATCCACTTGAGCATGCAATTGAAGTTTTGAATTTACGACGTGAATGTACCAGGCCTAACATACTTCGCCGCGATTGATAACAGTTCCACACGCAAGGCTCTTGACAATCGAACTGAAAATGGTAGTTGATGTTCAATCGATTCAGATTAATACCAATTGAATTGTAATTAATGAAATCTTTGCAACGCGGATTAATTGCATAATATTTGTGACCTCTAAATGTTTTTTTAAATATTTTAAAGTTATCAAATAAATTAATGTTTAAAGAACTTTATTTCTCATTAAAGTACAGTATTTTTATTTACATAAGAAACTTAATAAACGAACGAGATACAGGTCTTTAGCTTTAGTTTACTAGGCTCATTTTGATATGTATCTTTTAAATTGGTTAAATGAAATTACAATTAATATATCAAAATATAATACCTACACCTACAATTTACCTGAGTACATAAAATCATATATATAAATTAAATACAAAACAATAAAAACGTATATTATAATCTAATGTTTAGAATTTTTAATCACATGTTGAATTTAGAAGTAGAAAGATGAAAATTATTAAGAAGTATTTCCCAACCAATTCGACTTAGGGTCCTTCAAGAAAAGAGCGTACCAATTCTTAAAAGGCCGGCAACGAACTCGCGAGCCCTGTGGCATCGAGTATCCATGGGCGGCGGTATGAACATCAGATGAGCCTCCTGCCCCTTTGCCACCTGTTCTATAAAAAAAACTTCGGCTTTCAAGTAGGCATACAAACTATTCGTACATTCAAAACAATTCTTGCTTTATCACGGATTAAATCTACGACCCATGTGGTCGCGTACAGCAGTATCACCCGAGATGACGTCATACGTCATACGTCAACTATTCAGTACGAAATATACTACCATATACAAGTTATACAGAGTGCAGTAAAACTGAATAGTTTGATTATTAACTACGTTAAATGCGAAAGCCCACAAATAATATGATTGCATGAATAAACAAATTAAGCTAAAGCTTTTAGTAAAAGCCGATTAAGTGATTACTTTCTCGTTATGTTTTAATTAATCAAAGTATTTTATGGGTGAATTAACATGCAAACACGAATAGCGTGATGCAAAATATGTGCAAAGCTCACACTATTACCATTAGCGAAATCATTATATTTTTTAATATAACATGTATATTTAATTATTGGTTTTCTTATTTATTTAATCACGTAACAAAAATTGGCTCATCATTATATGTTGTTTTAACATATAATGATGAGCCAATTTTTGCACGTCCTTACAAATATGTACATAGTTTGTATTATAAAAAAAATGATTTAAAAGAGTAACAGAGTATTTAATACCAGTTCTTTTCGTTCGTTTCCTTGATTTGACAATTGGCACTAAATGTAAATTTAGACGTATTATTTTGTGAAATTTCCAACATGAATAAATGATACTTTGATTGCATGTAATTACAAAGTAAAAGTAATGTAAATAAATCACAACAAAAATCGCGCAAAATGATTTCTAAGTGCAATAAAATAATCTTAAAAGATGTTAGTAGAGATTTCAACCATTTTAATATAATGCAGCAAAAAAAATCCCTTTTATTGCTACGATCCTTACCTTCTAAACAGGTGGGCCTTCAAAAATAATAAATCAAGATTTGATTACTATTATGTTTGGTAACTTTGTGTTGCCTAAGGGCGAAAGCCAAAGCTTTTTATGAGATATTCTAGGATTTGCGCGTTATTCTTGCCGTAATACTGATTGTTGGAGGGCGATGGTAAATGGATTTCGGGAGGTCTAATTTTTTTTTTTATTCAATACTTTTGTACCGTTTGTGAGATTATTCCAATGGTGTAAAAATAAAGACTTTTTGTTTAATATTTTATGGCCTATTCACGGGAAGTATTGATACTTTGTTAGAAATACACATCCTTTTTATTTCGTTGCTCAATCTGTATGTTTGCTACGGACCATAGTTTCTTGTAAGTGTTGGGTATAGTAATACCTCTTAAAGTTTAGTTTTTAATGATTTTATTGGCTTAATATATGAATGTTCTATCTTGTCTATAACTTAGACTTGACATATATTTATAGTATGGTATGGGTTATTTAAATGTAAGTTTCTGGTGCATTTAACTAGTTTGAGTATTACAAAAATAAGTTCTGCACTTTTTAACTATTTTTTTTTTAATTAGGCTTGTCTGAAAGATTTTTCAACATCGATTAGGCCACCTTAGGTTGTCCTTAAGGTTTTTAATAAAGTGTAAATAAGTAAATGAAAAGAAATAATTAAGCACCAAATAGGGATAATTATTGCACAGATAGAACACAACCTCTGTAAAACACTTTAAAATAAGGTTTTAGAACAATAAGACAGGATTCATTTTAATTACCTGTAAATTACTAATATCCTTTGACTCGTCTGTGGTAAATATCAGTTCTATATCATCAACTTCTTCAGACTCATTCCCACTATTTTCTTGATCCTGCTTCTCATCAACAGCACTGTTCTCCATAGGTGTAGTCCCCTCAGAGAACACTGAGTTATCTCCTTCTGACATTGATCTGGTAAAAGAATATTAAAATTAGTATAAGCAGGGTTGGTTTAGTGACTGAAAAGAGAGTCTCAACCCTAAGGTCCTGCATTTGAATCACGGCTACAACACTACACCAATGGAATTTTCAATACTGTAGGACTATCCAGAATCAAAATTGTGCACCATTAAACAATAAATTCAGAACTATTAGAATGTCTGGAGACCCAGCAATTATTCTAACTTATATTGCATACCTGAGGCTCAAAGTGTCCACATCTAAGTTAAAAGTCTCCTTTCTTTTGGCTCTTTCCATAGACTCTTTAACAACAACATTATCCTCTGAAGTGATCTTCACCTGAACATCAAATTTATCTTTTTTGTTATCTGCCTCACTGGGAACAGCCATTTTTATATTATCACTTGACACAGTCCTAATATTCACTTTATCACCACTAGGAGTTTCAAACTTTTCAAAATGTTCCCTTTTCTCTTCAAATTCTGTATCAGCAGTTGGATTTACTTTTTCTTCAATTGTTGAATCTGTTTCAGAGGTAGTTGTAGACAAACCTTCTTTTAAAGTGGTTACTTTAATTTTTACATCAAATTTTGATAACAGTTCTAGTTTAGTTTTGAAATTTGTATTGTCTATTACTTTTACTTCACTTTTTGGTTCTTCCTTATTTTCAGATGTCTCTGATTGATTTGATATAGAGGTCTCTTCAATAATTTCCTCTAACTTATTGTCAAATTGGGGTTCTTGTAGCTGTTCTATATCTTCTGTACTCTCGCCGGTAACTGTTCTTATATATGTATTGCTATATTCTTCAACATTGGGACTGCTTGAATAATTAATGTTTTGTGGACTTTCACCATCAATAATTTTCCTTCTTAAAATGTGATTTTCAATAGTGAGCTGCTCTATAATATCTGTGTGTTCTAAACACCGTGACTGTTCTTTGTACTTTTCTTTCAATTCCTTTAGTTCACTCTTTGACAATTCCAGGGCAGTACGAAGGGAGACTACAGTCTGATGCAAGGCCCTTACTGTGTCCAGATGGACCAACCCAGGAGGCATAGCCTCCAGCTTACCGCCTTCCATGCCGTAGAACTCGCCTGATAAACAGTTTGCAACATCCCATACATGACTGGCAAATATTCTTCTCTATAATACTTTTAATTAGTCATCACTTTCACCAAAGTACGATACGCGGTTTTAAATCTACAAACAAAGCAAAAATCATTCATAGTATCAGCTTAAATATTGATTCTAATTCTACATGTATATATAATAAGAAGAAACATACCTTTGCATCGTGATATCCGTACAACTGACACACATTTTAGTCTCACTGCACATTTTTTATTCTTATCAAGTTACGAGATCGTTTATCCAGTGTGTCGAATCACGGAAGGACTTTGCAATCGATAATACGTCTCGCTTCACGGGTAATTAAGCTTAAAAGACCCCTAAAACTTCCAGGGGCTAAACTTTGCCTGGCACGATTAACTGATAAACACCTCAACACGGAAGGTGGTAATTAGGTACGATTATTATCTCCAAATCGTTTTCAGTCTTGACAAGGTTGTTGAGATATATATAGTATAATAATATAGCACAATATCCAATTCTCCCATCCCAATCCTTGTAAACAAATCAATACCAAGGAATTTGTTGTTGGCGCGCGTTGTAAAAGCGGGAGCGCTACATATGTATACATCTCTTTCTGCCATTTTCTGACTGTGACAATCTGTACAATAAAATAAATGACATGTTTTAAAAACTTTAGAATTAAAGGATTTATATTTTATAGTGCAGTTTTAGTATGAGAAGCTGATAATCGAAAATTTTAAAAATTTATATCGCCATAGATGTTTTATTTTCGTATTAATCTGCTCTGAATAAACTGTCAATTGTCAAATATGATATCCAAACTCTCAAGTCTCAACTCTCCAGTTTCTACTTTCCAACAATAACCTGAAACCTAATATACAGTATACACAACAAATAGCAATAGCAGTATCAATAAATCTTGTAAAAGTTATTGCCGCTTATTTTTATAGTTTTACGTAACTTATTAAGACACTGCTAATAACAATGTTAAATGTTTTGAAGATAAATAAATATACGTATTTATACCCATTAATTACGGCGCCAATTCGACATAAAACCAAAACACACTGGGTATGTATTTTGAATGTTTTTATGTTGAGAATTTTTATTTAATAAGAATAAATTCTATTGAAACATTTATTATAGGCGAAGCTGAAAAAGAAAACTGGACCCAAATATAAGGCAATAAATCATTTTGATGATTTTTACGGTTCGGTTTTCGGCGATCAGTGGACGTCAATGAGGGAAGCTCTCTTTCGGCGTTCAAAGTATGTTGCTGTTGTAAACAACTACGGGGATACTGAAGAAACAATGGAAGACTTGTCGCACAAAGGTAATCTCTCTGTTAACTATTACCAAGCACTATTAAACAATAGTTAAGATTTCCAGCAAAAACATAGATTTATCTTTTTGAAATGTATACCAAGACAGTATTATTTATTAAAATAAATATATGTATACATCATACATATTAAATGTTTCTTTTTTCAGGAGCACATTGTTTAAAAACATTAATGTCTGTACAAAAAGAGTTTCATACAAATTATCCATTAGAACCTACACCGGAGGAACAAAGCAAAGATAATTCAATTGGAAATTACATATCAAAACTTCAGAGTGACGAAATTTCTAGTATTTATCCACAAAGTCAGGAAGTTCCAGAAAAATTGGAACTAAAGGATACAATATTGAAAAACACAGATGAAGTTAAAATTGAGAAAGAAAAATCAATGTAAGTGTAAGAAGTTACCATATATTACTATATTTATAAGAGACGTTGAGTGAACACTCCAAAAGTGAAGAACTGGGTACTCCCTGATATAAGAGACAAACAGAAAGAGAGAGCTCACAAAATACTTCATATATTTCATTTCATTTTTGTTTTTTGATATATATATATTGGTTTTATAAATTTATTTTCAAGACATATGTCAAAAAACTTGGACGAAGCAATAGATCAAGCAGACATAGACTATAGTCGGATCATAGATCCAGCAATGGGAATATCTTCAGAATCTTTGTACCAGTATGTGCCAGCGACAAAATTAAAGGGCATGGAGGAATTTGTTCCTGAATCGCTACACTATTCTTTCTATTCTACTCGTAAGTATTCTGTTTTATAAGTGTCCCAGATTGACAGGCTTATATGTATGGCCCCACCAGAAGCAACTCTTAAAAACATTGACTTTATAATTATATCTTGCCAATTTAAAAATATTGATTATGTACATGTATTTATTTTTGGTAGCCTGTTAAGCTAATGTAGTTATGGAGATGGGTGTCTATGGGCTGTGATGACTGCCCTTTTGGGGCATCCCGCTGGCTTGTTTGCCCCCCTATTATATACATAAAAATAAAAATGTCGTAGCAGACTACATTCCAATTAAATTTTTATTTTATTAATTTTTCAGAGAGTGGAGATTTCCCATTAGTCATAGAACCAGAAACTGAGTTTAAATTTCCAGAATATTTGAAAATTATGACATATGAAACTGGTAGTGAAATGTATAAATTTTCTGAACCAAAGAGGTCTACTACAGGTATGATCAAAAGTTTTTTATGATTACTAATAATTTGTATTGAATTAACTAATTATAGCTATGAATTAAATTTTTCAAGAATAACAAAAAAAATTGTGACACATATTCATCCATTCCTATCCATTTTTTCTCTATACTTACATTAATACTAAAACAGCTGTAGTTCAAGTAAAGAAGAGGTTCTGATTATGACGTCTGTCATTTCATACGTATACATACATTATCATTTACCTAGTTTAATTTATATCAAATTTAAAATTAATTTTTAAAGGCAAGGTGCTTTTATAGCATGGGCAAGTATCTAGGTTAACAGACACAAATTCTAACGGATTTTTATAAGTAACATATCTAATTGTACCACTATCTTAGCAATTAAACAATTGAACACTCAAAAAAAAATTTCAAATGACTAGTTTGAAAAATATTATTACTAAAAATTTCAAAAACACAATTGAAATTTATTTCCATTCAAGACATGATTTTATTGCAACAATAATTTCAGATGTAATTGCGCATATATTTAACACAATTTACATATCTTTGAGTTTTGAGTGCTTTTCAGTTATCGTTACCAAGAGACTGCCACATGAAAATTACTGTTTGATATTACAATTACTTTTATTTCAGGTGTATTCAATTACTATCCACTAGATGGGAGTAGTGTGCTGCCTGTATTGGCATTGTGTCTTCAACAAGGAGATAGAGTATTGGATTTGTGTGCAGCACCAGGAGGAAAATCACTTATAGCATTACAGACTTTATTACCGGATGTACTTGTCTGTAATGACAGTTCTATATCTAGATCTAATAGGTAATTGTATAGTTTGCTAAATTGTATTACAGGAGTTTTAATACACAATAATTCTATATTTTCATCGAGAATTACTCATTAGCTTTCTGTGCCCATGGGGACTGGTAAAGAACATGAACATTTTTTTCACCATATGAGCAATTGTTAAATGTTTTCAAATAATTAGAAATACATTGGTTTGAATGCACAATTGATGGAAATGCTCTATAGATATAAAAAGATGATCTTTTATACTTTTTCATTTTCAAAAAAAATCAATTATAGTGGTTTGATTTCCTTATATAAATATGTCATAAAAATTACTTCTATATTTCAGATTAAAAAACATATTACGGAACTATTTAATTGACTTTAGGACAAATAACAAATGGCAGGAGAGAGTTGTGTGCACTAACAAAGACGGAAGATTGTTCACAGATGATATGGGATTTGATAAGGTGAATATGTACTAAAAGTACTATTTCGTCTCTTTCTGTTTACTAGTGTTTACTGTATGCTGGAAGGAGAGATTAGTTGATACAATTAGACTTTTAATTTATAAACAATATATACATGCCTGGAAGAAATCGCTTGTAAGCGATAAGGCCGCCCTTTGCTTTATATCTTTTGTAACTGTTTTTTTTTTTTGTTATGTGTGTTTTTGTATAAGGCAATAAAGGATAAATAAATAATTAAATACATGCAAACGATTTAACAAGTAATTAGATAGAATTTAATTACATATTTGTTTATTAATTTTATGATTGCGCCATTTGACTTAAATTTTTAGCCGTAATTTAAAATAGTGCTTCGCTCAGTTAGCTACTTAAAAGGCACTTACTATGTAGAGTGTATCATTGTATGGTAGACAAGCTAAACCAAACCAAAGTCAATTGATTACCACGCTTTAGAGACTTTGACGTTAAATCGAGTGATGTTACATAGAACTTACACTGTATATATATGTCGGGGAATGGTGGGATTGTCAGGAAATTTTCTGATTTAGTCAATTGACCGTTAATTCTAATTGTTATTTTGGTTAATAATTTGGATTCCTCCTATTTATTTTAAGAATCATCTTAATTTTTGAATGAACGATTAAAAGTAAGCATATTTTTACGACTAATTAGAGCCGAGTAAAACCCTTGAGTAGGCCGCCAATTTGACATTAGACAGTGAGATTTTAGTTCTGAATTCTGATTAAGTATTGTGGTGATGATGTTGGTCCGAATTGATCTATCCAATCGAATCGATGCCTTGACTCGAAATCAAATCATTCCTTGAAAAAGTAATCATACTAAATTAAATATTGTACCCTAATTTTTCATGTATTTTTTTCGGAGTTTACCCAAATGCCCAATAAACCCACTAATGACGATGTGCATACTGATTGTTTGACGATCTCTTTCCGACATATATACATCTTCTATTTGTAATTGACCGATGTTGATGTCATTTTTTGTCTGTGGATTCGAGAATGTTCTTGATGACGTGTGTGTACAGGACAAAGTTTGTCGGGTCCTCGATTATTTTATAACTGTTCTCAGGTTTTAGTAGATGTTCCGTGTACAACAGACAGACACTCTTTGAATGAGGATGATAATAATATATTCAGACCGGATAGGATTAGAGAGAGACTTAGGATACCGGAGTTGCAGTCGCAGTTGCTTGTGTAAGTCAAAGTATTATATTTATTAATAATAATTTATTTTGCTCATTCAATCAATCATCATCAATTTCATTTGCTCGAATGCTGAAGGAAAAACGTGATAAAACCGGCTTGTCTTAGACCCAAAAAGTTGTATCAGGCACTCAGTGTATGAATGTATGAATCAGATTCAAAAATCTGAGGCCAAGACCTAAAAAGGTCGTAGTACCATTGATTTTTTTAAATTTGGATATTAAGATATTATAGCCGTTATATATTTTTAGAGAGAGCAGTGTTGGCCTAGTGGCTTCAACGTGCGACTCTCATACCTGAGGTCGTAGGTTCGATTCCCGGCTGTACACCAATAGACTTTCTTTCTATGTGCGCATTTATCATTTGCTCGAACGGTGAAGGAAAACATCGTGAGGAAACCGACATGTCTTAGACCCAAAAAGTCGACGACGTGTGTCAGGCACTGAAGGCTGATCACCTACTTGCCTATTAGATTAAAAAAAAAATCATGAAACAGATTCAGAAATTTGAGGCCAAGACCTAAAGAGGTTGTAGCACCACTGATTTTTTTATATTTTATTTAGAAATGCCCTACGGCTGGTGCGCGTGGGCGGGGCAGTTGTATATTCAACGTGTTCGCTAAGTCCCATACAAAATGATGGCGTCGTGCATTTAGCTCTCAAACAGGCATTTGTTGGTGATAATATAGTCGCTGTTGTCAAGTAAGTATCTTTATGTATTAATAAACAACAGGTTGAAAAAAGTTGAGCGAAATTAATTATTCTGTGTGGTAAATATGATATATATGTTGCAGTCGCATATTAGTATGCTGTTAATTTGACGTAAAAAGATCTAAATTTATCCATATAGGTAACACAATATACACTTGTGAACGTCAGAAAAGAAATATATGTATATGAAGTGGTTTTAATTTTAAATTTGCTGCCAGTTCTCAAATCAAGGGCGTAGAACCAAAAGAGAAAAACTGACAATAAACTAAAAAAAATCGTTTAGTATAGAACATAAGATCATCAAGGTATTACTTATTTCCACATCTTTAAATTTGAACCTGTAGGCATCCCGCATTTAACTAGCGGCCTAAAAGATATTCAAACCCTTAGGTTTGAATATCTATTTGTCATAACATTTGTAAACCGGCTAAGCCATTCGTACGATAAAGTATGCAAGTGGCAGAAATAAAAAGATTTCACATCTAACATAAAAAAATATTTCTTTTAAAATTAAATTCACACCATTATAGTACTTGTTGTTTTTCATGAAAATTTGAAAAACAGTGTCAAATTTGTGGTATGCCGACGCCATGTTGACAGTTGGAAGATTTCGGTTTTAGTTTGTGACTGACAGAAAGTGGAACTAAATTTAAATTAACAGCCAACTAGGGAATTAGTAAGAAAGAAAGAAAGAAGAAAGAAAGAAATAACTTTATTAGCCACAAAATACATTAATTGATTCTATAAAGTAGAGTGCACTGGCCCCCACACTAGGATTCCCTGTGTTGTGGGCAGCCAGTCTCTTCCTTTTACATCTAGACGTTACTTAATTAATTAATTCTACTTAACAAATTTATACCTACACTATTTTTGTACGATTAGAATGTTTTCTGTGTTAGTATAGGACAGCTTGACAAGATATTGTTTGAGTTGTTTAGTGAAAGTATGAAGTGTGATTTTTGAAATGTTAGTGATAATTTTATTTTTAATAAGGTGGTTAAAGATGAAAGGACCTCGGAAGGAGAAAAAGCGTTGAGCGAAAAAAGTGCGATTTTTAGGTTGCTTATATAAAGGTTTGCGTTTGGTTAGATTTGGTGTAGGGGGTGTTAGTTTCCAAAAAAGCCTGCATATTGCTATTAAATAAAGTTGTCTTACAGTTAGGATCCCTGCTTCGCTGTACAATTTTGATGTTGAGTAGCGGAAAGATTTTTTAAAGGATATTTTAAGAATGGCACGTTGGGTGCGCTCAATTTTCTCTCAATTTTAGTAAAACGTCATCGATCCATATGATTTGTCTAGCTATTTGATCAAATGGCTGAATATCATTCAGGCCGCTAGTTAAACGGCCCTGTTTAGGGAGCGAGGCTGTTAAATGAACGATGATTATTAATTGCGATATATATTCGACGAAAATGTACTAATAATTTACCTTTTTTGTGTGTACGGGAATGTAAAATGTGTTTATTTATGTTGTCTTAAAAATTCATTTAATTGTTTCCTTCGGTAATACGCGTTTATAGTAAGTCGAAACTCTCTTTATATAGATTTACAATTCGTGCAATTTTATTTTGATAGTTTGAACTAAAATATGACATAACAGCTCAGTATGGCGAGTTCTATAATCGGTTGCCATTTATGATTTTAATTTATATTTAAAAAATGTTATGTATATTTTATTATGTGATATTTTTATGTTCTTATTTATTTCGCTTGTCATAGAAATTGGTAACTTTATACGCTATAAGAACCATTTTCTTATTTTTTTCTCATTTCTTATTTTATTATTTGTATCTAAGACGGACCTTGACCTTTTTTTCAGAGACATGACAGTACCCTTCAGTAGTCTTAGTAGCACATTGATGCTTGGCAAAGGAAACGCGAAGCCGAAATACGGCCAACTTGTAGTTCCACATATTGATGCTAACTTTGGACCCGCCTATATCGCCAGACTTGTTAGAGTAAAATAATAAAATAATTAAAATCACCCATTTTGTTTAATTTATCGTATATATTTTTGTAATCGAAAATGTCAAAAACGATTCTAAAATGTAATTTTATTCTAAATGAAATATTATATAAAAATTAAAACAGGTCAAATGTCAAATACCATAAATGAAAAATTGTATCACCCAGAAGATTTAATTTACAAAATCCAAGGCACAAGGGTATTAAAACAACGTCAACCTAAGTTAACTTTGAAAATATGCCGTGATTTAATTTAGTCTCATAAAATTCAAAATGGCGTATTTTTCTTAAACACCCGGACTTGAAGTCCTCATGTTCTGCATTCGTAAATCCTAGACTAAACAAATAAGGCTGTAAATATCAGTAACGTAGCATTATCTCGAATCCCACCAAGCAACAGATATTTACTAGACTAGGAATATATTAAAAGTCATGTGAAACGTAAAAAGCTTTTATTAGAAAAAAAATACAAAATATAATTTCTAAGTACTTGAGTCAAAATGCCTTAGGTAATAGCAGTCAATGTATCAATAACTTAAATACTACATACACAAATTGTAAGCTTCTTGGGTCAAGGGGATGCTTAAAATAATAATTAATCGATTTAGCATTTCCCTTCGCTTCCTTGAATCACGCTTTACACATACATAGTTGTATATTTATACACAAGGAACTATTTAAACTATTGATATTTTTTCCGAAATGCAAACGGAAATACAAAAAATATTCTTAGGCTTCATTAGATAGTGTTTTGTCTTTGTCACCCTGTTGAAAATATTCAACTATTAATTGATACGTTTACTAATATATCATTTCTGAATTTAAGTGTTAGTATATGCATAAAAATTATACTAATTAGCTACATGACAACAAATCAATATAAATTATTAAATAATGTCATCCTAATTACATATAAATAGTAAGTATATGGTTCCTTAAATGGAGACCTGGGCAGGACAAAAGACCGCGCAATCTTGACTGACGACATCGTCAAGGAAGTTTGCTCCCAGTGGATACAGAGAAGTTAATGCTAGGCGTACTGGAGGCAAATGGATGGTAGGCCAGAAATGGACCAAATAAAGAGGCTGATGATGACGGTACACAGTTGCTTACAGTCAAAAATATCTTAATTTTTCAAGATATACTTTTTGTGGCGCGTTAGTAAAAAATTATGAGCGTAAATTTTTAACGATATGCGCGCACGTCACAAATAACTGACACCCTGAAGTCAGCTATAGGTATTCAACGTTTTAGTTTTTTTTATTGTTAGTGTCGTTTTTTCTACAAACAAATAAGATAAAATTTTTGAAAAGATCTCGTTACGCTAATGAAGTATAACTTCTAACGCGTGTACATAATTTATTTTTGATTTTTATTTTTAATACAAAAAGACTAATTCACTTCTTGAAACACGTAATGTACGTTAAGTACCTATTTTATAATTATAGGAGTAGTAATTACCACCTAATAAACTAATTTAAATTAAAGCTAACAATGGCACAAGTAATAAGCCTATAAATCAATTGAAATTTATTATATTATATACAATTTTATCTTGATAATATAAAAATAAATATATTATGTATATTAAACTCTATTTTAAATTAGAAGTTCATTATTGCTGAAACAATATCATATTAAATATTTGTAATGTTTAACGAGCATTAAGATTCAAAATAGCTTAAAAGGTTTAATATTAATGCGTAAATTTATTGGTTGTCGCCTTAGCATGAAAATGTTGCTAACTGTACCTATTAGGTATGTTATAATACAATAAATATTACTTCACATTTTCACTAATCCTACGAAGACTTTATTCTACCCACTTGGGTAGCCTTCTGCCTTACAAACTTAAAATGTTACCCTAGCTTTGACATAGGAAAGAGAAAATTAAGCCGAGACGACAAACTAAGCCAAATTAAAGATATTTCAATAGGCATTGTCTAGACATGGGTTCTTTCATCCTTAAGAGGCTTCTCTTCAGGGTTGCTATCGTTTTCGTTGTCTTTTAAATTGTTCCAAGGTTGCTCCTCACCAGAACCAAATATAGAATAAACTATAATTTCAACTATATATAGGGCTATTGTGACAAAGAAAATAATGCGCCATGCGGATATAGTTTGCTGAAAAAAAAATTAAATATAGTATTCGTTCTTTTAAAAAGGAATTATCTGAAAATTGACTCACTCTATTATAATCTGTGTTTAAGACTCGACTCGTAACTCGAAATCATAACAACTATTAAAAATAACAAATTATTAAAATTATACTAATTATACAAGAATATGATGCTACTTTTAAAGTCTCTGTTTAAAAATAGAATGGTTTAAAAATAGAATGCATAAATTAGAATAAAACTGGAATAAAATTAAGGTTTACTTACATTTCCATGTGTCAACACCCCTACGAAAATTGGTACGACGATTCCAGGAATCGTGGCCACTGTGTTGGTAATTGCTACCAGAGTACCTGCAAAAACCGTTTATTACACCGATACAATAATATTTATACAGAAATTTATTACTAGAAATAGTTACGATTCGTTTGGGTAGTCGAAGTATAATATTGAATAATTTGATATGCGTTCAGAAATTTTCCAAACCTATGTTAATTTTTTTTTAATTTAAAGTACTGTAGAAAAACCGATTTAATATAATTTATTTATTTATTCGGAAACCAAACAGAAACATACTTATAATAAAAACAAAGTCAAAAATAAAACACAAAACAAACACTGGATGCATCCACAATAGGTTACACTTATACAACCACATGATACAAAAAAAAAACATGACAACAACACACATAATAATAGAGTTAAGACATTAACAGTTGCTTTATTCTACTCTTAAACAAAGCACTCCACTACGGAGTGCGAAAAAGGGTCAATGTTTTTGATAGAATCTAAAGAAGAACACATCCTGTGAAGTGTTTATATTACAAACGGGCCTCATCTGATGACATGTGACACCGCGACCCATAGACAATCTAAAGTACACGTTGGAAATTTCAGCTTTCAAATCTAGTTTAATTACAAGGCAGTTCACTCACCCGCAAAGTTAGGTGCGATATCAATATGATTAGATAAAAATCCGCAAAACATTCCTCCTATACATGTAACACCGATTGCCATGAGCGCTACCGCTGCCCCGCGGTTGCATCCGATGTAACACACTGCGAGCAGACAGGACGCTGGCACTGCTGATGCTGTTTTATTATAATAATATTTGTTAATCAATAATTAAACAAAAGACAAGCTAAAACAAAATTCAAGTTATATTTACAGAAGTATCCTTGAATTGTTTCAAAGATAAGACTTTTTACAAAAAAATATGAGTGACGAAACTAAAAAAAAAAGAAAGTTACGTACATTAAGTAATTTAGTTTAATATCAAGAATAACTTTAAATAGACCACAATGAAGCATTAAGGTCGAAAGTTGTGCTGTTAAATGTTACTTCGTTTACCCCAAATATAGGGTACCATATGGTCTTAGCACCGGTCATTATTAGACTATTGCTGACCTACAACAAAAAAATGCAATTTCACTATCAATTTTATCAAAACCTTAGCATTGACTTTATTTTTTTTTTGAGGCCGATCTGGAGTGGGGCTTAGTTATATATAACTAAGTCTGTTGCATTGATTTTAAAAGGTCAGCCTTTTAAAAATCTGCAACGAATGTATCTCTCTAAAGCTAAAGTATAAGTTTTATTTTAATGTCTTACCAAATAGTGTTCCAATCTTCCTAGCTGTCGTTGTAGTGATGAAGTTTCTTCCCCGCAACCAATCCAAAGTCTTACTGAGGGCCATGCTAAAGAACCATAATGATAGGAATGGAAGTGCTGTTGTAACTGCATTCTGAAATTGATTTTTAGAAGTTAACTTAAAGAAAATAAATTAAATCACGTAATACTATCAAGCTACACTATAATCTCTGATTCTTTTTAAAATTAGTTCAACAAAATCAGCAAGCGAAGAAATTCATCCGGACTTTGGAAGAAGCTTAATGTTAAGCTATGTTTTAAAGTCGGGATCCGAAAGCAAAAGATTAGATTAAGAAAAAGGTAAGATTAAAAAAAAACTTACTCAAAAGAAACCTTTACAGAAATTGGTTAAACAAAGTTAAATAAGATAAAGTTTAACAAAAGGCTTTTAATTATCATAGACAAGAATACAAATATGTAATAGAATTATTTCATTTTCGTACATTAAGTACACACTACAAAGATTTTTACAGAGTTTTATGAATTGTAATAGAATTATAACTATCATTGTTAAAGTTATGATATATTTTTTGTTATTAAGGGCTTCGAATCAAGCGTGGTAGGGACAAGAAGATGGCGCGTAACGAAAAAAAAATGTGACAGATTTTTTTTCCAACGCCTCTAAAGAAGTTTCACTTCAAAAATAGGGCAGTACAAACTTATAAAAGCCCATGGTTACACAGGAGGGATCAACAGAGAACCTAAAGGACTGATTGGTTAAGATTTAGAAATGTCACTTTTAGTTTAATTTGTCTCACCTCAGTCATATTGAACTTCAGTACTTGCTTCATGTAGAAGGGAAGTTCGATAAGCAGCATGTACCAGCCCCAGTTTGAACAAGCATGAGCGACGACGATCGCCAGAAACGGACCAGATGTGAAGACTTTCCTCCATGGGACCGACATGTTCTGAAAAGAAAGTAAAATTAAGGAAATTTTGCTGCAAGTAATGTAAGTGTAACGCGACTAAAAACATTTATTTTGTATTCGTTAGTTTAAAGTTATTTAAATGTATTTTAAAATTATGTTATGTCGCTATGACTGGGAGATTTTGTGTTGGCAACACTTTTGAATTTAGAAATATATTACCGAAAATAATGTGTCTAATTAGTAAAAATGGCCGCGAGCCTAAACTTAAAACTATACTTTGGTAGCATCACTTTTTAAGGCTATCTTTAAAATGACCTTTCGAAGTGGTATTTTTAAGGTGACAATTTAATCGTGTCAAGATGCACAGTGCACAGGGAATTCTTTGCCTAATGATTCGATTTTTAAACGCACTACTATAATATGTTCTTACATAATTGATTTTCTTTTAATAATAATTATAGATTTGTATTCTATTTTGGTGTGGTTGATTGCGCAAATTAAATTCATTATAATAAACCAATTTCGAGGCAAATAAAGGATTTATTTATTAATTAGTCAATTAGGGGGAGGGATCTCTTAAAGGTACTAGAAAACGTATTTTTTTGGATTTGGCTAGTTACTTTACCTTATGTGAGTGGTCATCAGATTTTCCTCCAAGAGAAGTTATAATTAGATCTCTCTCCTCTTGACTTATAAGCGGCTGTTCATCTGGTGAGTCTTTAATGAGGAAGATCCATAGAACACACCAGAGAGAAGACAGACCTCCCATCACGTAGAACACGCTTTCCCAGCCTATAAAATATTGCACTGTTATCACGCATTTATTATGAATAATCACACAGAAAAAGAAGTGCCTAGTTTTAAACAAATATAAAGTATTTTAACCGACTCCAAAAAAATTAAAGAGGTTATCGATCCGACGTGTAATTTTTAAATGTTCAGGCGTAGCCCCCGTGGACCAATCTGGATGATCTAGGCGTCAAATGATTAGGATTTGCAACGAAGTGGTACCATAGGAGATATATTGATACATTACAATACATTGATTTTTGGCACCATTGATTGTAAGGTAGTTTTTTATTAATCCATTTCTAATTATTATTATTATTATTACTATGTAAGGATTGTAAATACTCCATATTTGTGAGCAATAAAATAGATTTGTTTTGTATATTTTACATTCTACAATTGGTTTGAATTATTACTAAAAAATAACTGGTTGGTTTACGAGAAACATTAGCCTAAGCTTGCGTTGAGATTTAAACATAACTTATAAATTGCGCTAATCTTTCTCCTTATGTTTGAGTTAAAATGTCAATTTGACATTAAAGAGCAAGCAAGTTAAATATCATTGTGGTTAGAGGAGAATAAAAAAAAATTTAAAACAAAACTTTACCAAGAGTAGCGGTAAGAACTCCGGCCATTAGCATAGATATGACAGTTCCGAGTGAAGTTCCCGCGTACACGAGAGACGCCATGACACTCCGCTCAGCTGGCGGAGCCCATTTTGACAGCAACACATGCATCGCCGGGAACGTTACGCCCTGAAATAATAAAGCACGAATGGATCTCCGTGGCTTGGTGGTTGTACATGGAAGATTTGCAATGACACAAAAATAGCCCAATACTAACAAGCACGAAATGTAGCTTATCTTAAAATAAACGCTGTTCCATGCGTCTATGTATACTATAAAATAAAAAACAAAATATGTTTATTACGGAACGATAGATAATAATAATAATAAGTCTTTATTCTTCCACATCCTATTAACATAAATTAAATGAAATAGATAAGAATACAATTTTAACTAATATGCGGCCCCTGACCGGGAGAAGGCCTCCTACTTTTCCACCCTAATTTATTTTGTGCTATCCTCATCCAATTTCTTCCAGCTAGATAAGATAGATAGGTATCATTTATTCCAGGTCATTAAATTTGAACCTGTAGACATTCCTACTCATCGGCAAAGAAGACAGAGGGTGTAGGCCGAGAGAAAATCCAGCGTAAAAAACTCTCGGTACTCTTTTAGACTTTAAGCTGTTTCCTTAAGAACAGAAGGGCACTATTTTTAAGATCAAGTCTTAATGTCTTTCATGCGTAAGTTAAATGAACCTTTTTAGATAAAGTTTTACTCATGTACACCACCCGTGCGTCGGTCTTGGTTTCCGAGATCCCTTGTCCCATCTGACCAATTCGACAGTCCCAGGATTTGAGATAAATATAAACTATTTTCATAAGCGCTTGCACCAATCTCATGCAACGAGGTTAGCTTTACAAAAAACTTATAGAAAATATAATTACCCCGCCTATACCTTCACCAACTCTCATGATGATAGCTGCAATGTAATGAGCCTCAGCCATCACCGGAGTTAATATTGTGCATACTACATTGATGGTCACACTGAAGAACATCACCCATTTCGCGGAAAACAATTCTGCAACTCGCCCTCCTGAAAATCGGAATAAGTTGCTTTAGTATTATAGATAGATGGCCTAGTAACTGTCTTAGCTAGCGACTTAAAGGCACTTCGATAGAAGAAAATACGCGATCCCAAAATATCTCGACACAGTCAAAGTTTTATAATATGTATCTTAATATATATAAATCTCCTGTCACGATGTTTGTCCGTGATGGACTCCTAAACTACTTAACCGATTTTAAATTAAATTGGCACACCGTGAGCAGTCTAGTATAATATATAAACCGTTTACAGAGCTATTTTGTAACAATACCAATTAAAACAATGTAGGAATCTGTCCGCCCTAAAATCTCTTTGGTTCAATTGGCACTAATACCAATTTCGCTTTAGTTTCACTGAGTAGCCTAAATATAGTTTAGATTTGCAAAATTTACGATCATAGGTAATGCAGTACTTACCAGGAATTTGCGACACAAAATATCCCCAGAAATAACAACTGAGGACAATGCCCTGGACTTCGGACGACCACAGGAATGGACCATCTGCATCCTAATTAGATAAACAAAAACTTTATTCTATTTTTTATGTTATCATTTATTTCTATCACAAATATACAGAATTATAGTATTTATATAATTTCAAACTCCCAATGCGTCGTAGGTACTTTGGTTAATTTGTATTGTATTCCATAGAAAATAACGTTTATTTTCATATGAAAACGAAAAACCTAAGCGGTAGTATCATATAAAAAATTAATCACAAAAATTAAAAACATTAGAAATGTATCTGTGATATGTCCGATTGAACAGTCAGAAGTTTTCAATTAATTATCATTAAGCAGTTTTTGGATTATGATTTTCACTTTTTTGCCAGCGTTTTCGGGGCTTTCAAGAAAAAGCTCTTAAATGCCAACTATAAGCCTCTTGGCGTTGAAGGCGTTAATGGGCAGTAAGAACTTCTTTATAATTTTCCCATCTACTAGTTTGCCTTTAAAAAATCACGTATGCATTTTAGATCACAGTTACTATGCCCATCTCCCTATTATATCTACTCTTAAGAATTTAAATCAAAACTTCAATAAATTAACACTGCCGGTTAAATTTGAAAGCGTTGTTTGGTATAATTTATTCAATTGGTATTATTGTCGATAAAATCAGGGCGATTGAATCATAAACTCTATTTAGGGATTTGGAATGAGGACGCGTCAAACAAAAATAATAACCAGACAACTTGGGTCAACTTAAAATTCAATTGTTTATTGCGTGTTATATCTATTTAAAATAAACAAATATAGTGTTATTACAATAATCTTAACCTGCATAGTAATAATAATAATTAAATAGTTTTATTGTGGCAGTGTACATTTAATGGCAGCATTTCCTCTCTGTATTATGATACTTATTCGAAGCGAGGAAATCACCAACTCTGGGGTTACCAGTTTTCACTGAGTGAAATATTCCAGATATGATCAATAAGATTTTTTAATATAGTACAATTAGAAGTTTCCGATAAATTTGAGTACAATGCCGAGCGACAGATTGAAATTCAGCACAAGACTTAAATATCTAACTCCAATAATATCACAGAGAGATATTAATATTTTTTTTTTGTTAGGATCTTCAAGACCTTTATAATTCATTTGAAAAAATAATCTACAAATCGGTCACCTATTTTTAACCATTTGTTGGAAGTTTATATTCACGTCTGTGCGTATTTATTCGCGAATATTGGAATCGTCCCAAAATAACGCCGTTTAGGCTGACCTGTTGCAAGGTTAAACTTATTTATGTTTTATGTCCTTAAATATGTCATGACGGTAATAAAAGGGCTTATTAATGAGTGACCTGATTTAACAAATTCTTTGTGTATTTATACACAACAAGTATTTGGAGCACACACTTTTGAACAGGCACTAATTAAGGATATATGGAGGCGCCTGGTACATAGACCAGTGACACCAGAGCCTAGTGCTCTCCTCACTTAACAAATGTTGCCAGCAAAAGGAACCACAGAGACTAAACTTTTTAAATGTATTTTAGTTTTCTATTTATCCATTTTAAGTTATTATTATTTAGAAGAATCAGTTAGAATAGTAGTAGTAGTAGTTAGTAATAATAGTTGAATCAGAATATTAAGAATGAATCCGTGCCGCTACCACTTATTTAGGTCTGGGCCTCAGATTTCTGAATCTGTTACATGGTTTTTAATCTAATAGGCAAGTACGTCAACATCCTTGTGTGCCTGACACACGTTGTCGACTTTTTGTGTCTAAGACATGTCGATTTCCTCACGATGTTTTCCTTTACCATTCGGGCGAATGTTAAATGCGCAAGTAGCAAGAAATTCCATTGGGGCCCAGCCGGAGATTGAACTTACGACCTCAGGGAAAGGACCTCAAAAAAGACTTACAAAACTACAGGTTTATTGATGAAACGAAATGACAAATAACTTACCTTGCTACTAGTTGAGTTACTCGTTGGTTGACACTCCAGCTCCGAAGGTTGGGAGGCAGTTTCATGTGGTTCATCGTGAGCAGCCAGTTTTATAGCAGTATGGTTTAACATGCCAACCATAGCCACAGATAAGTTGACTTTCAGACCATACACTATGGCCATTCCTATAGATCCCAGGATGGCTAGAATATACCGTGCCGGGATGACACCTGAAAACATTTTTTATAGTGCTTTTATTTTTTTAAAGTATGACAAGTAATTAAACAAAAAATTATAAACACAAAAATGCACTTAAAAGTATTAAATCACAATAGTATTTATTGTTTTTATTTGAATCGTGTTTGTAATAGAATGCAATGCATGAATTATTAATTAGTTTATTTATATACACGGGCAAAGTACGATGATTTTTTGTCTAGTCATAATAGGCATGACGAAAGATTTTGGAACGCTCTTAAGTTATGTGGGTAAACATATATTATTTACATAAAAACCTTTATTTCGCTTATGAGCTTAAGTTAACGAAGTTTAAAGCCAAAAATTATATAGCGCCTGAAAACAGCTCGCAGAGTCATGTCGTCGGATGTGACGTCGCGTTTAAGTAAACATCTAGTGTTTATGTGCAGCCAGAGAAGAAAGTAAATAAGTTATATAATGAGATATTGATCATAGTAATCGTTATACACATAGTTTTTCAGTTCATCAAAAGATAGTTTACCTATTGCCAGTTCTTCTCTTTAGTTCTACGCCTTTGATTTGAGATCTGGCAGTAAATGTAAAATTAAATTCATTTAATATTTCTTTTTTTTGACGTTCATAAGTGTACATTGTTACCTACATGAATAAATAAATTTTGAATTCAAATAAGTCCACAGACGGAGAAGCTGTCCTTCGACATATAGAAAAAAGATAAGTAACCTTCTACCTCGTTTCCTTATGTCGATTAAGAACACGTAGGAGTATTTATTTAGAATATGAATAAAAGAAGCATGATTATTTCTTAACTTGAAGTCACTAAAGAATATTTGTATTTGACAGAAGTCGCGACCAACCAATTGTTGCTCTGGGTGAAGATAGTTCCCAAATAAATTCGATATGAAATATTAAATACAGGAATGTACATTACTACATAAAAATCATTAAATATCACTCTTGAGCTGAAATGCACAGGCCCCAACAGTACAGGTGACCCCAGAGCTCATGCTTTCTTCGCTCAACGAATAAATATCGACAAAATGCTGCCACTATTAAAACTATTACAAAGACCAAACTTTTTAAATTTGTTTAAATTAAGAATATAGTAAATATGTATGTATGTGTGTTGGAAATAAGTATCTAATTACTTAACCAAAAATAACCATTAATTTTGTTAATGACGCACTATTTTTACACATCAAAGGTTTAAAACAACAGATTATTTTTTAATACATAGAAAGAAACAGGATTAGGTAAAGCAAAAAAGTCCCCATACTAGGATTCCCTGTGTTGTGGGCAGCCAGTCTGTTCCTTTTATCATGTAAACTATAATTAACTTTATGATTTTTACGTAATGAAAATTTATATTTACAACTATTTTTACATATATAATAGTTGTATATATTTTCTGTTTAAGCATAAGACAGGATGACAAGATATTCTTTGAAATTGTTAGTAAGTGTATGTAATGCAATTTGAAATGTAAGTGATAATTTTATTATATAATATAAGGAAGTGGTTAAATATGAAAGGACCTCGGAAGGAGAAAAAGCACTGGGCGAAGACAGTGCGTTTTACGGTTTGAATTGATAGCTCTGTGCAATTGAGAGTTGCAGTACAACAAAGTCTCAATTTCATATATATATATATGTAACCTATACGTATATATAAATTATACAGGTAGCGAGTTTCTTGTCTATTAAGAATAATTATTGATCTTTATATTCTACAGCGTTCTAAAGTATCGTGTATCTCATACAATCTTTTACGTGTAAATTACATCATTTTTCTTGGTAATTAATATAGCAAACAGTGTGATTCATATACGTCAATTGCACAATGCTTTTATTGCATACCTTTGATGTCCTTCAGACGCGTAGAGGACGCACAGTCGATATTTAAGGGTCATTGAACTTGGCCTAGCTTGTCTCTTTCTTTTTCGTAATATAGTAAACAATTTCCTTAGAATAGAAACCGTCTTCAGCTAAATTAATATTTAGAACCGATTAATAAACTGCCTTAAGAAACGCTTGTGAAACGACGCACGGCGAGGTGATACAGATGGTTTTTTGTATTCTGTCTTGACATTCGATGATGGAACTCATCTGCAGGAATTAATCCGAACAACAACCAAACATCGATCATTATTAGCAATTACCTACTAATATTGAGGATTAAGAGCAAGATTTTTGAATAATTATTTTAAAAACACAAAAAAATAATGTTAAATTGCGTATATGGTAACGGTTTCTTAAAATATTATATAAAAGTCAATGTTTTATTTCAATATTTAGTTAAGTCAATATTTAGTATACATTGACCATTAGTACACATACATTGATAATAATAGTAGTCTATGTATATAAGTTGAAGCATTCAAACTCAAAAATATCTTTATTCATATAGGTAAACATGTACACTTATGAACATCAAAAAAACAAATTAAATTAATTGTAATTAATTCAATATACTTATATTTCTTTTTTGACGTTCATAAGTGTATGATGTTACTTAATAAATTATTTTTAATTTTGATTTTGTGTATAGTCTGCACAATTTTTATGGACGATTGCGGGTTTTGGTGATTGCGAGCTGAAAATATAGTTCAGACTTCGAGCTACTTAGAGCTATGAAAATATTATTCAGACTTCCATATGCCGCAAAAGTATTGGAGTACACATATCTACGGAGCTAGAATTTGCTTGAAATCCCAACAATTTGATTTTGATTTGATTTTTTCTGTGAGATTTTTATTTTCTATTTTTTAAACGCTACTTTGAGATTTATCCATACATTATGGATACTACAAATTACAAATAAATAAAATTATTATAAAATTTACAAATTTGATTAGCGAGTTATATAAATTAGTTTATAATTTTAATTATGGTAATGTTTAAAATATTAAAAGATGCTCATTTTGACTTCAAAGAAATTGATACGAAATGATTTCACTAAACTATTACTAATTACGGTATTAATATATTTTAAGAATTAATAATAATATAAACAATTTTAATAAATCAATTAAAATAGAAAAGTTTACAAGAAAGAACTGTAGTTGAGTATGTTTCAATGATTGTTTTAATCTCGTTGGAATGGCTAAACATATACCAATTAACTTTGGCATAAATAATTCAGTCTGAAACGCTGCATGGACTGTAAAAAAATATTTTTTGGGATAGATTCAAATTACACAGTAGAACTACTAGACTAAGGCTACGTAGAAAGAAAATAATATTATTTTGCATCACAGAAAACGAAAAGTTATTTCATTAATACTTTTTTTCCATTTAATAATAATAATAATAATTTATTTATTGCACGAATATGGTATAAAATGTCAAGGTGGTACAATTGTCAGTCGTTCGCATATTCTGCCACACACAGTGGCGCGCAAATTTATCTTAGCTTAGATTTAAGCCTATTTCATTACAAAGATATATTTACAAATGAATTTAATAATAATAAACTCACGGCCTAAAATATTTCCCTTAGCAGGCACGTCCATTTTTTAAACTATAATTTCATTAAATATCTGTTATAGCACGTAAAAATTGTCTCTAAACTCGCGTGCGATTACACTGAGATGAGCTTTTCGAATAACCAACGACGTACGTGATACGTAGTCAGTATACGCAAGGTGGTGAAATATTCTGGTCTCAGACTGTATCCGCGAAAAATATAATTAAATGGAATGGTACGACGTGCATTCCGGCATGCAGTGAAATTTTGATAAAAGAGCGGTTGTTTATACGTTCCCACTTGTTCAAGGTGACCTTCAGAGCTTCGTGGAGTACCGATCAATGAAAAGGTACCATTTATACAAATGCCACGCCGCGCCTGTTGATTTCTCTAAGGATTTGTTATGGAAGTTTCCAACTTTACAAAATAATGCGCAACATGAAATGGTGAGGCAATTAGATTTTTTTAAATAGAAAAAGTTTTTTTTGTTAGAATTTTAAGAATTCTTATTTTCAGTTGTGGGTCACGATTATATTGAATCGAACAAAATATAAGTTATTAATTAGTTCATGCAATGTGCTTAAAGATCCGTAACCAAGTGGTCAAATATTTAAAAAATATTAGAACAAAGTAACACAGGACACTATCTATCTTTCTAGAAAAATATTATAAATACGAAGCCTTGTGAAACTCAGAAGTGAAACTTATCACTATAATTTTCATTAGTTTTTGTGGAAATCTATCTCTAATTCGCTAGCCATGAAGAATAGTAATGTATTTCTATAAAGCATCAATTTCTTACCATAACATACCATACGATTATTATGTAGTTTAAAAAGCGCGCTAGTATCTAAAGGAAGTGACGTGTTATATATTCTTATCATAGATCTTTAAAATACGAATGTAAAGTAAAAATATTTTATTACTATCGTCAAACGAGGAGTAGATTATGTTATATTCACTAATTAATTTGACGATAGCAACACAAATGACCGTTGTCATCTATCATTAACAATTAATGACTTATCCGTCAGCTGCTTACGAATGTCCCAATCCTATACCGTTATTTTCATTTGACATTTTGCTAGCCTTCGAAGCGGAATGGTAGTGTTGTAGTAAAGATTTATTTTAACGCTTATTAACTTTAATTTATTATTGTGTTAAAAATGTTTCTTGAGAAGAAAATGTAACAGTGTTTTAATGAACTTAAAACCGGTAGCTTAAAAAAAATCATATTGATTTAAAATACGGTGAACTTTCAAACACCATAGAAAATGGTTTACGTTGGAGAAAGTTTATTATAAAATGTTGCGTGCCAAATCGTAAAGAAATGTTTGGTTTGTAATTAATGTGAATTATTTTATCGACTTCATATGCAAATCAGTTTAGACGATTTCTCTTATTTTGATCAAGTCAAACAATAATAACTAAGATGGCACTAAAAGTTGAACCAAAGAGTAATCTGGATTTTATCCTTAGAAATTTGCTGGCCGGAGGTATGTGCCGTATTTTTTTTCTCTATTTTATGGTTGTGAGATATTACATACATTCAGATATTTGTTATCTTTTCCTTAGAAAAGTTGGTTAATCATAAAAAAATATTATGGGAACTGCTTTAAGTTTTTTCGTAGGGTTGTAAGAAACTTATTTAATCATTGTTTGCATGTATACATTTTTGTTCTCACTTTTCAAAATAAAACATTTTTTTAGGTGTGGCTGGTATGTGTGCCAAGACCACTGTGGCCCCATTAGACAGAATAAAGATCCTACTACAAGCTCAGTCATTACAATACAAACATCATGGTGTATTTGGAGGTCTTATGGCAATAGTGAAACATGAATCGTTTCTCGCTCTTTATAAAGGAAATGGAGCTCAAATGGTCAGGATATTCCCATATGCAGCATCACAGTTTACAAGTTTCGAGATTTATAAAAAGGTAAGAATTACATTTCATACATATTCAAAATAACAGTTACTAAAACAGTTGGAAAAAATTATTGTATTGTCTTCATTTAAGTTTATTTTTGTGGCAGTATCCCGTAATTTATTATTGAATTATTCAATAGTTGGATTATGATTCAAAACTCATTTTTATTTTTGTAATATATATTTAATTCAAAGATTATAATATGTATGTTTTAAACAAATAAATTCTTAAAGAATTAAATACTACATAATTATAAAACTACAAACATCTGAATAGTTATAGCAAATGTTTAAATTTGCAATAATTAGTCTAGCATTAAAAGCTCATTATGATAATTAATATTTTAATGATGGATTTGTGTAAAAAAATAGTTATCCCTCTAATTACTTTTAATAATGGTTTTGTTATTGCAAAATAGAGTAAATATTTTATTGTTATTCTTTCTATTTTATTATGAATACAATAGTTTTTATATTTCATAACCTTGCAATTGTAATGTTCAATAATTATTTTATATTAGTATCCTTAAAACTTATTATGGTTTTTATATTTGCTTAATCTTATAAATAATACTAAAGCTGGCAATTAATCTGTTGTTGCAATAGAAATTTATTTTCAAGTAGCTATCACTTTTTCAAGAAACGGAATAGTAGTATATTTTAAATAAAACTTGTTTGGTGGTAATTTAAGATTGACTTGTTCTCTCTTTATATTATTGTCAGTAAACAATTTTATTATAAATCATAATGTTGCAAAATCAAATAAGTTTACACAGAGTATTTACCTCCTTCGTCGCGTAACTTTTTCGTCATCTCATGTAGCTCTGTCGTAACCATCCTTTAAAGTCTAAACTATATTAAATAAGTAAAGAAATGACAATCGCGTTTGTCGCTCATTTAGTACTCCTGGTTTTACACAATATGTGATGACTTAAAGCTATATAAGTAGCATAGCGTGAGTAATATTTTTAAACTTTGAAAACAAAAAGAAGATAAAAAATATTACACATTATACAAAATAAGTGGTAAAAGTACGTAAGGAGGAGGTCATAGGAGGCCCCGACATGTCCTGACGGAATCAGATGATCCAATCACTGATTGAATGATGAATGATGAATGATTAGGGTAAACAATGCCTTCTCCGGGGATGGCGGGTTTTTCCTTTACTTCGTACTCCGCTCACTCCAATAAACGTTCGTCCTGCCCTTCAGGCGATTGACCATCCTACGACAGCCTAAGCCGAGGTTCGAGTCTCGGCGTGCCTTACCGGCAGAGCTACGCTCACCAAAGCAGCCTGAGTGGAACTTTACTGGTTTCATTCCAAAAAAAGTGCAAGTTCACTGACCCCCACACTAGGATTCTAGGTCTAGATCTAGATAGGCAGCTTCTATTAATTTTTTAAATCTACTTGCGATGCTTAATAATTCTCCTTAATAATTTGTTTAATTAATTAGTATGGTACACAGACACTATTTGCTTTTTCGTTTTATATTGTATTGCGTCGCTATTCGCTATTCATAAATCCTTAAGATTAGCTTTTTAGTTTTTAGTTAGTTATTAATATCCTATTTTTTTTTCTTCAGATTAAGGTTCTATTCATAAATATTTGTTATTATATAACATTGGTTTTCTGACACTTTTTGCACTCATAATTTTTTTTTTTAAGTTATTTTCTTACTAGGGTTGCCCGGAAGAGATCGCTTATTAGCGATTAGGCCGCCCCTTGCATCCCATGTCATTTTTATGTATTGTTTCTTTTATTAGTGTTATAAGTATTACACCGAAGTGTGAATAAATAAATAAATAAACAATTGACATATCTTTTTGCATTAACTTAAAATTTACCAACGTATACGGTTTACATTAATTGTAAGACTCCGAAACGAGACAGAACTCGAACTAAGACGTATGTCAAAATCTAATACCTTGTTGACATTCGAGAGACGAATACACGTTCCTGAATCACCCCAATTCGCTATAGGGGAATTATAAATGAATTTTTATTGCCAATAAAGCAAGAAGCGTTCGGGTCACTAGAACGTAAAATTGAAGTCAATCATCGTGTCCGTCCGAAGGTGAAACTTCAAATATTTGATACTAGCTGACCTGGCAAACGTCGTCTTGCCAAACTACTACCTTTAACTCAGCGCCATCTGTTAGAATTGTATCAAATAATAAACAAATGTTAATGTTATCGTAATTTTAGTAAGGATGCCTATTTTTTTGAAAATGAAATATAGCCTATGTCACTCAGGAATGATGTAGCTTTCCAACAGTGAAAGAATTTTTCAAATCTGCCAAGTAGTTTCGGAGCCTATTCAATTCATACAAACAAACAAACAAAAAATCAAACCTTTCCTCTTTATAATATTAGTATAGAAGAACCGGCCGAGATGCTCGTATTTGGCACGCGGATAGCACACATCTTACATACTTGATTAACTTGCCGTGTTAGTTTTACATAATATACCTTGTACTATGCTCTGTACATAATTAATGTCTGCGAAATGTTAAATAGCAAATGATAGAACATTTGTAATCTGTTTCCAACATTCTAATACTGAATTAAATACACTACAGATTTTGTTTTAGTTGCACGATTCACTTTGAATCGTTGTTTTATGGAGGTGTGAATAACTTCTCTAATAAAATTATAAACTAAATACTTTTAATTAGTATTTCCGTACCAATTCTATTTAAAGTCCTTCAAGAAAAGAGCGTACCAATTCTTAAAAAGCCGGCAACGCTTTCGCGAGCCCTCTAACATGTCTTCCATGGGCGACGGTATCACTTAAAATCAGGTGAGCCACCTGCCCGTTTGACCCCTGTTCTAAAAAAAAAGGGGTTTATTATAGCTGTTACACACGACAGTGTTGAATCTATCCAGTAGAAAGAGTTTCGAGTCCTTAGTTCAAGAGAATTAATTATCAATGGCTTAGTGTTGTAAAACGAGGGTTTCTCGCTGAAAATCTTAATAATGAAAAAAATCGCAACATTTTTATTATTAGTTATGATATTATATGTAGTAACGTAACGATTCTTGATTTATAATTTATTTACATTTAATATTTAGGATGTTTTATCGCGACATATTAAGCTTAAAAAAATAGAGTGTGTGTACTTATGTACACGCGATAGAAGTTATATACTTCTTCGGCGTATGGAAAAAAAATAACAAAAATGCAGTAGTGATTAATGATAAACATTAAAATTAATCAAAAAGATTTCTTTTAATAAATCAATCAGTAGTAAATACTATCACCGTCATATATGAAATTCTAAATATAAAAATACTTGAATATACAACTAGAACATAGTTATCGATTTTCATGCCACCTAGACCTAACTTTACGATGTAGAATTCAGGTGTCGGTTTGCGCGCTCATCGCAAAAATTCACTCTCATCATTTTTCTCCATCGCCCCAAAAGAAGTATAACTTCAATAATATTATGGATGGTACAATACATTAAATAAAAGCAATTTTGTTTTGGCATATTTCTTTACAGTATTTGAGCGGTCTAAGCATACCCATGGTTCAACATGGAGACAAATTCATTGCCGGTGCTGGAGCAGGTCTCACTTCAGTGACGCTCACATATCCTCTTGATACTATCCGAGCTCGTCTGGCCTTTCAAATTACAGGCGAACACAGATATACAGGAATTGCTCATGCTGCGTCTACTATGTTTAGAACGGTAAGAACATTTATAAGTTCATGGTCTTTTCAGAGTAAAATTAAAGTTTTATTGTACGTAGTCGGTCCCAAAGTTCTGTCATAAATGGAAATGACAAAAACAAAAGTACTGATCAGATTTTAATAAGTGATATATAAATGTATATATTATATAAATAAATTTTTTAAAATTATTAATTATGTATATTAATGTGATTGTTTTTTGTTTTAAAACAAAATCAAACATTCAAAAGTAGAATGCAATAATTTGTTTTCTAAAATTCATGCTTCATTCATGCGACAGAACTATGGGACCAACTACGTATAACAATATGTCAAAGTAAAAAGTAAAGTATACGTATAACATAAGTCACTTTAAAGGTCTGAGATTTCTGTATTCATAGCATATTATTTATTACTAACGATACTCAAAATAATTGTACTAATAATCAAGAGAAAAAAAATGGATAGCAAAAAAAGGATTAAAGTACATTTTTGTGTGAAATGTTCGGCGTTGTGGTTATAACTGGCCCTGGCTTATTATGCTGTGGAGCAGATTCCACAACGCTGGCTAAACACCACAGCAGTTAGTTTGTTATGAGTTATCTTATATGCATAATTAAATAGATCAGCATTCTGTACCTGACACGATGTCGCTTTGGTTCATTGGAATTGTCGTTTAAAGCATGCCGTTTTCCTCACTTCCGGAGTGTTAAATGCGCACATAGAAAGCTCAACTGGTGCCGGGAATCGAACCTCGGATAAGAGTCGCATTGAAGATACTATCTAACTTTATAACTTTTAAGTTAGTCTTTTATTATAAAATTTCTTTAATATTTCCATGTTTGCAGGAGGGCGGTATACGTGCGTTGTACCGTGGTTTCGTCCCAACAATGGTAGGAATGGTGCCGTATGCAGGTTTCAGTTTCTACTGTTTCGAGTCACTGAAATTTCTATGTATGAAGTATTTCCCGACGTCCTTGTGTAGAAAATGCGATAGAAATACTGGTATGTGTATTTTTATATATATATATATATACATTACTTCTAAACATAATATAAAGTGTTAAAGAATTTTAAGTTTGTTTCAAGGGAAAAATACGTTAACCTTAACAACAAACAATAGCTAAAAGAGATTTAATATTGAATACCTATTTTATCTTACTTAATAGGCTCTGTGGAAATTGCATAGATCATAACAATATTGTCTTTGATACAATAACACTTTTGACGATCTAAAGGCGACATGCGAACTGGTTGTAAGTGTACATTTACAATTAATTTAATTTGTTTTTCTTGACGTTCATTAGTGTACAAGTTTACCTATATGAATAAAGATATTTTGATTTGATAATGAATAATTATGTAAATCTTTTTTTTTAGGCGGCCTAGTCCTGTCAGTACCGGGCAAATTACTGTGCGGTGGACTAGCAGGGGCAGTTGCACAGTCTGTTTCCTATCCACTAGATGTCACCAGACGGCGGATGCAATTGGCGGCTATGGACCCAGCTACGAAACATTTTGGGTGAGATTATTAACAGGAATTATATTATAAAAATATATTCACTTTTATACAAATGCATGTATAGTCTAGCGATCTTTCTCGCTTTATACTTTTTTAATAATCTAGACATAATTAGTTATATAAGTAGAATTCCTATCGTGATAATTTTTAGAATAGCTTTAGTATTTTTTGCGATTGATTATTACAAATCCTTGGTAGAAGTATTGTATACTAATAAGGGACCACTTATCGAATATATTTTTTTTTCTGTATGAAGTATTTCTAGATTTCTATTAATATTATTATTAGTACCACGCTACTTAAAGTGCGTATTGAACACTCGCTCGTACCATCAACAAAATCATCGTGAGGAGACCGCCTTGTCTCTGGCCGGCTAAACATTGATTTCCTCTTAAAAAATCGATTACAGATAGCTTTTTTCATGGACATATTTTATTTTTAAATAAACGTTTGTTATAATATTTGTAGAAAATCTTTATCTTTACCGTCAAACTTCCAAAGTTCACCGACATCATTAAATAATTATCTATATAACACGTGTTTCACGCATGTAGACAATTTTTATGAATAGCGTATGCATATTAAAATTTTATTGAAGTTTTCGTATACAGCCATTTTAATGCTAAAATAATAAAAAATTGGTACCGAGGTTCAATGCGTATAAATTGTTGTAATACTAACGGGTTATATTTTATTTTGTATTATAATTTTAATTTATTCTAACACCACTATTTCTATTGCATATTTCTTGCACTGGGGTTGGCTACAATAACAGAAGGTTCGTACTTTTTGTATATAATTTTGTTTTTATAATATGTTTGTATTATCTTATTTTTTTTTATATCTACAAAATTACTTATATTTACTATTAGTGCGACTATATAATAGTGTTCTTCTTAAGCTATCTATGTAATTAATTTGTATGGTTTGTTTAAACGTGGCTCATTAACGCACATAACATTATTACTGTAGAGGTTACAGGTTAAAAATTATATAATTGGGTTGGAGGGCACAGAAAAATATCTATTTGCTATTGGAAAGCAATATGAAAGATCGATTTTCACCCTTTCCTCCATTTATTTTATAATTTTAATATGCTGAGTAACCATTTACGAAACACAACCATTCACCTAACCAACATTTGCCAAACTAAAGAAACAGCAGTCAGCTGGTATCGTGACCACCATCTTGTTTTACATTATTAATCAACGCGCTGGCTTTTGGTCAGACAGATAGTTAAACGTTTACGACGTTGCTTTATTTCAATCAAATCGCTAGAGACTTGATGGAATATTGATATTCGATTAACTGTCTAGAGATTCCATTTACTCTCTTATTTAACTACTTACTGTGACATGTGCTATAAATAAAACTAAAATACTAATATCTTTCAGAGCTAGTTACTAATTTAACTCTTTGTATCGGCAACGTAACACACATGTTTTGCGTAAGAGCATATACTTTTTGTAGGAGACCATTTGCATTTTAAATCCAATACGTCGATTTTAAAGCAAAAAAACTAATAAAACAAATATTTTTCAGCATCGGTATGTTTTCAACACTCGCGCATATTTATCGCGAAAACGGCGTGATAAAAGGATTATATCGTGGTATGAGTGTGAATTACATCAGGGCTATTCCGATGGTTGCCACCTCCTTCTCCACATACGAGCTGATGAAGCAGTTCCTCAACCTTGATACTGGCATGAAGGTATCATAAGGATTATTTTATAAGACTTCTGATGTGACATTTAATAAATGTAAAGTTTGTGCTTTTACGTGGCTGATATAAGTTAATATTAATAAAGATGTTGGAACAAAACATTGGATACTTCGACTTGTATTCCAAGTTTAATATACAATTATTCCGTAAACTAAGCGGTTAAAAACCACAGATAAACTTAGAATTATTGAACGCAGAATTTCTATTTGTAAGGCAACAGGGCGATATTTTTTGGAGTGAATCAAATTCACGATAGAAAACAAAAATAGTTTAATGTGATTCAAACAAAGGCCAGGTTTTATTCACATGATTGTTTCCTGGCCGTTATTTATCTTAATTTAAAGATTTGACATAATATATTAATTAGTAACTAAACAGGTATGATTGCTATAAATTGTATGGGATAGGGTAGAAATAATTAGTTTAAGTGAATCAGTATTTATGTTTTGCTGTTTATAAAATTTATTTGAATTGGTTTCAACTGACAATATTAATTTTGGTTGTGTTTAACTTTACCTCAATAATTACTATATTGGCATTTATTTGGTGACGTACTTAGAATCGTCTCCATTTTTATTTGTGCACTTATAACGCCCGAACCTAATAATTAATCCACAATCTCAGATTGAAAACAATCTGAGATCAGACCGTGACAGTCGATCGATCGCCTATCTGCATCCCAATAACCAAACCCTACGAAGACAATCCATTTTTGGCGACGGATAGAATGCCACCTCTTCGCTCTTTACACTCATATTTGATAATCAATATAAACCAAATAAAGTAAATAAAACCGTACAATTTAAAATTTACATGCCTATGTTTAAAACACATGAAATAGCTTTTTAATTATACTAAAAACTGTTGTAACTTAAAATCTTAAGATAGGATATTGGCACAGTTGAACTGTCATTTTCATACAAAGGTATATCCACATACGCTGATCCGACGTACCATGGATAGCTTGTATCGACAGATGACTATTACAATCCGTCGATTGGTTGGCACACTTATCAATATTTGGATTAAGATGTCTATTGAAAATTAAAACTGGATTGAGATATGTTATTGGGGTTGGGCGTAAGTCGCTTATTTATTTTATATGACAAACCAAATGTATTCAAAAAATAAATGAAACTGTATATTTATTGTATAACGAAATTGAATATAGATTATATTTAATATTTTTTGTTTTATTCATAAACTAGCAGACTCGGCCAAGCGTTGCTGTGGCTAAGGTTTTTGTTATATTACATAGTAGTAAATTAATGAAGGGAAACCGTAGGAGAACTTATGTGAAACGTTGGTACCACGACACGGACCTAAACTAAACTACCTTTAACTCAGCGCCATCTGTTACAATTGTATCAAATAATAAACAAATGTTAATGTTATCGTAATTTTAGTAAGGATGCCTATTTTTTTGAAAATGAAATATAGCCTATGTCACTCAGGAATGATGTAGCTTTCCAACAGTGAAAGAATTTTTCAAATCTGCCAAGTAGTTTCGGAGCCTATTCAATTCATACAAACAAACAAAAAATCAAACCTTTCCTCTTTATAATATTAGTATAGAAGTATAGACAAGGGAGCGTCAATGAAAGATCTGTGTATAATTAATTTTATTTATTATCTAATTCCTATTTACGGTCATAGTACAGAGTTGTAAGAATAAACTGTTTTAATCCGACATTATTGCCAACACTGTATAATTTTAGTAAATTTATCAATTTGCAACATTGCACTCATTCGCTCAATACATCTCAGCGTTTGCCATGAAAGCCTTATACGAACCGAGCTACAATTGCGACTCACAGTAACTCGAAGATTTTTTTGTTCTTTTTTATTTATTTACCTAACTTAACTTAATACTTATGAAAGAAACGTGTGGCGTCCGATTGGTGGGAATATCTTTGTTTACACACGCTCCTAGTGCAGATTTGAAGATCGCTAATTCATATAATGGCACTGACAGAACTTCGCATCTGCCAGATTCGATCGCCCATTACGATCTATTCATATAAAATTCTATGTCCGCGTTTAATACCGAGCTTACACTATAACAACCTACAACTTGATCTTTAGGTATGTACATATACGAAACTGAAAAGCTCCAAGCTTTCAAACAGGTACCAAAAGAAATGCATATTTCGGGGGACAATGCGTATGCAAATTTGATTATTAACTTAATCAGCGTATACGTCAAATTAAATGCTTAATAACGTACGTACGCCATATTGTGAAGCGTACGACCGATACATTATTTTTTTAAATACAATTTCCACACTAGTACTTTAACCACCCTTTATATGGTGGTATGTCCATAGATTGAAATGAAACTCAGTTTTATAAAATGTTTTTAATGAGTTCTAACTTGTATTTGATACATAAATAATACATACAATTGTCGCGTTGTCCGTCCGTGTATAAAATTGAATGAACATACCAGCATAACAAGGCAAGTCTAAGCTACGCACTGGTAAATTACAATCACCCCCGCCATATTGTTTACTGCACGCGATTAGTACAATTTAGTCTATGACATTTCAAAGACAAAAGATTATGTGTGTTCCTTATAACGCAATACCGATCGAAAGAAATAAAGACAAAGAAAAAAAAAGAAATTTTACAGAGATCCTTTCGGAGTCTATTTGTCCGAAAATGATACTAAAAAGCTTCATTATGGTATATTTAAACCATAGTTTTCTTTGGCCCTATTACAAATATTTGGAAATAACGGCACAGCTGTTTGGTATTGAAAATAAAGAAAACACGTGACCTTTTAGCAGACAACAATTCTGAACGTAACATTAAATGAAACGGAGCATGTTATAATAATTTTTGTATTTTCAATTGGTTTAAACAAGTTTTTAGAAAACAAGATAATGGTATAAAAAAATCCTGAAAACATTTTTGAAGGTAAATAAAAATTTTCTGAGGATAAAAAAATTACATAAATATTTTGGTAAAATTGACGAATAAAATATGAGATTGAAGGTGTTTTGAACCCATAGACGGCCGAGCTTGGGGCAAGGGACCCGGTTGAGGTATTTTGGGGTATGGGGTAAAGAAATCGTTTGCGGGGGCGTTCGGACGACAATGTGGCTGCGATCTTGTACCACTTCTGCTGGAAATACGGCTTCACTGAAAAAAATATTTATTTTTAAGACCGTATAGTAATTACATTTTTGGGTTTCTTTATTAATTAAATAACTTTTGGAAGACATATTTGATGCCTGATGAGAATTATTAGTGAAACTCGTGGTAGATTGATGGTGGGTAGAATATTATTTTTATGCCTTCTATACAAGCAACCCGTCTAATACTGTCAGTTCTCCAAGAGAAAAAATGTCTTTAACAATGTTTACTGTAATATCCATACAATATTTGCTTCATAAATCTCTTAATTGCAAGAATACTAAAAAAAAACTAGCCTCGATGGTAGTCAAAACTGATGACAAAATTGGGAAACTTACTTTAATTAATATAATGAAACATTTTTGCACTTAATAAAATCGCAATTAATTAAACGTAAACATTAAATTGTTTAAAGAGATAAATATGTATCAAAACAGTAATTGTATGCTACTAGCGATTTGTAGTTATATATAAGCAACTACTCTGTGGGTCTATGCATGATCAATGATCTATTAAACCTTTTAGTCTATGGCGAGCACTTGAAGTTTCAATAAAAGATAAAATTATTTTATTAATATAATTATAAATAAGGCTTAGTAATAAAAAAAATATACTCACAGGTAGCCTACATAAAATAATCAGGCGTCCGCCTCGTTACATGAGGCTCGCCGCGTCTCGGGGCCGGATCGAATTGCAGGCTGAAAACAAATAATCTTATAATAAACCATACTCAACTAACAGTTACTTCACTTACTAAATTCACTTAAAATAAGCGGTCATAAACTTTAAGTATCCACAATTAACGGTTTAAAACCGTGCTTGATTTGTATCGTTCGATACTTATCAAATCGTCATCACTTTGCGCTTCTAATCATTCCGCTTTAAAAAACCTACCCTCTGTAACATTTCTGACAAAACCGCGTTATAAGAAGTCGCGTTGTAGGAGTATTCGCGAAAAAACTTTTTTTTAACAATTCATAAATGTGTTTTCATGATCCTAACACGAATTTATAGTTTAACTTTATTACACAATTAAACAGGTCTAAATTTACGCAAAATTAATGGACTTGACAAATTATAAAATTGAAAAACACCGTCACAAAAAACCATTGAATTAAGCTATAGTCAACATTTTAGTTTTTTATATTGTTAGTGTGCATTTAACTACAATCATGATACAATTTATGAAGAATTTTTTATCTTGTTCTGCCATAAACTTCTAACGCGTGTATATAAGTACACACACGTTATATATAATATAAGATATAAATAACTATACCAAATTCAAGTGAAATCAGAATAAAATAGCAAATTCAAAATTTCAATCTTAACGTTAAATATATGATAATTAAACTGCAGTTACATAACCATTTCTATTTTAACATTCTCGTGAGACACGTGCAATAGTAATAATTTAAATAATTACGCAATTGTAAACCAGTTTAATTACGAGATTAGAATACTTACAACGAGTACTTAAGCGCATCATCCAATTCCATTATGGCGGCTTGGTTCCCGCACCTGTAATACAATTTCATAAATGTAAGAACAATTTCGATTAGACAAAATGGCAATAGAATGTGATATTCTTAAAACCGCTGCTTAAAATTTCAATTTTCGTTTCTACCCTCAAAATAATAAAGTTTAGTTTAGAAGATACGTGAGCATTATGAGTTTAAAGGCGACATATCAAAACAAATCATTTATTCCAATTAGACTAACTAAAATGGCACTTTTGACCGTTAATTAATATATAAAGCTGATCATAGTTGCCCCTTCTAAAAGGTAGTGTGGAGAAGAATGGACAAGAAAAAAATATAATTTACAACGTAATAACAAAGATATGAAAGGCAATGCTCAAGTAGTCTGGACATGTAGAACGGATGAATAAGAAGCAGGTAACAAGTAGTATTTGCAAAGCAAACGTGGCTGGTGAGATCAGGTTGTATAGGACATGTAGTCGTCCATGTCCTATACAACCTGATGTCATGGAACGAAACTAGGGGGTACTAGAGAAGGGACAAGTTAAATGATCCCATAACCGACAATAATGTATAGTGATTGCCATGAAACTGGTTGAAACGAGAGAGTATGTCAGACAGTATAGATTTGTAGTCTCTGACTACCGATTCGAGAAAAAGGCGTAAGTATAAATATATAATAGGCACATATTTAAGAACAAAATGTTCGTTCTATTTCAACATTTATAAAAAATTTAGTATGATAATCCTCAAGAACTTACAGTCGACACTAGAATACGCGCCTGACGGTGCCTGATTAAACTATTTAAATTGCAGAAACAACTGAACAACCAAATATTATTAAAACTAAGACTGCCTCCATGCATAAGATGCAAACGTCTGTCCCATGTATATGTACGGCCAGGTACAAAAGAGCTCGATTGGAAGCAATGTTTAATTAGTAAATTTTGTTTAATTTCAATTTAATTGCAATACATTACGGCCCTAGTTTCAGTCTTCTTTTAAAAAACCAAATAACTTCAAAAAATATCAATACTACTGAATCAGTCCTGATTAACAAATACCATCACCATGATGTTATGACACCAAATAAAAACTGCACACAAAGTCTAGTTCTAAGTTCTTTTTGAAAATTCTAGAACCTACCTGTAGCAATAGTTCGGCGCCGAGAAAATGGTGACAACATTGCGATCGTGGCACCAATTGTATCCCTCCATCACGAGCTGGTGAGCGCGGGACACCAGCGTCAGCCCATTGCTGTGGTTGAACGTCTCGGATATATCTTGACCGAACGTGTAGCCCGCGCCACGGGGAGATATTCCCCATCCGCCTCTGTAATTCATCATCATATTAAATAAAATAAATAGGGGTGATACAATCTTTTTGTCAGGTCTGGGCATCGGAATTTTGTATGTGTTGTCTAAAAATATATAGTTTCGGATCAGCCTTCTGTTCCTGACAAACGCTGTCGACTTTATGGTCTAAGGCTGCAACCTCACGATGGTCCAACGTACAGTATTGCACACATAAATATAAAGAAAAGAGTGGGCCCATTCTTTCTTAGGAGACTCTCCTTAAGATTTGCCGCCAATTCACAAAAACAAATGACAAATGAATGCAATACACTACATTAAGTTATCAAAGAGTTCTAAAATTGAAATTCAAAAAAGTTTTCATTAGGACTGTTTCTAACTGGCCAGTACGTAATTATTTCAGTGTTACCCACATGTAGTACATTTGCCCATCCTTGAATATACATGGTTTCTCCTACTATTATTTATTATATTATTTATCAATTTTAGGCTTTTTTTCTCCATGTTATATGCCTTAGCTTTGGTTATAGGGTATTACAACTCACTGAGCTGGGTTCGAGTTGCTTCTATTATCATAATCACTTTACGCAACCTAATAATATTGAATGTTTCGCGGCGTAGCACATCATAATTTTTGATGGCACAGTTCACTAGCTGATTCAGATTAAATTTTAATTTATTATTACCAGCAGTCTAAGCTGTTTCTCTTCTAAAGGAATATTGAAAAACAAAACAAAATATTTCAATAATTACTTACTATTACTATTAATAATGTTTACTGTTTTTTAATTGTATTAAAAGACAGATACTAAAAAAAGATTAAGATCTCTGTCGTATCTAATAATCTAAACGATTTGGGTAAGAGAAATTAATTTAAAACTATAAACATTTCAATTATCAATAAATTGTTAATAAATATTTTGTCCTAATCATTCTCGCGAGACTGCAAGAACAAAACATTAAATTAGACCGCATATATATATACGTTAAAGAGGACGTCTAGATAAAATAACAGATTTCTTTAACTGATAAAAATTATTTGCAAATAATTTACACTCCTACAAATAACACTATGAGCAGTGCAAAGAATCCTAAACGAGAAGAATGTTTTGTGATAAGATCACGCTCTTGGTACTTGCACATATAAGTACGTGACAATTACGCAAATAAAAGTCTATAACACTAATCGTAAAACGACACGTCAATTACTCCAAAACTGGATCAGTAGAACAAGCACAGATTGGAAAAGATAAGTCCGACACATTCGATGCAAACACAAAGCATCAGTACCTAGTAATATTTATAACGTCGGTATCTTTTGTGTGAATTGTTTTTCCCAATATGGTATTTTCTTTAAATACAAACGAGCCTACGGGCCGCCCAAAAAGGGCAGTCATCGCATCCGCGCACCTTTTTTTAGTGGGTGCGTTACCGGCCCTTCAGGGTGCCCAGGAAGGGTGAACAGTTGGAGGTCGATACGACCCCCACCGGGAGTCAAATCCACAGTTCGCTAGTTCGTAAAAGTAAATGCCGTGTGAAGCAGACTGTGGAAGACTTCTAGCCATCAAAGAGATGCTGATGAAATTTAGGATTGAAACGGATCGTTGTTGATACGAGGCTGGAGAGATCAACCCAAACCAACGTTTTAGAAAACGCATAGCCGCAATGTCTCTGCGTAGAGAAGATAATTTTCTAAACTCTTTCATAGATATTTTTTATGTATGAGCGTGTCCATGTTCTTTTGCTTTTTGTGGGTAAGATTTGTCATAAAAGCGTATATCAAAAACATATCGGATTTTTATAATTCACACTAAGTCTTAACTGAACCATACTCCTATTACTGGTTTTATTTATCGTACTAATAATTACACATAAAATTATCCATTAGTGCACAACCTGGGAAGTGAGATTTCAGTTTCAGTACTACGGTTATAGATATTAATTATAACATTCCTTGATTAGAACTCTATTAATAAATCGTCGGTCAAAAGGGAGAACTTTGTGGATAATTTAATTACGTGTCCCTTGAACAAATGCGTAATACGCGTATAGGCAAAAATCTATTTTAGGTATAATCAATTTCTATTATAATATACTAGCAGACTCGGCCAAGCGTTCCTGTGGCTAAGGTTTTTGTTAATTATATAGTAGTAAACTATTCAAGGGAAACGATAGGAGAACTTATGTGAAACGTTGGTACTTTTAACATAGAATTACAATTGTATTAAATAATAAACAAATAATTTGCAATAAAATAAAATTGCTACTATAATTAAAGATCTAAGCTCTCTCTTAAGTTGAACCAGACTGGTCACGGCGTACCAATTTAATTTAAAATCGGTTAAGTAGTTTAGGAGTCCATCGCTGACAAACATCGTCCGCGAGCAAACAGGAGATTTATATATATTAAGATATATCATGAGCGAGTTTGTCTCATTATTTAATTTCTCACATTTACATTTGCTGGTATGTAAAATGTATTATTATGTTAAAAGGTTGTGACGTTCCCATACCAAATTTCTGTTACTCAGCGATTAGCACAACCAATTAACAACTATATAATAACTGAATTATCAAATGCATTGTTTTGTTTCAAGTTACATACACACCCTACATACATAAACTCACTATAAGCCTCATAAGAATGTTTTATGATTTTGAAAGGTGAGATAGAAAAGGACAAAATTAAATAATTACATTTTAGAAAGTTTTGGGTTATTATTTTAAGATGAAAAAACCACGTAGACGGGTTGACATTCCAAAATTTTATAATAGGCTAACTTTCTGAAACCGTTACTTTCTTTATTAATATTTTAAACACGTAAAGAATATACACCCGTAGAGAACAGCTCAATAAAATCATTTAACTAAATAGCCTTCTTAAAAGGCCGGCAACGCACTTGCGAGAGAAAACTTGGTGCAAACGGGCAGGAGGCCTGATGTTAAGTGATATGCGTTGCTTGCCATTTTACCAAAAAATATCGCCTTAATCTTTAAACTTTAAACTTACCTATCATCAGGGTCACTCCATAGGAGATCGCACATGGGTCCTTCATGGGGCACCTCCTGTACGCGATCGAGGGCGCGAATGTGATCCAATGTATCGATTGAGGGACTGAGACCTCCATGGAGACAGAATATCTGTCCGTCCACTAACGCCGTGAGCGGCAGAAAATCGAATAAATCGGTGAAGTGTTTCCAAACGGACGCATTTCCGTATTTGCGAAGGCATTCGTCGTAGAATCCGTACACTTGAGTGATCTGACGGGATTCGTGGTTGCCACGAAGAATTGTTATTCTCTCGCGGTACCTAACCTGCAAGTGAAAATGTTTTTGTTTATACGTGAAAATCAATAACTTTTGCCTATGAAATGCCCTTCCATTATCTTCTATTATATAAAGTTGTCGTGTCACAATGTTCTCCTTCAAAACGGCTTGATTGTTTCTTATGAAATTTATTATGCATATTCAGTAGGTCTGAGAATCGGCTAGTATTTATCTTTCCAATCTCCACCTCACCAAACCCGGCCAAATAAACTTTTTTTTTTAATTTTTTTTTTTGTTTTTATTTATGATACAGAATGCAAAAATACATACAACCATTAATTGTTATGTACCCTCTACGATCAACTATTTTTATTTGTTAGTTAAGAACTTATAACTGGAACTCTGGGGTTTATAGAGAAAAATTACAGGGAAACCTAAAACGTTTTCATTCCGGAAAACCGAGCAGTCTCTGGGGTAGCATAGCAAAATGTTTCATGTTGGTATGTACTAAAAATGTAGGTATGGAGGTGAAACGAAGTTCGCGGGGGCAGCTAGTTTATATATAAAGGCATTAAGATCCTATCAGTAAATTTTTACATGTAGCTCCTTACGCTAAAAAACCTAATTAACCTAAAAATCCATTGGCTCTACAACATTTAGAGTCGGAGGCTCAGGTTTGTGTATGTGTTACACTTTTCTGTTGTATATTTTCTAATAAGCAAGTAGGTGATCAGCCTCTGCCAGTGTTAAATGCTCACAAGACAGTAAGGTTGTTGCACAGCTGGGGTTCGAACCTATGACCTCAGACGGATGAGACCTTACTAGGCAAACTCGAAATTCACAATACCAAAAACACAGCGTCGAATTTTAATAAGATTACTTAAGTTTCACAGTTGTATGACGTCAGACTAGCAAAAATATTAAGTTATTAATACTCCAAAAGAGGAAACAACAATTTTAGATAATTGAAAACCTCCTAAGCCTTATAAGTACTTGTGAAACGCGATTTAGATTGACTTCCATAATCGTAGTGCAGTAAGTTTAACATAGCTTAGAACATAACCATTTACAGTTGTATTATGTTGGTGAAAACGGAAATATGTTGTCGAAGTGAAATTAGAGATAGCCTTTTTATATACATATATTTTAGTATGAATTTAAAGATATATTTTAATTAAATTGATAAAAAGATATCATTAACATAATATAATGTTTAAAGAACTGTATTTTATTTACATGAGAAACTTTATATTATGTATATACAAGCGAAATTCACGTCGCCATTAGCCGTCCCAATTTTAGTCTACTATGTACACTCTAATATGCATCGTTAATGCCTTTTTGAATTTGTCAAACTGTATAAGTTTCGTAACATTCAAGAGCACCATTTAGCCAGAAAAATCACCAGAGAAAAGATATATTTTGATGATTAACGTCTTTTTATTGACGTTGATTTTGTGAAACAACCTTCTATTGATCTAATAGACCAATTGTATTATTTACAAGAAACATAACAGCTATAATCTGTTAAACCAAGTTATTAACATAAATATGAATGGTACAAATTATCAATGGGCATTTCATTCAAAAATAATGAAGCCACGATGATGAATGTCGCAAAGGTCCGTGATTCGTGAATGAAAGATTCAGCCTATTTATAGAATGCAGAGCGTTCTGTTATAAACAAACTTTTTACGCGTTTGAAAAATATCACCACAGACCATAGTTCATTGAACGAACGAATTTAACGTTTATAGAATTAATCTATTGTAATGTTTGGTTACAGTCGTGCTTTTAGAGGTTTCTTATAAATTATTTCTACTTTATGTTTAACAATAAAATCACTTTGATTACGTCAGCAAGGTCGTTTGTTTTTGTGTTTTTAATAATAATACAATTTAAATTAAAAGTTATTTTAAAAACGTTTCTATTGCAATATAGTATTAGGTATTTGTGTGCCCTTTTTTGGTATATTCTTCCTCCAAATCCCGCCATTCTTCTCTGTTATGTAACGCTTACTATTTCTTTAATTTTCTCTAACCGCTTTCTAAACTGTCTCCCTCTTTTTCGTTTGCACCTTTGGCATGAGTTAAGTACTCTTTTGCTACACTTTTCAGTTCCTCTTTCCGTGCGCGCCCCGCCCCGCCCATTTAAGCTTTAGTTTATTTATTTTTCTTAAAGCTTCTCTATTTTGTCTATTCTTTATTCCCTATTATAATATATCGTTCCATCGATAGATGTTTTGTATCTATAGCGTCCTAAAAGTACGAATACATCGCTCATGTCGGCTTCACGTTTGTATTAAGACTTGCCGACTTTTTAAAGATACTTTTTTATGGTTTGGATCTACATAAAAGTGAATCTTCACTTGAAGCTTCGTCTGCCGTGTCATATCAAATTACGAGACAAAAATTTATCTGTTTTCTCAGTTTTTTTGCTAAATCTATTTGACTGTACAAGTAGTCTATGACCTACAAATTTTTTACTCTGCTCTTGACATAATGTCACGATCGATAGCGTGGTCATTTTGTGATTTTAGGTGAGCTGTCTGCAGTTCTGACCTACTTATGTATCATGCATTGTATTGATTCGCCACGTATCGTAGGACCTTTACCCTTGAGAAAACGGCAAACTATTTATGAGATTCAATTCATATCATAGACCACAGAATTTTGTAGTAGTTTATTTTTGTCTATAGTTCCATTTCAACAGCTTATTATCGAACTCTGATAAATATTTAATAAATTTTGACAGATAGGATTGTAAGCTGTGTTGTAAGCAGGAGGATTGTTATTATGTTTATCCCGGCCTATTTATGTTTCAACTGTACAGGACCATCATATATATAAAAAGAGAGAGTTGAAAGAATAATATGTTTGTACCTTTTTTTTCCTACTGTTTATTTATTTATTTCTTAATCCAACAGCTAACATAAATTATTTATAATTACAAACAAATACACTGAAAATAAAGCCAAAGATGGAATACATCATAAATTTTACTAAAAAAAGAATTACTACTACTAATAAAAAAAAATATGTTTAAAAATAGAAATGCTAACATGTGATTCTCAATTCGTCTGAAATAATACTGTAACGTCGACTGTTATTCAGTTTACGGTTAAAATAATTGCTATTTGATTTCCATTGTTGGACTGACGAATCAAAGATTGATTTATAAGGTTTTTTATTAATATTAAGTGCACGACTGATATAATGATTAATTCATGAACATTTCTGTTGAACAAAGTTCCAAAGTCCATTTACTTCATAGAGAAATGTTTACCAAGTCATTTATTAGCTTTATTGCTAATTATAACTATACCGTTCACTATTTCCGCAATAATATTGAGAGATAAATTCAGATAAGTTAGAGAGTTATCTGAAGATTCTATTCTAGAATTTATTTGTAAATATGTTTTTATCATCTGCATTTTAACTAAAGATTTTTTTTTTCTATGCGGAAATTTGCAATCAGCCTTAAGGCTATGAGAGAATTCGTTCTGTGGTGCTGTCATGTGAAGTGACTTCCCATAGAAAGCATCTACTTATCTTCTGCCTAGAGCTACTGCCGGTCTTCTAGCTAGAATATGGCGACGTATTAGTCGACTCACATACTGTCTAATGGTGAGTTGGCAAGCAAGTTCGTTCGGATGACAGCTTAATCGCTCTTAACTAAAGATATATAAATAACTCTATAGTTTCAATTCGTCGGTCTTAGCGAGCGTGTTTGCTTATCTGACCGTATCCACACAATATTAAAAAAAAATCTAAACTATGATACCTTCTAAACTTCAGAATAGAACTGCATAAATTTAAGTCTAGAAGACTGAAGAAATATAAAACTGTAGGCGACATGCAATTCTTGGTAAAGGTCATATAAAACATATTTATTTTTGTTGCTAAAAAATGTTCTTTACTAACAATGATTTACCCAACTACGCAGAAGTTGATAGACATTGTTATCCTTGTCTAATGTAAACGAAATTAAGCGATAACTGTTTGTTTAATGACGGATGAAAATCTCAGTTGAATCTGATAAAAACCGGCATGTTACCCAAAAATGACTATGTAACTGTTATGAATATACAGAAAAACATATCACAGAATCAAATCAAAAATAATTGATTCATATAGGTAACATAACGTTATAAACGTCAAAAATGAAATATACATTGAATGCTTCTAATTTTACATTTACTATCAGTTCTCAAATCAAGGGCGTAGAACGGAAGATAAGAACTGGCAATAAACTCTCCGCCACTCTTTTTACTCTGATGACATCTCGAATCGATTAAGTGTTCTAACGCCACTGTACTATTCACTACTAATTATATAATACTAGATGGATGCTAATTAGTGCACCTATATCTAACATTAACGCATCTGACTAAACCTAACATAACGTGAAGTTTTTATATATAAAAAATAACGCTAGCTATAAAATGCAGTGCTGCAGTTCGCCTAGCGACCCTCATCACGGAGGTCATGCGAATCACGGCTGTGTACCAATGTAATTTTCTTTCAATATGCGAAATAAGCACTTGCTCCTACAGTTAAGGTAAACATCGTAGGGAAACCAGGATGTCTCAAACCCAAAAATAGATTTGCAGACACGACTCTCATCTTCTACTTGTCTATAAAAAAATGATGCTAAGACTTGCTTCGAAAAGATGAAGCCCTTTACTGTTGCTAGTTATATGCTGCTTGTTGATGCTTAATAATAAAGTACGAGGATGACCGGTATTTTTTTTTTTAATAAATTGTGTTTTTTGGAATTTTCTAGAAATTATTCCTAGCTAGATCGGTTTATCGCCCCCGAAACCCCTCGTATACTAAATTTCATGAAAATCGTTGGAGCCGATTCCGATTTAATTACATATATACAAGAATTGCTCGTTTTAATATATATATGATTAGTTACAAAAGCACTATCTAAAAGAATGAAATCAAATAAAAAAAAGTATCGGTAAACTCATTTAAACCTACATTTCAGTCACAAAATCAATGCATTGCTTGTTAAATTAGTAAATAAACAGATCAACATCTTTTCATAATCAAATAAACACGAAAAGCCTTTAATACCTACTGTTCTACCTACTATCAGCGAGCGAACATTAGTTTGATAACAACATAGTTTCAGGTTTTATTCATGAGCTAATTTCAACCGGAAATACACGAGGCTAATAATTAACAATTGCATGACGTTTGGCATAGTTGCTATAAATTTGTGGATTCTTTGTTATGTGATACTAATTTATAAAGTTCTTTAACCGAGTGTATGACGACCAAGCAAATCTCCAGTAATGCAGAGACACCATTGGTATTGTATTGTTTTTAAGTGCGAGTCATGTATACTTTATCTACGAAGAAGCAATGACTGGTACTCTAACTCGTGGGTATTAATATCAATGGTTAATCAAATAAACTATAAATATAAAATGTCCGCGAGCCAACACAAATATTATATTTTTTTAAACGATAATCTTGGTGATTGCTGACCGATATCGTTAAATATTCCTTAATAGATGCAATCCGATACCAATTTGTTTATCAAAGCAATTGGAGTAGAGGCGAAAAACATTGCACAAAATAGGTAGGTTGATGTCATCACCTCATTTACATATACAACCTATAAGTACAATCTGAGACCTACAATTTCAACCAAACTACTGTTAATAGTTAATATAATATTATAGTTGTCTAGTAGTAAAGAAGCATCGTAAGGATAATGGGCATTCGACCCAAAAAAAATCAGGGAAAAAGTCACCAAGAATAAAATTAAAGATTTTAATTCCGCATTCTGATAGATCTCGTTCATGGGTATTCTACTAGAACTGAGTGTTCGAGAAATAAACAAGAAAAAACACTGAAATAACACTAAACGCATCCTATCTATGGAGAACGGGCACATGAAATCAATGGTCTAAGGGAAAAAATCGAAGAAAAATTATTTAAATAATAATCTTTATTTAATGTAATCAGCGAGTAGAAAGTACTGACACGTTCGACCTGACTAGGTTACATGCATTAACTAGTGCATAACGTGTCAGCCTAAGGTCTAAAGATTTACACTGTCAAATGAACTAGTTGTACCAAGTCTAAACACCATGACTGTTAACAAGTTTGTACAGACACGATTCGTAAGAAGCAACGGAAAATTAAATTTATCTTGCTGCAATAAGTAAACAAAATTTATTTTCGATCTATATTTTAGGGAAATAATAAAGCCAAGCCATTCAAAACAAAACTTGTAAAAAAAAGGCTCGCAACACAGTTCTTCAGCCTACGCTACAAAAGGGAGCTTCTGTGTTATTTCATAATTGGCTAACCTAACAATATCTTATAAGTGATATGAATATTAAAAATCTTCTATGTTTTAAATATGTAGATTGACTTGGCCATAAAACTTGAAAACTACAAAAGTATTGGTGATCGGTCGGGGTGACAACACTAAGATGCTTTGACTAGTTACTCTTAAACGACTGGTTCAAATTGAATGAAATTTGAAGTATACCGTGCCTTCTTGGTTACTGAATTCGTTTTCGTAAAACTAAAAACGTTCTAGTTTTATCCACAACTAAGTTATAGGGGGTTCGAAAATGGCTAAACCTGTTTCAAGGAGAGGATGGTACGGCCGTGCCGCATTTTTTCTCGACTTGGCGCATTTTAATTTAAATGTAATTTTGGCTTCAGAGGAATACAAGCATTTTTAAAAATTTTAGCGCTTGTAATGAGATTATAACATAATAATACTTACTTTCATTCCTAATGTTGTGTACATTTTAATTTGAAATAACTCGGCGAAATTAAAACATACCGCATATTAGTTATGTATGAATTCCACTGTCCACAGAACTGATGTTGTATAATTAAATTTCTAATGTAATGGAAATAAATCTATTTTAGGTATACATATAATATGTTTTGTAACAAAAATCCAGATAGAACTGTCATAAAATATGCAATGCGATAAAATAAACAAAAGGCAATCGATGGCGCTTGTTTTTCTCAGTCTACCTTTTTCGCAAGTATTTGCCCTAACGCTATGCGATCTGTTCTGTGGTGGTGTCTATCAGCCTAAACACTTTTTAAGTGAAACTTGCGCCAAACAAAGGGTAAAATTTTTACGGACCGTCACGAAGATGTGCAGCGTTTCGTCGAAGAAAAGTGTGAGAGCTATTGAGAGTGAGAAACCTAGATCAAAAAAAATACACACTATTGGTTGATATATCCGCTTAGTAGTTATTAGAACGTAGATATTAGAACTTTAGATGGAAATTCTATCGGATAAAATCTTGTGCACTAAACACAGGTTTTTATTTATTTATATTATCATTAGCACGTATACAGGTGAATATAGATAAATACATGGAGGTACATGATCATCTATTTGGGCCTTTGTTAATTATAGATTAATAATTTATTCACATTTTTACTTCTGACATATGTACTTGGCATGCACTTTTTTTTACTTATATATTTTCTGTATTGTCTTAGTGTTTATTTATTATAATATGTATACGTATAAACTGTTAGATTACTTATAATTAAATAAATATTTCACCCCTTTACACTTCAGCAGTACTCAGACTTAGAACGAACTGAACTTAGCTTTTGACTTTTAAAACAATGAGATAGACTCACCTTTAGGGCAACGAGCAATGTGACAGTCTCAACACTGTAGTATCCACGATCCACGTAATCGCCCATAAACAGGTAGTTGGTGTCGGGGGAGCGACCACCAATGCGGAACAGCTCCATGAGATCGTGGAACTGACCGTGGACATCTCCACAAACGGTCACTGGGCAATTCACTTCTTGCACATTGGACTCTTTTGTTAGAATCTCTTTTGCCTGGAAGAGATTTATATTTATTAATCTCACATATGAAACTGATACACATATATCAATTGGTGACTCTAACAATTGGTGAAAGTATCGTGCCGTTTATAACATTCAAAATGTTCTGTTAAAAAGAATCAAATATTTAATACCTATCAGATGATATGGCTTTACCTCTGTTAGGAAATATAATCGTTTTATCACGCAGAAAGTAACGCAAGACAAATATTAGATTAGAAAGAATATGGTATTTACAAGACATTTCAATTTTAGAAATACTGCAAATTATATTCTCAAGGATATTGGCCATAATTAAATACAGAAACTGTACAAAGTTTCGTATTCAAGGTCACTGCTGTCTCAACAAAAATTCAAATACATTGAAATCTACTCGAGTAAAATACCATTTACAAAAAATAAAATACGAATTAGAACACGTACGCATAAACTTAACATTTGTGTTTAATTTTTCGAAGCCAAATCGTCCATGGGCATGTTTTGCGATTTGGCTTCGAAAAATATCGCTTGTATGAAGAAATAAGATTTATTTACTATTTCAAAATTCAAGAAATCCATTCAAACTAGTTAAATTATATCCGAGCCTGAACTCAATTGAAAAATAAAAGTAGTTAGTGCATGGTTCAATTTCCTTATATCAGTCACGGACACATCTTCGAAACAATCCTTGGTATGTGAGCGAAGTTATAAAGATTTCCTTAACTAAAACGGTTTCTTTAATGTAATTGACATAACTTTTACATAACCCGACTTCGCCGTGATTCGAATAATGTGTCTGTTTTTGCATCTTTTTTTTTCATATTTATTTATTTATAAGATCTCACGAGAAATTGCAAACTAAGCTCTATTTTCAGACGTTTTACACGCTGCGAGAGCTCACTTTGAAACAGGACCACGCATTGTTACAGAGTACTTCAGCTACGTTTTTAGAACGCAACTTGAAAGTGGGCAAGCAAATAATGCACCGAAAATGCAGCAACATGACATGTATTTCTAAGGGCTGTTTCTGTTCTTGCTGATAATACGCTTTGAAATGAACAAACTATTGTTTTCAGAGATGTAATGACAATCCACCCAACTGATTTTTTTTTGTTACAGGAGGCGGACGGGCACCTGATGTTAAGTGACACCGCCGCCCATGGACACTCGCACTGCCAGAAGGCTCGCAAGCGCGCTGCCGGTCTTTTAGGAATAGGTACGCTCTTTTCTTGAAGGACCCTAAGTCGAATTGGTTCGGAAATACTTTAGTGAGCATCTGGTTCCACATAGTGGTAGTGCGCGGCACGAATTGCCTTTAGAATCGCTTTGTGGAACGACTATTATGATTGTATACAAATGATGCTTCTGATATGATAGAATATACCAGCTAAATTCATTATATAGGCAACAAAAACTTGATATGTCAATGTTTAAAAATAGCTAGTAATTACAGTGTAGCAGGTTTAAAAAACCTACTATAACGGACGTACGATGTATTAATTTTTATATTATCTAAATTTCTGCAACATCCTCTGATAAGTTAACAACTCGACATTTCATTTATGTTTTATGATATGTTGTACAGTTAAAGATTTATATCCAGGTTATATAAACAGACAATGCCACAATTATGCAACAATTGCAAGACAGGAAATCCGATTACCGCCATATTTATAGGATCAGTATAACAATATTTATTTATTTCGAATCCTAACAGCTAACATAAATTATATATAATTACATACAAATACACTGAAAATATAGCCAGAGATGGAATACATAATACATTTTGATACATATTAGGAAAATGTTGATCCTGAAATTATTAAAAGATAGAGAACCAATTTAAACTATAAAAATTACCAAATATAATATGTATAACAATGTTCTCAAGAACATAGCAGGAAACAAAACATACCAATTACTTACTAGTTATTTTCAAAGTATTGAAAATTATATGTATGCACATTGTAAGTTAATGTTTTAACTATACATCACATAATAATTGCCTTCACATATTCTATAGGATGAAGACTAGCATTAGTTGCATAACAAGAGTGGATAATGGTAAACTTTATTTTAACAATATTAAGTATATAACAGAGCAAGCGGTATCATTTAAGGCTCTTGGCTTAATTCTTTTATTTTGTTTTGAATGTGTCCCTAAATTCCATTTACATACAAAGTTGTCTTATCTATCATATGTGAAGTATATTTTAGATAATACTCATAGATAGTTAAATTTTACACACAATAATAGGTGTATAAAACAAATGAATAAATTTTTTGTTAAAAAGTTATGTATAAATTACAGATTGTATCAATAATAGAAGTAATACATGACCATGAAGAAGAGAATGTTTACTAATATTAAGCAATCTTAACATTTCAGAAGACCTTAATTTAGACGTTATATTAATAGCATTGTTAAAAATAATAAACTACATTTTTTAAATATAAATGCTCAATATTATAGGGCTACTTTTTGGCATAATATACTAAGATGTTTTAGGTTTTAAAAAGGAAGATAAGACCTAAAATGAGACTTTTTTTTTCACATGTCAGCATAAATCATTGTAGCAATCAGTGAATTGGAGTGAACAACCTATAATAACAAGATATGACCTTGATAAAAAGCAATAGTAATTTCTTTAAAAGAAAGTTAATAAATTTAAGATGAAAATAATAAAAGTATTAAACAAATGTTGTTTTCATCAATATTGAAATGCTTATTTAGATCAAATTATACATCCAATTTTTTTTAGAATAGATAGGGCTAATTGACATTTACTGTATATTTGTGTATTGACTTGTTCAGCTGTTGCTTAAAAAACTGGTTAAATTAGAAAATAAATATAAACAATTTCATTCTATTAAGATGAGCTACCCAGCCTGAACCTCTGTTGAAACTAATTTCTTTTGTATTCTAATCATTAATTACAATCACTAAGTCAATGGCAAGATAGGCAGAATAAAATAAAAAACAAATGATTTAGTGAATATTTTTTGTTTATGGAACATCTAAGAATTGGTATATATCTGTAATATTATCACTTTTAAATAGATACTATACAGCTGAATGCAAAGAAATGAATGCGAAAACATGAATCATTCTTAATATACTCACTACTCCTAAAAGATTTATTCGACAAGTATTAATTCAATATCAAAGATTTGTAAGCTTTTATCTAAGGTTCAATATTCAACAGTAAAACACATAACATCAAACTGTAAGAAATAAATAGTTGTATGTATATATTTATTTATTTGTAAACGAATGAAAGTGAAATCATTATCATAAAAGTTTATCTGGTCAGTTAGTAGTATAGTATAGCCATATAAATACCTCTAGTTCAGCAATGTAAATATATTTTTAAAAACATTTTCAAATAATTTGAACATACCCAAAAATCGAGATTTTAATGTAAAACTATTATCCAAAATTTATTATATTATCTGGATTACTAGAATTACAATTGCTTGCTTTGTTTTCGGGTAGAGCCTAGTCTAAAAATACTATTTCGGTTAATATCGACAGAAACAAATTTCCTGGGTGTGGTAAAATGAAGAGTTAATGATAATCCCTGACCGTGTAAACAAAATTGAAAACATCACTGGGTAATAAAATTTCTAAGCATTCATCTTTTAAGGAATAAAGCACTACCATTACACTGCGTCCGCGTTCGAAGACGTATTATATGTAAGTACATGAATCATACAGCTAGGTACATGGATCCAACCTAACCAATTTTTTATTCAAAACATATTTCAAAATATCAACTAAGATCATTAAAAAATACTAAATTATTATAAAATTACCTTATCGCATAACGTTTTCACTTGGTTTTCTGTCAATTGCTTGCATTCATTTAGCTGTTCTATCCATTGATCCAGTTCTTTTAATGACGCCTTGTCCTCCATATTTAAACTGTTTGAAATTAACGCCTAAGACGTTAACTCGGTTTTTAAGATGTTTTTAACTAAATATTATACACAAAACCATGCGAATTTTATAAATTACACTGTGTCTAGAAATACTGACTTTGGTAGACACTTACAAAATGGCGTTAATACTACTTGCGTGACGTCAATTTTGTTCAAAAAGGGCGACAAACGCCTCCAAGCGGAAATTTGCAGTACCAATTGTGACGCTTAGATGTCTGCGTTCATAAATTATATGAATTTGAGACAGATAAAAATTCCATTAAAAAATCAAGTTCAGATACATTCCTCTTAGATTAGTAACTAAGGCATAGATATAGAAATCATCGGAAATTGCAAGGAAACAACTAACACTATCGTTATAAATAAAAAAGTGCATAAGAAAGAATTTACATGTACAAAATAAATATGGGCATATTAATGCACGGTGTTACGCTCTCGACTCTGGATCAACCAGCAGTAATTTTACTCATTAAAAAAACATCATCGTGGTACGTGGAGATTTTGGAAAGAATTGCCTAAATTTTGCCAATAATAGCTAAATTTGTAATTTATATGTTGATATAATTATGTATCTTAACAAAGTATCTTTATTCAATTTATAAATTAACATCGTTTGCATTAAAACAGTTTTGTGATGGCTGGGTAATTACTTGCCAATAGTGCAGCCATCAATTGCAGCAAAACATGGCCCGTTAAGAAGCCCCATTAAAAGTGATCCATTACGAGTCGTTGACAACTTCAAAAAGGAGTTAAGTATAACTCTGTAAGTACTTATAGGTGGATCCATAGCGTTGACTCATAAGCAATAACAAGTAAAAAAACTGTTTTGCTGTGATTGAAAACATTTATTGACAAAACTTAAATAAAATTAGCTTTATGTGCAAGTAATAAACAACTAATTGTTTCATCTTGTTGAGACAGAAAAGTCACCGTGCTAATTGTGTTTTTATCTAAAATCAACGAATACTTACTGACAAAAAATTCTGACTACTACTTTTACCTAAAAATTCAAAGACGCTAGTTTGTGTGACAATGTGACAATGTGCCACGCGCTGCGTGACAAACAATTATATTAGGCCGCGTCAAAAACAAAAAAGTTACATTGGTCCTTGTTTTTCAAGTAGATTTTACTAAATTGCAATTCTCTCTTTCTTTCTATCAACTAAGGTCATTTCATGTATCCATCTATTATAAAAATAAAAAACGAATTTGTAGGTCTAAGCACGCTCTAGAAGTTTTATATGGGATATTTTTCGATATCTTTGACCAGAAAAAAGGAAATAGCAGCAACCAATTTTTTCTCCCCAAATTTGTATTTTTTTTGATAACGATGATCGATAGGTGAAAAATGTAAAGAACCTTAATTGTAGATCGTGCAAAGAGGAACAAAAGAGTATTCTTCAAAAAAAAATTGTATCTCAACGGGGAACCAAGTTTTTATGAAAAAACTGAATGTGACCCTTTTTTCAAGATGGCGGAAATTGCACAAGGTTATTTTGGTCGACAATTTGAACTTAAGCTCTTCTAGCCGCCCCCCACGTAATATACAAAATTTGGCTTTCTCGGTTCATTTTATTTTCCAAATATATATAATAACTGGAGTATTAGAAATAGATGGATACATGAAATAATCTGAAGGTAATCTGAGAGTACAGATATTATTCATTTTTTAATAATTGCTTCCCAGGTAGGTGGTTTAATTTACAGCCTGTGAATTACATACTGCCTTATTTACAAATTTAATGTATAGACTATAGGCGACTTAATTTATCTTAAGACTTATATACCTAGTTTAGAGTTAAGTTATACTTTTTCGTTTATACTATTATATGCCATTTTAATAAATACATTTCTGAAATTAATAAGTACATTTTCTTGTTCTGTAACAATATTATAATATAATTACTGTGTATTAAAATAATTATAATGTAAACTTTATAAATATAAAAATCTAATTACTAATACAATGCAATACCTAATATATGTATAATATATAAAAATATAATTTATATGCTTCAAATTCGCATTCAATTAATATAGTTTAGCGCTATTAAAGTATTTATACTATTTACACTTAACTTCAACACTAACTTTAAAGATGATGATAATACTAATTTATCCCTAATCCGTATGGGCTATGGCAAAGGACATTAAATTATTATTATGACGACGTATGACAAATAACATATGGTTATTGTCATTTGTCAAGTTTTCAATTTGTCAACCTGATTCTGGACGAATTTTGATCTAGACAGAAGACTCCATATTTCTTTCTTTTTGTGTTCGGTTGAAGCCGGGTTAGGCGGTTGCTGCTTGTCCGCTCTATTAATAATTACAATGACTGAAACGTTGAAGTTAAGAGGCACTCTTTGTGGCCACAATGGCTGGGTTACACAAATTGCCACTAATCCCAAATATCCTGATATGATTTTGTCATCATCCCGTGGTAAGTTATATTCGTGTACTTTTCATGGAAATGCAAGATGGCACAACCACTAAATCCTTTTCCATCACATGGAAATCTGTTTATATTTATTGTATTGGCATCCTAATTTTTTTGTAACTTCTTCAATTATCTAGTATAACTTATATTTATAATTTTAATGATGACAAAACTATGCCACGTGAATCTTGAGCGGCAGCGGATATGGGCCTGATGAATTTAATATATATTTAAAACGCCAATTTTCTTTTGAATTATACTAATACATTTATTGATTTTCAGACAAAACTCTAATCGTTTGGAAACTGACTAGAGACGAGACTAACTACGGTTTACCTCAGAAGCGTCTGTACGGACATTCTCATTTCATCTCCGACGTAGTATTGTCAAGTGATGGGAACTACGCCCTCTCTGGTTCTTGGGACAAAACACTGCGCTTGTGGGATCTAGCTGCAGGCAAAACTACTAGACGTTTTGAAGACCATACAAAGGTGTGAAAGAACTTTTAATTAGTTAGGTTAAGTGCCGATACGCGGCAGAAGATTAGTGTTTTGAGCCTATGCGAGGCAGAAGAAACTAGCATCTCTACCACACATGGTTTTGATGCCTGAACATAGGATTCGGCTACTTAGCCGTAAGTAAATAAATAGTATGCAATGTCAATTATTACCTATATAGTCAAGAGTGTATTTAACAATTCTATTTCTGTGTAGGATGTGCTGTCAGTTGCTTTCTCGGTGGACAACCGTCAAATTGTTTCTGGATCTCGGGACAAGACCATCAAGTTGTGGAACACTTTAGCCGAGTGCAAATACACAATACAAGATGATGGCCACAGTGACTGGGTCTCCTGTGTTAGATTCTCACCTAACCACGCCAACCCTATTATTGTATCTGCTGGTTGGGATCGTACTGTTAAGGTAAATTATCTTTCTTAAATAACATGTTAAATATTGTTGAAAAGTGTTGTGTAATGAAAACTTAAATATCTAGAAACTATAATATGTATACAAATTTATAAAATGGTATTATTGAGTGCATTTTTTTGAGTGTGATACAAACATTCACCATTGATTTTGTAAATGTTGAATTTAAAATATTGTTATTTTACAGGTATGGCACTTGACTAACTGCAAGTTGAAGATCAACCATCTTGGACATTCTGGTTACTTGAACACAGTGACTGTTTCGCCCGATGGCTCTTTGTGTGCATCTGGTGGCAAGGACATGAAAGCCATGCTTTGGGACCTTAATGATGGCAAGCACCTTCACACCTTGGACCACAATGACATCATCACTGCATTATGTTTTTCACCAAACAGATATTGGCTCTGTGCTGCCTTTGGACCATCCATCAAGATATGGGTAAGAATGTTAACAATTTAATTCAGCTGTTATTTCATCATGTTCATCATTTTTATTTAACAATAGTTTGCCAACAACTACAAAGGTGAACTTAACTTATCAATCTACAACTACAGTTAAAATCTTATTGACCATGTTTGTTTTTAGGACTTGGAAAGCAAGGAGATGGTTGAAGAACTCAAACCGGAAGTCATCAATGAAACTCGCTCTAAAGCTGACCCACCCCAGTGTCTCTCACTTGCCTGGTCAACAGATGGACAAACCCTATTTGCTGGATACACTGATAATATCATCCGAGTCTGGCAGGTTTCAGTCTCTGCTCGATGAAGTGTATAAGCATCTAGTTTCATTTATTTTTGTCCTCTGCATAAAAGTATAAAAATAAATGAAATTATCACTTTAACATCTTCGTTTTTATTGTGATCTCCTTGGCTTAAGTTTAGATATAAGATAACATTCACGGAAATGTTTTGTAATATTATTGTTATAAAAATAAATCCTCAGATAATCGCATTCTTTGATTCTTACTGACAGGAAAAGAAGTCTAATGAATATAAATTAGTTATTGTTATTAATGCATTTCATAATACTCTTTATGATAATGGGTACAATTAAAATTAAATTATCTCATTCTCTTTAACAATGTCTTTACAATAAGAATAAGACCATTTCCTAGTCACTAGTCCACAAATAACAAATACCCTCAGATATCTAATTAATTCTGAGGAAGATTAGAAGTAACACTTGGAGAATTCACCCACTGAATTGAATAAGTGTTACATTCTTAAAGAATGTTAGGACAAAGATTTTTAAATTGACATACAATGTAAAGATATAAAAAATGTTTATTTCTTTTAACAACCACCAAACGCTCCCTTAAAAACATGTTGTGCACCCTTTAATACAATTAATGACTCTTAATTTAAAATCATATAAAAGTTGTTAATACTGAAAAATGTTTCATAATTACTATCTGAAATGTTATTTTCATGAAAGAGGATATCCATGTTCGTTGAGCAAATGAGGTCCATCTTTTAAAACAATAGGACCTTCGCCTACCTTTGTATAAATTATATAATTAATTAAGTCCTTCTCTGCAGCTGGTTTGTAGATATGAGATTTAATTGGAAATTCTTTGATAGGTGGAGCCTTTAAACCCTTAATAAAGTCTTCATTTGAGAATGGGAAGAAATATTTTATAACAGACAGAATTTTTGGGACCTCTTCTTCCAGCAGATACAAACAAGCATTTGGTCCAGCATCAAAGGTATATGCAACTTTAATACTCCCACAAATATTGTTGTAGTAATGAACCATCTCTATTATTTTAAGTGAGGTGTTAGTTAAGTATACACAGGGAGGAAATGCTGATAAGCAAACTGCATGAAACTCATTACTATCCTTCATTGTCAGTTCTCCAAATGTAGGAAAATCCTTTTTCACAATTGCTTCACAAATTTTCTCAATTCGCGACGGCACAGACACTTGAATACGATGTTTCATTAATTCAGAAGTTTCAACTGTTGTTTTCATACCGTTTGTTGAACTAGTATGTTTCTTAGTATCGGCAATTACAAGAACTAGTACTCTCATATCAGGCCAGTGTGCGGAATCCACGACTGGTTTTGCTATAGAGTCGCTGCCGTCCGGATTAGAACCAGCATACCACCGTACAAATCCTCCATATACACTTCTACAGGCACTCCCTGAACCTAAACGCGCTAGGGCACTGATGTCAGTTTTCACTTTATAAAGTTTAGCTAAGGCAGTTACTAAACATGCGTAACCAGCAGCCGACGAAGCTAGGCCAGCCGCTGTAGGAAAATTATTCTCGGAACAAATATGAACTTTGAATTTCAAAAATTCTTCATCTACGCTTTTTTGTTCAATTGCTAACTCCCTTATTTTCTTAAGGCAATTTTGAAGCCTCTCGCTTGTAATTGATTCTTTTATACCATTTAACCATAATTCGTCTTCTTCAAATGCAGGTCGAGCACACACAGAAGTTTTAGCACACATGACTTTCGGATCCAATGTTCCGCTAACGGAATCGTTTAACGGTATAATTAATTTCTCATCCCGTTTGCCCCAATATTTTATTACTGCCATATTAATCGGAGCAATGACACTTATAATATCAGTCATTTTATTATTTTTTTATTTAATAAATTTGATTTGGCGCTTTTAAAAATGTATCGAAACTTTCCTTCGCCAACGTCCAACACTAACATTAATTTTAAATTGTATGCCATATTCCAGCTCTCACTTGATAGTTATACCCACTACCCAGTTCATACTACGTTATTCAAATTGTCAAGAGGCAACTGACATTTGGATTTTGGATTGCGTAGAAGTTACTTTTTAAATATTACCACAGAGTACGCTTAATACCCCTTAGTAGTTATAAAAAAATTATTGCCTGTGGCCGGGAGAAAAATAATTCTTTTAGAAGTAAAACTTGCTTCAGAATATAGATTATTTTAGTTTTATGTTATAGTTTCTAAATAACTACTATTTTACTAAAACGATATCTTTTTGATTGATTATCTTGGAATATTTTTATTTCAGATTTATATACCTTAAATCAAGTAGTAAAGATTACAATGATGCCATAATTCTGAACAATTTTTTTAATTACAGTTATTCAAGCATAATTTATGTTGAATAGGTTTATGACGTAGTAAGAAAATAACTTTTTTTTAAACAATTTGTCAGCAACTGATTTTTAAAACTTTTCTTCTTATAGGTACTGACATTTAAAGGTTGCAACACTTACTAGCGCTGCCATTTTCGTTTTGTGGCACGGTTGTAGCGGCGGTCGAAGTGATTTTACTATTGATAACTTTATGTTATTTTCAATTGTAATTGCTCCAAAAGACATTCAATATTGTGCTTTAATCTAGTGAAATTACTAAATGACGTAGTTAAATGTGCTAATTGTATGTAATTGTTGACTTCCTTCGGTGGATTTGGTGAGTACGCCTTGTATCAATATTTTACTGAATTCGGTCCACTTACGCGTTTGATATTATCTTAAAGGTGGGAATTTTGAGGGTAAACATTTAGAATACAAATTAATATTCTTAAATACAAAGATAAATTATAAATAACATGAAATTTTTCTCATAAGATTTGAAATGGGCGTAGGGGTGGTAAGTCGTAACAATCACATACCGTCACTAGCTTGCTTAAAAAGGACTTGACGTTTGTTAATCAAACTCATAAAGATTATCTACTAATTATGTTCTATTGAAGCATAATTATATATAAAGCATAAAACTCATAAAGATTATTGCTTATTAGCCTAAACATATAGGTAATTAGAATAAAAATTACATTTCTTAATCACTACTGTTTATCAAATTAACCTTGAACCGTATCAAGAGCCTTAATAAGTAAGTTTTCCTTAGTCCTAATGGTTCAAAATACAATGGTAAATCATCTGTAGACATGGTGGTTGGTTGATATACTTAAAATAGTTATTAGAATTTATTAGGTTTAAGTTTAATTTAACCTACAATATTTCCTTACAAAAATATATATGTGTTTATAATCTTAATTTTCTGACAAGATAGTTTTCATCAAATATATGTATAATTTATAATAACACAGTATATAAATTAAAGCTTAATTAATTGTTTTATTGGTTTAATTAAGTAAACAAATGAGAATATTATCATAATGGCTTGTAGCACAGTGCTAGTACTTAGGTACTACTCAAATAATACTATTCTAGTATAATTTTACAGTTCTAAAATACACCTACTTTTTTATAAGCTACAGACTCATATACATTTTGAGTTTGTAGCTTCAGATTAATGTCAAAATGTTTATCAACAAGTTCAATCCATATTTTTCTGGGGTTACCTTGTAGTTAAATTAATTACCCTAGCATTATGAAATATATTCCACTATAGGCAGTAAGTTAATGTTAAAAAAAACAAGGAAATATTTTCTCATCATTGCTTGCAAATTTTAGGCATAAGAAAATAATCAATATTTTATTTATATTGATTATTTGTATGTCATATACTTTTTTCTAGAGTTTTATAGTTGCAAATTTGGGCTGTATTGCACCCTTACCTACATTTGAAGTTATTATACAAGGCCCTTTTATTCCCCCTGCACACTTATTTATGCACCTCACCCATAGAGTATTGTAGTGACACAAAAAAAACCAATTAGTCATGCTTTTGATAAGGTTGGAACTGGAAATAGATTTAACAGACTTGTAATCTAAGTTTGTAATTAATTTTATCCAAATTAAAAAAAGTAAAACATCTTTGTGTTGCAAAGTTATGTATAATTTATTTTTAAAGAATAAATTTGTTACATTGCCCATGTCATATAAAAACTATTATATAATAATTACATTAAAGTATGTAATTTGTGGTGTCTGTGACATAATCATAACTAACTTAAGAAACATGAAAGTTAATTTATAGTCACTCATTAATATTAAGTTATGCAAATAGATATTAACATCATTTATTGATTAACTAAACTTTACTTCCAGATATTACATAAAAACAAAATGACATTTGTATTGATAAATTTTTTATAATAGTACAGTGATTATTTTATAAATTCTATTAAACAACAAGAAAATTACCTTGACATTATATTTAAGGTATTAAATATCACTTGTCGCCTATCTTTACAGTGATATCTAATATTATAAACCTGAAGAGTTTGAATTAACACATAAATCTTATAATAACAATTTAATAGAAGTAAACTACAGAACACAGTTCATTCTATTGTACCATTTATATATAATTAAGTTAACTTAAGTACACTTATAGTTAAGAAAATAATATATTAACTATAATGACAATAATATATTGTAATCAATTTTGAAAGTGACATTTTCATTTTCATAATACAAATACAGAAAATACCTAAATATTGCTTCAATGTTTTGTTAATTCACCTAAATGAGTTTAAAAAATATGTATACACTTAATTTAGTCATAACTGTATAACTCAAATATTGAGGAATTCAATTTATTCAAGAGTTTTGTGCTTCAATTGTAAGAATCCTTGACATTTAACATAGTAGATAATAAATCTAGGTTATCTGTGATCTAACGAAATACATTTACAGTTCATAGGTGCAAGATAATGGTTAAAAGAGCTTACTTAACAATGCAAGATTTACATCGTCTTCCTGTGTCATTAAGCATACAACACAAAAGTTGATCTTATTGAGAACTGGGGACAGCTTATTATATATTATAGAGACTGAAATAGTTTTGAGTACTAGGCCATTTGATGTTATAGTTAAAAACATTCTGTAAAATGAAATGGGATATAAATTACTTCAAGTTTCTTTAGTAATGAAAATATATAGAACTGTCAGAATGACTAGTTTAATGATAATACTTATATATTATTAATAAATAAATTGCATTATTATTTGATGTACCAGTTTTACATGTTATGTATGTATACTTATGGTGATTTAACTATGTACCTAATATGCTATACTCATATGACATCATATGTTGATCACATGATATCATATTTATGCAATATAAATTTCTCACTCAATGTTTTCAATTAAATACATGAACCTTGTTTAGGAACATATATAAAATACAGTAACTTTTTTGAAATGTTTACAATGTATGTATAACAACTGTGAATCAATACTCTTTGACAGTGATGCCAACTCATATTGTATGGGGTCGTCCGTTTTTATATTAAAATTATTGAATGATGTAATCGCCTGAAACCCCCTAGATGTAATAATTCCTCTTAATTTGGGGGAAACCCTTGCGGGGTTGGCAACACTGCTCTTTGATATGTGCTTGCTGTACTGATTGAACTGAATTGAACTGATTGTAAATATGCTTACTAAATTCTAACGTTTGTGTGGAAATAATTCATATATCCGGAATTAAAGATAAAACATGAATGTAACAATAACAGTATCACAAACTGAATCCCATCGCTTATATTAAATGGCGCATGTTTTGGCGCATATATTTGCGATAGTTTATAACTTATTCATTAAAATTTCACTTCTCGTATTGCCCCCAAATAGCTTTGTTTGCGCCATATAATTAAATTTTAATAAAGGCATATAAGAATCTACAAAATAAAATATGAAATAAATTGTCGCACTGACTCTCATACAATACACTACTTAAATAAATAAAGCGCTTTGATGCTATAAACCCCTGAATCCTTTTTTCACTGTCATAACAGTGTTAGCCTATTCTCACGCCGAGCTTATAAATCTTGGCTGAACACCACCAGGATTTCTATGAGCGCTATTAACTGTTTCTCACGATGTACATAAACCTGATGAGGAAGGCGGTGTGTCTTGAGTCCTTCAATTGACGACCTGAAACGAAAAGCTGATCACCTGCTTAAAACTAGTAATAAGTGAAGTAGCTGTTCCACGCAGGTTTATAGTTTTGGTCAAATTCTCCTTGATAATATATTTATCCTTACAAAGTTTTTATATGAGCAGAAATATTTGACTCTCAAACGGAATCGTGATTCTATTTTACTAAACATCTGAAAAATAAGGTTGGGAAATAGCATACTCCCTTTTTTTAACGTCAGTAAATGCTGTTACGCATATCCCTGCGGTATTATACTGCAGCAGGGTTTATGTGGTAATCAGACTTAATATTTACAACCCTACCCGCTAAAACCTAATGGATGCCTTCAGCTCGCCAAAAGGGCGGAGGCAGGTAACAGGTGAGCCCTATCCTTACCCTTACAAACGCGAATACCACCATGACTCTCCCTCGTGACCCACGAACAAATCTTTAAAATATTAACTGAGCGCAGACGTGCTAAAGCACGAAATAGCACACTCCCAGTTTGACTAAGTATCACTTAGTATGCTGAAATGTAGGCCCCTGTCGGCACTGACCGTACAAATTGAGTCTGCAATTGCAGAGGTCTTACATATTAATAGATTATAAATGCAGGCTATTTGGCGTTGGGTTACCTAACTGTTAACATTGTTATAAACTAACAGTGCATCAAATATTGATGCTGAGAGATCATATTGTAAAACAGATAACTCGTTTGTAATAAATATGGTTCAATTTGGGTAGGATTGTTTGAAACCTTACATATAAAGAAAACATTTTTTTGACGGATTGAAGCTATGTATTATTATAAACTTTTATTATTTTACATAATTTTAAATTTTTCTCGACGTTTCGCGTGCTATACAGCGTGCGTGGTCACGGCGAAAGTGTGTTCTTTAAATGTGTAAAAGTTATGATTATAAAACATTACATATGTAAAATCAGACGTGATCATATAGATTTTAATAGAATTTTGTGTTATGAGGAAAAGTGATAAATAGTTTGACGGTTAGCCCACGTTTAATACATATAAGCAAATATGCAATAATTATATCGTGTTTTGAGACGTGGTCAGTGCCGTGCTTGTTGCTATTAATGTTTTTTTAAGTATTGGTCACCATGGTAACAAAGGTTCAGTCATGAAGTAGCAACGTAAATTATATGGTCTATTTACGAAATATACAACACATTTATCAAATTATAGCGGCATTAATACAATTTTACGAGTAAAACTGTTAATATTTTATATAAACCACGTAAATTGTCCGGACAAAAACGCGTAATTTTTGAAACTTTCTTTTTCTTATTTAATTTAATTGTTTTTAAATTTTATAGTGGATTAGCAAAACAACAACCCCGAGTTTTTTTGATAACTATTACTTTATAGATATATAAATAGATAGCGGATCCGACAGACGTTGTCCTGTCTATACGTCTTTAATTTGAAAATTTCAAACTTTTTTTAATAATAAATGTTATTATTCAAATGTTATGACAATATCTAACGATCCAGCACATGGTCTACAATAACACAATGATAACAAAACTTTTTTTTAATTTGATCGCAGCGCTAACTGTCGGGACAGACTAAAATTAAAATTCGAATATTATTTAAAATTTGACAGTGCAATGGTAGCGCCGTCTGTCGGATCCAATGTAAACCATTCCAAAATCAACAACTACTAATTAATTAAAAAAAACATTGTCCAGCGGACAAAATTGTGAATCTAAACCATTTTCGAATCTCCACGAACGCACAAAAAATTTCATCAAAATTGGTCCAGTCGTTTAGGAGGAGTTCAGTCACATACACACGCACACAAGAAATATATATATTAAGATAACCCTTGTGCATGGGATCCTTAATTCTGACGTCCTCGGCTACCAATAGTGTTAGCCTTGTCAATTAAAACTTGCTTGTATAAGGAAAAAATAATACATTTATTGTTATATCTATGAAACATTGTTCATTCCTTGTTTGCCCTTTTTTGGCATAATCCAAATCGCAATTTCTGTCTGCACTAAGCAACTCTCTGCCATGAGCCGACCCTTATCTATAAAGTAATAATTATCAAAGTTACGAGTTACATCGTAGTAGCTATAACTGATCTATGCTCTCAATTAATACTTTCGCGGACACCATAATGTCTCCCACGTTGCATAATTTGCTGCATTGCGTCACTAACGCTTTCGGTTGAATCTATTACCGGTTTTAAATTTAGAGAAATTGGTCACTAACTCAGGGTTGTTAACGGTTAATTTAGTTGATAATAATTTATTAATTGCAAGAATATGGTACAAAAAATGTTGAGGTGTTACAATCGTATATCGTTCGCATATTCTGGCACACAATTGCGCGCAAATTTATCTTAAGGATTTTTAACCAATCAAATGTTGATAATTTGTTTAGAATTACTCTGCAATCGTATTTATAATATTCTGAGTAGGCTCGACGACTCCCACAAAATATTAATACAGTACGACGATAATGTTTTGTATTTTGACATATGGATGACATAGTTAAGTGTCGACTTTGAATGTTACGTTTATGAACGTAACCCTTAAATCTTTTCGTGTTTATATGCAATGACACAAGAGCGATAAGGACAAAACATTCAAAGTTTAAAAATATGTTTTACTACAAAAGTAATCTGTTTGTGGCATACATTAATTAACAAAAAATAAACAAGCCTGCCCGTTCATATAAAACGGTATCCACGCTGATTCCGGGTTCGTTTCGAATCAAAACTCATGCATAGTAAGCTACTACTATAAACTACTACAGCAGCTTTTGCCACGCACCACCACTTTGTGGAACCAGCTGGCCAATGAAGTATTTCCGACTTAGGGTCCGTCAAGAAAAGAGCGTACCAATTCTGTAAAAGCCAGCAACGCACTAGCGAGCCATCAGTAGTCAGAGTATCACTTAACATCTGGTGAGCCTCCGGCCCGTTTGCCCCCTGTTCTATAATAAAATACTAATTTTGCCTTTCAATATTGAATTGTATCAAAATGAATTAGTATTATTTCTATTAACTATAAATAAACTTTTATTTAGTCAATTGAAAAATATCTAACATTCAATTAATTTTAGTCTGATTCTAGGTTTTGAATGTCTTCTTTGAATGTAAATATCTTTTTATCGCAATCGTAAAAAAATTGCGATAAAATGCGCGGTCATTGACCTATCACGGTAATATTAATTCCATGCAATATTCTACCCGTTTTTCCAACGTAATTGGGTCAGGAAGCTATTGTTCTTCACTTGTCCTTTTTCCTAAGTGGGGTTGTAAAACTGATGTTTCTCTCTGTGGTATTATATATTTGTATATAGTTGAAAATTTATAAACATAATTTTACACACATACACGATTACAATTTTAAATGAGAAATAATATTACTCTACATGTATTAGTTTTCACAGTTAATGGTTTTATAAATTAGTTCAGTATTGCACAGGAATTTAACTCATGGAAGCTAAACTTCACGACAATCAACCGCTAACCACGAGACTACTCTTTGCCTCAATTTACCATTGTTTTTGTCCTTATTACTCTCGCGTCACTGCAGATACATATGACAAACATACATGATAAATTAACTGCTGTGCACTACTGGAAAACAGTAGATCGTAACAGATCCAACAGTTTAGGCAGTTTTTGCCGCGCACCACCACTTTGTGGAACCAGCTGCCCACTGATGTATTTCCGAACCAATTCGACTTAGGGTACTTCAAGAAAAGAGTGTACAAATTCTTAAAAGGCCGGCAACGCACTCGCGCATAGCATCGAAAGTGTCCATGGGCGGCGGTATCACTTAACATCAGGTGAGCCCCCTGTTCTATGAAAAAAATAGGAATATGTTAGGTCCGGTTAGACGCCGATACCGCGCCTCCCGAACATAGCTTACATATTATGGGGCTGTTGGGTTTTAGTGGGTAGGTTTCCATTGCACCATATAGACTGAACCCCACAGTCCCCGGGTCACTTTGATTTGATCGATTTCCCAACAATAAAAAAGGTATAGACGCTAATTTGGGTGACATTTTCTAATAATCTTATTCAGGATAATTAATTGTTATCATCCTTAATTAGAACACAATCGTTTATAAGTTTACTTAATAAGAAGCTTGATACTGTCAAATCACTCGTTCCGTGTACACAGAATTTATTTTACGGTAGCAATTACCGGATCGTGTACATTGCTTATGTTAATAACCGCGACGGTTCCTGTACGAAAGTGTACTAATTATGTATTCTATTTGAATTCCTTCCTCCACACTAGATCTAAAATGATTTAACAACCGTTGGATATATTTTGTTTAAATGTCACCAGCGCGTCAATGCGCCCGGAAGTAAAATAAAAGGATGTAAAGTGGATCTGAGAATCAGCTTATTGGTGCTTCCAATCCGTCCCAATCCCTCTTCCGACTTTAATATTTAGGTTTTCACGTATATACTATTTTATACAATATTTTTTAGTTTAGTTAATATAATACTGCTACTGTAACACGTTCGAAACAATTAAATATTATTAAAAAAATATAATTTAGAAAACGATGGTCATGTTTAATAAAATATACATTGCTATTGGGGTAGAGTGGCCATGGAAAGGCCAGAATGGAGAAGATTGGATGAGGCCTTTGCCTGGCAAACGGACATGCAAGAGTGGAACAAAAGAACAATCTACGAAAAATAAGTCATTTCCGAAAAGACGATTAAAAAAAATTGGAAAATTAAAAAATGTTTATTGATATAAAATTCATAATTTTATTTCTGTTTTAAGCGAAGCATTACTCAGCCATCGAAATATTTATGTTTACTATTCAAATACGCTAAATATTTGATATAAGTTATCATAGTAGATGCCTAACCAAGTAACCAAGCTTTCGAATTAACAATAAATATACTATTAAAAAAGCTTTATTTTCATCTATAGTTTAGTTTCAGTTTAATCAGTAATTGTAATTATTACTATACATAGTTCTCTTAAACTATATATTCCGAACAGTTATGACTTGCAGCTTGCAGCAATAGCTGCTATAGATAGCGACTTCTATAACCGCCTGCTAGCTTGCTTCATTTCTCCGTAAAAAATAGTTCAATATTTTTAAGTAATTTTACACATAGGTAGGTTCAAATGACCTTACATTGTACCTTATAATGTGAATAAACAAGTAGAAATTTACCTTCGTACTATATCAATATTAGTCGTGGCATATAAATGTTATTTATTGATACTTTGGTGCTACGTACTTTTTTATGATACGATAAAAATGCTTTTAAATTTTGGTACCGATAATCTGAAATTTCATTTTCGTACGATATTATAAGAACGAGGGTTTATATTCTATAAACAATAAACGTCCGTATAATTGTTATATAGTGACTTGAAATTGGAAAAAAGTTTATTTTCTCGTTCTAAATGTAAAGCTTTCTTAAATTTCCTAAATCATACTGAAATAGTGTAGTCCATTATTTATTGAGGTTTTATATGTTGAACGACGGACATTTTCATGTATTCATATATTAGTAATAAGATTAATGTTTTCTTAAATCAGATATACTGTCGTCTTATCGAAACTAGAAAGCAGCGTGAGGCAACTTTTTTCACTCAGATCGTTATGGGCAGATAATTAAAAACTTAATTCTATTACGTCGTTACTAATGGTGACGAAAACACGTTTAATTAAAATTTCTCGGAAAACCGCAATAAATATTAGAATGATAAAGTAATTTGCACGACTTGAACATTATTACTAGTACCGCTATGTAACGCAAAACATTAGTAGGAATGTGAAGAATTCAAAATGAAATTCTAAATAACTTCAATTTGTATTGTGACATTATGTTAATGTTCTTATTGTGACATTATACAAATTAATATGTCATTTGCCTATTTGTATATTGCTGACTGTGCGGACTTTTATAATTTTTAAACTATCTACTTGTACCACTGTCTTAGCAAATTAACAAAAAGACATTGTATGTAATGTAAATACAGTGTACTATTTATCTAGTCATTTGAATAATATAATAATGATGTTAACAAATCCTTGTTATGGAAATTGTGTTTTTTTACTGGGCCTCACATGGGTATCCTAGATAATTTTTCGTTATAGGCCAGGTGAATAGCCTCTTCTTTGATTTCACATACATATATATTTATTACGATGCTATTAAAAATGACTGCATGCATATTACAAGGAGAAGAAGATTACTATTTATTTATTTATTTATATATTTTTTTATATATTTTTATAAAAACATTCAACAGACAGAATAGGTATAGGTTACTATTGTAACCAAGCGTAGGCATGAATTACTTGTATATTTAAGAATAAAAATAACTACTCAATATTATAACGCATAAAAATATGTGTGTACACGTTAACAATCTTAAACTATTAGTAAGGTACAAACTACGACCACATCGCTTCAGCCAAGTTAATGTTACCATAGAGACGCCCGTATGTTACATAGACATTTTCTCTTAGAATATGAGTCGAGCTCCAAGTGTGATTCCTTTTTCATAACGCATCTTATATAGATATAGCATAGTTACATTAAAATACAGGTAATGTCATAATACGATTTCCTTTTTATTATAATTTGTATTCCTGCCCGTTTCGTTCGTCGGGGAACGCAATAAAACTAACTAGAGGATGTGGTTAAATGAGGTTGTGACCTCGCGTTTGTACGATTTTCTTGAAGAATACAGCTTTGCGCAAAAATACGTAATGAGTTGAAGTGGTTTTTATAACTTAAAAGTTTGCTGATTATATAAAAGTGTGAATGAAAATATAAAGGTTGTTCTTGTTTATACAGTGGATCTAGTCCTAGTGATGAATGCCTCCAATCTCCATATACATTTCGTCCTACGTTTATTTACCCAAAGCTTTTTTAATAAGTGAAAGTAGACCACAAAGCAGGAACAAGTGTAGTACTCTTTAAAAACATATTAATTAATAAAACAGTGCGTTCCTACAAATGTGTGAGTGTGTGAATGCGGGATGTATTTGAGAGTGTAGTAAGAGTTGTTATGATAGTGTCTGTGTTAGTTTTTGAAGCCTCAAAGTCATGCCAAGATTCGTAGCAAGGCCTCTGTAGATTCTAAATACATTAAACAAAAACAAAACAAACCCTCCGCCTACCAAGGTAGAAATTAAGCGATCACGTGGTCTTGTGGCACCGAGTACTCTCTAATTGAGACAGAGGTAAAATGAGCCGTACATACCACATACGCATGAAACGTATTTTCACCACAGATAACAAAAAAGGGCGTTGAATCATATATATTCTATATTTATTGTTGTACAGAGCAGTGATAGCTTAGTTGCTAATCCAACGACTTAACCTATGGCAGCGTGTTAACCCTAAGGTCGTCCATTTGAACTCCGAGCGATGAACTATTGATATTTATGTACGCGCAATTAACACTTGTAACACTGTGTAACGTGTTAGTTCTTTTGTTTTTAAGATGTCTTAATCTATAGTATTGTCTTTTATTAACATAACTTTATACACATTTAAAGAAAATACAAAGGGGTGTTGAATGTGAAAAAGTATCGCACCTTTGTCTTCAATCACCGTGACTTGTTTTTAAGATGTCTTAATCTATAGTATTATCTTTTTATTAAAATAACTTTATACACATTTAAAGAAAATACAAAGGGGTGTTGAATGTGAAAAAGTATCGCACCTTTGTCTTCAATCACCGTGACTTGTTTTTAAGATGTCTTAATCTATAGTATTATCTTTTTATTAATATAACTTTATACACATTTAAAGAAAATACAAAGGGGTGTTGAATGTGAAAAAGTATCGCAACTTTGTCTTCAATCACCGTGACTTGTTTTTAAGATGTCTTAATCTATAGTATTATCTTTTTATTAAAATAACTTTATACACATTTAAAGAAAATACAAAGGGGTGTTGAATGTGAAAAAGTATTACACCTTTGTCTTCAATCACCGTGACCACGCACGCTGTAAAGCACGCGAAACGTCGGAAAAATTTAAAATTATGTAATAATACATAGCTTCAATCCGTTGAAAAAGTGGTTTTTTTTTTCAATGTCTAATTCTAAATTTAATGTTCCAGTGATGTCCAGAAGGTAGCCACATCGCCATGCCGCTGCCGAAGCGGTGCGTGGAGCCGGTACATGTGTCACGTGGCACAGTGCCGGAGCGACTGGCCGTGCCGTCGGAGCTCGAAGCCGTCACTAATGGCACCCTTGCAAATACTGTCAGGTGAGACTGTCACTGTCATTTATAGCTGATGGAAAATAGCCCACTGTTTTCTTATATATAAAATTCTTGTGTCACGGTGTTAGTAACCGAACTCCTCCGAAACGGCTCGACCGATTCTCATGAAATTTTGTGTGCGTATTGGGTAGGTCTGAGAATCGAACAACATCTATTTTTCATACCCCTAAATGTTAAGGGTGGTCCACTCCTAATTTTTTTTATTTATTTTTTAGACAAAATACAAATTCAAATTAGGACAAATAAATTAAAATTTAACAATAACTTTACAAGGTATACGTTAATATTATTTATTGATTCTGATCTATAAGCGATCCAACGCACACACTTACCAAGAACACAACAACAATGCCGATTACCAGAACTCGATACTATGTTGCATATAGAATCTAGGTTCTTGGAATGTTTAATATCACAAATATACCCCGGACTCGCAAGGATCTATTTATTTACAAAACATCTGTATAGTATTTACGATTGTTTATTATATTACGAACTCGGACGTTTGATGGCTATAAGAAATTATTAATTATTGTACGTATGTTACGTATATGTATTTAATATAATTATTTATTAAATGTATACAATTATACAGGCTATGAATAATTAGTCACAGATATATAAGTTTAATACAAGTTATTTCTAAAGATTAAGATATGTCTATTCTAATCGCAAAGTCCTACCTAAATTAAACGGCTCTTATCAAATTTCAGGCAGTTATCCTCGTTGTCGAAACATGCAGAGGATATGTTCGGTGAACTAACCCGAGAAGCGACTGGCCTCGCGGAAAGAACAAACATTTTGCAAGCGAGGATAGACAGGCTTGCTATTAAGGTTACCCAATTGGACTCTGGGGTGGAGGAAGGTGAGCATTCTTGCGGTTTTAAATTTGGCAAAAATAATATTATCAAAAAAATAAAACAAAAATAATAATAATTAGAAGGATGTAAGCTAAAAGACGCATTCAGCCTGACCAGTTAAAATATTAAAAAAAAACACCGTAAATTCAATCTAATTTCTTTAAATGGCAACAATCTTTATGATCGTGTCATCTGTCAATGTGTAGTGTCTATGGCGCCTAACTTTAAAGGCATAGATTGTGTTATTTTTTCTTCTTCTATGTTTTATGTATAGAAATAATGTCAAATGAATAACGATGGGAGGATCCAATCTTAGATTTTCCTCGGTGTTAGGGATTTTGTAAACTTTACCTTAACTAGTTAAGAAATATAAATACACTAGTATTTATAGTAGCAGTGTTAATTCCTGTAGGTACTTTCTTACTATGTGTGCATGGCTTGCCTTAGACCCTAAGAAGATGAGGGCGTGCCTCAGGCACAGAAGGCTGATCACCAACTTGCCTATTAGATAAACAAATGATCATGAAACCTTGGATTATGTATCTAATCCTGAGGCCTTGTCCTAAAGAGTTTGTAGAGCCATGGGTATTTTTTTAATTTATTCGTGTAAAATTCCTTGTTTCCATTTATGCACAAAGGGGAGGCAATCACTCGCTATCCAAGGCACACTATTGTCGAAATGAACTTGTAACAATTTTTCTTCAGAATATATTTGTACTTATATTATTAATATGAAGAGTTTGATTAACTGTGGTTAAGGTTGGTGAGTTCGATTTATTGAGGTTATCTCAAGAACTATTTGATGTGATTTTTTTTGTGAACATTGTGGACGTGTGTCTATTTGTTGAAGCATCACAATACATTCGCCTGTCATTTTTTCTTAGTTGGTATACGCAGAGCTATACTTAAATGGTTAATTAATATTGTATCTATTTTAATTACAGTCTCTCTCCAAGATATACAAATGCGAAAAGCCTTCCGCTCGACCCGTACGTTCCAACAGCAATTGTTTGCGCGTACCTCGATGCCGTCCGCCATGTTGGCGACGTACGCGCGTTGTGATCGCCCTCCGCCCCTGGAACGCCTAAACGAGTTTCGCGATGATGGAAGGGATGCGAGGAAGTTCTACACTGATCCGGATTACTTCTTTGAGCTGTGGAGACGGGAGATGCTGCAAGATACGGAACGAATTCAGCATGATAGGGGGAAGAAGGTATGTCATTTATGTTGGTGTTGGTACAAGGCATTAATAAAATTATGGCTACATATTTTTTTACCTGCTAGTAATTGTTCAATAATAAAAAAAGATACTGAGCACAATATCTATATATGTTTGGAATTAAACAAATATGTATGCATCTAGGTTATTAAAATAATGAAAAAAGTTTAGAACACAAACATGCATTGCATGCAGCCAATTAATTTCGTACATCTAAGCAAGTATTTAAAAATAAATATGATATTTAATAGGTAGAAATATATACACATATATATATATATATATATATATATGTGTATATCTATATATATATGTGTATATCTATATATATATATATATATATATAATACATAGCTTATTAATGGTATTCATTCCTTTAAAATATGTGTATGGTTTAGGGGATTTGAAATTTAATTTATGTCATGGTTTTAATTTTTTTTCAGGTGCGTCAGCCCCGTGCCAACAACACAGAAGGGCGTGGCACTCGGCGGGTGAGAGTCCCGCATTCGACTCGCGACAGGCAAAAGGCGGAAGTCGTGAATCGCGGTGAACACATAATGGCGCCTACGCAACTGCGACGGTACAATATTGAACCGCAGTATCGGCCCGAGGCTTTATACCAAGGTGAGTTAACGATAGAGATCTGATTATGGCCAGAGAGCGAGTATGGAGTCGAGTAAATTTTTTTACAGCAATAGTTATTCATAGAAACAAAGATTTTATGAAATGAGTATTTACAAGAATATCGTAGATGATCAAATCATAATTACAAGTTGGATTCAATTAATATATATTCATCTCGTGTTAAAATGTAGCTGTGCCTCTGTTACTCGGGCTTTATTTTAATGGCTGGTGACTCATTTGGAAACCTACCCGTGTTGCGGGTGGGTGTCCATGGGCGGCGATAAACTCTTTAGGTTACCCGCCAGCTTGTTTGACTTCTGTTCCATAAAAAATTGATTCCAATTTTCAATTGAAGTTAATCATTGGTAGAGTTTACTTACTATCTATGTCTTAGTAAGCTTGTCTTAGTAAACTTGGCGTATTTGGTCTGATAGACAGGATGATTTTTACACTATAGTCGATGTAGTGTTCACTGAGGCTTCGGGTCATAAATCATATTTATCTCTCTGTCTCGCTCGCACTTACGTGTCTTATAGAGTAGGATGGATGATCTAATTTTACGCTATTTGAAAATAAAAGTTTTTAATTTGTAAGAAAAGTTTACCATTTAATATTTCAAAACCACGGTAAAAAATAAAGTCTCCATTGTGCGTATTGCGTAACGAAGCGTAAGTTTTATAAGTGTCATAACAAAAAATAGTCAAACATTCAAAATTAGAATTCGATAGTTTTTTTTTATGAAATCATGTTCGAAATTTAAAAATAATGTGCCAGTGACAGAACTCTGGAACCAAATTTGCCAATTATTAAGTTTATTATTGGGAGTTATTATGAACATTATTGACCAATCACAATCTAGTAAAGGTCTGTTGTGTTCTAATTATATACATATTTCAGCTACAACAGTGACGGATGGTGGTTATCGCACGCCGCAGACTCGTGCCCCAAGCGTACAACCAGCTCGGCCTAATTCCATTGAAATAGAGAACCAGCAGAATAGGCCCCCGCGTCTTACTGGAAATGGACATGGTATGAAATTTATTCACACTCATTTATTAGTTGGTAGCCATCATAGTAATATCGCGAGGTAGCAATTTTACTTAAAATTAATTTAATAAAATAAAACATCGGAATAAAAAAATATATAGATGAGAGTAGATGGATGCTGATATATTTTCATTTGACTAGAATAATAATAATTCAATTTTATGGTTTCTCAAATTTTTACGTCAATAATAAAATGTATTCTTACAAGCTAAAGTCTACGATAGAAAAGATAAGAAGATAAGTTGTTTGTTATGTTAAGAGTGTTGTGTAAAGTGCAAATTAATATTAAGGTCTTGTTGTGACAAGTCCTAAAACAAAATGCTTGGAATGCATGCAAAATACTAGGATAGAAATTGTGAAACAAAATTAAAAAGTTTTGATTGTAAAAAAATTAAAACACATAATGAATCCTCATTAAGATACGAGATTTTGTTTTGTATCTTATGACTATCTATGTAGTATATATGTAGCAGTACTAACAAAATACAGGCTTAAGACAAAATACAGATATGTGTAACAAGATCCTTGCCAAAAACAGCCACATTGTCTCACGTCTACTAGGTGTACATTTGTCTAAATTCTATTTGTTTCTTAGCCTGTCTTAACATGATTTAAAAAAAAATTGGTTCTCTTTAAAATATTGCTTTTATTCTTGTACTAGGTGTATATTGGTCTAAATTCTATTTGTCTCCTAGCCTGTCTTAACATGATTTAAAAAAAAAATTAGTTCTCTTTAAAATATTGCTTTTATTCTTGTACTAGGTGTATATTGGTCTAAATTCTATTTGTTTCCTAGCCTGTCTTAACATGATTTAAAAAAAAATTGGTTCTCTTTAAAATATTGCTTTTATTCTTGTACTAGGTGTATATTGGTCTAAATTCTATTTGTCTCCTAGCCTGTCTTAACATGATTTAAAAAAAAATTGGTTCTCTTTAAAATATTGCTTTTATTCTTGTACTAGGTGTATATTGATCTAAATTCTATTTGTCTCCTAGCCTGTCTTAACATGATTTAAAAAAAAATTGGTTCTCTTTAAAATATTGCTTTTATTCTTTTACTAGGTGTATATTGGTCTAAATTATATTTGTTTCCTAGCCTGTCTTAACATGATTTAAAAAAAAATTGGTTCTCTTTAAAATATTGCTTTTATTCTTGTACTAGGTGTATATTGGTCTAAATTATATTTGTTTCCTAGCCTGTCTTAACTGGATTTTTAAAAGAAAAACAAATTGGTTGTCTTTAAAATATTGCTTTTATTCTTGTTTCACTTCGTATGTTTTTACAGTGGTGAACGATGAGAGCCCATATGGTCCAGTGGAGTCAATCTACGGAGGAAGTATTGCTGGTACACCAAGACGAGCGCGGCCTTCCATCCCACCACCGGCACCACCTGCGCCTACCCATAACGAAGTTCATACACCCACTAGGTATGACTTAATTGACCTAGCTATCGTCCAAGCCTATTTATATATATTACTAGCTGACCCGGCAAACGTTGTTTTGCCATGTTTTTGTGGCAAAAAATTAAAGTTTATAATTAACAAAAAAAACATAAGGGATGATTGTAGAGGGGTGAAAATTTAGGGTTGCATGTATCGTAAAAAAATATAAACGAAAAATTTTGTCTAAAAATTTAGGGGTGGACCACCCTTAACATTTAGGGGGATGAAAAATAGATGTTGTTCGATTCTCAGATCTACCCAATACGCACACAAAATTTCATGAGAATTGGTCGAGCCGTTTCGGAGGAGTTCGGTTACTAACCCCGTGACACAAGAATTTTATATATTAGAAGAGCTTGAAAATTCTGCGATTTATTTTATTGTAAATGGTTAGGTTAGGTTAGGCATGTTGACTAGCAACGTTTAGGAAACTCGTTTAACGTTTCGTTCATTCACTTGTCTGACGGAACTTTAGCGACTTGATTGAATTTCGATTTTTAATCAACTGTCTAGAAATTCAATCCACTCTCTAATTTAACTACTTAACTATGACATATACAATGAAATAGATGTACAAATTTTAACGCCAGTAATTAATTCTCTATAAACATATAGTCTATAAGGTATGGCTGAGTGTTTTTTTTTTATAAAATAAATACAGCAGTTGTGGTGCCACCTTATATGAATAATGCGTAATAGATATTTAAATCCGTTAATATATTTTCAGATCGAGTCTGCCGCCGCCCCCACCACCACCTGAGAGCGTTTCTCCTCCGCCGGTCAACGGCGCCTCACCACCGCACCGCACGGCCCTTGACGCACATCTTGACCATATGCACGCTGTCATTGGTGAGAAAATTTCCTATTTAAGATTTAAAGAAATACTAATATAGTGAAAAAAAGAAGAAATTGAATGGAATCGTCTTGATGTTAAACATCATTATAGTTATGAAATGTCCTTGTTAAAAGTAAATATTGTAATGTACATAATGATAAAGTATAACTTTCTTAAAGAGACCTTTACTCTTCACAATTGTCCTTTGCAACTGATTTTGGTTTCGATGTTATGTGAATAAAGTACATATTATAGAATTCTTTGACGTTTGTAATTGAAACATAATATATAAATAAATTAATCCTATACAGGCATGATGTCATCCGAAGAGAGTCCGATAGCAGCACCCACTCCTCCTCCGGCGCCACTGGCCCCACCCGCCCCGCCGCCGCCCGAAGACCGGCCACGCCCTCCGTCGCCTGCCACTCTGCTGCGAGGAGCCTCCGCCCTGAAGCCTCCCACGTTGGACCACCATCCTGCCCCGGATCCACGCTCCGATCTCCTCAAAGCGATACGGGAAGGTGAGTTTTTATTCAGAATTTATTTTGTGTATACTTTGATTTTGTGTATAATGTATACATTAAAAATTTGAATGTTTTATTTTTTATTCGATATTGTATACAGTGTATATTTAGTGTAAAAAAAAAATATTTGCACTTAACACGAATATTTAAGTATAGATTTCATGACTGGTAACTTCCTTCCGATTATTATTATAATTAATAATAAAGCCTTTATAGTTGTAACAAGTTTTACAGAGTAGTTTCGTGTGCCTTAAATTAATTTACTTCTGACAACTATCTAAAGAAACACATTTTGACAATTAACTAGAGTTTAACCAATACACTAAGGGCCTGTTTCACAATGTCCGGATAAGTTCCAAATAAGCTATTTACTACTTATTTGTAGGATAAATAGTATTTTTGCGTTTCACGACTGTCAGATAGCGCTATACGTCATGAAATTCGAAGTATCTTATTTGGAACTTTTATCATTCGAATAATTTATGTGTTGCATAGCTATTTGACACTTTATCCATACATTTATTTATTTACACTTCGTTGCTAAAGAAATACAAATAACACAGTATATATAAATTACAAGGGATGCAATGGGCGGCCTTATCGCTAACAAGCGATCTCTTCCAGGCAACCATTAACCATACATTGTGAAACAGGCCCTAACAGTTTTAATAATATTTATTAAAACTGTTAGGGCCTGTTATAATTAAACTTAAATAATAATAATTATTATAATTAAACAATGTCAATTCGCAGGTATAAAACTCCGCAAGGTTGATAAGCGTTGCGAGGAGAACGTGGGCAAATACGATACACTTAGGGGAGCACCCGCTTTACATGATGTGGCGTCTATTCTGGCTCGTCGAGTCGCCGTGGAACAGAGCGATTCCGATGAAGAAGACGATTCCGACCTGGACGATGACGAGTGGGCCGACTGTCGCGCGTGACGTTGCGCCACCCCGCGGAATGACGCGAATTACAAGCCAGAGCCTGAAAAAATCTTCGAAACACAGAAAATAACCAAGACCGATGATAAAGTATATGAAACACAGATATTACAAGTCAAACAAGATGATAAGGTATATGAAACACAAAAGATTCAAGTGAAACCTGATGATGCAATCGTCTATGAAACACAGAAAATTGAAGTGAAGTCTGAAAGCCGAAACTCTTTTAAGATCGACAAAGTCAAAGAATCGCCTAGAAATGAAGTCGCCGTCCCTGTTAGGAAGAGCAGCCTCAAGAAAATCAATGATGACTCTCCTCCTCAGGAACCGTTACCTTCACCCCCCGTTAAAGCAAGAGAAAGTTCCCCAACTGTGAAAGAAATTGCCAAAAATTATTCACCTCCCACCAATTCTCCTATTAATAAGGATGTACTATCCCCTCCCTTTAAAAATAGTGTCGCTTCGCCCCCATGGAGCAAAGTCTCTCCTTTTAGAAAGGAGATACACTCCCCTTCACCCGTCAGTAGCGCCAGTTCACCTCCAAGCACTATTCTAAAGCCTAAAAATGACACGCCTAATGAAGAAAGTATCAATCCTCCTAAAGTGAAAAGAGACTCTGTTACTGCCAAGGATATTCCAAAAACAGATAAATTGTCACTGCCAAATACAAATGATACTAACGACAATGATTTTAGTAATGTAGATGTTGAAAAGGCGAAAAACGAAGATACGAATGGCGTTGGTGATAAGATTAAAATTTTTGAAAAGGCTGCAGAGGAAGCTGGAAAATTATCTCGACCAGGCTCCATGCGTCGAGTAAGAGTTGATAGAATAGGGTCCGACAGTAAAGAAGATCTACCACCACCGGCCACTCCATTCAAAGACAATATCTTCTTTGAAATTGGGAATACAGAAAAAAACCCTACTACCAACGAAACCCCGCCTGCAAAACTGGAAAGACAACTGAGCATCAAATGTTCAACAATAAGTAATAAATGGCAACGCGGCAGCAACTCGCTTGAAGAGAAAACTCAAAAACCGGAACCGAAAATCATCAAACCGGAGTTTAAACCTATGCCATCCCCGATAGATTTAACTATACGTTCTCCCAGTATTGTTGGTAAGATTCCAGAACAGTTTCCCTCTCATGGCACAGCATTCCGAAACGTCGCCTCACCTGACACCTCCCGAAACAAACCCGCAGAAGACCAATTCAAAACGTGCAAAGTGAAGAATAAAGAGAAGTACTCCGTTAGCAAGGGATCCAGTTATTTCACGAGAGGCTCAGAAGAGATTTGGCTCGTGAAGAAGAAAGACATAGAGGAAATTGAAGAGCGGGTGTTAGACTCTTTCCGTCGGGCCGGCGGTAACTTCTGCAACCGCAGTGAATCTGTGCGTCCCGCCTCTGATGGTGGCCAGTCGTTCCCCCACGCAACGATGGGACGGAACAAACGCCAGACGTACGGAAGAAGCGAGTCTTTGGACCCACAATGGGCTGGGAATCGGTCGCAGACGTTAAAACGCCAGACATCTGTGGCGTGCACATGTGGCCATGATAAGAAAACTAGGTCGAAAAGCGCGGGTTCCGATGCGAGTCGCCAACGGTCTAAAAGTCATGGAGATGATCAAGGCCAAGTTTTGGACAAGTATGAGACACTGGTGTAATTTGTGATAGTCGAGATTCGGCAGAGTTTGAGGTAAATCAGAATGTGAGTGAATGGTAAATTAAGTAAAGTATTATGTCAGCCAATTATGTCATCGCCTCAGGCATGTAGAGTAGCTCATTGTAATTCTTAGGTCATCGTATTTTGTAACATATACTTTCATGTGTATTTGCCTTGCCAAACAGAATTTAGTAGCAGTTTATGTATTTGAAATTTTATATTTTATATCATCATTCAACAAACATAAACAAATGTTTACTAAAAATACCAGTTAATTTTAAACTGTGTGTAGAAATCTTGGTCACATCACGATCAAATAAACGGATTTTAAGCTAGTAAATTATTATTATACAACATATAATTAACCGCAATCATTCTAAAAATACTTCCTAATTTTTTACACTTTGATCTATAGAATATGCTTCCGATACATGTTGTATGGGTGACTGATAACACATATTCTATATCATAGACAATCTATGACCTTCCATTGTTTAGCCATTGTTCATTATCCTCCCACCTTAGCACAATCAGTATGAATGGTGCTTCGCTTGTTAAAATATTTTTAAAAATTATTTTATTAGCGGTTGTGAAAACATGTTTCAGATTTTTATATTAATTTATAGCGTGGATTGTTGGGATGATACATTTGAGGCATTGCTAGTTTTTTAATTTGACCATACAATTGACTGAAGACTGAAAACATCAGGTCGGATTGAGGGCAGACGACATTATTGTTTTTTCAGAATTCAGCCAAACATGACAGCATCATATTAGTTTTAAATCACAATAATCTAAGGAAATGCATGTTTAGTGCCAATTATCACAAAGTATCCAATACTTCCATTATCAAATAGAAATCGGTCCATTTAGAGGGATTATTAAAGACTATATTTAATTATTTATGCATTCCATATTTTGGTTTGTTCTTGCAGCCACTCTTGGTTTGTTATAAAAGGTAACAGAAGCAACGAATGTGTACCAAATTTATGTGTAGACTTGTATGTAGTTAGCGTTAAGTTCATTTAAGTACCTTTTATGTATATGCAACAAATTCTACCTATAACATTTACAATAAGTAATGATCATCAAATTTTAAGGCGCCGCAGCTGAGTTGTGGCATTTTGTAATCTATTTAGTATGTAACCACTCGAAATTTTTTATATCCGTATGTTATATAGCTGTCCAAATATTCCCAAATAATTGTATAATCGTTAGGTAACGCAATCTGATACTGCGTTAAGCAATACACCATTGTATGACGTTTTGTAGTATACACTGTATGATCACGAATAGTTAAGAAATGTAAAGTATAGATAAGTTAAATCATGTTTTATATCATGTAGATTATGTAAACGCATCTAATTGCCATGTGTTGGCGTACGCTAATTATTTATTTGCAATTTTTATCTTAATGTTTTTAATTTTTAATGTTTATATTAATTCAATGGCAATGTCGTTGTAAACGCTGAAATTATATGTTTCGTTATTTGTGTTATTGTTTTGTCGTTTTAAAAATAGTTATATGTAATTTAAACAAGCTTTTGAAATTAACTAATTTTAAATGTTTAAATGCATTGTATGTTGGCCTTTGTGTGAACATTATTTTTAAAATGTACAAAACAATCTGCAAAACCTAAAGAAGTGCTTTGTATCCCGGATTAGCGTCATTTCTATTAAGAGAATATTTTATATCTTGTTTATTTGCTAATAATATAATAAAATCATTAAAAATACACAATGTTTTAATTATATCACTTAACTAACCAACTAATCTCAAACAAACAAACAAAAATATCTCTATTGATCTAGTGATTGATGTATATTAAATTTACAAGATATTATCTTTTTATAGAAAAAAATGGTGTTGATTCTTAAGTACACAAATTAGACTGATTTTAGTTTACTGAGTCATTAGTGTTGTCAAACTTGTGATTTTTCAGATTATTAAAAAAATACTTGACAGGAATTGAGGTGGCGGTTGTTGGTTGGATAGATTAAAATACATGTAAAAAAACTTATATTTATTTTGGGCTACAACTGACTGATTAAAAATAAATCTTTTATGAGCTTATAACTCACATAAAATTAGCGGTAGTGGATGGTATGGTAGCGGTAATGCAACGCTAACAAAATCTAACTTGGCTTATTTAAGGTTTTATAAACCTAAGTGACACTTCAATACAAGTGTAGGGGATTTATAGGAAACGAGAATGTTAATTTATAATTAACGAGTGTGGAAAAAACTAAACGATACATTCCGGTTTGCAAGTGTACGACGATTGTTTATATTTTGTTTACGCTTCTTATTATAAACTACAATATAATATATGTAACTAAACTAACGTTAGGTTGTATAACTTAGGACTTAAATTTTTATTAATTTATTTAGTCTTTCACTAACTGAAAAAGTATACGGGCCGATTTCAAATTCCCCTAAAGCTTTCAAACAAACTTTCAAGACAACTTCAAATATGAATTAAAAATACTTTCAAGTTAGTATTGTCTTTTATTAACATAACTTTTACACATTTAAAGAAAACACTTTTTTACGGATTATAGTTATGTATTATTCACAGTGGTCACCGTGACCACGCACGCTGTAAAGCACGCGAAACGTCGGTTTAAATTTAAAATTATGTCTAAATAATATAAGTTTAAATACAATAATACATAACTATAATCCGTAAAAAAGTGTTTTCTTTATACATTCAAGTTGTTTAAAATAACTGTTAGTTTGATATTGGAGTAGTAAAACTTTATTATATTGGTATTTATAATTGGTAATATTTGTTATTTGGGCCGTCGCAACAACAAATTGTAAAGTCAAAAACCTACTGGACGTCATGATTACCCGTAAATTAAGGGAGAAAACCCCGAAGTTGGCATTACTGCAGAGGAGCTAATTTTGACGAGACTTTTTGGCGGGAAGTCAAACTAAGCGGGTGTTTTAAATAATTGCGATTTTTCAATATTTCTTATTAATTGTATATATTTGTTTTTTCTTTTCGTGTAAATAGGAAATTAGTAACATTATATAAATAGTACGTAATAATGGGTGAAAACAGCGCCGGGGGGCAGACCCCCGGTGTTAAAGACGCCAAGAAAAGAAAATTAGAGGCGACTAATGAAAATTATAAAGTGTTCACCAAACCGAACTATAAAAGACAATTTCCAGACAATCATAGCACGGACTGTGTAGTTTATGTGGAATCACAAGAAAGTGAGAAGTTAGGGAACAAAAATCCCATAACATTAACTAAATTATTTACGGACAATATTAAAGGAATAGTGGGAGTTCATCGAGTGAATGCTCACAAAATAGGCATCACTTTCAAAAAACCAGCTCCAGCTAACAATTTCTTAAAAATGGACAGTTTTCTAGGGCGACACAAGCTTAAAGCTTTTGTTCCAGCTCACCTGACCGAAACTACGGGCGTCATACGATATGTGCCCAAGGAGCTATCGAATGCGGAAATATACAAGAACATTATATGCGACACGGAAGTGATTTCAGTAAAAAGGTTTATGAAAAAAGTTGAAGGAAAACTGGTCCCGCTAGGCACGATTTCAGTCACTTTTGCTGCTACAACACTGCCGCAATATGCATTCATACAGATTTTTAGATACCCGATCCATATGTATATTCCACCACTGCTGCAATGTTTCAGATGCCTGAAATTTAATCACTCAGCACGAGTTTGTCGCGGAGAGCAAATGTGCTCGTCGTGTTCCGGCCGGCACTCCTACAAGGAGTGTGACGTAGATGAAATTTTATGTATTAATTGTAATGGCAATCATTTAGCAATCTCCAGGGATTGCCCCATTAAAAAGAAGAAAATGGAGGAGAAAAAGAATAAATATCTTAATATAAACCGAAGTTATGCCACTGTGGTGAGTACAGCTCTCATAGCCCCTCTGATGTTAGACCCTAAAGACTTTCCGGCTATTAAAAAGCCAAACAATAATGATGTGAGTACAGGCACGTTCAATACACAGCAAATTCTCAATAATGACATTATCATTAACGCCATAGTAAAATCTCTTATTACTCTAGGTAATGATAAAAATGAAACACCTATTACAAATAAAAAGATCAAAGAAATACTTTTAGCTAATTTAATAAATTAAACAATGGATACATTTTTAAACATAGCACAGTTTAATATACAAAGCTTACAGAGTAAAAAAGCCTTATTGAATACTTTTCTATTGGAACATAATATAGATATCTGTTTCTTAGAATAATAAGACATAGAAACCAAGTCCGCGCGTCAATTTTGAAGCACCTTAATTGGAGCCATAAATGGCTCCAAACGCCGGGCCGCTCCGTAGTGTTCAATGTCAACGCACGGCGAACGTGTCTCGCGAAAAAAAATTTATTATGACGATTTGTGCAGTTAAATTGTGTCACAACACATCTGAAAAACAAAAGAAATGTAATAACATCACTTTTCACAGGTAAGCTTTCAGTATTTCATAGTATCTTGTAGTTAATTAAGTCAAAATAGAACAAAACAGAAAAGTTTTAATTCAATGCACAGTGTTGCCCGATTGTTAAAATATTTTCCCATTTTAACTGACTTCATTGCTCCGACAAATTAATTTTAAAACAGTTGCTACTGTTACTTACTGTTGTTGTTGTTTAATGTAGGTGTTTGTGTGATTTAGCGATATCGTATACCTGAAATTGTATTACTTGAAAGTTGAGAAGTAAACGAACTTTATTTCCACACTTGTTAAAATTACAACTTATAGGAGTATTGCGTGTTGTTGTTCAAAGGATTCCCATCGACCCTGTTATTGCTGACAAGTGGGTGAAAAATATAAGGCTTAGTCGTGGAGAAGTATATTGGAAGCCAACCAAAAATACACGAATATGTTCAAAACATTTTAAGAATGAAGATAAGTACATAACACAGGGTGGATCGTGTAGGTTGCGTCGAAATGCTGTCCCTGTTAAGGTATAATTATCAAAGCATTATTTAGTACTTATTATGTGTATTTTGGGATTTTGTGACACAATGTTGATAAAAATAAATGAAGCAAATGATAATAAAATTACTTTTTTCAGGATTTACATATTTCATGCACAGGCACAGATGATCAATTGGATGAAGATCTTTTTCTTAATATGAAGACTATTCGATTAGAAATAATTGTTGATTTGATTGGTTTACTTTAGTTACACAGTATACAAATTCATAATTGTATACAATAATTAAAATATATATATTTTTACGTGTTGTTGTTTTCTTTAATTCGTTTCTTAAAAATAAACATTCCCGTATTATAACAATATTACACATCCACACTTTACCACACATAGCTATTTATGCATTATTGCCAAAAACAAATGGTTATCAGTGGCCGAATCATTACCCCACTTTCGGGAAAACTGGACCTTCACTGGCAACATTACACAAGTGTATGTGTGCGTGTCGCCGAGCGTAAGCACGTAATCGGCCCGCCTGTGTGAACCGGTTTAGTGCGTCACTTTTGACAGAGCGCTTGTATGAAGACTATCTTTCTATGTCTAATTATTCTAAGTATCTGTTTATTAAATGAAACTTGGCTTAAAAGCACTAGTATAATTCCAAACTTTGCATCATATAACATTATACATAAAAATTCTGTTAATACCCATAATGGTGTAGCTATACTAATCAAACAAAATCTACAGTATGATATATTTAATACTACTTTTCATGAATCCATTCAGAATATCTGTGTAGCTGTAAAAACATCTATGGGCAAATTGCACATTCTTTGTGTATATTGCCCTCACAATAATGATGTTAATAGGTTTAATATTCACACAATGAAAAAGGTTTTACTTGAAATACCTAAGCCATATATAATAATGGGAGATCTAAATGCACATCATACAGTTTTTGGATGTCAATCAAATAATAGTAGAGGCAATAGTTTGTACAATCTCATTGATGAATTAGACTTGTGTATTTTGAATGATGGGAGTGCTACAACTGTTCAAATTCCAAACAGAAATGCATCTGCTATAGATGTAACTTTGGTTACCCCATCAATAGCTCCTCTTTGTGAATGGCGAATTCATGATGATCCAATGGGCAGCTACCACTATCCAACTCAGGTTGTTGTCAATATAAAACCATCCATATATGAAGTCCGGCCTGTGGAAGAAAAATACATATATAGTAAGGCTGATTGGAATGAATATTGTAAATTATCTGAAACATCTTTTTGTCAGTTGGACACCGAGAATAAAGAACCAATTGCTTTATACAATAATTTTATAAATATTTTGTGTGATATTAGATCAAAAACTATACCTAAACAAAAGTCTAGACAAACTGTGAAAGTCATGAGGAAACCTGTTCCCTGGTGGAACAAAACATGTAATGATGCGGTTCGAAAGTCCAAAGAAGCCCTGATACTGTATAGAGCATCACCTAGCATTTCTAACTATATAGAGTACAAAAAAACAGATGCTCAAAAGAAAAGAATACTTAAAGAAGAGAGTATTAATTCATGGCATAACTTATGTTGTAGTTTCAATAGAATGACACCTGTTTCTAGAATATGGGGTTATATCAAAAGGTTCAAGAGAATAGGTTCATGTCATAATAGATTTTTCAATGATGAATGGGTGCCTTCATTCCTAGATAACATCACTGAATCAAATCAAATAAATTTAAACAGTTTAAGTGGAATTTTAAATGATTCATCTGAAAATAACAGTAATTCCTTTCTGAATAAGCCATTTACATTAAATGAACTCTTCATATCCCTCAAAAGCAGAAAAGACACAACACCGGGGTTAGATAATATACCATATATTTTGATTAAAAAACTACATCCTAATGCTATAGAAACCTTATTAAATATTTATAATATACTCTGGGAAAACCTGTTAATACCCGATTCATGGAAAACTCAGTGTATCATTCCCATCTTAAAGCCTAATAAAACTGTGAATAATCCAACATCATATAGACCCATTTCATTATCATCATGTTTAGGTAAACTCTTTGAAAACATGCTAAGGATAAGATTAGATTACTTTGCTGAATCAGAAGGAAAGTTACCAGATATTCAGTTTGGATTCAGGAAAGGTAGAAGTTGCTCTGAAAGCTTTGTATCTTTCATTGCTGATCTCAAAAAAGCTAAGATTAGTCACTCTAATGTTGTATGCGTCTTTTTAGATGTTAAAGGTGCATTTGATAATGTTGATATTGAGACTCTAATCAAAGTTTTACATAAATTGAGTGTACCGGGAAAAACTCTAAATTGGATTTTTAAATTCTTGCACGACAGGACTTTATATGTTAAATTTAATAATAAGTTACATGGACCTAAACAGGCCAATAAAGGAACAATGCAAGGTGCAACTTTGTCACCATTGTTGTATAACTTGTATACATCACAAATACTGGATCATGTAAATATACCCCAGGTTAAAATATTGCAATTTGCAGATGACTTGCTTTTGTATAGTGAAAATCAAAGTTTAAACATAGCTGTTAATAGCATAAACACAGCATTAAATAAACTACATACTTATTACGGGAATTTTTTGAAATTAGAAGTAAGTTCAGAGAAAAGCTCAGTATTAGTATTCAGTAAAGATCCATTTGCACAGACTACTGTAAATATTTCCTATAACAATAATAAAATCCCTATAGTTAATCACCATAAATTTCTGGGTGTAGTAGTGGATGACAAACTAAAATTTGATAAACACATTCAGTACATATGCCTAAATGCCATGAAAAGCATCAATGTAATGAGGAGCTTGGCAGGCACTTTTTGGGGCTCAGATCCAAAAACTTTGAACATGCTGTACAAAAGCATAGTCAGAAGTCATTTTGACTACAGTTCCTTGGCTTATATGAATGCAAATAGTACACTACTAAGAAAACTGGATGTAATACAAAATATTGGACTGAGAGTAATAAGTGGAGCTATGCGCACCACTCCTATAAACAGTATGGAAGTGGAAAACTGCATACCTCCACTGAGTTTGCGACGCTTACAGTTGGCTGAGCGATTTTGTTTGAAGGAGCTAGCAAATGAAAACAGTGTTATCCTTGGTAGAGTCTCTTATCCTATAGAAATAACACAGTCAACTGAAGCAAGCAGAATTTCAACAAATACACTGATTTCAGGCTCACTACCTGAAATACCAACCATAATGTCATATATAAAAAACCAGACAAATAATATGCTCACAAGTAATAAGTGGCCAATTTACAAAAGCCCTTATAACTCTTTATTAAACTACTTAAATATTCAATGTAATTTAGACTCTGTCAAAAATAAGTTTGACTTCTTACAATTTCTAAGTGATAAATCAGAGTTTTATATTATATATACTGATGGTTCCAAAAGTGAGACTGTTAAGGCAGCATACTATGACCCGCAAATGAAATCAACCAAATGCTGGAGATTACCTATAACTTGTAGTATATTCACTGCCGAGGCTTGGGCAATATTAGCTGCTTTAACATATGTAAATAGTAATGTAAATAATGTAAATATTTTGATTGTAAGTGATTCTAAGAGTGTCTTAACAGCATTGTGCAATTGTAGATTAGGATATAAACAAAATTATATTTTATATAAAATTAAGGATTTAATGTACACGTTAGAAAAGCATGTTGAATTTGTATGGGTACCCTCCCACAGTGGTATAACTGGCAATGAGGTTGTGGACGAGGCGACTCGTCGGGACCATGATGATGATTTAACAGACTCTTTCAAAGTGCCTTTCACAGACTATTATATTATGCAGATAAAGACTAATCTCAAGACAAGATGGAAAGAATATTGGAACTACAATACAGACATATTGAATAAAGGACATTGGTAATCAGAAATACAGAAAGATTTACCAAAGATCCCGTGGTATAACAGCTTTAAATACATAAATAGAAAGTTCATAACGTGCATTAATCGCTTACGTGTAGGACACTGCAATGTTCCAGCACATCTCAAGAGGAAGAACATCATTCTTAATGATAATTGTACATATTGTTCAAAGGAAAACGCAGATATTAAGCATGTCTTGTTCGAGTGTGAAACGTTTAACATCCAACGTTTATTATTTGTCAGTGTCATTGGTGATGTTGCTGATGAAAATTCATTAAGTTTTCCCCGCCGCCCTCAAGATTTATTATCTAATCGTGCCTTTTTCATACCTGTGTTTAAATTTATTTCAAACACAGTTGAACAGATCTAATTACTTTTCGATAGTAAGAATATTTGCAATTGTATAGTGTATTTTATTTATTATATAGAGTATTTTTGTGTTGTCATTTAGTATAGATATCTTAAAGTTAATTTGCATTAACTACTTTATAAGAATAATTTTAAGTAAAAATGTTATGATTTAAAGTCCATTTCATACTTTTTAGAATTTTATGTAATATTGTAATCTCTATGATTCCGACTGAAGGACTCTGTATCCATGGTTATGAAATAAATTTAAAAAAAAAAAAAAAAAAAAGCTAATTTTGACAGAACGGTTGTTGTCAGTTTACTTTCTCCCTAGTCCCCGATAACAATTAACAATTAAATTTTTAATACGACGACATTGCCACGGTGTATTGATATGACGAAATTCAATTCGTTTTTGACATAAGGAACTTGACACTAAGACTCGCAGTCGCTTCTGAATCTTGCTAGTTTCTATCAGAATTTAGTGTTAATTATGATGTGATACCCTAGGGCCTAGAGAGAACGCTGTGCGCTTAATAAACAACGTGAAATATCTCGAAGGTTCAAATTAGGCAGGGTTGTATTGTCATCAGTGGCTTGAGACAAAGGCACTTTGAATCAGTCATGACCCACTAAATCCAAACGAATTTTCATACCGCCACAACACATTAAGTAAAACTTATTGTATACTAATAATAAGCTAACGCTTTATCACGTGACTAGTTCCACAGAAATTCGACACCAAAATCGAGATCCGATAATTGTTGAGATTTCTTGTAACCGACTTAATGTTGCCATTGCTGTTTTCTGTATCGATTTTTATTTGACATATTTTATGATGGGATTTTCTCTCTCTTCCTATGACGCTTTATCGCCAAAAGAGTAGAAGTTACTTGGTTATTTTTTCATAGAGCTTGAAATACTTAAATTTATCACTTACTATACAAATACGCTTTAGGCGCTACGGATAAGTATCAGCCTGAATAATATCAAAATGAAAACTTATAAAAAATAGGGTTTTAAAGCACTATGGACAAAACTACGATCTATGATCATGTGTCGTGCCATTTAAAAGAAAAAAATTTCAATAACATATGTATACACATAATATAGCTTATAAGTTTAAGATTTTTGTCAAAATCCAATATATGTTTATATAGTTTATGCTTTGTCTTGACTCTGATGTTATCCAGTCAAAGATTTGATGTTAAATCTAAAACGTACCTATGCTTATATGCATGTACGTAGATTCAATTTCACACAGTTTTTTATTAAAAAGAATATGTCATATTAATTGTCCGTCCTTATATATTATAGTTTAGACATTGAATTTTGCAAGCGTTATCAGGCAAATCCAACAAATTTATAGAATAATAATGTACAGAATAAAATAAACAGCATGAAAACCATAGACATTTTTAGGAAATGATGTCACTGTGATTATGGTATAGTTCTATGTTTTTGTTCTGTAGTCTATTCTTAATTTCCAAACTGAGGCGACATGAAATTTAATAATGGTTTTAATTTTAATTTCAAGTTTTCAAAAATTATTAAATTAAAATCAGTGAGAGTGAATAGTGATAAATTATTTTGACCTTGGTTTAGCTTCAAATCCTCCTATATAATCTCAATCTTAACATTGTTATTACCATTTATAATTTTATTAAGAGGGAAAAGACTTCGTTATTTTAATAATGACTTCAGCACTTTATTTGGAGCATTATCTTGATAGTCTCCAGCACTTGCCCATAGAATTACAAAGAAATTTCAAGTTGATGCGGGATTTAGACGATAGAGCTCATGGTTTAATGAGGACAATTGATCTTATGGCTGATGAATTACTGCCGAATATTCCTCAAATGGACGAAGAAACGAAAAAAGAAAAAGTAAATACTATACAAGGGCTATTTAATAAAGCTAAAGAATACGGTGACGATAAAGTTCAGCTTGCAATTCAAACATATGAGTTGGTGGACAAGCACATACGGCGCCTTGACTCTGACCTCGCACGTTTCGAGTCCGAAATTCAAGAGAAAGTCATGAGTTCTCGGGCAGCACAACAAGCTGCTAGTGAACAGGAAGTAACTCCAACAACTGTTAAGAAGGGCAGAAAGAAGAATAAAAGTAATGACAAGTCTGTTTCATCGACGGGCAAGAAAAAACGCCAAGGTGCGTCGAGTGAAGACGATGCTGTTGCAAGTGGTAGGTCAGCAGCTAAGAAGAAGGCGTCAAAGAAAGGTTCAGGAGGTTCAGCTAACCCTACTAAAGAACAAGAAGAAAGTGGTGACTTGGATTCTGTGGCTGGCATGACCCATCCTAGTGATGTATTAGACATGCCTGTTGATCCAAATGAACCCACATATTGTTTGTGTCATCAAGTATCCTATGGAGAAATGATTGGTTGTGATAACCCAGATTGCCCAATTGAATGGTTCCATTTTGCATGTGTTGACCTTAAAATTAAGCCTAAAGGTAAATGGTATTGTCCTAAATGTACCCAGGATCGAAAAAAGAAATGATCTATAATAAAACCATCAGTAAAGACAGAAGCTAAAATCTTAGCGAAAGGAGCTGCTGAAAAGACTGTTAGTGTATAAAATGGAATTTAAATACTTTACCTTAATATATTAATATTAATTATTTAGTAAGATATTAAATTGAAGTTACTTATGTGATCATGAAGTGTAATAATGCAATGATAGACAAAGCATATTCTTAGTAATTATTATGTATGTGAAAGCAAATTACATAATGTTTTTTTGCATTTGACTTACCTTGACAGTATGATATTTTTTAGTAATTTAAAAAGAAATTATTTAAATGTATTGATTTGAATTATGTTATTAAAGTGATAATGAAATCAATTTACTTTTAAAATAAAGTCTTGTATATCAACATCATCAAATATTTATATAAAGAATTGACTGAGTTTAAGGAAAACTACAGTTACAATCTCTGGCACCTTTACTTTAGTTAACTTTCTTTTGACAATCATTTTATGTACAGGGTGCAAGAGATTCTAACAGTGTGTAAAAATTATTAGTTAATCTACCTTGGATATATAAGTTATGTAAATAATGAGATGAAATTTGTAAATGTTTTGTCACATCTGATTTTGAATAAAATTAATTTATTTGATAAATTTAATAAGTACATTTGAGACAATTATTTAAGGAATCTGACCATCACAATGGCTATTAATATTATAAGAACTGTTCCAATGAAGACATTTATATTTCATATATACAACTTTTATTTAGTGGAATAATTATCTACTATAATGTATCTGATTTACGGTTTTACCAAATTATTTAGTTATTTTATAACATATGCAAATTAAACACATCAATACTTGTTTAATTAATATAGATGATGTGGGACATATATTTACATTTTTGATATTTAATTTTAAGTGTGCATATATTTTAATAAGTATTGTTTGTGTAATTAATTTGTAAACAATCAATTCAATTTATTCCTCTGTACATATTTTATGACTTGTGAATGTTGTAAATTAAAGTGTACCTGGCAGATGAAATTTTACGTTGTAACATAATATTCATTTCAATTTTTGTATGAATTGGATTTTCTAATCAATTCAGATATAAAGTGCAAAAAAATATTTTGACATTTGTATTTTGTAGTACACAAATTATTTGATTATCAAAGAAATCTTCAAATATTATTCCACTATATGTTCTATAATTTAGTTATAATTATATATTATTTATATATGTATAATGCTGTTTTTTTTAAATGTGATTATTAAATCTAGTTTAAGATCTGTGAAGTTAGTTTGTATGTCAATGTGAATTTTAAAATATGATTTGACAGCTCATGATTAGATTTTTACTTGATATCCATTTCAAGAAAAGTCATAGTTTCTTTTTAATTTTAATTTTAACATGCTCTAATCAATATTGTTTTACTTTGTTTTTGTTGCATTATTTTATGATTACATAAATGAAATTGAAATTGTATTTTTATTATGTACCCTTATTATGAATTTCACTATTGCAGTGATTTAAACCCCGGAAGGTGGGACTGAATCCAAAAGCACTTATTGTACTAACCTGGGTTTTATTTGTCATAAATTGGATGACATAAAAATCGCCCCAATTCGGAAAGTTACTTGATACGTACCTATCAGAAATAGAGTCGCAGAAAGAGCTGCTTACTAGCATTAATAAACGTTCAATAAGAAATCCACGATTACTTTAAGTCATCGCTCCTCCTAAGATGGCGGATGGAGCTTGTCTGAGATGCTTTCGTTCCTTTTGCCATTTGCCGTAAAAATGAGAAGACAATAGACATACGGCCAGTGCTTTACTATGGAATTTCAAGGCTTCCACCATTAGGGAAATGTGTAAATAAGTCGTGTCAGTTAGATATTATGTGAGTATTAGAATCAATACAAATTTGTCGATACTTACACTTCTATCAAGGCATCATGACTGAGCCCCCAGGTGCATATGTATTTCGTACAAAATCCGGTATTCCATTAGGCCTAATAGTTTTGCTCACGCTTTGGCTTCCTTCCTTGTTAGGTTTAAGAACATCAGTGGGTATGTCTGATTTCTACTTCTACCATGTATGAGCCACAATATTAAAATATGGGTAGCAATAATTCATATTTGAATTGGAGGACATCATAGCAATCGAATATGACTGACTATTTATTGTCAAATGAGCAATTGCGTCAGTTCGTAGTAATGAGCGGCTAAAGGCGACAAAAGTTCGATTTGATCACTTTGGCAAAGGATCAAAAGGCTTGCCTTAGGATAGGAAGCATTATTAAAAGGCCGACAACGCACTCGCGAGCCCTCTGGCATTGAGAGTGTCCATGGGCGGCGGTATCACTTAACATCAGATGAGCCTCCTGGCCGTTTACCCCCTGTTCTATAAAAAAATTCCCCTGATGATTTTCTTGCAAAAATTAGCAGCTTCTTTAAACATATGCTATTTTGGCAAGAGACTTTGCAAGCTGGGCTGGGCTTGCGAGCAACTTGTTTGTTTTTACAGCTGCAAAACGTTCACCATTGATATAGGGACTAGCTTTGTAATCGAGCGAACGTTACGTAACGTTAAGTAACGCTACGTACGTACGAGTAACGTTAAAGAAAGGGACATGATGCTCGTTCACGTATCACATCAGCGATATTGTCTGCGCAGGCCGATGGGTCTGTGGCAGCAAAACATGCCTGCTCCTACTGTCATGGATCAGACGCAAAGAAAACTTATTCCAGTTTTCACACTCCCCTCTGATGTTGAAAGTGGAGCACAAACAGAGACCTAATAGATCTGAGGTCAGGAGAAGGTCAAGGCAATTGGTAGTTTGGTCTTCAATATCCGGCACTCGAGGTTATGAGAAGTCGCAAGGTCGTAGGTCGCTCGCCCCATCTGATCTGTTTTCTCGTATGGTAATAAACATGTTGTGCATTAAAATCTCCAAAAAGAACACTCTCTTTCCAAAAAGACTCTCACTTTAGTTGTATGGACTCGGCCGCATTGCATTCGTAAAAGTCTAGTTGTTTCACGTACACATAGCTAATTTTGTAGACATAGATAATGTTGAATAAATACTGTTGGCTTTTGTACCAAAAAATTTGCGGATAAAACTAAAATATACTAAATCAGTTCACATCTTTACCAACAAAACTTCAAATTACCTGCCTAAATATATTGATAACGTCAAAGTGCCGTTCCAAAATTCAGCCCAGTACTTAGATATGACGCTGGATACTAACTCCGATGGAAGGTCCATGTTAAAAAGAAGCGCGAAGAATTGGATCTCCGTTAAACTAAACGTACTAATGACTTGGAAGGTATTCCACATTATCAGTACAAAATAAATTATTGATCTACAAACAAGTCCTGACACCGGTGTGCTCAGTAGTAAATGCTCCCTGGTTCGCAATTATGACCTCCATCGGGACCTTAATGTAGAGGACGTTTCCACATTAATTAAAAAAACTGCTGCAGCCCAGAAACATAGGCTCCACCATCAAGTGAATGTGGAGGCTATTCAACTACTTGACGCCACAAGCCTAGTGAGAAGACTGAAAAGGACAAAACCATTTGAATCACAGAATTAGTGTTAGTGTATGTTAATATTAGGTGCTAAAAGTGAGTAAAAAATAGGACACAATCTGAACAGAGTGTCTTCCCTATAATAGAGACTGTAAGTAGTGTTATCGGACACTTCCGTATGTTGAAAAATCCTTTTTAGTTTACTAATTTATTAGGTTAGACTTAAATTACTTATTTGTCTCAAGTTAGGATATAAAAGCGAATTTTATTTATTCGTTTATATAATATGCGTGATAATGAGAAGGTATTAAATAAACTTGATTATTGAAAACTTATGGTTTTTTTTTATAGAACAGGGGGCAAACGTGCAGGAGGCTCACCTGATGTTAAGTTATACCGCCGCCCATGGGCACTCTCAATGACAGAGGGCTCGCGAGTGCGTTGCCAGCCTTTTAAGAATTGGTACGCTCTTTTCTTGAAGGATCCTAAGTCGAATTGGTTCGGAAATACTTCAGGTGTATCAATTAGCTTTTCATCGCGATGCAGAAAATGTACATATCCTATAAGAAATCTGATATGCACTGTGTATTAATAAGGTTTTTATTAAATTACTGTTTCGGAAAAAAGGAAAAATTACGTATCTAAAGTGCACGTAGTTATTGCTACCGAACACGGCAATTGGCATTAATCGTAATTATTTTGTAGCAAAAAGTAAGGTGGGGTGAAACTTGATTTGCAAAGCTCCCATGTTGCATCAGATATGATCGCCGAATCGAGCGTCTTGCATCAGAAAGGCTCACCCGGTGGAATGTTACTTTTTCATTACTACTACTATGACATTTATATATTTTTTTAGATATTCGATAATATTTCGGAAGCTATACTATACAAAGTATTTTTTAGCTGTCGATTCAAAATTTACAAGCGCCCTTTACTAAATATTAGCAATATTTTCCATTTCGTTTTATTACACAAATGCTAACAAAACTTCTAAATTGATACATCAATCGATTTTATACGCGAATGATTTTACGCACAATAAAATAGATTTTATGCCATAATATGCAAAACCATGGTGTGATATCGATATTATGGTTTGGATATATTGTAGACACGGGTTTTTAAGCCAATAAGGTGATCAACATTGTGTTTAACACATATTATATGTGTATGTAGAATTTTCTCATTTCTTCAAGATGAACTATACACTACACTGAACCATAAATTGATAATTGGGTACATAGAGAGAAAGAAGGGCTTGGTGAATATCCGGGGTCTTCCATTATCAAGCATGTATTTAAATTCTGCAATCTAAATATGTATTACGCATATTTATTTAAAAAGCATTTGCCGTAAACAAACATTAAAACAACTATTATATTTATAAAGTAACTATAGTGCAACCTACAAAGTTAAATGTAAGGGTAGTGTGGCAGTTAACACAGCTTTATCATCAGTCATCTGGGAACCGCGCGCGGGAAAAGTAGCCCGCTGTCAAAGGTATTATAATCAATATGGCAACAATTTTGCGAAGGATATGGAAGAACCATTCTAAACACAAAAGTAAGTGTAAATATTTTAAATAGCTAATTATTATTTATGAGTTGCTTTTTTTACATTTACATAATTACTTCAATTACCTTATTTTTGCTACATTAAATGCTTTTTGTGTGCATTTGTTACACAATTTCAAAGTCTTCTTCCTACAAATGTCAGCTTTGAACACTTTAATTATTGAGTAAATATAAAGTTTTAATTAAATTTTTAAAATTAAAAAATAATAAGATAAAACTACTATAAGATTCAATTGCCAAAAGGTTCTCATACCCAATAGAGCAAAAGCCTAATTATTTTGATTGTTAATAAATTTTAATGAAAATTACTTTTTTAAAACAAAATATATTTTGCACCATTAGTTTCACGTTAATTAGTTTTTAATTGATGGCAGTAATTTCTTCGCGCCTTTTAAGTTTTCCATAAGGTCTAGACCTAGTTCTATAATCTAGTTGTCACAGGTTTCTCTCTAATTAGTTAGGAATTAGATCTCTCTTAACCATACTCAGAAAAATATTTTTTTTCTTTGTGCCTGTTTCTCAGCCGTATTAAAATTAAAAGGTTTTGATAATTTACGTAACTCCTTACTGAATCTTATTTGCCTAAATAAGTGATTAAAATGGTTTGTATTATAGCTTTTGAATTAAGATGTTATGTAATTATGTGTCCTGTTTCGAAAAATATAAGAGTATGTTTTTAAAAAAAATTAAGTTTCTTTTCTATACATCTCCCAGAAATCATAGGGGGATTATATCCAATAAACATAAATTAAAATATTTAATATATTCACATTTTCTACCAGTTCTCAAATCAAGTGCATAGAACGGACTGTCATTAAATTCAGCGCTATTCCGTTTTTAAACCGCATTTGGTAAACCTAAAAATACTCTATGGACGCAGACGGAGTTTAGTATACGTCTGTAAGTACATAAACAATGACACTTACTAGGAGCCCCAATGGCAATGGCAGAAATTTGTGCATTTTTTAACAACACTGCTTACCTGCCCATATACCAACCAACAAAGAACCAACATTGGGTTCCGCGAGCCTCTTCACAGGATGTGTTCTTCTTTAGATTCTATCAAAAACATTGACCCTTTTTCGCACTCCTCTACCGCGTTATTTAAAAAAAAATATAACAACTGTTAATGTCCTAATTCTTCCATGTATATGTGTTGTTGTCATGTTTTGTTTTGTTTGTATCATATATTTATATTAGTAAAACCTATTGTGGATACATCTAATGAGTTTATTTTTAACTTTATTTTTATTTTAAAGATGTATCTGTTTTGTTTCCAAATAAATAAATACATATAAACTGTTTCCCAGAAATTAACACATTAAGTGCACCTTTTTTCGGAGTGAAGCGGGGTCATAGTAGCGGTGACGCCCACTCGGATCCGTGCCAGCGTCCCGTTCAATAATATAAACGATTGCCATCCCTGGCTCTCGGATCCGAGTAGAGCACCCAATGAGCTGTCCACCAAAAAGTTTTGGTTCCGGCAATAGCCAGAAAGTAATAACTTTGTATCCATTGTTTACGCATTCAATGTGTTAAGCCAATACCAAATATAATGTTCAACCAACAGCAGCCAGGGAGCCAATAGCAGAATTGCGTAATACTTTTTAAAAATCATAAAAGTTCACTTTACTTATTTCTATAGACTACGATTATTTTATTTTTCATCTTTCATAAAACCACGATCAATAACTTATCCAAATATCGCAAATTGTATGGGTATAGTATTGTAATAATGAATTGCATTCTTCCTATTTCATTTAGAACATTATTTTATATAATTAACAGGTTCAAAAGAGCGATTACACATGTAAGCGGAAAAAATATTACATCCTATTGTGATTGTTCTTTTATCTGAAGGTTTATGAACTTTTTACTGTTATTAATCATCTTCACGCAATTTATTGCTTTTCCTAGTTCGATGACCACTAAAGTAAAACTCACAGTCGAGACTATGCGCTATAACTCTCATATATATACATACGCACACACCTGGGCTTTCATAACCATGAGAAATTAAAATGAAGGAGACAAAATTACTTTCGATAAGAATGACCCACTGGCGCTAGAGAAACGTGCATGCATGATATGGACACTTAACTTAGCTTCTTGTTATGGACACTTAACTTCTTGTTATTCCCATACAAATCTCATCGCTTAGTGGTACTGTAGTTTATCTTTCTTTTTTAGACCACAGTCTAACTTTGAATACTTAGGGAGTCTATTGCATAGTTCGCTAGTTCGCAAAAGAAAGTGCGTTGTGAATCCGACTATGGTCAAATTCTAGGCATCAAACACCTGTCGAAAACTGATTTTGCCTGAAGGCCCTGTACACTGTATCGTTGTGGCCAGTCTCAAAAGAGATTAAACGCCGTAACCCATTCGATTCGAAGAAGAGTAATTTTAAGCATTTATGTTTAATATTTTTATGATCAACTCGGTCAAGTGCTCCAGAAGGCTTTATATTTCCAACCAATCGCAGACTATTTCATAGCAGCATATGGCAACCTTACTATTTAGATATCTGCTATACATAAGATAAAAATAATTATCAATTGGAATTGTTTCTATGTTATCCTACAAAAAAAACCGCCGTGGATTTTCCAACACAGAACAGCGAATCTTGCTGATAGACTTACTGTCGTAAATTTTTGCCACTAATTATCATAGTTATGTGAAATTTGAAATTCTTCGCCATCGTTTTCTAAATTTAAACTAACTTTTCTATTTGAGCTTTGAGTACAGCCTTTGGAAGTCTAATAACAAAAGGTACTTCTTTTGTCAAGTGACCAAGTCATTCGTGTAACTTTTCAAGACTTCATCTATTAATGTCACGCACTTTCTTTTAGTAGACAAAAAACAAAAGAATGATTTCTGCGCAGCTATCGTCCCCTGTCAATTCAATTGGAGCTGATGTGACTCGTTTTTCTTTTGCAACTCAATCATTCAGTCACTCCGCTGTCTCTGCGACCCAAAAAGTGTCTCTGAACCGAGACTCTTCCAGCACACTCAGCAACTCCCGCTAATTGCTAGAACTAAAAAAACTAAATGATAACACTAATTGAGAACCAGAGTAACGATATCTTGCGTAAACTCAGACGATATGTTCTCTTTCTGTCTGCTATTCTAGCGTGGTTTCTGTTATTGGTCACCGCAAACCTATTTATTTATATCATCACTCTTTTTACCCAAGGTGTAGGAAGATGCTCAGACAAGGTGCTAGGTGTAGAAGATCTTTCTCACTTCATCCACTTTTATTACAGTCAGCATGCATGCTTGTCGGTTATTGATAGATACTTTTAACTATTCCCGTTCCAGTACTTCCTGGATTCGGACCAGGTTGTACGAAGTCTACCCGACTTCACCATCCACTCTTTCTTGTTGTACTTATTAACAGCTTTCGTTTCTACTAATCTACATGTTTCTGATTTTATCATGATTCTGTTCTACATGGCCAAATCACATATAACATACAGCCTTAGTAAACAACGTATCAAGTATAGTAACTTATCCACCATGTATCAGAATACCCATGCAGATTTGCTTGATTTGATTGATACCTCTTTCAAACACAAACCTGTCAATACTAAATTCGATAAAACAGTGACAAGTACCGTCCCAGCTGCATTAATAGAGCATTTAATGAGAACTAGATAACACAATCAAAATAGACGCAACGACAAAAAATCTGCGATATAAATGTAAATACGCAGTTTATAAATGTATTATCGCAACCGGTTCACAGCAGAAGATCACTTGCGCCTAATATCTGACCTATAGCCCATTTATGTTATCATATGTCTGACCTAGATAAATGTGCTATTTAGGTATTTTTATGCAGATTTTGAAATATCTGCGTAAGCGCACCAAAACCATAGAATTTTAGCTAATATATACTTTTTACGTATGCAATTAAAAAGGTTGATTGATTTTAAATAATTCCTTAATTTATAAATTACGCGTCACGTTGTTGGTCCGCTATGGACTTCTAAACTACTTAACCGATTTCAATCAAATTTGCACACCATGTGCAGTTTGATCTAACTTAAAAAATAGAATAGCTAATATATTTATATAATTCTACCTTTCGTGTCTGTGACTAAACTCCTCTTAAACCGGCTGGACCGATTTGAATGAATTGTTTTGTATGTGTTTGGGTGTCGGCCAGTTTTAGCCCGCCAGGTGGCGCTGCAGAACTTTCATACTTTGTTTAATATCCTAATTGCTATCATGCAGGACAAGGTTTTTTTTCGTAAATTATTTTATTTCTTGTGACACGAAAGAGGTTTAAATGTTCTTACTTGCATCTGTTACTTACAATAATTAGATTCCAGGTGCTCCATACTGAGCTACATACAAATATATTAACTGACCATTAACCGTTAACTTATTGAGTACATTTTTTCAACCTGGCCATTATCCGTACTAGGATTTATCGTACACGAGCCAGACTAGAAATAAAAAGTTAACCATCAACATTCTAAGTTACCGATATTACTTAGAAAGCTACCTAGATCCAAGGAGTCTACAATTACTATAATCTATTACAGTCTACGCATTTGCGAAACTTCCATGTTGCCAATTTCATAAATAATTAAGTTACACTTGCAATTTTAAAAGGCGTACTTAAATTAATGTTTACTGAATTAAATAGTTGAACACAGTTTGAACACTAAATTGTTTGATATAATTGCGTAATTAAGCAAAACTATGTAATCTTTTAGAACATGGGGCAAACGGGCAGGAGGCTCACCTGATAATGATACCGTCCATGGACACTCTCAAAGCCAAAGGGCTCGCGAGTGCGTTGCCGGCCTTTTAAGAATTGGTATAATTTAATTTGAATTGGCCTTTTTGGAACTTATAAATATGTATTTTAAAAGCAAGACCTTTGTTGATATTTACTATAAAATATCACATCAACACTAAATATGCAAAAAACTAAGTTTTGTATTGCGCAGTACAGATGCAACGACCAATATTTAAGCCTTGACTTGTTTACGCTATCGTGGAGTATAAAGTGAATAAAAAATATCGATAGGGCAAAATCACCTGCATCATGAGCATACAACACATACACACCTTCATGTACATATAACATACCCTCACTAACAACATCGCACATCACAACCATATTTGTTATTGATTATTGTTTTTTCTGTTTCGTAAATGTTGGATTTTTTTGTATATAATATGTATTCCTTCTTTATTATTACTGTAATTGTTGTTTTTATATGTTTATATTTTTTGTTTGGCATAGTATTACATGATCAATACATAAATAATATGCTTTTTGACCATAACCTTTGACCTACCCTTTAGATATATGTATTAGTAAAATATATACAACGATGTAGTTTACAATATAATACAGTTCAGTTAAAGGGAAATGCGAAATCATATTTATTTATTACGAAAATACATGCATTATCCTTACAGACTATACCAATACGATAATGTCGAGAATCATTTAATAAAATATAATGAAGTGCACATATAATACTAAACACATATACACAATATCGCTGCTGTGAATTTCTTTACATAATTTTGATGTCGTGATAAATATTATTTGCCAGCATTAACCACATTAATAAGGACTAGACAACTATTAACCTATACAAAAATAATATATATATATATATATTAATGGAAATATAATAAAAGCATTTATTGACAGCATTTATAAACATTTGAAGAATCTAGAATCCTTGCTTGCGTTTGCTTATAATCTAGATAAATACAATTAGTTTTAAGATAATTAAGATCGAGAAGGAAACTGCAGCTGTTTGATTAGTTTATCTCTATATGCGCTTTCTACGTAATTGTATATTAATATATTTGTAAATATTAATGTCTGGTTTATACATAATAGATAATAATGATTCAGTTTTGCAAGGGCTCGTAATACCACTTTTCTCTATCTGTTTCATTTATTTTATCTAATAGACAGCTAGGTGATCATCCTTCTATGCTTGACACGCCGTCGAATAAGGCGATTTCCTCACGATGTTATCCTTCAAGCTGATAACACTAGCCCAACACTGATCTATGCCCCGGCTCGCCCATGAATATTGTAAAAAATAATACCAATATGGGCTGGGGTTTCAGGGGAGTAGAGTATTATTAATAAGATAAAAAAAACACTAATCATATATAAAACAAACACCAAAAATACTTGGAATTAAAATTATTTACATATTCAAAGCAAACATAATAATTAAGTAATGTTTGGTCTGCTAATTTCTAAAGTATTTAAATTAATTATGAACATTTCATTTTTGTAATTCCATTTATTTTGACTAAAGACGAAAATATCACACGAAATAAAGTGGGTTTTATACTGAAGCTAAAAATAATGTATAAAATAAATTTCCAGAACTATGTGAAGAATGGGCTCTGGCTGAATGCGAAGGAGAAGGCTGGTGGCGTGAAACACACAATGGCCGTGATCAATGTGACGTGAGATATGCTGGCGTTGCTCCAGTCGAGCGCGCCGCGTCCGCTCCCGCCACCGCCCTCGCTGTCCGCTCCGCTTTACATACCGCTAAGAGTAAGTATAAAAACGCTGCGTATATCATAATGTAATGTAATATTATGTAGCTATTTGACAATATTAAAGACCGTTTCAGATTATTTATTAGTGACACACAGAACCTACACAAATTATTATTCTTAATTAAGTATTGGGTTTATCATAAATTCAAGAACCAAAATATAGCCTACTTAAAATAACAATTTTGTACTGCATTATATTAAGGAAATAAAATATTTAATTTCTATTCTACCCTTCATTAAAATATTACAATATAATAACTAACATTAAAATGTAATAACTTAAATATATTATTGAAGAACGAAAACAATTTTCTATGCAAGATTGCTACGATGTACAACTATTTACTGCCAACCTATGCCAACTTTAATATCTGTGTCACGTGACTAAATAAAAATACATATTTTATATTTAAATTTTTTGATAAATTAATATAATTTTATGTATGGATTACTCTCAATGATATTTGTCATACTGTCTTCTAATTTTACATTTAATGCCTGTTCTCAAATCAAGGGCGTAGAACGGAAGGGAAGAACTGGCAATAAACTCTCCGCCACTTGTAAGGAGCTGTAACCATTACACTATGTTCCACAGGATATATTAAGTAATTAATAATAATAAAATAAATTAAAAACAAAGTTTTGTCCTTTATCCGAGGCACGGTGAAATAGGAGCACGCACTTACATTGTCGTGAGAACAATACGCAAATACTAAATACAACAAGTCGAAATATAAATCTTAATAATATGAAATGTGTGTCTTTTAGCTGGAAATCTAAAACTACCCAAGGTGAACGTGGATATCAGTTCAAAAGGGATCATCGTGTCGGATGCTGAGTCACAAGAAAACGTCCTAAGTGTATCAATATACAGGTATTAAATTAAAATAATAATAATAATAATATTGTTAAGATTTTAAATAAATAAATAATTAAGATTTAATGGAAACAAGTTGGTTTATATTTGGAAAATAACGTAGACTATTTAGTTTTATATACAATACATCGGCTAGCAATGTTCACAGACTAGAGAGAAGGGCAAAAACAAATGAGTAACAGATTTGACATAAAATACAACTCATGTCAATGGAGTAAAAGGCGCGAAATTTAAATATTACAACAATAATGCCATTAAACAAATAATACATAATAATAGTGAGAAAAACAAAAAATTTTTGTTTCTTAACTTAGCTTTTAGTAAACAATCAATAGCTGTTAGGAAAATATGTTACTTATGTATCTCTAAGATACTATAAAATGTATATTTTTCTATGTTTTACAATAAAATAATTTATATAGTTTTACAGTTTCCTCGGAAACACGCTGTGTATTTCCAAGTTAGCTTAGTCAAGACGGCTTTACAGTAGTGTATGTACTAATGTATGTAAAACTAAATTTGTATGAAAATTTGTGGACATGAACTCATATAATTTTAGTTTTAAATTTCCTACATTCACTATTAAGACATCTTGACTAAACCAGGAGTAAGTGATTTTAATAAAATTCAAGATAAAACTAAATCTAGCAATAATTAATAGGAACGTCAAATTACCTCGTCTCCTACTCCATACTATGTGTAAACTTTTAAACTATACGTGTTATTGAACTTTTAAACTATACATTCAATAAATTAGACATTCTAAACTCAAAAACTTTGACTTCCGGTACACAGAGAACTGCTACGCCGTAGAACACCTACGTATTTTCTTTTTAAGGATTTCCTATTGTTCTGCGGATGCCGCTAATGCCCGCGTATTCGCTGTGGTCGAAGGCAAAACTGCTGGCTCGAGTGAGACGCATATTGTGCATGTGTTTGTCTGTGCTAGACGGAGACAGGCGAGGGCTCTTGCCCTCTCTCTCGCACATGCCTTTAATGACGCTTATCAGGTATTATTAGCAACATTTTACAAGCTTTCATTTAATTCATATAAATACACAATTATGCTTTCTAATCACTTTTGAAAGTAAAATCTGGAACAATTTGAACATCACTAACATATAATTCAGTATCACAAGCATTATTTTATGACCTATTACAAATATAAATAGAATATAAATAAAATAAAAATATCACCAAATTTTAATAGTCAATTGAATTAGATTTGTGTAAATAATAATAATAATAAATTTATTTATGACAAGTTCCATTCCGTGGTATGCATGTTTAAAAAAACTTTTTAAAGAAAAACAGTTTTAGTGTTACCATTCATAAAATACTTTATGTACGAGTGAATGTATGATTTTGTCAAAGGATGATATGACATCATGATTTAGCATTGATATCCAAAATATAATTTTGAAATACCATAATGTTGTAGAATGACGTGTAAAAAGAAGCAAAGCTTTATTTTACGCCTACGTTTGCAAGCTAAAATTCGTGTTTTTAGGCATGGCAAGCCAGTGAAGCGAGTTCACTTCAAGCGGGTGGCAGGCGCCGAGTTACTCCATGGGTATGTCATACATTTATTATGAACTATTAAACATGATCAAATATTACGCCCTCATCCCTTCAGTGGGAAAGGGGGACAATAGGCAGTGTTGGCGAAGTGGCTTCAGTGTGTGACTCCTGCCTATGGTATGCCTGAGATCGTAGGTTCGATCCCGGGCTGTGCACCAATGGACTATCATTCTATGTGCGCATTTAACATTCGCTCGAACGGTGAAGGATCCCATCATCACCTCTCATCTCCCACCCAGTATCGGATACGCACCTGAATTTTTATTTTATATATTTTCTAAAAAGAACATTGCCCATAATACTCAGGGCAATATAGCATCCTGGTGTGATTGTAGTTTTCTACTATTTGAAATCGGACCAGTTTTTGAGTTTATTCGTTAGATTATATTATTAATATTATACCATTTTTAGGCAAATTTCTCAAGTGATTCTGACGAGGATACCGACAATGAACAGTGGCAGAGCCCTGAGCCGCTGGTGTCGTTTTGAACTCCTGGATAAACTGAAAAAGTAAACTATTAGAAGACAGATAACAACGGAGAAGAAATTTTGTCAATTTTATTTGTCTATAGTTAATAATTATAATAGTTCTTGGTCATATATGCGTAGGAGTGCTTTCTTAAGTTCGCAAAGATATGTCGCACTCGCAGTGATTAGGCCGTAGTAGAAATTCGAAATTATTCGGCCTTTCTCATTAATCTATTTACTATTTACTCAATACGACCTCTGAACGTCTTCTTTTGTCACTCATTTTTTAGATTTTCTTGAATATTTTTTACAAAGTTATAACTATCACACATGAAAAACATAAAATATGCAGCCGTACAGTTATTTTAACTTAAATAGATAATTAATGTAATTTGAAATCTATGGAGTATGTGTAAATATGTTTTTAATATTTTTAAATTAAGGTTATCAATTTATAATTAAATCGGTTGTCTGTAAAGTTTGTTTACTGACGATAGTTGAACGTGACAACGTCATAAGAAAATACTAATATATTGCATTTTTCAAAAGAAAATTTAAATTTTATTTGTTTGATAGATATTATGTATGCATATCGAGAAGGGGGTAAATGGAAATCACAATTGAATTGATCAAGTTACATTTATTGGTATGCATATAATTATGTTATATTTTTTAACGAACGAACACTGCCGAACGCGGTGGCCGATTGTGCCTCTTTGTCGCTCATTCCGCTTGCACTTCAAGCCTTAAATGGAACGCCTCAGAGTGAGGTAACGCCGCATGCGTCATGTTTCGTGCGTATAATAATAGCCTTTAATTTAGATACATTTACATTTTAAACGTTTATATTTCATTATAAAAAGAAGAGTAAGAAGTGCCCTTTTTTGCCCAATTCTCCTCTAAATGCCATCATTCTTCTCTGTGCAACTCTCTGCCATGAAAAACATTATGTTTCTTTAATTTAGTCCACCTACTACGTTTTCTTTTTCGTTTGCCGTACTTTGGGCACCAGTTCCCCATTATCCCCGCCCATTTATGCGTTAGTTTATTTATTTATTAAAAGTTTAATGCTGGAGGATAAAGGCTATTTATAGGAATTGTCAAACAATATTATTTTCTTAGCTGTAAGTAATATAAGACATATTATATTTTTAATTGATTATTTTTATTATACAAAATATTGTTGTTTCATTTCTCGTATCGACGTATTTTATTGCAGATATCTTCCAGTTGCGATCTGAATCTTCTTAATATTTCGGTCACACCTGGAGGCTCCAAATAAAGGACACTTGTTTTTCTTCTGCAATGCTTAAAAATGAATACATACTGAAATTTAACTTGCGCGCCTTCAGGCAAAGTGAGTGTCTATGGATGGCGGACATCAGATGTGAGATGAGTCAATTTGCCCCATAAATAAAAAAAAACAAACTTAGATTATCGTTTATTTATTAAATCAATAAATTCATTTTTGTCTAAATAAATCTAAATATAATACATTACATTAATTGTAATATATTTTCAGCTTTAATAAGATTTAGATTAGAAAGTTTAAGTGAAAAAGAGAGTCAAAAACGAATTGATTTTGACATACTCTTCACTTAGTTTCAATTGAACGAAAATAACTAAACGTTCATATAAGATTAAATTTCCTATACAGAAAATGTATAATATTATACTAGCTGACCCGGCAAACGTTGTTTTGCCATGTTTTTTGTGCCAAAAAATTTTAATTAACAAAAAAAAAAACATAAGGGATGATTGTAGAGGGGTGAAAATTTAGGGTTGCATGTATTTTTGTATCGTATTTTTTAGGGGGATTAAAAATAGATGTTGTTCGATTCTCAGACCTACCCAATACACACACAAAATTTCATGAGAATCGGTCGAGCCGTTTCGGAGGTGTTCGGTTACTAACACCGTGACACAAGAATTTTATATATAAGATGAAGCAAATATTAGAGGTATGAGGCAGAAAGGGTTGCAGCATTACTGTATGATAATGAAAAAAATAGTTTTTGTTTTAGACATGAACAGCAGTTCCTTATTTGTTAATAGACCGTCTATTTTGTCTAAAATATTTCATAATCTATCACATAGTCTTCAGTTAAAACGGCACTGCTGAAAGAGTTTCAGCCTACGCAGACCGAGTTGTGAGAGGAAAAGCGGCGAGGAGCAAGCTCTCCCACCATGGTGGTTTATCATCATATAGTCGTAGCAGTTGGTGACTCCATCTCCATTGCAGTCCTGGAAAAGCGATATTATATACTTTAAAAATTTCACTTACATAATACATGTAAAATATTCCGAAAACTATTATTTTTATATTTAACAGCCCAGTCCTGCCTTCGAAATTTGTTATCGTTAAATTAGTGTAACGTAAAGCGTGTTAATATAGTACCATTTAATAAGATACATAATAAAAGATTTCATAGAACATAAGACGATATGTATAATTAAATCCTCTGGCAAAATTAAGGCAACTAAAGTTCAAATACTGGCGCCGGTGACGCCAGAGCTGGTACTGTCCTAATGTTGCCAGCATAAAGTTACTTTGCACAAACCAAAGTAAATCAGTTCTAATTTTTTATTTTTAAGTATTAATACTATTAATACTGTAAAAATTAAGATGATTATATATTTGTGTGTTTTATGTAACGATACAAAGTTTAGATTTAAATCTAACCATTTACCTTTCCAAACTTTGCCATATAGTTCTCTATAATTTTGACAGAACAGTAGTAGTCTCTGGCGCAGTCTTCGTAGGCTAAAAATAATAATTAATCAATTACCAAAATACATTTACGCTTCGTTCATTTAGAAATATTTAGATATTAACTCTTTACATTTACATTTATTTATTACGAAATGAACTAAAATATATAATTAGAGTATTTGATGCATCCTAGAACACGGAAAAGTAATAATTATATTAAGGATGATAACACATATAAAAACGAGGCAAGTACTGATTATGACAATGAAAAAACAGAGATTTACAACACTAAGGGCCTGTTTCACATTGTATGGATAATGTATACCAATAAGTAAAATATAAATAAATAGCTTATTTGGAACTTATCCAGACATTGTGAAACAGACTCTAAGTGGATTCCGACTTATCTACAGAATTTAGAACTACAAAAGAAAAATAGTTTAAAAGCTTAAACCATATTAATAAACTTATTGATAGGAATTGTCACACTCCAACAATTCGGACCTCATCTAATCGATATAGTTTTTTCTATCACTGAATACGTAATGTGTCACGAACACAAAAAATCATTGAAATCGAAATAGCTATTAAAGATACCGTTAGCTGGACCTTTTTTGTCAAAGTTATTCGATGATTGTGTGTCTTCACATCTTTTTTATCATTATTAGCGTGTACCTTCTTTCCTGTCCGGGCTATCGTCTGGCAGCGTGGGTTTCCCTGCATCCACCCAGTACACCCGTGATATGTAAAAGGGTCCACAATAACCATCTGAACACGTATGAGATAGGTCACAGCCTGCTACATGGCATAGACACCGGATACAGTTTTCGTTCAAATTCGTTACGTAGATACCTAAAATCATAGTTTTCAATTTCATATATTGCGTTCTCAATATTAGCGATGAAAGTTTCTTAGTTACAAGCATAATTACACGTGAATACGATTCGTCTTAGGGTAATATTCGCGAAGCCTGGAATCTAATTTACCAAGTTAAGTTTTATAATCCTAATCTTAGGATCAACTTGGCAATGTAATATCTATCCAACTACCATTTTGCACACCGTTCATCGTTCGGTCTTTAACAACTGTTTTGCGAAAAGATTTATTATACAAGGATACGAAACAGGTGAAAGAGCAGCTCTTGCTTCATACAATCGTCTAAAACAACCCTGATGTATATATACTATAAATACAATAAACACACTTTTTCGTTTATTAATGATCTTTTACAGAAAATTACATTTGAAACTTCCAGTAAGGAATTAACTAATAATAATAATAAGTATGCTTAAAATTTTGAAATACTGAACCATATTTTTAACATTATTAATAAGGTATCCAGCCAATATTAATAAATTAATATAATCGTAGAAATATTTAATTTAAATAAACACAAAGACTTACCGAGTACATTACTTAAAAAGCCTAAAATTAATACTAGTACTCGACACTTCATTATTATCACTTGTACCTAATCACATAACACTCTGATTTCTCTCGAGCCGGATGACACAATGATGAGTGGTTTGCTAAAATCGCAACAAAAAACAATCAATAAGAAATAAAAAATATCCCGTAAAAACCAGTGAGGTGCTATTGTAAGAACTGTATTAAGGCACTCGGTAACTTATTAATAAACGATCTAATGTATTATTCTCGGAATAAAGTGACGAATAAATTAGCCGAGTTGATTACAATCGAAATGTAACATCCGTGTAAGCTTAAGGTCGCTTTGAGATGATGGATTATGAATTGCGACTATAACAACATAATATCACGACAATATTTCAATATGAAAAATAAATGATATTACCTTTTTGATGTTCTATATCAATTTATTAAATAGTTGGGTTGAAATTCAAGTAATACTTATGTACTTCATGCTGACATCGCTGACGTTATGTAGAAGGTATGTATTAGAGATTTAGTTAAATAAATATATCTTAGATCCGCATTCCTATTGGAGAATAATCTCGTCTTGAGCGCTGTGAAATATGTATCTGGCTCGAAGGACCAATATGAATATTCCTGGGTCGACGGGAGGTATTTAACGAAGATGCAAATTAACAATCAATGCAAACCTATGATTATTAAATTATGAAGAGAGTGCGTCTAACTATTCTCTCGGGGCGTAGTTCTAACGATTTTGATAATCGCCATGCTTAAGAAAACCTTAGTGCACAAAAGGCTTGGCTCGTACAATGTCAAACTTTGTATATACTTTTTAGTCTGCTTATATACTTTAAGTTTAAGAGTCGGTCTAAAATATCAGTCTTAGCGGGGAAGCGTTTGCTATGTACGTATAGTGTTACACGCTGATTATAATATGTCCTGTCCATGTGCACATTTCTACAGCTATTTAATTGCATTTAATATTTAAATAATTAAATTATGTATAAGTATTTTTATGAAATATATGTGGGTAACATTGAAAATGTTTAGAAACATTTCTAATGAAAAATTTCTATGAATTTCAATTTTAGAACTCGGTCAAGAATTTAACAACAAAGCTCTGATAGGCTGCGATGAGCATTTCATAATGAAGCCCCATCTCGTGCCACTATTTACAATTGGTTTAACGAGTTTAAGTGTGGATGTAGCAATAAATAAAAATAAATAAATAATAAGTGAGAAACATTTAAATGGATTGGTAACAATAAAATCATTTGAATCCAATCTATATCAAATAAACCAATAAACTAACTAAAATTAGTTAAGGATCATTAGAAAAGTATAATGTATAAAAACTATACACTATATATATATATACACTATTTATTCCACTGAGGAACTCAGATGCAAATGCGTCAAAATCAACAGTTTAATTGCTATGTTTTGTTTGTAATGTTTGAACATATCTACAACAACCTACGCCGAACTTAAGTCACGGCAAAACCAATAGCTGATGAAATAAAAAAATATATCTCGGGATCGGCTTCAGTATAGTTATATATTAGTTCGGCCGAGACTAAGAGTAACGGGACTATTATTAAATTCTTCTAAATTAATTTTGAGATTAATAAAAATAAGTAAGGAAACAGCAGTCATTGAGAATGATTAAAGAGATTTATGAACAAAATTCAATTCTGGCCACAATTAAACTACTTAAAAAAACACTGTTTAATCTTATATATATTTTATTGATATGTTTATATTGAGGGGTCTTAAACATATTATGAAACTGAAACTTACAAAATTTTAAATTATTTAACATCTACTTTATCTAAAAACAATGTTGTTATCCAATGAGATTAACAGAGTTTTCTCTGTCAGAGTTGGGTGATATTACAGTTTTTTATATTCATCAAATTACAAATATTATTTACTAAAATTGTGGGGAATGTATGAACTGTTAATCCTGTCAAAATGCACAATCTCCTATATACAAATCACGGTCGTAATTAGCCTTGATGAGCTGCAACGGTCGCTACACATTGGTTGAATACGGTAGCGTACTGGAAGGGAAGATCGCCTTTGCACCCGTAGCCTCCAAGTTTGTGGATCGCCATGTAGTCGTAGCAATTGACGGCACCATCGTTGTTACAGTCCTGAAATATACGTAATATTTCTTAGAGATGTTCATTTCTTACTTAAGTTATTGTACAATTTAAAAACAATTGTAATCCAATATGTTACTGGATACTGTCATGATTATATATCTATATAAATAAAGTGAATCAGTGAAATAAGGATTAAAAGGACAGCGTAGAAGGATTGAAAAATGGCGGCAAGGATCAGAGACAAGTGGAAAATTTTGGAAGAGAACTTCATTTCGTCCGTGGTTGTGTACTTAACTTAAAGATAATGAAATATACATAATGTATCCTGATTACATAGTACTTGAAATAAGTCTTTTGAGATTTTTTAGAGGTTAAACTTAGTATATATGCTATATGGAAATCGTAAATTATTATTAAATGTATACGATTTTAACAAGAGCACGCGCATCGCGCGTTGAATATTTTGCGAGGTAATATTGCTGGCAGCAATAAAGGTCACTGCAGCAAGCATCAAGCTTTTAAAATTACTTTTAGTTTTCTATTCATCCGTTTTTAAATCATTGCTAAGAAAATAATAGTAAAATAATTTTACGATATAATTGGAGATAATCTAATGTTCCGTTGATGACAAATAACATTTAAACAACGATTAATTAATTGCATAAACCTATATCACCTTATACGTCATGGAATGGTTTTTTTTTTTTTTTTTTTTTTTTTTATAGAACAGGGGGCAAACGGGCAGGAGGCTCACCTGATGTTAAGTGATACCGCCGCCCATGGACACCCTCAATGCCGGAGGGCTCGCGAGTGCGTTGCCGGCCTTTTAAGAATTGGTACGCTCTTTTCTTGAAGGACTTGTATATATAGGGCTGTCTTGACAGGCCCGGAAACAATATTTCATAGAGTAAAATCTATATAGAGCAAAAATGACGCGGCAGAAAAATATAAAATGTCAATACAATTGTTTTTATTTACGATGATGTCACTTCAGTTTGTATGCAAATTTCAATGCCATGATTATGTTAATAAGCAAGAACCTACGTTTCGATCACGGATACAATTTGGGATTTCCTATGTTAAGTGATAGTTTATTATATTTTTACGTTGAACGATGAACGATGAAGGCCGCTTATGAATGACCCTAGACGATTTTTAGTACGTTTTTGTGCGTACTTTACACTAGATGTCAGCACTTTTCATAGTTTTTAATACATTTTGGCGAAAAATAAATCACTATTGCTAGTTGTATTATAATGTTTCTTACGTTTTGAAACTTCTTCAATGACAGAGTTGATGCTATTTTAATTTTCAACAAATATTTATTCTGGGCAATATTTCGAATAAATGTTTTAAAAGTTGACTGGTAGGTTCTAAAATTAAATATACATATATATAGTTTTTTCTTGTCGATAGTAAACTTTGCTTCTATATGGATTGTCATACTTTATAATTACAGGTACAATAAATTAGCAACAAGACGGGCCTACTAACATGTTGAGCATTATTTGCGATGGCGTAACCTTTAGAAAATACATATGTTTTTTTTTAATTTCGACATTATCGTACTGGCGTATGTTTGTATTTTTATGAATAAATAATTCATTTTGACATATTTTTCTTTAATGTAGTTACCGCAGCTGTCTCCTTGTTAAGAGGCATAGATCCTGATTAAAATATAAATATTAGATATCTAAAAACAATTCATTTACTTAATAAAAATTAGTTGTTCTAAATTTATTAAACAAAGATATTACCTGTCCAAATCGTCTCATGTAGTTTTGTACTGTCAAAGCTGCGCATTGTGGGTTGTTAGCGCATGAAGAGTATGCTGTAAAAGAAATTATTGTTTATTTTAACAAAATTTGTAAAAGTCTTAATAGTTTCTATATAATACAATGAGACCATTACAGTGGAACAAAACATAAAACATCTTATCTCATTGGCGCCACTTTGAAAATAATCGTGTCAAAACATTCTAGAATTATTCTAGTATTTTAGGTCGATAAACATGGTATTTTATTCTTCGTGTTATGGTTCATAGTGTTAACCCATTGAATGCTTTAACAATGGATACAAAGTAATAGCTGGAAACCAAAACTTTTTATGGCGAATTTTCATTAAGTAAATATGAATGTATATTATTTTTTTTATTAAAAAACAAACATTTTTTGGATCTGAGTGGTCGGCAATCGGCATACAGCACATCGTCGAATACTCAGATCCGAGAGCAGTTGGGAATGATTTAAAAATGAACGGGATCCTCGTACGGAACCGAGTGGGCGGCACCGCTACTATAGCTCGGCTCCACTCGGATCCGAGAAAAGAGAACCATTTCTGACTAAAAGCATATCTTCTCATTTCTTATGTCAGTGTCATAATAATGAGGACCTTCTTGTTACCTTCGACTCATTGCCGAATGTAATAACATTTTTGGTTTATTGGTTCTGAGAACTTGACCTTTGAATGTTTTGGAATATCAAGTGACACATCTTTGTTACGTGTTTTTAGGTAAAGAATAAATAACCTTAGTATCTCTGATTCATACAATCCCACTGTTAAATTGTTAGTAATTTCTCGACTATTCGCCGGAAAGCGACTTATTTGTGAAGAGTGTGGTACATTCATACGGTCCCAGTGTACCCACACCGAGAAAATATCAACAGTTAGAAAGCTATCTGCTAACTGTATAAAATATATTTATACATACTTAGAATTCTGTTAAAATTTGGCGGCGAAACCAAATATAGGAGAACACAATTTCCACACACGCGCGGTACAAAAAGCGTCAGCCAAAACCAGTTTCGCATATATCTCAGTAGTTCTTAATACTTCTATAGGCAAACACACATAAATACATATAACCTACCGTCAGTGGAGTCGGGAGATACTCCAGGCAGAGTTGGTTTACCAGCATCAGCCCAGTATGCCCACGTTATGCGGAACAGGCCACACGCGTCACCATCGCAAAGTGTGCCTTCCTTGCACCCTGACACAGCCTGACATATGCATCCTAAGCATACTTCTGTTACTGGACTTTCACCTGAAAAAAAATATTTTTTTGATTATTTATTTTCATACGAAATTATTCTGAAAATAGAAATATATAAATAGCTACAAAATAAATGTTTATTTTTGATTCTTTGTAGCTTTCGCAAAGGACGTTGGCGACATCATGGTCCTTTGCTATTCAGAAGGCTAAGGAGACTCTGTCCATTTAAACGACCAGCACACGACTGACAGAAACTTACAGAAGAATCATGTAATGGAGAGGTCTGGCTTGGTCTTGACCATAACCTTCCAGGCCTCATCACTACTTATTTATTTATTAAGAAACTAAAAAAATACATCCCTTTACAGTAAAACAAAATACATTAAACATAGCCACAAAAAGTTTCACTGATAAAAAGTAAGATACAAAGCATAGCAAAACAAAACACGACAGCCCAAAATTAATACATCAACGGAACGACAAACACGTAGCTATAATAAAACATACTAGTAGCTATTGTCAATCCAATAGGACCTCATTAGTTTGGTGAAATACGATCATTGCTTTAGGATTAACTTTTGTATCGATTAGATTTACTTTAGGTATATAGAAACAAATGAACGAGAATGCATTTTTCCAATAGTGTGTGACGTGTGTAATATGTATGGAAATTAGCCACAGTGTGAAATGCAGTCCTGGAAGGCCGCGTACATTGCCAAGATCCGGGTCTTGCATTGTTTGTTTGTTACTCATATTGATATTTATTGATGTGTATTTATCTTTCTTTGTCCTTATTTTTAAGCTAAAGAAACTTATCATCTAGACGTAGATACAACTAGTATCAACGTTGACAGTGTGTATGATTCCTGTGAATTATACTAGTTTTGTCATAAAGTTTGTCTTGGCTGATAACGTTGTAAAATCATTAGGTCATTGTAGACTTGATTATATTTTTTTAGTTAAGCTAGATTAACTCATTAATTAGGTATGTTGCCAGTTTAAACCATATTATAACTATACGCACACACATTTATTTGACACAAACATTATGTTCAAAATAATTTTAAAATGTGTATGCTATATTAATAACATACTTATTTCCAGAATCCTAAAAAAATAAAATCCAGGCGTGCGAAACTGAGGACTTAATTAAAATGCAACAAGGAAAATTATCCGACGTGGATTTTGTAAACAAGAGCAAATGTCAGTGGATCGCGATAATTCTTTTATTTATGTTACGAGAATAGCTTGTACGTTTTAAATTATATATTATCGAGTACAAATATATACAGTTTAAAAAGAACCTACTATAAATGCTAATTTCCAATCCGTTTACCTAGTGTCAATCTCCATCATTAACTATTTTCAGTATGAAAATAAATTCTCTTTGACGTACAGTTTTTTTTACATTTGGATTTTTAATTAGGTAATAAGTAATATATATACAGATAATTAACTGCTTCGAAAATTCAACTTATTACGTTTACATATCGACATCTTTTACTTCTGTTTGTACCTCTTTAACTATTTTATAATTATATCTGCAAATAAAAATTATATTTATCTTATCTATACGAATGAGGTTAGAAATCATTGGGTATCAAAAACTATAAAAAAGTCGTTGCATACAAAGTACACAGTGTCAGAAGTGACTTCTTATTAATTAATTATTACGAAGATAAAAACACCAATAGATGTTTACCATAACAATCCTTAAATATGTCAAATATGTCAGTAACATGTGATATGATCACTTCATGTATTTGTATATCTATATTTACAATGTTTACGTGCTAATGATAATATAAATAAAAAACTTGCGTTTACTGCAAAAGACATCTATATTACGTGCTAATGATAATATAAATAAAAAACTTGCGTTTACTGCAAAAGACGTTATGCGACAGAATTGACATCTAATATGTAACTGATAAACTAACCCATCACCGAATAGTATAGTTGTTTTTCTCGATCTTCCTTTCTCACTCTCTCTCAATCGGTCTCAATCGCTATCTCCCTTTTCTTCGACAAAAACGCTGTACATCTTCGTGACGTTTAAAAAAATTACGCTTATACGCCTAAAGAAGTTTCACTTCAATTACGGGGTTTATTACATAAAGATCCGTGATGATTCAGAGCAATTTTCTCAGCACATTGTTTAAATTATTCAAATTTTAAATTGCGAGTAATCTTATTCTGACCGTGATCTATATCCGGTTTCATAATTGCACATACAATATTCCTAGAAAACCTTATTTGTTGTATACAGTTAATAAGGAAAAACAAAAGCATGTCAAAAGATTCAAATTCGTTTTCTACGATTTGATTATGTACCTTGAATCACTGTAGTCGGGTACTGCTTTTATATCGAGAAAACTGGGAAACTTAGGTTAGGATCTAATCCCCACACTTACCCACTACTTTACATACAATTACCCTCAAATTTAGGATCCCATAGTTTTGACGATCGTATGGCTAAATAAGTATCAACTCTTAGTCTTGCTTACCCTTAAGTATATATGCCAATTGTAATACCCTACCATTCAAAGGATTTTTTTAGTTCCCAAGTTTGTTAATCCAATCCTTATCAAGATCAAGAAACATGGCTACTGCCTGCTATTCGACTTTCTGAATCTATTTCATTTGCTAAAAGTTTCTGAACTCATGTTACGATATATATTTCCTAGACTTGTCAATTGGCATGTGGTCTGACGAGTCAGAGCATATGGAACCGGTCGAACACAGTTTATATACAGTTAACACACGGTACAAAATATTTAAATAAATGATTTGTTATGAGTATATTATAAAACATACTATAAACAATTTTAGCTAATCTAGGAAGTTGATGATAGATAGAATATTATATGTCTGGCAAAATATTTCTGCTTGGTAGGTTTAGCTTTAAAGTATAAATATGGAAACCTCAAAGAGGTAATATAAGATTATTGTCCATGCCTCATATCGGGTTTCGATTTAAAATCGAGAGACAATTGATTTAAAAAAGGAATTGAATCAAATTAAAGTTCATTGACATTACTTTAGTTTACGAATTCTTACATACATACTTAAAAGTTTTACTTTAAAAAGCTTTTGAATTAAATACATAACAATAAATATGAATGAATATGACGTCGTCATCATATAACCTTCAAGTTTACATACATTGCACTTGACACCGTTACGTATAAGTTATTGTTACTTTATGTGTCTATGGAAATATATCTCCAGAGTTTAGTACTCACTAAACATGGGTACTGATATATTTTTAACAAATTTTAGATATATTTAGGAAATAAATATATCCCATATATACCCAGGTATAATGATAAAATAATGTTTGCAATCAGGACAGTATTTTTTGTGTACTTACAAAAATACTTTACTTTAAAAACGGGTCCTCATTATATAATGATTTATGATAATTGGGAGTATACCAGCAAGGTAAGATGGGGTCAGATAGACCTTGTCGTACCTGGAGTAAATTCACGACGTACTAAAGAAGGTACAAGCTAATATTTCTTATAGCCCAAAAATTATAGTGGTGCAGCGAAAGAAATGTCTGTACCTTAGCCAAGTGGACATTTGTTCTCTCTGACTTATGGAATATATGTGAGTATATATAGTAATAAAATATACTTACATTTAATTTAACAATGTAAACATCCTCATCTAAATCAATAATTGCTCTTTTTAAAAATACTGTCGCTTTCTGATTTTACTACTAGTTAATAAGTGTCAATAAGATCCGAAGAATAGATTTGTTCATTAAAAGAGGTTTTATATAGGCATTTATAATAATTGATTCTTCTTACATTGTAAACAATCAATTATCTGTCATCAATCTACGTTCGTTTTATTTATGTATATATCATGTAATACATTTGAATTGTCTATAATTTAGCAATTATGGTCGATATCAAGACAATTGTTTATTGCGCTTTTATGAAAATGGTGTTTGGACAGGAAAATTAATTGCTATTAAACGTTAGTATCATCATTAAATGGTAATATAAATGAATGTACGAACTATTCTTGGCAATTGAGATCACACATTTAAAATCTAAAGCCGTAAATATTTAAGGTTAACTTATTCTGATATAAACTATTTCGTTATTTTATATTATATTTATTTATTAACACCTGAAACGTCCATAAACAGTTTACATAAGTTATAAGCCTTATCGCTGAAAAGCGCAACAAAACTTTAAAAAAAGTAAACAAAAAAAGTCTTAATAAAAATGTTATATTAAATTTTAATGATTCGTAATAAATTTATATAAGTAGTTAATTACGAGGCAGAAGACAAATGCTCCAAGAAAAGATTTTTAAAGAGGACATGATAATAGTGTACATGCGAAGTAGATACAAAATAAAATTTTTTTTAACGATTTAGTATTTAATGAATAAGAATTGTCAAGCTCTGCTGAGTTATTATTTATTTATAAAAGCGAAATAAACTACAATTCTGAATGTGACTAACCCTTCAAGGCAGTCATAACATACAAGAGATAAAAAAAATATAAACAAAACAATTATATTATAAAAACTAAACGAATATAGTTGCTTTCAAGTGTGAGGAGTAACTATGGAGATTCAGACCAAACTGGTTTATCAGAATGTTATTAATATCTGTTATATATGTTATACTATGCTTTTCGCTTATGTATAGTCAATAGAGACATAACATTTATTACTAAGGAAACATACAAGATAATAATAATAAAATATGAAAAATATTTTTTTTTTTAAGAACAAGCTTCGTTTTAAGTGTTCCACTGGTCTTTCTGCTTGAATCTAGCGATATGCATGTGCAACGGTAAATTAAAATCTTATTAAAGTAAAATCTATATATGAATTAAAATTAAGACGGCTGGAATACTTCGAGTAATTACTTTCATAATCGCTAAGGAAAGTTTTATAGAAACCAAAATTGGAAAAATACTAAAAAAGGTGAAGGTTTTATTCCGGAAATGTGAACAGTCTATGGAGGTAGAATAGAAGAACGTTCTATGTATTTTATCTATTGAAGCAGCTAGTTTATATTAACATTATCGGTCTTACGAATCTTAACACAGAATACAATAGGATACAAGCTGTCTATATATACGTGAATATTTTTGTATAAAACCAGATTATCTCATACATAAAAATAGCTTACAAATGTTTTGACTAAAACACATTTCAGGCACTAAAAGACGATTCCTTAATGATACATACCAATATCTGCCGAGCAGAAGCCAAGAATCATGAACAAGGCACTGAACTTTATAATTGCTGAAGCCATTTTATTAATATTTAATAACTAGATACGTCGGATGCTCACGCGCACTTATACACACTGACATTGAATGTGGCCTTTGGCCATCTTATATGGACGTTTGGACATTGAAACATCGGGTTCCGTAATAAATACTTTTTTATTTGTCAGGTTTTAATGCCTCGTTATTTAGTGGATTTATTGGGACCGAGTGCGTTGATCTTTCTAAAGCTGTTGCTAAGGAAATCCTGCTTAGTTATATTTTGTAAGTGAAACGAAAGCATATAGTATTAAAGAGGACAGATGAGGATTTTGCTTATATTATTATTTGGAATATTGGGCAATAAAAAGAAAAATATCTTCACGACTACTAAATGATATTTATACATTATCTAAAAATATTTTTAATGAAGGTATGATATAAGGTTTTTATAAGACAGTAAGCCCGACACGGCTGTATTTTTTTTAATTTAAAATGAAAGTTATTATTATTTAATAGATAGATATTGTAAGGTTTTTAACATTCCATGTTTTCGTTATCATAGTGAAATTATCGAATAAATCTTAAATTTATAATTAAACTATTTTAACGTCTCTTCAATTAATTTGAATAAAAGGCTTTAAAAAAACTGCTTTACTCTTTATATATAACTTTGTCAAGTTTTGGACTCGGCTCCAGAGCTTTGAGCATGACTCCCGTATGTCAAAAAGGCGGGAAAAGATTGGAAAACAGTAGCAAAGATGGTCGTCTACTAATATTAAATACAATGATAACATAAGCTTCATGTAACCCATATTATAGTATATCATCCAGTAGAAAAAAGTACACAGTCGGGGTTCAAACGAACTGAAATTTGAGAATCACAACCTTAATCAGCTAAAAGCGATTGATATAGTATATCAAGATTATTAAATAAAAATTGGATAATCCAAATTGGTCTAATGAGACTAAGAAGCAAAGTATTATTATATTATAAAGTAAATATTTTCCTATTCTCTACTACAGTAAATAATACATAATAATGCAATAGAAAACTTATGAATTTAACAAAGAAATATATCACATTTAAACAAAACAAGAGAACATAAAATCTAAACATTAAAATAATGAAGACTTGCGTAAACTGTGCTTCTAAGAATGACTTCCGTAAGTCAAAATATGTTGTATCATTTGACAGACACGGTGATATGTACCCTTTTGTCAAATTAAAAGTCGAATTATCTTTGGTCTTTAATAAAAATCGGTTAAATCTGTTCATATATATAAACATTATGTGTGCATATAATTTGTGAAATTAACTGTTATTGACTTGTTTGTGACACATCTTTACGATATAACTGAACGGATTATGATAATTTTTATGAGATATGTGTCTATAATGTGTAATTATCAATACGATTCAATGAACTTTAGTATATTAAAGAGAATGCCGGTACTGCAACAGGATAAACAAGATTCAACGATGATTATTAAGACACAAATTGTTGTTATATTTACACGAAAATTCGTAAATATGACGTTAATCATTTAACGACAAAATGGCATTAAATTTATGATCATTAGGATTTTATCTCCTAATTGTTAATATTATTTCCTCCTATTGTTCATTTAGACAAATTCAAGGCGTGGAAAGCAAAATGTAAGTATACACAATAGCTAAAGGTTAAATGTTTGGGAGTCTTAAAGAGCTTTTTACTTTTTTAAATAGTTTGTTTCGAATTTGTAGCGACATCTGTAGGTGTCGCTACAAATGCAGTGATTGTAGGCGTAGAATGTATTCTACGCCTACAATCACTGCGTTGATGTAAACTACTGAAATGTCATAACGAAGTTATTCTGGATTCTAAGGATATATACTGCCATTGAAGCCAGCGGGTCAGTCAGTGGTTGACACTATCCTTCGGAAAGGAACACTTCGTTTTCTGCCTCACAGAGGAATCCTCACATCAACGCAGTGATTGTAGGCGTAGAATGTATTCTACGCCTACAATCACTGCGTTGATGTAAACTACTGAAATGTCATAACGAAGTTATTCTGGATTCTAAGGATATATACTGCCATTGAAGCCAGCGGGTCAGTCAGTGGTTGACACTATCCTTCGGAAAGGAACACTTCGTTTTCTGCCTCACAGAGGAAGAAAGATGGATTAGTACTATTAATGATCGCTTCAATTCCATTTTCAAAATCTATAAATTTTACGGTCCTTAATTAACTAGCATTAGCCTAATTTTCATAGATTTTATTATTAGTGTACTAGGAGTACCTAGTATCATTTTTTTAAAATTATGATAGTAATCATTTCTTGTTTTTTTTAACGAGTTCTTGGTATTTCATTGCTTAATTGAATATATAATAAGGTGGCTTTGTGGAAATACCAAATTCGTGCATGATATCAATTCTTATGCTTAAGGAAATGTGTTTCAATCAGATTAAAAAATAATAATATACTATCATGTATTACCCAAATAAATAATGGAAATTAAATTATCTACAGAACATTTCACTTCTTTACTGTTTGATTTTATAAGTAGATACCAATACCAATGAACCATTTCTTCCAAAGAGGACTATAAATATGAGCGTAAAGTAAAAATAGAAACACTTATTAAATTATAAACACAAAAACTTATTAAATTCTGATAATTTAAGAATGCAACGTTGTTGGTCCCAAAGTTATTGGCACATTATTTATAAATTTCGAACATGATGTAATAAAAAAATATAAAATTCTATTTTTGAAAGTTTGACTATAAAACAAAAAAAAACAATCAATTTCCGTAACTTTTCACGATGGAGTGGACATTGAAAGAAAACCGAATAGCTGTTATTGCGTTGCATCTTTTTCAAGTTGTTCAAATTTTCAAATTTGAATATAACGCCTATTTTATGCTATTCCTTAATTATTAATGTACTATAAATTGATATATCACTAATTAAAAACTGATCAGTACTTTTATTTCTACCATTATTTCCATTTATGGCAGAACTTATAGACCGACTACGTAGACTTACGGCAAAATCTATAGAGCACACTTACACTTTGCTCAGACTTTACTTTCGAGTTTAGTCACAGTCGGTATTTATAGAGCAATCCGCCAATATCTCTGAGTGCTAGCTTAGCTTAATCTCAAAAACTTTGACTATAAGCCTAACAAAAATAATGGCCCACAATTTACTTTGCCATCATATCTTTTACTTGACTTTTTATTTTTGTCGTATCTGCCCTATAGCACTGGCATATGTTGACGACAAAATTCAAACTATAATCAAACCAACTTTAGCGCTCGCTTCAAAGACGTAGACTCGACTCTGCAACCCGAACTAATTCAAGCAATAAAAATAGTTTTAACGTAAAGCAGCATCCCGCGAGACCAGCTTCAGCTGCTAAGGGAAGAACAAGAACCAAGCGTTTGTTGTTATTTAAATAGTATAGTAATATTTAATTACATATTTATCTGGTCATCGGACACCAGTCTTGCCGGGGAGGTGTACTTTGAAGAAAAGAAATAACTGGAAATTGCGCTTGCTATACATTAGTAGATAAACCAAAACCAAACCAAAAAAAACAAAACGCTAACTGAATTGATTTACTTGCACAGTATTGTTTGAGTAAAATACTATTATTTAATCATCATCTGAATTATACTGGAAAACAAACTGAAAAAGTATCTATTAATTATCTAACCTCGGAACAACAGTTTTTGTTATTTTAAAACCGGATTTCCTAATTAAAAGGTAGTCATCTTAATTGGATAATTATTAACCTTTATGAAGTATTATTATCATAATTATGTAAAAAGTCTGTGTAAGAAAGTTTCAAAGTTGTTTTTTTTAATTTAACTGGTAATATGAAAATAGTTAAAATTTACGTTCTATGAATAGTTTAATTTATTTTTTTATACATTTCACTATTTTAAGCTTAGTTTTGTTAATCTTGAACAATGTAGATCTTTAGAAAACGAATACATATACATAAAATCAGAATAATTAAATTACTTTTAAATAATCATTTTGTTAATAATTTGTCTTTACGCTGTGATGAAAGGAATCAGGTCACTTGAGTTAAATTTCGTTGGTCCAATTAGACTGATTACTTTTTTATGAATTATACAATAATCACTCAATAAGAACGATATTTCATATGTAATAGTCACTAACGTAAAACGTTATGATTACATTTGTAGCTAAATATTTGAAGTGTTCATACGCTGTCATTTTTGTTTTATGATTTGTCACTTTCAGTTGTCACTTATTCGTATCGTAATGTGTCAACTGTCTAAAGCGTGTGACTTGCACTTGTAGGGCTGAGTTGTAAATAATTGAGAAGACTAAATTTTAATTTAAAAATAAATGAGATTACGTGTTATAATAAATGAAATGAACCATTAAAATTAATCGGAAGATACTATATAAAAAGGACTTCTATAATAAGGTAAGACAGCGTAAGTTTTGCCCAAATCTTATTTTTGTTGTTGACCATTTCTTTTGCTTGGGAATCTTTTAATCTCACTAATTAGAAACGCTTTCTACTTAAGTATATACATATCGTAAAGATAGAATAATATAATTTTCTGTGTTTAAAAACTATACAAATATATAGAAAATTAAAAATTAGGCCACCATAGACTATTCATTGTTGGGCTAAGGTCAGTGCAGTTTTTCTTAATAGCATTAAAGTATTAATGTGCTTCTTTAAATAATCATTATTAAGTTGTGATTCTATTCATTTAAGATTATTTAACTCCCAATTGCCTTCAAATCAAGCAGTCAAGGACTGAGAGAGAATTTACTACATTAAACAATATGAACAAATCATGTCTAGCAAGTTAAAAATACAGTACCATTTATAAAAAAAATCTAGATGTAACCTACCTCTCTTTTACATACATTATAAACTGAACAAAAACTTTGTGAAGCTTGTAGATTATATTTTTTTTATTATATACTATTTATTTTTATAGATATAATATAGGATATTTGTGCTAGATTTTTTGAAGGTATTAGCACTATCACTGCTCAAACAATGTGCTTGATAAGACAGGTACCATAAAGTTTTGTCTTAGGAATTGTGAGTTAATAGTTAAAGATTTTATTTATTGGTCATAACAAAAGATTTATTTATTAATTTAATTATTCTTATAAATATCTTAGTTGAGACTATTTCAAATTTTATGAAGGGGTAGCTTGATTAGTTTTTATTAATAAACATTCTGTTGAAATTTGTTTTTTCATTTTAAATATTCAGTTACTTAGCCTTTGTTGTATTCCCACAATCTTACTCAAACTAAATTTCTAAATACATTTAAATAGGAATTTATTATAAAATTTCAGGTAAAATGCGGTTAGCATTATTCTCCGTAGTGCTGTTGGTGTGTAGTGTGTATGTGACTCAAGGATTTGAAGACACAACGTTAGAAGATGATGATTTTGCAGAGTTTGAGCAATTTGATGCAGATGAGGACGATGATGCTATCACTGGTAAATATTGTGTGTGCTGTAGTATTGTTGATAAAGATTAGGTTTATTCAGAATGAAATTCGGCTAAGTTTCTCAGTAGAATTTTTGACCATAACTGGTCATTACAACATTAACAGTATTCAGTGTTTAAGTTTAACTTTGATTTTGAAAGTTAAGTTTAGCATAGCAGACAATTAATTATAATGTATATATCTCTATATGGCTTTTTTAGACCAAGAGTATGGTGAAGATGAAATTCCTGTGAAGCCAAAGTCACAACCAAAAGAGCCAGTTCCATCTAATGTAGAACCTGAAGATGAGTTGCTTGTTGAGGTAACCTAACTGTTTTGATTCTATACATAATTAGTAAGTAAAATAGTTAAATATTGTCACCTGCAGGCCGTGACATATTTTGTTACTATCCATTCAATACTATGTTAAAGCTTATGAGATTTATTAACAAGCTTGTCTGTCCATATCACAGTAAAAAAATAATTAAGTATAAAATTACTCTTTTGCTATTTATTAGACTTTTACTGTACTGTGATGAAAAATGTACACATTTTCTGAAACAAAAAATTAAGTAATCGATTGAAAAAAAATTGCTAGAAGTTTATTGGTAGTTGGTCTTCTCAACTTGAGAACTGGTAGAACTAGGCAATTAATTTTAAAATAAAATATTATAATTACATAAAAAAAAATTCCTGTCATTAATAAAATTTGATTTTTTTTAATACATATAGTCTGTGATGACTTTCGTTTCAGGATGAGGACAATGAGTTTGAGCATTTCCAAGATCCAGAAGAATTCGAAGGTTTTCAAGACACAACACCCAAGTCATCAGAACAACCGAAAATAACAATATCAAAGGTAAGAGCATCAGAAATTTCATGTTTTTTTATATCAAGTAATGGTTTATATAGTGTGTATATACAAATTTGTATATTTTTCATGCCGTTAAAATAATATCACTATAATAGTGAAAAACCAACAATATAAGTTGGGTTTTAACTGAATTCAAACTCTTGGTCAAGCCTTATGTATGTCAAGAACATATTGGGCATACAGAAATTTCATCGTACTTAAGTTTTGCTTCTAAATCTGAAGATAAGGCTCTAAGTTCTATAATCTAAAATTATTTCCAATATAGATTTTTGGAAATTTAGATTGATAAATGTCAAAAACATATTTTCCACAAACTTTAGAGACTAGATATTTTCATAAAACACTAGAGAGAAATGGATTGAAATATCAAACTTTAGTAGTAAAAATTGGGTTACACGCTTAGAGTTAAGTATTTTGAGTTATTGAATGGGTTATAAGTAAGCTATGTTACCATAGCAATGGTATTTAATTTTAAAAATGGAACAAAATTCGCTGAATTTCGGTTGGCCTAGACCGCTAAATACCTACCATAGACAAATAATTCTTTTAAGGTACCAGTGGTAATTCGGCCCCGTTGGGATGCCTATTGGCTGGAAGGTATATTATGCTGCCTCCTTACATCATATGCGTTGGCCTATGCTATTGGAAGAGCAAAGAACACATCAATTGCTGCCAATTTCCTCAAGTTACATAAACCTTTACTCGAAGACAACTTTACGTTAGTTGGTAAGTTGTAGTTTGAAAAATTTCTTATATGAGACAGGTTGCATGTGTTGTTTTGTTATAAAAAAATATTTAAAAACAATTTTGGTTTAATTGTGTAGATATAATGTAGGTGTATTTCAGTCTTGGCTATGTATTTTTTCATATAGAAAAATACACATTTAGGCACACTATGAAGTAATATGAACCAATACTACATTTCTGAGGTTTTTCTTAGTTTTATATGCCCCGTGATTTATTCAATTAATGTTGCAAGTGATTTTTTGGATATTATGGGAATAGTTATAACTTTATGCCAGTTTCAAGTAAAAGGTAGGGAAACTAAACGCGCGAAAAAATAAAGAAATAAATCAAAAGGAAAATCTTAATATTATTCTGCTATTCAGAGCGGAGAAGAATCCACCAAAAAAGAGATAATTTACATCGGTCCAGCAGATCTTGAGATATAAGTGGTGCAATTAACACGACTTTATATATTTAGATGTAATAATAATATTATAAAGAAAAACATTACTGACCAGTTACATTACATTTATATCTATGCTTATTTCTAAAATAAAAAACAAGAGTCCAAAATTATCTATAGTTTAGAAGCATCCTATTACCCGGGATAAAAAAATGGTTTTTTTAGGTGAGACCGGCGTAGAAGAGGTGGCGAGGGAGGAGCGCGGGTGGAGTCGGGATGCAGAGCATTGTTTCACGATGTGGTGTAGTGGGCGGCAGTGTTGTGAAGGAATGTTGCTTACTCTGAAGTTAATTAAGGTAAATAAGGTTTATTTTCCTGACCAATCGTTGGCAGCAGGTTCTATTCTACTCTGTCGATCCAGTCCTAGTTTTAAAGATTTTAGTTTTGGATATTTGGGCACATTTTGGGTCGCGAAGCCGGTGGCAATGGCTGTGTAACTTTGGTTATATAGAACAGCTGTATAAAAATAATAATTGCATTGGCTATTATAGATCCAGTTTTTATTTTATGAACTTCTTCTCCTCTTAACTAAACAGCGTTGTTTAATTAGCGGCCTAGATATTTAGCCATTGAAATCAGAGATTCTGAGATGATATTTAATTACTTTCCTAGTCAGTTGACTGTTAATTTTAATTTAGTTTCAATTTCAAACTAGAAAACTCTTTCTGTCAATATGGCGTTGGCAAACCACAGTATTCATTCACATAAATTGTCATGTTTGTGTACGATAGCGCAATTCATAAATATTGTAACCACATAAATGATAGTACTTTGATACTGAATAATAAAGCAATTCGTGCATAATTCAAAACCATTACAAAATATAAAAAATGCACAAGGTTAATATTCAAGTTTTCACTTGTGTTTTGTTTTTTTTTTATGAATAAAAAAAACAGCCTAGCCCAGTGGAAGAAAAACTTTGTTAATAGTGGGCGACAAAGTTCTACAGGGCCTGAATTATAAATAAAAAGACTAGGCTGTTAATTTTACGGCTTGTTAAGGTAGTAAGCTGCCTAACTGCTGTAGTATGTATATATACAGTTCTACTGTCTTTAATTGTAACACCTTACGAATTACATCAGTCTTTAGCCCTTTATCCCATTGTTAAAGGTAATTCTATTTTTTTTTCCAGCGACAAGATCTAGTCCATGTATTAATGAACGCGGTCCGTCCCAGTCAGGACACACTTCAGCTACGAGTGGAGCTCGGCAAAGACGACAGCGATCCATTTGTTCTGTGTATTGCTCAGAAGAAAGTCGCCACACGACTTTCTAAGGAGATGCAGGACTTGGTAATATTTTATATATATGGCTTTTACTATATTTCAATGGTAATTTGCCAATGTTTCGGGTTTTTATCGAACTATGACAACCATTGTCAGGGCATTGATCTTTTCCACCTCAAAAAGAGAGATCTCATGAAGTACTTAGAGTAGCGGGAAGACTCTGATTTTTTTTAAAGTAGTAGTTTTAAATTCTTAGTAATATTTGTTGCTTTAAAATGTCAAATTTCAGGTTTTTAATTTTATTCTTTTGTTTTTTTTAAATGTATCTTTGTCTTTTAATGCGCTTGCTTGTTTTCTGTATTTTATACATAATTTGTTAATCTATCTAATCTATTTTGGCTTTCTGTATTGTATTAGTATTTTGTATAATAGTAGTAAGTATTAAATAAGCTGTTAGATTACTTATAATTAAATAAATAAATATTCGGCCATGGCGGCTTATTTCTTGAGACTGGCAATCGATGGTGGGAAGTATGCGGAAATAATTTAACTCTTATTTACCATTATTAAGATTATGATGCCTTTTCGCTAACCATCTTCAAAATTGTTACAATTACTGGCCGACTGTAGAAATAAATACCATACCACATCATACCAAAAACAAATCTATATTCTCAGAGTTCAGTCATAAATGGAAATAATGATAAAAATACACTGTTTTCCTACTGCTGGTGCTCTTGTGGCCGGCCATTTACCTATCAATAGTAGTACCTATGTACGATACACAAAACTAAGCGTTACATTCAATTTTAAAGCAACTTGAAAATGGTTATCGACGAGTGCCCACAGCGGTGCAAAACAATAACAGCTATTCGATTTTCTTTCAATATCCACTCCATCGTGAATAATTACGTAAAGTGATTGTTTTTTGTTTTAAAACAATTGTCAAACATTCAAAAATAGAACGCAATTCTTTTTTAATAAAATCATTCATGTTCGAAATTTAAAAATAATGTGCCAGTGACACAACATTGGGATTAAGTTTGTAATGATTATATATTATTTATAAAAAGTTATTACTATAGATATGATGACTGTTAAATGTACAACTATTACTAAGCACATTTGAGTACGAATAAGCTAGTTTAAGACATACATACATAATTATATACTTAACAACATGCACACAGTCACTCACAAACAAACATACAGCACACACACACGCGCACATACACTCATAACAATTCTATGAGAGAAACGAGAAATGAGAATTTGTATAAATAAGGAAAGTAACGAGTCAACCAAAGGAAAGGAAATTGTATTCGTTTTTACAACAAACTCCCAAGCGAAATTAGAGAATTATCACTAAATAAATTCAAAGCCCTTGTTAAAAGTAAATTAATTAATAAAGCCTTTTATAAATGTGACGAATACTTAAATGATCCTAATCCTTGGGATTGATTTGCTCCAGTTCAAACAAACAATTTGTATTCAAAACTTGGCGATTGAAAAGAGTGGCGGAAAGTGTCTTGCCAGTTCTTCTTACCCGCTCTACGCCCTTGACTTGCGAACTGGTGGTAAATGTAAATTTACGATTAATTTAATTAGTTTTTCTTGACGTTCATAAGTGTACATGTTTACCTAAATGAATAAAGATATTTTGATTTGATTTGATTTGAACCCCAACACAAGTGTCTCTGACCACTTTCGGGGGCTGTCTCATACTCATGTACTAACGTAAAATTTGAGAAAGAATAAAAGATTGGTTGCCTGTAAAGTCGGTATACGGGCGAAAGTTTTCCGTGACAACGACTTTGAGTGGTAAAATAATTTTAATGTGAATATTCATTCGTATAGTAGGAAGAAGGATGAAATAATAGTAACAATTTAAAACATTTATTTATACAAAGAATTATATTTAAAACATTAATTTATACAAAGAATCTCGCACTGAATTTCATATGTCTGTCTCTCTCGCTCTTAGGCGGGCTAACCATGCCCGAGTGGAAGGGATGCGTGCCTCTCACTCGCTCTCATTGTGAGCGCATAACGTGAGCGGAGCGTAACGCAGTTTCTTGAAGTGTCACCCGGCAAACCAATTTATAAGACGTTGTCACGTCAAAAAAAATTTTTTTAAATTTTTCAAATTCCAGAGTATGTTCTGCCCGGAGCGTCGTCCTGGCGACAAGCACGGTCTTCCCGCAACACTCTCCGTGATGTCGGAATGCGCAGAGGCAACCGGAGGCCTATTGGACTCTCGCGTCACGGCTGCCTTACACCAGTACCACAAACACGTGCAGTACATACACGTGTCCGACAAATACTGTGGACCTAAGCAATTGGAGTGAGTACTTTCCATATAATTATCGCGCTGCTCGGACATACAATGACCACTATTTAGGCATTGACTTGTTTAGGTTATCGCGGAATGTGGTTAAAAAATGTATTAAGAATATACATAGCGCAAAATCATCTACATCATAAGCACGACACACATACAAACCATCACGTACACACACACACCATTACACAACACAACCAATTTAGGCTTAATTGATTAAATTTAATCAGTTAGTTAATTGTATTAAATACTTTGTTTGTTTGTTCCCTTTTGTAAATCTTTTTGGTATATAATGTATCATGTATTCCATCTGTGGCTATGTTCTCGGTGTATTTGTTTGCTATTATATGTATTTTGTGTTAGCTGTAGGAGTACAAAATAAATAAATATAAATTGTAAAGCCTTTTAAATATCATATTGATAGTAATTTATTGAGGGATTTGTCACTAACTAATTATAATTATTTTTCAAACCGGCTAAAGTTAATAAAGTATTTGTTACAATGGTTACCATTATTGCCCATATTATGATGTTACTGATGTAACCTTAATTTTTTATAAGTAGGTTTTTGTATTTGGTAACAAAGTGTAAATAAAAAAATTATTTTTGTATGAAACTAACATTTAACTATGGCAACATATTCAGTACTATATATATATACAGTATAAACCACATCTTATATTGAGCATTCAGGAAATATAGCTAGATTAAAAAACGGTCTAATAATGAAATATATCAGATACTCTTAAATTATACATACTTAGATAATATAAAAATATTATTGAATTTAATTTTTCAGGGAACAAACAGTAACCAAACCCCCGGAGACAGAAAAGCTGGTGCTAGTCAGCCTGACTCTTGGCCCCGATGGAGGTGGTGATGAAGTCAGGCCATTATTACTTCTGGTCTTCTACTTGTTAGATAAGATTAAACGCCTACGACTTAGCAAGGAGGTATTAAATAGGTTTATTTTCACTGTTAACAGTAAATATTTTAATATTTAATAATTTTAGAGATAATTTAAATTTTACTTATGAACATACTATAAAACTTAAATAGCAATAAATTGTTATGTTTTATTCAGAGTTAGTAATAGAATGAGAAAAATTTTGTAACCAATTAGAGTATTAAATTATTATAATCATGGTATCCAGGCTAAACACACTCTTTATATTTACTAAGATATAAAGAGTGTGTTTATTAAAATCTCACGATATATTTTAATATATTATTAAAATTCAATTTATAACATATTTTTTCAATGTTCCAGGCTCTTGTGAAATGTGAGAAACGCCGTCAAAAGGCCGCTGAAGTGTGGATGCGTGGCGCACACGCGGCAAGACAAGAGCTTGCTGCACAGAAGAGAGAAGAAAAGAGAAAGCAGGAAAAAGAGAAGATTCTTGCTGTAAGCTCAACTTGAACTTTATCTTACACCCTTTGGATAATGTCACTGTCACAATGCGTTATTTTAATTATCATAATATAAAATCATGATTTGTTTATATCTTACATTAAAATAAATTTATTTTATGCATTATTTTTTGTATGTAATAAGCGATGATACTTTGTTACAGGAGGACGACCCAGAAAAGCAGCGTCGTTGGGAGCTTAAAGAACAAAAACGTCAACAGAAACGTAAAGCTCCAAAAATGAAACAGCTTAAAGTGAAAGCAATGTAACTTTACCTCAAAGCAATTAAAATGCAATAATTATTTACACTACTTTTGTTAATTTATAAGTGTTAATTCATACTCAGTCAGAGCGAATAAATGATTTAATTAAAAAATATTTTTTGTTTGAAATTGATAGATATAAGAAGCTGTATCCATAGCTAGTACTATTTGTATTGCAGAAATCTCTAGAATCTCATGTTAAGATCCATGTCAAATTGCTAAAAAGTATATGACAATAACCAACACAAAACTGCTTGCAAACTATATTTGCAATAGTATTCCAAACTGTAGTTATAAATTATTTGGTTATGCTTTTTTAAATTAAATCAAGTTTATAATTGAAATTAGAAAGTAAATAATTAATGAACCTAAAAAATTACATACATTGGGTCATGAAAAAAAATACCATATACACCTAAAGGCAATATTTATTTCAAATATTTTCAATGAAACTAACAAAATGTTAACAACCATTAGTCGCACATCTAAGTGACATTTCTCACTAAATAAATAACACAATACTTTATATTTTGTGATGTGAGATCTCATATGGCTAATGGCTACATGCATTATAACATAATGAATTTAGCGTTGTATATGCTAACATTAATATACAACAATAATTGGTGAAGGATATTGCAAAATTCCTGTTGAATAACTTAAATAAAAAACTTCATCAAATTTTATTAAATTAAAATATGACCATTTTAAATATGTTATATATTATGTATAAGGCATGTAGCTGCACCATTAATCTAACATTAAATCTTATTAATCTAAAAAAATGTGTGAAATAATAAATTTTCTCAAAACAAGTATCATAATGCCTTTTGTTTTACACAATGCTCCCTTACAAAACTTATTAGCTTTGCATTACATTTTAATGAATGTAGCATTTATAATATTTTTTGTTTTAAAATACAAAAATTGTGTTAATATATTCATGCATAAATAAATTGTTTTATGATGAAAAATACATCTAAAATATTTTATACAGATTAATAAACATTTGTATTTTACTTAAATAAAACTACACTTAAAATAAACAGGGAAGCCTTTTTATATATGTTTTTTTACAATTTAAATGAACTGAATGTTATTTAAAAACATATATATTAGATGCATATATAGCATCTCCATGAAGTGCTACTGACATTAAGTATAAAGGATTATTAAAGGGTTAGCAAATCATTGATTATTTAATTTAAAGTTATTTCTAGTTAAGTTAAAATTAGGTTATAATCACACTCATAATCATTTATTATTATCTAAATAGTGTCCTACAAAAACTTTAGTAGTCTGATAATCATAATTTGTAACAAAAAATACAACAAGCCTTAGGAACAAAAGTCTCATAAACACACATATCAAATGGTAAATGGACACATAAGTTACACATCTAATCTATAGCTACCATACATCCAGACATACCACAAATTTCAATGTCATTCATCAACTTGTAATTTCTGGATCCTTGTAGACATACAATCCATATCTGGTGATATTTCAGGCTTTGGGGGTGGGTCTATGATCAAATTGAGATTCTCAAGTGATTGACATCTTTTTGTACTTTTATCAAAGTTTTCTCTAGCACTACTAGTGGATGGCTCTAATATACTGTATTTGAAGTCACAGCCATCATGTATATCACTACCGACAGCATCAGAGTTCTCACTCTTCGTCCTATGTCGGACTGGTAAGACATAGGGACACATTCTACTTTTGTTAGCACTTCTTTTCATACAATAGCCAACAGTGACGTTCGAAACGTATCGCGTATTTAAACGCATCACACTGAAATTAGATTTAGATTCTTTCAGATACTCACGGCGCGCCTCTGTTATAGCACTAAGCATGCCTAAATCGTGTAGAGCTTTATCCAAATTGTCCACATTCATGTGGTTGCGAGGTCTCTGGAAATAACGCAGAATACGTACGAATGTAGCCTTATTATTTTTTGTCAACAGTATTTAGTAAGTAAGTAATACATACGCTTTTATCATTTTCGTTGCATTTCATTATGATTAGATGAAATATTATAAATATTATTGAAGATATAGATACCGTGTGAAAATAAACATCACAAAAAAGTCATAATAATCAGTGACAACTGAACTTACATTCATTTTCATTGGTGATCCAAAATCCAAATGTAGACGTGTCATAGAATATATCAATATGATTTAAATCTAGCTAAGTATGAAAAACTTTTGTTTAAAGACCCATACTATAATGAGAATTATAATATACGAAGCGCATTCTTATTATTTTAACGTCTCTGCCCTTATTTATTTGTTTATTAATATTGAAGTTAATAGGCGAAATATGCCCCAAATTGTTTTGTAGGTATAAAAATATATTGTCATTTGACAACAAATTGACATATTAAAAATTCTACGAAATTATTATCTTACGAAATTTTTAATTGCTAATTGTATTATATTTTAATATTGCTATGGCAGAGGTTCTAAAGGAGTGGCTAACACAACGTTTACAGCGGCCCATAAAATGGGAGGCTGAAGAATTTGGTGACAAAATGAAAAATGGTCATATAATTGCTTGCGTCCTTCGAAGCTACTATGTCATTAATGATGACAAGTTATATTATATACGGGCGAGTGACTTCGTGGATGATATAAAAAATAACTGGAGGCTTCTGAGGGAGTGGCTACAAGATATCGAATTGAGTTTAACGGATGCCGATGTAAGTAATATTATAGAAGGCAGAGGCTCTACTCTGCTACGTCTATTTTATCAACTATTCCTACACTTAGATAAAAGGGATCGCACAGATTTTATAAGGCGAGAACGAAAAATGGTTTCACAGTTGGTGGAGAAAATTGATCATAGATTTAAAGTTGAAAAAGTTGCCGAAGAGAAAGAACCATTTGTCGATGATTTATCTAGACCATTATTAAATGAGAAATTATTTATAGAATGGCAAAGGAAAAAAGAAAAGGAAGCCAAAGATACATACGAATTTATCAGACACAAGTACTCAAAAATGATACAAAGTTTGAAGGACAAAGAATTTTCGACTCAAGAAAAGTATGCTAGACCAAAATCCATTTCATCGAGAGATAAAAAAGATATGGAAAAGTTTAGTCTCAGACATCCATGTAAATTTCAGAATTTTACGTATGAGCAGTTACTTGAATTAGACAATCGATACGTTGAAAGGAAGAAATCTCTTGTAGATACAGATTGGGCAAATAATTACATGGATAACTTACATACAAAAATGCACAAAAAATCTGATTCGGAAGAATTTCAAAAACAGTTAAGAAACGTCATTAGTAATTCATTATGGGACATGTCAGTAGCTGAAGAAGAATCTAAATTCGATACACAATTTGCAAAGAAAGTGATGAAACTATCGCAGTTCGAAAAGCAAATGGGTACACAAATAATGGAAACGCGCCAACAAGCTCGAAACTTGGCGAACAATAGAATAATTGGAGATGCCGAATTCGTTGAACAAAGAACAATGCAGTTTAATCAGTTTCTTGATAACGTTAAAGAAGAAATTAATATGGGTTTGGTAGAAATAGATTTTGAAAAGCAGCGACAAAATATGCTCCATAAAAAGTTATATGCCGAAAAGATTAAACGTAAAAGACAACATTATTATGAGATATGTTATGAAACCGTTTTATCTATTGTAGATTATGCTACCAAGTTTGCTTATTTTAGGCGATTACTTGAAGACGATATACCGGATCATTTTATACACCAATGGAAAGCCTTATATTATAAACGTCAGCCAATTTTTGATATTGTGGATCCAATGGAAGATATCCTTAATCAAACGTCGCTAGAAGAAGAGGTAATACCAGAAGAAGAAGATATTGTTAGACTTGAACTTGATCGACAAGAGGCTTTAAATGATAGTGAATTTACACAATACCACAATTATTTACATCCTTGGACATTACATAACCTTATTCCAAATTATGAATCAGAATCCGAAGAAAAAAAGTACGAAGTTTTAGGAAATTGTATACTTGGACATTTAGTATATACTTTGCTTGACATAAAGTATCCATACCCACCTCAAAGACCACCTGCAAACTTGCCTCTATTTTCTACTAAAGCTATTTTGTGCGGTGTTCCAGATAGATCAATCACACTCGCTATGCAGACACTTCTTAACACACGACGTATCCATGTTGTCAGAATTGAAGCTGCAATTAATTTTTGCCTGCGAACATTTAAAACAGAAATGATTGGTTGCACAGATATCGACTTATCTTTTGATAAGTTTATTGCAGTGGCTCAAGAGGAAGAAAGTAAAGAGATAATTAAATTATTAAAAGCTGAAGATGATATTGCAATGAAGAGTACAGAAGCAATAATGTCTGTAATCTCGGGACCTATATCTGCGAATGTTAAACAAACACAAACACCTAAAAAAATACCAGAAGAAGAAATAACCCTCTCACTTGCAGCTGAGCTTGGGCAGTATACATACAATGCCTTGTACTCAGGAGACTCGTTAACTGATTATTTGCTTGCAGCAATGATAGTTGAATATATCAAGGATCAAGAAAATATCGACGGATTTGTTATTATTAACTATCCAAATAGTTATCGTGAAACACAAATACTTGAAGAAACTTTTTCTGGTAATGCACCTCCTGATGAAGGAGATTTAGATGATAGAGATGAAATATATTTAGAAGAGAGTATTATTAAACATCGTAAGGTAGAGACCGACCCTTATAAAGAAATAAGAGTATCAAAATTGGTTAAAGATCCGCATAAAAAAAGAATGGAAAAACCATTTGAAAGCTATTTTACTTGTTATATGAAATTAAAAGAGACCGAAGATATTCTTCAAGAAGTTGTTGTTTGGGAACTGACAGAAGATAATTCTGAATTTATTGATAGATTTTATGCTGCGTTAGGTATTAATTACAGTATGTACTATGAAGTGATAGAAAAAGAGCAATTAGCTCTTATATGCAAGTATATAATCGGTGATTTAACACTTCCATTAAAATCATATGAAAATTTGTTTGGTGAGAATGTTCTAAGCTTACTCGACTTTCCCGCCTCGGATGACAAACGAACAAAATCAAAGATTGTAAAATCCGAAGTTTTAAATGAAAAATCTAAAGATAGAATGCGGCGCGGTTCCAAAATTAGTAAAACCTCTATTCCGAGTGAATTACAAGTTGTCAAAGCACCAGAATCAAAACTGAATATCGAAGATGACAAAATTATATCCCTTCAAAGTGTTCACGAAGAGAGTGAAATATTAACAAAGACTACTGTAAGTGTTGAAGAACTTAAAATCGCTGCTGGTGAGGAAGACTGGGTTTATGGAGAAATACCAATTGCAGAAGGTATAGGCGTTGCCTTGGCAACATGTTGGGAGGAAGTAGAAAAGGTTTACATTCACGATTTACAGCAACTATTTTTGGCAATTCGTCTTCAAATGAATTGTTTAGTGCCTTATATAAGGTTTATTAAAGATAAAATGCAGCAAATAATAACCCTGCCATCTGGAAAACAGGACTTAGTTTGCGCATTTCAAAAAGAATACAATGATTTTGAAAATGATTGGCGGGACGTTAATTTGACGAAAAATGAATGGCATTGTAGAGTTAAAGAACTGCAAACTAAATTAAATCAAATATGTGACGAAAGAAAATTATTTGCTGAAAGGCAAAGACAGTCTCTTATATGTGAAAACTGGACATTAGAAGAGCTCACTACAATGGTGAATACTTACATATCATGTATGCAAACAGAAATAAACAGGTAAGTCCATAGATATTAAATAAAAGATAATGATTAACATGACCCTATTGTGATTGTTTATTTAATTGTTTTCAGATCTATTTTAACGTTTCAATCATTCCATGATTTTTACTACGCCATGTTAAAACGATTGCCTCCTACTGACCGTCTTTCATCCAAAGAACTATCAAAGGTAATGAGAGAAACAGATGAAACTTCAGGGAGCAAAAAAGGGGGAGAAGACAAAGTTTTTCGTCAGTTAAAAAACACATTTCAAGACTTGCAATTAAGAAATATTGAAATTGATTATAGCAATAATCCCTTTAACCTCTTTATAGAAAATAATGTGAAGTTCGCTTTAAAAGTGATAAAGGAAACAAACGATTCATATAGATCTCTTATTAGTCGCGAATACAGTGAAATTGCTAAAATAGTACCAGTTGCGAAAAAGAAAGAAGAAAATGCTTCAACAGAGTCTATAAACGAAGAAGAAATATTTAAACAAAATGCTCTGAAGTGTATTGATGAATGGACTATGGCAATCAACGGGGAAATGTTTAGAGCAAATCTACGTATTCTAGCGTTGCAATACAAATGTTTTAGGGACATGAAATTATTCAATGACAATATTTATAAAGCTTTTACTGATGTACAAAACGATATAAATAATTATTATATAAATGAAATTAAATCAGTCGATCGCCTATGTAAGTTCCTACAAATGGCAGTAGAAGCTGGAAAAAGAATCCCTGACAGATTAATTCTAGAAGATGATCTATTCATCATAGATCCGAATCTTTTACATTTCCCGCCCGAGGAATCTTTTGGTGATTCTGAAAGATCTCCAAGAGATTTGAAGATCGAGACCCAATTTAAAATAACACAGCTAAGTAGATTACGAGGCATGTTTAAAATCGTTGCACCAAAAGGAATTGCTCTACAGCAAGCCTTTATATACGTTTTGCAAGATTTCATTATATTTGGAAAAGAGAGCTGTGAGGGACCCATGTTTCCTCAGACCTGGAGACATATCGATCCTGAGCAAGTACCGAAACTGGTATTTCTGATGTTTGGTGAGACCACGTATATTGATTGGAGAGATTTCCTCGTCTACTGTCTAAACATAGGATTCCCAAGCACAGAAGAACTTTTAATTTTACGAAAAAAATTCCGTTGCAAAGACTATAATTCAACAGAATTAATTAATAGAAGTGATTTTGTTAGTCAGAGATTTTGGTTTGAATCAGATGATGACCAAAATGACAGTCGTACAAAGTTACGCAATAATCTAATAAAACACTTTCTGTTTGAACTTTATGAGACAGACGAGGACGTGATGAATTATTCGGCTTTCCTGTTAGGAGTATCTAAAAATGCAAACCCTATCGAAGGGTTTGCCACAGCACTTTCTATGTCAGTGGGTAAAAGAATTTGTTTCTCATTAGACGACTGTGAGGAAGTAATCTGTAAGCTAATAAGGGATAAAAAATATAAAGATGCCTGTCTAGCGTGCGCTCTGAAGTGTACAACGCAATTTATGGAAACACTAGTAACAAATGTGGTCAATACGTGTGAAGGCACAACATTGATAGAGCTGGAGTATTCGCCTCCACCTAATGAAGACAAAAAAGGTAAAAAAGTTAAGGGGAGTGGTTCTAAAGCTAAGAAAATTGAAAGCACCTTGAGTGCCCGCTTTCCTAAAACGCAAAAAAGCCAAGTGAAAATGGCACAATCTGCAACTGACGTGAAGACTACATTTATATGTAGGCCTTGTGAGCAAGAAGTTGAGGTTGTGGAGGAGAAACCGCCAGAAAAGGAAGAAGTTGTTGAAGAAGAAAAGGTTGAAATTCAACCAGACCCTAACTTGGTATACGCGGTTGGTCAAGAAGTTATATGGAACGTATTGAAGATATGTCTTCCATGGCACTTTGACTTACTACCTGAGCAGAGGGCCACTCCCTATATTGAACAGGTAAAAGTCGCTATGTCTCGGCTAGAAGTCGATACAGATAATAAAAGTATTTACATAGCAAAGTTGGTAAACGAACCGAATGTGTGTAAAATTCTGCACAAAACCCACAAATTCACTGCTTTTAATCTTGATGACGTAATTCAAAAGATTATTGTCTAACAACAATAAAAAAAATCGCTTACCTATACAATTATTTACTTTTGATTATTAGTTTCGCTATTATAGAATATAAATTTTTAAATTGTTTTATTTTTTTCTTTCATCATAATAAACTAAGGTATTGTATGTATATAATATTCTGGAAGTAAATCTATGAGCTTAAAGCAAGCCTCATGAGCCGTTAATTATGAAACTATTATTTTGTCAGACTACCGACACTAAAGCCACTTTCACAAATCTTTACCGACTTTGTATTTAGTAACAAGCGTATTATGTATTGTTATTAAATTAATACCGGAAATGGCCTAAACGAAAATTATTAATTATTGTATAAACAAGACTAAGAAGGAAACATATCACAGTAATTATCGCTATTGAAATAAGCTACGGATAAAATTGTTTTCAGTCTGAGTTATCTACTATAATATATTATGTATGGCTACTAAGTTTCCTATCAAAATTTGGCCGCTAGTATTTTAAATTAAATTATTCTGAATTGATTTTTGGGAAAACATTTCGTTCACTGGTTATTTAAATAAAATGTTATCTACATTACGGCAATTTACATAAAGATCTTAAAAAAATCACGGGTGTCGTTGGCCAGCTGGCCACACTTCTTCGTAGCCAAGTGTAAACTGGTATGATTTCGATACAATATGTTCAATGTTAGTCGCCACTAAAGGTTTTAAAATGTTGTCGGTCATCAACGTCTTGCAGTCGGTAAAGAATTTGGCACATAATTAGGTTTCTGTCATTACATGCGCACAAGTTATTACTAAATTAGTTTATTAGATTTTATTACTAAATGTGCGTGAACTTTACAGACAGACGTGCACAGACCACGAAAAACCTAGCCATATTAAAAGCCGAGAGTTATTACAGATAACATCGTGTAACGAAATTAGAAAATCGTCATGTTAAGAAGGGATATCCATTTGTTTACAGGATGTAGAAGTATAAACAATAACATTTATGTAGAAATTGCTTTCGAGATGGATTAATAATGTTTTACTTTCCTGTGCGAAAGGTTGTAAAGTGTTTAATAAAAAAACGAAATTTGGCTAGTAAGTATATAAAATATACAATGATGTATATTTTGTTTTTATTTATATTACAGAATAATATAAAAAAATCATAATAGCCATAGCAAATGGATACAAAAGTAGTTTTTGAACTTATTATTTTATGTTAGTTAACGTTAGCCTATCCAAGAACTAACGGGGTAGTCCATTTATTAGTGGTAGTAAGTACCTTAACGTTCTCTCGCCATATACCAAGTACAGAGCCGAACTTGGTCGTATCTTGATTATTAATAATTGTCATAGCTTGATTGATATTATTTAAATATATTATGTTTTTTTTCGGGAATCACCGCTGGCCCTCGCTTTTTTGTGCGTGAATTTTTTTTATTAATTAAAAGAATTTTGCTTATTAATTAAAAGCACTGTAAATAAATAAATAAAAAAGACTTTATTTATTTTAAGTAGGTATATTTTCTTTCCTAGGTGTAAGATTTGAAACCCCTTTTAAGTAAAAAATACCTTGGCAGGGGAACCCAGCTCTTCCATAAACAAAATTAATTCTTAATAACATAATTACATTATTTCACCTATTTTATTTATCTTTTTTTAACCGTTATCATCACGCCTGAGTGCATGAGTAAGTGTGTGGGTGTAAATGTGTGAGTGAGTGAATGAGTGAGTGAGTGAGTAAATGAGTAAATAAACTCGTGTATTGATAAAAACTTTAAATAAATAAAGTTATTTGTAGTTTTTATCAATAAACGACTTTATTACTAATTATTTGCAGGACAAGAGCGACATGCAGCGAGTCTTACAGAATGTCTTATAAAAGAATCAAGCCAGAAGGAAAAATGGGATTACAAATATCAAATCATTATCCTAATAGTGATACTACTAATATTGTCCTTGAAGATATTTCAACAGTACCAACATACGATGTTAATAGAGGACAGTGAGTTTCATTATTACCTCGGTGACTAATTCGGGAACCATAAATAAGAAGAATTATTCAGAAACAGAGCAGTATTGGCCTAGTGGCTTTAGCGTGCGACTCTCATCCTTGAGGTTGTAGGTTCGATCCCCGGCTGTGCACCTGTGCGTATTCATTACTATAAAGCCCACGACCGTGAGGCCCCCTATGTAATATACATAATATTAAATATTAAAAAAATGTTCACAAACTTTTTAAAAACATAATGAACAAGTGAAATTGATCTTATGAATCATTTAAATAAATTAACAAATAACCCTTAACAATCAAATTAGCCCCCTGTGGGGCGTTGGTCCCACGTTGCGAAAAACTGGTCTAAAGTCTAAGGACAACTTCACCTTTTCAGTTAGTGAAACTAGTGTCAAAACACCACTTCACACTAAAACGCCCAAACCCAATAACCTATCTCAATCCATTTTTGAACATTTGAGATAGACATCTTAATCTAAAATGTTGATAAAAGTGTGCGAATAACCGATCGACAGATTGTAATAGCTATCTGTCGAAACAAGCTATCCATGGTAGGTCGGATCGGTGTATGTGGATAGACCTTGTATGAAAATGACAGTTCAACTGTGCTTATATCCTATCATACGATTTTAAATGGGTTTGGTTATTGGGATGCAGATAGGAGATCGATCCACTGTCACGGTCTGATCTCAGACGGAAAACAATCTAAAATTTTGCATAAATTATTGGGTTCGGGCATAATTTAATAAAATATTATGTATTGTATTTTTTAATTTCAGATGAGCCATTTGATTATAACGAAACACTTGCAATGTGCGCTATAAATACCACTTTCGGTAAGTAATATTACTTGTGTATATTGTAATGTAATGTACTTCTAATTAATTTGCTATATTTGTTTTAAATATTGTAGAATTGTTTGATGATTTGCTTTTTTAAAAAAAAAGAGTACCGAGAGTTTTTTACGCCGGCTTTTTCTCTCGGCCAACACCCTCTGTCTTCCTTGACGATGAGTAGGGATGACGTGAAAAAGTGATACCATGATGATCTTCGAATTCAGCTCCTCAAACGACTGGCAACAAATGTTTAACACTACATATTCGTATTACATTTAAGTTTAATCAAATTTTATTTTATTCCAAGTAAGATCTATATATGTACATATCTTGGTATGTATATGGTCTGTGTACTTTATGTATATTCGATTATAAAGGATTTTTGATGATTGAGCTGTATGCTTTCATCTATATTTATTATTTATAATTAGTCAAATTAAAACCATAATGATTACACAATTACTCAATTATTGCGTGTGAGACAAATGTATTTAGTTGCTCACTGGCTGAATTCACAAGAATTGCATTATTTATAATTACAAGTTATAAAATGGTTTAGGTTAAGTTTTTACTTGTTATTTTTATACTTACTATGTTTTTAGTTTAGTTTTCTACTGTATTCGTATTAAGTTACTGTAAAAAAGGCAATAAGGTAACTAACCTTTGTTTAAATATATCGTAGAATACATTATATTACTTGTGACTATGAGTCTATGTGCGAAGCCTATGAAGTTGTTAATTTTGGCTGAATAAAAAGTTCTCCAGTTCTATATATCATCATCATATAGCGGCATCATCTTAAATTACATAATACAACCAAAGTAAAATTAAAGGTATAGGCGTATATATATTATATATGTTTTATTATATTTTATTTGCATATCGATACTCCATTACAAAGAATGTGTTGCTGTGTGTGTGGCCGCACCATTATTGTCTATGAGCGCCGCTCACAAGGAAGCGCGGCCCCTGATTACAGAAGACATTGGTATTAACCATATACAATTTCATTTTAGGTAAAACTCCAATAAACAGGCTGATTACGAAAAATGTACTTGAACGTTTATATCCAACAGTGCTCAAAGGAGGTTATTATAGGCCTAGGGATTGTCAGCCTAGGCATAAGGTAGCCATTTTAGTGCCTTACAGGTAATATTTTGAAGTATCCTTATTGGTTCGGTAACCTTTTTTTTTCCTGGCAACACGAACATATGTAGGTATTTCAATACCTGTACCCGCAATACTCTTGGCCAGACCTCAGATTTCTGTATCTGTTTCATAATTTTTTTATCTAAATGATCAAGTACATGATCAGCCTTCTACGAATGACAAATGTCTACCATACTACCATGCCGGTTTCGTCACGATGTTTTCCTTCCCCGTGCGAGTTAAATGAAACAAACTGGGGCTCGAATCTTCGACCACAAGAATAAGTCACCAATTTAATAATAATTGAACCTGAACGTTATAAAACCATTGTTGCTGTTATTATATCAGGTGAGACTCCTGCCCGTTTGCCCCCTGTTCTATAAAAAAAAATTCTCATTATAGATTCTTGTTAAAAATTAATGACATCTTGTTACAGAGATCGCGCTCTTCATCTACGGATATTTTTATATAATATTCACCCGTTTTTAATGAAACAAAAGCTGGAATACAGAATATTTATTATAGAACAAGCAGGTCAGTATATTATTTTTACACACTCCTTCACTCTGATGGCGTTTCTATCCGTTTTTAATCCTGGCCTTCCGAAGCTAGAAACTTCCGAGTTCGAGTCGTTTAGTCGTTTTATTATTTCAAAATCAAAATATATTAAGCTGTTAACCACATTAAACATGTTCATATTTACACAAAGATTTTATGAAAAAAAAAAACCTAGAAATTTTTAAATCAATATATTTTGCTTATTTTTTAATATTTAGTTTGTTTCAATAAACGCGTCATTTTAGGAATAGTAGAGAAGTTGTACAAATGCTTAGCGGCCTGAATAACTCAAAGTCATACTCAAACTCGAAATATTTTAATTCATATAGGTAAACAAATATAGAAAAGGTCTTAAATTGATTCTAAATGTACATTTACTTGCAGGTTACGATTCGGATAGTTATTAGTAAATTTGTTTCCCTTCTAGTGGATATATGCTGCTACGAAGGATGTAATTTGGATAAAACCAATATGTTTTCAGGAATAGATATATTCAACAGAGGGCGACTCTTTAATGCTGGCTTCAAAGAAGTCATGAAGTTAGGCAAATGGCAATGCGTTATTTTCCATGATGTTGACTTATTACCTCTAGATGATAGAATTCTGTACACGTGCCCCATATGGCCGAGGAACATGTGCGGTACCATTGTTGAAGAAAAAGAGTGAGTTTGTTTTGTTTTGTACAAGACTACAGAACATCGTAGAGTCCAAGAGTTCGTCATTTATTTATTTACAATTCGTTACATTTACAACACAAATAACATAATACATAGAAAAATAAGGGAGACAATAGGCGGCCACCCTAGTAAGAGAAAAAACAAAAAAAAAGTGCAAGAAGCGCATAACCAAATCTTATAAAAATATTATAAAACCTTAATCTAAAACAAAACAAAAAATATATTATTAAATCAAATTAAAAAGCTAATCTCACGGATTCATGAATTGTAATTCAATACAGAAAAATAAGAACAAAAGTCAAGATTGAGCAGGATAAGTAACTCATAAATCTACTATCACTAGCCTAACTTTTAAAAGGCGTTTGACAAAGTCAACTATCAGGTTCTTTGAGGAAACTCTTATATTGTAGTAAATATGGGAGCTTTTTGCAATTGGTTACGTACGTTAAAAATCTTACTCAGATCGTCGCAATCTACCTATAGAATAATAATAAAATATAAAAATAGGTATCTTCAGGTGTGCTCCAAGGATCTCACTTAACTTCTATACTATTTGCATTTGCAAACTTGAATTGGTTCATAAAATAAACAGAATGTACCATCATTTCCTAGTATATTGAATATTACTAAAATATTAATTAATGGTTAATTTCATCGGGGTCATCAAGCACATCAATTTAAATATTTTACACACATTTTTGTGTGTTTTAGCCCAACATTCCGTACATTGTATGGTGGCGTATCTGCTATGGACGTAAAACATTTTTCAAAAGTTAACGGTTATTCCAACTCGTATTGGGGCTGGGGTGGAGAAGATGATGATATTTATAAAAGGTAACAAAGTTTTTAAATTGTTAGTTACTTTTGTTTTTTATGTTATCTTTGGCTGATTCCCCGACTATATTTTCGTCGGTGATGAGCTAGAGATGAGGCATTGTTGCTTCAACGTGCGCTTTCATTCCTGTTAGTAGGTTCGATCCCCAGCTGTGTTTCAATGGACTATCTTGGTATGTGCGCATTTAACATTAGTCCAAGCGATTAAGGAAAATATAGTGAGGAAATCGGCTTGTCTACCAAAAAGTCGACGGCGTGTGTCAGACACAGGAGGCTGAACACCTTGCCTACCTAAATGATGTATATCTTATAATTTGTTCAATTTTGTTTCTGTGGTAGCCATACATTGGACAGTCAGGACATGTCATACTATTGTTGCAAGGACAGCCAGCATTTTGATTATGAAAATACGACTCAAGTAAAAATGTAAACTAGGCGCATTAAAACCAGTGGCGCTCGGAGCGTTGATCTTTTTCTCTAACAGGCATCTGCTGATCGGCCTAAAATGTCTGACACATGCTGCCGCCAGCTGTAAATCATACTGGTTGGAACAATGTTTTCTTTCACTGTTCCAGCCAGTGTTAAAAGAAATAGAAAAGAGTAGAGAGACAATTATAATTTATCAATAATTATAGGCTGCATGAGGCTGGTATACCCGTAACGAAATACGATAAGCAAATCGCGCTTTATACATCGCTACGACATGTGAAGCAAGCGCCAAACAAAAACAGGTAAATACTTGAACGCTCCCTAAGTAATTGTACATATTATAGAGCCCCATAAGACATAAATTGTGAAATCAAAGGGGCAAACGGGCAGAAGGATAGATACCGCCCGCCGCCCATGAATACATATATTGCCAGATGGCTATTGCTAATTGGAAGTTCTGGGATCTGGGTTTAGTTATAAGAAATAATATTTTATTGCCATATTTATATTGGTATAATATAGCAATAAAAATATTGATAGTTTAAACATTTATTTTATTTCATTCTATTACAAGTATGTAAAATTATCAATAATACATAATATCTATGCCCCCTTGGTCACGCCTTCTATCGATATCTCTAAATAATTGTACTGGCTTATCTTCAATACCTACGATGCTCGTAGATAACTATTGGTAGATAACTTATAATACCTATAACTGTTATCTATATAGCATCTTAATAGAAAACGAATTTAATTTAATTTATGTCGTAATAAACAAAGTAAATCGTCCAATCGAAACCGCTCTATGTAATTAAAAAAAAAGAAGTATGTACATGAAGCATGAATATATACAAGAAGCATGAAAAGAGTGTATGTACTTATGTACACGCGTTAGAAGTTATACTTCTTTGGCGTATGGGAAAAAAATCATTAAAATGCAGTAGTGATCAACGGTAAATATTAAAATTGATCAAAAAGATTTTATTTAAATAAATAAATTATTAGTAAATACTATCACCGTCGTATATGAAGTTAATTTAAAAACACCAAAACAAATTTATTTATTCACACTGTTTTTACGAAACACGTGTTCTCAATATAAAAATACTAGAATATAAATAACTTAACGTATCTGGCGGTTGCTAGGGCGCTATAAAATTAATGCATACTTTTACTTTTACAGATACAAACTTTTGAGAACAGCTCTAAAAAGATCTAAAAGGGACGGAATATCTTCGTTGAAATTCAAAGTCATTTCAGTCACCCTTTTACATCTGTATACACATTTAGTTATCGATATAAATCCAAACAAAGAAATTGTACAGGAAATATATTTTAAATGAAAAAGTGATAACTTAACCTATTGTTTAGTATAATTTTATATACACCGAAAGTGTTAATATAACTATCAAGATTTTTATTTAACGCATAAAAAATTATAGAGTATTAAACAAATATAATGTGTTTTTTCCAACGTCGGGTAAATTTTGTAAACTACACCCGAATGGAACGTACAGACGCAGTAATTTATCAATGCGCCGATGTGTTGCCCATTTATTGAAGAAGTCTCAGGAACTAAAGAACAATATTGTACGAATATTAATGTTAGTATAAATATTTCATATTATTCAATACTTATAAGTCATATAGCGTGATAAATAGATACACGCATACAAAGTCAGTAAATATTGATCCAACAGTGTAAGTGTAACTGATGTCTGCTCTACATTACTCAAAACATTCACGTATTTTTCTCGTGTTTGCTTCTAATGAATATTTTAGTTTGTAAAATCGGTGCCTATAATTATTTTAAAATTGAAAATCAACTGTAGCAACATTTATATCTGCAGTGGTGCATGACAGTTTGAACTTTGACAGATTGACAAAGCCAAGAAACGTAAAACGTCAGTTTAGTACTGCAGCTTGAGCTGGGTGACCGACGAGTGCGTTTCCGTTATCATTTATAATTCCGCACTTTCACCGTATTTCCATTATTTATTAATTTTATGAATATTCGGGTCGTGTTAAGTTCAGTGTAAATTACAATAATTAATACCCAAACTGTGTGTTTATAAAGTGGGCACAACATTTTTTTTTTGCTGAACTGTCTGGTTTTTATGTGCAAATTTTCACCCTTTTTTGGCACAAGATATTTGAAAGCCAATATCGAAGAATTATAAAGGTCAGTACGAAAGATATATACCTTATGACTAATGTAAACATCGAATATATCGCCGCTCAGGGTATAATCTAATTTTAGATTGTTTCCAGTGAGGGATAAGTATGTAAATAAATTATTTTCAATGTCATTTTAGAACATATTATGTTCGGCAAAGAGATATTTTATAAGAAATTTAATACGAATCTTATTAAAGCCTAGTCAATGTAAATTTTAGAAGAATTATAAAAATAAATATTAGTTACTATTATAATTAATTTCACTAAAACTATATGAATTTCAGTGCAAATATAACTTTTTAATATTTAGAATTTCTACTTTTACTTTTTAAACACTGAAATGGATGTTCTTCAATTCCATACTTATTCTTAATGTAAGAAAAGAAAAGTAATAAAATTTATTTTAATAATTATTAACTTCACTGTTATATATTAAAAGATTAGGTGCATAGTGCACCCGCTTAGTGCACCTAAGTTACCCAACAGGCTAGTGTCAATAGTCCTAAGACTAGGTTAACTAACTTTTAACTTCCTGATACAGGTAAAACTCATGTTTTTACTGGTTATTTTTAAATAGATCACACCCAATTCCTTTTAGGAAATAATATGTATTATCAATGACAACCTGATGCCACTGACCTATGTTAATGATTTTGATTTGATAGATAAAAAGTCCTAGGTATTAATGGAAAGCTAGTGATAGGCTATTTATAAATATTCTGGCGACACAAAGAGATATTTATAGTTAGCGATACAACATATTGAAATGACCTTAACTGTATGTCTTGATTTGTATCTGGTACCTCTGAGGAAGTGACCTATTGAGTTAAGAGTTGTTACCTAGTGCATTTATATATGATACTTTAAGCGTACCAAGACTTGGTTAAATTTTGTTCTCCAAACTAACCACATCCTTTATTAAAAATTAACCGATAAATAAAATTTAAAATTAAATAAATATAAATTTTTATGCTTGCAAGAACGCCCATCTCATTGTTTTAAAGTTTAACCCCGATTGGATGGTGGACACATTTTGTATTTAATTATACAACTCTCAACCGTCATGATTTTGAGAATCACTTAAAACAGCTTGATAAAGCTGTCTTTTTACTAAACTAAATATTTGTTTACTATTCATTAAGAATTTGTCCTATCTATTATTTTTATCATTAATTGCTATCTAATCTTCCTTATACCTTAATTATTAAATCATATTTATTTAACTCATTTTACAAATTATTTTTTTATTTATGTTTCAGAGATCCCTTCCTAGAAGATCCTATCCTATTCCCCAATGCTTGGATAATGGCCGGCTTTAAACAAAAAATATGAGTAATAATATCATTCATATTTGCTTGTATCATTACGTACAGTTTATACTTAAACATTTTCGAGAAATATACAATAAAAAATTTAAATTTACCAGGTTATATTTTGATCATCTGAAACGCGTTTTGTTGTTTGAACTTTTTCTACTTGATTTTCGCTTTTCGACGCACTTCAAAGAATGAGGCAGGCAGTCGTCCGGAAAATTAGGCGCCGATTTTTTACCGAGTTGTGTATTTCCAAGATATTCTATACTGCAGAGTTTTATTTAATATATTTTAAATTTTGGTAAATATATTATAAAACTTATAATTGAATATAAATATAATTGTTAATGGTGCTTTGTGTTGTCAATTATATGCTTTATTTGTAAGGATTTAAAAAAATATCTATTGTAAACTGACCTTTTTACCTGATTGCGTCGTCAAGCACGTCTCACGCTAAGTCGTTATAAGACAATTGAAATTTGTTTACGTATTTAAATGATATTAAAGCAAATATAAATACAAATATGTTGATTGAGTCCTTTACTTTACGTTAACATATTAAAAAGTTTTGAATTAAAAAATAAGTACTTAAGTAAGTAATTTTAGCTGTTTCATGAATGATAGTGTTCAAGAAATTATCTAATTTATTTGCAACTATAGTTATCTATAACTATATTTATCGAACCTAGGTCTAGTTCTAGTCTAGAGTTAAGATAGTTGATCGCCTTGTCCCGTTCAGCAACGATTAATGTATATGAATGTACATATGTGGGCTAAATATATACTTTAAATTAGTTCGACACGAACGCGATGTGAAAATTATTTAAGTTCATATATTGTTAACCTTGGTTATACAGTTGAAAAATGTCGCTTATGTAATAAACTTGTGTTATCTAATGCTGCTATTCGAAGTATGAATTAGATAAGATTACTATTATAAATATTTTGAATGGGTCCTAAAACAATTGACTTTTATTATTGTGACTATCTTCGGTCATCACTACATAGTATAAAACAAAGTCGCTTTCTCTGTCCCTTTGTATGCTTAATTCTTTGAAACTACGCAACGGATTTTGATGCGGTTTTTTTATTAGATAGAGTGATTCAAGAGAAAGGTTTATATATATAATAATATCCATTAAATAGTGGAGAAGTACTGTTATTTTTGAGGTTTCTTATGTGATATGTTATGTAATGTTAATGTAATAATGTAAATAATTACATTTTTTCCGCTTACATTGCAAACGCAGGCTGAACCCTACGAGTTTTATCAAAATAATGTACTAAGTATTGTACACATTGAAAAGGTCTACAGAAAAGTGGTGGTATATGTCTATCTCTTATGGATAACCCACAATAACTTCTTTTTGTCATTTACTTTTTACGACAAATAATGGCTAATTTTCGAAGCGATTTTGACCAATACAGTATTAATCCTTAACCAATTAAATACATTGTTCATTTAATATCGTTATTGATATTAGATAGTAGAATCAACCCAGTCGTTTAAATTTTTAAATACCCAATAATAGGAAATTGCCAATTCCTCGAAAACTTCAAAAATTAGTGAGCAAAATGTCTGCCAAATGTTTTTTCGTATCCACGGATTGATAATGAATCGAATAGGTGCAAATTACTTAGTAGAGCTCTTTTTTAAACATTTATATTACTCCGCCCCATAATAATGCAGAGCCCTGCATGTCTGCCTCTTCGATTTTCTTCGTTTCCATGATGTTTGTAACAATAAACCCCAGAGGTATGTGCAAATGATTTAATATCCCCCCTTTTTTAGCATCTTCAATCGGCTGTAACGCGGAAACGCAGCGACGTAGGACCTTAATTGACTGGATCAAATCATTTCGTACTGATCTAAACTGCAATCTAACTCGATGTGAAACTTGTGCAAATCATATACATACCTCAATGCACAACTATATGTGATTTTGTATTCCTGTGATTTTTTCATGTATCTGTGTTGTATGTATGTCTTTGAATCGCAGATTCAACCTGACCTGATTTATACGGTCATCCTTTGTTTTTTAAATGGTAATAACTGAACAATTCTTATTTTCTTCTACCAAACAGAACAAAAATTATTTAAAAAACTATACCAAGTATTGGTATATCGTTATTGAATGACGTTATTGCCTATAACGTCATTGTCTATTTTTCTTATTCGTAAATGAATTAAGCAATTATGCAAAAATACTAACGATGTGGAAAATACTACTTTTATGCAACTCTAAATACAATGAAAGTGTAACGAGGTTAAAAAATTCCACTCGGCTCGCCGTTAAATTGTAGGCTTTCATGCAATAAGAAAATTTTCTCGATTCCCTTTTTCAGTATAACCTAAAAACCTATATATGAGACTTGTATAGGAAGCCGTGTTAAGTTAAAAATGTTAGCCGTTTCTTAGATCAAAGGCTTAGAAAGTACTTCAAACGGGAAAGCTACGAAAAGGTTTTAAGAAACAATAAAGTTTGGAAATAATTTTTGCGTTTGCAAGGCTTCCGTAAGGCTTTCATAATCCGAATTGAATGTATTCAATCTATACTTTTTGGTGAAGGATTATTAAAAAACTTTTTATTTGGTTGTCTATCAAATACTAGAAGCGAGGGTTTTGATTTAATGATGAGAGGGAGGTGAAATGTACGGCATATTTGTATATTATCAATAACACAAAAAACTAGCTATTCATTGCGGTTTATTTAGTGGTTTGAATCTCAAATCTCGGCGAAATAATAATTATTTCGTGTAAACTCAAACTCAAAATATCTTTATTCATATAGGTAAACAAGAACACTTATGAACGTCAAAAAAAAATGAAGCAATTGTAAATTTACATTTACTACCAGTTTGCAAGTCAAGGGCGTAGAGTGGGGAAGAAGAACTGTCAAGAAACTTTCCGCCACTCTTTAATCGCGGCACACGACTCAAGTCTATATGGAGTAAACCTGTGTGAAGCAGACGGGTGTGGCACATCTATTATTGGGATTATAGCATGCATATATAAGTAAAACGATATATACCAATAAACTCAAGCGGGAAATAGAGTACATATGCCATATGGAAACCGAGAAGTGTGTCGTAATCGTTATGTAAAAATGAAAGTATTGAAACAATTTGTTGCGGCTTCGTTCCTCGCACATATCACACTATTTAAAGCAAACAGAGCGGCCAATATTACCTGACTGTTTTAGACTTGCACTATTAACAATACACAATTTAGCAATCTTTTGTTTGTTAAATTATGTATAGTCCGTTTACTATTATTTGAAAAATACATTATCATATGTACAAAATTAATTTAGAAAAAGTTCAAATCATTTTGTTTTGCCCATTCACTGATCACAAATCATTCTCTATATCATCTTTATAGCTCATTGATTAAATCCTTATAATATTTCAACGGTAATAGAATCTTTATTTATGCATGGACGTTTTATGACGATATTATGAACTTTAATTTAAAAAGTTTAGTATTATGTTACTTTTTAATTAATAGTACCCATGTTTTTGTATGATACATACACTTTTAGGTTTATACTATCTATTTAAATTAAATGGACGGTAAAATAGAATTACAACTTACCCGAAATTGATCTTAGGATAGTAAAAAATGAGAAAATTAGTACTTAACGTACGACGTATAGTGTGCATAGGCGGTCCAAGGTTAGATTCCAGGCTACACAAGGTTGCGGTTGGTAGTAATCTGCTTCTGAATTAAATGGTATCGACAAAAAAGTAAATCGTACAAATATAAAAACAGCGTATAAGTATCATCAAACGTTATAGTTTTTTAAAAAATATAAGAATTTAATTCTTAAGTATACTACATGTAGTAAGCATATAACAATGGCGCGAAAACGATAAATAATAATGCAAACCATGCCACAAACAAAGCCAAATAACTTTTTTTTGTTGTGTGGCAAATATATGTGGTTACGTATAACATTTTTTTTATTAAAACTATTTTTTGTTTTTATATTCACAATGTATCTACTGGGTGTGTAGTACTACAATGTGGGATAGTTCGAATAAAATTATCTATGGATAAATGAATCGCTCGCGTGCTGTTAATTATCGTATTTGATGTTTTCTTTGGCGCGTAATATGTTGTCAATGAAAATAGAAGGAACTGTTTACATTTCATTGGTATGTAAACCAAACAAATTTTAACGTCATGAAAGTAATAAAGTCAGATATAGGTTATCTTCATTATACAGACAATAAACGTCGTCGAGTCAATATAATCGTGCTTCAAGGGTATATTTTTTTAATATTTACCTCCTAATCTTGGCACTTACTTATCTTGCAATCTTTTAAAAAGTGTAAATTTGAATGTTGCATACATTAATAAATAACGTTACAATGATTTTTCTTTATGAAGACTTAAAGAAATTCTAGTGGAAATTCTGGAAAGGTCCAGCTCTATGTTTATAAGTGATCATTTTGTGCACGACGCTAATGCTATATTTTTTAAGAAATGAAGAAAATCTTATGTTTTTCCTTTAACGCCCGAACCCAATAATTAATCCACAATCTCAGATTGTTTTCAATCTGATCGTGACAGTCGATCGATCTTCTATCTGTATCCCAATAACCAAACACTACAAAGATACTCCATTTTTGGCGACGGATAAATGCAATCTCTTTGCTCTTTCCACTCTTATATAAACCAAATAAAGTAAATAAAACCTTTCAAATAATATTGAAATAAAGGTACATATCTATGTTTAAAACATATCAAATAACTTTTTAATTATTTTAAAAACTGGTGTAAGTTATATTGGCACAGTTGAACTGCCATTTTCATACAAAGGTCTATCCACATACACCGATCCGACCTTCCATGGATAGGCTATTACAATCCATCTGTTGCTTATTAGCACACTTTTATAAATCTTTGGATTAAGTTGTCTATCTCAGATGGTCAAAATGTATTGAGATGGGTTATTGGGTTTGGGCGTAAGTCTAGCTTTTACTCGTAAATACATAACAATAACTAACAGTGTTGTAAGTCACACAGCTATAAAATCACTTCAGAATTTTTATAAATACCGTCTGTCAAACTCAAAATAAATATAACTATTCCCCTCACCCCATTTATGAAAATATTATGTCACATGTAGAAATAGTGATAAGTTAACTGGAAAAGAACATAATGTTAATACTCCAAACAAACGCAGGCTGCAATTTCCGCGTACTAGACTATTAAAGTTAGTAATTATTTTGTGGGATAAGGAATACTTACTAAGATTAATGGTCGACTATTTTACTGCGCAATTTCCTATATGTATCTGATACGCGAACAATAAGGTTTTGTAGTAATTGTCTGAATCTCTGCATGTGACACTTTGTGCAAATGCAAGTAAGTTGCTTAGAATAAAACTATGACATATTCTTAAACTAAAACAATAACCTATTCATAATCATTACTATGAAATGGCTATTTAATCCGTATCACTCTCGTGACATTGCATACATAAATGAACGTTACAAAACATTTCTTAACTAATTAGTATAATAATAAGAACGAATCAATAAAGACCTCAACATAAGAAAATACGTCAAAGTCGCCAACAATGGCGGCAGAAGCATATTAGAATAATAAACAATAGTCATAATACTCTATGGTCAGCACAGAACATTATTAGAATACATCACTCTATGGTAATAATTTATTCAATAAATTGCAGAATGATAAATATTTGGGGGAAACCATTATTAGTGCCGACGATTACATAACGGGTAACAAACTCTATCGCTACTATAGTGAAGTTTAATACATCAAATTTTACTGATGGCTTCATTTACAGTAGACGGCCGATAGCACTTTCAATTTACCAACCATTGTTCAAGCTACATGTCAACATAGCGTTTCAATTCCATTATACGGTGTTGCAAGTGATTAAATCGTAGGTTTTAAAACTTTTTATATGTAAACCATGGTGTTGTAATAGTAAAAAAATTATTTAGGTTAAGTATTTATTTTGAATAAAAGCAACTCTAACATTAACCGAGTATTTGCTTATATTATGGTAAGTAAAAGGCTTGAGTTTAGGTATGTGAAGATTATTCTTCTGTTATACGAAGTATGTAAGCATTAATTTTTATTTTTAAATTGACTAATGTCGGATATTCTACGTAACGTACGTACGTACGTCAATAAACTTACGGTTTTAATAATGTATTTGATATACAAATTCATTGTAAAGTAGTCTGTATATTGATTCGATTATGAATGTAAATGTGTATCTAATATTCTGAATGGAAGTAATTAAAATTTAAATAAAATTACACTTTTATTATAATAAAAATATATCTATAGTCCGACTTAGTAGACTTACCGCTACCACTGAAGACTGAAACTGCAGGGCTAGCTAGCTTGCTAGTATTGTTGTAATTGCGTAATAACAACTGTCAATCTACATATTTGACATTTTTTTATACAAATGGTCGGATATGTTAAAAACTAATTCTCACAACTAGTTCTATATGTGAGTTAAATCTACTTAAAATATTATTTACTATAATTTACACTAGCGGAGTTAAATATAAAGATTAAAAACTATTGCCCTTTGCTATTATGGAAATACAGTTTATTATAGCGATATAATTAGCCACGCAGAGGTTAGAATTAATGATGCAAATTAATTGCACTTTAACGTTGGTGTACGAAGTTTCTAGATTTAATTCAATAAGAACTGTTACAAGGAAAACATTCACAAGGATAATATTATTAGTAAGATATGTTTAGAACTATATTACATCATTTTAAGTAATACCCACAACACACGGTTTGATTATATAATCAAAAAATTTTTTTTCACGTCGACATTCTAAACATCACTTTAATCATCAAATTACTCTCATATACATTAATATACGTACAATGTGTTTTGAATTACGTTAGACTATTTTATAAAAAACTTTTGAACAGGAAACAAAACACGACGCTCAAGAGATTTTATAGGTTAGGCTTAGTAACAGCGTATTTTACGTCAAGACAGAATTATCTTTATGATGAGTATTTGCAAACGAGATACTATTTTGTTTGGCAAACCATTAAATTATATATTCTATCCTTATTTTTTTTTAATCTGTGTCATCATTTTTTTTTCTTTATTAAAAGGTTGATCGCCTGCGCTTGACACACTTTGGGTCTATGACATCGGCATTAACACGACTTGAGAGTTGAGCAACGTATATCTGTGGCGATTAAGGATTTACTACTTTTACGATGACTTAAAGGTCTATGTTACCAGGTTATAAAATAAAATAAAAATTACTTTTACGTAGACACTACGTTTAATGTTTAATTGCAAAGCTATAGATAAAACTCATGCTGAGTACAGCTGTAAAATATTGCGCTGTAACTTTCCACAGTGCTATGAGCTAATTTCAATAAACTTGGGTTCTCCTGTTCGACCTTCAAATGATTAATAACTAAACTACTATTGAATTGACGCTGTCGATCGGCAAGAATCGATTTTGATATATTCTGATTGTTGTAAAATATACAATGAAGACGGTAAGAACTTAATTACACAATGTTTTGCGACAAACACTAGAAAAAAATGATTATTCAATTGACAAATGACACTACCCGCGATTTTTGGAAAGCACTCTATCTGCGACCACAGAGTAGCGTTCTCATTTTCCTAAATGATGAAGTTTATTATAAATATGGGTGTAACCTGGAAATTGTAAACGAGTTGTATAATATAAATAACTCATTCGTCTTATTGGCGTGAAATGTAATTCAATTATTTAAGTAATTATTTCTTATAAAAATACATACATTATCCCAAATTGTATATTTATAGATTGTCTTGAGTACTTATTAATTTCCGTTATGAGATCACCATAGCTTTATGATTACTATGCAATGGGCGTTGACAGCCGTCTGATTCCGTTTTCGTTCGGAATTATTAAAATTGGACCTGTCAAATGGAATGATAGAATGATATATTTTAAACGACTTATAGACAATTGTCATTGGGACTTAGATCTTAGTAATTTTATCCTTAAATTTATTATTCTTTGAGTTGAGATTATTGTTGAGGGAGGCACTGGACCTACTCTCGTAACAGTTTTATTTCCTCCGGAATCTTTACACAGCTATACAGAGGCTATCTGCATGAACCACTAAGCCACAAGCAATACATTATGTGGTGCTTTTTATATTGTTATAAAACCGTTATAAGACTAAAGTAGATTATCGCAAGTCTCAAATATTTACAATCTCGTTTATCATAAAAGAGTACAATATGTGAAGAATCGTAAAAAAGATTTAAAAAAAGTATAGAATTCTAAAACGTTTTCAAAATACCTGAAATATAAAGATTAAAGAAGAATTAAACCAGTTTTAAATACACATATATTTACAAAAAGGAACGCCCGGATTCACATAATATAAATATAATTACCCGTTTATACAGTATTAGTCTGTCTCTTTTATAGCAACGTTATCACTGTATGACAGAAAGAGAAAGATAATACAATAGTGTAATGATATATCAATCACTATCATTGGTCACGTATCGTAAGTGATACCTAGAAGATCTTATGTTCCAAAATAAACGTATCAATATTTTATCACGAAAGATATCACTATGTAACAATATTTATCTTAAATATAAAGTTTTTATCTGTATTTATAATCTACAATACTGTCGATTTCTGATTGATATTGATCGACTTTTCTTTGATAAACTTCATGATGAATAATGATTTTTAAGTAGGTCAACGGTACACATCTCTTTGAAGAGTTAAAATGTTTTTTAAAATAATATCTACGGAGTTTAAGGTGCCAACTTAATATTGGGGGAGGAGACTATGTAATCCTTATTTACCTACACTTATTTATTCAGAAAAACTAATTTAAATTTCATGTTATATAACTAACCTTCCATAGTCGTCTCGTAACAGTATTGTCATAACCAAAAAAAAAAAAAATTTTTGCGCTAGAAGAAAATGTGTGTAAAGATTTTTGTGAAATTAAACATTATTTTATAAAATATCTATTACGCATGCGAGCGTAGTGCGAACACTTTTGTAAGATATTTGACGTGAAAAACCTTATTTCCTTCATTCACACAACTACCCACAAATAATGCACCTGTGCATTTCCCAAATCTAAAGGTAATTTTTGGTAAATCCTTTGATGAAAGGAATTAAATTTCCCAGAGACAAATCGCATTACAGTTGACTGTCGAATGTCGGAGCCCGAAAGTAGATTTAAGTTTCAAAGGAATGAGTTTTGGGTGTAATGTCGGTAAGATACGCGGTAGCGATTTATCGTAATATTTTTCGTGCGATTTTTTTCTGTCAAACATCGACATGGGAGCTACGGTACATTCAAACACAATTTAAAAGTAATTAATTAATTTCTGTTTGTTTAATACACAATCAGGACAAACTACGCTATTAACTACGCTTCTGTATTTATATATTTCAGAGGAATGATGCTGGTATCAGCTGACAATGTCATACGTCACAGAGCGAGTTAATTAACGTTGCTAGATCTATAAATTACCGGCTATTTGATAATCTGTAGTAATAGTAGTTTTAGAGTCATTATTTATATACATTTAATTCTACTAATATATATTTTTTATTTTTTTCTAACTAGAGCTGTCAGTTCCTATGTTCCTCAATTGAATAAATTTTTTGTATAGGTACCTTCTGTGCGTTCTAGTAATAATTATTTAGTCTTGTAATGTTTTTTTCTCAGTAAGCGAATTTTTTTAATTCATATGAGAAATAAAGTTATTCTAACCGTAATAAAACTTTAAATTTCTCTTGAAATATTCCATTAAGTGTTACCCTGTAAGAAACAACGCTTACCTATACTGTAATAAGTAATCCAAAAGTATCAGACATAAATTTAGAGCTTTTTTTTGTGGAATGACCAATGACAACAAACAGAAGGTAAACGTCAATTTTCTATGGAGATATAAAGTTTTTGAATTGACAATCGCTTATCGCTATCAACGTATACATAAGCTTTCAGCTATAAATTCTATGGGTCAATAGAAATATATATTACTTATTTATTTCTATCCAGGTCGATATATTAAAAACATAAGGTATTATGTGTTATGGACCTATCCTGGCTTTTTGACAAAGTGTTTGGTCTACACATACCAGGATTAAATCGCAGTTCATTGGCATTTATTTAGGACCTGGTTTCATATCGGATGTTGAGGCAGAATACGACGTACGTCGTTCCACAACTAAACGTTTTTAATACATTTTTAATCGTGCACGATGACTATATGGAACCGGCTGCCCAGCGATGTATTTTCGAACCAATTCGATATAGGGACCTTCTAGAAAAATCTTACCAATTCTTCGAGTCCGCTGGCGACGGGAGTGTCTATGGGCGACGGTATAACTTAACAATAGATGACTCCTGCCCGTATGCAGTTAAAACAATTTTGGAAACATCCGTTTCTAAGAGATAAAAGTACTTCTAGAAAATGTTAAAACATGATGGGTGGTTTTAGAATATATAATATCTTTGAAGGCTAGTAAAATGAAAACAATAGCTGACGAAGCGTTCAATGACAGCTGGGTGCTTTTATGTATCGTATATTTAATACTCTGTTCATTATGTATGTTATGATGTTATGTCCTAGATTTGATTTCCATAAATTATTTGAAAATCATATTTGATCTAGATTTTTATGATGTAGGCATTTATTAAGGTAAAAAATAATATTGAAACAATAAAATATAAATATCTTATATTTGAGTATTCGTATTGTATTTAATACTAGCGGTCTCGACAGATGTTGTCCTGCATTATATTAAAGGCCAGTAGGATTTAAACAAAGTTTGAAAGTACCGATTGCATCGCCATCTGTCGGGCTAATTTGTAAACTAAACCATCCAGGACGCCACCCCAACAATATGCAAGTATATATATTACACCACCTCCCACAGAGTGAAAGGCTCCTCCAGATTCTTCGAGTTGCCTATCTTAGCTATTATTTTTCAATCTTTCCCCGCTCATTATTTCATCATTCCAGTGAGCGTCCTATCTTTTTTCTTCCAACTGGGCCATTCTAAAGACCTGGCATTGCATGGTAAGTCCATGCAAGCCTTACTTTTACTTATATACTACTTTTATTTTCATATGAAAATCAAACTCTTTCTCGAAACGTGAAAAAAAACAACATTTTAATTTGGCACCAGTACTTTTTTGGCCTAACAAATTCAAATTAAGAATATTTTTATAAATTCAAATAAGGAATATTTTTATAAAAATATATTTTAAAAAATCTTGCACGAAATGCTGATCAACTACTGCAACTAGTAATCTGATCATTTATTCCTTAAATTTTTTGTCATTTGTTTCTTTTATATGTTTTGAGGCTTAAATAGTCAGAAATATTACTTTATTATATAAGGCCTTAAGGTCCGAACACTCTTTTCTCCATTTCAGTGTTAAATGAGTAATTCCAACTTCAGTCGCAGTTAGTGTTCTCGTTAATAATTTAAGCCAGCTTTCAGTTCACAAGGGTGGAAAGCCTTCCATTACCTGTGAATTTATTATTTCAGCCGTGACTTGATAACCTTTAGATGACCGTCAACTCGATATACTTCACTCAAGATGTCATATGGAACATGGTGTAATGGTTGCAGCTCCTTACAAACTTGGCGATTAAAAAGACTGGCGGAGAGTTTATTGCCAGTTCTTCTTTTCCGTTCTACGCCCTTGATATGAGAACTGGCAGTTAATGTAAAATTAGAATCATTTAATGTATATTTAATTTTTTTGACGTTCATAAGTGTACATTATGTTACCTATATGAATAAATGATTTTTGATTGATTGATTGATATAGAAAATAATTCTCCCTTATATTTCCCGTTCCAGTTATTGTTTAAATTCGTTCAGATCTCATACTGGAAAGTACAGCGCATGGATTATGACAGGCGTAATTTAGACGAAATTAGCGCCAATTTTCTATATTTATTCATCTTTATTTTTGCGTAGCAAGTAACCATTTGAAATTACGTATATTTTATTAAATAATTATTTAAAAAAATATGTTTAATTCAAATTGTTTGTGGATAAGTAATTCTACAAAAGCTATGTCTGGAATTTTGAACCACAGAACATGGTACAGGTATGCGTAATTAATTGAACACAGATATGCGAGGGTTGCACAGATTACATTATTATAATCTTCTTTTTGTGTTTTTTATTAAGAGTTTTGTAACTAGATTAAAAATACTTGCATGTACTATATTTAAATTTTTGTTTTTAAATGTGCCAAAACTAATGCTTTAATGACGCCATTTTCTTTTAATCTCGAAGTGACCATAATCGTAAAAACTTATTAGCTCGTTGCCTTGAAACATGACGGCATGGCTTTTCATAGATTATCGTTGAGCAAATTTAGATTTATACTGTAGTCAATGAATACCTTTTAGGAAAAATTATTTTAAGATCTGTGTTGATTGTTAAATTGTTCTCGATAGTTAAAAATTTCTCGTTTTCAATTACTTATAATAATGATTATGCTTTTAATAACGAATACAATAATATATACGTATAATATTTGATGATATAAGCGCAAGCAGCTTTCAGTGAGAAATTAGTTTAAATTATTAAATAATAATATTATTAACTGAAGTTTAAGGTATTTATTGTATGAGGATGTTGATTATGTTATTTTTAATTATACTGTATCGTATAATTTATGGTAAGCTTGAATTCAAAATGGCTGACTAAACGCATTGCGGCTCTATAGATAACGGTGGCTGTGGCGCCCCTAGAATTGCACATTATTCGAAATCAATAACAAGTGAAACCTGCTTTTTGTAGCGATACCGTCAAAAAAGTTTTTTTTTTCATTAAGCGTCTAGTAGTCTAGTCTGTTTAATATCTAAGCTGTCTAAACTTTTTTATCATGATAATGGCAGATATAAGAGTAATTTTTATGTATGTATGTAGTGTGGGCATAGGTTCCGCCCATTAGGAACGTTGTGCGTTAAGTTCTGGCTAGTTCTGGAAGTCACAGCCACGCATTCCAGGACCTCGCGGATGACTGATTCCTCTGCGCTGAAACATCCTCTGCACTGATGTCTCCAGAGACTGTTAGATAGTGGCCATTTGACTCCTAGAATAATTTTTATCATAAAGCGATCGTTGCTATATTTATTTCGAAGGTGTTCCAGAAAACTTTCTAGAATCACACCTAAGTATTTGATATGACTATTAAGTCATTGTATCCTGTCCAGACGATCACGAAATGTCAGTCTATTGAAATGAATGATCGGTTAATTAAACATGCATTAATTATCAGTCAAAAGCTGAATACAAAATGGAGGCAAATATTTGTATACACGACGAACTAATTGACAAATTATACGCACTGCAGTATGGATTACTGATCTATTTCTCTATTAGTTAACTAATATTGCTAAAATACTTGAATTAACAAAAGAGATGGAGATTTCCTTAGCTGATAGAATGCTTCGTGGTCAAGCGGCTTTGTAATGGAACCGTGACGCATGGGGTATCGGGTTCGATCCCGCTCGTCGATCGATCTTTTTTTCAGAAATCTTAACTGGAAAATGTCTCAACCTATATTTTATATTTAGCTCATATTCTACATCGCTCGAACACACGCTCAAAGTATAGCTATTTATTAACTGGATTTTCTTTCAAAGGAAACTTCGGAGATCTAATTTTCCGATACAGCGAGTTCTATCAAAATTGTACATATTCGCTATCTGTAATATCGTTCCAACAATATCGCTTGACTAATTGCTACGCTAGCAATTAAATTACTCATAGTAAGATGCTGCTTTGTTTGCTTTTCCTTATGGAATTGCTGTCTTTTGTATACATTGGTGTTAGTTAGTTAGGTATGTTAACTGTGCGTGTCACGTATTTAACTATTATTAAAACAAACTAAATTGTTTTATCTTGTTTTCTTTTTTGTGTTGTGTAACCGTTTAAACAAATGTTTAACAGTCTTTTTGTTTCTTATCTAATGAGTCTTCAGTTTCTTACTTGCTAATAATAATATTGCCTTCATATACCGAAACTCTGTGATCTTCACTGAAGTATATCTCTGCGTTCCGTTTGCCTAGCAAATATTTCCTCTAAAAAATTCCACTCTTCTCTATCCATTCTCCAGTTGTAGCCTAGGTAGCGATTTAGGAGTCCTTAAAGACTTAGTATTGAGTGATGCTAGATATACATGATGTTTTTTTGTTAGTGGGCGTTGGTTTGATCCCGTGGTGACGATCTGAGGTGTGACTTCTTGATTAGGTGATTTTGTGCTTTTCCATATTTGCTTTGTTGTCCCGATTTTTGTTATTGTTGTTTTAATAGACAAAAGACGAGCGCGGATCACATGATTGTAATAGGTCATCGCTATCCCTAGTCCAATCAGAGATAAGCACCACTACATGTCGTTCCGTCAAAGTACACGTCCCTTTATCAAGTTCCTCAGAGTAGTGAATTTTTAATAAGATTATCATAGAAATAGTGCATCGCTTCCGATTAATCTTTGAATAAGCCGGCTTAGCTTATCGTGTTAAAGTTGTTTCTGCAGGGCCGTAACTTAAGTAGATTACCACGTTCATGTAACTACACATATGTAAAATACCTAACGTAACATATTTATCGTAGCTTAACCGTATCTCTGTGCAATACAGTGTGGCACATGCATGAAAATCTATGGCGGCAAAACAAAAGACAAGCGCGTATCATGTGATTGCAATGAGGCAACACTGTTAGTCTAAGTTATTCGGTTTTACTAATCAAGACTAGCCGTAATACACCATATTGGTCTTGTCATCAGATTAGCATCTGTTTCCTTGAAAAATGAGGTAAGTAGTTTAATTGTTAGCATAGAAATTAATCAGCTTGAAATGGTATTAAAACAAGCGGATAATCGAGCATACATATTTGACAGAACTTGACGTTCATCCATGTTATGTCAGTGTGTTGGCCTAGTGGCCTCAAACACTCATCCCTGAGATCTGAGGTTCGTTCCGCATTGGACTCTCGGTCTATGTGTACACATATTCAACACACGTTCATACGCAGAACGAAAACATCGCAAGGAAACCGGCTTTTCTTACACCCAAATAAGTCGGCGTGTTAGGTTTAGAAACAATCCTAAAAATGCAAAAAATGATCACGAAAAAAATTTGGAAATCTGGGGCCCAAATCTTGAAAGTTTTTTTATGTTGTATTAAGTACTTAATTATATTTATGCCCCAGATATTGTAACTCGACACAGATGTTTTAACTATTTTGTTATAATAAATGTTAGTTAATAATTATTTAGAGTATAATTGTGCAAGATTATTATGATTATCCCTCCAAAGAAGAATGACAATTATTTACATACATTAAAAAATAGTTGTAACTTATCATGTATGAAGTTTTGTAAAGTTTTTGTGAGAAAATAAATAAAGATTATTATTATTATTTTAAAAACAAAATCTGACCCAAAATCTCCAACAATTTAAACGTTTACCTTAATCACCGACCCCTAATTCCGTCCGGCCCTCATTTAAAAGTCCAAAAGTTAAGGCTCGTGAACTATTTCCTTTTATATGTTAAACAATTGAGTAAAACAGTCGTTTGTATTCCGCCGTTTTCCAAGTAAAATGTTTTACTGAAACCCTATTTATTTACATAAGATCATTTCTATTACGAAGTAGTTCTAAGTGGTTCGTTCTCTTTTGTTTTAAATCTAGTACATTTCAGACAGTTACACACACAACCAAAACGTTTTATTTTGTTTAGTACTTTAGTTTAGTCATATTTATAGTATGTAGTAATGTTTAGTATATTTCCTGTCCGCGCGGCTGGTGAATTGTTACAACAGTAAATTATTTAGTCCTATAAAGGCACCTGCATCTTACAAAGATGGATAATGTTTGCAGTATGTAAATCCGTAACATCTAAAATTGTAAAGTGGCAAATAAAATGTATTATTATTGTGACTAGTACGCAAGTGTTATGCTTTATAGGAAGTTGCAATATTGTACAGCCTATTAGACTCGAACGGAACGTTAAAATTTGCTCGTCGCTCTTAAGTAACTCAAGCTAAAATAATTATATAAGTTTAATTCTTATTAAATATGGTTGTGACAAAATTTATCTAATCCTAGTCCCCATTAACTAGAAGGCAAGTAACTAGTTACAATTATCCGCGGTAGTAATAGGAATGAAAGAATATTATTAATTTTGAATTTATATTTGTTTGCTTAGATCAGATAACTTACTTTTGTTTCATACATACAATATAAGGGTGTCAAGCCTTAAGTTTAAATAGGCGCTGAGAGATTTTCTCCGATTGAATCACGTTCCAATATAACAGATTTCATTACCAAGTATACGTGTTAGATAACCATGGGAATTCTGAAGGTTGTAGTTACGTTTAAGTATTCGTAGCACCTCGTAGCCGGCGTAGCAATTCGTAGTCATTGCTTGCTACGACATAATCATATTACTGAATATGAATGACTCTTGCAAGGTGTTTTCGTACTGTATTTTAAAATTATTTGTGTGTGTGTGTGTAATAAATACCAAGGTCTTTGTGTAATAATTCAACACTTGTGTGGGCTATTTAAAACTAACGAGGCTCGTTTGACCTTGATTATTTATATAGAGCATTTAACTTGATAAAACCTAACACAGAACTCCTATTTTCTTTCTGTGTAATCCTTTTAGAGTTAAATATCTACTATTTTAACGGCTTTGAATAGAATCTCGCTTATATAATTCAAGTATTTACATGATAATATTGATATCTTAGACAACAATATTCCTATGTATCGTTATATTGTCTATTATGTTTTAAGAAGGTTTATTTGTTTATTTATACATACACCATATGTGAATAATGTATCATGCATTTTCTACATTAAATGTTAAGCTATCTTTTTTAAAATATAACAATCAAATGTAGATTAATTACAATTTTCTAAACCTACATAGTAATAATAAAATTAATAAGATAATTAAAAAAACAATTTCGCACATGTGGTACCTTAGTGTACCTTTGACGCTGGCAGCAATTTCCCGCCTGTATATATTTACTGCGATATTTATTCCTTGAGCGAGGGTAGTACCAACTATTGTCCGCCAGGCGTCGACTTACATCTTTAAATAGCGCCTGTACACTCGAGCCCCACGGCCCAAGAGTATCTACACCAATATAATTAAATATATGATAACTAATTATGGTGAGCCTACATTTAACAAAAAAAAAAATACACTTTAAATTTTAGGTTGTACTATTTTTTTATTTGGCTTACCAATGCGGATTATGACGACACTATTTAAAGTATTTATTTAAGTTTAGTTTTAATATTGCCTTTATATATTTTTCATTTAGACATCTAAGTTTGTAATCTTCTATCGCGTGTATATAAGCGTATCAACTCATCTTCCATCACAACAGCATCTTCATTTCCTAATCGCTTAAATATGTCCTACTAATATAGATCCTTTTAGTTGAAATCGCGACTGATTTAGTTTATATGAAGAAGAATCTTCTAGAAATAGCTTGTTGCGAATACTATTCTTGTTTGAACCACTTAATTTAAAGCTGTCGGGTGTCTTAATTGTGTCAGACGGTTTATTAAATTGTATATACATAACCGTACCATGCTTTGCGGGTTTTCAATTAATGTTCACGAAATATATGTTTTGTATATGAGTTAATTCCTTTAAATTATGTTGAAATGAAATTTTGTGTTTGTAAACTACCCGATACACCATTGTGTCTATTTCATTTGTTTTAATAAATAAAAGAGTTTTTTCTTCACTAGGAATAGAACCTGTGAGCTTCACGCACGACGCGTAAAAAGCCGGGATACTATAAATATTTCTATATAGAACTGACGTTTGGCGACAATTCCACTTGTTAAGTGAGAAGCGGCCAGTCACGCCTGACCACGGGATGCCTATTTAGCCGCCGCTTGAATTAACCTATGTTATACTTTTAAGGAAAAATTGATGAGGGAAGGAGTTCCAATCCTTCGCTGTTTTTATAATAATAATAAAAATTTTTTCTCCCTTAAACATTAACAATAATAATTAATAATACAGTGACAGTATTGGGATACTGGTTTCCAAACTAGGTAAGAACCTGTGATATGGATAACCAGAAAGATAAGTCAGATAAGTAATGACTATCCAAATCGTGCAGTTCTGTACTTAGGTATGTCAACAACGAAGGAGTGCAAGTGTGAAGGGTCCAGTTCTAGACGAGCGTAGTTTGAAAGGGGATATCGGAATCAAGTTGTGAGTGCCAAGGAGATATTTAAAGAATTTTTTTTATAGAACAGGGGGCAAACGGGCAGGAGGCTCACTTGATGTTAAGTCATACCGCCGCCCAAGGACACTCGATGCTAGAGGGCTCGCGAGTACGTTCCCGGCCTTTTAAATTTTTTTAAACTGAATGGTAATGGTGATGATATTCCTTTACTTCTTAAAACTTCAACTGCAATTCATGTGAATTATATTTAAATGAAACGTCAATGGTCGTTTTTTAAATCGATAATATTTATTAAATTATACATAAATATTACCCTCATTAAGCACGCAAAGGCTCGAGCAACCGTGAATATTAGGCCTTTTTTTACTTTTATTTGAATCATCCCAAAAAGGCTTTCATACGCAAAAGCTTTCATATTTGCAAAATATGGTTGTCTATGGAAAAAAATATTTCAAACATAAACGTATTCATGTCTATATCTGGAAAAAGGCTCGCTTTTAGATTTTATGCAAGTCCTTTGGTTATGCGATAATAAAGGTTATTTGAATAAAAATCTCCAGAACTTAAAGTCATGTTATTCTCTATGGTTTGCTTCTCTGGTCTATGTAGCATTGAGCAGCTGTGTCTGCCTCTATGGTACTACTTAGAAATATGCCAGCCCTGTTCACAATTAGGAGATTATTAGATTAGATAGATTATGATTTAGGGGTCTTCATAATTTTTTTTAGAACACTGGGCGAACGGGATGCTCATTGATTTAAGTGATACCCATGGATGGTACAAGTCTCGCCAGTACGTTACTGGCCTTTCAAAATTGGTAGACTCCTATCTATCTAGAAGGACCCTTTATATAAATAATATAAATAGTAATACAGTAGAACTCCAATTATCCGAACTCCGACTATCCGAATCGCCGATTATTTATCAATCATCATCTCCAATGTTTAAAAAACAATGATTTTTATTTCTAAACTTGTACATAAGTACATTTTATTTATATTTAAAACATGTGAAAATTTCATGTTTCTTTCATTTAATTCAATAAAAAATAGGTAAATATCAAAACTTAGCTTTTATTCTCTCCAATGGCAATTTTTAAAAAAAATCCGATTATCCGAATATTTGATTATCCGAATGGGTCCCGGTCCACATTAATTCGGATAATTGGAGTTCTACTGTAGTTTGGAAAATACTTCAGTAGTGTGGTGCGCGGCAAATAGAGTCTTAATGAACGACGCACGTGTTGGTGATGGTTTCAAACATACAAACAAACAATAATCATTTATTCATAAAGGTAACAAAATATACACTTATGAACGTCTAAAAAAAGTAATATTATATCATTTGATATGATTCTAGTTTTACATTTACTGCCAGTTCTCAAATCAAGGGCGTAGAATGGAAGAGAAGAACTGGCAATATACTCTCCGTCACTCCTTTTAATGGCCAAGTTTTTTTTACATAATGTTTGTAAGGAGCTGCAACCATTACACCATGTTCGTATCTCAAAGTCCAATGGTGAAACTAAGCTGCAGGTAATCCAAACAACCTACCTAAATTGGGCATTGTCTTGCAGTGACTGTATCTGCAGTACGTAAATTACATAGATGTGACATTATATAATTTGTTCTACTTGGCACTGTTCGCCTCGTCTGGAGAATATGGCAAGAGGCCAGGTGAAAACGCCTCGGGATTCGTATATTGTAACTGGAATGGGGAGTTTATAGCGCCATTGTAAGATAGAATTCTACTTTGGATTTGATAAACAAAATAAGTTAAAGTTAATCTATGAATAATAGTTTTATTTATTTGTAAATTATATACACACATTCTTCCACTCTAAAAGTTGTTTACAGACAATTTCTTGATTTTCTCGGTCATTAGATGATATTAAGGTACCTTTTTTTCAAACTGGCTGTAGTCTGTTTTCTAATCTGTGTTTTATCTGTTACAGTATATGACACCATTTTCAGTCGTAGTATCCTTCTATTAAGAGAACGTTAACTTGTGTTTCTTACCTGCAATAAGCAACAATATTTCTTATATTAAATACGATACAAAAACAGTTGTTTAGGCTTACCAGATAAGTCAACGGAGCAATACTTTTTTAAATTATATTTTTCTCTATGTTGTCGTCGGAGGTATTTAACAACTTACTTTTATGCACAACTTAAGTATATCGTAACCCGGATCACTAAGCAATACATATTTTTTTAATAACATTTACAGAATATTTTGTACAACATATCATTAACCAAACAATACTGCAATATACTGTAATTAGTGAAGCATTTCGTGATGGCTGCCTTATCTATAATCTGTTTGTGAACTTATACACTTTCTGACATTCAGTCCTGTTTTAAAGTACTGATCCTATTATAAAGAAAATCCAATTTTACAAACTGAGAGTGATTAAGCTGTGTTATTATAACATTTAAGTTCTTAAAACTTTTGCATAGATTTCACTGCGGTCTTTGAGCGCGGTGATCGAATCAAGAAATTAAAAAGAAAGAAAGAAATTAGAACCTAACACAAGATAACGTAATATAGGTAAAGTATAGTGCCTAATAAAGTTTTTTCTTTCTTTATTTCTTTTAAGTTAATAAATGCCACTATGATATAAGTGGGACTTTGATTACGAAGAAACAAAACCTAATTTTGAAGTCAGTATCACTATTTTATATCACGGTAGTCTTGAGTTATTTAAGTGGCATCCTTTAAGTAAGTTTTGTGACAGATGAGGAAATAGCATTTCGCTCTGGATATAAAAAGGCCTCCAGAGTCCGTAAAAGGCTTTTTAAAACTTAATAAACGTACTTCGTACTTCCCATTGCATAATTAAATGTCTCTGGGGAGGCTTGCCGTATACATTTTTAATTATTATAGTCTGTAGTTAACGAAGTGAGAGGTCACAAGCGAAAAATAATTTTCATACTATTTTTTATTAAACAATACTTAATATTGTTACAAATTCTTTTCTTATTATTGTTTGGCTTACTTATATGTTATTTCCACGATCGTAGTTGAATTGATTTTGGCGAAAATATACATTAATCCGGGAAATATACTATACTTCCGGGAAAGCCAAAAATTGTTGCAAAGCTGGGGTTTGTCATTATAAATAAAGTTTAAAGAATTCGCATCGATCCAAATAGAAATGGTTACTCTTAGGAGTAAAATGTTACGATGCGGGACGGGGATTTAATTATGCGTTATTGTTAATATTATTTTCTACTTTCCTATACTATACATCACATAATTGGCAACTTTTAGGTATAATGAATCACTGGGTTGTAACGAAGCGTAGTATTGGGCACAGAAAAACGATACGGCGCGTTGCATGGGGAGGGGGGTCAAGAATCTCCAAAAAATGCGTGACGTAATACTTAATTCAGTTCTTAACCCGAGCTATATGTATATGCCCTACAAGTGAAGGAGGAATAACTACTATGTAAGACTATGACGTATAAAAATCGCTGAGCTGAAAAACAGAACGCCATATGTTAGTGCAAAAACAAAGTCATATTCTCGTTACACGGCAGCACGTGTTACCGCGAAAATATCGCCGTAAAGACGTATTTATTATCACTGGTAAATAATTTATAGTCTCCGTTTTTGCTTTGACATACACTTTAATTTAATGTAATTTATAGTGACTGCAATATTGTTTCATTTAGTTTATCAAAGGAAACTTTATGAATTATAATAAACGAAGGAAGCTTTGTTCAGGGCACTTCAAGGGTGCACCAATTCTTAAAATTCCTGACTTTCGAAACTTTTGTCAATGTGATTGTCATGGAGAGGTAAACCTGACATACGGAACTCCTGCCCAGTTGCCCCCTGTTAAAAAAAGTATTATTTTACTTGCAAAGCCTCCTGCATGATGATGCATGTATGTAAACAGACAATACATAATGCTCAAGAATACTTTTGGTAATTCGACGTAATGAAATAATGTCATAATAAATATTGTATATGCAATAGAGTATACAAATATATCTGAATTCTAATCTGTGTACGTTTAAAATAGGAACTAAAATAACCTCATTATCATCAATGAAGTTATGTTTTGTTTTTAATATTTAATCTGTAGAAGACATAGTTTTTAATGTTCTTAATTCAAAAACTGTATTGGCGTAGTGCTTTAAACGTCCATGTCACCCATCGTACATTCGGATGCCAGTTCTATTTATATATCGGAAAAGCGATGAAGGAAAACAAAGTGAGGGAATTGGCAACAGCAAATGTCGATGGTGTATTTGTTAGAAAGCTGACCTCCGACTTTAATAAGTGATCACGAAACAGAACAAAAATTATAATACTACTACTACACAATACGTAATTAATAACTTGCACAACGTTGAGGCACTTAGCATAATGTTGTGCTTAGTTTGCATTAAGTACTAACATTCCCTGTTCATGTATTACACGTTGTTGCAATAACTAGACGGCCATGAGCGCCTAACCACCGATGTAGGTAGCTAGTTAAGCTATACATTTTTGTTCGACGCCAATCTGCGCTTATAAATCACGACAATGACGTCATACTAAAACTCGTTAAAACGTATTCCTTTAAGGCCTAATTGGGCCTTCAGTGGCCTAGTCTGGTCAAGGATTCTCCTTTAGGTACGAGGTAGCTTCCTTCTTCTACAAGTTATTCCCGAAGGATTGAGAAATAATAAATATTTTATATGAAATAGTAAAACGTGTTTTGTAAAATATAAAAAATATATTATAAGAGATTCTTTTGAACATAACAAAAAATTAAACATCTTTAAGTATACGGTTACAATTTTTATAATAGCGGTCTGACACGCCAGTCAGCTGATAAAGTTTATCACCGGTATAATTGAAAAAACATCAATGGTGCGCTGTCGACCTTTTCATGGAGGCTTTGTTCTAAGAGACTCGAATCTTATTTTGATAAAGAAATAAAGCTTTTTCTGTCAAATGAAAATAATCAAAAATTAAATAAAATTATATTTGTCTAATACTACGCTATATTCTACTAAAAAAAACCTAAACAAACAAACAAAAATATCTTAATTCAAACAGGTAAACAAGTACACTTACAAGTACATTTACTGCCAGTTCTCAAATCAAGGGCGTACTAAGCTATGTTCGTTACTATCAACAATTTTAAATTTAGAACTCAAATAACGAAACCGTAAAACCCGCCCTACAAACTAACAATAAAGCTCAAAAAAGCTGCATTCACAAGGATGTATTGAACGTTATTCAGAAATCATTTTCTCATCCGTTTCAGAGGAAAATGGGTAAAATGCATACACAGCGGTCCTCGCCAAACAATAGCCGAGTGGTTGGGGGCGTAGTCGTTTATCATAGTATCTGTTGATGCAGGCCTTTGGGATTAACTACCGATGTTGTTTGATAAATTGAATTTGGAATATTTTAATCACAAAACAGGGGTAGAAACTACTGACAGTTGTATTCATGAATTTTTTATAGAACGATAAGTTTGTATAACATTCATGAATTATTGTAAATTTCGGGCAATTCTTTGAATAATAATGATGTTTAAGTTCTTTTAATTAAAAAGAAAACGTGACTGTTACCCGTATTATTAATTGAAATAAATCCGTTTATATATAAATAATTTGTGCCTATCTCTGTTAATTGAAATGAAATCGTTTATTTGCTAACATAGTGGTACAATTAGATACATTAATTATAAAAATCCGAAAAATTATATTTAAATAGGCATGCAAATGTCATATTAATTTTATAATGTCATATACAAACATTCACATATATAATAAATTATAATGGGTAAATTTAGTTATTTAGAATTTGTGTCTGTTAATCTAGATACTCGCCCAGGCCATAAAAGCACCTTGCCTTTAAAAATTTATTTTAAATTTGATATAAATTAAACTAGGTAAAAGATAATGTATGTATACATTACATTATATATTTATTTGATACAGCTCGTTGCAAAGATATTTTTTCTGTACCAATAACAGAAAGTACTGTATTTAGCTTTTCTGCGAACCCTGTCATCGACCACATCGCAGCTGGCAGATCCGAATGAGTTGGTGGTTGAACGTTAAAAGAGTAAAAGATGGTGCGTTTAATAAGCTAGGTTTGTTCAATACTTTTTTACAACTAAAAATCTCATTGTATTTTCTATCGCATCATGAGAATCGTTCAGAGGGACTCTTTGTAAATACCTGTACGAGTTAATAATAATAATAATCTTACACCTAGATAAGAAAATGTACTTAAAATGAATAAAGACTTTTTATTATTATTATTATTAAAAATATTATATATGTTTCTGTTGAAACTCAGGTCCTACTCTTTCGAAACATAGTTTGGTATCGTTTATTGTTTTGACAACTATCAGTCCCTGACTCTGCCTCTATCCTCATTTCACACCTCCGACCTTCCAGTTGCTAGACGAAAATATTTCTCTTCTCGATGCTAGCTACAACTCACTTCTTCATATACGTGTGTGTAAATTTACAGGCTGGATGGCACTTGCAAACCTTCTGGTGTTGCGGGGGCGGTAAATATTGACCTTCAATATTATTTTCCTGGACAAAGTTAGAAAGACTCGTCCTTTACTACTTTGTTCCGTTTTGATGTCTACATTGTATTTTACAATGCAGAAATATTTGTCAAAAACTTTTTTTTATAGAACAGGGAGCAAACGGACAGGAGGCTCACCTGATGTTAAGTGATCGCCGCTTATGGACACTCTCAAAGCGTTGCCGGCCTTTTAAGAATTGGTATGCTCTTTTCTTGAAGGGCCCTAAGTCGAATTGGTTCGAAAATACTTCAGTGGGCAACTGGTTCCACAATGTGGTGGTTCGAAACAAAAACTGCCTCGAAAAACGCGCAGTTGTGGAACGGCTGAAGAAAAAGAAAGAAGTATTAAGTATATTTATCCAGAGTTTGATATATTATTTACTTATAGATAGGTTGAAATAGGTTTATTTAAGTGATTTTTTCTCGCTATTCTGTAATCTATATAACCTTATATTTCGGTCTGAAATACCGTTTTTTCATAACTTTTACGATGATCGTAAAGAAAATATATAGGTCGGGATATCCGAGGTGCCGTTTATGATTCATTGATTTTTTAATTAAATTTCCATCTACATTTTGTATATACGCTAAGGAAGGTATAAGAGGATTACACAAGACATCTAACTATGCAAGACTATTTTAGAGATGTTGGAAACATTAATATTATCTGTGTCAAAATAATTAGAAATATTAAATTTTCACTATAGAAATCAGAGGGGTTTGTCATTTTCTTGTTTGGTGATTACGTAAAAATAATTATTATATAATTGACTATATTACAAACATTTTACATATTGTCTATGCTTAAAAACGAAATGCGTTTTCGGGGTTTCGTGGATTTTTATAAAACAGTTTATGTACTTTATTTTTTTAGAGCTACAGAATGTAATTAATAAATTTTATTTTCTAATAAATTTTCGATTTATTTTATAGAGAGTAATTCGTGTGAAAAAAATATGTGTCCTCTACAGAAATTTGAGGATACTCATATGTTAAAAGAAATCGATTTTAATGAGTATATTTCTTAAGTTGATTCATACTTGATAATGATGATGATGTATGTTAGTAGTTAGTATGATTTTTGTACATTTGTGATATATTATCATGCACAACTATTTTTCAATTTCAAAATTACATAACCCTTTTTTGATTCAGATAGAAGCAGAAGTTTTACACCTTTGTATTTCATAAAATTTAAAATTTATTGCAAAAATTTTTTGAGGCTAAAATGGCTATGTTAAACCGCTCGTCAGTGTATTTTTGCTTTATGCTGCAAACAGTTCGCCACACTTCTGTTGCCTCGAAAAAAAGTTATAAAGAAAAATTCAATATGATAAGTGCCATATAGCATTAACCTTGCATTACAATTTTATCGATTAGTAATAACTCGTACGACAACGTTAGTGTTTGTACCCAGTACATAAGAACGATCAATAACGCTGTCAGCCCCAAGCCCCAGACGATAATACATAGCTTCAATCCGGTCAAAAAAGTGTTTTCTTTAAATTTATAAACGTTTATAAAAGACAATACTAAATACTTACTATGTTGCCCTCCGGCATTGAGTGTCCATGGCCGGCGGTATCACTTAACATCAGGTGAGCCTCCATAAATAAAACAAATGATGAACTATGCCTACTGAGGCTATACTAGGGCCAGTTTATAAGTATAAATATATTTATTTTATTTATCAGTGCGGTACATAAGCTGTCACACCGCATGAACACACCGTTCTCTTGTCTTAACGGGGATGCTACATAAAAAACTAATCTGCACAATGTTAAACATTTGTGATGAATGTATTAGCATTTATATAACGTTGCTACGTTGAGATGAAGATAAATTACTCTAAGTACGTGTGGGACCCAAAGCTTTGCCTAAGTTGTTTCGTAATTGCCTGGCAATTTATGCAAAATTGCCTCACCGCTTTAAGTGTATGAATATCCTATCAGTTACTAAACTGTGCTTCAGATAAATCGCTTTGGTTATTAAAGTCATAAAAATACCATGCTTGAGGAATTTGACAAAGATATTTTATTATTAGTACTACTTTAGTTCTTCGTAAACGTTTATTTAACTAAGCCTAAAAGTGTGGGTATGTACGTGATGTAGGGTTTGTTCATGATGTAGGTGATTTTGCGCTATGGATTTTCATAATACACTCTTATTTATTAATTTATTTAACCAGATTCCGCGATAGCCTAAACAAGTCGAGGCTTAAATAGTGGTCATTGTATGTCCGGGCTGCGCGATACAAAACTTGAGTTTTTTCCATAGTGTTGATGTGAGGAATCGGCTAGTTTGTAGGGGCTGTATCTAAGGTAAAAGTTAGATGCTATATTTTTTAAAATACATGACAATTATGATAAATGTGCGATAAAGTAGAAAATATGTGATAATAATACAAACATATACTCTACGGTTCCTGAGTCATTAAATAAAAAAGGATTTTAGTTTTACTCTATATTAACCACTCCTCGTACAACAATAGAGTATGAGCGAAATGTTAATTGCTATGTAACGGATGAATTCAATGTAACAATTAATAAGAGTGTTTACGTCTGGCTATACTCTCGGGCGTAGGTAATTCCGACGATTTAGGAAATCGCCTCGCTTATAAAACTAACATACCCTGAGTGAGCAAAATGTACAGGTTTGGCTCATACAACAACTTCAAATTTAATATATATAATACTTCCAATTTCAAATTTTACTTATAAAATCGTTAAAAAAATGTGTTTTTTATTTATGATCAAAAATCGACAGCCTTCCATGCCAAGTACATATTAAAATATGAAGCTACATTTACACTTTTTTACACTGTGTCTTGCTTTGTTATAATCTAAGTTTTAACATATATAAGTTAAGTACTAATTTAAGTATTACCAATTAAAACATATTTCGTAACGAGAAATGAATTAATATAAATTAGTTTGAATTATTTTAAATCTAAACAATTACAACGAGACAGGAAAAGCATTCAAGCGACAATCGAATAAGTTTAATTAATTATTCGAAGCAGAATAATCTGTTTATTTAGAAGGCTTTCGAGGTTTCTAAACCGTAATCCCCTTCCTATTATGTCATACCTTGTTTTGTTATTTGCTTAAGTAATGATAGCTTTTGTCTATGCCCTAATTTGTTCTTCATTTAATAAATATTTTTGTATTGTTTCAGGTAAAAGAAGATATCAAGAATAAGGGAAATTGTCGTCATTATAAACTAATAGCTACTGAATCTATACTATAATAATAATAATAATATTATAAAGAGGAAAGGTTTGATTTTTTGTTTGTTTGTATGAATTGAATAGGCTCCGAAACTACTTGGCAGATTTGAAAAATTCTTTCACTGTTGGAAAGCTACATAATTCCTGAGTGACATAGGCTATATTTCATTTTCAAAAAAAATAGGCATCCTTACTAAAATTACGATAACATTAACATTTGTTTATTATTTCATACAATTCTAACAGATGGCGCTGAGTTAAAGGTAGTTTAGTTTAGGTCCGTGTCGTGGTACCAACGTTTCACATAAGTTCTCCTACGGTTTCCCTTAATTAATTTACTACTATGTAATATAACAAAAACCTTAGCCACAGCAACGCTTGGCCGAGTCTGCTAGTATTTGATAAAACATTTCAACAAATTATATTGTTTTTGTTAGCAAAGACAATTATGAAAAAGTCTTCAAAATTCAAATTCAAAAATTCATGTAGGTTACATAATGTACACTTGAATCTCAAAAAAAGAAATAAACATTAAATGCTTCTAATTTTACATTTACTGTCAGTTCTTAAATCAAGGGCGTAGAACGGAAGAGAAGAACTGGCAATAACGGCGAACGAACGATCTTTATGCGAACGAACTTAACGAATGATATACAATTTAAATTTTACCTTACAAGACTTTACTTTGAAGACAATAAATGTCTTTAATTGTTCAAAACATGAGCTTATCACTAAGATAATATTAGTGGGGTTGCGACGCTGGCTTATGAAAAAACTAACTTGACTTATTGAAGAGTTCGTAAATCTGAGTAACACTTGAACATCGGAAACGAGATTGTTAAATTATAATTTATGAGTGTGGTAAAAATTAAAGGGCTGGTATTAGCTTCAAGTATGCGATGATTTCTACGCCTATAATCATTTACTTTAATATATATCTGTAACTTAACTAATGTCAGGTTACATAACTCGCGTCATGTCAAATGTTTTACCATTTTGTGGGATAGTATTGTCTTTTATTAAAATAGCTTTTACACAAGGAAATCACTTTCTGAAGCTATGTATTATTGTAAACTTAATTAAACATAATTTTAAATTTATCCGACTGAAGACAAAAGGTGTTGAATGTCAATAAAAGTTTCACAGCTGTAGAAAAAGTTGTATTATCGGCAACGCACTCGCGAGCCCTCTGGCATTGGAGTGTCCATGGGCGGCGGTATCACTTAAAATCAGATGAGCCTCCTGCCAGTTTGCCCCCTGTTGTATAAAAAAATATTTCCCCGGAGTTGGTATCGACTAAAAGATGAAGGTTGTCTGCAGAATTTGCTCACGGTGTCCTCCATTTTCGCGGATTGTTTGTATTGAGTTTTTAATTTGGATATTATTGTAGGATCCTCACAAACCATCAGGGATAGGGAAAAAGTTCCATCCGGCCGGGAATCGAACGCTGACAAAATTTGCTTAACTATAACTATATCTCAGCTCGTAACTTTGAAATTGGGAGATAAATACCCGCTACAAACATAAACTTTACTACCGCACATCGTTCCTAGTCGATGTTTTCATCAGCAAATTGCTTCTAACTGTGGTTTACTCAGTGTGACGACGCCGTACGAGCGATGGAAAATATTTTTGTTACAACAAATAATGCTAGATTAGTCGACTGATTTTAAAGTTCATTTGTTTTAAAATTCAAAATTAAAGTTATTCAGTTGTTTAGCCTATGTAATTCCTAAAACTTGTAAGTTCTTTAGTTTTAACTAATTAACAACATATATCTACACTAACATTATAAAGAGGAAAACTTTGTTTGTTTGATTGTAATGAATAGGCTCATAAACTACTAGACCGATTTTAAAAATTATTTCACCATTCGAAAGCTACATTATCATACATTTAGGCCAAAAAATAAAAAAGGGGGTAGCATAGCAAAATGTTCCATGTTGGCATGTACTAAAAAGGTGGGCTAGGCATTAAGGAGAAACGAAGTTCGCGGAAGCAGCTTGTATACCATAAAAATATTCTTTTGTTTGGCATGCGTGTATGGGCTACATTAAGTTGATGCTTCCTGTTTATCTATTTATGTATCGCCTGTTTAGTGTCGATTTTAATCAATAAATAACGTTAAAAGCATTATAAATACAAGTCTTCTGGGCGCCTGTTTTGACCTATTTATTCTTGTAAGATACCATTAATATAATTATGTTAGTCTAAGGGTGTGTTTCACAATGTCCGGATAAGTTCCAAATAAGGTATTTATTACTTATTGGTAGGATAAACAGTATTTTTGCGTTTCACGACTGTCAGATAGCGCTATACGTCATGAATTGCGAATTATCTTATTTGGAACTTTTATCTTTCGAATAATTTATGTGTTGCATAGCTATTTGGTACTTTATCCATACATTGTGAAACAGGCCCTAAATATATATTATTATCATAAAATATGAGAGAGTATATAGAAATAACCCTTTTTTTAAATTGGCTTGTTTGTTGTGTAATCGCTAGGAAGTACTTATAATTTCATAATAGACACCTCGGAATATCACTTTACCCATATAATTTACTGTCATATATTGAGTTTATTGTAAGGCATTACAAAGACTTGTGGATCAAAAGAATTTTTCATAATATTTTATGGAAGGAAATTCAGAGCCCTCCGAGATTCATTTTTCAATATAGAATACAAAGGGCGCACGTGTATGATTGATGAATTGTTTGATTCACATATATTTAGAAATGTTTTTTTTGTGCGGGTAGAATTAGGGAAATATTTGGTATAAAGAGAAGAATACGTTAAGTATGCTATTCTCAATAATGACGTTTAATGACTTGCTGTATGCACAAAATTTCGTTTGCATTTGCAAAGTCTTTATGTTTGCGGGTAGTTAGGGAAATTTTTGGTACAAAAAGTACCAATTTAAGTGTGCTCAATTATTATAAAAAAAATTCTGTATACACCAATATTCCTATCTTGAAATGAAAATATATTAGAATGGTAAGAAAATACTTTTTATGTTTGTGGGTACAATTCGGGAAATGTTTAATTCAAAGTGCAGATCCTAGCGGTCAAAACTTTAGCGCCGGCTATGCACCAATATATTTCTATGTGAGCAATCAATACTTGCTTCATACAATAAAGTACTGTAAATAAAATACAACGGGTTCGATTGCAATTTAAAATGTATTGTATTGTTATGTACGAGTATGTACTATGTATAATAAATGATTACTTATAAACATAAGTAAGAGTAAACACTCATACATGCCACAAGTTATATTTAAGGGCACTGGTAACTGTTGAGTTACCTACTAACATCAAAAATTAGGCACAGAAGACTGATGCTACCTTCTTGCCTAATCTGTCCTCTGGCATTGAGTTCTATCCATAGCTCTGCATCTTCTTCCGCATTTACCATGGCGCGTGTTCAGAAGAGTTGTTCGGATTAATACCTGCAGCTGACTTTCATCATCGGACGTCGAAGCAGAATACGAAATTACATCCATATAACCTCGACGTCCGCCGTTCCACAACTGCGCGTTTTTCAAGGCAGTTTTTGACGCACACCACCACTTTGTTGAACCAGCTGCCCACTGAAGTATTTCCGAACCAATTCGACTTAGTGTCCTTCTAGGAAAAGAGCGTACCAATTCTTAAAAGGATGGCAACGCAGTGGCGAGCCGTCTGGCATTGAGTGTCCGGCGGTATCACTTAACATCAGAGCATACTGCCCGTAAGCCCCATGTTCTTTAAAAAATCCGTTTATAACTTAAATCCATTTATTAAGTTACCGTAAAACTTATAAATATATTTTAATATCGTAGAATGTCTAATAAGATTTGATTGAAACACAAATAGCCTTAAAAAGACGTAACATAATTGGTTTTCCAATAAGCTTAATGTTACTAAGTAATGTAATATCAAAGGCTTTACAATTTAAATAGGTTATATGAATACATAGAAAACTCGTTTCAAGTTATTTTTTTATGTAACTTCAGTTTTTAAAGTGGGTTATTGACGTGTGTTCGGTGGCCTGGTGGTTTCAGCGTGTAACCCTCAATCCTGAGGTAGACCTCATCAGGTAGACCGATCAATAGTAGACTATTAGATTGGCAAATGATCGTGAAACACATTCAGACATTTGAGACCTTAAAAAATTGTAGCGATCCAGTATATTTTGCATATATCTTTATATAAATACATACTTATCTTATTCATTATAACTTTACATAAATATATCTAACCTTTACTAATAAATTAATTAATTAAACCTCTCTTCTCAGTGGTGCTACACGATCGACATATCCTTAAGATGTTTTCCTTCACTGTTCGCATGGTATCCGCTTAAAGAAAGAGTCCATTGGTGTACAACTGGGGGTCAAGATTTAAGTTTATTTCCGTATGTCAAATTAATAAAAAATCGAATCTAGCTTTACCAATACGGTATAAAATATTTGAATTCAAGTTAGTACTCTAGAAATGTTTCCTACAGAATAAACAGTCTCGAGTACACTTCACTGTTTACCTTAGAATATTCCTTTTCCTCCAATACATTTGCTTGTATACAACAAACTCGTTTCAGGGAGAAGTAGACTTATGTATCTTCGTTGTTTTTTACTGTCGCTTATATAATGCAGCATGTATAACAGTTGGTTATCATTTTGACGTCTATGTGATATTTGCTTGTGGAGGCGTCCATGCGTCGGGTTGTCTCTCTCCCTAGAATATGGCGAGGGGGCCGAAGCTGGCCATGCGTCATACTCGTGAACGGGTGCTACTTGTGGTGACTGGTCGTACTTGAATTCGTGTATGCGGTGATATTAGTTGTTTCTATGTATTTGCGTGTTGTTCCCACGAGTATGTAAGTGCGTGCTCCTATTTCACCATGCCTCCTGCTGATAGAGGACAAATCTTTGTTTTTAATTTATTTTATTATTATTTAACCTAATATTTTAGTAATTAAAGGTTCCTGCAAACAGTACAAATTTGTATAAATTTGTGTTATATATTTCCGCAAATTTCTCTATCAATATCAACAATCAGGTATATTCATATATTGCAAGTTTTATAAAATTTGATTCAGTAAGTTCTGAAATGGATATCCGAACATTTCTCCAGATATTGCCCCGTACTTAATATCTCTATTATCGCTTACAAATTAAAAAATCCAGTTGATATCTGTTATATCTTCTTATAAAGAGTGGCGGAGAGTTTATTGCCACTTCTTCTTTTCCGTTCTACGCCGTTGATTTGAGAACTGGCAGTAAATGTAAAATTAGAACCATTTAATGAAAATTCTTTTTTTTTGACGTTCATAAGTGTACATTATGTTACCTATATGAATAAATGATTTTTGTTGTTGTTGTTGTTATATACATTAAAAAAGCCAGTCGATATCTCTTATATATAGATTAATTCAAAACAACCTTTTAACACTTCTTCAACATTATAAGCCGTGCTTAACATTTCACGTTTAAGATACTTCAAAAGGCTTACTCGGCAAACTTAGATACTCGGAGCTTTCGTATTGAACGGAGTTCGATCTAAATCAAATTATGTATTTGCTTCACTTCCTGCTGAGTGTAAGAAACAAGTAACTTAGTTCGTAAAACTAAAATAACGTGTATGGAATGTTAAGTTGTCTGGACCAATTCGACCGCCGTCTCTATTGAGACTGGCTATTTATGTGGATGTCATCCAAACCCAATAAACTATCTCCTAAATCTAATATCCTAATATATTTTCGACAATCTGAGATAGATCTAAATCTAAAGATTGTAATAGCCATGTGTCGATACAAGCTATCCGCATGGTAGGTCGGATCGGTATCTGTAGATGGACCTTTGTATGAAAATGACAGTCATACTGTTCCAATATCCTATCTTAATTTTTTTACATTTTGTTTGACGGGTGAAACAATGTGCATAAGTTTTATTTACTCTATTTGGTTTACATTTATTAACAAATATGAGTGTTAACTCGGTATAATGGAACGACAAAGATGGAAGAGATTGCATTCTATCCGTCGCCAAAAATGGATTGTCTTCGTAGGGTTTGGTTATTGGGATGCAGATAGGAGATCGATTGACTGTCACGGTCTCACAATCCACAATCTCAGATTGTTTTCTATCTGAGATTGTGGATAAATTATTGGGTTCGGACGTAAGTGTATCTAGATTGGCTCATACACTACTGGTGCAGTCCAATACTGCTTAATGTACTGTGCCCACATATGAAATTTTAAATTTAATAATTTTTATGTATAGTGTTCGTTAATATTGTAATGTCAATGATTACTGATAAACTAGATACATGAAATAGGTTTACAACCAATAACCTAGATAACCGTCTAAACTGAAGCTTATCTTTAAGCGGATATATCTGGATTGTTTTAGACGACCCGTCAGTCCAGAGGAAGACGAGTCTCTCTATTCCATTACCGTTATCCTCTCATGTCAGATTATTTCGATTTTTGTAGCCCTAAAATGAGTTTGGAAAACAATTATTTACGAACCCTATACAAAAATGTATGAGAAATATTTATTTTTGTAAATATTAAGAAATACACAAAATTATTTTACAAAGAAATAACAGAAATTAATAATGATGCAACGGGCGCCTTATCGCTAACGAGCGATATCTTTCAGACAACCCTAATAAGGAAAAAATAAATACCTACTAATGGCAAAGTGGATAAACAAATCAACAAAACAGAAATTTAAAAGTAACACGGAAAATTTGTACTGTTACCAAACTTAATCTAATAAAAATCATTAATAAAATAAAAATAAACCATAAACTTAAAACTCATTGTTTATTAAGTACCATATTACGTAGCGCACTACGCGATCTGGAGAAATTTTCTAAGAAAAATAGAAAACATACACTAAATATTTTATTAATGCTACAATCCGTAAAGAAACGGGGTCAAATAAATTACTTTTTAACCTGATACGAGCGTAATTAAAACATATTTTAATTAATAGGAATAAAATCTGTGGAATATATTCAGTGGAATTTTCTTGAAATTTATTCTCAATGTATTAGGGAATAAAATTTTATCTGTGGAACCTTTCAGTGTGATTTGACTGAGATAAAATATTACCTAGGTAACACATTACATAAATCAGTATAGCTATTACCTGCTGAGAAGCCCACAACGCCAGTTATAGTAAATGATTGACCGAAAAAGTTTTCGCATTCATTTTAGATTTGCCGCCAATTCACAAAAATGACAATCGAATGCAATATTAGGTTACCAAAGAGTTCTAAAATTGAGATTCAAAAAAGTTTTCATCAGCAATATTTCTCACTGGCCAGTTCTAAACATGTTCAGTGTTACCCACGCAAAAAAGTAAAAGGCTACAAATAAAATAAATATTTAAATTTATTAAGTATGTATTTTTTTTCTATTTAAGCCTACGTCATTACTATTTCATACAGGTGCCTTTATTTTATAAATTGATGTGTAAAGCATACATTACCATAATAAAAATGTCAGCTAAAAACCGGATGAGCCTACAAAAATGCTGGCAATTAAATATACATTAGGGTGAAAATTGCATGTTTTCTCGCATTTATAAACATAATTTGTTATAACATATTTAAATGGAATACGAAAATGGTATTAATCATCTCTTGCAATACTTATTCTAATAAAGAGATTATTTGGATTTTGTTTGTCATAAACGGCTGGATATACGTTATACATACCATTATATAAACTGCTAGCGGCCCGTCCCGGCTTCGCACGGGTATTTTTTTAAACATTTTTTGTAGATACGTTTTTAATTAAAATCTATTTAAGTATTTATACATGCACGCTTTTTTTCAAATGGTCGTTTCTGATCGTGATCTCTGCCCGGCAGGCAGACCTTTCCACTCTAAGGCTCACCTGATGCTACGTGATATCGCAGCCCATGGACACTCAATGCCAGAGGGCCTGCGAATGCGTTGCCGGCCTTTTAAGAATTGGTACGCTCTTTTCTTTGAGGGACCCTAAGGCGAATTGGTTCAGAAATACTTCCGTGGGCAGCTGGTTCCAGGTGTGGTGCGTGGCAAAAACTGCCTTGAAAAACGCTCAGTTGTGGATCGGTGGACGTTGAGGTGATATGGGTGGAATTTCCTATTTGCCTTGACGTCCGACCATCCAGGGGTGCCTTGTATATCCTACTTGTTAACCGCTTCCATAATCCTTTCCACATGGACAACCCACTTAAGCATTCCCGTCCCTTATCTCGTCTTCATTCAACCCACTTTGCTCACGTATCTCAGTATTACTTTTTCTACCACGCAATATTACACCAAACTTTTTAACGTTCACATTTCCAAGGCATTTATTTGAATCTCACTTTATTTTTTTTCCTTTACTATATCTCATACCTAGTAGACAAATAATTTGTACGCAGCTTTGGCAAGATAAGCTCGTTCGACGAGTATTACGTGTAGTTGTGTATAGTTGTTTTTTTTAATGATAGGCTAATATGGAGAGAGTTATTTAAAATCCGTACGAAAGTATATTTAATGCCTTGAATGGGAACATCACAGTTAAGGATGTGTTCTTGAAGTAGAACTTAAACAAAGAAAGGAATCGAGACCCGTGGTCGTAGCTTTATAATTTTATATTCCTTGGAAAGCTCAATGTAACTAGGCATTTAAAAGGCTCTGTCATTAAGGGCAAAAGTCTTCCTTCTGAATAAATTCGAGGTTTAATTACCTCACCTTTCTATTCACATACATTTTCTATGAAGTAACTGTATCTTTACGATTTTAAATGCGGGTTTTATCTTTCATGTGGGAAATTTGTTTGGTAATTAATTTTAAGGATTTTTTGTATTGAAACATTATATAATATGTCGCAGTAAAGTCGACGCTGATTTATTTAAATCAAAATCCTAGCGACTTGATTAACTATCGATCTTTGATTAACTGTCTGTCTGTCTGTAATTAACTGTCTTAGAGTTTCAATAAACTCTCTGATTATAACTACTTTATTTCGACATATATATAATTATTTAACTAATGTATACAAATGTAAGTGTGTAGTTTCTTGTCCATTCTTCTCCACACGACAGTACCCTTTGGAAGGGGCAACTAGAATCATCTTTATATTTTATTTTACTATCTAAGAAGAAGTATGGCTGGGTATTGATTTAGACTAACGTGCCCTTTTATTTTTCCCTACTAAATAAAAATCAATCAGTGGCCCTACACCCTTTTTGGGTCTCAGATTTCAGTGTCCTTTTTATGATTAATTATTTGTCAATCTAATAGGCACGTACGGGGATCAGACTCCTGTTCCTACTCGCCATTGACTTTTTGGGTTTAAGGCAAGTCGGTTTCCTCACGATGTTTTCCTTTACCGTTTCCTGCACATAGACAGAAAGTCCATTTCACAGCCCGATAGACCCGACGACCTCAGGGATGACAGTAGCACGCTAAAGCCACTGCACTAAAAATTATAAACTGAAGTGAAAATAAAAATTAATAACAAAAAATAAGAATTATTTTTTATAAAACTGGTTTACAGTTTTGTCAGTGGCTGTTAACGTAATGAAATATCGTCGGTTACCTGAAGTACTTGAAGCTTGTCACGCCTTTGAGTGTGTTTGTTAATAAAACCTTTAATAAAATTTAATATCCGCTACCCTCATTTTTATAACGGTAGCTCGTTTTCCAATATTTGCCCTGTTTACAACATACATACTTTGTGGAAGAACTCTTGTTCGAAATTTAAACAGCTTAATTTCATTTTTGGTTTGGAATTTTGGTTCTCCTTCATAATTTTATCAAACGCAAAGCTTTAATAATAGTGGAAGTTATGGTGTATCTATGTGTTCGTGTCTTAACATGTCATAGTTACACACTAAACTGTGTGTACGATTCCTGAGTCATCAGGAAAGATAAATAAGATTTTTATCTTCTTTTTATATTTACCACTTACGTATAACAATAGAATATGAGCGATATAATAAAATTATAATTGCTATACAATTTAATCTAAGAGAGTACCTACGTCTAACTATGCTCTCGGGGCCTGACTCCGACGATTAAGGAAACCGTACTACTTATAAGCGATCCAAGTGTACCAGGGCACGTCCATACATAGGCAATTATTTCGATTGTAAATAAGCAAGATGTACGAGCCATGGCACGTACATAGATAGAGAAACATGACGCTTATAAAACTAAGAAAGCCTGTTAGCAAAATGTACAGCCTTGGCTCGTATACTGTGAAACGGTATTTTCGGAGCTAAGCGTTGATTAGTTAAATTAGTCAATGTATCTCGAAGCTTCGAAAGCAGAAAACAAATGAACATTATATAAAAAGATAAAATGCCTGTGTTGGCTAAAAGATCACGTGGAGCACTCAAAACGCCGTTAAACTTTCATTAACGCCTATCCGTTTTCCGTTCAATGAAAATTGTCCGAAGAATCGCATCTGTGACATTGACGTACGAGCAATAATGGTCTTTAGATAGGCTAAGTTTTATTTAGGATTTAAGATACGTATATGCCATGCTGCGATTCTTGCAAACGACTGTTTCAGATTAAAAAAAAAATTGTTATGTATTTATTTCGTACTCCTTCAGCTAAGAATAACTATATGTAACAAAATACAATTACAGTAAATACAAGAGAGTCCAAGGTATCATGTAATTGAATCATATTATTTTTAATGATATTTTATCCCAAATTAAATTGTATACAATCGTCTAAGAGCTAGCAACGTTTTAGAGAGAGACATTACAAACAATTAGTTGTGGATATATATATGTACAAATATAACTTTCAATCAAATGAAAACTGTATCAGAATATTTGAAATAACAATAATCCTAATCCCACTATCCGTTTTTGTTGTGCCGTTGAAATACAAAATGTATATCTGACAGCATCCATACAACATAAAAGTCGAATGCAGATTTTCACCTGAAATTTTTAACGTGCACTAGATTTTTAAAATAGGAAAATCGCTTTCATTTCGGCGTTATAACTTTTTGAAAGTTTAAAAAACCTGTGTATTTTCCGATGCGATTTTTTTTCCTTTTCTAGAGTCGGCTGAAATTAAGGTCTGATGATAAACAAAGATTTATATTTATTTTTGAATTCATTCTCGAATTTGAAGGTTATGTTGGTACAATTTAATCTTAAACTTTGTACAACTTTGAACCTTATATTCCGAGCCAAGCTAGAGTGTGTGCGTGAGTTAAATATATATAAAATAACACAGACAGCGCGCCTCTTCTAACTGTCAAATACATACGCACACACACTCCTTGAAATACACATTAATTAACGAATACTTAAAGGCCTTTTCTTGTGTTTGATTAGACGTTACACTATGACTACCTTTTCTTAAAAAATGTCTTAAACACGCACTGAATAATTGTACACGGAATAATTGTAATAACACAGGGGCTGATTTGGAGACTAGCGTTACAACCATATATCTGTTATGGAATAAGTTTGATTATTCATATTAATGCCAAGTTTTATAGAATCTTTTAAATCATTCATAAATTTTTCATTTTGATTAAAATGATATTATTATTGCTTAGAAATCTTACTAGGTACTTGTATTAAAACAAGCTTGTATTAAATTAAGCAAGCAAAAAACAAAAAATAAGCAGGTTACATAAGTTAGGCAACGAGTGGCATTATCATTAACAACCGGTTTTTTCCAGGCAACCCTAATATGGAACAATAAAAAAAAACACTTATAGAGGGTAAAGTACAAGAAGTGCATAAACAAAAAAATACATGTACCTAACTAAATTAATTTAAAAAATCCTAAGACAGAATATAAATAATAATATGTATAAACAGACATGTAAAAGCTCTGTCAGAGGTTTAATCAGTCACAATTAATATATATAAGTAGTAGCTAATTACGAAGCAGAAGAAAATATAGTACATAGCACGTGAAATTTAAAGCACGCTAAAACGCTAAAAGATTTCTATGGGAAGAGTATACGGCGAACCCTCAGTACCTTTTATCGTAGCGACCTCCAGGGCATCATAAAGATTCATGGCGGCCAAAACACCACGCAGTCAACTCATATGGGTCTTTTATGAGCACCTATTACACTTTATATGAACGCCTTTATGTTTCCTGGATTTAATCAAGTGGTATGTAATCGCTGAGATTATTCTTAGAGTTGATTGGAATGAAAACACATTAAATAGACAGACATGTTCAAAACATATTGATTGTATTCGCAAAATAAATAGACCAAGAAAAGCGGTGTTTTATTAAATTTTGAGCTTGACTTATTCTGTAGTGGGATGATCAATTATATTCAAGCGTTGTTGAGTGACTTTCGGAATACCTAGTCCGCTGTTTTGCAAGTTTCTTACCTATACAACTACTATTAAAACAATTGTAACATTGAACGCTTAAACAATGGATGCAAAGTAATAGCCGGAAACCAAAATCGTATAGCGATTTTTGTTTAAGTTAATATGAAGGTTAAAATATTATTAATGTATTATTGTTCTTATTAAAAAAATATATATTTCGGATCAGTGTTATCAGCAATGGTTTAAAAAAATGGGGGATGCCCGCACGGATCCGAGGGGATGGCACCGCTACAATGAACCCTCTTCAATCGAATCCGAGAAAAAAAGCAAGTGTGCAATGTGTTAAGAAAATATAGCATGTAACATACCTACTGTAGATAAAGAGCATTGTATGTAGTAATTGTATGAACTTTGATAAATAAATTTTCATTCAAAACATTCGAAGTTTCCGAATAATGTTTAAATTTAAAATTGATAAGATGAACAAAAGCGAGTCGCTACGAAATTCATTCAAGTTATATGAATAGGAAATCACAACTGTGCCAGAATTTCCAATATTATGCAATATTCTAGAACTTATAATCTTCTAGAATATTCTAGTGCTGTCGAGTGGCATTGATTTGAGAAGCCTTAGCGTTTTTGCTATGGCTTATGTAAACTTGAAACTTCGTCTTAGGATATGATTGCAGTCTTAACTCCCATATGTCAAAATACAATGCAGTTATTATTGATACTTGGCTAAGTCTTGAACAGGACTCCAGTAAATTCTAGAAACATATATTTTTATTTAAAGACACGATATTTAATTCTTTATCAGCAGTATAATTAGGACATTCTAGTTTTGATTTCTTCGGATATTTGATGTAATTGTGAATAGGAACTAGGTAGTTTTATTGAATTTACCCCCATGAAGTGCCCTCTAATAGTTTGTATCAATCAAACCAACCCTGGGAGTCGAACCCACGATTTGCACACGACGAACATTCACGTGACTGAAATCACCTAAACAATCGCGATCAAACGGTTCGCTTTAAAAGACCCTAATATCCATGAAATCACCCGTTTTACACGAGAAAATCTTCAAACCAAGCAAGGACTTTACAAGTATAATGAACGTTGTGTGAATATGCAGATCGATATCGCTAAGATCAAAGGAAGTCTGTGGTTTTAATTGTTCGCTCATATGACCCGTAGATTTTGGCAAAGACTAGATCACTAAATAACAACCAAATCCTTGCCTTGAGGTTTTAGATAAAGAGTTCTTATTACGGAATATTCGAAATTCAAATATCTTCCTTTTAATGTAATAAAACGTCAACAATGTCAGGCCCTTATGTGGACTAAAACGTTCGAATTTTAAATACGTGAGTCCAGCTTTTATGTAGTCTGTGACAAGCAATCGAGGTGAAAAGATGACTAATCGTTGACAAGAGCGAGCTTTAAGACGCCCTTCACGGCTTAATCGAATTTGATACTAGAACTGTCGTTGTTGGCAATAAATGTTACACCATCCTGTTACACCTTCTAACCAGACTGGGGACGTTCAAAAAATAATTTTACATACGTTTGATGTTAACTCATACCTCTTTTCTTTAGGGGCCAACTAAGGTTGCCTGAAAGGAATCGCTTGTAAGCGAAAATAAAAATAATAAGTAAACAATGTCGTTGTGTTGTGCATTGAAGTGTGAACAAAAAAATAGTAATGAGAAATTATTCTGCAAGTATTTAGATCAATTCTCGGCGAAGTTTTGATGTCCGTAATCATTTTGTGCTGGTTCATCTTAAACTAATAGACGTCACTAAATACTTACCAAACTTCCACAAACGCTAACTTCAGCCAAAGGACAAGATAGGAAAGGTCTCTAAAGATCAGCTCGATCCTTGAATGTCAAATAAATCAATGAGATTATGTGGGCGTACTCCGTAAGGACGGTTTGACATGCCTCCTTTCTACTTGGCTCAAACCCAGTATTACTAATGTAATGGTCTTCCAATCCCAAACAGCAATGCTAACTTGGTCTGACCTCGCCTTTGTAATCAATGTTTGCGATTGCAAATTGAAGGTAAATTGCGTTTGTAGGTTACCAGGAACCCTTGCATCGCCAGGTGGCAGCAAGGTAAAAGTCTATATGATGTTATATTTTCCAGGTTAAATAAGCTTTGTTTTATTTAATTGATCAGTGTTTCGTACGTTCGATCCCCGGCTTTGAATTTGTACTTGGAATGAACTTTCTTTCTATGTGCGCATTTAACATTTGCTCAAACGGTGAAGAAAAACATCGTGATGAAACCGACATGTGTCAGACCGTGTCAGGCACTGGAGGCTGATCACCTACTTGCCTATGAGATTTAAAAATGATCATGAAACAGATTCAGAAATCTGAGGCCACAAGACCTAAAGAGGTTGTAGCGCCACTGATTTTTTTTATTTAATTTAAAAAAAAGAAAAAAAAAGGCAAAAGTCTGTCAGTCGAAATAAAGAAGCTATTCGAATAAAGAAGTTAAAATAAAAATTGCTAAATTAAATCAGAAATTTTAATTAACCGTATTACCGAAACGGGTATTGCAAACATTGAAATTGGTTCAATAAGTATCTCTTTAAAGTGAATTTAACTGTAATTTCATGCGGGCTATTTGGCAATTTACATTGAAAAAAGTTCTCGATTCTTCAACGACATTCGAACAATTTAATAATAATAAGTAGAAAGTTATTTCTGCTTCATTATATATTATTTGTTTAAATTCTCGAATTAACACACTTCATTTGTATAACTTACTTTTTATCACATCTATTTTCATAAAACACAACTGTAACGATAACATATAGGCCAAATATTTATTTATTTCGTTATTTCCTATTTTTACAGTAGCTTAATACTAATACAATAGAAAATTAAGCTAAAAAACAAAATACAAACATAACAAGTAAAAACCTAAACTAATTAAAATAATGCAATTATAAATTTATTCGCAATATTGGAGTGTTTGACAAATTAAAAAAGGCATTAAGGATGCATGTTAGAATGAACATAGCTGACTAAAATTGTTACGGCTAATGGCGACGTGTATCTCGCTCGTATATAATATATACATATTAATATTAAGTTTCTCATGTAAATAAAATATTTCTCTTTTGTAATGAGAAATAAAGTTCTTTAAACATTATAAATAATGCAATTCTTGTGATTTCAGCCAGTGTGCAACTACATACATCTGTCTCACATGCAATAATATTTAGGGTGCGCAAGACAGGTGTAAATGGTGCTTCTTTGAGTATGTTTGTATGCGCCCGAGGCACTGCCAGCAATTGAGATCGCTTAGCACACGCAGCCCCAGTCTCTCCAACATTATAAACTTTACCTTATTAAAATACAATGAGATAGTAAAGTTCCTCCTTATATTACTTCTACTCCCGATCACTTTTTAAATCACTGTCATAGACTGCGCAGTCTGTAGACTGTGTGTAGATCTATGCGCATCGACTCACCAGCGACAACAGAGACTTGGCAATATATTTTGAAATGACAATTTACGGATGTCCACACTGTTGGATCATACTTATTATGTCAATTTTGTTTGGCGCCAATCGCATAGCTTTGTAATTTTTTTAGATGTTTTTTTTTATAGAACAGGGGGCAAACGGATAGTAACTTCCATAGAATTTGTCTTTGAATTGTTGAAATTGAATTTGTCAGATTGATTACAAGCACTAACGTTCAAAGTAATAATGAAACAACCTTGCTTAGAGAGGCACTTATATCTTCGCAAAAGTTTTTGGGAAATTGTTACAATTCCAACGAAATGTTGTCATTTATCAAGAAAGTTATCCGGAACGTCTTCCCTGGAACAAATAGCGCGTATATTTATAAAATACTGCCACGCCATTGAGATATTACTTATTAGTTTGCAAGAAATATAAAATATGTGCAAAGAGGTAATTTTATTGCAATGAAATTGTTTTCTGTTTTTTATACAGAATTTGTTAATCTATGTAATCTGTTTTGGCTTTGTGTACTGTATTAGTATATTGTATAATAATATGTATTAAGTAAGCTGTTAGATTACTTATAATTAAATAAATAAATAAATGAAAAATTGAATTGATTTTTCGTCATTACATCAGTTACGCGTAGTTAAAATATTGTATCCTAAAACAGTTACAGACAAACATATTATTATAGGTACAAATTTGTCAACAGAACTGTAACATAGATAATACATGATACAGGAGTAGACAATAGAGGAATTCTCAGCGTACTCGTTCTCGTTCCTTCGTTCGCCCACAGAACGAGGTTGGATACATGTTGGCAGTGCGCTTGCGAGCCTATTGACAGTGCGAGTGCCCATGGGCTTATTATCACGTAACTGATATTAATGAGCCGCCCGTTTGCCTCCTGTAACATAAAAAAATACATTCAGCGCATTATATAAGTCAGGCGCAGCCAACGTAGGAGTTTAGACACCTCTCTTTTGAATTATTCACTATTATAACGGATTAAACTATACATATTCGAAGCTCAATATATATGCTAGTGCACCGATTAGTTTTCTAGAAAGCGTTCTTAAGTGCCTATCTCGTAGCTGATCCGATATTTAGCTGGTTGCTTTTTCTGCTTAGTAAAAAAGCCTCGTATTTTGTTTTTTTAATTTATCTTCTTTTCGTACATATTTTATTAAATAGTCTACCCAAGCAGATTTTAGATAGCCTAACGCTAACCAACATAATAGTCTAGTCAACAAGTTCAAAAACGTGAAAAATAGAGATAAAGGTCCTAAAAATATGAGCGATGGCTCATTCGATTCGGAATCACCTCTAAAAAAATGTTTTTGAAGGATTTTGTTGCAGGTTAAAAGTTGCATTTATTATTAACAAAATAATATGAAAAAAATGATATTTCGTCTTTTGTTAATAACTCAAAACATATAAACATTTAAGCAATTTTAAAAGCTCGTTAAAGGGTAGGAATTTCTAATTAGTGAAATACTCTTAGTACAAAATATTTTTTTTTCTAGGATTTTTGACAACCAGCGTTTAAAAGAAATAACAATATCTCGCTAAAGAGTTTCTTCGCTCCTTCAGATGTCTTAAAAATGTATGAAAATCATAAATGTCCGCATCTTGATATGAAGCCTTCACATCGTATTTGGAGGCGTATTATTGCGAGACAGCTGTCATCCTTTAACGACATGCATGTCGAAGAAATATCGGAAAACGTTCCCGATTTGAAGAATTTTCTTGTAAATTGGAAATGTGTTGTAAAATAACTGCGCAGTCAAGAATTTATTTAACTGTATGTTGTGTGTATATTTTTAGTTAGGTTAAAATTTGTAAATAAGCATTTGTGCTCGCGGGTAATCATATGCACTCGCCAGTGCGTTGCCTGCCTTTTTTAGAATTAGAACCCTCTTCATATAAATAAAGTCTTCATCTAGAACGTTAACTAGTACAAGACAAGTATGTTTTTGTTTTTAATAAGAATAAATTTCTTTAAACCTAACTAAAGAACCAACCAAAATCAAACTCTGTAAATATCTGTTTTTCTTTCTCATGGATAAGAATTAATAATAACATTTTGGTATTTGTTACTTACTTAGCTAGCTTCCTCCACCCATTTCTCCCAGAAACCTTAACTTTTAGCATTTAATATATTGTCTTCAAAATCATTTAGACATAGTCTTGAAACATTTCAAACAATGAATCGATTTGTTTCGCAGACGTGGTACTAATTCAACGTTACCACAGAGATTACACCTGACAAACGGTCCCTGTTTCACACATCTTGTAATCCGCTTACAATTAAAGAGATCCCGTAACAGATGGCGGCGATAAGCTAAATGTGTGTCAAAACATAGTAATCTATATTATTTACGTCTTAATCCTACTGCTAATAGTGTATATAACAAAAATAATTACATCGTTTTTGTTATATACACTATTACAATTGTATACTAAATATAGACATGGAATTGTGTAAAACATATTGATCTATATTATTTATGTCGTAATCTTACTGCTATATAAGAAACTATAATTATATTAAATAAGTCAAAGATCGAATACGTAATATTTATAAATATGTTCAAACATTTACAAACAATGAATTCAATAATAAGTATAGATATGTAAATGTGAGTGTGTGGGGTGTGCTCATGATGCAGGTGATATAGCGCGATGGATATTCTTAATACTTAATCCGTCCAGGCTTAAACATTACTCGTTGTATGTCCTTGCTGAATATAATACTGATGTGAGGAACGTAAACCCGATTTATTTTTAAATTATGAAAACTCTATTTTATTGAATGCATTTATCATAGGAACAACTGGGCCGAACATTTTTGCTTGTTATAATCATTACGGTAATCAAGTACTTGCCGAAAATATTGTAAAACGCTGAAATAGAAGACATGGTTGCACAGTCTAACATTATAGACCTGTCTACTACGTTGGCTGAGGCACCTTGACGAATCGGATGGTGACGGATTACCTGAGTGAACACCAGTTGGTCTTCCAAGGTACCGCTGTATCTACAGTGTGGAGGAAGTCCTGCTCCATGTATGATTGGAAGCGCTAAAAGATACTAATTTCATTGGCACTTTTTGAGTCGCAGAGCCAGTGAAGAGTGGGAGTCCACTATTTTTTCTGAACTACAAACTATTTGTTTTAAGACGAGTTATTAAGTACATATTAATTATTTTTTTATTAACATTTAAACTAAAGTTTCATGCTCAACAGCTATCATCAAATACACCCACTCACCGATAACACGCCCACAGCACATGTTCGACATTTGGTTTTTAATCGGCAGATGTTTTGATGAATTATTTTTATAATGCTTTAAATAATAATATATGGCCTCTTATCGTCGTAGGTTCGATAACCAGTTGTGCATCAATGGACTCCATATCTAGTTCGCTTTTGACACTCGTACGGTGAAAGAAAACATCGTGAGTGTAGCGGCCTAATAACCCCCAAAAGTCGACGGCATGCATGTTAGAAAAATAAACTTGATCAGAAACTATATACATGGTAACTGTTTTTTTAAATATAATAAATTAATAGTAAAGTACTTAAGCGTTTGACTCTGAATGTTAATGCGGCATTTGAAATATGGTTAAAAATCCTGCAGTTATAAACAATCTCGTTTCGGCTTACCACCGACTGGCGTTTAGATTGTGACAAATTGTGCGAAGGCTAGCTTGAAAGTTTAAGATTGCTCGGTCATATGAATGGAACCAACTAGCAGAAATCTAAAGAAACTTCGATTTGACTCTAGTTTTGTTATAGGAAAAGTGTATTTAGTTAATCAACTAATCGAGTACGTATTTTATGTGTGTTCAATTATGTTAAATATTTCATGTTCTCTGTTATCATTTTAATACAAGTGACAAAGGTTAATTATTTGTATTTGTAAAGAGATTAATAATATATTTTTTTATTAAATGTTTATTAGAATTAATTTTTACGAGTTGGGAGGCGGTTTCAGTTAAGCGTCATATCTCATGGATACCCGCAACGCCAATCAAGTAAGGACGTCGCTGGCCTTAATGGTAGTGAGTGGTATGCTCTTCCACTTTATGGAAATACCTGGAATGCCAGCTGGTGAGCATGAAGTGTCATTATAACCGTCTGGAAAGCTAGACGTCCAGGTGGAACAGGTGGTATCCAAAAATGAGTGACGGCTTTCAAACGGTCTTATTAGTAATTAATACTGACAACATAACGGTTTAATATAACAAGAAACGTGCCGAAATCAAACTCCATGTTATCAAACCAAACCCGACAGTGCTCTTAATATTTAAGTATTTCGCTCGCAAATTTTCCCCCGTAATTTGGGCGAACACCTGAAGTCAATACACCTTATCTTGACTTTCCTTTTCATTAAACATTCACGCATTTTCACCGGCAAATTCACATTGAAGAAACTAACTGTGAAGATAATCTTAACTGATGGTAAAGGCTTTTGTAATTCAGAATAAAATTCCTAGAGAGGACGATCAACTGTTTAGTCAATAGAGAAAGATATTTATTTTTATAGAACAGGTCGCAAATGGGCAGGAGGCTCATCTGAAGTGTGTCACCTTTTTAAGTGATACCGCCCATGAACACTCGATGCTAGAGGGCTCGCGAATGTGTTGCCGGCCTTTTAAGAATTTGTACGCTCTCTTTTTGAAGGACCCTAAGTCGAATTGGTTCGGAAATACTTCAACAACGGATAAGATATATTTTTGTTTAACATGCAATAACAATTACACATGAATTTCATTTGTATAAAACGAAGTATATTCTACACTGATTGAACAAGAAAACAATTGAAAATCGATAGTCGACTATTAGTTATTACTAGTATCAAACTCCTGTGTTAAGTTCATAAGTCTCTAGGTGACTTTGCTATCACTTTATATTAATAATAAATTCAGGTTTATATTAAAGTTTTATTATTTAAAGGCTTGGTCAGTAAAGGTATAATAACAAATATTTTATATATTTATACAAGAGAAGAGTAATTTTGTACACTAATGAAATTTTGCTAAGGTTTCTAACGTCGCAGAACACCCTATTTATTATACATCTGTTTAACTAGTCATTGTTATTTAAATCTACGTAGTGTCCCTTTTAACCCGAAAATTTATTTATTTTCTTATTTCCTATTTTTACAGTTACTTAATACTAATACAATAGAAAACTTAGCTAAAAACATAATTAGTAAAAACTTAAAACCTAAACTATTTTATAATTATAAATAATGCAATTCTTGTGAATTCAGCCAGTGTGCATTTACAGATACATTTCATGAATTTACATGAGATTGGAATAAATACTATAACTGAGCCAGAAAATATTAAGTAGCTTAATGTTGAATTTTTATTGGTCCTTCGAAACAGAAAATACATAAAGTTTTAAAAGCATTCCTTTCTCCAGATTTATACTGTCATCCCGAATCCGTAGACGTCCCATAAGTGCTCACTAATGGCACACCTTCCCGATTCCAATTTCCCCAATGGCGCGAGCAGTTTCTGCCAATAGCAATTTCCATTCAATCGATCAAGTTCAATAAGATTAAAACATCGTCGACTCTCAATTAGTGACTTTCAGTTTGTCAGTGAAAACTCTTCGTTAACTGTCTAAACGCGAATACTGCTAAACGAGTAATAGCAACTTATATCTGTAATAATATACACTACATACGTATGGGTACTAACTGACAGTACGATCTTTTAGATATATATTTATAACGATAGAAGATTGAGATCGGAGCTTTAATATATTTCATATTAAACCACTTCATAACAAAATTTTCACTAACAATTTAATACTTTATACTAATAATATTAAACAACATCTTCTATGAAAAATATTCTTACGTGCAACAATAGTATAAAAATGTAAGTGTTATGTAAAAATTATTATATCAAGTGCCTTTAATATATCAAATGGAAGAGGCTGCTAGAATTAATATCAAATATCACGATACGGGGAATTCTAGTGCGGAGATGGCAATGGCAAAACTGTATTAAACTTACTAAATATTCTTTTATATTATGTATAATAATATATTCTTTCTTTCTTTTCTCATTTGTAAGTCTAAGTACGTTACCCATTTTTATGCACAAGAAACTTAAATCCTATTTATCACGTGGAACAAGAATATAGTTGTTTTTCAATCAAGATGTATTCTACAAATAATATATTAATATTCCAGTTTTTGCCTTGTTCATGTCAAATTAAATGTGTACATATAGTTATTCTAATAACTTTACATTTAATAATTAAAATATATTATTAAAAGGAGTCCCTGTAGGCAAGGTTCCGAAGATACTGGCAGCGTTCCCCCTTTGAATAGCTAGACTAATTCTTTGTGCGAGGTAGCTGCATTGTGTCTTTATATAGTAGCATTTGATTTTATAGTCATAAAATTTTCTTCAAGTCAGCAGTCAGTCATTAATTTCATAAGTAATAAAATTTGCAGGTTAAAAATGTCTTCATTTTCATGCATAAAAACATGATGGATTACTAATATATGCACTTCCAATCAACTCGGGGTCATTAACCGGGTAATGGTAACCCATAACCTCACTTATCAGCTGTTTATTGGTAATATAAGTTACGTGGAAGTATTTATTGAGATCGATGTATCATTTATATGACATAAATTGAGTATATAATTTAATTAAATTTGGCTCTGATTATTAATTTGTCAGATGTCACTGTGTCATTTGTCTAAAATGGTTTTATTTTGGTTATATTTTACAGATAAAGTAATCTGTTAATATCTAATTTAACAATAAGTTGCCCCTTTCATACACCTATTTGTATAGTTATTAGGAGGCCATACATTACATTTCAGTACATATACTAAATGTAATTATGTACTCATTTTAGAAAAAGGCAAACGCTCCTCCTAATCCAGCAACTTTTATTTATTTCTTTCTAAATTGTCTATTTAGTATTTATAATATTGGGCACCATTTTAATACTTTGTTGCTCGTATACAATGACTTATTTGCTATACAATTCGGTGACCATTACAAATTATTATACTGTAGCAAATAATTCAACAAATTGAATTTAACGCAGAAAAAAGGCCTATATTGTATAGAGATACAAAGTGTATGGTAAAAACAACTTAAGATTTCGCACTTGAATAAAAATAAAACCTTTTTAACTAGAATACGCTCGACCGGAATATTAAAAGTCTGGAAATGCTCAAAGGAGGCGCTGAAAAATTTCACGCGAAGAATTCGTTACATGAAAATTGTGAGAATCTTAAATAAATGAATGCTCTGTATGATTATGTGCAATAGAAGTTATAAATCAGTGCCGTGTAATGGTTTTAAGGGGAAAGTGAAAATGAAAGTCAAAGTGCGTTTTTAGCCTGGGTGAGTATATGAACCATCAGTTAGACCAGACTTCCCCAAACTTTTTTGTGTCGTAGACCCCTTGTCATGTTTTTCCGTGCTGGGTAGACTTAGTAGAGTAAGTAGGGAACTGACCTGATATAGATTTCGTATTTCGTAGTGAAGTTTAGTGTTAAAAACTTAAATTAAAAACACATTTTAATTTATACATTTATTAATTGAATTTTTTTTTGTTTTTACAAGTTCAAAATGTATTGCGACCGCAAAGCGAATACTAACATGCTACGACTTACACAATTTTATAAATTCTTATAAATTCTATTCTTTTTCTTAATACATATATATTTTTTTTACCTCATAGGTACTTTTATAAATAATTAATGTATATGTTTTGAAATTATAAGATAGATGTAAGTAAATAGGTACTATCAGTGTATGTGTTGAGATCCACTATCGGGACCCCCATTTTCATTTCATGGACCCCCAATTTTTTACTCCCAAATTTACATATAATATTTTTTATTAAAATGTATATTTGCTATATAATATTTTTTATTAAAAATTTATAAAAAATATTATATAGCAAATATACATATCATTTAGATGTAAGTAAATAGGTACTATCAGTGTATGTGTTGAGATCCACTATCGGGACCCCCATTTTCATTTCATGGACCCCCAATTTTTTACTCCCAAATTTACATATAATATTTTTTATTAAAATGTATATTTGCTATATAATATTTTTTATTAAAAATTGTTCGTTAATAGTAATAAATCTATTATTACTACCTTCAATTGTACAGTAGTAATCAATTTGTTACAGCGAAGATTTATCGGTATGTTATTTTATGGTGCGACAAAATTCCGATACAATTTTTGTATTTTGCAAATTTATATAATATATATGAACGGTGTATTTAACTTGAAACTGAACAATTTGGGTCCGTCTTCAAGTTACACTTGTCTAGAAGCTCGCTGATGTTACCCTTCAGTATACCTAAGTGCAACACTGCATTTGGATCGTTTCTCGTTAAGGACTATTTGCCAAACTCTAAAAAAGCACATTGTTCCATTCCCGAGTGGAAAAATTATACACGAAAAGGATACACGATTTAAATAACTTCACTCGATAGATAAACAATTCAAACAACGAATTTTTGACACTTTGAATTCGTTTTGTGACGAATATTTCTATAGAACATAATTTAGAAAATTACACGATATATTTCATCGCAAGCTAAGTAATCCAGTTTAGAAAAAAATTGACAATTGACATTAATGTAATGTTCTACATAACTTTTTGTTAATACGGGCCGGCGCGCCTCTGTGCTCTAACTCTCCATTGCGTGCCGCAGTCCACCTTGTGACACTGACACAGCAATTCGGAAAATGGTCTTAAAACAGCAACAGAGTCTCTTTGCTCCCTCCAGAGTCTTTCAAACGGCAGCTAAATTGCCGCCTCCGGAACTCGGTATTCGATACGTCTTTTCAGTTTTAGTCAACAAAAAAGGATACTTAGGGCCTATTTCACAATGTATGGATAAAGTACCAAATACCTATGAAACACATAAATTATTCGGAAGATAAAAGTTCCTAATAAGAAACTTCACTTTTCATGACGAATCGCGCTGACAGTTGTGAAAAGCAAAATACTGTTTATCCTACCAATAAGTAATAAATAGCTTATTTGGAACTTATCCGGACATTGTGAAACAGGCTCTTAGTGTGAAGTCTTGACTCTTTCCCTTCGATCTTTTAAAGCACTTTGTGTCATAAAGAGAAACTACATTATTATTTGTGGCTTAGCCGGATATTGCCGCTTTACTAAGTTGAAATGATATCTTTCGAAGCAGTCTTGTGTAAGGCGGAGTTATGAACAAACTTGGGAAGTTTGCCCATGCACTGTTAAGGCTTAATTCGGATTAAGGCTTTGGTTTAATTAAAATAGCCGATTTAATTTAAAAAGATCGAGTTAGCTAATAGCTGGAGTTGTGTAACCTAAACTTAACTTACATATGTATTATCTTAATATATATATAAATCTCCTGCCACGATGCTTGTCCGCGATGGACTCCTAAACTACTTAACCGATTTTAAATAAAATTGGCATACCGTGAGCAGTCTGGTCCAACTTAAGAGATAGGATAGCTTAGATCTTTAGTTATAGTCGCAATTTTATTTTATTGCAAATTATTTGTTAATTATTTGATACAATTCTAACAGATGGCACTGTGTTTAAAGTACCCAACGTTTCACATAAGCTATCTACCTTTCACATAAGTTGGTTGGCTCCTACCGTTTCCCTTGAATGTTTATTTATTTATTTATTTTCACTACATTTTACTACTATGTAATATAACAAAAACCTTAGCCACAGCAACGCTTGGCCGAGTCTGCTAGTAGTTAATAATTAGAAGCGAAATCAAGCAATCATCGCAAAGTTGAAGCCAATATGAGGCCTTTAGTTCCTCCCACTCATAAATTGTAATATAACATTCTGCTTAAATTAAATATATCGTAATTGTGTCATACCATAACATCATATATCCATAAATCATAACTATAACCAATTGTTTATGCTTTTATGAAAGTAATAAATTATATAGATTTATTTCAAGAGTCTGTTATGTTTCCTGTTAATATAATATAGATTATATCGCATACAATGGCAGCCACTTAACATGCAAAGGTCACTAAGTTCTCTGTTTATTTATAACTAATCAACGAAAAGTAAAATAATTTCGATAGAATATCTCTTATATAATATAAAAATTTTGTACGTTGTTCTGATTTGCTTTTTTAAAAGAGTACCGAGAGTTTATTACGCCGGCTTTTTCTCTCGGCCTACACCCTCTGTCTTCTTTGCCGATGAGTAGGAATGCCTACAGGTTCGAATTGATTGACGTGGAATAAGTGATACCTAGATGATCTTATGTTCCAAAATAAACGTATTTTATTTTATTAATAACATTGTTTGATCATCAGTCTTCAATCAGAATCACCTCGACGTCCGTCGGTCCATAACTGAGTGTTTTACCACTCCGTGAAACCAGCTGCTCACTGATGTAGTTCCGAACCAATTCTTAGGCCAGCAATGCACTTGTGACTTTGGGCCATCAGATGAGCCTGCGCGTTTGCCCACTGTTATATATAAAAAAAAAAACGTTTACGAGATATGCTTTGTGGTCATTATTGTCAGGACACGGTTTGTAAACACTCACAGAATAGATATAACAAAGTGAGTGAGTGAGACTAAAGAATTTCAGATACCTTCTTCCACAAATTGGAAGTCCATTTGCTGAAATTTGGGCTTTTTATACAATTTTTTTAAGGCCGGCAACGCCCTCGCGAGCCCTTTGGCATTGAGAGTGTCCATGGGCGGCGGTATCACCTAACATCAAGTGAGCATTTGCCGATTTGCCCCCTGTTTTATAAAAAAAAAAAACGATAGTGGTTCTTGTAATATGTTCAGCTATTTAAAGAAAACACTTTTTACCGGATTGAAGCTATGTATCATTAAACTTATAATACATTTAATACCTTTTGTCATCAGTCACCGTGACCACGCACGCCGTAAAGCACGCGAAACGTCGGAAAAATTTAAAATTATGTTAAATAATTAAGTTAATTTTAAAATACTTAAAACTTTAAGCTTAATTAAGTTATATATATATATATATATATATATAAGCAAAATTCAAATCCAGCAATGATTATAGCACTAATGATACTAGTGTATGAAAATATAGAAGGTTCGTCGTAAAATGGATGAGTTTGTGATTAAAGCGGACGGAGGCATAAATGTGGCAATTTTTCCATATTTATTACTCCGCTTAACCTAGATCCGGAAAACTTCAGCGGAGTTTTCGTGAAAATCGATTATTTTAAGCCCTAGTTCGTTCGTTCTTATTTCTTAATACTGTGTGTTTTATTATGTGGCAATTTGTTATTATATAATCAGCGTAGACTTAATATTTAAATGTTTATAATAATTTTGCTAACATAGTTATAAGTATTACTATACTAACAATATATTGACGTACCTATTAATTGGTCTGAAATAAATGAATTTAATTTAATTTTGTTCTGATTTCATTAGTTACATTAACGCATACGTTATTTTAGTATATAAGTTATTAAAGTATTTAGTATATTATATATAATATATTTAAAAGAGCAGCAGTGTTAGCCTTGGCTTGAACGTGCGACTGAGTTCGTTAGTTCGAACCCCGGCTGTGCACCAAATGACGTTTCTATGTAACATTTATTACTCGCTTGAAGGAAAGCATCGTGAAGAAACCGTCATAGACACAAAAAGTCGATGGCGTGTTTCAGACGGTTTTTATATACTATATAGTAAGAAATTAACAAATAAAATTACTAAAAATAACCAAATTAAATTACACGAAATTAACCACAATTTCAACAACAATAGTAACGTCCTATATCTAGTGCGAGCGTCGAAGAAGTGCGCCCGACCATACAGCGCGCCGTGCTTATATAGCCTGAAAACCAGTTTAGTCCAGTATACCCCACTGCTACACGTCACTTGACTTTTTACAGCTTATTATATATATAAATACTTACTTGAGTACTAGGTTATGTAATAGCTATAATTGACTACACTTTTTTATTTAGGCACAATTTAATAGTTATTTTTAATTGCAGGTAAGGAACAATATCTGGCTTATGTAAGTAGATATACCCGTCGGGAAAACCGTTTTTCATATGTTCCACATCTACAGATTGCCATACCTGAGACTACCTGGTCACTACAGGCGTCTAACGCGCAAACCCAATAACCTGTATCAATCCATTTTTGACCATCACACATAGACATCTTAATGCAAATATAGATAAGTGTGCCTAACCAATCCACGGATTATAATAGTATCTTTCGATACAAGCTATACCATTGGTGGGATCGGTTTATGTGGATATACCTTTGTAGGAAAATGACAGTTTAACTGTCTCAGTCTGTGTCTGTCTCAGTGTAATCTTTATTTGGTTTATATTGATTATCATATATCAGTGTAAAGAGCGAAGAGATTGCATTCTATTCATCGCCAAAAATGGATTGTCTTCGTAGGGTTTGGTTATTGGTATGCAGATACGAGATAATTGAAAACAATCTGAGATTGTGTATTAATTATTGTGTTCGGGTGTAAGTAATGATTGAATTTTACACAACCTGTGAATTGAGTATTCGTTCAATTCCTCAGCACCCACTGAAGCTGTAGTCTGCTTTGTTCCACCAGGTCTTACTTTCGTCTCTTTCTGCCAAATTGTGTGTATGCTGTGGTGAAAAAAGACAGGTGACTTTTGTCAAAACAGTACAAAAACCATTGATGATCTTATTAAATAATCTACATATTTTTTTAATAAATCGAACTTAAACAGTCATGGTGCTATTACGAAACTCCCTAACCACTTAAGTTAATGCCGCTATTTTTATGCGTAAATAAATTATATAGATTTATGTAATAATAAAAGTGTTTTCCTTGGTCCGTGATTTAACGTTCTGAGAACAATGATGAGGAAAACTCGAAGATTTTTCTTTCAAATCCTTTCGGGATTTCTTTGGATTAATATCTACAAAATAACGTCCATATTGAAAAATTTGCTTTTCTGAGATTATGACGTTTCTTAAAATTCTGGACACTGAACGTAAGTATTTTACAGTTAACACTTGGTATAATTAAATTTCTTTAGGCTTATATAAACGGTACCATTGAAAACCGAAGGGGGAAGATAATTGGACACCTGGTGCGACACGACAAATTCTTTAGGACTATCTTGGAGGGGAAGATAGAAGGCAGGAGAGGACGAGGAAGGCCAAGATTGGCTTACATAGATCAGATTAAGGAAAAAGCTGAGGTTGTGACGTACCAGGTGTTGAAGACACTGACGCAGAACCGCATTGAGAGGCTATTAATCCTCAGATAAGAGCCCAGCTCTTAAATTTTATGATTTTATTTATTTTTATTTTATTTTATTTATTTAAGTATTCCTACAGCTTATCACTAAGCAATATCCAAACAATTACATTACACACAAAAGCCAAAACGGAATATACATTGAAACAGAAACATAAAGCACAGTTGTAAGATTAATTAATTGGTAGATTAAAATATATATTTAATATAGTAGGGGAGCCCAAGAGGGGATTTCGGGATTTACTCAAGCGCGGCAGATTAATATACAGGGGGATACCTTGTACCCGGTTAAGTACCTCCACCAAATATGAGGCCCATATATAAGGCCGCCCGTGAAGGATACAGGATCAGATTAGTAAAAAAAAATTGATCATCAGACATTCTCGAGCGCGTCAGATTAAGGTAGTGTGAGTTAATCACATCCTAAAAAGTGTATATTCCACTAATCTGACAATTTGAGAGTGACGTAAAGAGAGGGGAGGGCAGCAAAGTTGTAAAAAAAAAACGTCATCTTGACATTCTCGAGCGTAGCTAATTTTTTTTTTATTTTGAATGAAATAATTCAAGAATATTGAAAAATATATAATCTGACGATTTCCGCAAGCCGAAATAACAAAATTTCGTCGATAAAGTTCGTGCCATAAACGCGTGCAGCTGCGTGATGCCTACATTTCCTTCTCCGCGTTTACCTCAAAATTAGATTTCATGTGAATTTGAACCGATTCGGACCGATAGATTTTGTGAAATTCTGAAAAATCTAAAAAAATAACAATTTGTTTTTTTGAAAGTGTTTTTTTGCAATAACTTTTAAACGGCTTTATCCATCAACTTCAAAAAACTAATCCACCTTTCAGCTTGAAAAACGACGTCGATCGCCACCAAATTGGTCAAAATCGGTTGATTCGTTCGAGAGATATCGTGAACGAAAGAAAACCGAAAAAAGTGTTTCTTTCACATAACTTCGACATTTCATATCGGATTATCGTTTTTGGTGAAATTTAATAATTAGAGCTTAAAAAATGCGTCGATCGCCGTCAACCGCGGCTTGATCCATTCAAAAGTTATTGGGGTTTGAAAATTTCAAAAATAGTGTTCTATGAAACTTCTATCAGACTTTCGAGCTGGGAGAACTCAAACGCATAGAAATATTATTTCTTTGAACTCAGCGAGCTCATAAGTACAATTTTAAGCACCCAGGAATGGAATTGCAGGGATGGCCTTTAGGGTGAACCGTTTTTCTAATATTTTTTTTGTCAGATCAGGCAAATCCCTCTAGATAATCGTCAGATTATGAGACAGTATGTTTAGAATATAAATCTGAACCATATATATCTTAATCTGACGCGCTCGAGTATTTCAAAATGGCGAATTTTTTTTGCACATTATAATAATGGCTGCGAGTTTGCGTCAGATCGAAATCGTCAGATTATTGAATGAGAGCTTTTTTTTTGGTGCACTTAACACCCCCTTAGAAAACCTGACGCGCTCGATTAAATTTTTTTTTTTCATTTTTAACCCTTACGTACAACCACCCCCATCATGCAAATGATCAGATTAACATACGTACATTATTAAAAATACGTAGGACATTGATGCTATCAATATCTGACGCGCTCGAGTATGTCCATGCAACAGTTTTTTTTTACATATTGAAACATCTATAGCCGCTTTCCCCACCGATGAAAAGGTATATATCATATAACATTTTTTTCTTCTTATCATTTAAGCTTTGCAACCCAATAGGTCTCCACGACGCTCGAGTAAATCCCCATTTAGCATCGTGGGCTCCCCTACCAATATGAAGGAATAAACAAAGCCATTATTAGTAAAAGATACCTGAGTTTTTTAAATATTTTTTTAAGAATTTTTTAAGTCACTAGTGTGTTATGATAAATCAGTAATATCTAACAGCCCTATCAACCTTACAGAAAGTCGCGCAAATAAATTTAGCTGCTATGCGTTTGTCAGTGCAAGCAGTCGGAACACATTTTACAAGCCCCCAAGTAATTAATATTATTCAGAACTTGGCTGAACGCCAAACTAGGCTTTAACAATTAGGATTGTGTCCACTTGTGCTCCTATTGTGGTCTAGGCTTTCTTTGAGTTGCTTTGTTTGATGAAAAGATGAAAGTATTTTGAGGCGTACAATGCGATCTTTTTAGGCCAGTTACGTTTATGCAGGCAGCATTCGAAAACATAATGTAATAGTGTGTGATATGATTTGTTAGGAAGAGTACTTTTGAATTGTTTTTTTATAGAACAGGGGGCAAACGGGCAGGAGGCTCCCCTGATGTTAAGTGATACCGCCGCCCATGGACACTTGATGCTAGAGGGCTCGCGAGTGCGTTGCCGGCCTGTTAAGAATTTGTACGCTCTTTTCTTGAATCAGTTATTTATATTTTATCCAAAAAATTATTAATTATAATAATAGCCTTTTAATTTAAATACTTTTACATTTCAAGACAATTCTATTTCAGTCTTCCCATAGGCATCTGTATGCCCTTATTTGGCAAAGGCCTCCTCCAAATCCTGCTGTGTCAAAAAGTCCACTCCAAAACCACCACTCTTTACCATGTAACTGGCTGTTTCTTTAAACTCAAACTCAATATATGTTTCAAAAGAAATTTAATTTAATTGTAAATTTACATTTATCACATCTTCGCAAGTCAAGGGCGTAAAACGGGCTTTGATTTGATCTATCCACCTATCTTAGTTAACTGTATTAATATAGGTAGGTAGGTAGGTACTAAGATTAGGACACTAGTTCATTATATTATCATTAACATTGTACTATAATGAACTAGTGTTCATCTTATTCGATTACCGCCGATTTACCAGTTGACAAACACAGAATACCACTAAATTAATGAGTACGCAGAATTTATGCCTCCATAGGAAACTTTAAAGCGTCTGTTGAACTTTCAAATCGATCGGAGGAACGATTGTCAAAATAGTTATTCGAATAGTTCGATAAGCGTGAAGTTGGCGACAGTGGTGTCTCAACTTTGTTCTAACTTCAAACTATGCCATTATGAGCCCAGCTTTGCGCTTTAAAAAAATGTTATTGGAACATAACTTTGATATTGAAATTGCTGGCGTAATTTTAACCATTTTGACTAGCACTGGTTAGGATAAGAAGCACTTCCTTGGGCCTGGCGAACTCCGAGGGGGAGATGGGTATCTCAAGGGCGTGTGAAGGGCTGAAGCGTTTTTAGTGGATGGGGCCTCGCTACCACTATGAATAGCAGAGAGATTTGAGTGAAAACCCACAGGCCCCGCGTTAAGCTCGACATCTTAGGCGCGGGCCTGCGCATGCGCATTCTCATCTCCTTTAAAAATATGTTAAAACAGTTTTTGAATATTACGATTAAGTTATGAGAGGGCTCTCCCAGCGCTATAATTCAGAGAGACTAAGGGATATCGAGAAGAAATACACGTTCATAGTTGATGTGTTCGTTTAGTTACATGTTAGAACTTTGGACAATTCTGTCGCATAACGTCTTGTGCAGTAAACGCCGGTTTGTTATTTATTTATGGTATAATTAGCATGTAGGCGCATCCGTTAACATCAGACATCAGGTTGTCAATGTCAGCCTAGCGAAGCGTCATTGTGGATGGTTGTGAGAGCGGCCATCTTGACAGACTGTTGTTCGAGACGGCGCCCGCACACCGCGCTTGTGACGAATCGCTTTGAATCTGAGTGATAGTTTAATCTAGTGTTATAATTAAGTTGATGACGTATTGCTTAGATTGTACATTGCTCATTTCACTGTGCATTTCGATTGTTAAGCCCCGTGTTGATTATACAACTGTAATTATAACAAGAACACCTACCTACCGACATACATCACACAACATGACTTTTGATGAAGGCCATCCTGCCTCTTCAAGCACGTATTATATTCACACTGTTTACATGGAGAGATCACATACTGGTACATGATCATCTATTGGCTTTTACCTTAGTAAAAATAAAGAAGTTTAACTTATGACATGTGTGCTGTGTACGCGCCCACTTTTTTCAATACGTTAATAACAGCCCTGAACAAGTTTAATTTCCATACAAATTTGTACAGAGATTTCATAGATAATTTGAAATTTTAACAGATTAGCGCAACCTAAGTAATAAGTATAGTAAAGAGGCTAAGCCGAAACAAAGCCTTAAACCCCATTACTCATTAACAAGGTTCATCCCACAGGCATTACCGCTTGTATATTTAATAAACAAACCGGTAACTGACCGGTTTTTTGAAAGGCTAATGCTAGGTATGAAGAGAGTTTTATGTATATTTATTTATTTATTTAGTACTCCTACAGCTAACATAGATTATGTTTAATTACAAACAAATACACTGAGAATATAGCCAAAGATGGAATACATGATACATTTTACAACAAAAAGGGAACAAACAAACAAAAAGTATTTGATACATTTAACTAATTGTGATTTAATTTATTTAACTAAGCCTAAATTGGTTGAGTTGTGTGATGATGTAAAAGTGTGGGTATGTACGTAATGGTGTGTATGTGGGATGTTAATATAGCATAACATAATAACTAATCTTAAAATGTAATAACTAAAATATATTATTAAAAGGAGTCCCGTTAGGCAAGGTTCCGATGATACTGGCAGCGTTCCCCCTTTGAATAGCTAGACTAATTCTTTGTCCGAGGTAGCCAGCTCTTCGGTCTCCAGTGATGTCGACTAACCTTTTTGATACCTAAAAAGCCTTATAGCGCTAGGTCTCCACGGACCTAGGGTCTCGAAACCGAATGGGACAACGTCATATTCGGAGCCTAGCTTTTTCAGCAGCATCACAAGCCGCACTGTTTTGTTTTATGTTATTTATTTATTAACACTTTGTTGCATTACATAAAAGGAAAATATTAAACATAATTTAATGACAAGCAACTGGCGGCCTTATCGCTTTAGAGCGATTTCTTCCAGACAACCACTGTTAGTAAAGGAAAAAACCACTATGAGTATATTAGATAAGGTAGGCAAGAAGTGCAAAAATAAAAAAGGGAAACAAAAAAAAAACATACTTAACAGAAATAAAAATAAACTAACCTGATACAAGTTACATAAAACAAAACAAAAAGTAAACAGTGCACATGAATCATGACAATCTAATTCAAGATCGGTCTCACGTCAGTTAGTAGTTAGTGATATGACGTGGACAGGTAATGTTTATACAGCAGAAATTTAAAGGAAGATAGAGAAGGAGCTAAGCGAATAGTGACGGGAAGTGAATTCCATAGCCGAACTGCTGAAACCTTAAAGGAATCGCCAAGAAAAGAGGAGTTATGAGATGGGATTTCAAGGGTATAGTTTTCATCAGTATATTATATTAATATACTGATGAAAATTACGGCATACGTTTTTATTTCGTTTTTAAAATTGTTTACGTTACGTAAAGTAAACTATCAGAAATATTTTTTCCCGTTGTTGAAACATTCATTGGCTTCGGTTGTTGCATGACGTTTCATTATTCTTGTTTATAAATGTGTTACAATTGTTGAGAATTACAAATGATTTTTTTTAAATTCATGTATACGAAGTGCGTGGAACATAAACTTTTAAGCTTACAAATTAGCGCAGATAGGAACCAAAAAAAGGGATTCGTTCTAAAGAAGTAATAATTTAATAAGAGTATCTCTTAGGGGAATTTTGTGAGACACGAGTATTAGCAAGTTGATATTATTATTATTAATATATTGATATTATTTTTTTTTCAACATTTGAATGCTATGTATTTGATAGTACGATAAAGGAAGTGTTATTGACAGGAATCTTTTTAAAATATGACTTTAAAAATTCGTTATTACCACTAACTTATCAAATAATAATAATTATGTCGATGTTCATGTCAGACACGTACCACAAAACTGTCACATTTTAGTCGAATCCACAAGGATATAGCATACATTTTGTCTTCGCCTGTCTAATCCTGATACTATCTTGAGAGTGTAATTTCATCGAAGACTATTTGTGTTCCCAATATTAATATGTTTATACAAAATAAGGTTTACAGTAAAAAAACATTAAAAGATCTTTCGACTAGTTTTAAAAATCGTTAAGATAATACTTTTAGAAAATATAATTACTTAGTAAATGATTATTTGCATGAAACAATATAATGAATATTAACATGGCAATATAATAAACAAATAATTTAAGAATTGACTGATTAAGTAACTCATTAAGTAAAAATTTAAAAATGCCTATTAAGGCAAATTTGTGCGTATGGGAATTTTCGATTGTAACACCATATTATTTTTTTACTATATGTATTCTTACAATGAATTATTATTACCACATAAATAAATTTGAAGTTTGTTACAAGCATAGTACGTCGTATTGGTGGGACACCATCTTGCCCAGAGAAGCGTAACAAAATTAAAAATTTTCTGTACAAAAATATATATCTGAAAAGCAAAGAATGTGTGAAAACAAAGCTTAATTAATACTCACTGGAATGAATTGAACTCAACACACATCTACGAAAAAAATATATGAAACCGACAAAGGTTAATTATATGAAGTTAAATAATGTATTCAATCTATTATGTATTCAAACACCTGATTGCACAGAATATTTTTTTTTTACTTCTATAAGCTCTGCTTTACCAAAGACAATTTTTATATGTCACAAGCACTGCATGTCAACTGTCACATGACAAGACGCGGTTTCCCGCGTCTTTTCGACTACTTCCCGTATATCCACTCTAATCACGTGGGGAACGTAAATCTCTTGGAAGATCACATTTACATTGTTATATTATCTTTAGCTACGGTCTTATAAATTCGAGTAGTTCTCTCATGGGGTTTCGAATTCATATACAGCGGCATCTTTGCTCGTGGAACATTAATAAGAAATATGAATGTCGTTTTTATTGTGAGCTAAATGTAATTCTGTTTATAAGTCAATAAATAACGTTAATAGATTATATTTAAATAGTATTATTTATATAAATCTACCGTATTTTTGTCTATGGAGGTACGATACCTAGACTAGACCAAACAGCACGATACCTCCATACACTAAAAATATTTTATTTTGGGCAATGCATACGTAATGTAAAAATGTTACTACTTTGCTTCGTCGTAGTATAGATTTATATATTATGTCTTAGCTGCCGCCGGGAACTTCGTTTCTACTTAATGCCTAGCCTTCCTCTTTAGTATCACAATCGTTAAACCCTTATTTACCTATTACGTTCAATGTACACATGTTTAATTGTTACAGCTTTAAAACTTAAAACAAAACTTCAAACAACTGAAATCCTTTGTTTTCAGCTTGAGAGTTGACAGTTGACACACTTTATTCGTTTAAAACACGAGATTATAGATAACACAAAATTAGGGAGTGTGGTTTGCAACTTACAAAGTCACTTAGTACTCAAGTAACTTAACTTATTTATGAGTATGGGTTCTTAAATCTAAGTGACTCATATTTTACGTATAAGTAATTTGAGTAGTTGAAGTACATAGTATTGTCTTTTAGTTGAAGTAGTTGAATATTGGACATAATCGGAGAATGTGATATGAAAATTTATGAGTGTATGAAAAACTAAAAGGCACATTTATTACGAAACGGACGTTTTTACAAATTCTTGTATAAAAGTGTAAGATGATTGCTAAATTTGGGCGCAACCCTATTTTTTGGCTTCTAATTATCCACTAAAATATATCTTTATAACTCTAGTAACAAATATATTTTGTACAGGTAAAACAGCTAAAAAGTAAAAATAAATCTCTCGAATTTGTTTCTTGTTAAAAAAACTTTCCTTTTAAAGTTCCTTAAGGAATTCGAATTTATAAAAGACGTCGACTACAACTTAAAAAGTCCAGGCAAAGAATTAAAATTTTTGCTTATATTCGAACGTATAAGTTTTCATCCAATTACGATTCTTGGGTCTACCTTTGAATTAATATGTTTGTCTCTAGAGATTTTAAATATTAATTCTATTAAAAACAAAACTAGAATCTAATAAAGTATACTGAATGACAAGTGGACTGAATTTTATAAAAAAAATAAAACACCGGAATGTTGCATGTAACGTGGCAAGAGATGGCGCTATTGTCTATCTCTGTTATGGAAGCTTTCTTTCCCGGCATTCCACGCTGCCTATGCCTAGGTGGATTACTTTAAGTCTTATGCTCACACATATAAAGTATGTTTTATTATATATAATTTACTAATTTGCATTGCCGTTTTGTTTTTCTTCGTTTCCCTTAAATATAATATTTATAAAATTAGATCGTAAAAACACATGAACCTATGAATAAAAATAGAAATACGCGCCAAAACAGTTAAATCTAAATATTAAGGAGTTGCAAAAAAATGTATAGATCAGTGTTTCTCAATCCTTTTTGTGCCATGCCTTACTTATAAAATTCTTATGACCCCTATGTAACATATGATGTACGGGTCATAATCCATAATGTATGTGCATAGTTTGAAATATTTAAGAAAGAAAGTTTGAGTTGAAAGAAAAAGTGAAAACAAATGACTTACAAATGATTTTAAGAAATTTCGAAAATTTCAAAAATGAGGCGTGGGCTTCACATTTCAAATTACTGGTCTAGACGAAAAGAGCTGTATAATAAAATATTTAATGTCTGTGAAACCTTAGATTAATTTACGTCGTGAACGGAAGCGTCGAGAAATAAGTAGGTAATGTCTCCATTAACTTCCTTTGCAGCGATAATTTAATCCGAATGCTGTGTATAAGAACAATTCACTCATTTTAGGTTTATTAATTCTGTTTTTGTGTGTGTATCATATAACCTAATATGTGAAGGAAGTAATTAAGTACTGATAAATAAAATAAAATACACAAATTTGAAATATTTAAAATTTAAAATACACAGAAATCTCCAACAGAAACTGCGTATTGAATTTGATGAAATCGAAAGCTATATTCACGAAATGGAGGTTCACTTAATGCTGTCAATCAGAACGTAAAATGTTTTGCTTCAACAACTTGGTGGCTTGAACAACATGGCGCTACCGCCTGACTCTCTCAGTCTCAGATATTTATTTATTTAATACTCCTACCGCTAACGGATAAAAAAAAACAATAATACTAAAGATATAGTCAGAGATGGAATACATGATACTTACAAAAAGGTTTAAACATATTTTTCTTAATTGCCTTGATGGCGTAGGTACGTATTCTTCGATGTGCTTTTATTATATATTATTATTATATATTAACACTTTCTTAGTTGTGAAAGATAACGTGGAAAATCACACCAAAAACTCGACAAGACGAGCAGCAGTACGCTGATTTTCAAAAAGATTCATGGTTATTAAAATGGACGCCAAATTATGCTTGCGTCAAGCCACATTTGTAGTTAACTGTAAGTAGTAGAAAGTACAAGAGAAGAGAGCATACATAGTGAATGTCATTAAAACGGTTGAGGTAACAGAGGTATGTCGGGACAATAGCAAGTCGAGATGCTGGTCTGCCTGCCAGGAAAAAGACGTGAATTAGTTGATAAATAAAGAAATATTATTGAGGTTGGTTCACAATACGCCTTGTCTTACATTTCTGTACCAAATCCATTATATACTAAAGAATGGACAAGTCCTATAACCGACGAGCATGCATGGTGAATGTTATGGAAGTGATTGATGTGAGAGAGTTTCTGTTTACCTTTTGTGGGAGAACGTAAATATGTAAATAAAAAAATAAAACTGACAAAAATGGTTTCAATATAAAATACAAAGCGCCTACTATAAATTATACATTTATTGTACCAGATTATATTGCATCGAATCTAATATTAAAATATTATTAAATTCTCCGTAATGCATATATTGAATTTCGTATTTTAATTTAAATGTATTAATGTTTTATCGAATGCCCATCCAATTAGCAGTTAAAAGCTTTTACTATTGTTTCCACTAATGCTGTTAATTAATTAAGAAAAATCTGCAGAACAACGCGGTGTACTGTAGTTTTATTAATCTTAGATGTGTAGGTAGATATTAAATTGCTGAGCTTTCGTGATTTTAATTATATGAACCTTTTTTTGTTGGATAATACAAAATCAATAAAAAGGTATTACAAAATTTATTGCTTAGTAAAATTAACGGAAAGTTTTCATTTTAAATAGCTTAGATGAATACAACATTTTTTTTTAAATATTAAACGCGTGCGTAATGCGTTTTAAAGTAAACAAAAGATATACCGTTAATCCTGGATGATATGACAAAACCTCAAGGATTGCAAGTGTATATAATTGGCATATTTATTGCAAAGCATAAAGTAGGTTGAGAGGGTTATCAATGGCACAATGGAAAACTATGAGAGCTCGTGAACCGTTCAGGGGTCAAGAATCGTAACGTCCATGCATAACATTAGATTGTGTGTTTGTCTCGTTATGATACGTTTTCCTAAACAGGTATTGTTATTAATTTCATATTCTTTTGTCTGCCGAAGCGGTCTTATTGATTATGGATAACATCGCTTATAAAATCAAGAACAGGTTAACATAGGTTCATAATTTAATTGGTATCTTAAACGTTCTCTGAGTTCATAATTTCGATCCCCGGTTGTGCACCGAACTTCAATTGTAATTTCCATTTACCTCCTTCTCTAAAATCTTCAAAATATCTGTCAAAAAAATTAAATTAATATTTTTTTTGAAAAATGCAACCTTTCCATCAGTATTTTTTGTAACGTCACGTTCAACTATCGTCACCAAACCGACTTAACAGACAATCGATTTTTTTTTAATTTATCTTAAATCATAACACATTGAGCGCTGTCGAATATCAAATACACAGAAAAATCAAAGCTCTCGAAGGTGGATGTAGAATATGAAGCTAAAATATTTTAATCGCAATAGGTTTCGTTTCACGGAATATTCCACAATGATTAGTGAAGCGTACATCGCGACTGCGTTAATTGAAAAACGACGCCATCATGGCTAGGACTTTTTCCGTGTCACTGGTTTATGCATTAACTCTTAATTTAAATCGACATTAAAATTTAACGCCTGTTGAATATGGGAGCTTAAACCAAGTACCTGTTAAATATTGCATGAGTAATCCGTTGGTTGTAACTTGTAAATATTATAATCGTTAAGGCTTGTTTTAATAACCGATTTTTTAACAAACAATGACTAGACCGAATCATATATTAAATCAAACCTAAGCTAAGCTGAGTAAGCTACTAAAAAAGGGATTTTAAACCGGACACTTTTTCCCTTTCTCTTCCGAGCCCTTTTCATCTTCATGTATTAAAAAATAAAATACGTTTATTATGCAACGATATTTATTACGAAGAGTTTATTGCCAGTTCTTCTCTTTCGTTCTACGCCCTTGATTTGAGAACTGGCGTTTTTGTTTTTGACGTTCATAAGTGTATTTGTTTACCTTATATATAAATAAAGATATTTTTGTTTGTTTGTTTGTTTATATACCTAAACAAGTTGCCTATGTTAATAAATAACGCACACTAGACACACTTAGCGAATATAACAAGCTCTTGTTTGTCACCTCACGCCCTCAGGCTATTTACAAACCACTCAACACAGTAGATATGCAATATTCGTGTTATGGCGAACCACAATATTAATGTTATTTTTAGTATAGCGAGTGGATGGACGTCACCAAAACCTTAAGAATGAAAGGAGATGATATATAGCAGTAATGTAAACTGTTTGTTACATGTTAACAAATATTATCTTATATATAAAATTCTCGATACTCTCCGAAACCGGTTGACCGATTCTTATGAATTTTTTATACATAGTAAGTCTGAGAATCGGCTCTTTAATCTTTCAAAGCCCTAGGTGATAAGGGGTAACGCCAAATGTTTATGCAATTTTGATATAGAGTCCTTTACTATGCATAAAAAACAATATAATAATAATAGCCTTTTATTCAGATCAATTAGGTACATGGATTTGTTAAGTTAACATTAAATTCTAAAGATTTATATTATGCTTAAATTTAGTGTAGTATTTGTTTTGTTATCTTCCCTAGATCTGTTTGCCCGTCGGCAAAGGCCTCCTCCAACCTTTTTTTTTTCCATTCAGTTCCGTAATATTTTCTTCTTTTCTCAAGGTGAGTACATTGAGGGATGCTATTTAAATTACTAATTTTTGGTGGTTGTTGTCTTTATATGTTGGAGGGTTGCATAAAAAACAAACTCATTATTAAAATCGGGGTGGCTGTCGTTACATTTTGCTACGTTATGCAACTGATTTGAGTCAAATATACCTATTGAGACGGATATAAACATACTATTGCATAGACTATATGGACAATCTATTTTTACAAGCAGTGCTGTCCTAATGGCTTCCAGTGTAATACCTTATTTCGAAGGTTTGGGTCCCCAGCCGTTAATGGTTTTTCTGTCTATATATAATGTGTTTAACTTTTACCGTGAAGACAAACATCGTGAGGAATGCGGTATTCCTCGGAAAAAAAAGTAGACCGATTTTGTCAGGAATCTGATGGCAGTTACAGGCTTCTTGCCTTTTAGACAAAACTATTAATTACGTAACTGATCCGGAAACCTATTTTGTTCAGTTGTGTTTTATACGAAAAATCGCCTAGTAGGACGAAAGAGAAAAGATAAAAATATGTTCACGCACTATCGTGGAACATCTTTGCATAATACTATTTTGTACTACAAAAACAAGAATGTTTCCTGTTTCTAATATTGCTACGAAGACGGTTTTTTTCCACTAGTTAGAGAACTGTAATTCGTGAATTTCTGCGAGTAATTTCAGGGTAATTTGTGTTTTCAAATTCCTTATTGATTTATTTAGAGATAAACCCTTGAAGAGATTATACGGCATTTTCTATCCGATCCCATAGCTCGTAATAATATTACCTACTGTATATACAGACATTTTATAAAACGTGTACTAAATATAATATTTTCTTATATATTTTTTATAGTTAACAGAAGAGAAGGAAAATTGACAATTTAAATTGCTGAAAGAATTTAATCCCAAGATAGCCATTTTGTTTTACCTGCTCTGTACATTATTGCTTCGTATAGTTTCGGAATATTAAATGACTTTTGTCATATTATTGCATTTCATAAAGTAATATCATATCATAAATAAACTGAACAATACATTTTAATTTTAATTTTTAGTATACAGCACAGTTCGATGATTTTGTATTTCAGGGCATGCTGGTAAATTATTGCATACGCCTTGAAAAGACATAAATGAACAAATCAATCCTTTGATTTATTAGTTAATTTCTGTTTAATATAGTATATTAGTATTATTGGTATGAATATCGACGCTCAGTGGACGGAAAAAGTGACGTAAATTTTGTATTTTTTAGGAAATTAAATGAACAAATAAGTTTTCGCTTCTTTAAGCATCAATTGTTTGTTTCATAATTAAATTGATACGAAATTAAATCTCTGCTCTTTTATATAATCACGGATTTTACCTAAAACACAACTATAATCCCTGCTCATATAAAATTCAATTAAAAATGCCGAGGGTTCGATAGTCTAGGGGCTACGCCGTAGGCTGTAGGCTGTAGCTGTAGAGCTTGAATATCTGAGAAGTTCGCTACGGTTGTTCGTTACGAATTCAACGCTGCAAAAATAAAAAAAAAATACGCTATGAAATATGCCATTGCGTTGACTATATTAACTATTTAATAGTCACGTTTAGGGTTGTGAATATGTGTGTAATGGTGAATGTGGTAAATCACAGAACAGATTTTCATCTTATTTTTTACTTATGTAACTTTATGACATTTTCCTTTGAATAATTTTAGCTGAGTGTCTTGCCCGTTATTCTCAGAACAAGACCTCCTGGTAGTTTTGCGAACTTGCTCTTTCGCGAATTTTGAAAATCTTAGCACATTTTGCATAAGAAAATTATTCTTTAAATTCTAATTAATATCTAGTATGTATGTCTAAATATTAAGAACACAAAAAAAATTTAAGTATGCTATATGATAACTTCCCTCGCGCCTTATTACATTTAATTTACCTTAAATACAAATTCTATAACCTATTATTAAAACTTCAAGCCACACGTTGAAATTTTGCTTTTTACGCCATAGGATCCGTAGCACTTATATGTTAAAGCAGTTTGATTCGTAGCAATACATCGTCGCCTGGGTTGTGTATTGTAGAATATTTAATAACTATTTCACGCCAAAATTAATATAAAATAAAAATGGTACATAGTAGATATTCCTCATAATAATTACTGTCGCTCCCAAGCGTAGAACCCAGTTTGCCAAAACCACTGCAAAAGACAGGAACATTTTTCGCTTGATAATTAATTTTGTTTTGTTAGTTTAATTTCTCTTAAATTTGAGACTTGTTTTCGGCAACGAGTTTTTAAATTAAAATTATAACAAAAAGTGTTGAAACACGAGCCAGAGACGCCGTTGCTCGCTGCTTTTTCAAAAATTTAAGTTATAATAAATTAAACTCGTTCTCAATTTTCTCGTTTCGCATAATAAAATTAGCCATTTAAGTATGACAAACATAATATAATGAAATAAAAGAATGATATAATTTAGTATTTACTAGATGACTTCTTTATTTTTATTTGAATAAAACTTACTTTGAATTTGATATTCTTAATAGTATAATTACAAAATAGGTAAAAGTTGAATTTTAAAAGTTTGATCCATGCTTTTCTTGAATCCTGGCAGCATTTCTTCGCTATATTGCGACACTCATTCTTTGACAGAGGACAGCACCAAGCTCTGGGGACTCTGGTAATATCTACCGCCTCCTGAAATCATTTATTAAAACTATGTATATATCTCCTTATATATAAGAAACGTATCTCTGCTTGTGGACCAGGAAACATTAACTAAATGCAGCAAACTCTGGATGCCAAAATAAATCAATATTATTTTATCTAATTCCAATACTAGTAATACACATACAAGTCAAAATAACAAAACCTTTTAAAAAAAAATAAAAAATTTTTTTTTAAGTTAGAATAGAATTCGTTAGTTATGTTAGTTAGTTTTATAGACTTGGTTCAGCGACGCTACTGACAGATTTAAGATATAATGCTTATACTTAGTAGAATTTCATAGTATTGAAGATTGTATGTGTTAAATGTTTCATGTTTTATAATTAAGTTTCTCATTTTTTTTTTAAATTTACTACAGGTTAATTTTTCATAATTACATAATTAATTTCCTTAATTTTATGAACGCTTATGACTTTGTCTATTTATGTAAAAAATAAAATAATGCATTGAAATACATGAAAATATTTGACTACGTTCTTCATAGAACGAGCCTCTAGAAGTAAGTAGAAGTGTGATCGACAGTGACTCTTTCTGTTCTATTTGCAACGTTTGTCGGGTTCCGACTATGTCCGTTAACAAGAGGATCGACAAATATTGGTTTTATTTAGTACAAACTTTTCAGTAGTATTTTGTCCCGTATACTTCAATACGATATATTCCTTTGTTTAATTTCTTCGTACGTTTCCCTGCTAAATTTAGTTGTTCTTCTATTAGGTTAACTCTTCGTTATTCTCTAAAGCTTATAATTATTTGATTCGTATTTGAGACTATAAAACTATTCTTAATTATGAAACGAATAAATTTTATGCAGCTAATTTTAATTTTAGGTTCCGTTTCTTTAAAAATTAAAAATTATAATAATATGTGTTATGTGTACCTTCGTATGTACACGCGTTATAAGTTATACTTCTTTGCCGTATAAAGATAAAAAAATATTATATGTTTGTAGTAAAAACGACTCTAACCTAAACGACCTAAACGACACCGACCGAACGCGGGCTCATAGCGAGGATTGAACACTGAAGAACTGGGAGTGTAAGATTCCTCCAATGTAGCTCTTAAGATGCTTGTACCATTTACTTAATGAGCGTGATTTACACATTTGAATGCTATTCACCAATAATTATTGCCATTGACAGTCCATAAGCAACTCTATCATTTAACATCAAGTATTCCCGTCCCATGTACCAGTTCTAATAAAAGGAAGTCAATGATATACCTTAAGTGTACGTGCCTTAACCAAGTGTTATACAAACGCTGTTATAAAATAGCTAATGTCTAGCGCTGTAAGAATTATACAAAAACAAGTTTATGAATCAACATTGTTAATTTTAACCCTCATTCAGAATGTAAATTTGCCTGATGTCGCAGTTCAGAAACTCGTTTCATTTACAATACAAATACTCGAAACTAGTTCCGTAACTGAACAAATTTCCGTGAACTCTTAAATGCTTATTTTGTTGCGAAATATACATTTATTATACGTCATATAATATTATATTATATTGAGTTATATCGGTGGCACATTTTTATCCGTTAATTCGGTACTATATTAATAATAAAAATAATAATTTGTAGGTTTGCTTGTATGCGTAGTATTACAAATTAGATATGAAATGGAAAGTCTCATGTTTATGCAGGATTACTTTAAATTAATATTTATGTAATAGTAATATAATTGAATAGCTTTTATAAATTAAATAAATGTATAATCCGACATTAAACTATTTTTTAATTCGATTAACTAACTGGGATAAGTGCGAATAAAAAAATCAGCTGTATAGTATTAGTATAGAATAAATATAAGAAAAAATATATTACAGTAAAAACAACTTAATAGACGACTCTGAGTACAGTTGAAAGCTGTTTAAACGGGTGTAATATTTTTCCCGGAGATATATTAGAATTATCATTATAAGTAAATATCATTGAGTCTATCTTAGTTGAGTCTATTATCTTTTCATAACTATGCCTTTAACATACAATGAAATGATTAGATCAAACGCGATCAACTCTTTTGGAAAATTCCAACCCTGGTTTAATGAATTTAGAGATGGATTAATGCATACGAGATTAGAGATGGTTGAAAGGATAATTTGATGTACGAGCGCGTTCCGGATCACACGCTTTCGAATTATAAATTAATATTTTAGACGCCATTTAGTTGAACATTAATTAAACAAATAAATAGTCTTTATAAAACTGAATGTCTAGGTGTGCTTTGGCTTATAAAAAAGGATCAACATATACAGGAATTCTGGATTCTTCGCGCTTTTTTATTCCATAGATTAAGCGAGTGTTAAAAGCGCAGATAGACAGAAAGTCCATAGATGCACAGCACAGCACACGAATTGACACTACGCCAACACTGGTCCTAAAGTCGATTAAGTCGATTTAAAAGATAGAAAAGAATAGAAGATATAAAGAGTCTGGCATGTACTGTAAAAATGTACACATCGCATAGTATACAATTCTAACCCTTTAAAACAATGAAACATAATTTATTACATCCACGTCCAATTAAAAACAACAATACAGAATCGCAAGGGACCCTCGGGGTCGCGCTGTTTTTAAACCTTTATTTTACAACTGTTTTGTTTTATTAATACAAATATGGTATTAAATATTTTTTCATATTAAGATGACTTAGAAGTGGGAATTACAGCTTATACAATCGATTGAAGCTGTGAGCATAATGCAGAAACAGACTTTTGTATGTCAATGAATGAATGAATTCGACGGATCGAATTATAAAAGATCGACGATTATAAAATACAATAATTAAACGGATTTAATTATTGTATTTTATAATCGTTATTTTTTGTAGATATTTTGCGCCAATCATTTTTTTATAATTCTATTCTTTTAGTGACTCTCCATTACTGGCTGACCGCCAGACTCTTGAAACGTGTCAGCGTTGTTCATAATTACTGACTACTAGGGAAAAATATTAAGCCGTGGGTTCCAGTTGCCTTCTGCCCCAGATATATTTGGGTTTTTTTTGTTGGCCAAGGCAGCTGTTTATACCGCCACTGGTCGCCTCCGCTATCATCTAGCAAGAAGCACCACGATACTAGGTGTCGCCGCAGTGTCGCGCTTGCAGGTGAAGTTGACAAGGAGGGCCTGATGATCCGTTCTCCCCATACTCCCCAAGAATAATATCTTATAGATACAGTTACAATAATGATGATAAAGAAACTGTATACTCTGGCATATTGTGTTTTCTTTAATATATTCTACAAGCTTGTGCGTGACATGTTTCTTTAAAAGTTACTTTGTTTTGAATCTCTTTGTGCTGGATTTATTTTCAAACTGCAATGCAAAAAGTTTTGAACGAAGAGATAAAGCGTAAATGAAAAATGTAGTAATAAATTGGAAATACGTATTTTGTATACAAACACATTCCTTACCGCAGAGCCTATATACATTATCGATTACACAAACTCCTTTGATTATTATTAATATATCAGTCCACTATTCTTATAAGTGGCTGATTTTTTGAATTTCGAATGATTTATATAATGTGTATGTTTTGTTGACACATTGAATGATTTTGAATTTCAAATTTTAAATACATAATTAATTCCATATTAACCGATGATTTTTGAGTAGATTATAAATATAAAATCTGGTAGTACTAGTATTAGGTGATTTCAAATTTGGAACTTTTGTTAACTAAAGTTATTTGAACGATTCTACGCCGCGTTTTGCTGATCTCTGTATTCTGCGCCACTTTATGCGGACATTTCAGAGCTTAGAGGTTTCTCTGAGTTGAAGGTTAATGGATTTTAAATTCTTCTAAATTATCATTTGGAATTCATAAAGATAGTTTAACATGAATAAAAATGTTCAAAACATTGTCAATGAAAGGTAATTCTTTCAAAATATGCTATGGGAGTCTTTTATTTTTTGTATGTTATAATTAATTACTTATTTCTGATAAATAAAAAATTGCACTATTAAAACAAAATATAAACAAACTAATTAATAAGCTTACATATTACATTACCAATAAATAAGACCTTAGCAATAAAAATGTAACAACGATAAGAAATACAAATTAATTAGATAGCAAACTTATATAATGATAACTGTTATTAATCTACGATTAATAAAACAGACATCTCAAACAAAAATCCTCATCTAACGATTCCGACTCATCAAATACTCCGAACTTATTTCATCTGGGTTTAATATAACTTTGCAGAAATAGTTCATCTCTCTCACACAAAGTCTTATCGTATATGTGAGACAAAGATAGTGGATACCATGTGTGACCACTAACTGGGAACTAATAAACTTTACTGCATTGCTTTAGTTCTAACAGCTGATGTTTGTATGTTTGTCCGTGTTTATACTTTGTAAATTAAAGGAATGACTCTCGCTTTGAGCTCTAGTGGTTGTTAAATAAGAGTAAGCTTTAATAAAACAATGTTTAACGTCTAAATTGTGTAATTTGTACACTTTGTTTATATTTATTTACCCTTTCGCTTACTTAAATTAATAATCACTTTTTGCAACGAACGAGCTTATATATATATTTAGAAGTGCAAAAATACATAAGACTATATGTACTATATATGTAGTTATTTAGACAAAACTATGTATACATATACTAAGGAGTGTTGGTCTAGTGGCTATAGTGTGCGACTCTCATTCCTATGTTGCTGCTATGCCCCAGTTGACTTTCTTTCTATGTGCGCATTTAATATTCGCTCGAACGGTGAAGGAAAACTTCGAAGGCGTGAGTCAGCCACAGACGGCTGATCACCTACTTGCCTATTACATTAACAAATGATCATGAAACAGATACAGAAATCTGAGGCCCAGACAGACATATAGGTACATATATAAAATAAAAATTAATTTTTATTGCACTGCACTATACTGCACTGTGAGCTTATTATTTATATGAGGCAACTGTCTGAAATGTACAAACGATTATGGTACGTCAAATTGCCCGTGTAAACAATTTTCCTAATAGCGTATTTTGTTTCAGATGACCTCCGCTCAGATGAACAAGCAACTTGCAAGCTCGTAAGGAAAATGGGCCACTTCCATAGAGCACCGTCCTTACATTACATACACCAGGTAACTCTTTTCATGAGAAACTTATTACTGGACCTTTGCGCCAAGTACAAAGCATATATGTTGACGTACGACGACGTACGTTGATATTAATTCAATCTACCACTCTGCTAAACTCTACAAGACTAACACGCCTATATAGTATGACTCACATACGTCAGAGAGATGTGAATACGCATTATGCGTTCTGTCCCGCTCTAATGCGTAATGGCCGCACCTAAATTCCGTAACAAAAAAGTGACGAAACACGATGTGTTGGATTTTTTTTATGCTACAGAATTTTTTGATTCGGTCGCTCAAATCCCGCAATAAAATCTATGCAATAGCTTAAAATATCTGAAATATTACAAATTCCAATCATAAAGTTTCAAAATATCTCAGTTCAATCAACTCGTATTTAATGCGCATCTATCGAACGGAACTGGATAATTCCTGTCGCTTGTTTTCGGTCGGTGAATATTTTCGCATGACGTCTATTACGGGAGACTTCCCCAGAGTCCAGAATGGGAGTAATTGGCTCCTCTAAATTCTTCCATTTGTCTCCCATCTTCTACTAGCTACTAATTTCCATCTTTGTGACCGGTTCGTTTCCACTTGATCTTGAACTGAACGTGTTACGTATTGTTATACCTTATGCTTGTAAGGCTTTGTGTTTAGCTTTTGTTTCTTTTTTATAGAAAAGAGGAAAATGTTGTCATCTGATGTTAAGTGTTACCGCCGCCATGTAAGCCGCCATGGGCATTCAAAGCCACGCGGCTCGTGCCGGCCTTAAAGCCGGCCTTAAACTTCAACAAAAAAAATTATCACGTTCTTTTGTTGAAGTCGACCCTAAGTCGCTTTAGATCTGAGGTTCGGTGAAGGCTGGATTTGATATACCTTTTTAGCTTAGTAAAATATCTTGTGAAGATTAATAATTAGGAAGTATCGCTGAATTTTTTTTAGTTTTTTTATATTTAATAAATAATTAAGCATATATACTTGATAATTTACAATAATTTTTAAAAACATTTTACACATATACATAATAATAGCATTTTTATTTCTGTTTTTAAAAATTGCGATAAGATTTTAAAAACCCGTTTCTTTTCATATTACCGTTTTCTATGTAATAGCATGTTCTAGGGTTATTTCCTAAATTGGTACCCTAATCAATTTTACGCCGGAAACGCCAACGAGCAATGACCCCGAAAGTGTTGTTAATGTGCAATAAAGCCTCTATGAGGACTAACCATGTTTCATGGACCAGTGGGTAGAAAGGGCCCTTCACTTAAGACCTGTGTTTACGATGCCTTTTGGCTTGTAACGGTTAACTGCTTTTGGGGAAATCTACAAATGTGTGGAAACTTATTGCAACCCAAATACTTTGATGTATCAAGCTTTGTACCTCAAAGGGATTTGAGAAAGTTTTATCTCTGTAACATTATTTATCTCTAAAGAGAGGTATTTATTGCCAGTCCATTATCAGGGTATTGATTTTTTTCCACCTCAAAAAAATGTCAAGAAGTACTCGAAGACGCGGGAAGACTCTGATTTTGTTTAAGTAGTAATTTTAAATTCTAAGTATTATTTGTTGGTTCAAATGCTAAATTTCAGTTTTCTTTAGTTTTTTTTTAATGTCTTTGTCTATTAATGTTCTTGCTTGTTTTCTGTTTCATATACATATATTGTTAATCTATGTAATCTGTTTTGACTTTCTGTATTGTCTTATAATTTGTATAAGCTGTAATATTACTTATAATTAAATATAAAAAAAAAATAGTAAGAGAAGCAAGAGATTTTGATTTTGTACGGGCCGTGTTGCCTAGAGGCTTCAGTGTCTTCCCATTCCAGTGGTCGTAGGTTCGAATTAAAAAAAAGTTGGATCTAAGCCTCAGATTTCTTTTTTTTATCATGATAATTTGGCAATAAATCGGACGTATGTTCAATGCGCACTTGGAAATAAATTAAAAAATATCAGTGTACAGCTTGGAGATCGACTCTACGACCACAAGGATAAAAATCTCTCGATGAAACCACTAAGCCACACTGTTCACTAACTAAATTTAATGAAAATTCGCAAGTGAAACGATAATAGAATTTTCTTAATGCACAATATTTACGATTATTCTTGTAATTAGCGTGGAAAATGAGTTTTCGTATGAGAATGTAAACATTTTTTAATTACTTCCCATTTAGTGGTCACGATTGTATACTAATAGTAATTTCAGCAAAAGAATTCTTTGTTTTAAGGTTATATTTTTATCGGTATGTATACCACCACTTTTGTGGTTTTTTGTCGTGCTTTTGAATCCTGGCTATACCAATAGATTTTTCTAAATGCGTAATTATAATCATACGGCCATCAAAAATTGCTGACAACCTGACTTATCTATAAAGATTAATATACAGAAATATATAACAGTGGCTTGTAAAACCTACAAATATGATAAAAATTAACACGCATATATATAGTATTTACAATATTCTTAATATACATACTAATTAATAATGGAAGAATAGGAAAATAAAACAAATTTAAAAAGTTTGTTCTCCGTGTCTTATCTCTCAAAGAAATTCTCTCAAGCAATGAGTAATACTCAAACTAAAGAACCATCTCTGGGGTCACAAGTAGAGTATAGATTTAAGTTTTAAATCTCTACTATTTGGCGCTTGTGCAATTAAACCCCACATAGTACTTGACGTATCATTTTATTGCATTTTGTTTCGCATAATATTTTTATTTAACACGTTCTCAGAGCGCTAAACTCATAAAAACAGATCAAACTCATATGAATTTTGGAAGTCAGTAAGAAGGTTTATCTATTATATCCTCCTGCTGATAGAGGACAAATCTTTGTTTTTAATTTATTTTTTTATTCTTTATTACTCAATATGTCATATGGAACATGGTATAGTGGTTGCAGCTCCTTACAAGCATTGTGTAAAAAAAAAACTTGGCGATTAAAAAGAGTGGCGGAGAGTTTATTGCTAGTTCTTCACTTCCGTTCTACGGCCCTTGATTTGAGAACTGGCAGTAAATGTAAAATTAAATTCATTTAATATTTCTTTTTTTTTTGACGTTCATAAGTGTACATTGTTACCTACATGAATAAATAAATTATAGGCCTCCGGAACGGGTTGGGTGCCTATGCGTTGATGGGAGGCGCGGGTGGCGGAGGCCGGGCGGCGCGCGCTCTGCGCCTGCTACTTCTCCTGGTGCTGACCCTCGCCGCCGTCGAGTACCTCTTTGGCTCCATACTCGACGCCTCGCCGCTTAGGACCTATCTCCACACACCTGTGTATAACGCTACTCAATCTACGATCAAGTAAGTAGCTTTGATAAATTAATCCCAATTACCTTGATCTTTTTAAACATTCCAACTCGGACCTCTACAACATTTGTCAATCTAATTGGCAAGTAGGTGATCAGGCTCCTGTGCCTGACACATGCCGTCGACTTTTTGTGTCTAAGACAAGGTTTCCTCACGATGTTTTCCTTCGCCGTTCGAGCGAATTTTAAAAGCGCACATAGAATGAAAGATCATTGTTGCACAACGGGGATCGAACCTATGACCTCTGGGATGAGAGTCGCACGCTGAAAACACTAGGCCAACACACTCGAAATAGACATTTCTGTATTTAAACTTCCGTATTGATAAAAAAATTATTTTACAATTATAAATGTACATTTACGTTATTTTCTCTCTGACCAACACAATACGTGTACAGAAAAAAATCATGAAGTTATTCAAATTAGTTTTCACTCTATAAATTCCAGGCCAATATTTCACCCGTATTGTTTCAGAGCCAGCGAAAAACAGCCTTGGCCTAAACTACCTCTACAAAACTCAACTCACAATACTCCTATAAATACTATAAGCCAGAACAATACCCTGAATATGACTCGACGAAATGAGACTGAGCTGAGCACACCAATTTTACTCACAAAAATAATGGAAGGCATAAAAAATTTTGTGACTACCGAAGACGGGGTAAAGTTCAGTGAACCGGCGATGCCCCTATGTGACGCGATGCCGGCGGACTTGGGTAAGACATGTTATTTCTTTGTAAACTTAATTGCGTTTTTATATAATAATAAAAAATTAATAAAAAAAAAGTCTTTATTCATTTTAAGTTGGTACATCTTTCTTTTCATAGTGTAAGATTTGGGAACCCTTTTAAGTAAATATACCTGTGTTAGGGTTCCCAGTTTTTATATATCTATCTATCATTTTTTTAGCGTATCGATTAGCTTAAACGTAAAATATATATTTCCTACACTAATGATTTAAAATAGTAATCTATTTTGATCTTATTTTAAAACTAAATATAACAATGAAATATACGTATTTATTTAAATTTTTCTTAATTTTCGTTTGTTTCGTAATTAGCACCTGAGCACTGATAATGACCCAAGAGTAATCTGTACTGTATATACTGTATGTTGGAAATAAATGTTATATCTGTTACATATATTTGTTTATTAGCAGCTCCTTACAAACATTATGTAAAAAAAATTGACGATTAAAAAGATTGGCGGAGAGTTTACTGCCAGTTCTTCTCTTCCGTTCTACGCCCTTGATTTGAGAACTGGCAGTAATTGTAAAATTAGAATCATTTAATGAATATTTCTTCTTTTTGACGTTCATATAGATAACACAATGTACACTATTGTGTTACCTGTTATAAATGATTTTTGTTGTTGTTGTTGTTATTACTTATATTTACACAACAGCGCACTCAGATCTAATAAGATCATTATTTGTTTTAGGACCTGTTTCCGTGAACAAAACGGAGATTGAGCTGGATTGGGTGGAGAAGAAATATCCTCAAGTACATAGAGGAGGACGCTACTCCCCACCCAATTGCACGGCCAGGCATAAGGTGGCCATAATTGTGCCATACAGGTGAGTGACAATTGACATACAATATTCTGTTTGCCTCAGCTGCCCTTAAGTAAAAACATTTTTTTTTCTATAGCAGCTTTAACATTTAAGATATTTTTACCTATAATTAGTGATGAGCACGTTCTAGTGCAGAACTGGGGTTTTAATCCCAGGACCAAATATTATGATTATGACAATCTACCTGTAACTTAATTTTAGCGATTTTAAGACTCTTCTTGCCGCGCACCATCATATATTCGTTTAACTACCATAAAATCCGGCAACGCATTTGAAAACCTTCCTATCTCTGTCCAAGGCATGGACACCCTACTCGTTTGCCTCCTGTCCCGTAAGAAATATCCATTTACGAATTCGATTTTTCTAAATATAATTCAATGGTTTATTAAAGAAACAGGCTGGTTACCTACTTGCCTATGGAAAAAATAATAACCACAAAATAGAAAATTTAAAATAAATTAATTTGTACGCTCCTTTCCTTCAAGAAAAGAGCGTACAAATTCTTTAAAGGCCGGCAACTCACTCGCGAGCCCTCTAGCATCGAGAGTGTCCATGGGCGGCGGTATCAGGTGAGCCTTCTGCCCGTTTGCCCCGTTCTATAAAAAAAAATAGAAAAACCTTAGCCAAGAGTTTTAACGCCACAGTTTTTTAAATAAATCAATTATACAGATAACTGTATATAGGTAACGGGCTCAATATGATCACGTTTCACAGATAATAAGATATCAAATTGGATAAGATTCTTTAATACAATTTCTGTTGCTCCAAAAGGAAATTGGATATTTGTTGAAATGAATTTTATCCTGAGAAAATAAGAATTTCGTCTCATATGATGTCTTTGTAGATTAATTAAAATATTCTGTGGCTGGATGAAAGGTTTTTTGACTTGTTTATATTCGAATTTCCGTATAAATATTGTTTTTCAATGCACATAATTCTGATTAAATATTTATTTCGTTGAAACATACCGTATATTATACATTTCCCGTTGGTAGAATACTTTTTATACAAAACTTTGCGTGAAAAGTACCTGACTACTTCCACATGGCTTTCTTATGATCCTGATTCCTAAGTACTAAAATTTAACTTTTATATATGAATAATGATGATGATATATTATATAACTTTCTACACTGTAAGTTTCATTATATATTTAAGAAAAAAATACTGTAAACAGTAACTTTGCAAATCCATATCCATTTTATATTTACCTTAATATTTTCTCCTATAATACGGATTAATTAGATAAGTGCTTAACAAAGCCGGCTTCTGCGAGTATCTATGTCGGTATTTCTTAAAACCAAAAGAGCTTTCTGTTAAAAAAAACAACAATTTTTTAAATAATTAATTAGTCAAAAGCGAACATATCAAGCTCTGTATACGTAGCGTTCATCTTATTGTATTCACAAAGAATGGCATTAAAAGGCGTCATAACTCCGAAGTTGCTTTTTACAAGTGGTCTTTCTACATTTGCCTTGTATTTAAAGATTAAACGCCACACCAATCAATGATTATTTACAGACCCTCAAATCCTTAATCTCTAAAAAGTCTAACATGTTAAAAATAAAAATGAATAAAATACGTTTATTTTGGAACATAATAATATTAAGGTTATCAAGGTATCACTTATTCCACGTCATTAAATTTGAACCTGTAGGCATCTCTACTCATCGGCAAAGAAGACAGCGGGTGTAGGCCGAGAGAAAAAGGCGGCGTAAAAAAACTCTCGGTACTAATAAATATAAAAAACTAAAAAGCAAATCATCAAACTACATATATTTTAAAACAAATAAACAAATTAATTGGAAGAAGTCTGCCCAGCACTAGTCTCAGACCCTTTTATCAACTAGATAATCGCTAACTTTATAGTAAGCCTTTTTACACAGCTTTTCTTTAATACATTTATTAAATGTATTAAAAGGCAGAGATAAAAGAGCCTCTGGGATTTTATTAAAGAAGAGTATCCCTTTTCCCAATGAATAACTAACTTTAGATAGTCTAGTACGAGGAAATTGCAGCCTCTTACTCTAAAGCCGTTAACATAATATAACACAGATTACATTCCTCGCTGGATCTTTTAATTCGGGCCATTGTCGTGTGGATTAGATTTACGTCACCATAAATCTTATAAGATTGTCTCGCATGATACAGCAAGTTACGGTAGTAAATGTATCGGTGTATTATAACAGTTGCTGATTGTCCTGTAAATTAGTAAGACAGCTTAAAGTGCATTTTCAGCAGTCTCCATAATCATCATCGCGGGCAATTTAATCTGTGGGTGGGTTGGTTATGCAAAAACTCAATGGAATTGGTTTTATACTGAAATTATGTGTTCTGGGAAGAATTGTTTGGAGCCCTGGAAAGTATTTTCTATTTGAGTATTTAAAAACTATTAAGCTATTGCATAGATTTTATCGCAGGCATTGAGCGCGGCGACCGAATCAAGAAATTCCGTAACGAAAATAACCTAACACCCAATGACATAATAAAGGTGCGCCCAATATGCATTAGAGCAGGACGGAACGCATACTGCCACACGTTTCTTTTTTTCGTGTTGTTTTTATAACAGACAATTTTGTGTTAAACTGTGTAGGTAACATAAGTGTACATTATGTTACCTACATGAATAAATTATTTTTGAATTAAATTTGAATTAATGAATTTTCTTTAAGAAAGCGTTGTATTGAATTTTTTTTAATTTACAATAACTAGTCTTAAGGAGTCTTTTCCTTACATCATCTATAGGTTAACGTCTTATGTGTGGGTAGAAAATGCGTGCGTAGTGGAAACGGATTGAAGATGTTATATCATGTTCCATTACTGTATGTAATTAAAATCAAAATATCTTTATTCATATAGGTAAACAAGTACACTTATGAACGTCAAATAAATTAAATTCATTGTAAATTTACATTTACTACCAGTTCGCAAGTCAAGGGCGTAGAGCAAGAAGAACTGGCAAGAAACTTTCCGCCACTCTTTTTGTGTCATGTATGTACATAATAGAATTACGAATGCTAGTACTTACTGTACTTTATGATACTTACCACAGCATTGCAGTTAAGTACGTACTGCAGATTAAAACTCAAGTTCTTTCTTTCTTTCTTACGAACTGCAACTTTCAGTTGCAGTTCGTAGAACCCATACAACTTTTATTTGTTTTTTTTTATAGAACAGGGGGCAAAGGGGCAGGAGGTTCACCTAATGTTAAGTGATTCATATATTCATTAAAATATATGAATGGAGTTTATTTATAGAACCAATAATCATTTTATATTGCCAATGCCCGTGCATTTCATGCATACTCTATATGTTCTTTTTTTTGTTATAGGGATCGCCAACAACATTTGGCGATTTTCCTGAACCACATGCATCCTTTTTTAATGAAACAACAAATTGAGTATGGAATTTTTATCGTCGAACAAGAAGGTAAGTAACAAAATAATATTGTATAATATATAAACTTTAAAAAAATGTCACAGAAACATTTATATACATAGTATAGTTAATCTCTTCGCACTCACTATTAACACAACAAAAAAACAAGATAAAATTAATTAATTTTATTTACTGCTTCGTGCAAGTGCACTAGACCTAACTTTATGATGTCAGATGTAGGTGTGTTCACTCTATCATCTATCTCTATCAATATTTTAACCGCGCCAAAAGAAGAAAAACTTTAATAAAACTATGAATGAAATCTAATTTACTTAACAAATAACAAAAAGGTAATGCGGAAATCTTGTGCATTGAAAACACGAGTTTTGACTCTCGAAAGGTTGAACCGTAAATATTGACATCTTTTATAGAATTCATTACGGACTACTTCCTGTAGTAAAATTGCTATAGAAAACTTAAGACTTGCACTCAGAATACATGTAAATTTTTTGCTATAACTGTTTTGATCTTGTATAGAAAAAAAGAAGATTGGAAATTTAACCTCAACTATCGATCTCCTTTATATTAATTTCTAGATAATTTAACAGGTTCAAGTGACTTCAATCGAGCAAAACTGATGAATGTGGGCTTCGCCGAGAGTCAAAAGCAGAAGGCTGGAGGCTGGCAATGTTTCATCTTTCACGATATCGATTTGTTACCTCTAGACTCAAGAAATCTATACTCATGTCCTAAGCAGCCGAGACACATGTCAGCATCTATAGATAAACTACACTTTAAGTAAGTATGACTGATTTCACCAATAGTACCTGCCTATCTGATGTTCCATGACAAACGTATTTTATTTTTTAATAACAGTACTGTTTTCGTATGCTTTATGCTGCCAGGGTTGTTAGTATGATAATGTGGGTATTTGTACTAAATGATATAAATAATTTTAGATTCATATAGTCTGTGCGGCAAGAGAGCTGTCTTGCAATCTGTGGTCGAATTAACCTTCTAATGTGAAAAACAGTGATAGATTATAGTTCAATAGTAATCTTGATACTTAATATAAAAAGTATATAATTTAAAGAAAAACACTTTTTAACGGATTATAGTTATGTATTATTGTATTTAAACTTATAATTATTTGTACATAATTTTAAATTTAAACCGACGTTTCGCGTGCTTTACAGCGTGCGTGGTCACGGTGACTGAAGACAAAGGTGTTAAATGTCAAAAAGTATTACAGCTGCAGAAAATGTTGTGTTATCTGTATTTATTTCCCCGGAGTTGGTATCGACTTTAAATACAATAATACATAACTATAATCCGTTAAAAAGTGTTTTTCTTTAAATGTGTAAAAGTTATGTTAATAAAAGACAATACTAAGTATATAATTGTTGTGAATAAATTGCTGGTTCTTTTCGCATAGACTCTACCTATAAACCGAATAATGTGTCTAGGTTGCCATATGAAGATATTTTCGGCGGTGTGTCAGCAATGACCTTGGAACAGTTTACCAAGGTTAACGGCTTCTCAAATAAATACTGGGGGTGGGGTGGCGAAGATGACGACATGTTCTACAGGTAAATCTATTTTAAGAACATTAATTTTTGTAAAGACCTTTAAGAACATTATAAATTTAGTAATAGGAATTCCAAACCGAGAATTTGTTAGAAAACTTCGCTTTATGAACAATATTTTTTCATATTTGTTTATATTATTAATTAAAGTATATTATACTAAGGTACTCTTATGTCGCTTTTAAGTAAATAGTAGTTTACGCTGTGAAAAGAAATATGAGTATTCAATACAGTGTTTAAACTTATGTGTAGGTGTGGTTCGATTTAAAAATAGAATTATATCGATTTTATTTGACTTAGAAATATTACGTTTGTTGTTACAAACTAGTCTGTCTAGTATTAATATCAGAAAAATTTTGATTCAACGACCTTATCCAAATATATTAAGGTCTATTTTACAGTGAACAGCATTTTGAAGTAATTATTTCTTTATGCCCACGTTCTATCTTTTAAGGTGACTTTGTGAGTTGGGATATTAAGAAATTTCTTCAGTCACTATGACGCTTCTAATTAAAACTTTGAAACATTGTATTTGGTTAGTTTCGTAAAACTTCTTTATTTAATAAAGACTGGTCTGAAATTTTATAAAAATAGGCCTTTTCTGTAATGTTTAAAATGAATTTGCTAGATGTTGAATGTTTCTGTCCTTTTATAAACCAGAAGAGGGATAGAGACAAAACATTCATTCGCTATTTTAGACTTCTAAGTGTCATTCAAATAAAGAATTTTACTATTCTCAGAATAAAGAAGATGAACTACCACATAGCGAGGTACAAGATGTCAATAGCTCGTTATGCGATGCTGGATCATAAGAAATCTGCGCCAAATCCTAAGAGGTAAAAATAATATTACTACTACAGTGTTCTTATTGACCGCATTCGAAGTTTAAATATGTTAGTAACATGATATGACTAGGAATCTATTAAACTAATGACAGCGCTGCGTTATTTTGTTTTGTCACTAAATGATTTGTTGGTCGATTTTTTTACTAATCTGATCGACGGCTCTACGTGTAAACGCACACCGTTATAATGAGGGATCGTATTTGAAGGAAGTTAAGAACGAAACTCCGGCTACTATAAGTTAATATTGAAAGAAACTAATAGAATGTCTTTTAGCGTATTCGAACACTATATATAATTTTTGTTGGTGAATATTCAAATCTTCAATTCGGGAAAATGATGCTAATCTTCAGTTTTCCGAAGAATGTTCAGTTTTATTTAATCATCATTTATTTAATGTTTATTATAAAGTAGTGTTATTGTACAGTTTATTTTGTGAAATAAGTAAATTAGGTTAGTTAGGTTAGTCTTGATTTTCCATAAATAAGATAAAGTAAATACGCATGTAATAAAAAATCTATTACATATGTGTATGTTCTTAAAGATATTTCCGTGAGCAAGGATATTTATAGAAATTTTATTCAAGCACACAACATCGGATATGCTTTTCTGTCGCATGAAACTATTACTTGATTGATTCCAGAGACAATATTTTTTACAGGTACCAACTGTTATCGCAGACCAGCAAAACATTCCAGAAAGACGGCTTATCAACTTTAGAATATGATGTAGTGCAGATAGTACAACATCATCTATATACACACGTTTTAGCCAATGTAGACGAACGTAGCTGACGAACATATTTCGCCAAGCTACTGTTTGGCGATTCACGATAACACCTATCAACGATATCTCCTAAACACGCGGGAATATACGAAGTAGTCCATAACAACAGCAACCGTACATTTAGTTCTCCACGCCAAGATTTCGCCGCCTCAGTTGAAGAATGTTTTGTCTCGCTTTTTTAACATGTCAATGATAAAGATGTCACAGTCGATTAGATGTGTTTACAAAATTGTCAGTAGAGAGATGTTGTCAATATTGCGAAGGGAACTGTTTAAAGGTATAGCAAATTGATATTGTAAATTTGTTGTTTAGTTTCAAATGTCCTTGTGTAAACACATTTATACAACGAACTGTTCATAGTATTGGCGGAAAACAGTTTAGGGGTGTAGGACACGTAAATTGACAGATGCAAACAGTGCCTAGTACCCCAATAGGGGTGGATTTATGCGCACGAGTTCGCCAATTTAAGTGTCAGATACTATTAATGTGATTTAAATGTAAAAATGTACTCAAGATAGCTACTAGATTTAATGAAATTATTTGTGATTCTCATTTGTTTTTCTAAAATGTCCAAATATGTTTTTGCATTGTAAATGCTTAGATAGAATTCTTAACTACATATGGAAAAGATGAATTGTATCCTGTGGGCGTATATATTCGAATGATATGTGAAAACGATGGACTTGTCAATATCAATAGAATAGATATCATGTTACATCCATTTTATACTTAAATGTGTTAAAGGGCCTACACTGTGTATCTTCGATATTTTTGGTTTAAGTCGGGTTCAAGATACAGGAGATTAAACGTCTGGGAGTACTCTTAATACTGGTGATAGTAATATTACTCAATCTACCACACCTTGGACATCGGACATCGGACCCAGCCTCGGCTAACTTTCTAGGTGCGCTTTTAACATTGCCCGGTGAGGCAAATTATCAGGAAACCAGCATGCTTAAAAGCAAAGGTCAACGACGTGAGTCAGGCACAGAAGGCTAATCTAAGTAGAATCTAGGCAAGTGCCTATCCTATAAAGTTTTTTGTATGGTTTTTTAAGAGCAATATTGCAAATTTATTGTAAATTGATGATATACAACAAATTTCTTTCGTTTACAAATTTAAACTTGTCTAGAAAAATAAGAGAGAAAAAAAACTTTATAACACAATAAAAAGGGAAAGAAAATGCTCTAGTCCCCACTCTAGCATTGTTTGTAGGCAACTAGTCAACTAACAAGAATATTCTCTTTTTCAGCATAGTAAAAGTTCAGATCTTGCTAAAGAGTGAATAAAGTTTAGAATCGATAGTGAAAATAGATTAAGATGAAACGGCTTCTGAAATAGACGTTTTTTCTTTCGTTGGGTGAAGCTTCGTGTCGGGTAAGTTAGCGTTGCGGTGTGCTGGTGCCACAATTATATGCCATCTACAGTATATAAGCTACTCTCCAGGTCAAGTTAAATTATTTTTAGTGAGAAAATCATAGTTACCATTGATATATAAGGAATCTCAATAAAATATTTAAATTAGTGGACAAACAAAACAAATGTTACTATTTTAGACAGAAAAGTTTTCGTAAGTATTATTCGAATCTCGCGTTTCGTTTATAGTAATTTTTTTTCGGATTCGACTCGCCGTCCTTAACTATAAATGTACTTACATCAAATCCATGAAATTAATATCGAAGATTACACTTATATAGATATAGTTGTTGTAACTTAGGTGTTTTAGTGTCGATGCTTAATTAAGACTCCCGTAGTGCGTTGATAAACGGGTGTCCTACTTAGCTAGACTAGAATCTTTATGTAAGGAAATATAATCTGTATAATTTTTATTAGCTTGTTTTATTTTTTTATGGTTTATTTCGAGGTGTGGACAATAACACATTCTATTTATTTCTCGTTGATAATTATAAAAATAAAATTATGAAATAGCTTGTTATTTTAGCTTTTTATTGGTTCTGTAATAAATTTTGGGTTTAATATATACATACATTTGGCCTAACATTTTATTCATATAAACTATTTTTGCTACTATTTTGCCCAAAACCTGTGTAATATTTTAATGATTATCTGTGTTTTTTTAGAGAAATGATTTTTTTTATGCTTGCGCACTGTAAAACTTCAATTACAATTCCAAAAATAAATATATCCACATGATTTAGTATGCCGCATTGCAACTGATGTTAAGAGAACAAACGATTTTTGTTCAGCTTAATTATTGGTATTATTTTCTTATTACTCTTTGGAATTTTATATTTGTTTTACAGAGTAGCCATACTGGATCTAATCTACTATAATATCTTATTTTTACTTGTGAACTATAAAAAATGTAAGGATTTTTAAAAGCGTACTTATTTGTAAATAGCTTTACTACTTTAAGATAAGTAAGAGTATCAAGTCGAGACTGAGAGCGAAATCTGACTCCCGTATGTCAAATTTGACATATGTCATACGCTAAGTGTCAGATTCAGAAACGCGCGCATTCTTGTTTCTGAATGTTATACTGTCTCGATTCTGAATCTCTATAACAATTAATCTGTAACATCTTATTTTATAACCCAGTTGTGATATGTGAGATTTAGTATAGTATTATTTTTCGTTGACAGTTAAAAGTCAATTATCGTAAATGTAATGTATAAGATTTTTTTTTGTATAAATAATGCTACATCTACAATTTTTCGTCTATGAATTAAATATAAATATTATGAATTAAATTAAATATATGAAACACAAACATTCTCCTTTACACCCTGGTACAAACCTCCCAACTCGTTTAGTTTTCGTTTCGTTTCCATCATTGGCATTGAGAGTGACCATGGGCGGTGGTATCACTTAACATCAGGTGAGCCTCCTGCCCGTCTGCCCCTGTTCTATAAAAAAAAATACTAAACTTTTCGAGTAAGATTTAAAAACTTTTCTTTTTTCTATCACATATAGTCTCGACTCTAAATTTTACCCAAAGTTAGCGAATTTGATGCCTGTGTGTAACGAATTGTAGATATAGCATTTTCTCTAAGAATTATTAATCGCAATCGAACAAGATCTAAATAGAACTCGAATCTACTTATTTACGTGCATTTCTGTATTCTTAAATATATTATTTGTTTGAAGTTTATTGTTTTATTTCTATATGTAACAATAGTATATATATATATCTATTGTTTCCCAACGTCTTTTGCACCAAACTCCCCCCCCCCCCCCCCTAGCCTTCCTAAAATTGGAATAGTTGACTGAAGAAAATAAATGATAGGTAGAAATAGACATTTTCAACGAGTCACATTAAGCAAATTTCACAAAACATATAACAAAAAACTAATTATAATATAATAAAAAGATCTTTATATACAAATTTAGTGAAATCCTTGCGCTTGATACTTCCTGCACGGAGATTTTATATTAGGTTCTACGAATTGCGAATTAGCGACTGTTCTCACCTCTGGCCGGTATCTCGTCAGTATCAGCTCCTTACATTTGACCGTATTCAACGAAGACCGTTTATCATTGTCGATGAAGAGTTACTGAACATTTTTAAGTCTGTTTTTGTCGCGCACCACCAGTTTTAGTAACCAGTTGCCCACTGAAGTATTTCTGATCTAATTTGAAGACTCTTTAAGAAAGCAAAATTATTTTTAAAAAGCCGGCAACGCTCTTACGAGTCTCCCGCATGGGCCTGAAGTTTGTGTAACTGTTGGGTTATCAATTTTCTGTACCTGACGTTTGTGTGTCCTTACGATGTTTTCCGTATCAGCGCATTAAAGAAGAAAAGTCAATTTCTGTATACTTGTGTACTTTGAATGCATGACCTCAAAGTCACACTGAACAATATTAAATGTTTTAGATCTTGTCTACTATCTTCGATTCTCATTCTTAACGTTCCTTTTTCGCCACACAATGTATTGATCTACGGATAGTCTCCAGTGACAAGATTAATGAAGCTTCATTACAGCAGTTGTTGCTCAACATAATAAAACCCATGTGAAAAATTAAGTGTAGTTTAAACTCTGCTATCTTTGAATGACATCATTTGGGCAAGCATCCTAAATAGATAAAAATAATACTTTAATACCATTCAAATAATATAATAATTGTTTTCCTCATTTTTATTATTTTACTTAACTTTATACTAAATATTACAAGACATGGACCTTACCTGCAGCTGAGTTTTCATCATCGTAGAGTACAAAATACTATCCGTATCACATTGACGTCCTTCGTTCTACAACGGAGCGTTTCTTGTGCCAATTTCTGCCACGCGCCACCTCTATGTGGAACCAGTTGTCCACTGAAGTATTTCCTAACCAATTTGACTTAGGGTACATCAAAAAAGAGCGTACCAATTCTAAAAAGTCTGGCAGCGCGCTTGTAGGCCTTCTGGCAGTGCGAGTGTCCATGGGTGGTGGTATCACTTTACACCAGGTGAGCCTCTTGCCCATCTACCTCCTGTTACATAACATAACATTACAGAAGGCAGACTACAAGAAAATTAATAACATATAAACAAAACAATAAAATCATAAACTTTAAGACTTGTAAAAACTAATAAAGCACTTCATGTTTAGTTAAAATTGAGTTTTGGCTTTACAATATGGATAAGGAACCAGGAATGGGCTGTGTAAGTAGCGGACAGCCTAGAGTCAGGCTAGTTCGAAAGTACGTGGTTTGGTACCAGATTGGCTTTAACAAAAATTATACAAAAAACAGTGTAGATTTAAAGCCATAAATACATCATTTAAAATGGAATATAGATTATAAAAATAGATAAAATTTACATAGGTGGACTGATAAATGTATTCCATTCGTAACACAAAACGACTGAGCCGAAATGCGACACGTATATCGCTTATATTAAATCACCCGTGAATAATATTTATACGCGTAACAATACTAACATATCGTAAAACTAAATATTAAATTGACGTTATTTTTTAATAAAACACGGGGCAAACGGGAAGAGGCTCACATGATTTTAAGTGATACCGCCCATGGACACTCAATGCGAGCGCTCGCGAGTGCGTTGCCTCCTCTTATGAATTGGTACGCTCTAGGAATTGGTTTGGAAATACTTCAGTGGGCAGCTGGTTCCACATAGCGGTGGTGTGCGGCAAAAACTGCCTTGAAAAACGCTCAGTTGTGGAACGGCGGAAGTACTAAATATAATTAAAATCTGACCTGTCACCTCTAGATCTCGGCTGGCAAGTGTCTTAAATAGAGGCTATTGAGAAATGAGCTAAAACTAATTTTAGACGACGATTCAGTCGTTTAATCTACGAGTATACTCTAACACCCGAACCTAATAATTAATCTAAAATCTGTCGACTGTCACGTTCTGATCTCAGATTGATTAAATTCTAATTTTAATCAATCTGAGATCAGAACGTGATAGTCGATCGATCTATCTGCATCCCGAAAACCAAACCCTAAGAAGACATTTTTGGCGACACGGATATAATGCAATGTCTTCGCTCTTAACACTCATATTTGATAATCAATATAAACAGAATAAAACCGTATAAATAATATTAAAATATACATGTTTATGTTTAAAACATATCCAAAAGCTTTTTAATTATATTAAAACTGGTGTAAGTTAAAATTAGCTTTTATATCAATAAAACAAAAAAGATCTATCCACATACACCGATTCGACCTACCATGGCTCGTATCGACAGATGGCTATTACAATCCGTTGATTGGTTATTGGTACACGTTTATTAATGTTTGAATCAAGATGTCTATCTTAGATAGTCAAAAATGGATTGAGATAGGATAGAGATCTCAACAAATTAAGTTACTGTAAATCAACTGAAACAGTACTTCGTAACAAATAGCTCAATACTTGTCTCATAGGACGTGTACGCACTATAAATTGAACCATAATATATCTTTCAGTACTATACCAAGTTTGCTGGAATAAATTCAATTCATATAGGAACACTGGTTCGGTTCACTCTATCATAGTACACAAAAGCGATAATAATTTTGATATTTTAAAACAAGAACGTTTTAATCCATCCATCAATTTAATTCATCTCTAAATTTTTTGTCTACGTGATACATTTCATAGAATTGGTTTAGGCGTTAGACCATCACCGTTATTATGCCTTTCAGTTCAGCCTTCAGATTGAGTTCCGGTGAATACAACTTGGAAGTACCTACATAACTTTATTCCGTTCTTCAAACTAGACTTGTCTGGAAGCTCGCGAGTTTTACCCTTTTGTTGCCAACATTTTGTATTGATTTGTATCATCATTTCTTGTGCCAGCGAAGGAGTGTAACTCCTTCCACCTTCAATCTTTCCCAAAGAGTATAATGGGTTGTATAGAACATGGTGTAATGCTTGCAGCTCAAACGTTGTGTAAAAGAAAACAACTTGGCGATTAAAAAGAGTGGCGGAGAGTTCGCCAGTCCTTTTCTTCCATCCTACGCTCTTGATTTGAGAACGGGCAGTAAGTGTAAAATTAGAAGCATTCAATGTATTTTTGACGTTCATAAGTGTACATTATGATACCTATATGAATAAATGATTTGAATTTGTATTTGAATTCCAACTATTCCAAGATAGTTCTACTAAAGAACAAATTCACAAAACAAACAAATAGATATAAATAACCTGTCTTTTGTGTTATTTACAATATTGTATGTTAGAATAAAACAGTTTGTAAAAATCAAAACAAATTTATAAAGTTTGGTCCCTGTGGCAGTTCCCTTTAATGCTTTTTTTCTTCTTGCCTTATTGCGTCACTTATTCAACGAGCGAGGAAAGTACCAGCTCGGGGCTCTCCGGTACTACTAGGCGCCAACCCTTAATTTTTTTAAACAATTTAACACTTAAAAACTGTTCCGATGTTACCGTCAACCATCATAATGGTTTATCGTTTAAATTGTGTTTAGGCTGTGATGATGAAACCGATTTTTACATTCCTTCCTTATTCATTAGCATCATAGAAAATTGCGTCATAAATTTAAAACATTCTTCGTTCGTTCTCATTCTTCATTCATTCCTCATTCTCAACAGAAGAATTGTCCGGGAAAACTATTCTGAAATTTCGCTTTTCGAAAGTGTACAAAAATTGGCGCGCTCTGTGCCACATTTAGCATTAAAAAGACACTTCGCTTTAATGCACGAAAGTTATAAATGTACGCAATCGTCGCTCAACGCTCCGAGCACTTTACGCTGCAATTATGAACAAGAAACCTCAGAACGTTTAAATTTTTTTTATATTTTTAAATACATATCAAAAATAATGAATCGTATAATCGAATACATTTCATTATCCATTTTTATCAAGTATAACAGATAAATATACTGTTTGTTTTAATACACAAATATACAGTATTTAGGTACAATATTTTAAACCTATTTATATTTTAATCCGAAAAATTACTACTTTAATAGTAATAAGTAGAAATATAAAACAAATTTTAAAAGGTTGATCTCTGTGGCAGTATAAACTTTTAACGCTGGCAGCATTTCCTCGGTATATTGCAATACTTATTCGTTGAGCGAGAAAAACGAACAAGTATGTAGATTAATTGCTTTTATTGCAGGTGGCAAATAGGCAGTAGGCTCATATGATGTTAAGTGATACCGCCGCCCGTAGACATCCTCAATACCATAATCGGTACGCTCCTGGTTTGAAGGACTGTAAGTCGATTTGGTTTGGAAATACAGTGGGCAGCTTCCACATAGTGGTGAAGCGCAGAAAAAACCCGCCTTGAAAAACGCTCAGTACGGACGGAGTTCAGGGTGTTTCGTATTCTCTTTGTGAAAATTTCGTATTCTACCTCGACGTCCGATGATGAAACTCAGATGCAGGTTTTAATCTGAACACCGTATAGGTAAATGCGGTAAAACATGCAAAAAAATACAAAATAAACAATTTAAAATTTCTTAGCTGCTTGCTACTAAATATTAGGAAATGTTGACAAGTTCGTAACTTCACTGTATTGTCAAGTTAAGACAACTTTTCGCATTTGTTCATTAACAACTTCAAAGTTCTTTAACCTAGAATAATATCCCAAAAGCTTTTGTATCATTAAGTTTTTAAACACGGTTTTTCTCGTATGAGCAAAAGAATTATAAAAAATCTTTAAATTATCTGTGTGATTCGATATTGTTTCTGGTTTTAGCTTACTTTAACTCAAATTATGAAGATGGCGTTCCACCTAACCCAAGGAGTATGTCAGGAAATATTTTAAGGAGCAGGAAGACCTGGCCTTTATTAGGAGTAATAGGAATTTAGTTAATCTTTAAAACATTAATTTGATTTAATATTTAAGTTAAGTATTATTTTCTTTATTAATATGTGTTTGATTTCTGTTTCATATATTTTGTTTAAAAATGTTATCTGTTTTGTATATGAATTGTTTTCTTTTATTATATGATTATGTGTATCTGCACGATTACTTACTGTTATATTTTTTTCCAACGTTAAAACTACACTGCCACAGAGACCAAACTTTTTAACTTTCCTATTTATCAATTTTTAATTATTATTATTACCATGTACATTAAGAATAAATTTGTTTGTGGAAATAAATTAAATATAAAATATGTATCATATTCATTATTTCATCTGAGATACTATTTGTATTACTATTTTTGATGTAAGTAGTTGAACAGAAATATAATATATGAAAGTGTTTGCTAAGGAATAATTTTGCTTAGCAAACCTATTCTTTCATTATTGTGAGCAATAGAATAATACTGTCGTTTGTATTCCTTCTGGTTTCCAAGTAAAATATATTGACTTTCCGATACCATGGCCCATACTGCATAACTTATCCTCAAGAGGTTTTATTTTGTTACGTTAGCGTGTAATTTAAAGAAGAACAGCTAGTACAATACGATTGCTATGTATATGTTGCATACGCTTTATAGACTTCAATTAAATATAATTTAAGTTAAATAATTATGTATTATTTAACAGCAGATCAGGCTACGCAAGTGAAAATGGATAGGTTATATACTCCGAAGAAATTCCAATCATATCTTCAAGACGCTTGATTGGAACCCGAAAGGAAAAGGAGACCCGTCCCAACAAAACGATGGAGACTCACTGTGGACCTTTGTCCCATCTAGGGGTTATAGGGCAGTCATTCAAACTCATTAAGTCGTAACATTTCCTTTAATTTTTATTTAAAAAATTATTACGTGTTTTAGTATGTTCCCACGTTCCGGATTCTTATTTATTTTTTTTATTAAATAATAATTTACAAGTGATAAATATCCGTAATTACCTGACTGAATTAAAGATCATTTTTATATAAGCATTACATTAGCATAGCAAATACTTTATTTATCTTTAGCTGGAAATATTCACATCTGCAAAATACAAGTCTCCTTCAAGTTTGATTTCGCCCCCTCTGAAGTAGAGATTCTTAGGCTTTGACCTCCAGCTTTAGCTCGAACTTTTAGGTGCAAATTTTAGTTTTTTACTCATGTATTTTTATTTACGTTTTTGTGCGAAATTATATATTAGTATGCAAATGTTTTATTTCACCTTTCCTAATATTTCTTAATTCAAATAACTCTCATATCAAGAGCTGGAAATACATCTGAACTAGATTATGTAAATATAGATTTTAGCTACTGCCTTCCCCGCTAGACGGGCTAATTAATGCTATCTTGTGTAATTCCAGCAACACAAGCAATTTCTAGATGGAAACTAAGATTAAGGTGCAATGTACGAATTTTCTCATCCTTTTTTTATTAGCGTCTGCAGTTAATTACAAGGGGCTTGATTTTAATTAAATTAACCGCAATCTTATACGGATTTAAATCAATTATCAGTTTACAACTATAATATTAATAAAACTCGTTTAATTTCCGATTTTGACAAAAAAGATTTCTTACATTTAACACATTTATTTATCTTGTTATAAATCCTATATCCTAGCAAATTCAATACCGGTTGAAGCCGAATTGAACTCAGAACACGAAGACCAACCTGTGCTTCCATCACCAGATGCTAACATTCCCAGAGGGGGATTTCCTAAGCGCGTGTGGTAGTTTTTGGGGTAGGGGGGGTAGGGTAGGGGTATCTGTTACTTCTGCACTTTATACTTGACATATCTCGAAGACTGACTGGACCAAAATTTTAAAATTTGTTTTAACTATAATTTGATTAAACTATGTAGATTAAGAATATTCTGAATACGGTGTCATTTAAAGTTATTTAGTTAAACTTTACCACATACACAATACTATATCTATGGTATATGTTACAATCTCTTTTATCTAAAATGTATTTAGTATAAAAAACCATTAAATATTTACAAGATAAAATAAAAACACCGGAATTTGTTTGTTGAGATTTTGTTTGTTGTATTAAAATATAAATGAAATTATAATAAATGTATAAGTATTTACTTTATTCAGCTATATTGATTAGCTAATATTTTATTTACATTTAGTCTTGTGCCACATAAGATCAAAGTTGAGTGCAATGTAAATAGAGGAGGAAGCGGAAACAATACCTATTAATAGTTTCTGGTACACCACAAGCATTGACAAAGGGCTTTAATTAATACTGAGACGTGCCTATATTGCTTCCTGATAACAACGTATGCAGGTCACCAGGTAACAAGGAAAACCATATTTGCATGAAAATGCACGGACGGCTTAAGTTTCATTTTCAATGTTTCACTCGAACTTTCATTTGAAATTCAACTCCTGTGCTGAATTTACATATAATAAACAAGAGTTATGTTCGTGAGTTCACAAGTTTTATTTTTATTGTTAAACAAAAGCACATTTTTCCATTTTCCTCGTGGATAAAGAGGCTATAAAGGAGAAAAACAACCTAAGGCTGCGTCTGCGTTAAGTTGCGTTGTGATAAGTTCATCTGTGGTGTTCATGTGTGTGCGTTGCAACTCACCAGCGGCACGATACTCTCATCTCTCTCAACCCACACGTCTTCAATAAATAAAATAATATTATATACCACACAAAAATAATTGTTAATTTCAACTCATTTAAACGAACGAACCCAGAAACAATCACTAAAGCCTTATGGATTTAAATGCTTAAATGTGAAATAATTATACATGTTAGTTGTTTTTTTTTATTTTATGTAAACAGGGTCAAACAGGCTGGCAGCTAACCTCAGGTTAAGTGATATCGCCGCCCATGGACACTCAGGGCTCGCAAGTGCGCTGTAGTACTTAAAATATAGTCTCTTACTCTTATCTTCTCTTATCCTAAGTCGAATATTTTCGGAAAGTACATCGGTAGGCAGCTGGTTCCACATAGTGGAACGACTGATTTCGAGGTGATACGGTCGACTTTCGCATTGTTGATGTCCGATGATGAAACTCTGCCTATATTTGTGATATCATGTATATAAATTAAGTGTTTATACGCAGTATCTAGTTCATGTTAAACAAAAACACAATGCAATGCAAGTAGAAACATATTATAAAGAATTAATAAAAAATCACTCGTAGGAATAATGAGAAATATGAAAAATGAAATCTGTAATAAGTATTTCGTTTTCCAATAAATTTTTTCCACATTAAAAAACGACATATTACAGATCCACATTTTGTATTTAATCTTAATTCCACTTACAGTAAATAAAATATCACAAATATCAATAATACTTACATTAAACAAACACATTTAAATTTGTCACAGCAATAATTAAGATAGAACGAGGAATGTCGTAGTGATGTTTAATGAGTCTTTTACTTTAATGGTGCGGACTGAAGTTTATTCCGAATCGAGTTGAGACGGGATATTCAACATTCTACTTATTTATCTTAAACAAGGGGTTACACAGGTTAAGCGAGCGACTAAGTATGACAAACACCTACTGAGGCTTATACAAATTTAAAAGTAATTTATTCATCTAGTAGTCCATGGTCGATAATTTTTGAAACCAAAAAAATAATAGTAGGATGAAAACCATTGGAAAAGGATATTATAAAAGTTTTAAGGCTAGAGCAAAATTCTAGATTCGTCGTTTAGCCGTAATTAGAGCTAAGTCTCGACTCTGAATTCTAGTGTTCAATTAAAATTCTATATAAAGAAGATTATTTAAGAAATAAAGAATTTGTTTCACTCTTACTTCTATACTGCACTCGCACCCTTATTACTGACGGAGTCGTAAATTAATTCTGCTTAAGGTTTAACTTGTCTCATTTAATTGTCGTGTTTACATTATTGTTCGTACTAACATAGTGTCTTCATAATATATACTTCATAATCATTAACCGAATAATAATTGTTCTGTGCCTTTAAACCTAAAACCATTATTATTCACCTAATTGATCCTAAGATCTCAAAAACACTCAAATAAGCAACAATGCGTTCAATTAATGTCTGTTGAAACTTATTTATGAAGACTCGAAGGCTTGCTTTAGCTATAGCTAATACGAAAATAAGTAATGTATTAGAATAGCCACAAGTAATTAAACTAATAATTTAATTTTACTCTAATATTATATACATTTATATAATATTTTCTTGTTCAAAGGGTTTTATCTTCCTCGGGTTTAATAATAGTGAGCTTATATTTAAGCCTCGTTAAAGCTCCGGCGCGCCCGTAGTCTGTAGTCGGTGCCGTAGCAACGTAGCAACGTAGCAACGTAGCACGTAGCACCTGAGATCAACGGATTGTAGAATCTATTTAATAAGGTTTGATATAGTTGCTCGTTGCATTACATTTCATAAGTATTTCATTATTTTTATAAAATAATAAGCGTCTAATGTACTACTACAATGTGTACATACTAAGTATTGTACACATTGAAAAGGTCTACAGAAATGTCCGAGATGGTATATGTCTATCTCTTATGGATAACCCACAATAACTTTTTTTTGTCATTTACTTTTTACGACAAATAATGGCTAAATTTCGAAGCGATTTTAACCAATACAGCATTAATCCTTAACCAATTAAATACCTTGAATACTTGTTCATTTAATATAGATCTATACAGCCCATTACAGCTTATTTAGCAGCGATCGAACGCGTATTTTATCGGAGCTTTCTAGCGACGGAAATAACAATACATAATAAAATCCTGCTTTTCATCAGCATTGCACCCGTGCGAAGCTGGGGCGGGTCACTAGTAATTAATAAAACAGATACAGTAACCTGGGATCAAGCTGGCGGCCGACAGTTACAGATTACCAATGGATGTTGTATTGTGAAGATAGATAGATAGGTATAGACATAGAACTGGAATACAAATCTTAAAAACTAATTGAGGGTCAAGAAGCCAAGCCAAGTGAACCCACTGAAGAACTGTTTTCACAAACATTAATTTAATAAGAATCTAGAAAAAGAACAGGAATAAATGTATTTGTTCTCCTGGGATAAGATAAGGTACTCGGTCATTTAGAATTAAACAAAAGTCTTTTCGTTTCCGTTGAGTAATTTTTTTGGACGGTAATTTGCGCCGTTTTTTACAAATCTCACGCCTTGAAGACTAAGGCAATTAAACTTTTTACTAAAAGTGAGTGGGACGAGGACATTAGGTGGCCATTCCTTTGCGACAAATGATAAAAACTTTATCTTTCTTCATTACGGTGTGATAATAAACAATCCTATTTAAATTAGATTTATTTTCGAGGAAAATTATTATGCTGAACGATGATAATGACGGTTGTAATTTTCACCTTTGTGTTCTTACAGGGTGAAAAATTTATGAAAGTACAAATGTACGGAGTTCCGTTAAGTTTTCACCTTGTTGTAGTATTCTTGGTTTATTTTGCTAATTGTTACACAGGAACCGGCATTATTTACACCACTGTTAAATATATGTATATACAAATACATTTTTAAATTAATTAATTATTAATTTGTTTTTTAGTTAACAATTTTTTTAACTTTATAAATTTTTCCATATTGAAAATCTCTGGTTTTTTCTTTTTTTATAGAACATGGTGCAAACTGGCAGGTTACGCTCTCGTCTTGTAGGTTGAATTAATTCGGAAATACTTCAGTGGGCAGCTGGTAGAGATGTCGCGGACGTCTATAACGTAGTCTTTTCATCTTTTTTTTGTCGTCCTATACAGTATTAGAACAGTGGCTAGATATATCCAAACGTACAGTTTCAATACAAATACTAAATTTAATTTGACGCTAACATGTTCTGTCAACAATTAATTACGAATTAAATATAGCTCCAGGCTTAATCTGTGTGATTACCCGTGAATTGTGGACTTTGTGCTAATCAACCTATATTAGTATATAATCCTCAGTTGCTTCCCTAATCACACGTTAATTATAACGACAATGCGTTCATAATTGTATAATTTAACTTATGCAGGGATTTATATAATTAAATCACAGAATATTATAATCGATATGTTACGCGTGTATACCACAATTATATGAAATTTAATTCTAAAAAAATCGCTATCTTGTAATTGCTTTAAGGACAATGATCTTTTGTTCCTGAAATAGGTCTGATACTATTTTCCTCAGCCTCTATCGTCCAATATGCAGAGATAGGTCACTAAAATGGCTTTATAAGATCCCTCGTCATGGCCGCTTTCGTTGATTGGATTTTTAACCTTTAACTTAAATATTTAGCATAAAGTATTGATTTAAGTAATTCACTTCAACTAGATTAAAAACTTCTAATAAAAATCTTATTTAATTTTAATATAATTTAATTAGAAAACATTTAAATAAATATTTCTATATAATTAGGCGGATATGTATACAGGGCGTCCCACGGCGATGCCACACGGAGGGAAAGTACCTTAAATATTAATGATAGGACATTTTACTGAAAGAAGACATCATTTAATTTTTAATAATAAGTAGAACTGCATTCACAGTTTTTTTTTAAATCGCCTACCTCAACCGGGAATCGAACCCGCCAAATGTGACAGTAAAATTACATGTATTTTATAATAGCGTTTGAAAGGGCTACTCATAAGCATAATTTTTTTCTTAATAACCTAGCATATTAAATGAAACTAAAAACATAAAATTTTACATTCTATATTTCCTGAAGCAACAAATTCGTTTCTTCTTTAGAAATCTATAAATATGAAATTTGTTCCTTTTTTAAGAAAAGTCTATATGTATGAAATTTGTTACTTTCTTAAGAAAAATCTATAAGTATATTCTTTGCATAGAGTACAGAACTATAGTCACATAAATGTTTGCGAAACTTGCAAGAAAATATTTTTAGTGACTCAGCGACCTAGATTCAGTGTTTCATGCCGGAAGCTATCACTTGTCCCGGTCGACCTGACTACTTCATTCTCCAGCATTTTTAACCGTCTTCTAAAGGGATCACAATTATTTATTCTAATTTAATTATAGCACTTAGTAATCATAACCAACTTTCTGTAATATGCAATTCCAAACTGAATTTTAGTTAATATTTAGGTACAATTTATTTTATTTTATAGAACAGGGGGCAAACGGGTACGAGGCTCACCTGATGTTAAGTGATACCGTCGCCCATGGACACTCTCGATGCTAGAGGGCTCGCGAGTGCGTTGCCGACCTTTTAAGAATTTGTACGCTCTTTTCTTGAAGGACCCAAGTTTAGCAGGTTGTATGGCTATTATATACACATTTAACTAGTTAAACTTATACAACCTTATTAGCCTTCCGCGCTGTTGAACACCAAACGTACTTATGTCTCTGAAGGATCTTATAAGTGCAACTGAGAAGTACTGTCCTGGCACAACGCCCGGATTAATTACTTCTAAGACTAGAAAATATTACTATAAGTAAGCTATAAATTATTCGCGCGGGTTAAAATCACCGTAAATGCTACAATGTATTTTTTGTGGTTTTTATTTATATGAAAGTGCACCTTAATTCAATCCATAAATATTACCAAGTAAAATAAAATTAGTAGGGACTAACGTGTTTCTTAAAAATATGTGTTAATAAACAAATATTTAAATGACTAAGTTTTATTTTTTTCTTTTCTTTTATTTCTTTCTTTTTTCTTCAAAGCAGTCGTGCGATTCTCATCCCTGAGGTCGTAGGTTTCATCCCCGGTTGTGCCCCAATGGACTCTGGCTCGTACGATAAGGAAAACATGGTGAAGAAACCGGCCTGCATTAGTCCCAAAAAAGTCGACGGCGTGTGAATACAGGATTATCTACTTGCCTATTAGATAACGAATGATCATGAAACAGATACAGAAATCTGAGCCCCAGACCTAAAAAGGTTGGAGGCCACTGATTTGTTTATTCTATTTTTATATAAGAAAACAGAAACGCAAATTTGCTACATTAACAACGTTTAGAATGCCTTTATGCATTCTCTGTAACTATATTGTTAATTTTTGCATTAATATTTTATGAGATTAAAACATCCGTTTTTATCTCATAAAATATAAATAGAGCAGTGTTGGCCTAGTGGCTTCAGCGTGCGACTCTCATACCTGAGGTCGTGGGTTCAATCCCCGGCTGTGCACCAATGGAGTTTCTTTCTATGTGCGTCTTTAACATTTGCTCGAACGGTGAAGGAAAACATCGTGAGGAAACCGACAAGTCTTAGACCCAAAAAGTCAACGACGTGTGTCAGGCACTGGAGGCTGATCACCTACTTGCCAATTCAATTTAAAAATGATCATGAAACAGATACAGAAATCTGAGGCCGAGACCTAAAGAGGTTGTAGCGCTACTGATTTATTTTTGAAACATTCGTTTAATAACCACTATTTTGCAGAGTTTCATGCATAGGTACTTGAACTCGTCTGGAAAACAGAAAAGTTAATGTTAACTAAAAAGTTGGAGTTTATTGCCAAGCCAGCCGGTAACGTAAAAGAGTGTTTGAAAAATGATTTCCGCATAGTGACAACGTTTGGAACTGAAATGCAAAAATGTAGCATAATTTATACGAATATCATTTGAAAGACCTAAGTTAGTCTCAGCCTCCGATTATTGATTGTTATTTTTTCTTGACAAGTAGGTGATTAAATAGAACGTCATTTGAGTCAATAACTATTTCCTCTCAAAGTTTTCTTTTAACTGCATCGCATTTTTAGTTTTTCAATATACCAGTAGGTGTTTACAAAAAGACTCATGTTGATGAAATAACAGAAACGTTTGATTATTACTCTAACATTTTAGTCATTTATTTACGAAAAACTAGCCAATGCTCGCCACACTGATCGATGACATTGCCACTTAGGAAAAAATAAAGATTTATGTGACAATCGCTAATACGCTAACATAACCGACGTGAAGAGAAAAAAAAACATTGATTTATGTATATTACAAATTGATTTCACAGTGTGATAGCAACTGTGGATATCCAGACCTAGCTCGGTTAACAGAATGCTATATTATATTATATCGGTGAGTTTTGGCCAAAAGCGTACCTACCATTAACAATTCATTTAACATATTAAAGTCCGCCTCTGCTTATTGTAGCTTTGTATGTTACTAACGACCTCTCTCGGCTTCTCCAACTAGACTTTAATTCCTAGAAAATTTTAGAATCAAACCCTTCATTCTGTGCAACATACAAATCTTACCTCGTTATAATATTATCTTTCGAACACAGTAACATGCAAATTTACAATTATTAGTTTTGTATCAAATAATTTTTAAATTCCATTTTTTTTATAGAACAGGGGGCAAAGGGGCAGGAGGCTCACCTGATGTTAAGTGATATAAGTATTATTGCACATTTAGTTCCGTGTTGTCATTGCATGAAAATATACCCTTGTTAAACAAAATCAAATGATACAGCGCCGATGTACAACCATCTAGCCATCTATATAACAATAGATTAATATACAGACTGGATTTAAACGAGATAAAACCATTTGAGGTAATGAATCGCTGATTCAGCTTCGTTCCGTTTTCATACGATTTTATTTTCCGATAAAAGACAGAATTTATATCACAATTGTCGATTCGAGTGAAAGCGAGAAAAACGCTGTTTGAGAACACCGGGGTCCATTAGTGGCAAGACTTTCGTTTCAACCATCCGCATAATAATTTTAATATCTATCACCTTTATACATTTGTTTTTGAATTGTGTATAAAAATGAATTTGCTGTTCATTTGTAATGATTGCAGCAGCAAAGGTTGTGTAAAGGGAAAAACAAGGCGATTAAAATGTGGCGGAGAGTTTATTGCCAGTTCTTCTCTTCCGTTCTACGACCTTGATTTGAGATCTGGCAGTAAATGTAAAATTAGAAGCATTCAATGTATATCTCTTTTTTGACTTTCATAAGTGTACAATGTTACCTACATGAATAAATGTTTTTTCGCATTATCTCGCTAAAACACGTCTAGACTTTGGCTAAGTATGATCTTGAAATATTTGTTGAAGTTCAGAGAGATTTAAAACATAAATAAAGACTACTAAAAGCGAAATATTTGATGTATTTTGTCTGTTAAATAAAAAAAATGTCCCTTGGTTGTCATGTATATAATATACCTTCAGAAATTTGTGTTATAAGGTCTGTTAGTCTATTTGTTTAAACACAAATACATATAGGCGATACGAAGTTTACCTAGTGTTGTTACTATTAACTACCGGACCCGACAGACGTTGTCCTGCATGATATTTCAAGCGAATATCATTTAGGACATTAAACAAAGCATGAAAGTACCGACTGCAGCGCCATCTGCCGGACTAAAACCCTCGCCACCACCGAAATAATTCATTCAAATTGGTGCGTCGTTTTAGACGAGTTCAGTGACCCTTACAGTAGAATTATATATAGATGTAACCATCTAACATGGTAATGAAATGAATACTTTATTACATTTTATTTAATAATACTGGAAATCTTGAGAAAGGTTTCTTAAAGGCGAGTATTTTGTTTAAATTTATTCCTTGAATTCTGAAGAAGTTTTTATGCAGGTGTTTTCTTTAGTTCTTAGGTTTTTATTCCAAAAAACAATCAATATATTTGAGGTAGCACAGCAAAATTATCCATGTAGCTACTTAAAATGTTGGCTAAGTAACGTAACGAAGCTAGTGATAAACTAAAAATATTAAACTATCTCATATTTACTAACTATTTTACTTAAGAAATGATATTTAGGATGATTATTAAATTTATTAGTAATCATTCTAAACTAAAACTTTACAAAAATTCAAAATTTATAGAAATAAACATAATTGCGCAATATTTTATAATCTATGACCATCTAAACAGTCTATAACAACTCAAATTATTAACGGTTTCTTATAATTCGCTAAAACAATTTATTTAACTTAATTTAAGTCTATTGGGTTCGTATTTGTATAAAAATCGTAATTTAGATGTGTAATCTTTGGTGATTTCATCTCGTTCTTAGCAAATGAAGCATTTTCATTTTCCCCAACTGAGCGTTTTTAAAGTAGCTTTTACTCCGCACCACCGCTATATGAAACCAGCTGTCTACTCAAGTATTTCCGTACCAATTCGACTTAGGGTCCTTCAGAAGAAGAGCGGACTAATTCTTAAAAAGCCAGCAAATATTTGCTTATTATTTATTATTATTATTTGTCCTCTGACAATGTGAGCCTCCTGCCCGTTTCCACTGTTATATAAATCAATAATGTTTTTAAATTAAGATTATCACACTGGTATGACGTTCTTTAGAGTTAAAACACTTTATATAAAAATACTGCAGTAAGATTATTACTTACATAAGTTACTTAGAAGTTCTAATGTATAACGTTACGTTACCATTCGCTCTTGATAAAGTCTTTTTAAAGGCTGTGTGGGTTGTTCTAAGTCTATATGACGTCAATTTCCAACAACGTCAGCTACCCACTTAACAAGATGTTTTCTAGTTGAATGCGTTTGGGAATAATATTAGGGTTTGTTTCTTGTTCACTGAAATTTTAGAATAAAATTATTATGAACTAAAACTTATCACTCAGAGCAGTGTTGGCCTAGTGGCTTCAGCGTGCGACTCATACCTGAGGTCGTAGGTTCGATCCCCAGCTGTGCACCAATGGAGTTTCTTTCTATGTGCGCATTTAACATTTGCTCGAACGGTGAAGGAAAACATCGTGAGGACACCGACGTATCTTAGACCCAAGTCGACGACGTGTGTCACTGGAGGTTGATCACCTACTTGCCTTAGATTTAAAAATGATCATGAAACTTATTCAGAAATCTGAGGCCGAGACCTAAAGAGGTTGTAGCGCCCCTGTTTTTTTGTTATTTATTTAAAACTAATCACAACCAAGAAACTTAGTTGGATTGTTTTTCGTTAGGATTAAAGTAAACAAATTAACTCACTAAATTATTAATTACAAACTAAGCATGTCATATTAACAAATTGGGATCCACACGTATCAGCCGAGTCCTGATAAAGAAAGCAACGAAATATGTAATCCAGATCCAGATCCAAAAAATGTAATCCAGAAATGTTTCATGTCAGTTCGTGGACGAATTAACTTTTTCGAAAGCAAACCCGAATCGTATTCCGAAAAGTTTTATTTTTGGCTTATCTTATTCGCTTTGAGTCAAGTATGCTAGTGACGCCGGTTTTTTACGATTGAGCCGTCATCCATAAATATTGAGAAATTATTAAACCTTATGAAGCAAAAACTCTGTAAGTAGATTTTGCGTACCCAGCTCCCTTCTGCGCTATTTCATATATAAACACTATTAAAAATAAATATCATAATTAAGTCTTTAATTTTCAGTTTAAGGTGTACACAGACAAAAGACCAGCTCAGGACTGACTCAGGAAACCAAACAACACATTTTGAATGGAAATATTCACTTGGCTATCTTCTCTAGATTTTTCTTTGTACTTTTAGTATCGCGTTCGAGCATACCAGCCTTTGCCTGAAGACATTTATATAACGTGGAATTTGTTCGAGATCGGTGTAAAAATCTTAATTTGGAGTACTTACAACTTTGCAAGGAATTTTCGGTATATTTTAATGGTATTTTATATTGTACCCCTTTTCATAAGCGTGTTATTGAATGTGCTTTTTAACGAACGTGTTAATGTGAACTGATCAACGTGACAAAACATTATATAACTTGCCTTGTTGTATATAAAAAAAAACTTAAACGATTTTAAAACAAATGGTGACTTTCACCAGTATAATACGCGTAATAGAACTAATATGAGTGAGCGACCAACCAGGCTCCAGAAGATAAACCACTCCTTATATGGAAATCGTATTCGTTTTTACAACAAACTTCCAAGCGAAATTAGAGAACTATCAGTAAATAAATTCAAAGCCCTTGTTAAAAGTAAATTAATTAATAAAGCCATTTATAAATGTGACGAATACTTAAATGATCCTAATCCTTGGGATTGATTTGCTCCAGTTCAAACAATTTGTATTAAAAACTTGGCGATTGAAAAGAGTGGCGGAAAGTTTCTTGCCAGTTCTTCTTACCCGCTATACGCCCTTGACTTGCGAACTGGTTGTAAATGTAAATTTAAAATTAATTTAATTTGTTTTTTTTAAAGTTCATAAGTGTACATGTTTACCTATATGAATAAAGATACATGAATAAAGATTACGGATCTTAGTCATTCAAACTCAAAAGAGTTTGAGTTTAAATGACTAAGATCCGTAATCTGGGATAACAACGACGCAATTCTGTGTCACATGACACACAAGTGATACAGAATTGTTATTTTTTAGAGATACATGCACAAAAATGTCACCTAATGATACACTCACTTAAGTATATTATATTAAAAAAAATACTTTTTGTTCCTAATTAATTTTAATATTTTTTCCTTATTAATTCCATACAAAAAATTTTTTTTTCTCACGTTTATTCAGTTCTACATTGTATCTTACACAGACATAGCCTCTGATACGTATCCTCAAGATTTTTTTATTTAATATATAAAACCACATTCTACTAGATTAACTAAACCAATTATTATTGAAAAATAATCCCCTTTTGTCGTTTTATCCTTCGACCTAAACATACTATCTGAATTGATCTCAAATGGGAATGTCGAATCAAATTTATTACACACATTTGCGGTTTTCATAAAAGGCCAATGGCTTGAATGTGGTTTAATATCCTTTCTATTTGACTGTTTACACACAAAAGGGGATTAAGTAAATAAGAAGCATATATACTGAGATGGAGGCTTACTTCCTTAGGATTGATTCAACCCAAATATATCGTTTTTATTAACTTTTTAATAATTCAATTGATACTTCCATTTCTAAGATTGGTTTCATAATTTATCCATCGACAACCACGCTGTCAACACATTGAATGCTTTAACAATAACAACAAAGTAATAGTTGGAAACCAAAACTTTGATGTAACATAACCAAAATATGAATGTATATTATTATTTTTATGAAAAAAAAAAAACATTGCCAAATTCTCGGATCCGAGAGCTAAGAATGGCCATGTTTTAAAAAACTAACAGGACGCTTGCACGGATCCGAGGCGGCACCGCTACTATGACCCCACTTTACTCGGACCCGAGAAAAGATCACTTAATGTGTAAGACCAAGTGAAGCTTTGCATCAGAATTATCATGGCGGAATTAGAAACGCTGAAACTAACTAAATATCATTTATATATGGCACAGAATCTGTGTGAATGTAAAATAGCGGCTAACATTCTTTTGTAAATGATCGATTTTACTTGTGACCTTACATCATTAGCTCTGCGAATGTCCGGAGACTCGTAATGGACCACCGCGTTCTGAGAAATGAGTTTGCAAGTGATTTAATCATAGTCATTTAGACAAATGTCTCGAAGTTTCTTTCTTCTATTAAAGCATTGGCCTAGCCTACCTTTTCAGTTCATATAAATATGAAACATTTTGCTATGCTACCCCAGACACTTTTCGGTTTTCCGGTATGAAAACAAACAAATCAAAATATCTTTATTCATATAGGTAAACGTACATGTACACGTATGAACGTCAAGAAAAACAAATTAAATTAATTGTAAATTTACATTTACAACCAGTTCGCAAGTCAAGGGCGTAGAGGTCTTAATGGCCTAGGAATGTACCCTACATTAAAATTAAGAATTGTATATATTTTTTTGCTGTATATTAAAAAATTGTTCTCAAAAAAATGTTTTTTATAGACAGCAATTTCACCTAAGGATTTTAAAGATAGTAGCCCATTCGCAGACTTACTGATTTTGCATAAAATTTCATAGAAATCGGTAGAGGGGTTTCGGAGGAGTATGGGAACGATCATTGTGACGAGAGTATTTTATATAGAGATTATGCAATTGCAGTCGCATTATTTGCAGTTTGGACATGCGCCAAATTCCTTAAAAATATCGCAATATTTGGGTCACAGATTCGATTAAAATGGTGCCTTGTGCTAAACCAATTTTGGCTGACCATTATCCCAGAATATAGCCGAAATATCAATTATAACAGTGTCGTAATCGAGTAAAGTCAAAACATTTTCTAATCTCTTCACTATTATTTTCTTTTTCAGAAAATTGAAGTTGATTTTATAAAGATGGGAAGGAATTTCAAGTGATTTGACTTATAAATCAACATTGTATGAGTTTTGATTGGGATTTTAAGAAACCTTTGCGGGGTTTTTGATAATTAAAAGGTTTTTTATTGATCGATCTATGTCACTATCAAATGATCAAATGATTATACCATGCCGCGTGATTAAAAAAATGCATCATTAACTAAGCTTTAAATCGACTGCCATTATGAAATAGCTATATAGAACCATATAACTAACACCCGAACCTAATAATTTATCCACAATCTCGGATAGAGAACCATCTGAGATTGTGGATTGTCAGACCGTGACAGTCGATCGATATTCTTTCTACCAAACTCTACGAGGACAATCCATTTTTGGCGAGGGATAGAATGCAATTGCTTAGCTGAAAAATTTAACATTACAGTACAACTCGGCATACATCTATGTCCTATGCACATTATTTCTATCGTCAAACAAACTGTTAAAAAATTTAAGATAGGATATTGGCACAGATGAACTGTAATTTTCATACAAAGCTCTATCCATAGATTCCGATCCGATCCTACCATGGATAGCTTGTATCGACAGATGGCTATTACAATCCGTCGATTTTTACAACCTTTGGATTCAGATATCTATTTTAGATAGTCAAAAAATGGATTGAGATAGAGATGGGTTTGTTTCTCTATGAACAACAGGTTTGTCCCATTATTTTGTTTCTCTATGAACGTTTTATGCTTTATTCTTGAGGCACGCTACACTGAATATACCTTGCTCGGTAAGTGGAATTTTCCGTAAGTACTTAGCTAGTTTTAACATACACACTATACAAGCCTTTTAAGCCTCCTATCGGAGAGATTAAATCGATATGCCTCAGTGTTTGCATTTACGTCTTTTTGCAGTTTTTCCCGCTGTTTACTAGCACTCAATTAAATTAACGGTGGCCGCCATATTTTCTCCCTATTCAATGGAAATTTTCTCAATTTGTAGACGAATAATGATGAAATAAAATCAAATAATTGTCTATTGTTTGTTGATTTTCGATCAATATTCGATGCCTTATAACGCCCTAATGAAGCGTTGATTTTTTCTTAGGTATTTTGGTTTCTGAATATGCTAAATAAATATGCTGAATATCATAAATATGTCCTTCAAGAAATTCTTAAAAAGACGGCAACGCAATCGCGTGCATTGAGCATTAAGTATCCATGGGCCTCGTGCCTGTTTGTCTCGTATATTAAATGCTTTCCTAGATAGATTTCTCGATACTCTGGGTATAGAAATAAAAATCGATAAATTTGTTGGGTTGCAACAGTACAATCTCAAGGATGAGAGTCGCATTGGCCCAAAGCATAATTACTGTATACAATACCATCGTTGTACAAATTTGTAGTAAAGAAAAAAAGTCACGAAGGCAGATTTTTAGAAAAATTTTATAGTTAGTCCGAGTGTCTCGTAACATACAGAGCATACTAATAAAAAACCAATTACATTTTATAAAAAATATATTTCCAAGTCAATTGTCAAAACATACAATTTTCCTACCAAAACAGTGTAGATTTAGACATTGACAATATACATATAATCGATCAAAAGACCGAAGAATCTTAATCGGGCGTCACAGAACGATTACCAATTCGCATTGCATATAGATAGACCATAAATAGCTTTTGCAGAGTGCAACGTAAGTATAAAGCGGGTGGCGCCAAGCAATGCGTCGAAGGTACCAACATTTCACTGGTGTTGGTATCAAGTCAATCCACTCCTTGTGTACTCCAAACAAGCGTCTGAAATTTTTTTTTATAGTATCATAAAATCATAGATTCAAGGTTGGACATTTGGTGTATTTTTTTATATTTTTGCTTTAATTTTCTACACATTTTTAAACAACTGGGGGCAAACGGGCAGGATGCTCACCTGATGTTAAGTGATACCACCAACCATGGACACTCAATGCCAGAGAGCTCGCGAGTGCGTTACCGGCCTAAGAATTGGTACGCTCTTTTCTTGAAGGACCCTAAGTCGAATTGGTTCGGAAATACTTTAGTGGGCAGCTGGTTCCACAAAGGGCCTTACTGCGGCCCTCCACTTTCTGGTAGCTGTCAATTGTGGTATTCAAGAGAAGAGCGCGAACATCCTGCACACCTCTTGTCTTTGCGGGTGTCCATGGGCGGTAAGCATATTTGTATGTGCGTGCTCGTTTGCCACTTTCCATAGAAAGGATAAACAACATTTCAGTATATTAATTATATTAGATTTTAAATCGTATTGAGTCCCAATATTATCGCGAGCTTTATCAACAATGTAATTAAACTAACATGGTATAACAGTTCTTAAAACTATTAGAAATAAACACGCCATATTAATAATTTTCGTACCTTTTATGTCGATTTAAAATGGACGTAAGTAGGTTGTGACTTCAGTTTTATATGTATTAGGCAATGATACTTACTATTTTAAAGATTATATTTGATAACAAAAGCATTTCGCAATGAATTAAAATGAGATACACATATTCTGAAGCACAATTTCTAGTCAGGATATTTGAAATATAGTATTTAAAACATACGTGAAATGCTATATAAGAACTCGCTGTCTTAGCAATGTTCTATTTATGTCTAATACTTTGTAAATTACATTAAAACTACTAGAGATCGTGTATGTATAACAAAAAAAAAACTTCGTTGCCATCAGGCGTGGTCATGAGAAATACCTCGAAACTGCCGAGTTATGCACAAAATTTAAATTAAATTAGCATTCCTCTAATGAAGTTTTATAATTGTAGTACTCACGTTTACGTTCTGTTATTTTAAAATATTATTTAGAATTATTGTTCGGTACTTACTCTTCCATGACTTCTCGTTCTTTCCTTTTTAAGTTTCTTGGTCGTGTATTTGGTCGGAACCTATAGTATTTCGGCATACTTAAATAATTTTGTAGAACTAATAAAAATGCACAATGTGTTACGATACGTTTGACACTTGACTTAATTGACGCAAAATTAAAACTACCCTCTATCGTTAGAAACATATTGTTAAATTTGTGCTAAGATACTTTTTACCATATATTAATTGTAATATTTATTTATAACATAAATAATTATTTTATATTACTGAATACGTACAGTTTTAATTATTGTAATTTTTAACTTATGTATAATTTTATATATTTTTTTATGGTGACTTAATTAACACAGAGTATACGCGTAAGGTCATATCAAACATTCATGTAAAGTGTCTATTGTCATTGACAATAGACACTTTACATTTTACCTTTGACATATACAATTTTATGAAGACACTATATTGTAATATAATTGCTTAATTTTGAATAATAATTCATCTGAGAAGAAAAATGTCTCAAACACACTATAAATCTCGGCGAATCGTATTTATATTTGTAATTGCTGCGATATTAAGTTTTATGTACCACACTTCATATACAATTAACTACATCATAAGGAATGAAAATGGCGGAAATTTTAAAATGAAAAATGATTTATATATAAACGAGTAAGTCTTTAAGAGAATTTTACGGTCCATTATAAAATAGAAATGTAGTATTAAGACGAAAAACGTCCTACTATTTTATATTAGGTCAAAATTAACACTAAAGTTTATGGGGCTGGAACCAATGTATGGAACCAATATCATGTATGGGGGATTCTATAGTAATTAAATATAGCTTACTTTTACAATAAGCCTAAAATCATTTATTCTTATAGGTATCACAAGGTGCACCTAAGAACGTTAAACTCGACAATATTGTTTTTTTTAATCTTTTTGGAAAATAATTCGGACCATAGGGCCTCCACTCTTTTATTGCCCCTCCAGACCTCAAAATTGTATTCCGATTGTTTTTTAAGTATATTAAATGTTTTCCTATATATAGACATATTTCCTATAAGCTAATAAATGATTCAGTTTCGTGTCTTCGTAATAAATAAACATGACAAAACATTTATTCTAATTAACGTTTATGAAAATGCGTGTAAATGATTGTATGTAGTTAATGTGTAATAAACAAATCAACGCTGTCCACAAATTTAGAAAGAAGGCATAGTTTTTATGTTAGCCAAACTGAATGAATGAATTTATATCCTACGAGGAATATTTTTACGTTGATTAATTTATATAATTAATATGTAAAAAATAGTAGTAGTACTACATGCATATTTTTATATGGCTGCATGTGCGAATTTTGGTACTTATACAACAATTTAAAGACAACGTAAACCTAAGTTATTGACATCAAAACACTTTAAAAGTAAAATAGCTTTAGGTTAACAACGCTTGCTAACTATTAAGTAGGTAAGTAATACCTAATTTTTTATTTTATAATTAATCAATCTGGATTCATGGAACCATTTTACTTGCAAATAAATGATTTATTATAATTATTATTAAAAATTGCTATTATATCAGATGGTAACGTAAATTACATATATACCTAATACGTAGGTATGGAACTATAGCCCTTAGGCCTTGACATAAGATTATTATTAGTATATATTTTGTAGAAGTACAAACTATACAATGCACATAGTTTGTTTAAATGTCCGTCAGGACGTTAAATTATAAAAAACACAAAACGTAGTACATACATAGTCATTGTCAGGCTTGGGGTTCAAACAATGCTTGCCAGCTTGCCCACTGAAGTATTTCCAAATCAATTCATAAAAGGCCGGCAACGCACTCGCGAGCCCTCTGGCATGGAGTGTCCATGGGCACTTAACATCAGGTGAGCCTCCTGCCCGTTTGCAGATTTCTATTAAAAAAATCAAGTTTTATGCCCCAAACTCTAGTTTGTACAAGATTAACCTAACCCATGATTAAAAATATTTCAGAACTGAAGATTCTCAGCTGGTAACAATAAATATAGACTGGAACAAGAAAGTTTTACAAAATACTCTTAGCTGTGTTAAAAATGTTACCAGGGAAAATTCCAAAAATGTAACGAATAGAGAACTTAAAGACGGGCTTTTAGATTATTTTCAAAATTATGAAAACGAAAAGATTGAATTGTGTCCAAGGGTTCCGCCCCATCTTGGTAATAATTTTATTTTTACGTAATTAATACACCGGAAGCAAGTACGCTTATTAGCGTAGCTTTTCCTATTATTATAGGAAAAGGTTAATTAATCCGGCGTAAAGTTTTTAATTCTGTTTAAGTATTAAAAAGTTACACCGGATTTGTTAGAATATAATTAAAAAGTATTTTTTATTTTGGCTTCATAATCATCTAAACAATAATGAATTTGCTGAAAGTCATTTATTCACTCTTAAATTAATATTATACCAATAATACCAAACCTAGTGTTGAGTATCTGAATATACATTATTAATAATAATAGTATACAAACTTTTTTTATTATTATTTACTTACTCCCCTGCCATCGTGTCTAGGGACTTTTACTATCTCACAATTTTTTTTTTTTTTTAAATTACACATTTCATTGCCTAGTATGTAAACTTAATTGGTGTTCGATATCAGACGTCGAAATCATGTTATTAAAATATCGTCACACAACCTTTTTTGACGTATTAGACAAAGTCATAACACTACAGAAACTTTAGGCGAATAAGGGTAAAAGTTTTACGGAACGTCACGAAAATGTGCAGCGTTTGTGTCGAGGAAAAGGAAGAGCGATTGAGAGAGAGAGAGAAAGGGAGATCGAGAAAAAATACACGATACAATAATACATTGATATATTCGTTTAGTAGTTGCCTAATATAAGAACTTTAGATGGAAATTCTGTTGCATAACGTCTTGTTCAGTAAACGTAGATTTTTTATTTATAATATCATTAGCACGTATACAGTGTGTAAAAAAGGGGCTTTTACCTTAATAATAATTAATTTACAAAGAAATTTCACTTCTGACATGTCTGCTTTCTACGCACGTAATTTATTTAAACTTCATCTATAGCGTATAGATGTGTGCACTTTTTAATAAAAACCATTTTCAGGACCTGTGCCGGGTGATAAATCAATTATTGGTTTGTATGGTATTGAAAATATGCATATTGATATCGTGGTGGGCGGTATACACTCACCCTCTGCGTGTATTGCGAGACAAAACGCCGCAATAATTGTACCACTGCATGAGACTAATAAGTATTATTATAGAGTATAGACTCTATTTTATAGATATGTAATTTCTAAATATATCTATGGCTACAACTTGCTTATAGACTAGCCTAGGCCAATAGGGGTGACTCTTTTATGTTCGAAATTCGAATTCTCCCATCTGTCAAAAAGTTAATGCCCATAAGATTTGACAGATAAATCGTTCACTATATAACGCGGATGTATGCCTGTCTAATTATTGAAATATAAGATTGATATTGACACGTAAAATATTATTAAAAAGAATAAAAAAATCAGTAGCGGCAACCTTTTTAGGTCTGGGCCTCAGATTTCTGAATCTGATAGGCAAGTAGGTGATCAGCCTCCTGTGCCTGACACACGCTGTCAATTTTTTTTTTTAGTTTAAGTGATAAAGTTTAACCGCTGGCCCGCTTTCTTGATTTTAATTCGAGGAAATAAGTTTTTATTGGCTGGATATTAAAACTAGGTTCTTGGTTATATAGAAAAATATGACTGGCTCTTAAAAGGAACCTTCAACCTTTGTTAAAAAATATCTTTTACAGACATATGCGAAAATATTTAACAAGTTTTCTATATTACATGCATCCATTTTTGATGAAACAACAACTTGCCTACCAGATATTTGTAATCAGCAAATGTTAGTCAAATCATATATTTTAATATTAAAACATTATGCAGGGAAATGTAAAAACTATTTCCAATTCCAATTCTATATCAGAATTTTTTATTCTTATCGCTCTCGAGTCCCTTTGAAAATGATAAAACGAGACACAATATTATTTAGCTATTGATGGGCCTTCGGAAAACATACAGCATTGTATAATAAAGAAGCAATATACTTACTATAATAGCCATGAAGTGCGATACATACCGACTGAAATAGTTCCTTTTAAATACATACAATAGATGGTGCTGTAATCGCCTCAACTTCATACTTATCTTTACCAGCTAGGTTGTACTTTCGTCGCGTGCACTTTTTCCATCTACCGGCAGTAAGATTATACCGACTTTTCTTAAGAATCGGCCACAGACACCGGCTAAAGGACAGTTACATGAAATGACGCGCCTTCCTTTTGGGCTAGGGTCAACACCACACCTTGGCTCCTGATTTGGCCGCGCGGTTTCTGGCTTCAGGGCCTAAAATCTAGATATCTCTAGATCACCTACACGAAATGGAATACCTATCAAAGACACACCAAGATATTATGACAACTGCACTGCATCCTCCATAAATACAAGGATTGACCCTCAAACTTTGGAAAATTGAGGGTAGAGTGCCCAAATAAAAGACTGGTCCACACAGGAAAAATATCTACTTTTGAAGAGTTGGCGTCACTCCACCTTGTTCACCTATCAATCAAAAGATGGCTGTCATGGTGTGACAACTCAAGTGAACCAAAAATCCCCTATGCAACCATCCTTGTTCACAAAACGGCAGTTTTAACTTTTTGCGGTCACTAGAACCGTTTGTAGAACAACAAACATTTTCAAAATTTATTATTAAACTCACCCTCAGGGCAATAGGAGGTTAGTGGCTAAACCTCAAGTCGTGAAACCTTCCGTCACGTTGGACCCGCGGATAACTCTAGGCTTTCTTCCAACCCTCCTAGGGACACTTTATGTGATACGGCTATCAGAACTGCCACAGTATTGCTTTTAGCATTAGCCTCAGGGTTTAACTTACTTTATTAAAAATTTGCATTTCGTGAAAGTGGTTATAACATTTATTTTACACCGGCATTCGGAATTAAGACGGACACACTCAAGACGCCAGTTAACATGGAAGCTTTTTAAACACCACGATAAAACATATGCCCTACTATGAGTACCTAATACATGAAGACCTCAACGAAGATATCAACAGTAAAATAAATGCTTCGTGAACCATAATCGGAAATTGGGTGAGCATGTTTCTGGAAGATACTGGAATCTATGCAACTCCAGGGAGTTCTAGAACAGCAGTAGTTTCTTTGGTTTGGATCACAAATCAACCAATAGATGAAATTTTATCACGGGGTAATTGGAAATCTTCAAATACATTCCTTGATCATTACTGCCGCGAGATAGGCTCTCGTAGAGAAATCTGCGTCTCTGATATACAATTTTACCAGCGTTATTATAGAATTACCTTGTTATGATTATAGGAAATTTATATTATTATGTTAATTGTTAATCTCAATCAAACAAAGAATAATAATGGTACTTTTGTACGTAGGTAAAAAATAAATAAATAAAACACGTTTATTTTGGAACATAAGATCATCATGGTATCACTTATTCCATGTCATTAAATAGATACATTGCTTCTTCATTATACAATGATGTATGTTTTCGTTCTCGGCACATAATATCGGTTTTATTTTTATGTAAAACTGTCATATTTTAAGTTTAACGAATAAGGAAACTCTTTCAACCCTTTTAACCGGGGACCATGAGCTTGAATTTAATCTTAATCAAAGAAAATGAATTTGTCCTATTGATACTTGACTATTTGGGCCATAATTTTTATTTTTCTAGTAAACGCAACGACTCCATACAAGCGCGGTCAATTGTATAACATTGGTTTCGAAGTGGCTCAAACGAAGCGAGCAGAGGGTTGGATGTGCTTCATATTCCATGACCCTTACTTGGTTCCTGAAGATACGAGGAACCTGTACCGTTGTGGGAGCCGACCTAAAAGACTGGTGGCTGATGAACGTATGCCTCCAAGGTTGGATAAAATAATTAATATCATTATAATATCTGCAGGTTCACTTGAATTATTATTTTCATCAGATTTGGTGGTGCCATTTCTATTCAGCCGGAAAAATTTACCAAAGCTAACGGATTTTCAAATCTTGCTTGGAATGATGATGATGATTACATAGATATGTATCGAAGGTAAAATTGTTTTGACATGCCATTGCTTTAGGAACAAAGGCTAATTCATGACTAGAAATCGAACATATTTCAGATTGATCGTAGCCAATATTTCATTAGAATCGAATAAGGCGCCAATAGGAAAATATTCTTCTTTACCGTATCTAAAGCAAACAAATAATATAACGTGAGTATCGTTTTTGTTTAAATTTACAACACCAATACTCAGATTAGCATCTTTAATACTTACGCCTATATGTTCATTTACAGCGTAAGAAGAAAGCAAACAACACCAAGTCTAAAAAAATTAAACGAAGGACTAAACGACATTAAATTAACAATAATGTCCATAGAGTATCACCAACTTTATACATTGGTAACAATTGTTGAATAAACAATATGTGAAAATAATTGTTTTACTTAGAAATAGCACTTTTAAAAGAACTATGCATAAGAAGGAATTAAATTACTTGAGTGGCTAATTTCAGAACATGACTTTTTCACTATAGTACTGACTTTGACTATCACTACACCCTATCTGTCAAATTACAAATGACATCGAATCGAGATTGACAATAATGACATCGTTAATTTATTTTTGTGGGTGAATTGTTGATTAAATAAATTTTCTATTTTTATTGTGAGAAAATTGGAATTGGTTCTTAACAAAATAATTGTTTATTCTCTCTCCATGCTGTGCCTAATAATAGACGAATAATATGGCATTTTTAGAGGTACAATTATAATTTTATTATTAAATAGGCACTAGTTTGCTTCTATGAAATATAATAATAATTTATATGTTCCTTCTTGGTACCATTTTAATTGTAACTCTTTAATAAGATTTTGGCACTATTAACCTTAAGACACTTTTTATTATATTTATAAATTTAAAATATTTTATAAATATTTACAAGCTAAGCTATTTTTATAAGTACAATATTTTGTGTTTTGTTAATCCCATAATATTCTGCTGCTACATAATAAATAGGCTAATTAATTAACAATATTAAATATATGATTAATATTAATTACAGTGGCGACGATTTACCTTTTTTGATGTCCATAATAATATAGATAATGGAAAAATTGCAGAGTGCCTACAGGTATGTAAACAGTTTTTTTAAAGATTATTACAGTATAATGTAGTTACATGAAGCCATACATACTACTTTGGTTTACATGAATAATTTATTATATTATACACACATAACAAAATATAGATAAGTTATCTCAATTGAATGTAATCATGTAAATTCAACTTCAATTTCTATTAACAGTGCTCTGAATTCAATAGCAGATACTAAAGGTGCCAAAGCAAGTCTTGTATATATGTTGGGTTGCAAACAAAGCTATTACTGCCTTTTTGAAAACTCGGCACTTAAGGATTGGCTTTTGTACTAGAATTAAATCCAATTACTGCACAAATCAATCGTAAACATTCTTGATAAGGTTAAGTCATATAATTTTATTCTTTCTAATTTCCAGGACACTCATGTTACAGTAGCTACAAGTGGAAATAATCATGTCATACTCTGTGACTTGACAGGCTGGGCCCACCTAATCTCCCGTTCATGGGAGATCACATCATTCAAAGCATATGAACTCATAATAACACATGCTCAACAATTACCACATGATACTCTGTTGGTAACAATAGGGGTAATTATATTATTTCTAATAGAAAACTACCTCCAAAATATTTGTAGAAATCTATAAATTAAGACTAAAAAGATTTATTAAAACTGTTAAAATGTCTATTAGTCCATAAATTGATATTTCATTAAGTCTTTTCTGATATTGTTGTGTAATAATAAAAATTGCAGGAGGATGAAACTGGTGTAACTCCTTTAATTAAAGTATGGGATTGGTCCAGGGTTGACCGGCATGGGAACCCCAAATGTGTGAGAACATCAAGGGCTGTGCCCTCACATATGTTTCCCACTCCAGCTACAGCATTGGCCGTACATGATAATAAGGTATCATACATACATAATTAGCTAAACTGTTAATGGCTCAAATCCTTTGTAAACAAAACATATCTAGATTTTCAAAACTATACATAAACATAAAAGGTTGGTTTCACATGTGCAATAAACACCAAAATATACAGAAAAACAAAAATTTCCAGAATCTTCTAGCTGTAGGATTTCAAGACGGCTCTGTGTCACTGTTTCGTGGAGATATAGCAAGGCACCGTGGTAAAATGAAAACATTGACAGACACCGGTACTAGCCCCATCACAGGACTTGCTTTCAAGTAATTATGTCGGCTTCTATTCTCAAATAACAAATGTTATTTGTACCAAAGTTAAATATAATTTGAATAGCAAATAGCTATGATTGTAGTGTAGTAGAAAATGTTTTTTTAAAGAACAGGGCAAACAATGTTGTTAATGTTAAGTTTTGCCGATTAAAAAGAGTGGCGGAGAGTTTATTGTCAGTTTTTCTCTTCCGTTCTACGTCCTGTGATTTGAGAACTGGCAGTAAATGTAAAATTAGAATCATTTCTTTTTTTGACGTTCATAAGTGTATTTTTTTATTATTATTATGTTACCTATATGAATAAATGATTTTTTGATTTGATACCTGCCCCTGGACAGTAAATGCCAGATAGCTGTGCCACAGGCAGTTTTATTCAGTAGAACTTAAAAAAAAACATACTAAAATTATTAATTTTCTCTTACAGGGACACTGATAAATTATTCATAGTATCCCGTAATTGCATTATGGTGTCCTATGTGAATAGTGACAAATGTGTTGTTCTTGACTCTATGGGTGCGGTGGCCGGCTGCAGTGTATTGGCTGATAGGCATAGACTCACTGTCGCTACAAGTGAGGTTAGTTATCTTTATAGCTGAAAACTGTTTGAATGTGATAATTTCTGGAATTATTTACTACCTTAGGGTTCGCACGGGTGCAATGGTGATACTAAATACACTACAGAAAATCTGTGAACGTTGTATATAAAAATGTAGGTTATACATAAGAGATAGACATATACCGTCATGGACTTTTCTGTAGACCTTTTCAATGTGTACAATACTTAGTACATTATTTTGATAAAACTCGTAGGGTTCAACCTGCGTTTGCAATGTAAGCGGAAAAAATGTAATTATTTACGACATCACATTAGAAACCTCAAAAATAACAGTACTTCTCCACTATTTAATAGATGTTATTATACATATAAACCTTCCTCTTGAAGCACTCTATTTATTAAAAACCGCATGAAAATCCGTTGCGTAGTTTTAAAGATTTAAGCATACAAAGGGACATAGGGACAGAGAAAGCGACTTTGTTTTATAATATGTAGTGATATACAAAAATCACAAGTTCCTCTTCCTTCTTTTCTCCTTCATAAGATAGAAATTAATGATTTTTTGACTTTAGTGTTGTATAAATTTTGTGAATATTTAAATGATCCTAATTCTTGGGATCGATTTTCTCGAGTCCAAACAATTTATATGACTCAAAACATTGTGATGAAAATTAGTAATGGAGAGTTCTATAGAATCAATTTAACTTTTCTGTTGACTACATAAGTGTTAGTTCATTTATTTTAGTTTACTGGTGAATAAAAAAACTAGTCCGCTCCTTGCTGACTCTAACTAACATGAGCTACTGATCAAAGAGAGAGATTAAGGATATTTAATTAGACAATATTTGTATGGTTTTATGTTTGTAATACATTTTCTCTGTACATATTAAAATAAATAAATTAGTGGCGCTACAACCTCTTTAGGTCCTGGCCTCAGATTTCTGAATCTGTTTCATGATCATTTTTTTAAATCTAATAGGCAAGTAGGTGATCAGCCTCCTGTGACTGACACACACCGTCGACTTTTTGGGTCCAAGACATGTCGGTTTCCTCACAATGCTTTCCTTCACCGTTCGAGCAAATGTTAAATGCGCACATAGAAAGAAACTCCATTGGCGCACAGCCGGGGATCGAACCTACGACCTCAGGTATGAGAGTCGCACGCTGAAGCCACTAGGCCAACACTGCTCTGTACATATGAAATAAAAACGTGTTTAAAATTTAAATTTAAAATCTACTTTAATAATACAATATTATGTCTGTCATACTAATTTTGAATGAATAAATTGTAGGCAATATACTGTTATACTACCGAAGGGCGTGGTCCCTGCTACGCTTTAGAAGGTGAAAAGCTCCGCCTCAACTGGTTCCGTAGTTACCTCGTCATCACCACAAGCGAAACCTCCACGAAGCCTTCCGGCTCATCCACCACTCCCCGGTCCCACCATGTCACAATTCTGGACATACAAAACAAATTCATCGTCTTCTCGAAGACATTCGAGGAAATTGATGCAGTTCTGACAGAATGGGGATCTTTCTATATTCTGACGAAGAAAAAGGAAATGATATATTTGGATGAGAAGGATCTGCAGTCGAAGTTGTCTTTGCTGTTCAAGAAGAATCTATATGATGTTGCGATAAGGATTGCGAGTAGTCAGCATTATGATGCTGAGGGGCTTACGGAGATATATAAACAGTATGGGGATCATTTGTATAGCAAGGTATTTGGAATTGGTTTTATTACTAGCGAACCCCACTGAAGATGTCTTGTCTTCATTCTTCTTAACCAAGTATACCAAGTTTTGTGTTAATAACGCGTTTTTAGTCTATACCAAAACTAAATTGAACTTTTATTATTAGGCGTGATAGCTCTCAATGGTATATGCACTAAGAAATTCAGTTTTTTTTAGAAATCATATTTTATCAATAATAACTCCGATCAAAGCATTTGTTTTAAACGATATTCATTTTTCTTACATCGTCTTTGACGCTTTGCAGCACGAATGTTAAATTTTCTGATATACCGCGCAATTTTCTTAATATTTTTTTTCATAAGAACCTTCTCCCAAACACAACAAAAATAGAATTAGCTAAATAAGTGCAGCCATTCATGCCACCGAAGCTTTCTTTTTTTTTTAAAGGCCGTAACCTAACCAAATAAAGACGTAATATCAACAATTTGTTAAAAACTTTTTATTAATGACTTAAGATGTTATGTAGAACATGGTGTAATGGTTAAAGTTCCTTCCGAACATTGTGTAAAACAAAAAACTTGGCGAAAAAGATTGGCGGAGAGTTTATTGCCAGTTCTTCCTTTCCGTTCTAAGCCCTTGATTGACTGGCAGTAATTGTAAAATTAAAAGCATTTCATATATATTTCTTTTTTGACGTTGACAAGTGTACATTATATGAATAAATGATTTAGAATTTTTATCAAGATTTTTGAGTCGTCCAGTTTGAACCTAAAGGCCTAGATGCTCCAAAAGTACAGTATTTTTAAAACAATAATCTTATATATAAAATTCTTGTGTCACGGTGTTAGTAACCGAACTCCTCCGAAACGGCTCGACCGATTCTCATAAAATTTTGTGTGCGTATTGGGTAGGTCTGAGAATCGAACAACATCTATTTTTCATCCCCCTAAATGTTAAGGGTGGTCCACCCCTAAATTTTTTTATTTATTTTTTAGACAAAATTTTTCGTTTTTTTACGATACACCATACAAAAATACAAGCAACCCTACATTTTCACCCCTCTACAATCATCCCTTATGTTTTTTTTGTTAATTATAAACTTTAATTTTTTGGCACAAAAACATGGCAAAACAACGTTTGTCGGGTCAGCTAGTTTTCTTATATAAGTATTTTGAACAAATTTCAGGGTGATCTTAAAGGCGCAATATATCAGTACGTAAAAACGATTGGTTGGCTCGAGACATCTTATGTTATACGGAAATATTTGGAGCCGAGACACTTGGAGCCGCTGATACAATATTTAGAAGAATTACATAAAAAGGTAAAAATTTCTGAAAATTTTCGTAAGAATTTATTTTGTTATTGGTTGTCCGGAGCGGTACGCCGTTTCGTTTTATTATCATATTGATCTTTTTTGTCCCTATTCATCACATTGTAAATACTGTTTTGTGAAAATGAGACGGAAGAGTACTTTAAATTTGTCCAATAAATAATGAAAGTTAATCTCGTGAACAGTTTTAAATAAAAAAATAAAAATGTGTTTATTATGGAACATAAGATAGAGGTATCACTTATTCCACGTCATTAAATTTGAACCTGTAGGCATCATTGTGTACTGTAATGCATATTATGTACTTAAAGTGTAACTTTGGGAACCCTTTTAAGTAAGAAATACCTGCTCAGGGTTTCCATAACTAACATTGTTATAAAATCCTTAAAATATATTTATATCTAATAAGATAACTTAAATTATATATTATTATAGGTATTATTTAAATAATAATAAATATATTTATTATGATTTAAATTTATATAAATATATTTTATGTATATATATATATATATTTTTAATATATATTTATATATATATATATTTTTTAAATTATCATATAAATATTTTTTTTTTATTCAATAGAATAAATTATGTTTTCTTTATTTTTATTTTTTCAACTGTTATCAACATGCATGCATAAGTGCATGAGTGAGTGTGTGGGTTCAAATGTGTGTGAGTGATTGAATAAAGTGTGTATTTACATACTAGATCTCAGAAGCAACTCTAACACTCCATACGGTGTGTTCATGAGCCAGTCCTTTAGTAATTAACTAACTAATTTAGTACGAATTTCGCAAGCTAGTTAAACTTTTAAAAATTACTTCTTTAAAATTGTTTATACTTAGAAGTCTAGAAATCTCTTTTAGGGATTTGCAACAGAGGACCATACTACTCTATTATTGACGTGTTACGTCAAAATAGATCAACACGACCAACAAGGGAAATTGAAACTGTTCATCAATTCTAAGGACAAGGCCATAGATTTTGATGTGGATGTCGCTATAAAGGTATGTTGTATATTAAATAATAAACAACTAATATCGTTCTCAAATATGTAATGGCTTCTTAAGAATCTGTAGCGTTGGTGTTTTGTTTACGAGATTTATAAGTCACATATCCAACCATTTTTAATGGTCGTTAAATTTGATTTGTTAGAATAATTTTCTTACAAAAATTCATTGTTGTGTATTTCAAACGATAGAGAAAAGAAAAGAGCGTACAAATTCTTAAAAGGCCGGCAACGCACTCGCGAGCCCTCTAGCATCGATGGTGTCCATGGGCGACGGTCTCACTTAAGTTAACATCAGGCGAGCCTCCTGCCCGTTTGCCCTCTGTACTATAAAAAAACGTCAAATGTACTATTAACGTATATATTAACAACAATTACTCTTAAAGTAGGTAATATCAATAATGCATAAATCGTTTTTTTTTCAAATACTTATATATATAATCTTCTGAAATTAAAGGATTTTTGATCAATTTTTTGTGTATTCAAGAACGGTTTAAATATACAATTCGTTTTTTTTTAAATTTTTATTTAAGACAGGACGACTACGTCTGTTGGATCATTAAGTATATAATTAATAACTCTCATCATCTATAGATGATAAACATAGTTTTTGTATTGAATATATATACACTTAACCTACAATACAAATTCTTTAAATACATATTCTAAAAATAATATACTAATCATTTTGTATGTTATGATTATACTACTAAAAAATACACAAATTCATAGGTAGTCCGTCAAGTAAGCATAGACGATGCCCTCTCATTAGCAGCGAATCATAACCGACATGATTGGTATCTCAAAATGATGATTGAAGACAAAAAAGAATTCAAACAGGCCCTCGATTATATAGCGGAGTTGGAATTTGACGATGCCGATTGTTATATGAAGAAATACGGCCATAAATTAATACAACATAAGCCGGAAGAGAGTACGGAGTTGTTAAAATGTAAGTATTAATTAAAATGTCATATTTTAATATTAAATGTAAAATTTATGTTCATCGTATTTGTCTTGTATTTTAAAATTGATAGATTAGAATAGAAGATACTTTGAAAATTAGATTAAAATTTATTACATATGATGTATACTTTTATAAGTAAACGCTACCACTATAACCGGTACATATGTATCGGAGTTTCCGCGCGTAGACGTTCACCGACGCACACTGCGACACGGTGGCTCTATATATAAGCTCATGTTATATACATATACAATACAAGGACTTAAAGGATATCGTGAGATATAATCCCAGCATAACTAAAAACACCTTAAAAACTACCCTCCTACTACTTAGTGGTAAAGAAGACAAAGACTTTTATAGATTCTAATATCAATTAAACAACATTCGCTGACTTGAACTCTGAAAGCGGCTTCATTGTTTTAAATGAATAATAAAAAAACTTACAACAAATCATAAAAATGATTATTTTAAAAAATTAACTCATTTTCATATCATTACAGTAATGTGTACAGACTACAAACCACGAAGTAAACCATTAGTTGACGAATCGTCGCTTGTCGGTAGATATAGGGAACCCGATCGATCTATTCCTGACGATTTTATTCACATGTTCCTTAGTAATTCTGAGAAATTGATCAATTTCCTGGAACACATGATATCAACGGACGTCAAATGCTCTACTCTGGTTTTTGATGCCCTGATTGAACATTATATTCATGTATGGTGAGTATTCCGGATCGAAGGACCAATATTTTGAAGATTTTTTTATAATAAAATATATTAATAGTAATAATTAGCCTGACTGAATATATTATTGTTATATTTAATTAATAATAATTTTTCACGAAGCAGCATTTTTTTGTTTGTTTGTTTATGTTAAGAATACAAAATTATGATGGGTTTGATTCCTAGGATTCATGACAAAATAATGACTAAAAAGGTGCAGAAATATGTCTGTATGTATGATGATAATGTGGCAAAAACTTTAAACGCGAGATAAATGCGATACTTCCAATGTTCTTGAGATAACCACACAAAATCATCTAGTTAATCATATTGCAGGGCGAAATCACCCAATAGTGAAAAAGTAATATATGAACAGAAAATATTGAGTGTACTCAAAGATCCAGAGTCTAACTATGATAAAGACCACACCCTGATCATTTGCCAAATGTTGGGATTCAAAGCTGGCATATTACATCTGTATGAAGAGAAGAAATTGTAAGTTAAAATTAATCTTTAAACATTGCGACGTTTAATTTAATTTAACATTATTCTGTTAGTAATTGTTACCTAATTGAGTCTTATAGATTTATAAGTCACATAAAAGGCCGGCAACGCACTCGCGAGCCCTCTGGCATTGTGTCGATGGGCGGTATTATCACTTAACGTCAAGAGAGCCTCTTGCCTGTTTGCCCCCTTCTATTTATATCTTCTTTAATTAAAAGCTTTATAATTAAATATATTTATGTAGTAAATTAGATTCGCCAATAACAATAAAAAATTATAAAAAAACTACCTTAAAGCTGTAACAGCAGTCATTAATAAAACGAAAGGTAAGAAAAGAGCGTTAAAAAGGCCGGCAACGCACTCGCGATCTATCTGGCATTGAGAGTATCCACTTTGTGGATAGCACGCAATGACCTATTAAAGTGTTGTCTTCCTTCTGTGTCTGACATACTACTAAAATACTGGTTTCCCCTTGCCTTCAGCGATAAAGTATTTTTTGCAAATAATCCCCAAATGCCCAATAGATGGCGTGCTCAGGTATCCCTGCACATGCGCAGTGGTGAAGCCGATCTGGCGTTGGCCGTTTGTCGAAGGCGGGGCGCGGTTTGTCCACGTCTGTGGTTGGACGTTCTATGGACGCCACCTCCGCCTCAGTGCTTGCCTGATTTATTGCATGTTGTTGGTGAGGAATTATTTAATTATTATTTTTTAATTATTTAATTACAAAAATATTCTTCCCTTTAACAACTGAAACGGTTTTGTTACAGCGACTGAAAAGCTCATGTCACCAATTCTAGTCGTAAATTGCTTAGCGAGCACGCCTACGTATACGCTGGGGGACGTTCGAAAGTACGTACACTGATATGTACTAATGTTTTAAACTAATCGATAATTTAAATAGTGTATGTTATTATTTCTAGTTTCATTAATCAACTACCAGACTGATTTTAAAATTGCCTCTAAAACACAAATATTTCCTCTGTATAATATACGTACGTTTACGAATGCTTAAATAAAATAAATAAATGCTTGAATATGTGCAATAAATAAACAATTCTAAATAGTTTTTGAACCTCTAATATGTTCATCATTTGGAGCCATTTTTGGCTTTTTCATGAAGTATGTAAAGTATGATCTCCACAAGAATCCCAAATTTAAATATATATATATATATATATAAAATTTTCGAATCAAATACATAGCTTATCTGAAGGGTTTTTTAGATACCTAATGGACGTTCTGAAATCGGAAGATGAAGTTATAACCCGCGAACAAGAGTTGGCCACGAAATATAAGAAAGAGATTGAGAAGATGAAGGCTCATATTCAGGTGACTTGTGAAAGACTTTCCTAGTATTAACAATTACATTAAGTATTTTTATTTACTTTTTTATACAAATTTCCCTCGCATTGTCTATGGTTGAAATGAAATGCATTTTTGAGTATTCTTACAAAAAATTAATACGTTTATTTTTGAGATCCTCCTTATATATGATATGTAATATGCGCTAAAAATATTTTAATATCTTCATTTCTATTGCTTAGTAATTAACTAAAACTTCAATACTGAACGGTTTTGTTTATACAAAAATGTTTCCAAAAAGTTACTACAGTTTTACTTTTACTTTAAAACTTAATAGAAATGGTTTTATTATTGTTGTTGCAAATAATCTTTAAAAATTTAAAATTAATGCATGGGTATACATAGAAAATGTACATATGACTTAAGTAAAAAAATAACTAAATTAGCATTTAAAGCAGACTTAGAAGGAGAAGTGACTAAAAACTGTATGTTATTCAGTAAAACATAATTTTAAGAGTCACTATTATCTACAGGTGATCCAGCATGAACCAGTGACATTCCAATCTTCCAGATGTGCAGCCTGCAATCGACCTCTAGAACTGCCCACTGTACATTTCCTCTGCCAACATTCCTATCACCAAGAGTGAGTATTTTTTTAAATTATTTTTTGTTGCTTTGGCGAAAGTGTGGGTAGTTTAGTTAACTACCCTACATAATTTATAAAATACTCATAGGGCCTGTTTCACAATGTCCGGACAAGTTACAAATAAGCTATTTATTACTTATTGGTAGGATAAATAGTATTTTTGCGTTTCACGACTGTCAGATAGGGCTATTTGTCATGAAATGCCAAGTATCTTATTCGGAACTTTTATCTTTCGAATAATTTATGTGTTGCATAGCTATTTGGCACTTCATCCATACATTGTGAAACAGGCCCTTAGTGTTTGAAAATAAGCTTCAATATAGTAAGTTTTAAGAAAAAATACATTTTATTTTGTCTACAGTTATACAGGTACTACACATATGTTTTATTAAACTGATTACTTTACAAATGTAATTAAGATCCCGGCAGCGTCAATATACGCCGTTAAGTCAAAAACTACCAAACAGATTTGTGTATTGTTTTTACTTCTAAACTAAAGCAAGGCAAACTAAAGTAACAAAGGCAGATTATGTTAAAATGGTTGTCTGTAAAATTATTTGAATATTTAATGAAATTTATTTTAACAATTATTTGCAGTTGTTTCCAAACGTATAGCGAAACGGAAAGGGAGTGTCCTGCCTGTGCGGCCCCATCCCGGAGACCGGAGGCTTTGCCCCACGCGGCCGAAGCCCTACATTCGAGATTGCAGCAGCAACACGATCCGTATGTATTATTTATTATTCAAATTCCGTTAAAAATTTTATTGCGATTATAAGTGAGCTGAAAATAGTACTTGCTTTTGCTCAAGTGCATTATTTCGTGCTTCAATGATCGGTGTCTGTTTGAAGCCGTCGTATTATGTATAAAATCTTAAGTTTTATATTCAATTTCAAAGCCTTTATAACTAATACAAGAGAAAGTTTATTATACAAAAATATATATGTATTTATATACTTTCTTATGAAAGTTCTTTAAGGTTATGTTGCACAGCTGTCCTCTTGTATAGCTTGCTTTTGGAGCAAAAAGGCTCCAGCTGTTTCCAGTGCTTCCTATCCCTGGCAAGTCTTTGCCACAGAGGACCGGTAGCTTTTATAAAGTCATCAGCCCACCGCGCACATGGTCTTCCTCTCCTTCGCTTGGCTATATTTATAGGAAAAACTTTACGGCGTATATAGAAGGCTACTACTGTAGTTTATTTTTCAGTTATAATAAAACATACTTATAACTCGTGACTAACCGAAAATGAACGTATATACACGCGTATAAACGAGCGTATACAAGTTTGACATTTCCTTTGATTTAAGGAATTCAACTCGTCCCTGCTATATCAAAATAATCTTCAAATTTATTTGTTTTCTATTTTTTCTTTAGTAAATAATTGGGCCGGTAAAGAAAAATGTGTGACCACTGTGACCTAAATAAATCATTGCGTATAACAAGATGCATTTACTCAATGCAAGTAACTTAGAGAAATTTATATTTACCTATGTTTCGTTCTATTAGGAATACCATATTTATGCGGTACATAATAGGGTGGCGTAGCTTTATCCTTGAATTTATTAAGATTACCGTAAACTGATTACTATGACCATAGTATGTTCATGGTGCTTACAGCGATTTCAGATCGAAAAATTACCTTCCTACCTCATTTTTGTTTTTGACATGGTTTTTGATGGCATTGGGTGTGTTTTTATTTTATTTGTTACTTCCAATCAAGAGCGATGACCAGGGACTAGAGAGAGGTACAGCTGATCCCCTCATTTTTGGTTTTTATTGAGATATAAAAGAAGTTTAAAAAAAATATTGCACTGTGAATATTAATTATTTTTGCACATTATTTTTGTTTCTACGTCTCTGCATATGTAGGTAATACAGGAGACCCAGATTTTAAACAAAATGATCTTTACAGCAAATTAAAACTTTGACGCGTCGTTGCCTCATTTAATACGAATTTTTTTAGACATAAATGTACTAACTAAAAGCTGAGATTTAACAAAACAGACAAAAAATTTAGGTTTATTAATGCTCTTTTAATTGTTATCCAAAACGTTATAATATGGCAGAGTTTAGACAACTGTTTTAGATTATTTGGAGGCAAAATACGACCAAATATATTACACTAGACAGCTCATAATATAAAACTGTTGATAACACATTATTAATAACATTTCTATTAGCTAGTCACACTTTCCGAAAAATAGCTTTCTACCTAAAAAGTCATAACAAAACAATGGATAATTAATTATTTTATAAATCCCATCGACCTCGATTCACATTCCGGTAAAAAGCTATTTATTTATTTTGTGTATTTATAATGCAATGCTGTTAAATCAAATATAACCCAAGGCATCAATATCCAAATCTTACTATCTTTGAACAAACAGTTATACAAATTTTGGTAATTTTATTTTAACAAAAATTCAAATTATGAGTGATTTCGTTTTATTGCTAAACAACTTACGGTAATCATTAACATTAAAAAGCAATAACATGTTTTATTTCTTATCGTCATTCGTGTTATCTTTCCTTTGGAAAAATTATCCTAAATTACTAATAGATTAAAATTGGTAAATATCTTATCGTTGGCATATAAATTATATTTTTAAATCCGTCACAGAATGACAAACCTTTAAAAAATATTAATATCTTACCCAACTTAAATTGCTCTTATTTAGATGGCAACTCTGTTTTCTTAAAATTAATCTCAACGATATAATACATTAGTTATGATGGCAACTCGATTAATATTTACCAAACGAAATTAATTAGAACGGATAGGAAATTATACGCACAGGTGGCCACGGTCGCACGTCAATGTCATAGTTGTATTTGCGCGGGCGCAGTGTTATCAAAATATTTACAATTATTGATAACACATTGTAGGCGACATGTTGCCACCGTTCTCTTGCTGTTTCAAAAATACGTCCGAAGATGGGTATGTGAGGTTGTATAGATTTTATAAATTATTTTAATATGTTTTGGAAATGTGTAAAATTTTGTATCGTGACCTTCGGAATGTTTAAAAAATTGTTACGTGTAAGTATGTGTGACATTTGTGTGTGTATTGTAATCGCTTGCGCGTCATAGTTTTCATCGTGAGAATTATGGTTTTCTATTTCCCATTTTACTGTTTTTTTTGTCTACCCCCCCAACTGCAATGGTTATCGAGGTACTTTTCTCCATCTCTAATATTTTCTTCCATACGTGTTATTTGTAAATAGTTGTACATAAACAACATATCATAAATTCATTTGTATTACGCGAGATACTTCCCGGCTACATCGGTAATTTAATTTACAATTTTTATGGGCGAACCGTTTTTCTTTTTCCTATACATATTTAATAAATTGGTCGCAGAAGATTCTAGACACTCGCTGTTACATGTCCTTAGGTGTTTTCGGTCTACACCATTTTAATGGTTTACATCATCATGTTTAACTGTGAAATGCTTGAACTGTTAAAGTTTTTATTTAACCCGAAAGTTATAGGCTGTGTTAATGAATCATAAAAAATAATCAAAAATCATAATTAAATATGCAAATACGTAATTAAAAAAATCAATATGAAGGATTTGTGTACGAGACTTGATGGAAAATATGTTTTTTCCTTTTATAGCAAGAGTTAATGCAAATATATTAGACACTAATAAAGCACAATAGTATAAGTACGTAGATGTTTAATACGCTTTTTATTACAATTAAATCTTATCAGGGCTAAACACACTAATAAATAATTTATGAACCACTTAATAAACAATTCTCATTATAAACACAAAAGCAAATTAGCTACGTGATTGAACTGGTTTGATAAATGCAAAGTTATTAATATTTTGTGTCGAAAGACTGGCCAGGAAACCAGTTTTTTTTTAATCCTTAATCGAATATCTAATAATATTAAAGTCTTTAATAAAAAATAATGAAAATGTTCGTAGTTTAGAGGCGAAGGCCCCTTATAATACCAACCCTAATTAAGCCAAACGAAGAAGCATGGGCACCAGGCCCTTTTAAAAAATGCGTAGCGAGTGCCTTATACTGTATCCGAAACTACGATTCGATATGTTTGTATGTTCTCGGAGCACTCTAAACAAAAAAAAAAGCCTTTATTATGTATTACACGAGTAGTTGACCTCCGATGGCGTGGTAGCCTCCTCTGAATTCTTCCACTTCTTCCACTATCCTCGCGAAAATTTTCCAATCATGCCCCGCTATCCCTTGTATCCCATCGTGTTACATTTATTTGTACGCATAAATACAATTATGTAATTTTTTAACGAATGAACTGCCCAACTCGGAGGCCGATTGTGCCTTTTTTGTAGCTCGTTCCGCACTTCAAGCCTTAAATGGAACGCCTCAGAGCGAGGTAACGCCGCATGCGTCATGTTTTCCGTGCAGCCGGCTTCATCGAATTATAAGACGTTGTCACGTCAAAAAATTAGGATATTTAGTATAGTACGGTACGGTCACCAAAGTCAGTTAAAAAATACTTACAACCCCGAACCACATTCATTTTTGTTTAATTCTCCTAAGGCCAGTTAAATTAATGTTTGTTGCTTAGTCTGAAGTGGGAGTTTCTGGTTTCAGATTTGCAGTAGTCTCTGAATACTTCGGCCGAGGTCTATTCAATAAGGTGACGGTTGTGACTGAGGCCCCCACTCCCAGTCCGCCGCAATCCAGCTCAGTCTCTGAGACTGCGACACTCTCCTATGGACCAGGTGCTGAGGCTAAACTGAGACTGCAGGAAGGGCAAAGCAAGCAGAGTAAGCATTTTAAATAATACGTTTCGGTGTAATTTTAAAAGTAATTTAGTACTGACAAACTGTGTTTGTCTAAATTGATAAGTTGCTTTATCTTTACACAAGTGTCTGATATATTAAATTTTTATTTAAACATAAATTTTTTGTAAGTATCACGGAATTAATCCGTTAAAAACGTACTATTTTCTAAAGGCCGGCAACGCACTTGCGAGCTTTTTGGCAGTGTCCATTTAAATTTTGGTATCTCTAAAATATGTAGAATTTTATATAACATTGAAGAGGATTTAAACATTAATGGTTTGTCTGTCCAAAAAGTATTGATATTCGAATCAATGATTAAATCTAATATTACAGTTTTCGTCTCTAACACGGCAAAGCAAATACCTCCCAAAGGCTCATCAATAGTTCCAGTTCCGGAAGGTCGTATGCGCGTCCTTGAACAGCAGAAGTATAGTTCGAGCCTCGAAGCGCATTTAACCCGTTTAGAACCGGTACAGGTTCAAAGAGAAAGAGATTCCCCAATCTCTAGCGCAATCTCCAACGGCAACCCTTTTGAGGAATATGACGAAGCGAAAAATCCATTTGCAGATGAAAGCGATCCGACCAATCCCTTTGAGAATGATGATTATGATAAAAAATTGAATCCATTTGCGTCGTGAAAATATGATTTTCCATAAATTAGCTGCTTCGGAATGTAAAAATTGCATCTTCATACTCTCTTTTCATAAGCATAAACACAATTTGATAGAAAGAGACGAAAGACTTTAGTGCAATGAGATTTATTAATGGTCGCCGTGTTCTAGGACGGGCGTTGGGTTAATCCCCATACATTATTCAATTTTCCATTTTTGTTTAATAAACTGCCTAAGGAATTATATACGGTTTATTAAGTATTAACCTTTAAAAAATAGTTTTATTTGTTAATATTATAATAAATACCTGGCAAATCGATTATTTTTAAAGCTATATGTACGAAAGTGAATAAAAGTATTGTCGCTATTTGGCGCTTGGAATAAACTTGTTTACAACGATCAAAAATGTATAGACAATTATATTTTTATTATTTTAAGGGTATATTTCACAATGTCCGGATAAGTTCCAAATAAGCTATTTATTACTTATTGGTAGGATAAACAGTATTTTTGCGTTTCACGACTGTAAGATAGCGCTATTCGTCATGAAAAGTGAAGTTTCTTATTCGGAACTTTTATCTTTCGAATAATTTATGTGTTGCATAGCTATTTGGCACTTTATCCATACATAGTGAAACAGGCCCTAATTATAAGTTATCAATCCAACTGATATATTTATTGTTAACGGTGAGATCTCATCTGTATTGAGTTATCGTTCCAGTAAGTTATTTACTAGTTTTAAGTAATTGGTACTCTTGTGATACTGTAATAAATGATATTTAACGATTTAATGCATTTTTCTTTCTTTTTTTTCTTAGGAGCAATGTTGGCCTAGTGGCTTCAGCGTGCGACTCTCATATCATACCTGAGGTCGTAAGTTCGATCCCCGGCTGTGCACCGATGGAATTTCTTTCTGTGTGCATTTAACATTGCTTGAACGGTGAAGGATAACATCGTAAGGAAACCGACATGTCTTAGACCCAAAAAGTCGACGACGTGTGGCACTGGAGGCTGATCACCTACCTGCCTATTAGGTTCAAAAAATGATCATGAAACAGATTCAGAAATCTGAGGCGAAGACCTATGGGTTGTAGCGCCACTAATTTATTTTATTTAAAGCATTTTTCTTATTCGTTTTATATTCTTGAAGTTTTAATAGAGAAAACCGAATTTGAGTAAATGGAAATAGTCCCCAATCGCAATGAAATCGATTAACTCTCCAATCCAACCCATCGAAGGCAGGAATTCAAAACGCAATCACTCCATAGAACCTATGTGGAAACAGCCAATGTTCTTAAAAGTAGACCCAACTAATAGTGAGCTATATGAATTTGTCAAGTCTGTAAAAACTTGAATTTCTTAATTGATAATCGTGCTATAAGAGATGTCGTTAGAGTGCCCAACTGATTCTGTTTAACCCTATAGTCATCAGGAACTCCAGAAGAAACTCTACACAGTTCAATATATTTTTAACTCATTTACCTGAGTTTGTTGCTTCGACAAAACGTCTCATATCGGAAAAAACAATCCTATCGCAATTTTGTTCAGACTGACAGAGAATAAGTTTGGCCATTCATAAGCTATTAAATCTGCTGTTTGTCAAAGGGCGAATAACTGTTTCCACTAGCAATTATGATTCGAAAACTTCGATTTATAAATCATTAATAAAAAGGATTTTATTATATGATATATTATATAGAGTTCATATTTTCCTAATAACGACGTGTGTCAGGCACAAGAGGCTGATCACCTAATTGCCTATTAGATTTACAAACGATCATGAAGTAGACCTACAAACTTTGTAGCGCCACTGATTTATTTTTATTTCCAAATAAAAAAAATGTACCCGGTTTAGTGTCTTTAGCTAGAATCAGAAAAGATCAAGTGTGTATCATTGTTATCATAAAAATATACTATACTAAAAAGTATTATGTGTAGAAAGTTCTCAGGGCTATAGAAAGGGGCTAGGGTAGAATTAAAACAACGTTTTGGAAATTTTCAAAGCATTTTATTTATGACCTTTAACACTGTGTATAATATATTTGATAGTACATTTAGAGCAATGAGTAATATTACCAATTACATTGTTCTTATTTTCATAAATTGAATGAAATCCATAAATTATATATAGAATATATATAATTTCATAATCATTCTCGCCCAACAAACAATCTCTATCGAATCACAAGGAGCCCTCTCACATCACTATAATAAAAAGCACTAAACATAAGCTCCCCCAAATATAAAACAAAGTTTTGAAGAACAGTCAAATCAAACACCCGCTACTCTATAAAAATAACAGTATAGCTTTCGAGTATACTCTATAAAAATATAATATATAATCCAGCTAAAGCTGCTATATTATCTAATTTAAAAAGATCTTTCGAAATTTCAAAAATACATAAGAAGCTCCGCAAACCTAAAAACGAAATAGAAAATATATTACCAATTCACGACACCACCGCGCCATCTGTAGCTATTTCTACGTAAACACAATTTTGCTATGCAAAATACATATCCTATTCGAAAGAAACTCATCGGAATGTTATAAAAATGACTAGAAAAGAACGCATTAAACATTATTATTGAGATCCATAAAATATGTGAGGTACAAAAGATTGCGAAATAATTAACAATTCAACGCAATTAATATCGAGACATACCATCACATCTAATGCAGAGGTGGCTACGGTAAGAGATTTTCAAGCATTAGTTTAAATATTCGAAATAGTTGACGATATGTCCCAACAAACAGATCAGCAAGTATCCAACACTAAGTATATTGTAATTTCAGAAATAACACATAGCATGCCTAATTTGGATAATACTTTTGATCTTAAAACTATTATTAGCTCTGCTAACCCTGCAAGGCACAGGCCTACTTCTCCCGATGCCTGCAGTAGGTATGACATCCCTATTATAATCTTAAGTAACTGCATGATCAATGATTCTACGTCAGTGTGCAAGCCTGTGATCAGATTCGTAACAAAAAAACGTGGTTTATCCTTCGGTTTAAGTTAAAAAGCAATCTGATTACTGTGACCGAAAAAAACTTTTTAGATTTATGTACAACGACCAAAATTCACTTAAGCTTAAAAATTTCAAGATCTTAAATTACGCTCAATAATTTTATAATATCGAAAGTCACCTAGAAGCGATAGGACAGTGACATTTACTCAACATTCATCGAAGCTGTAACAAGATTAAAACTGGACATTCGAGAAATTAACACCTACCGTCACATTTATCTACCTACGATGATACAACGAAAGGGCAAGGGTAGAACTATGAGAAAATAACACCGAGATTAACAAACTACGTTGTGATTGTATGCACAGCATATTTGTATGAACTACCCTATCACGCAAAACCTACGCCGCGTATGACTAGAATATTCCCAAACGATTTGTGACTTTGGACACTTCCAAAATGAACTGTTGCAAAACCATTCCTACCATAACATTAACCTACTTTATACAATCAAATTCAATCGTGATATATAAATAATCCGTAAATAAAATTGGACACATAAAGGGTAAATAATCTGGAACGCATATACTATATTAACTATAAATATTATAATAATAATGTATTTACAATCAATACTAGTGTTGTATGGAACAACGGGGATGCTAATGGACTGTATTGCGAAATGTGCTAACCTCACTGACTACATTCTCCATCCATCATTTGACATAGACTCTTAAGCAGATCATATGATTGATATTTGAAGTCAACACCACCACATTTTGTTGCTTATAATCGTTATAAACATTATCGCAAGGCTAGCACATTCAACGACAATAGAACAGAATACCACGTATGACGTAACGGACAACCGCCATCTTGATTCGGCCTTGAGCCTCAAACTTAAACCACTAGCATTCGGTCATACGTATATACAAGATAAGTTATTAATAAATTATGAAACATTAGACGAAAATCTAGATACTTCCTTTAACATGTCGGTTTGGTGTAAGTCGCCTCACTTATGGAGTCCACTCGAATTCGCCGATTATTTTTGTGCGCAGCATTAGACCATATTCTTGTTACATTTATAAGTGTTGTATATGTTAGTTTGTCTTTGCATACCTTACTACAGCTACCACAGATAATAATTCGACTAAGCGTTAAGTTAGAAAATTATCTACACATTGATAATGATAAAATTATTTATTAATGGCAACTATCACAATCATATCCATATAATCTTAAAACCAATACTAACCTGACGATATTGTTCAAAAAATTTGGCAAGAAAATTACAACATCGATGCAAAGACAATAACGCTAACAATTTGTCTAAAATCGATTACAAATACAATTCAAAGATTACAAAACAATGTGCGTCCCGCAGATATTAAAGCCAGCCAAATGTTACCATATACAAACATTATTGTTCTCCACAATCTGTAAATATCTCTCGTCTGTGCACCGGTTTGGTCCCAACTCACACTTGTCCATAGCAAGTCGAAAATATAAAATCTATAATTACGTATAGAACCGTCGCATCAAATGCAATTAATACTGAAAATAGCGATAACACATAAATATACAACTTATTTTAAAATATATATAGAATTTCAGATTTAAGTCTTTGGAAAATATCTTACTAAGGTAAGCAAATAATTTTTGGTAAATTCTTTTCTACCAAACCAGTCACGGAATTTTTCTATCCACTTTCGTCCCACGGGTTTTCCATTTTTGGAGAGTTCCTTTTTTCAAAGTTTATGATACTTTTATGTATAAAAAGCATCACTACTCCGCACTTTATTTTAACAATAGGTTTGACACATACAGTTTACAGGTCAATTGTGTCAAGCAGTTACAAAGAACACAAATCCAAGATGACCTATCCATCTATATTATCTATACCATATTGGTACGTAATACTTGAGATTGAATAATGTTTTCAAGAAAACGTTAGAAAATAATATCTGGTCTAGGTCTAGGAAATTGTTGAATTTAATAACAATTTAAATCTAAAAGAAACTACTCTCAGCAGTGACTTAGCGATATTAATTTACCAAATTCTAAGTAATATTAGATTTGTATTTCTTGTAACCGCGGCCATATTACCAGTAACAATTCTCCCGCTCTTTAACACAATGTGCCGTGACAATTCTTTCATAAACCCTAGTCGGACAAACATCAAGTGGGACGTAAGTGGAACTCAAAGGCCGGTTTCAATATCTGGCGGAGCGAACGGCTCTGAGAGGTCTATGCGCTATTCGTCCGTCGGCGACGCCTTTAATAAACGAGTATAGACTCCATTGTGAGGTCTCATGCTGCGAGCTGTCCTTTCTCGGGTGAGGTTTTGTTAGGTGACCCCTTTTCCCCAGTAGTGCGCCGGGACGAACGCGACCTGTGCGCGCACACCTTTATACGTGTATTTATTGGGCAGAGCTCGGGATTTCACTTAGGCTAATGCTCTTAAACAATTGAATGCTTGCATTGGCTTGAATAGTATGAACCACTTGAAAAGTTTCAGTAAAAGGACATTAGCAAGGTTTCAAGTTTAAAAGCAACTAACCTAGAATTTATAACATCTTTCATACATTTCTAATGCGTTTATCATCAGGCTAAACCCCGGTTCTGCGTTGGATTTCTAGATAAAGATACAGACGCAAAAGCATCTTCCGGAATAAGGTTATCGAAAACACAAAATTGAATGAATTTTGGTTAGCTAAACTTTTTACACTTTTTCTTTTAGTCTAGTCAAAAAGTTCAAAAACGTGAAAAATTGATTTATTGGTCCTAAAATGTGAGCGATTCGGAATCACCTCTAGAAAAATGTGAATGATATTTCCTTTTTTGTTAATTACTCGAAATCTATTAACATTTAAGCAATTTTGAAAAAAGCTCGTTAAAGAGGAGGAAATTTCCAATAAAAAAGTAAACTCCCGGAATTATATCTCCATTATTTATAATTTTAAAATGCTTAAACGTTAATATTTTTCGTGTTATTAACAAAAAACGAAATATCATTTTTTCCATCTTATGTTGTTAATAACAATTGCAATTTTTAACCTGCACCAAAATTATTCAAAAACATTTTTCTAAAAATATTAACCTTTATCTCTATTTTTCACGTTTTTGAACTTGTTGACTAGACTATTATAGTTTGAAATTATTTTCATTAAATTTTTAACCTTTCATACTTCCAAATATAATAACTGTAAATTATAGCTTTGTAGTCGATATGAATTTACAAATTTATTTACACAGAGAGTAAATATCTTATACTTGACTTGAATATATCCTCACCTGATTTGTCCAGCCAGTAATGGGTTGATGGCGTACAGCCAGTCGTGAACCTCTTTATCACCCAAGGTCTGGAGAAGGTAGCCACGCTCCTTGCTCACCACACTGCCGTGCAAGATATTGAGATTAATACGAAGATTATTAATAATTTACTATACATGGCACATTTATCTGCATGCATTAAAAAATATGTAAACATTTAAATTATGTTTCTTAATAATATGTACATTTATTTTTCTCTGCCGGGTGCTGTTGATTTTTAATTATTAATAATTAAAGAAAGAAAAGTCAATTGATCGATGGTCCAAATCACATTAATGAGTCATTTTTAATGGTAATTTTGTTACTTCTGAAATTATCTCGATTAAGTGGTAAATAGGAGATAAAAACCAATATCTGTTGAACTCTAATGAATCATTATACTAACCTGAATGTATTGGGCATGCGGACCATTTGTTCCTGGTCTTCCGAGTACTCAACGTGCGCGTTCGCGAGGTTGATGAGCGCACGTTCAATGGGATCGCGTTCGTCACGGTACATAAATACGTACGGCCGTCTCACCACCTGAAATTAATTTAGTATATTATACTTATATATTAAATATTTGTCCCTGTTTGAAGTATACATAGCATTAGTGAGTCACATATAAAAATCTTGCTTATATATTAATGGAAGAGAAGAGAAGACAAAAAAATAATTAAAACATTAATTTCGATTTGTTTTTTTTTTCACTAAAAATTAAGACAAAAATAACTAAAATGGATAACTTATTTTAACTTTGTAAACTTACCAGCCACCGCTTCTTCCAGCCGTGCGTGCCATGTTGGAGTACGTTAAGATACCCGCGTCGGGCCACTGCGGCTGATACGCGTACTTCCTCGCACTCGGGCACATAGAGGGCGCCTCCCACTCCCGAGACGGACATGGGGCCCATGGGCGCACCTACGCCGCAGCCCCAGCCCGATATGGATTTCTCGAGAAGAGCGCGCTCGGGAGAGCAGAGCCTAAAATAATAAGTTCCCAAAATCCTGTTCATTTTTTTTCAAATTCATAATTTTGTATTCGGAGAAACGTCAAACTTTATAGAAACAATTGTTTGTTAAGTAGTATTTGTATGTGATTTATGATTGAAAATACCGAAAGACACTTTGTTTTAGTTTTTTGTCAAGACGCAATGTAAAGAGGAAATCTTCAATGACAAAATAAATGAATAAAAAAAATTTTGGGTATAAAAATAAAGTTGTCAAAATCCAAAACAAGTTGTTAAAATCAGAGACAAATAAGAAATATTTATAGACAATAAGATCGTTAACTCACTCAAAACTGCTAGCACTGTGAATAGAAGAAAGAAGACTTGGAGTTGAAATATCCGCAGACACGCCTTCGTCGACCGGAGTCGCAGGAGAAACTGCTGTTTCTACTTCTTTGTTCGTGTTTGTGCCTATTCGTCCTGAAGAAGTTAAGTTAAACAAACATCTTAATATTTCTTTATCTTACTAACAACTACTTTGAAGTACAAAGATTTTAAATTTTTATTAATTAATTTATATATTATTTATGCATTATATATCTAGTATATAGAAATCCTTTCACCTATTCTTCCTCTAAATATCTAAAATATACAATAAACTATTAATAGCCCGGTCAATTTAGACATTTGAAAAAAGTATTGATACATTGTTTATAGATAATTTTATAATCTACATTTTTGTACTTTTATGATAAAACTTACCGTTTTGCTGGAAATCGTGAAAAACATTTTTTACCCTTACATTGAATAAAAAAAATCCATACACGGTAATGATGGTGAACTTTTAAATATTATTTATTATTATGTTTTGAACAATTTTACTGTTTTTCAGCTTGGTGAGACTTTATGTACCTTCACTCTAATTTTTTGGTCTAAATTGCCAGGACTATCAGGTCAGCACTAACAATTATATTTATCCTATCACAATACCTTGTATCAATTTGATGTATTTAGTGGTTAGTTCCTTCTCCTTCGGTGACATTTCCCATGGCTCATAGAGTGACTCGTCACGAGTGTGTGTGCACTCAGATGCTGCCTTTGCCGCCATGTTGCATACCTCCTGTAGGGCACACATTTTGAACTATCATAAAAACAAATTTTTTTTGTATCTTAAAGAATTTATAAGAAACAAAAAGTTAAATCAGGAAAGACATTTAACGTTTTGGAGGAATGAGAGTTTTAAAACACAATTTGGTCCTTCAATCCGGATTATATACCTTTTCTGTCTTAGTAAAGTCGTTTGGAGCTACAGTATTCTCATGCCCATGCCTCAGACGTTCACGAAGAGCCAGCAGGTGTCTTGTACGTCCCACCTGTTCCAGTCGGGTCATTTTCTCCAACTCCCACTGAAACATATATGAATTTTCAGAACTACCCTCAAATGTTGAGCCATACTTTTCAGGATAGTATTAAAGCACGCTATTTTCTAATAATTATCACACATGCTTAGCAACAAAGCAAGAAACGATCCACAGTCAAAAGCAGATATCAGAGCAAAGGCACGAAACAAAAAGACAGTACTTTACAATGATAAGCAAAATCTACAAATAAGCTAATAATGTATGATGAAACGAATCCCGTATGAGATGCCCAGTACACAAATTTTCAATAGCTATTTAGTATGAATGAGGAACATCGAGTGAGTGATTGCGCACATACTAAATAGCTAAGAAAACATTGTGGACCTGAAATCTATCGATAACGTTGAGGGGCCAATCATACATCACTTTGCGCCAAATGCGTTTCTGTACGAGTGAGAGAAAAAAACATCGTTAATGCACGTCGGTGCTGCAAACTGTCGATGCGTCGATGACGTGACAACGTTTACTTTACAGATACTGTAAATTTGCATACTTTGAACAATATTTGTAGATACAAAGAATTTTACAGTGTAAAAGAGACTAGACCAATTTCGTTTGTATTGTTTTAGAGTAAAAGTCATTTTTTAACACGTCTCACTTGATGTTCCGTGATTATACCAAATAGACAATGCTAGAGGACTCACCAGTACGTTGCCTTATAAGAATTGTCACGCGCTTCATGAATGCGCACCCTAATTCGATCGTGTAAGTATGTTAACACCTATTTGGTCTATTTCCTTCAATAACATAAAGTAATCAAATAATCAACTAATATTTTAACAAAATAAATCACATCAATCTCTGCTTATTTTCTAGATTGTGATTGAACAGGAAACTTAAGTTTTCTGAGCTTCGTACCACTGAAAGCTTCACAAACGTTGTCATGCCAAACAAGTATCAATATACACTTTATTCGCACTACGGTTATAGCATAGCAACAACGCTAACACTACTAGCTTCCGGTCAAGACGTAGCCATAAACTTGCTTATTAAATGGGTTCAATATATTTCTGATAATTTAATATTTGACCGACAGTTAAAAAATATTTATAGTGCATATTCACAGCCCTATTGCATTATCACATTCACCGAAAATATATGTGACAAAATATATTTCAAAAACTTTAACAATTCTTGTAATATCAGTTAATACATCTGTTTATATAAACAGAACGGTGAAATTACTAAATCATTGTCCTATTGATATATTAGACAAAATTATTCTCTCCCGATTATTTTCTTCCTATGGTTGGTATAAAAAAACTTTTGAGAACTTTTGCGTACAATCAATTCCTACAATTCCCTTTGCAAAATTAAGCATCGGTGAATGTGAGAGTAAACAACATGCACATATCAAGACACAGACCACTACAGCATCAGAAATCCGTACCTGATGGTCGAATATGAGGGAGTCTCCGCGAGGTCGCCATCCATGTAGGTTTTCCTCTCCGCGTACGTACGTGCCACTCGTATCGAGTACGCGTCTCTGTCTGCGTTGTACGCCTATAATAAATAACTATATATTAAGACCTGGTTGTGATCAGCCTTCTGTGCATAGCACACGATGTCAATTTGCGGTTAGTTGGCGATCTCTTTACCATGATTTTCTTCACCTTACGCTAGTTTTGGAGTTCAACTCTACTCAGTAAATATAAAAGATAAAAATGTCCTACCATGTCAAGAGACAAGTTTACTATCACTCTCTGAAGTCTGCACCTATGTACTCCGTTAATTCCTTTAAAAATATTAGTGCTGAGAAATAGGCCCTAGGTCGACCTGTGTTCCACAAAAACCATATCAGGGATCGACTGTATTTCTTTATTTTTTAATATTGACAAATTTTTAATTACTGTATAATTACTGAAGAGCTGTTAGTAATGATTAAAAACATACCTGGTTCAAGAGCGCGATGCAAGCTAAGTTCGTAGACGCCCGTAAGTCTGTCAGCCCGCGCCATCTTGGATCCAAACAACGCGCGTCTCAACGAACGACCCGTGCGAGCTTCACGACCAACGACAACCACTGACAGGTCTTTTGTTACTATCGCTGGACGACCGCAGTTTTCGATCTATATACATATAGATATTATGTAGTATGATAATGTAATGTAATGTAATGGTGAATGTGGTAAATCACAGAACAGATTGTATTTTATTTTTACTTATGTAACTTAAATGACGTTGTGGTTTATGACATTTTCTTTTGAATTATTGTATGTAAAGAGAGGATAAAACTTGCTGAGTTTCTTGCCCGTTCTTCTCAGAACAAGACCTCCTGGTAGTCTTGCGAACGGATGGCGTAGTTTTGCTCTTTCGCGAATTTTGTAAACGTTTTTGACATTCATAAGCATGCCTTAAGTCGCATCTAAACTGAATAAATAAATTTTGATTTGATTTGATTTGAATGACTCAAAATATCCATACTAATATTGAATATGGTTTGTTTGGTTAATTACGCTTAATTCAGAAATCACGTTTTTTGTAGGGTTTTAAGAGTTTTACTTACACAAATAAATCGGTAGAGGCTCTTTAATAGAATATATTTAATAGTTTGAAATTGTCTTTAATAGTCTCATCAATAATATAGTTTTATGAAAAATTATGTTGAACTTTCTAAGTAAACTCTAACTTTTTAAAAAACTGGCGCACTTTGTACGTGGTATCCATACTATGACAATTAACTTTGTTAGGCTTTTTAGTTAAGATTTTTAAATCAGAACATATATCATATATTGAGGGTAGGTTGTGTGCTACCCAAGTGTACAACACTAAACAAAGAACTGGGTTTCTTTGGCCATCAGCCCGCTATGGAATATGTCTGAAGTTGTTTACAGTACCAAGGGCTAGAACCAGTCTATTGCACAGATCATAGTCTATATCAAAGAGATAACGGGATCTGTGCGTTCGTTCGATCGTTGCGTTTACAAACGACATATTTATATGTTCGCAAAGTGAGTTAAAAATAGCGATAATGTGTTTAATATAATATTCATATTGCATGTACAAAGTAAAAATAAATCTTAAAATTATGATGTTATAAAATTTTTGAAATCTTACTAAAATATCGGTAAAATTTATATTTTTAATAATACCTCAAGGTAAGCGCTCAGTGTTATATAGACAACTTCTCCATTGGCGCTGACCCGGTTCAACAACGGGGACCCGTGAAGACTGCTATCCCATGCCGCTTCAAACCTTAAAAATAATCGACTTTTAATATCTTTTCTTAATGCATTAAGCAGTTTTACCCTTAAATTATATACCTAAATACGGCTCGATCGTCTAAATTGGGTCGTTCCCCTGGGAATAGGCCTAGGGAAAGGGCTCCATCTTCATCACCATCTGTGGTGTCTTCGTTCGCCTCAGGACTATTGCGTATACGACCTGCGACGGTAATTTACTAGTTAGTAATAAAGCACTCACATAATATATATTTATTAATTTAAAAATATATAAACTTAATAAGCTTGGAAGTAGTGCGTGTCAGTGCGCACTGTAACATGAATTTAATACCCGTTTGATTCACTCTATATTCGATATATATTTTGGGAAGAACATAAATACAATCAAATATTTTAATAAATTCTACCCCATATTTTTATTTTATTTTTCAAGATCATGTTTAATTGTATAAATCAGACTACTGGGGAAAAATGTAATTTCAATTTCAATTTCACATGTCCTTATCTTTTAAGACTAATCATATATTATCAATAAAGATTTTGTATTAATCTATTTTTAATCATATATTCGTAGGGTTGATCCCTAAATCAAATTATTTTCTTACCAACAACAAGCTCCCTGACATCAGTCCACTGAAGGTCTGAAGATGGCTCATGGAGAATTGTTATGCGGATACGACGTTGAATACCCTGATGGAGGAGGAACAGCCCACGGCATGGGAGATCGTCGCTATGTTCGAATACCTAAGTATGTAAAATTTAATGTCATTAAATGCCCATGGGCGTATCACTTAACATCTGGTGAGCCTACTGCCCGGTTACTCTATTTATATAAAAAGAATAATAAACGCGTTTAAATTTCTTATGTACTCACAGCAGGTACGTATTCCCCACTCGGTGCCAGTTCGCAGATCTCGAACCAGACCAACAAGTCATGCTTGGAGTGCAGGTGCGAGGAGCAGCAAGGGGGCGCCACACTGGCTGCCCCCCATTTGGGGCTCCTCACGGGGGCAGATATCGGGATGGAGGGTGGCAACATTCGCCGAGGGGGCGTACGACCCGCCACTGGGCCATCCTGTTTGGCATCCTAAAATAATATTTACGATAAAAAATACTGTACTTGGTCTAAAATTAAAAAAAAATCAACAAAAAATTAATTGAAGAATATAATAAAAAGTGCGAGAAAATCATCTATATTCCTTTAATTCGAACCATATTAATATATAAAAAAAACTACATATTTTTACATTTACCTTATGTAAAGGATGTTGTTGATAATGGCCAAAAACTTCAAAGACAATTGGTTGGGTTTTAATATATTCAACGAATGATTTCGTTACTGGAACGGTAATCTGAAAAATATACCATCTTTGTACAAACAAACAAAAATCATTTATTCATATAGGTACTTAACATAATGTACACTCATGAACGTCAAAAAAAAGAAATATACATTAAATGATCAAGGACGTAGAACGGAAGAGAAGAACTGGCAATAAACTCTCCGCCACTCTTTTTAATCGCCAAGTTCTTTTTACACAACATTTGTAGGAGCTGCAACCATAACACCATGTTCCATATGACATCTTGAGTAATAAATAATAATAAAATAAATTAAAAACAAAGATTTGTCCTCTATCAGCAGAAGGCATTGTGAAATAGGAGCACGCTCTTACACCGTACATGTATTGGAATTTCTAAGTATTAAATACATATATTAATAATAATTAGATTTTATAAATCTAACCTAATGCTGTCTGTCTTATTGTATGTTTTATCTTAACACGCAAAAAACTCATTAACTCGAAAATCAAAGTAATACTGAATTGATCTTACGTTTTGTACGTGGTAGAAACCAAGAGGCGTATTCTTGCCAGCATTTTTGACAGGCTCCGTTGAAAAGGCGTCTTCATTTCGATGCAAGAAGCTGAAATTACATATTTTCTTCAATATATATGTATTATTAAAAATACGTTACTATACGTACGTGTACGTATAATAACGTATTTTTTAATTTTTTTTTTTTTTTTTAATAGAAACAGGCGGCAAATACTGTAGTTTCGAGTTCCGAATCCATCGATTCGGATCCATATGGATATTTAGTGATGGCGTCGTGGTGAAAAATAATGATGTAAGTGGAATAAAAAATATATCGAACATTTCAACAGACCTCCATTAAAAACTATTTATTAATAAAAATATTATATCAAAATTGGTAATGATCGATTTTCATGAATAATTTAATTTATTTGTAGTATAATATTATTTATGCTTTAAACTCATTATTGATATCTTAATAGAATAGAATGGAAAAGTCATTTTGAGGTATATTTGGAGTTAAAAAGTTTAAAGTTTTAGCTGTCAAAAACTGACATTTACGAACTAACGTAAACGTATAGGTATTCTTCTAAAAGCAAAAAACTACCGCTCGTTCTCGTCTGTGATTGATATACGTACTTAAACTGACAGAATACATCAGCATAATCTGTGGACACGCTATGGGCCTGAAGTACTGTCACTCGGAAGGTAAACTCCTTGCCCGGGGTCAAGTGCTCTGGAAGCTCGTCATCCTTCAGCTCAGACGCGAGAGAACTGTCTCCGCGTCCGCTGTCTGCATCGCACTCGGCAGCTGCTAGTTCTAAATATATTTAGTCATGATTTGATTTTTAATGAAATTAATTATCAATCATTCTCTCAATAATTATTTAAAGTCGGTATTTTGATGCATATTTTCAAGTTCGCATCTGTGATGACGATGATGATTGTCCTTATACAGATGTATATATATGGGCATATGTATATTCTTTTAATATAACTATAACTTTATTTTTTTTAAAAAACATGCTTTTTTATGTATCATAAAGTTTTCTTTTTTTTTTCATTTTCATTACAATTAGGAGTCCATATACATCATGGACAACCAACAGTATAACAATCATCAAACTTTACTTTTTTTCAGTTACTAAACTATCGCCGAGAAAACTTGTCTTCCCTGGTAAAACATAGGGTGCTGGAAGCCCTAGGATTCATTTCCAGGAGTTTTATTAATTCGAGATGGCTGGTAGACTATCTAACCTATGAACTGTGGGGGGTCTTATAAGATATTAATGTAATCAACTTCTAACTAACTTCAGTTCAATTCGATCTAACGAAATCAGTTTCAATTATCCACTCCAAGACGCGATATTTTATTTACCCGCATTTTTGAACTCTTATAATCAAAACAATTAATAGCACCTTCAATCTTAATGTTGGAGTCCTGGTCAGGTCTATCTTCTAAATTAATCGCGTTGTTCTTGTCTATGGTTGACAAAGTCTTCAATCGTGACCGGGTCGGCACGATGTCGTCATCGAATGAAATCTTAGCGGACTGTTTGACGCCCGCTACGAAATCTGCGTTATCTGTAATAATTTTCAAATTATTCTTCTGTAAAAAAAGCAAATAGCTGAATTTTGGCTAAAATTATAGCAGAATAGTTTTTTAACTACTATTTATTATTTACTATTTATTATATTTTTTTTTAGTGTTGTTGTCATGTATTATTTTTTGTATCATATATAAGTGTAACCTGTTGTGGATGCATCCAGTGTGTTTGTATTTGTTTTATTTTTGACTTTGTTTTTATTAAGGATGTCTCTGTTTGGTTTCCCAATAAATAAATAAATAAATAAATACTCTACGCGACCAAGAGTTTCTTTTTTTTTTTTTTTTATTTAAAAAAAAAAAAAGAAACCAGAAGCCAGGTCCTTACTGAACTCCCAATCCAGTGGCAAGAGAAAACCCGGTAGACCGAGGCTGCGTTGGTGGAATGGAGTTGTGTAGGGCCTCGAAACATGGGTTCGCATTGGAAGTAGGAAGCACTAGATAGATGGCGATGTGTACTTGACACAAAGGGCTGTATAACCATTAATGATGATGATGACGAAACCGGACCAATTATGATGAATCATGCTGTACGTAGACATAATTTAAAATCGACATTGAGAGCATTGTAATGTTAAGAATACATGTTCCGTTGAAAAAAATATTAAGTTATTTGCTGATGAATTTTTAAAGATTTTCTGGTTCTATAGTATAAAATGCTTTACTTTTTTCGGCGTCGACTACCGCCTGCACGGCAACCCTCAAGTAGCCCTTTACGTCTCCCTTCTCGTTCACGATAGCGACCTTGTGAATGAGCGGAACCGGGTACAGGAGGTTCGAGAGGTATACAAAACTCCTGCAAAAAGAGAAATGTATGAGCTATATGATAAGCAAGAAAAAGTACTTGTAGCACAAGTAGGGTTCACATGACCGTTATTTAAATATGGGATCCAAACATTATAATATCATATAGGTTAGTAGACATAAAGTCAAAAATTTAAATATATCAGTTGCGCTGATTCAGTAAATATTTCGATGGCAGCACCGAATTCGACCAGTTTTGTTTTCAATTCAAGAATTATATTATCATTAACTACAGAACGGCCGAGATCGATATATATACGTAATTCAAAGAAGTAGTTGAAAAGTATAGAAAACATTATTATAGCCTTACCGTCCAACAAGACGGAACCAGGGGAATCTATCGTAGAATGGATCTCCACCGGTCACAGATTCGATATTGTGATCAGGCGATGTCGGCGAGAGCTCTGCCTCGTTGTGGTACATCTCACGCATCAACTCCAATCGTTGTCTGTTAATATACAACAATTTAAAATCAAATGCAGCAGCTCAAATTAGAGACAAGCTTAAGTTGAAACTAACTCTCTGAATCTGACAGATGAGAGCAAAAGCTATAAGCTAATTTAAGGCTTTGATCAGGAATCAAACTTAATTTGAGCTCGGATTACTAGAATATTACAGGTATTTTTTAATTTTAATAGATTTTAATTGAATTTGGTTCCACATGATCCTCTAGGCTAAACATATTAAATTATGATCTGACTATATAACTACTAATATATTCGTCATATTTGCAGAAAGAAAACAAATTGAATGCCTTAGCACAATTATAGAAAATGTTTGTGCAATAACAGACAGTTGTGGAAGACTCTAGTCAACAATATATTAGCCAATACAATGGTCCGGGACAAAAAAAAGTTCCTGTATTAGCCTCCATTTAGCTTTTTCATTTACTTTAACATATTTAGCCATTTTGGGGAACGTTCTAGAATGGTACATGCATAAGTACAGTCTAGCTAAGTTAAGGCACATGCGAACATAAATGAACACAAACATTGCAAACAATTTGGACTTTATCTCCCAAAATATGTTTTCCTCATGACGCCACGTGCTTATAACCTAAGAAGCCATTTTAAGTATATACAAGATCCGATTGGTAGACAGTTAGCCAAGCCTCGAGCACTGTGCAATGGATAACATTGAGCAGGTAGAAACAAAACAGGTATCAATTTTGCCTACTCGATCCCCACTATGCGGCTCCCATGAGGTTATTTTATTAAAAATATTAATGCGGCCGCACTGCTGTATTCAAAGTATAAATTGACTTAGAAGCGCTAGACTATAGTACGGACGCGGAGCACGAAGAATTTCGTAGAATGACCCCTCACCTTATGTCTTTGTCGTTCGCGCATAAACATATTGCCGTTGCGCTCACACAGATGCAGTGACCGCCGTATTCAGAGATTGTAAACCTTTTAGTCATAACCATAAAGCTATGTGGTGGTGCACATGTACTTTGGTTTGTTTTGTTATAAGTAGTATATATGTTATAGTATAGTATATAAGTAGTAACGTATCTGGCGAAACATCTGATAGTTCATTAGAAATAGATGCCTCTGACTAAAATTAAATGTTTTTTTTAAGAGTATTTCTGTTTCTTTTTACCAAATCTTAGTCGCAATCATAACTTTTCCTTTTTATAAATCCATCAAGCCGTTTAGTCTAAATAAAAATCAAAACTACCGTTTTTAATATTCGTACTTATAAAAAAAATGTTTTTAACCACTGGCAGTAGGCCCAAAGGTCATTGTACGAAATTCTTCGTGCTCCGTACTATAGAATGTTTCACCAGCAGTGCGACCGCATATCTAACCCATCCAGCGTCTGTCGAAATGCCAATGCATCCGCTGTATTGTTTCTCCCCTGAGGCAGCACAAACCTCGAAGGTAACAGGTTGGCTAGTGACAGTCTTGTCTGTTGCGCACACGCAGAAATGCACTGCAATAGATCGTCTTGTTTCGCTTGTATGGGGGGCGACGGTGGACGAATCGTCGGTGTCGGCTCGTCATCTTCAGAACATGTCGACTCGTTCATGTTGTATATTTGACGCATTAGCTCCAGACGACGTCTACGAACAATATCTTTGCTAACTAACCTAACCAACGTAACACGGAGGAGTTTTGTTGAAGGTTCCTAACGCTTGCCAATGTAATTGTGTTAATCATGTTTATGCCTTACCAATATATACAAGATAAAGCGTTTAAATGAAAAGAAGCGGCAAATAAATCAGGGCTATCAGGCGTCGCTAGAGCAAGACTTATACATGTATACCAATATTATATGATAAAAGCGTCTACACATGGCCCTAAAATCAGTGCCGATATCGGGTTTGTAGACGAACGAACGAACGAACAAACGAACGAACTTTAATGTAAAGTGCATTGATATTCGTTGAAACATAAAATGCTTTAAATAAGTATTATACGTAAAAATATTAAAGTAAAATAATAGAATAATACAAATAAATGCAACAAAAATATTGTAAATAAATAATCTAATGTGTTACGAATGAATAAAAATATCTTTGGTATCAGATAATTTAGTTTTCTATGTATGTAATAAGGGTTAAATTCTAAGTTAAATTACAACTAGATCACACAACTAAGTTTAGACAAACTCTACTTACCGTCAAACCAAACATTCTTAATTTAATTAATAATGTCTACAAATCTATAAAGATATACTATACTATAAATAAACAAAAGAATAGAAAAGATTTTTGAAAAAAAATTTTTTTTTCAACAATGTAATATTTTGCTTTTAATTTATCTATGTAAAAATGTCTCTCATATGGGAGTGAATAAAACTAAAAATTTGAACTATAAATTTTGCACTTACCGCAGTTTCTCCAATGTCCAATAGTGCGTTGCCCCATTTTTGGTATCAGTGACTTCGACGGCCACCACAGTTGGAGCACTGGGGCGATACTCGTCATCTGCGTCATCACGCGGTGCCAACTCCGCGGGTAAAGGTGAAAATGGTGTATCGGTAAGAAGCGTAAATTGGAATTGGACTTTCTTGCGTAGTTCTACCGATATCGCGTTCGCTTCCTGTGAAAATTATATTTTTATTTTAGAGTAATTAAACATTTATTTAACAGTTTATCAATATTTATTTTTTTCAATTCGCTTATTTACTTCATATTAATCAAATACAATCACTTACAACATATTAATAACGCTATTAAAGCCATGTCAAAGAGACTACTCTCAATAATGTAATAATGTTTAATTTCCATTTCAGAAAAAAAAGCTTCTTGAATCCAAAGAATATTCTACATATAGATAGGCAATTCACGAAGACGCGCCCCTCCAATTTTTGGTTGAGGGGATCGCGGGGTGCGGGGAGGTTGCTCCGAGCGTCAGTTCCGAACCGTCAGCGGTTCATTGTAGTGTGCGTGTGTACCGATGACATTGGCGGAAGCTTGCACACATATACAACCCGGTCACATTATCTCGAGACCTGGCGTCGATGACGTCACGTCGCATCGGCGCTCTGATATGGGGCGCAAAACAAGCAGCGGGCGAGCGCGGGTAGTTGAAAGGAGAAAGGGGGGGGCAGGTCCGCATTCCAGCGAGGTCTCGAGATAATGTGACCGTGTTATACTGTAAACGGTTAGGAGGAATACTGGATAGTCTTCGTGGATTGCACTATCTGTACATGGAAAATTAATAATTTTAAATAAATACCTTGAGGAAGATCGCGTTGCCCCAGAGATCGTCACGTAGCGATGTGAACTGATGGTACTTCCACTTGCGGAAGGCCCACGCGGCCAGACCCACCTCGCGAGCCGACCAGCACTCTGTCTCGAATAATGGGTTCACTATAAACATAAATGTATGTTACGAAGATGGAAAACTAAAAAGGGGATTGCTAATGAAAACCAAAATGATAAAAAAATATTTGTTGAATGAAATTTTTTAACTGTCAAAACTAGTTAGAGGACTAGCGTTTGATCAATATGTACAACTTCAACCTTTCTTAAATTTGTTCTTTAAGATAGGAAAACAAAAAGCTTACGCCTAAAACACACGATAGAACTTATGAAATTAAAAAAAAAAACAAAGAGGAGAAAAATGAAGAAATAAATAACGAATTTGATAAAAAAGTGTTTTTCCTAAGTGACAAATGAGCTGTGACATTTTCCGTGACTTACCAAATATATCTTCATCATTGTGGAAATCTTCGGGGGTGTATGAGCTGTACATTGACATGGTCACACTCTGTTCTTCCACTTGACGCTGAAGAGCATCTATACGAGCTTCATAGTTCTGAAAAACAGGTAAGAATTTGTAGTTATTTCTCATATCTGCGTTCGTATATTAGTAAGGTATTTTTAGTATTGAACCATTCATAGATTTGGCGGATCTTTTGTCAAGTAAAATTGAAATATTTAAGGATCTCATTCAAGGACGTATCGTAAGTTCAGTGTGGAATATGATCGTAATTCTACAAAAGGAGTATCAGATAGGCTGTCCCAAAACCGTTGACCGTATCATGGCTGGTATATTTGATGTATTTATTACTAACTGTGCTCTATTAATTGTTATTTTTTTGATATCAATAACCATTTAAAAAGAAATGTGGTTTTAAACCGGAAATACCAAATTTTGATTCCTATACAGATGGGGATAGAGCAACATATAGATTCTTTAAATAAAAAAAATATCAATGAAAAAAAAGAAAAACCTTTCTCTGCTCCTCAAACTGCTGGTCAGCATGTTCTTTCTCCTTACGGAATTGTTCTTCCAACGCACATAACCTCTTCTGCATCTCTTGCTTCAAATCAATGCCTTGCTTTTCAAGCAGTTCACACTGGGCGAAGTCCCAATCCACATTTTGATTTTCGGTGGTGTCACTGTCTTCTACGAAACAAAATTTCTCATCTTCAATATGGGGTTAGGGTAATACTTGAAGTCGCTTGCATTAAGCTAAGTTATTGTGATGGAATCAGACTTAACAATTCAAGTTCAGTTTATTGTTTAACCACACTTTACGGTAGGTGTGCCCCAAGGATTTTAATTATGTCCTATACTACTAATCCTCTTTATTAATGATGTTTCAGTATATATAAAAAATGCAGATAGCAATCGAAAATTTGATAGAAAAATTGGTGTCATAAAAGGCTATCAAACGATTTCGATTTCGATTAGAACGATTCGACGAATATTTCAAAAATCATAGTATTTTACCATAAATATGATTGTATACTTACTCTCGACAACTCCGGGTGTATCAGCAAGTTTTTTGTTGTTAACCGGTTCCTCCCGGGGTTGACTTGGATCAGTGAAACGGAATACGTGGTTCTTGCCCAGAATTACTCGGGATCCTGTCTTTAGTATTATGGGTTCTGTCACCTTAAATACAACAATAACACAATAAGAAAAATTTCAATACACCAAAAATATATAGTGGATTGCTAGAATTTTAAAAATTATACAAGTCAAGATACTAGGTTCGATTTCCGCAAAAATAATTTCTAGTTAAGTTGACTTTCTACTTACAACGATTATCAATTTATATATGTGACATGAGATCTTTCAAGCCTTCTAAATCGCTTAGTAAGTCTCTGACTACATAAAAAAATATCTCATAATTCGAAATCATTATTATCAGTACAAATACCTCTCTTCCATTCACATAGACAAGAGCCCCGCTATGCGGTATAAGACAGATAACGCCATCTGTGTTCTCGAAAATACAATGTTCACTGACAATGTGAGATCCGGATAATTGTATATCCTGTGGTACATTCGCTTCGGCTGTTCCCACGCGGGTTAAACCTGTTAAAAAAGTTATCATTTATTGAATTACGAAGTAAAACAAAATAGTAATATATAAGAGTGGACAAAGAGTTTGGATTGTTTCTCCTGCGTGAATTTTGTTGTTAGTTCTTCAAAGTTACATTATGGTGTGAAACATTCTTGTTGATAAAAATGTTATCTTGCGTAAGTGGCTTAGAGTTCTTGGTACACATAAATTATTTATTTCTTAGCATTTAATTGAAAATTTAAGGTATAACATGGCTGAAAACGTTGAAGAAAAGGAAAGTTAGCTTAGAACTATTTAGAAGTAAATCCAGTGATTATTATTTTCAGATGGAAAACAATAATCATTGGATTGGATGGATATATGATGATGACGATATTAATACTTTGTCTTCAATCAAGACATTTAATACAAAATAACTTACCGTCTTTGATATAGTAAATGAGGCACTCGGACAAATTCGGGTCTTCATTCAGATTCACTAAATGTGGCGTCTTTTTAGGCGAATAAACACCAACTGTAATGCCTTCCTTGACAGCGAGACCCATTTCAGCAAACACGGCTTCACGTTGCACCCGGATTTGCTCGGTACGTTTAAGTTTCTCTTCCCATGTTTCATTTAGTTCTAAAAAATACAGAGTACATACAATTTAGTTTTTTATGTGGAATAATGTTATTGATTGCAGTTGTATTTTCTATTACAGAAATCATACGAGACATGACAAACATTCATTCGCAACCTATGGACTTACATTATATGTACTTATCTTGAAATGCAACAAAACTATAATAAACTACAGAACAATATAGGAATACAAAAATTATCGAAATATATTGTAGTAAAAAAAGATGAGTAAACAGTAACAATGCATAATATAAATCCTGTAGCAGTGTAAGTATTAGCCCCGACCTCAGCTGATACAAGGCTAAGTATTTTTATTCTAGAACATTCCGGATTCATCACGATGTTTTCATTCAACGTACGTGCATTAAGAACAGAAAAGTCCCTTGGTGACGATTTATACACGATGTCAGTGATAAGTCATACGCTCATAGAAGTTCTAGTGTTCTATCGGGATTTCTACTGGTTCATTTTAATAGAAATATCATGTTCAACTTGATACTTACAAACTTGAAGAACGCTTCTAAACTAGTTGAAATATCGAAAGTTCTAATGAAACGTCAATAAAATGTCGAAGGTTCTGTTACAAAAGTTTTGAAGAGGGTTTCGTTTTGCTGATGAATATTGCAACTATGAAAATATTTTAAGAGTCAACAATTTTCCTGATAACATTAAAATGATATTCTGAAAACATTTAGTAAACTCCGGGGAAATAAATACTTTGATACTCTTTGACATTCAACACCTTTTCTGTTCAGTCGGTGAAAATTATGTAAAATATATATAAGTTTATAATAATGCATAGCTTCAACCCGTTAGAAAAATGTTTTCTTTAAACATTCATAAACATTGACAAGCTTAAAATGAAAAACTAATTCCGATGGAAAATATTACTTAAAGACTTCCATCTAATATATCACTTATTTACAAGAGATAAATCTGATCGAATGTACTCATTTACATACTTGTATATTTCTTAAAACTTACCAGCAATAAGTTTCTCAGAAGCCTGCAGCTGATCGACCGCCTCCTCTGCAATCGTTGTTGCTGCACGGGAAAGTTTCGGCGACACTTCTTCCTCATTCTTTTTGCGCATCGGTGAAGGTTCCCCTGTTAAAACAGAGACGGTAGAAAGTTTGTTGATGAACAAATATAAGACTTTTACGAGTATATGATTTTTTTTCTGAAGATGCAATTTGCGTCGCTTCATTGTGTTTAGAGATCGAATCACACTGAAACGACACGATTTCGTCTCAACAACAAAGATAAAAAATTTAATATTCATCAGTCAGAGCTATAAAGAAAAAATCTCCACACAGTAAGCGGATATGACGTCACTTGTAAAGTGACATATCTAAAAATGTCGGTACACCTAAAGCATCATCATGCAATTATATGTTTAGAGCCATTGAAGCGACGACACAAGATAGGAAATGATTTCGTTAGCGACTTGATATCGATATAACGATCCAAAAGTTAACATCAAAAGGCTTCCAAAAGTTTTCAAAATATAAAGCCGCGAACGAAATTGAATAGAGCGTTTAGAAATATTTTGTTCAAAATCAGAAAAACACAATTCGATACTATATACCCAATACCAAATGATAATTCTAAAACGCCACAAGCATTGGAGTGCGTTTTGCTTTGTGGGTTGCCAGTTTTTTTTTTATTTCCCTGGCATGAGGCAAAGCGGTACAGGTGGGGTGTACATATGCAAAAGCCTCTTTACTTACTGGTCTCTTTCTTTTCATAAACGACTCTACCGTCAGGTCCTTCGCGTTTGAAAACAAAATTAACCATGGTTAGTTAATATCGGGTATGTTGTGGCGATACTATACTAACACAATCACAATACTCACATGACTAAGCTTATCGCCACAGATTAAGCGATTTTTGACAGATTCAAACTTGACATCGTAAATGCTCTTTTCAGGGTATATATCAGAACAATTGTCACGATTCAGTTGTTTTTTTATAAAAAAAAAACATTCCAATGTCTTTAACTCCCTATCTTAACGGGCAATTAATAGTTTTTACGACGAATTTAGACCGTACCTTTCATAGCAATTTTTTTTTCGGAAATTCTATTTTTGGCCAGTACTTACTAATTTCTTTAAAAAAAAGTTTATTAAACAATTGTTAAGTGTGTGCCATGTTGGTGTATAAATGTGTAGTCCGTTTTTTTTAAATTATATGTATGTGTCTAGACTGTGGGAATACTGAAATTAAATAAATAAAAACATTATATAAAAATAAGATCATTTTGGCTTGAAGAGGCAGCCTCAATTTGAAATATATTTGACAAATATAACATGAATTTGACTAAAAAAATAAATAATAAAAATATAACATAACTTTATTTCGCATAATACGGTCACAAAAGACGGTTACGTATACGTACAGTTCGTACGAATCTGTCAATAATCGATCAATCAAATGGCCGCAGAGTAATAATAAACTGACCTTCCTCAACGTCGATGCCTTCAGCCTTGAGTAGCTCCCGGAGCTTGAATATCTCTTCTTTGAGCTCTCGAATGAGTTTCGCGTTCGCGTCTTCGTTGACCACGGCTTTGCAGACAATTTGCTTAGCGCGATCGGCATATCTATAGACAAATGGGATTTCAAGTTGTAAGAGATGTTAAATTTCTCAAAAAAATTCTTATACGCAAGCAATATTACTCGCATTCGGTATTTATAAATCAATTATTGAAACAACAAATAATACAAATACAAATTGTCAATTAACCTAACATTGAATTGATAAAAAAATACTGAGTTTAGGATTTTTTGTTTGAAAAAAATCACTGGCACCTTTCTTTGGTCTTTCTTTTGTTCATTTTTACCATCTCCTCTCTCTTCTTCTCATTTAGATTTTATGACATAATTTTGAGGCAATTAGGGAATGAAAAGAATCTGTATTCCCTCCGTAATTGGCAAACTGTCAGAGTGCGGCAAGTCTCGCCCTTGTCAGCCAAAACACGCAGTCCGACCGTTTAGGTCTTGGCCTCAAAATGTTGTATCTAATAAATTTGTCGGTCTCACAATTTACAAATTCCTTTACCAAAGTCAAAAATCATTTATTCATATAGGTAACATAATGTACACTCGTGAATATCAAAAATAAATATACATTAAATGCTTCTAATTTTTCTCCAGTTCAGCCAGTTCTCAAATCAAGGGCGAAGAACGAAAGAGAAGAACTGGCAATAAACTCTTCGCCACTCTTTTTAATCGCCATTTTTTTGTGTATAAACGTTTGTAAGGAGTTGCAACCTAGTTTTCAGTTCAGAATATTCAATATGCCATACCTGAGTGTACTTAATGTTTCATCATAGTTGATGTCAGCTGGCGAAATGGCGGCTATCATGGCCGTCTTGGAGTTCCCGCCAAGATTTTCACGAAGCAACCAAGTCAGAACAGAGTCACGGTACGGTATGAAGTCGGCTTTCTTTGATTTTTTGCTCTTGGACGCCTGAATTGTTAAGAATTCGTATTAAATAACTTTTTAGTATAAGGAATTCGAATTGTATTGTGTTATATCGTTAGTTTTATTAAATCCTACAAAATATGTAAATTAGAGTTTAATAATTTTTTTCAATCAAATATTATGAAACGATTTAGTCTGTTACTTATATAGTGTACATATAGTATATAATGTATGAGATATATAGATGAGCAAAAATGCATTTTGAAGAGGGCTATTACAAGTCCTGTAGTTTTAGCGAAAGCATAACTAAAGAGTAATTTTAACATGTGCACATTTCATCAAAATTATTAAAAAATAGCTAAGCTAAACGATGCATTAAAAGTGAATCGTGTTATAAATTATATTAATTTTCACAGAATTATTAGTCCTAAGCAAGCGGAATACATTTAACCAGTCTTGCCCTGGGTTCAACTTGGGGACGAGACCGCTAATAGATGTAATGAAATATATCTCATATTTCTCTCTCTTCTTTCTCTCTCTCGCTCTACACTGTGCAATAATGCTACTAATAATTCTGTAAATGGGAAACCACGCAATCAAACATACAACTTACCGACTATAGATATCCACACAAGATGCATCAAACATTCGAAAATAGATTTTAGCTAGCTTACAATGATTCAATCACACATATTAACAATTCATAACTAAACAGCTAAAAGTACTAATGTAATTAAATCAATTTTAATACGTTGTCCGTAATCAGTATTGTTTTGTTTGTCACTTATAAATGAAGTATTATAAATCTCTATTTTGTGTATTATGTTTGTGATCTTCCGTTTTTGGCTATTATATAGTATGTATATATTATTATATAGCTGCCCCCGTGAATTTTGGTTTGCCTTTTTACTGCACTTTTACCGTTTTAGTAGACAAGAAATAATATAATATTTTGCAAATCCAGATAGACTGTTCGCTTTTTCGCAAAAAAAGCGAACAAAACAAAACAAAGAACTAAAACTATTTTTTTGCATAAATTCAGAGTTCAAGAAATATTTTTTTTAATTCCATTAAGTTCAGTAATAATAGGATTTCATTTGGGCTAAACTATAAGGCCTCACTCATCCTGTGAAAAACAAAACAAATTTTGTCTCGTATTACCCATGAGGACTGCAATATCTTTACACACAGGCTTTGAACATGTACAATTAGCTGCTTTTGACAACATCAATATAATGACTGAATCTTAAGAAGTAGGTGCCTATGATATGACGTGATAATGGCAGTAAACATGATTTTTATATAATTCATGATCTCAGAAAGATATATAAATATAAAACTTCTGTGCGTGTGCTTGTAATCCTCCTAAACAGCTGAACCTATTTTGATGAAATGTTTTACGTCTTTAATTGGATTCAAGCACAGTTTTATTTAAGACGAGGAACGAAAAGCTATATCGCTAGTATATTTATATTCGACAAAATATGTTTATTAATAAGACTAAGGGTATGTTTCACAATGTATGGATAAAGTACCAAAAAGCTATGCAACACATAAATTATTCGTTAGATAAAAGTTCCGAAAAAATTTAGCGCTTCCTAGCAGTCGTGAAACGCAACAATAGTGTTTATCCTACCAATAAGTAATAAATAGCTTATTTGGAACTCATCCGGACATTGTGAAACAGGGCCTAAGTAAATGATAATAACTTTAAGTTGTATGTAACTTACAATTTCAGCAAGAGCGGATATAACTTTCCCCAGCGTTGTAAGGGACTTGTTAATATTCGCGCCCTCTTTTAGCCTCGTCCCTTTCGCTCCTGTAGAATCGGCTCTTTCCGAACCAGCTAAATCCACTAGAGATATTTTCGACACCTGTAAAAATTAACAATATTTCATATGAAGCATGTTTACCCACATCACAAAACCTTATTTATGGTTAAGTATTTGTTTTTATTTAATTATAGGTATATGCTGTTTATACTTATACATATTATAATACAAAACACTAAGACAATACAGAAAGCCAAAACAGGTTATATAGATAAACAATTAAATATTAACTAAACAATAATTGTTTTACAAAGATTCATTACTACTAAGTTATAACCAAAATTATCGGTAAATCCAAGAACGATCAAAGTATGGAGCGAAGCAATTTCCAAAATAATTCAGTAACGCTCACTAAAATAGTAGATAAATAAAATTTAAAAGATATAGGAAAACCACTCCACCACAATAAAAAAGGCCGACAACGCACACACGAGCACTCTGGCATTGAGAGTGTCCATGGGCGGCGGTATCACTTAACAGGTGAGCCTCCTGCCCGTTTGCCCCCTGTTTTATAAAAAAAAAACAATAACATTAGTTTTAAATACCTTTTCAGAAACCAAATTAGTGGTTTTGTCGTATCGCTGTTGTGTGAAAAATATTGTGAATACTGCATGCGATCGAGATGATGTCTCGTTCATGTTAGTAGCCGCCACAGTTCTGCAAAAAATATATAGATTATTTCAAACAAGTATTGCAGCAAAAAGTTTTCATTTAATTACATACTTCAAAGTTCCGTAAAATATGTTACAATGTTTGAAGATGAGACGGACAATTAAAATGATTAATGCGTTAATGAATTTAAATTGTTAAAAAAAATATTAAATTAGTTCTGGAACGGCTGGAAACCCTGACACAGGACACAAATCTCACAATTGTAATGAATACTTGTAATGAATGAACGAATAACTTGTTATTTTTAAATCTATAAAAATATATTAAATTCAATTATGACTCTGTGTTACAAAGCTTAATCTGGGGTAGTGTAGGCCCGTTACGTTGCAACGTATACGCCGCCCGGGCGTGTGTACGCTAAGCTATAGTTTCTTTTTGTTTGAGAAGAATTATCTTTGGTTTTGAAGAAGAAAGTATCAAATGCAGGAATTTGATTGTGTTAAGCAAACGCCGTGGAACTATCATGAAGTTTAGAAAACTTTTATTCAATGAAAATTTAAATTATTATTATTATATTTAAACTTAAATTTAAACAATGAAAAATACAGAGAAATAATTGTATATAAATCATGAAATTTTGTAAGGCTTCAAAAATAAGCTTTTAAATTAAAGTATACACATTTAAATAACCTTTGTGATACAAAGGACATTCAATAGTTTTATGAAAGAAATAACGAAAGCACCCCCACATTTGTGTCAAGGTCACAATCACATCGTACAGTTTGAATAATCCCAGGGGTTATGCGAGTTAAGCCGTTATTTGCATCATTATTGAATTAAGTGGGAACGTTTTACTTATATATGAAAATTCACGTTTATAGTACAAACAGCTTTAAGCTTTATGTTTTGTTTGCATTGCGACATACTTATGATCTTAAATCTCTCAAAAGAAATACATACTTATGATCTTAACTCCAAAATGTATTCTTTGATCTGTAATAATAATCTTTCCTCGAAACTAAGTAGGAAATTGATTTATTGGTAACGATTTCAACACGACATTATATACAAATGAAAAATGCAATAGAAGATAAGTTTTTTTTGAAGTGAAACTTCTATAGGTGCATGAGTGTAAAATTTTTACGGAACGTCACGACGATCTGCAGCGTTTTTGTCGAAGAAGAGGGAGAGAGCGATTGAGACTAATTGAGAGAGAGTGAGAAAGGGATATCGAGAAAAAATACACGCTATTGGTTTAGTAGTTACATATTAGAAATATAGATGGCATTTTTCGCATAACGTCTTATGCAGATTTTATTTATTTATATTATCATTACCACGTATACAGTGTATAAACAGTGTATATAAAGATATACAAATATACTTGTACATGATCATCTATTAGGGCTTGTACCTTAGTAATAATTAATTTACAAAAAAAACAAATAAAACATCATTTGGGCCACAAGATGTTTCGAAGAATAGATGTTCTTACCTGGCCTTATTTCCTTCATCGATAAGGTCATAAATGTCTTGATAGGACATGACAGCTAATTTGCTGAGATCTTCTACATAGGGTCCCAGTGCTGGATGCTCACGAACCCGTAGGTTCCCTTTGTTCTTCGGGTTCAATAGATCGCGTACCCTCTCACAGTATATCTCCATGTATGAGACCTCCACCTAATAAAAAATACACTTGATTAATATAAAAACTAATAGTTGAAATTTAAATTAAATGTGAATGTAAAAGGTTCATATTCTGAAAGGTGAAAAACATTAAAGAACTCAACCAGGTCTATATAAATAGCCCAGAACCTCCTGTGAGCCCTATTGATAAGGCAACATGGCAACATCAAGTTGTGAATAGCCGTACTGAAAAGCTTGTAAGTAGGAAATAGTATTACATCACCATGCTACGCCGTAGGCGCGTAGCACACGCCACGCAATTAGCAAAGCTACGCACCACGAAATCATTAGTAGTAAGTAGTGTAAAGTCGTAGACCTTTTACAGTTAAGCCTATTCATATGTGTGCTTTTGATTCAGGCTTATAACGAAAGCGTATAAATCGACTTTCTATGAATATTTTTTTTATACCATTACAATGAAAAATCCCAGACTAATTTATGAATTAACTGCTTTATTTATAATCTAACACCAGAAAAATCGTCAATTCGTTAATAATAATAATAATATTTAATACGAAGTAAAAGAAATACATACGAAGTTCACATTCAAAAACGTAACATAGGTTTTCGCATTGTCTTACGTTAACTCTATTTGGAAAGCCGAATGTGAAAGCCTGAAAAACCTACATATGGTAATCAATAACTTATATTAAATATATAATTAAAAAGAAGGAAAGGCTATATAACATAATAAAACCGAATTACCGTGTTAACACGCAGGATACAGATACCAAGGAGCTTTTTATTGTATCAAGAATAGAAAATACTAGCAAAAGGGGCATTACCGAATAAGTGAGGTCCTCTGACGTAGTCTGCTTTATTCGCCGGAAGAGATCTTTGCATATCTGAGGGATAATACCCTCTTGTCCGTCCTCGCCACGACCCATCATTGTGTACGACTTCCCCGCTCCGGTCTGGCCGTATGCGAATATGCATATATTGTAGCCTGAAAACCATTATTATATAAAAAATGGTAGAAACGTAAAATTTTATTTTACTTATAAATCCACTGACAGCGGTAAGTCGTTCGTTCGATTTTCCAAACAACCATCCTTATTTTTTTTTTATAGGCAACCGGACAGGAGGCTCGCCTGATGTTAAGTGATACCGCCGCTCATGGACACTTAATGCCAGAGGGCTCGCGAGTGCGTTGCCAGACTCTTAAAAATTGGTGCGCTCTTTTCTCGAAGGACCCTAAGTCGAATTGGTTCGGAAATACTTCAGTGGACAGCTGGTTCCACAAAGTCAATTATATAATTTAATAGATATTATATTAAAACATGTCACAATGTAAAAATACTAGTTGTATTATATAGACTTCAAAGTGACGAAAAAGTATGGTCATGGTCATCAACTTAGAGAACTGTTCTAGAGGCCTGATCGATCGAATCACGGCCGTGCAATAAATAAACTTCTCTATAAGTGCGCATTAAATACTTTTATGGTAGAGCAAAATATCGTGAGAAAACCGGCATGACTTATACCTAAAGTCGACGGCATGTCATATATTATATTACACAGATATTACATCTAAATCAAGCTCTTACCATCAAAAGAATGCTGCAGCATCTCTTCCCCGATATCCTTGTAGACCATCACTTGGTCAGAGAAGTCGGGATCACTTGGCTACAACAAAAAAAAATCATATTAAACTAACTGTTTAATATAAATATAAGTAAATACACATACATAGAAAAAAATGCAAGAAATTACAACTGACAAGAATTCACAGTAATGATGCAGTAACCTTGCGAAGAATTATCATGATGGCAGTCCAACTACAAAAATTAATTAATTTAACATCTGCCATATTTAATAACCAAATAGTAATTGAAACAGATTTATATTAATTTTAAAATTAATGGACGAAATTAAACTTGAATATTTACATAAAATTAATGCATTCTGTTATTACAGTTGAGAGTCGCGTAAATTTAAATAAATATGCATAATTAATTACGAATGCTAATCGGATTTCTAAACATACATACACATCTTGTTTGAATAAACATCTTTGATACCAAAACCATAGAAGAGCTTGGTAATCATGCCTTCAGACTTATATGTATTATTTTTTATTAAACAATTAGTGTTGTAGGAAATTGAAATATAGAGTAAAACTAGAAGACATAAAAGACATGACAAAGTTTAGAAATACAGTTACATCAGTAAAGGATTATAATAGAAATATATATATTATAATAGACATATCACATTATGTGAGAAGACAAAGATAAATGGACAACAAAAGCGACAGAATGGCTTCTTCACTATAAAAGAAAAGGAGGAAGACTAATACAAATATGTTAAGATATCAGTGGAGAAGCTGGCCCTATATGGCTATGTAGACCAAGAGGAGTGGAAACTCTTGGGGGAGGCCTATGTCAAAGGACAACTTGTAAAATTGAAATTAACCGGTATTATTAGTGTTTATAGTACATTTTATTTTTATGTCCTAAGATCTTTACAGCAGTAAAGGCTATTATTATTGTTATTTTTGGCAATCTAGCGTCAATACTATGACGAGACGAAAGAGTATTTTAAATTGGCACTAAGGTATCAAGGTTTTTTGGTGCTAAAGCTATGTATATATGTTTCTAATCAATAATTTCTTTCATGATATTTATAATATAAAGAAAATAAAATATGGCTTTGATTTTAGTCTGGGATAACGTATTATTCTAGTGCTAAAACAAACTTTAGAAATTCAGTGATTGAATTAAATCGTTCCAAATATGTTTAATATGGTATCGTAAAAGAAAACAAACATACTTCATTATGTATAGAAAAATGTTTGTTCTCTCTATAATACAAACACAATAAAAACACATCAGACATTTGTCCAAAACCTATTTCGTTTTATATCAGTGATCTAAAACTAATCATTTACCAATACTGCGATCGTAATTAAAATTTAAACAGGTCAATTTTGCCGCTATTTCCGTAACCACAGACAATCGAGGGAGAGGAGAGTGAAATTAATTATCAAATGGCATCGTGGTCTGTGGTTTGTTGAAGAGGGTTCAAATTGTCTATTTGAAAACTTTACTCATTTTACCGTCATGTGCAACGGATAAACCTGACCTGGGTTTTATTACCGCAAAAAGGGCTCTAAGGAAGCATTTTGATAACGTGTAAACATATGTAAACCATGTATATAACCTTAACCCCGATAGAATGTTAGGCTAGCGACTAGCTAAGTTCTACATTTATACACAGGTATACAGTTGGCTGCCCACAACACAGGGAAGCCTAGTATGGCGGCTAGCGCACTTTACCAAAAATCCTGTATATTGTGTATAATAAAGTTTTTCTTTGCCAATGTAAAAATCCTAGTAATTTAAATAAATTAATAATTTAAATGTGACTAGATTATTCGTATATTGTGTATAATAAAGTTTTTTCTTTCGTAGTGTGAAAATCCTAATAATCTTTTTTTTTTATAGAACAGGGGGTAAACGGGCAGGAGGCTCACCTGATGTTAAGTGATACCGGCGCCCATGGACACTCTCAATGCCAGAGGGCTCGCGAGTGCGTTGCCGGCCTTTTAAGAATTGGTACGTTCTTTTCTTGAAAGACCCTAATAATCTGGCGAGGTTATTCCTATTATTTGACGCGGATACTTTTAATTTTATATGAATTTGAACGTAAAACCTTAAACTGTCATTTACCTTCAAAGGAAACCTTAAAAATTAAATGAAAACAACACGATCCTCACACCATAGATAACTAATCCCGTAATCCGTTTGATAAACTTAAATCCAATATGGCCGTTATGTCAAAACCCATCTAACGCTGTGCGCTTTGTCTTACGTTATCTGAAATGTATTTTTAACATTAAACACGCATTTATCACATTATTTATAATTCATTCAGCAAGCATGTTACATTTTATTCGCGTTAGAACAATATACAGCGTAATAATGCCCGATTCAATTAATTTCTTAAGAACCTTAAAACGTTCTCCATGATTATAAATATCGTATTACGTCGTAAATTATATATTTTGCCATTATGTTGAGTAACTAAGATATAGAGGATAAAGGGGACATTTAGGGTATCTACCTATCAATTAACCACGAAAACGTGTCTGCCACGACTTAATTGGGGCAACCCAAGAATTTATATTAATTAATTTATATATATATATATATATATATATATATATATTAATTAAAAACTAAATCCACGTTAAAAAATAAAAGACAATCAACAAGGTATTAAGTCATTTAATAGCACAACATCTCCCAGTATGCAAAAAACAAGATTTATTTAATGGAAAAACAACATGACGCAGCACAATTAAGTTTTCCATCTAGACGCCATTTGCTGAGGAAACTCGAGTCGAGATTATTGATTCCACCCACCCCTACACGTCTAAAAGTCTGACGTATTTCTTTAAAGCCAAGTTTTTATAGAAGCAATTTAATCTTATATTTGAATTGCTCGATACTAAGTCATTTCTTTGTCCACCAACGCAAAGTCAATTTCACAGATTGAATAAATTAAGTTAGCTATAAATAAAAATGTTTCAATAAATATATTGCTAAGCGCAAAACTTTAAGACATTTTTCATTATTACTATTTCTTTTTAATTCGGAAAAGCAAAGAGTGTTTTTTTTATGTACATTGCCAAAAGGCCCGCAAGTGAGCTGTCAGCCTTTTAAGAGTACGCTCTTTTTTTAAAGGACTCTTAGTCAAATTGTTTCGGAAATACTTCAGTGGGCATCTGATTCCCCATAATGGTGGTCAGCGGTAGAAATTGCCTAAGAAACGCTCAGTTGTGGAACATGGGACATCAAGGTGATACGGACGGTACTTTGTATTCTACCTGACGATGATGAAAGTTTCTGCAGGTGTTGTCCGAACAAGTCCTCTGAACAGTTTTTAACTGGAAAACGCGCAAACTTGTCGCTTCTTAACTTACTTGGTTGATGAATAAAATCTCCTTTTCTTCTTCCTCTTATTACTTATACATATACAATTTATATAACATACTATTTCTTTTATATATAACATGAATTATGTCAATCGCCGCTTAACATGAGAGGCCTTTATTAAAAACAAAATGGCGGCTGTAAAAAACAAGCGGAGATGACACTTATTTTCTTAAGTACTTACGTTATGTGACCAATACGAGAAATCAAAGTTGAAACTTTTTGCACTCTCCTTGGAGCCCGGCGGAACCTTTGGGTTCACGATTACTGCAACAAAGAACCATTGTTAAAATTTATATTACAATTTTCATGGGACGTTTATAATTAGTATAAGTTTAATAATTCAGTCAGGACGAATATCATACGTCCTGATAAAGTATAAAAGAGATCTCTCTTGCATCATTTAATACATATTTGTAAGTGGCCAAACATCTAGTAAATGAATTGCTGTGGTTTAGAACATAAACACTAAATCACAATTTAATAATTGTATCGATCTTAATTGTAAAATATTTTCTAAGTTTATCTACAAAACCAATCATAGAAATACATGTACAATTAATACACAATCTTTTGTGATTCCCAAAATAAAACAAATATTTCAAAACAATATATGTACAAGAATACACAAAACGCTAATTCTTTTGTAATTCCCAAACCTAAATAAATATTTGAATATAAATAATAAAAAGGTTTTAATTAATAACAATTTTGTATACGATTTACTTTAAAATAACTCCATAACTACGAAACCAATTAGAAACCTTTCACTGTTAGAATCCTACATTATCAGGCTTTGGAATGTTTTTAATGTACGGGATAACCGTGAAAACTTCGATAATGTAAGGTGAGAAAGAATATCGCGTACCCTGCAGAAACTATTACAAAGAAACGAAAGTTATATACTACAGTTTTATAAAGACATAATAATTTCGAAGTCTAAAGAAAACATATTTAATAAAATATAAACATTAGTATTCATGTTCCTCATATCAATACTAACTATACAAACTCAGTTTTGTATCGCGCTGCCCGGAGATACAATGACCACTATTTAAGCCTTGACTTGTTTAGGTTGTCATGGAATGTGGTTAAAAAGTGTATTAAGAATATCCATAGCGCAAAATCACCTACATCATAAGCACACCCCACATACACACCATCACACAACACAACCAATTTAGGCTTAGTTAATTAAATTAAATCACAATTAGTTAAATGTATTAAATACTTTGTGTTTGTTTGTTCCCTTTTATAAATCTTTTTGTTATAAAATGTATCATGTATTCCATCTTTGGCTATATTCTCAGTGTATTTGTTGGTATATATAATTTATGTTAGACGTAGGAGCACTAAATAAATAAATAAATATTCAGCCTGAACTGAACCCTAGAATTTCATAAGCATAAGTAAAACGTTTAAAATCACAAAACATCAGTGAAATTAGCTTTGATGTTTCACTACGCATTCTACGGGTTCTTGACAGTTAAGATTCGTTACGTACGTTCGCACAGCGATGAGTGTGTTTTGTTAATTCAACCGTTTCTTGTCTCGTCGTATCGACCGAGCTGTTCCCAGACGCTTTCAAAGTAACCTCTTATACTGACATTTAAAGACTGACGTATAAAGGATTTCTTTACACACTTTTCCAACAACGTGTTCACACTAAACCTCGCAAAGCTAAAGTATAACGAGTAATATAGTAGTACATATAATGAGGTCCAGAATTCAATTTCCGTATAAACTTATTAATCTTTTAATTTATATACCATTTTCATTGCCTGGCTTTCCATCATCTGTCATTTATAATTCTTTTTTAAAAGAACGGGGGATAAACGGGCCTGGATATCCACATTGCTAGAAAGCTACTTGCAAGCTATTCTGGTCTGGTCTCCAAAAATACTTCAGGAGGTAGCTGGTTCCACATTGTGGTGCGAGGCAACTGCGTAATTTTATGTTGACACTAGCTGTGTTAATTTTACTCTATGGGTCATAGTATAACACTTCAGAACAGTTTGACAAATGATCACGGCCCAGTCCTAAAAAGATTGTAAAGTGTGTTGATTTATTTTATTAATGTGTTGACGTCATTACTCCAAACACACCGAAAAGCAGAATAATATTGCTCGTTATATGAACATATAAACGTAATAAAACAAGTATTAGAAACGCGGTTCCCTTGAGCGCAGTGAAACGGTACTACATCAATTCCTGTTATACTTAAAACTCAAGAGTATGTTTTACGAGTGCTGCCTTTCACGTATACTTCGCTAAATGCATGTTCCAACATATTTTTATGGCAAAAATAACGTGCAGTAAAACTTTAAACTTAGAATTTCTTTTATTTAAGACCTATATATACGGAAGAAGGCATATTCAAACTATTAGACTCCTACATTATAAGGCTATAAATATTTTAAAAGAAATGGAATTCTTATGAAACCTTCATGTTTTGTAACGTATTATAATAGACGGCTCAAATATCGTATCGCTGTAATACGTACACAGACAAAGGGACCCTATAATTTTTTAATTTTTTTGTCATTAATTTTTATTTTTTTTATTATTACTATGTAAGTAAAGAGAATTTTATATACTGTATATTTGATTGTTATATTTAGGTTTTAATAAACGATATAATATAATAAATTGTATTTTTTTTTATAATATATATATAAAGATAAACTTTCGTAATAATATTGATTTTGCTAACTTTATATAAGATTTTCATAAAAAGAAATTGTTTATTTTAAAAGCAAACTGATTTCAATTTCTTGTATTTGTTTCAATTAAGAATAAACCGTATACAATAGAAAACTAAGTCAACATCAAAAGATGAAAAACCGAGAAATAAGTATAGTTATCCAATCCATTGAATCCAAACACACAATTAGTCGAATCCTTTCCCTAATTATGCAAATGGCTACCGTTTTTATAACAAAAGGATCATTCGCTTTGAGCTCTGACCTCACTTCCCAGGTCACAGTTTCTTTCAGCGTTCTAATTAAAGTTAAGAAATATACGCGCGTTTACACCGTGAAAGCTCACGTTGGCAGTTTAGCAAGCATAATAATTTAATTGATTTAAAAAAAAGTAAATTAGAAATTATAAGAACAAGTTTATATTATATACTAGATATCTCTTGAATGCGTTGCCGATTGAAAGGTTTGGAAATACTTCGATTGACAGTTGATTCTACATAGTGGTGGCAGTCAGCAAAAAGGGCATTAAGACATTGTTTTACTATTTGTCAAAGGACTTAAAGGATTACAGGATTTGATTCCAACTGAAAAACAATACATACCAAATTTATGTTACAAAGCAGCTACAAAATCTCAATTTGAATGTACAAAATTAATTAAATCATACTTTACGTAAGAATCAGATACCAAATATTCATTAAAAATATTGATCAATTATGTTAAATACAACCAAGGACTAAAAAGGACAAGAAGTAATGTACTCAAATATTTAATAAATTGCAATTCAGTTGCAGACTCAGTTTCAATTCATAAATAAAACTTTTTTACTAATTAAAAACAAGTACAAGAACGGATATAAAATATCAAAATAAATCCACACATATGTCTACAAAAATATTAGAAGTGCAATATAAATTAATATAATGAATAATCATTAAAAACATCAAAAAAGTCACTTCTAGCATTAATTTACATCTGTGAACGAGAGTGAAAAAAATTATTACTATGAATTAGTCACACAATGCCTGTTGTATCATCGATGCGACCTACCCGCACTTTTGTAAAAAAAATTATAGCTTATTTTCAAATAATTTCATAACACGATGTACCTACATTACTAGCCTATTCTAAAATTGCTCACTGAGTTATACTTACTTATAAACAATAAATCAAATGAAAGTTTATTCTTAATTCATCTTTATTAGTTGATTCTATATTTTATATTTATTATATTTAGTCTATTACTAATATCTAACATAAGAAGTAAAAGTTTTAGAGTTTTAAAACATTTCTTATAAAAATAAATAAAATAAATGGTGTTTCATAAGTAATATTTAGTTTCGGAAGTGCTCTTTCCGAAATATGGATGAGGAAATAAAATTCAGAATGTCGTAAACTTTTAAACCACAAACGGTGACCACAGACACGTCTCGCATTAGAGCTTTAGTTTATGGTTAGTTTTATGTCAAAGTTTATAGCGTCTTGTAATATACTTTTTGATAAGCTTTGGACATATTTAATATTAAAGTCACAGTTAAAGGGCGCTTAAGGAGCTGTATTCTAAAATAAATTACGATATTAAATCCAATAAAAGTATATGAAATCTTTTACATGCTTTTTTTCTATTGCTAATATTACCCCGCCAAAACATAGTATATATTTCTTATTAGCACTAATTAATTATAACCGTTCTGATGTAAACCCCATGTAATATGGTTTAAAAATAAGTGTGTCCCTTAAAAAAAATTTAAAGGTCTATCAGGAAATTCTGAATATGTAGCCTATACAAAACATTGTTAAGCCAATTATCAGAAAATGCAGTGAATTTCATGAATCGTTCCATTTGTACACGTGTTATTAATTCAACCAAAATCGCTCCTTTGGGACAACCGCAGAGCAATTCTTCGGTGACTTTTAGCATTATATAGTCGTAAGAGTCGTTTCTTAGTTTATATCTAATGGTAAATTAAGTAAATTTCCTTAATTATAGGAACTTAATCAGTGTAAGTGGACTCTTGTATATAGCGTCCTCGGCGTTATAGACAGGAGTACTAGTAAGCCAAGGCTTAAATATTTTTATCTTTTTCACTGGCGCCACAAATCTTGTTTATTTATTTTCGAGTTTTAATGATAATATGTCAAATATTTGTAACATATCCATTACACTCCCTGTACCCCGCATAATCAATACCTTCACCCCTCTGACGAAACACCGTTATAAAAGGGAATGGACAAAATATACCAGCATTTTCACTCGGATACCTAACATCGGATCGGTCAATTCTCAAGTAGTAATAAGTCTATAATATAGATAATTGATCGTGCAACTAATATCGGCCCGTGTCAATTTTCTTATATAGTTAAATACATTTTGTTTTTTTTTGTGATGACTCACTTAATTTATTCGAAAATATACATTTTTAATAACAATGTTATTTAAGTATATTTAATTTTTATATAGTATTTTTCCAATCTAACCAACATACCCTTTCACAAGTGACGTCAATGTTTTAATAATATGCATACTAACAATTAAGCTTGACGCACGTAATGACGTCATGTCCTAGAATCTGAAAGCTCGGCCAAGCTTTTAAGACAGTGAACTTGGATTATATTATGTTAATTTGTTACATTTGGTGCAAATACTTGACCCAGGCTTTAAATTGTTGTCCAATGTCCAAATTGAAGAAACAAAATAGAACAAATCTAAGAAAAAATCTAATTTTCATATACTCAAAAACATATTTATATACTGCTTATACATTTCCTGATCTCGTTATCGAAGTAGAAATGTTTAATTAAAATGTTTTAATGAAAGAAACTAAGAAGTTTAGTTACACACTGTGTGTTCTGTCCTACATTTTACGAAATAATAATATTTAGAAAAATGTTAACGAAGAAAAAATTTCCTCAAATTATGTGTTTATATTGCATGTATGCCGGCTGTTAGGTACGTAAATGGAATTATGTATCACGAAATACTGTGAACAAAGCAGTTGAACAATGCTCAACTCTGGAGTAGTTTGTGAAATGGAGACTGAAAAAAACCAGTGGCACTACAACCTATTGAGTATTGAGGTCTGGGTCTCAGATTCACGATTCAAACCTAACACCACAGGGATAAGGGACACAAAAACCACTAGACCACTGTTCAATGTCCGAAAAAAAATTAAAAATACAGACTCTATAATAAGCAATTGTATTCATAGATAACATAGATATATATGTTACAACTCTAGTTTATCACCAAATCGTTATAAAATCATTCCTGTTACGGAAAATACCAATCGCGAATTTCCTGAATTGTTGCTATAAACAAACTTGTATTACCAACATACACGCAACACAAAGAATTATAGTAACCATGAGTCCGCTGACGCGTTAAATTCTAAAATATTCTGTGTTGTTTTATATTTACACATTAAGTGCTCTTTTCTCGGATCTAAATGGAGCGGGGCCATATTAACGGTGCCGCCCACTCGGATCCGTGCGAGCGTCCCATTGATTTTTTAAAGCATTGCCATCCCTAGTTTTCGGATTCGAATATTCAGCAATAGACATGCTGAATGCCTATCACTCCGACACGATCCGATCCGAAGGAAGGTTAACGACTATTAAAAAAACATATAAATATGACAAATACATAAAAACTGTATATTATTAGGAACTGTAAATATTGGAAATAAACGAGCTTTCATAGTATTAAACCATAAACTTAAAAATCAAATCAAAGGCTATACGGAGAAATTCTATTAGATTATATCTTTATGATATTACTAGCAGACTCGACCAAGCGTTGCTGTGGCTAAGGTTTCTGTTATATTAAATAGTAGTTTACTATTCAACGGAAACGGTAGTAGAACTTATGTGAAATGTTGGTACTTTAAACACAGTGCCATCTGTTAGAATTGTATCAAATAATAAACAAATAATTTGCAATTAAATAAAATTGCGACTATAATTAAAGATCTAAGCTATCCTATCTCTTAAGTTGGACCAGACTGCTCACGGTGTGCCAATTTAATTTAATTTTAAATCGGTTAAGTAGTTTAGGAGTCCATCGCGGATAAACATCGTGACAGGAGATTTATATATATTAAGATTTTTAATAGGCGATTTCAAGGACTGTTACTAATCATTCATAGTAAGTACATTTATTTTGATGTGTTACTTTCATAAAGAAATAACTTGCAACAGAGATATTGTGTCTAAAGAATCTATGGGAATATTCATTTAAACTAGTTTGTCTATACAGAGTGGCAAACGAATTAAGCCTATATCTAAGTACTCGACAATCGACTTGGCGAATTATCAGTGTGTCTATTGTGTTAACATTCTTTTCAACCTGTGTGAAGGTGTGGAACCAATAAAAATATATAATAATAAAAGATTATGGTTTCCTGATGTAGAGAAAACTATATTCCAGGACTTCTCATTTGTAACACAGGTTCACTTCTAATGGGCAAATAGGTGATCAGCCTTCTCTGCCTGACACACGTCGACTTTTGAAATCTACGCCGGTTACTTCACCATGAAAAACCTCGCGTGTTCCGGTTTGTCAAATTGTTTTATGAACAGGACTTAGTCATTGTTTTAATAGGGAATAAGACTTTAAATGTAAAATGAATCATACACGTCCAGATGCGCTGTCACCCCTTCAATTATTCACAAAAGTATGTATGTATGTCCGGTCAATATTTGTAAATTATACGACGACGCGATTGAAGCGGCAATATTTATAAAACTTGGATTAATAATAATTATTTATTTAGATACTTAAGTCTATTGTTAATTGTATAGGTAACAATACTATTATGTAATAATATTTTCATTTAGTTGTCTTTAGATACTGGTTTTCATTTCACCAATAATAAAAAATAATTAGCACGTCAATAACTGACTTGATCATTAAATTATTATTTATCATTTCATATTAACCGAAGTAGGAAATTAACTAGACTGATTAATTAATAATAGGAATTATTCGCTTCGTCTCAAAGCGGCGACCACTCTTTCAAAATTTATCGTGGTGGGCCTGCCCGAAAGCATTACAAAAATCCCACCACGGTGAACCTCTGATCATAATCCTTTGTTACCTTAGGTGTCTTAGTGCAAACATCACGTAATAATTTATATATATAATATATGTATATATAACTGTAGGGCGTAGGGATAGGTAGGGTTCTTAGGTGGTCCCTCTCATACTCGTATATCTCATTCTTAAAAGCAGCTTGCATATACACACTGATATACTACACAAATACTGCTGCCACATAAATGTTTACCTTAATTATTATTAAGTGTTGATTTATTATTGTGAGAGTGTCCATGGGCGGCGGCATCACTTAACATCAGGTGAGCCTCCTGCCCGTTCGCCCACTGTTCTATAAAAAAAATTGTCGACCAAGACAATATTTGTCTACCTGTATATATCAAATACATTAAATCTTACAAATAGTATTTACGAAAATGCTTAGAAAATTTCTAATCGAATATCAATGTCAACTAATAAGCCAGGGCTTCTATTAGAATCGGTGTAAATTCTTCAATATTCCAACATAAACATTTCTAAAATTAGCTTTAAGTACAATATCTTAAGAGTCGAAAAGGCTCTTCAAAAGGTTTTACGGCGTAATAAATGCCACTCTTCATTATGGCGCACCGCTAACTTAAAAAGACGGACTGATAAATTAAATAAGGCACTCATAAACATTCATTTGGTAGCTATTTGCGTTGTAATGGCCTTTTTGGGACTTTTATCACATAAATCTCACATTAAAAAAAATAACTACTTTTTTATCAGGCTGTATCGATGTGAAAATTTATTTTGCATAGAATGATTTACTCTGTCATTCAAAAACAAAAATATAATAAATAGGTAACATAATGTACACTTATGAACGTCAAAAAGAGAAATATACATAAATGATTCTAATTTTACATTTACTGCCAGTTCTCAAATCAAGGGCGTAGAACGGAAGAGAAGAACTGTCAATAAACTCTGCGCCACCCTTTTTAATCGCCAAGTTTTTTTTACACAATGTTTGTAAGGAGCTTCAACCATTACACCATATGACATCTTGAGAATTAACAAGGACTCCTATATAAATTATTTCTAATAACTTAAAAGTACTTTTCTAATGGCTATTTCTATTTAATATTCTTTCTTACGTCATACCTTTCGCTTCGCGTCGATTTTTATCACGATTGTTAGTGATCATATCAACAATATTTCTATTTTAATCAATGATAATGTAATCGTCGACCATTACACAATCGTCCATACAGCCCGTCCGACTCAGCCAATTACTTTTTTTTATAATATTTAGGCTAATATATACTATAATATACAGATTAATTACAAAGTCAAATAACTGATTAACGAAATGAGACAGATATTGTAATGTTTGTCCAAGAAATACATACTCATACAATCTTAATATATACAATTTACGCATTACGCTGTTTGTTCGCTATAGTCCCCGAAACTACTTAACCGCTTTTCAATCGAATTTCACACCATCAGTTTGATCTAACCTAAAATATAGAATAGCTTACATAAATATATAATTCTACTGTACGTGTATATCACTGAAAACCTCTTAAACAGCTGGACCGATTGGAATGGTTTCTGTATGCATTTAGGAGGCGCCCTGGATAGTTTACATTCACAAATTATTCCGGCAGATGGCGCTGCAGTACTTTCATACATTGTTTAATATTCTAATCAATAAAATATCGTGCAGAACAACGTCTGTGAGGTTAGCTAGTAGAATGAATTCTTACCTGTGGTATTTCCGGACATCTCTATAATACATTTGCTCTCCCTCGCAATCTCCCGCGAGTTGAAGGGGCGGACCCGCACCGCCACCTTCACAGACGACATGGCGGCTGTTTATTTAACCGTCTGCTCCTTACAGCATCGGTACTAGTGCCGATTTGTGCCTGGAACAAGAGTTTATATGAGAACTGGATTTTATTATTACAGTAAATTACATGGGTTTTAGCAACTCAGTAAAAGTTGAGTACCTAAGTGAGTGAAAAACTATAACACAAGAACACTCTATCTATGCTATATATCTTCCCTTTAATAGAAGACTTTAACACTTTCTTATTTTAAATGTCAATAACTATCGGTAAATTAGATTACACTTTAATAACTTATTCGTCTTAGCTAGACGTTAATTGATGTCATATACACATGTATAAAAAATATACTTATGTATGTCACAATTATTATATTGAACATTGTACTTTTCTTAAACAAATACTAAAACTGAATCGCTCTTAAATTGTGTAACTGTGATTATAGTCGATTATTTAAAAAGTGTGCAATTACTATTTTTTTTAATAAGACTAGACTTTAGTGTTTAATAATGCGTATGTATTTTAAGTACACTCGCGAGCCCTCTGGCATTGAGAGTGTCCATGGGCGGCGGTATCACTTAACATCAGGTGAGCCTCCTGCCCGTTTGCCCCCTGTTCTATAAAAAAAGTAAAAATTAATCTCGATTATGCTGTTGACTTAGTATGTACGAACAGAAATAATAATTAACTATTTTCTACGCTTTGTTATGATAAAAAGATATTATGTGTACAAAAGACTAAACATAACTATTTCAAATACACACATATATGGCTACATAAAGTATTGAAGGCAAGTTTCAACATAACTTCTAAAGAAGAAAATGTTGGAAATCAGATAGTGATATAATAATATTTATTTCAAACTAGCAATGGGTTATAGTCATTAATTTCATAAACGGTTTTTGCTTTATTTTCAGCTTACATATAATTTTTGAAATCACACAGTATATGTTTTAAAATTTTTAATAGAAGACAGTTGTAAATTGTAACGATTTTTAAGTTTTGTTTTTATTTTATAAATGGCGTAATACGGCCAAACTCAAACTAATTTTAAACTAATTTGTATCGACAATTATTTATTATGATTTTTTTAAATTTCTAGTACGGAGTTCAATCAATATATTCTCAAGTAGCGTTATGCTTACAAGATGTAAAGAAATTCATGTCTCCTTGACCTACTTCCAAGATGTTCCAACTTGATCTATTATAACACTTCCCGTATATTTCCTGTCACTTTTCATTGTTATTTTTCGACATAAAATGCCGTCTAAATCTGTTTTGAGAATTAATAATATGTTTTAATTATATCTTACTGTCACTAGATGGCGTTAGGTATGTTATAAAACGTGTGTTGTGTTTTTATTTATTTCTTTAGTTTTTAACGATTAATACACCCGTTGTTATTTGTAATTTGGAGATGTAACTCTATGTAGACTATAAAAAATATTAGTAAATTAAAAAGTTTCTTACTATGTATAATGTTCGGTGTTATAAATTAAAACAATTAATATATGATAGCAATAAATATCTTGTTCAACAATTTACGTAACTATGTACTAAATAAATCAATACTTGCGTTAACGTGTTTAAAAAACTGGGATTTAATATTAGTTGAACGTTTATAAAATGTTTGCCGTAACGGCCCGTTACGCTCTGACAGACAACTAAACCAAATGCGCCGGCGACTCACAACATTTGGAAAGGTCACAAATCATCGATTTTATTTCACGTTGCACACACTCGCACTTATAGCAAAAACATCACCTACCTATGACGCAATAAAAGCAAAATCCAAAAACACTCAATTAACACTTTCACAGCACATCTCACGAAATCACAGCTTAGCACAAAATGTAGGAGCGAAGTGACTGTTCAAAGCGCTCCACGGTCGCAAACGACTGCACACAACTGAAAGTGGCCGCCACGGCCGATGCACTTACGTAATCAGCGCTGCAACCCACATCTAACACCGCCTGCAAACACAAGATCGAAGGGGCAGCCATAAAACGTCGTCGCAGAGATGACTCATCGCGCAGTGGCGCCACCTATCCTGGAACCTCGGCTGCAAAGGTGAAAACTTACCCTGGTCTCGCGGACGAGGGTGTGGAGTAGATGCGTTGGTTTAACGTTTGGAGCGTGGTGCTCAGGTCAAGTCGCAGTTGGGGCCGGCATAGCGTCGCCGTCGGGTGCGCGATGCGACTGCGGGAGGACGGCCAAGGCATTGGTGGAATGGTGGCGCGCATGCGCGCTGCCTTTCCAGGGCCTTCGATCTAGGGCCGTGGTGCGCGAAAATGTCACCGCGCATCCCATACCGCAAATAACGTTATATACAACTTGAACGATGAATGTTCGTCTGATTCAGAGTTCAGTCCTAATTTCATCACATTTTAACAATTTATGGACATTTTAGATGTTTTTATTGCATTTAATTTTTGAAACTACCACTTGCAATTGCAACGTTACTCTTTAGTACATTATGTTAAATTCATTTGTTACCGAACGGTTAATTGAGGTCCTTAAAAGACAATCATTACAATTTATCGCCTCAACCGTTAGCAATAAAACAGTGGGTATTCTGTGAAAATCTCTTCATTACCTACCCACATTTTATATATTCAACATATGAAAACACTAACTGTTATGAACAATCTTCATTTAAATATTAAAAGAAAACCAAGTAGACTTTAGAAAATCGAGTAATGTTACATAATATTAAATTTCGGACCAATTTAGCACAAGATGAAACGGAGGGGTCGGATTTGATCCCAGGGAAAAAATAATAGTTTTGCAAGATTTATTATTCCCGCTTTAATCCTTTACAAGACTGAACTCTTATATATGCAATTGCTTCATCGACAAGGAGGTTATCGGACTCCTGCGTGTAAATTTTAAACTACTTAAATAAAAATAATAATAATAAAACACGCTTATGCTTAATTGCTTAGAAGAATTTAATATTCGAAACGCCCTAATTGATAAAAAAATAGGTTTATTTTGGAACATAAGACCATCAAGATATCACTTATTCCACGTCATTAAATTTGAACCTGTAGGTATCCCTACTCAAAGAAGACAAAGGGCCGAGGATAGAGCCGACGTAAAAACCCGGTATTCTATTATAGAACGAGATACTAGATAGAACTTTAAACCAAATGCACAGCAGTTAAAGCCTTCTTTCTCTCAGACATCTGTGAGTCGACAATCGATACAACTGCGTCATAGATTTGTACACTTCAAACTAGTTCCTTGAACCTACTTTAGTAATACGCTTGACGTAGAGCGATTGGATGTCGATTAAATCGTCTACAGTAGATGAAGGAAAAGCGGTCTTTAGTGAGACAAAATAATTCACGTCTGAAAAATAATTTGTTAACAGCTTTTTGACCTTTGATTGTTTTTAAATCGGTGTTATATAACTTAGTATTATGGATATAATTTTTTTCAAAAGGCCTGATACAATACGGATAATAACATTTTTCTACAGCTGTGATATTTTTTGACATTCAACACCTTTTGTCATCAGTCACCGTGACCATGCACGCTGTAAAGCACGCGAAACGTCGGAAAGATTAAAATTTATGTTAAATAATTATAACTTTACTGATATATAATACATAGCTTCAATCCGTCGAAAAAGTGTCTTCTTTAAATGTGTAAAAGTTATGATAATAAAAGACAATACTGTAGATATATAGGTTCTATTCATGAAAAATCTATCGAAACGGAAAAGATATATTAAAATATTTTTCAAATATCATATAATAATAAATATTTTTAAAAATCAAGAAACGTTATATAATATATATATTATTACCCCCTGCTCTACAGAAAAAAAAGCTTGAGGTCAAGTTCGCAATTTTCTAGCGCCTGTTTCACATCTATAAAGAATGGACGCCTTGGGATTTTATAATAAATTTGAAGTGCGACCTAGAACACGCGATCCCCATGGAGAAACAGGATAAACAATACTTTTCCAATAACATTTTCTTCAATAAAGATTTCTTGAACTCAATTTTCTTTAGATTGTTGTGACCCAACGTAGGATTATAATTATAAAATGAAGAAAATCTTATATACTTTTTAAACATTTATTTATTTCCTACAGTGAATATATAAAAAAGTGATATTTGTATAAAATATGTTCCCGTCACTTCTTTAATCATTTATAACAGAGGTAAACACGATCTACCGAAGTGAAACCGCAAAAAATTTGCGTTCTTTTTGAAGCCCGTGCCTCGCTGAATGACTACGCTAGTCTTGATAAACTCCGAGTTATGAAAGTGATAGAAAAACAATTAGACTTGCGTCTACCCACACTACATAATAATCATAATAATAAGCCTCTATTCATCCACATCCTATTTACGTAAATTAAATTAAATATAAATATTCTGCGTAAATGGCCACAACTACAGAACTTTGAACTGCAGTACTAAAAGAGCTACAGGACATCCGATGCACCTGGACTTTCATTTAGTTGATCACTGGCAGCTACTATATATATTATTTATCTCTTACTTTCAACCAAATATCGTAATAATACTGAGACCTTGAATGCTTAAACCTTAGCCACGCCTGGGGAATGAATACAGATTTGACAATCAGTGATCAATAAAAGCCATCACAGCCAAATTAACCTTGACTTGTTAATGTATGTGGGTGATGTAAGTTGTTATAGTTAAATCCATTTAACGCAGTTAAATTAAATAAGCTTAAATATTATCGTGTATAAATTTATTTGTATTATAATTTTACATTTGCTGCGTTTGAAAGAAATGAATCCAACAAATTTCTGAGCGGCTAACTCTTTTTAAACGCCTACTAAAAATTTACTTCCAAAAACAACACATCCATATAACAGCTAAGCCTAATTGTAATTTGCTTGACTTGACCTGATCAAAGATTTTTATATTAAAAAAGTAACATATGTATGTATAACCATTCAAGTTAATTCTTCAGAGTATTTTTTATAGAACAGGTAGCAATCGGTCAGCTCATGTGATGTTATATAATGGACACTCTCAATGCCAGATTGCGTTGCCGGCCTTTTAAGAGTTGGTACGCTCATTTATTGAAATACAGTATAATCTCACTAAGTCCCTCTATAAAATCCTTTATTTTATTAATTACCTTTGACATTTTCACTATAATATAGTAATCCGAACATTCCAATAATCCGGCTCACCAGTTTTTAATAGTACCGGATTAGTGAGATTACACTGTATATTTTTCTAAGTTTTTCGTTCTCAAATTAATAAATTTTACTAACGTCACTTAACAAGGCTCTTTTGAGAAAATATAGAATTACATATCTCTGCCATATCATTCTTTCTATGTAATAGGAGGCAAACGGGCACGTTCACCTGATATTAAGTGATACCTTCTACTACCTAGGTTCGCAAGTACGTTGCCGGCCTTTCAAGAATTGGTATGTAACAATTCAATGGGCAGATGGTTCCACATAGCGGTGGTGCGCGGCAAAAATAAATATCAGTTTAAAATCTGATTGAATACACATTTTATCGAACAAGTTTAATCTTATCTAAAACCCACACGAATTATCTAAAGAATTATATAAGAACTATATAGAAATTCAGAGTATGTTCATGCTCTTTATTTAAAATTTGGCTCAATAAAATATCTTATTTATAAATTAAAAATACTATGTAAAATTTCTTCAAACAAGTTAGTGTTAAAGAAAACACTTTTTTAACGGATTGAAGTTATGTGTTATTGTAAACTTAAAATTATTAAAACATAATTTTAATTATCCGAATAAAATTTAAATTTATCCGACGTGCGTGGTCACGGTGACCGCGTTAAAAAAGTATTTTCTTTAAATGTGTAAAAGTTATGTTAATAAAAGACAATACTAAGATTGTGTTACTTTCTTAACCAATACGAATAATCATCTAAAATTCAAATAACCGCAACGAAATACCGGATAAATATTGCAGTCACAATAATCCTTGAGATTTATCCCTCACAGTCGGGCCACAAGGCTACAGCCTTCAGCTATATTGCAAGCCTTTGTTTCTCTTTCTTATTTATATCGATACTCGCCCGCCGATGTTAAATAAATAGGAGAAATATAGGAACACTATTTCATCCTAAACACCTTCCCCCTATCAACATATATGAATGTTTACTATAATCGTTATGTTTATGTTAAAGAATATGAAAAAACTTAAGATCTAAGACTGATCTTCTTACATTTATCTTTTGTTTGGATTGCAAACAAATGTAGTAAAAAAATCTTCCCTTGTGTACACATCTTCTCACTGAAACATCAAAAAACATTTCGATCTAAGCTAACTCAAGGCTAAATAAAAAGGATATTTAACATAATAAATTGGCCAATAACTTACGGTCTCTATTAAAGAAAGTTAACTAAACGTTTTATTTATATATACGTAATTATGGTCTGCTTCGCGAAGGTACCTTTAAAGTATATTTAATATCACCACTACTATTTAAAATATTGCTTTTTAAAACAGTACCGAGAATTTTTAACGCCGGCTTTTTCTCTTGACCTACACCCGCTGTCTTTTTTGCCGATGAGTAGGTATGCCTACTACCTAGGTTCAAATTTAATGACGTGGAAAAAATGATACTTGGCTATCTTATGTTCCATAATAAACGTATTTTATTTTTATTTTTTTAATGTAACATAAATCTGCCACACACTGCACTTAATCCTAGTCTTACATACCATAAACGCTACTTAAAAAAATTAAGACATTGAGTCGAAAACGTTGCGGTTCAAGTACTCAAACGAAAATAATTTATCTAATACGTAATGATCATAGATGTTCAACAATACAATGTTGACAACCCGTTTAAAACTGTTTAAAATAGATCTACTTACTTGGAACAAGTTTAGAATTATATATCTTTATTATATCTACCGATGAGAAATATCTGGAACACAACGTGGGCGTACCATCCCACACAAGGCGCTTTTCATTTTATTAATTTTCAAGGAATCTCACATGAAATTTATTAGCCACTGTATACCGATAAAGTAGCTATAATTCAACTCAAATGTCAATCAAGGTCTAAAGATTATTTAATACAATATTAAATGCATTTGTTCTGACATTCTTCTCGTCCCATCCAATTAAGACATTTTTGGAATAAGAATAGCAGTGCCCAGAGTTGCATTATCGCCTATCGTTAACATTAAATATTCGGCGTAAGTTCTGAAGAACAGCGTAGCTAAACTTCAGACTCAAATAGCCAGTTATGAACATTAACATTGGGGCGAAAGCCGATGACAGCGATAGAGGTCGACCGACAAGTATCAAATAATCGTTTGATTCTGGGTCACAATTATGGCCGGCCTAAGTACCGGGATAGTATAGTGATCCCGTAAAGACACCGACAGGTTATATGGACGCATAAAATGAGACTATTTTAAGCAACTCTATGTATAATATGTAGTTGCCAGTAACTTGATTACAATCGTACAAATTATAAAAACATCTTGATATTTTTTCTTTTAACTTATGAATATTATGGTAAAAGCCTTCTCCATATTTTCTATAATAATTCATCAGCATTTTAATTATTATTATTATTTATTTCGTTCGAGTAATCACTACCAAAGTACCTAGTCCTTTGAACACAATCCCACACACCAAAGCCATTTCGCCTGCCCTCTGCTTTAAAAATTCATATCATTCAAAACATTTCACATATAACCGTCCGGACAATTGAATCGTAAACATTATCAATCTGATAAAAGATATGAAAACTATAAAGATACAATACATTCCACGAACACATCATTGTTCATATAACAATGTGGGATATCAAAGACAAAACGTTTCTAATCACCGGAGGTGCGTCGGGTTTAGGAGCACAGTATGCAAAAACATTTTTACAACTCGGAGCTAAGGTAAAGATTTTCTTATTAAACTGCGTTGACGCTACTTCTCTAAGTCCCACTTGCCTAGACTTATTAGATTTCGTATCGATAAGACGATAAATTTATTTATACAAGAAATATTAAAAATACTAATAATATAAACTTTAATAGTATCTGAGTTAGTGATTTTGTTCATGCACTTTTATATAAGTACTAAAATAGGGTTTTTTTTAAGTTTACCGTAACAGAAATATGATGTTTGGTCATATAAAATATATTTTGTTTAGTATTTTACTATGTATACATGTTAATTACCTGTGGCAATTAATTACAAATTTTGATATCTGAAATGACTATTAGGCTTATTAAGAAAATAAATTGTATAACTCATGCTTAAAGATGACGTGTTGACTTGCTGACGCTGTCAGTAGTTTTTATTTTTTTTACATACAATCGATATTAACTAGTCTACCACTGAGTAGTGAAAAAAAATAACCATCTCCTGTCTGGGCCTCAGATTTCTGTATCTGTTTTATGATCATTTGTCAATCTAATAGGCAAGTAGGTGATCAGCCTCCAGTGCCTGAAACACGCCATCAACTTTTTGTGTCTAAGGCAAGCCGGTTTCCTCACGATGTTTTCATCGTTCGAGCGAATGTTAAATGAGCATATATAAAGAGATTCCACAGCTGGTGCAGCTTGGTGCACAGCCGGGTATTGCGACCTCAGGGACATTCACACGCTGAAGACACTTTTTTTTTCTTTTTTTCTTTCCTTGGAGAAATGCATTGCGCATACCCTACCACCGCGCGAATGCTTAGTGCGGGAGAGTTATGTGGGACTCGCTATTATGCATACCCACTAAAACCCCAAGGCGCCACCAACAATCGTCTTATGCGGGATGCGTTGCGGCAGAGCTTTATCCACTTAACGCTGCAGCCACTAGGCGAACACTACTCATTGAAATATATATATAAATATATTACTTGCAGAAAGTAGCAATATTAGACATCGCCGAGTCTGTCGGGTTGAGCTTCGTGGCGTCTCTCAATGAAACATATCCAGGGAAAGCTGTATTCATAAAATGCGATGTCAGCAACGAAGACGACATTAAGGGCGCTTTTCATAAAGCACTAAACGATTTGCAAAGGCTGGACGTGATCATCAATAATGCAGGGATTATGAGCGATAACCCTGATCAATGGAGGAAATCATGTGAAGTTAACTGGGTAGGAAACTTTTACATACAACTTTTATATAGAACAGGGGCAAACGGGCAGGTTGGTTGATGTTAAGTGATACCGCCATGGACACTCAATGCAAGAGGGATCGCGACTGTGTTGCCGGCCTTTTAAGAATTGGTACGCTATTTTCTTGAAGGACTCTAAATCGTTTGGAAATACGTCAGTATACCCCAATATAAAAAATATGTAAACACACGATCAGGAATGTATAGATCGTTAAAAACATCGTTTTTATATAATACTAGCGGATCCGACAGACGTTGTCCTGTCTACACGTCTTTAATTTCAAAATTTCAATTTTTAATAAGCCATTTTGATGAAAATTATTATTCAAATGTTATGACAATATCTAACGATCCAGCACATGGTCACACACGATATAATACAATGTTAACAAAACTTTTTTTAAATTTCGGGACAGACTAAAATTAAAATTCGAATATTATTTAAAATTTGACACTGCGATGGTAGCGCCGTCTGTCGGATCCAATGTGAAACATTCCAAAATCAACAACAACTAATAAATTGAAAATAAATTAAAAAAACATTGTCCAGCGGACAAAATTGTGAATCTAAACCATTCCCAGATCCCCTTGAACACACACAAAAAATTTCGTCTAAATCGGTCCAGTCGTTTAGGAGGAGTTCAGTCACATACACACGCACACAAGAAATATATATATTAAGATAATCGTTAATCGTTTTTTAATAAATTAATTAATTAAATTTAATAAATTAAAAAGTTAATATATAACATCGTTAGTAGATTAGATGTTATTATGCCGTGAAAGACTTACCTACGGGATGCAAATTCTCTAATTTCAGAGGCCAAGGCACATTTTGACTCACTGTGCTCACGCGACGCCAACAGGCTAAGCGTACGTATACGCTCCTGGTGTTGACAAATAATTTTCCATACTACACGCAAAAGTTATCTAGGCACCTTGTCATTATGCAAATCAGGTGCCAAGTCAATTTGTTCGTGTAGTATCTCTGTAAATATTTGGTGCAGACTGTAGGTACAATACCATAAATATTGTGAGCCTGAAATACGTAGTATATATCTACGAAGACTTGCGATATCTTCATCCTGTGACACATCGATGAATAGTTATTTGATAAAAAACCTTAACATCTTTCAGCAAGGTTTAGTTTCGTTCACCATGAAAGGGATTGATTCCATGCGGACAGACGAAGGAGGCGCCGGTGGAACAATCATCAATATTGCATCCACGGCTGCACTTTTCAAGTTACCTACAATGCCAGTTTACTGCGGATCCAAACTGGCCGTCCTACATTTTAGTCAGAGTCTTGCGGTAATTAAAATTATATTATAAGTGTTTTCATAGTATTTAAACTATGCATTTTGTATCGTATAAAGCCTTAGGGCCTGTTTCACAATGTATGGATAAAGTGCCAAATAGCTATGCAACACATAAATTATTCGAAAGATAAAAGTTCCAAATAAGATACTTCGAATTTCATGACGTATAGCGCCATCTGACAGTCGTGAAACGCAAAAATACTATTTATCATACCAATAAGTAACAAATAGCTTATTTGGAACTTATCCAGACATTGTGAAACAGGCCCTTAATAATTAATGTAATATATAAAACATTATATGTATATGCGATGCGATAACTCATACACCAAAGGCCGCTTTCTAATCTCAATGCCAATCCATTCTTACTGCTAGAGATTGATAATTCAATCCGTTTCTTAATATATTCGAATTCGACAGATCAAATTTTGACATTTATCAATCTAAATTTTCGAAAATCTGTATTGATAATAATTTTTTGACTATACATCAAGTATAGAAAGGGGCCGTTAGAGACTCTGTGACATCTTCCTTACTAGTTTAAAGGAATTAGAACCATTAAGCCATTTTTTTTAAAATTCTAAATATAATTTTAAAAAAAATGGTTTTATAAAGATTCAGTCTAAATATAAGTTCTTTTACAGGAACCACCATTCTTCGAACGTACGGGTGTCCGCATTTTGACTATGTGCCCAGGGCCAACAGATACGCCCCTATTACACAATCTTGTAGATAAAGCCTTTGACAAGAAATACGCTGAGGAGTTCTATGCTGCTATCCCAACATACACCCAGGAGTAAGTTTTTACATTTTAAAATAAATAAATCAGTGGCGCTACAACCTCTTTAGGTCTCGGCCTCAGATTTCTAAATCTGTTTCATGATCATTTTTAAATTTAATAGACAAGTAGGTGATCAATCTCCTGACACACGTCGTCGACTTTTTGGGTCTAAGACATGTCGGTTCCCTCACGATGTTTTCCTTCACCGTTCGAGCAAATGTTAAATGCGCACATACCTATAGAAACAAGACCATTGGTGCAGAGCCGGGGATCGAACCTACGACCTCAGGTATGAGTCGCACGAAGCCACTAGGCCAACACTGCTTACATTTTACATTTATGTATTAGAAAAAATATTGCGCTTTGAGTGACACAAACATTTCGTAGCTCAGAAGCTAAGTAAACCTATGTTTAGCATCAGTTAAAATTTCATTATAATTCCCAATAACGAAAATTTGTTATAAGTCTTAAATGTGATGTGAATTAGAAATTTTGCCATTTATTTTTTATAGAACGGGCAGGAGGCTCACCTGATGTTAAGTGATAAGCCGCCCATGGACACTCTCAATGCCAGAGGGCTCGCGAGTGCGTTGCCGGCCTTTTAAGAATTGGTACGCTCTTTTCTAATTTTACCATTTATTTTCAGAGTGGAATCAGCTGTTAACGCAGTCGTCAAAATGTTCAAAGAAGGTGAATGCGGTTCAATTTGGTTATCAGTTAAAAATAAACCAGCACAGGACATAACTGATATGTTTAGGAATATCTTCATTGAATTGGCGAAAGTTATATAATACTACAAACCAATAATAGACATTTTTTGTTTCATTATACGCTGAGCGCGTATATCCATTAAAATTCTTAATCAAAGATTTTTTTGAAAATATCTTAATTAAATAAGAAAGACTAATGTTACTCTTGTAATTCAGATATTAAAATTAATTCATCAGCATAATCTCTATTTTCATTAAGAAAAAAGATTTCTATTAGAAGAATTTCACTAGAAATTTTCAGTCACGGTTTTTGTATTTGTATATATCCCTATATAAGTCCAAATATATGTTTTGAATAATATAATCTGTATCTTATCCAGTACTTGTCATACTAAATATCGTTCCTTCACCTATCAATTCCGATAGCGTTAAATCTAATAATTCGAGAGTTTGATGGGAAGCAAACAAAAGAATTTCTACTTCTTTAGCTGTAAGTGTAGACAATAGAGTTACAATCATAGATAAACGTCGGAACTCGGAAGTATAGCCTTACAAATCGATTGATAAGCGACGGCAAGGCGCCATTGGCTAGACTCTGTGACGTCACACGTATCGACCGCCCGCCCACGGGCGCGCATGCGCGTGCGGCCAAACTGCGTCGTGATTGGCTCACCTGGATATCAAAAGTAAATGTACGGTTTCGTTTGTTTTGAACCGGATTATTGGGTTGAAATTTTTTGTTAAATTGTCTGTCAAGTTCGATATAAATACATAATGACGGATATTTAATTACCTACGTATGTACATTTTTAGCAGCATGTAAAGCAATGCTATAAAAATTATACAATATGAACGTGGTATATATGTAAACATTTTTTCTTCCAATTCTTTCTTATCTATCTATACAAGAATTTATATTTTATTTTATTAATTATTCCCCATTCCTTAATTGCGTTCCATCCGATAATTATATTTTTTTACCCGTTTCCCTGTTTTTAGCCTGGCCCACAATGCACAAACAGTGCGGGCCATAAAAAAAACTTGGTTGTTTCTACTCACATATAAAAACATCAAATTTTAATAATCTTACTTTATTTATGAGAAAGGTGGCACTTTGAATAAAGTGATCACCGCCGACCATGAAACTGCAACCCCGGGGACTAGCGGGTCTGCTGCTAACCTTTCTAGAAGGCGAACTTATTATACTTATATACGATAACTATTGTAATAAACGGTTGTCAATTATCACTCCATAGAAAATACAACATCATAGTTCGTAGTAGTAGGGAGATCTTCGCATCTATCAAATATATTTCAAACTAGTGACCCGCCCCAGCTTCGCACGGGTGCAATGCTAATGAAAAGCAGGTTTTTTATTATGTATTGTTATTTCCGTCGCTGGAAAGCTCCGATAATATACGCGACATATACCATATAGACATATACCATCACGGACTTTTCTGTAGACCTTTTCAATGTGTACAATACTTAGTACATTATTTTTATAAAACTCGTAGGGTTCAGCCTGCGTTTGCAATGTAAGCGGAAAAAATGTAATTATTTACGACATCGCATTAGAAACCTCAAAAATAACAGTACTTCTCCACTATTTAATAGATGTTATTATACATATAAACCTTCCTCTTGATCACTCTATCTTTTAAAAAACCGCATCGAAATCCGTTGCGTAGTTTCAAAGATTTAAGCATACATAGGGACATAGGGACAGAGAAAGCGACTTTGTTTTATACTATGTAGTGATATATTCATCGTTTGTTTAAACTATCAATGTTTGTTGTTTTAAACGAACGTCAAATTTTGTTAACGTTACAACCTACTATAACCATAATTGTCTATTCTCTATTACTATTATCTTTTGTCGATCCGAAGTGGTGGAGGCCTGATGACCTGTAACACAAGTGCTGTAACCTTTAGCAGGCATCAGTCTCACATAAACAATAACTATCCCTCAAGAGAAGAATGACAATTATTTACATTCATTAAAAAATAGTTGTAACTTATCATGTATGAAGTTTTGTAAGTTTTTGTGAGAAAATAAATAAAGATTATTACTATTATTAATGTTATAACCAAGTACGTTTATCGTAATCAAGGATATTACACAACATTTTTGTTACTCTCAGTATAATAGGTGTCTTTATATGCATTTAAAGTTTCTACAAATGTAAGTTTCCATAATCCAGTACAGTACTTCAATAGCCCATGATTACAAGATTGCGTGACACGACACTTTGCCGCCGTAGGCCTCATGCACCCCATTTCAACATAAATTACCAATGCAATTAAATTGATATACAGCTTAAATTTGAACAGATAATTTGTTGGGAAAGGTTAGTTACAATTACATATAAAATCCCTTAATCCACAGACTAGACTAGAATTAATTAATTCGTAATCTCTCAAGCGCCATCTTGTTCTAAGAAAACATGTATTCAATAAAATCTTGTCTGAAACTTTTTGGGCGGAAAATTTCATTAACTAGATAAGTAGCATTAATTATTATTATTATTTATTTATTCAAACATTATTGCGTATTGATGTGTTAGTCCAATTATATAAGTAGGTTAGATTAAAAGAATATTCAGTTTTAAAATTAAAAACGTAGTCTTAGCAATGACTCATAGTATTTTAACTAAACAGATAAGAAAATTTTACACATATAAAAGAAAGGAAAAATAAATATTAATACAACCCAAACCTTAAACTTGATGAACATATAAAAGAAGCACGGATAGCCAATAGGTACTGACAATTTCGATAAAGAGAAATATAGTTTGTGAAGGTACCTACTGAGAATGGCGAATCAACATTTTCTTAGCTCACAAATTAATAAATGCCCCATCGTTTCACCTTAATATAATTATTTTACTTAGCAGACCTTTTAAGTGGCTACATACCATACAACCAATACCAACATAATATGAAACATTTTGCAACACTACCCTATAGAGACTGTTAGCTTTACCCCAAGTACTAAATAAAAAAATAAATTCCTCAGCCATTCTAGAATAAAAAAGAAAAATACTGGAATTGGTCCAGAATTTGCGATTATTTTTATTTATGTAGAAAATAACAATTCTAATATACTGAAGTATAAATTTACTAAATACCGACACGAAACATAATATATTATTAATCACCGCTGGAATAAGGAGTGTATGTAGTCGTAGCCTTTAAAAAACGACTAAACGTAACATTTATAGACTTGCTTCAAATAATAATGATCATAGATTACTATCAAAGTTAATTCGCAAATCCCTTATTAACATTCCGTAACCGATTGTAATAAAGGTTCGATTCTAATTCCAAAGTCGTTGAGCTGACCTTTCTATAGCCCTCTAATATATTTGATTGTGAAAGGATGTGTCCAAATTTTATACGGAGTACTTTGCATTAGCTTATATTTTTTTTATGTTTGGATGGGAAGAAGCTTTTAGCAGTAAGACCGCCCATTTACACCCTTTTTCCTTATATTTTCTCTTTTTTGTTTTATTGTCATGTAAATAAAGTGTTTCTTATTTATTAAGCAAACAAAACAGATATATCTCTATAAAATAAATACATCCACAAAAACTATTGCACTGATAAAAAATGAGATAGAGAGCATAGCATAGTTGTCTCTGTAAACTTTAAAGTGATGAAATACAACACGTTAATATATTTTATAAATAAATAAATAATAAAAATAAATTTTATAAATAAATAAATAATAAATATATATTTTATAAATAAATAAATAATTAATCAGTGGCGCTACAACCTCTTTAGTTTTTGGCCTCACCTTTCTGAATCTGTTTCATGATCATTTTTAAATCTAATAGCCAAGTAGGTGATCAGTCTCCTGACACACGTCGTCGACTTTTTGGGTCTAAGACATGTGGGTTTCGTCACGATGTTTTCCTTCACCGTTCGAGCAAATGTTAAATGCGCACATAGAAAGAAAGTCCATTCGTGCACAGCCGGGGACAGAACCTACGACCTCAGGTATGAGAGTCGCACGCTGAAGCCACTAGTCTAGCACTGCTCAAATATATTTTATAGATAATAAAACAGCATAAGAGAGACTATAAACTCACTTTGAGGTTGAATATATCTATTTGCCCTACGTAAATACAGAATTTAAGGGTCTAGTGAACGTATGTCTAATAACTCGCTCGGGACGCGTTGCTTACAATTTATTAGCGATTTCTTTGAATTTGCGACTCCCTGAGATACTTCAAACGTCAAATAAATAACTTTTATACAGCATAATTGTTTGTTTAGGTATATAAAAGTGCTACCACTGCTTCGTATTCATTAGCTGTTTCAGTAAGCAAGTAGGTGGTCAGGCTGTCACTGACAAACGCCGTTTAGTTTTCGGTGTAAGGCATGCCGGTTTCTTCACGAAGTATTTCTTCACTGTACAAGCGATAATTAGAAAAGACAATTGCACAGCCAGGGTTTGCATCAACGACTTTGCATTGCCTATGCAATAAGTTACAATGTATTCTTTTGTATTGTGATTTGTAGAACAAAATATCTTTCCCAAATTCATTAAGTCGATAGACACATCGATAACAAGGAAAATTCCTAAAATATTTTATTCTATTTAGTTATATTAACAAAAGCTAAGGCTAACAAAACTAACGCCAAAAGAAAAAAATCATAACTTATAAAAACTAAAGATACATTAATTTCAAACTTCTTGAACCATGTCACCTATACGATAGTTGTGAAGGTACCTTTTAATACAAAAACGAAATTACATTTTTGAATATTCAGCTCCACTCAATTGGAAATACACCATAGACTAGAGCCACAAGTTATCCTCGAATAAACTAACTACACAAAAGAATTTGAGATCATCCGCTTAATAACAAAATGAAATCTAGTCTAGTATGAGAAGCTGCGGGCGAAAGTAATTTATAAGACGTTACAAACAACTGTATCGTAAACATGAGATATCTCGTTTATTCATATCAGCAATCGGCATCTAAATCAAAAATGCATTGCTCAGCGAGAGAGCGAGCATACTTTGAAATATTCCCCAAACAATCAGCTACAGAATACTTTATACACTGGCAATAAATTATAGATACAACTGCAAACAGTAAAATAAAAGGATATATTTTGAACTTTTGAATTTCGAATGGTTGAATTCAGTCTGTAGATAACAGTGTGTATTAAGAAACGTTAAAACGGTGCAAGCGATTGCTAGAACAATATGTAATTTGACAAACAAATATTTAAAGAAAACGCTTTTTTAACGGAGAGCAGATAAGTATTATTGATATATATTATATAAACTTTTTATACTTTACATAAATTTAAATTTTTCCCGACGTTTCGCGTGCTTTACAGCGTGCGTGGTCACGTTGACTCAAGACAAAAGGCGTTGAATGTCAAAAAGTTATATTATCTGTATTTAATTCCCCGGAGATGATATCGACTAAAAGATGAAGGGTTTTTGCATAAAAATGACTCACGGTGTCCTCTAAAGTATCCTATAGATTATAATAATACATAGCTTCAATCCGTTAAAACAGTGTTTTCTTTTAATGTGTAATAGTTATGTTAATAAAAGACAATACTATAAAAATATTTATTGACTTAGACCAGCCTAAAACCAATAACCAGGGAAATAGGTCAAGAAGCGTCTGAGACTCTTTACTATTTCAACAGTTTACAGAAAATATGTCATAAACATGGAAATGTTTAATATGTTATACATTTTCAAGATTAAATGTCGCCCTTCATTATAAGGCGCCAAGAAGTCGACCCCGGTGAATGTTAAACGTTTATTAAATTTATACGATTTTATAAACACGCAACTGTATTTTGTCTACTGTTTACATAAAACAAATTAACTTTTTTAAAAATCGAACATGAACTACCGCATTTACCACGGAGTGTCAAGTTCCGTAGCAATTCGGCTTAGGTTCAAGAAAAGAGCGTACCAATATTTAATAGGCCGGCAACGAACTCGCGGGCCTCCTAGCATTGAAACTATCTCGTGGGCGGCGGTGACACTAACATCAGATGAGCTTCCTTTTCTTTAAAAAAGTTTTTAACGAACAGGTTGAAAGTTGTTGCTACGACGTAGCTTTACGCTACGCGGATTTTGCATCAACCTTATAGATACGTACAATCGTATAGATTTATCTATTCATACAATATTCAAGCCTTTTTCTGTAGACAGAGCCTACTGATCTCCACTTGTACAGACCTGTCATACCTCTTGCATCGTCGATTGTAGGATTTTTTAAATTGTCTGTTCCCTCTTGGATTATCCTATCCAATCAAAATTCACCACCCACGCTTGTATCAAATTGTTTACTTGTTTACTGACATATTTGTGGAAGTTCAGGGAAGGTTAAAACTGTAATAAACGAAATAAGTAAAAAAAATTTAGAAAACGACAATTAAATTTTCTAATAAAACCTGCTCCTAGCTGGGAAATATAAAATTCTGTCATTTTAGAAATAAAATATTGTCACTTGGTTTTCATACATTTAGAAAGCCTTTACAAATTTCTATGTCATAGCTTTAGTATGAGATCTTAATCTCTTTTAACACAAATATATGTAGACGATACGAAGTTCATCAGGACATCTAGTAAATAATAAATCCTGTTTTATAATAAATCGTATTATTGTTCACGCTAGGGAACTATTTCAAATATTATAGAAATGCGACTAGTACTACAAATTAAAACACCTACCGTAAGACAAACAAAACCATGACGCAGCGTTTAATTTTTTCGAATTCACAAAAATCCTTTTTAAATAACCCAGATTCGAATGCGTGCACAATGAGCGTTTTCCATAGAATCGCGAGTGCATAGTGCTGTATTTCGTGAAACCTTATGTAGGCCATCAATCAATACCTGTTGAAGTATGTACTTTTGATAGTGAACTTTAGAAGCGCATTAAAAGCTCCTCTAATGACTACAGAAAAAACTTTGACAAAAAGTATCTTTGAACCGCAATTATGGAAATATATCGAAACTTATGATAGATTATTGTTTCTGGTTAGAGTTACCAACCCACGCATTGACGTGTATCGCCTCGTGAATTCATCCAAATCCGCCTACTGGTGTTACGTAATATTCGTCCTTTTGACCGGGCTGAAATATTTTTACACCAAAGTCTAGAAATTCGAATATTAATGGGATCTATATATTTTTAGCTTTTTCGATATCTCGTTACACAGTTCAAGGTTACGTTTTAACTTTTTTTTTATGTTACAGGAGGCAGACGAGCAGAAGGCTCACCTGATGTTAAGTGACACCGCCGCCCATGGACACTCGCACTGCCAGAAGGTCACTCAAGCTCGCTGCCGGCTTTTTAAGAATCGGTACGCTCTTTTCTTTCTAAAAAACTTATACATATTTCTTTCGCTCAAAGTTTTTATATAACAGGTGGCATGAGGCTTACGTGATGTTAGGTGATTTGCCCATGGACACACTCCATACCAGAGATCTCACTAATACGTTGCTGACTTTAAAAGTTAGTCTCTTTTCGGATTGGTTCAGAAATATTTCGGTGGACAGTTGGTTCCACATAGTGGTGGTACGCGACAAAAAATGCGTTAACAGTCAGTTGTGGAACGACCGAGGTGATTCGGGTGGAATTTCGTATTCTGCCTCGACGTGCGATGATTAAACTCTATTTTAATTATTATTTACTGTGAAAATGCTTTAATATATATAGAAACGTAACAGTCTCGATTTGGAATTTTCTTGAACGCTGTAACATTTCAATAATTTTAAAAAGTATTAAGTTTATGAATAAGACAATTAATTTGAAAATTCAATTAAAAACAAGAATGAATGATGAAATACTTATTTTTATTCCTGGTACTTTTGTACAAAATATTAATCGCTATCTAGAGTTTTATATAACGAATTTGGAATGGTATTTTCGATTCTATTGTTCGTGGTTGAACCAAGCCAAATTTTCTTATATGTCTTCAAATAACATTAGTGAAAATTTGATTAAGACCCGTTGAGACGGAGATGCATTATCGCTTATTATTTAACAAGAAAGTCGAAAGGTTATTTCTTTGTATCGGAGTTATCAGTAAACTCTGAACACCGTAAACAATATAGTTATTGCTAATAATATTTGATACATAAGCAATATTTTTATAGTCCCATATTCATAAAATAATTTGTAACTAAATTTATTTCTTAATGTACTTATGGGGTTATATTTAAGGAATACAATGAATTGTTTCTTGTAAACATATCAATCTGTAAAAAAAAACAAGATAAAATTCTTTAGAATAAATTTTTCTACGTTTCTAGAAACAACGAGTTTTACTATAAGGCATTACCTAGTTAAATTAAGTTTATTTAAATATCATAAAAAGCTAAAATTTAGAGTATAGCTAATTTCAGGGTGTCGGTTTTTTTGTGACGATGTGCGCGCGCATCGAAAAAATTTACTCTCATCAATTTCCCTAACGCGCTAAAAGAAGTATAACTTAAAAAATACTTTGTTAATTTATTAGATCAAAGTATTCGCCGCATATAGTGCGTTTATAAGTATGGCGTACAAACACGACAAATAAATAAATTCTTACACTGGGGCTTTATTATAGACATCCAGTGTCATTGGAGTAAGGCTATTTTATAATTATTTTCAAAATTGATCAGCGCAAAATCCTGAGAAAGACACACATGTAAGTTTTGACCATCGCCGTCCAGTTGCCTGCCTTACAGTTTTTGGATCATCGTTTCACGTGACAACAGCGAAGGAGTGAACTTGTCGTACCCTTTAGTATTTCCTAAGGAGTAGGTATAACATGGATTCCTTCAAGTGGCAGCTCTTTTTTTTTCACCTAATAGCCTACACCCCGGGCGAGGCTTTCCCCGGGCAATGGAATTTCGAGCCAGATTAAAACACGTGATTTTATAGTTTTAATTTCCAAAATTTGTAGTTTTAAATGTTTTGGGTAATGTCTTCTAATGTTTAATTATCTTATATTTATTACATGTTTACGCTTTTTACATAGTTGGCATCTCTTCGGCAGGTGTGACCCCTATTAAGCCACATGTAATGTCTTGGTTTCCTAAGAATCAAACCCATATACCAAGTTATAAGCCAAGGTGACAGGAATATAAATTCTAACGTTATTAATTCTAAATCATTAACTTTTTGAATCAAATACGTGTCTTGTTACACGAAGCAGAAACACTGGGTCATTGCTGCTTAATATTCCATGAGACGAAATAAAGGAACATCTTCTTTGTAAACAAAGCGATTCAAGCCAAACATTACACCTATAAAGAAAAGATCTCTGTTTATTCAATTCAATGCCCATTTTCGTAGTAAAAGCTAGTGTATTTGTCCTTTTTACCTTCCAAAACAAACCTGTCAAAATATTCTTTTAATAATCTAGTAGTCTGTCAATGCTTTAAATATTAGATATTGTTACTGCATATTAATCACTCGCGTATATCAATATAAGCGAAATAGTGTAATGTTCATTGCTATGTAACGAATGAATAACTGTTAAAGAGAGTGGAAGTGGAAGACAGCCCTGACTCGTACACTGGTGATTGTCCCTAAATATACAAACAATGTAAGAAACAAGTAACAAGTACTACGTACGTACTACGCAAGTATATACTGTGCCCAAGATGTTATCTACGGCACAGTTTAAAAAAAATCAAAATTCCGATATTCATAAATAAACAATATTTTCAAAGATCGAATATTTTATTAAAAAAAATACTGGCTGGTAATTTTCCAGATTGAGTGAAGCGATAAAGTAATTGTCTGCAGAGGAAATTACTTACCCAGCTCCAGACTCCCTTCAATATCCGGAGCTTTTAAACAAATCAGTCTGGCTAAATATTTAGGAAAATGTTACCTTGGTATAATTAATCATTTATATTGTAATTGTTTCAAGTAACCACTCACTTAAGGACTGTATTCTCTTTGATTAGTGCGAGTTCAAGTGATTAGTAATTGACATTGACATTCGACAAAAACGCTGCTCATGTTCGTGACGCTAATATTAATACTATTGCGTTTCATTTGTAATTTTTTTCTTTTTTTAAATTTAATTATTTTAAAAATTTAACCAAACAATGACTATACATCAACTTCTATCTACAGAAGAGACCATCTTGCTCAGAGTACGTATAAATATCAACGCTTAAGAATGTCGCAGTAACATAATATCCAATTAAGTAATAAACCTGAGGTTCGGCAAGATTTAGTGCCTATCAAAATACAAATAACACCGGTGTCTCAACGTGTACAGTGTGTGTAGAGGGAAGGTAAAACTTGCTGAGTTTCTTGCCCGTTCTTCTCAGAACAAGGCCTGGTAGTCTTGCTTGCATGCCTTAAGACGCATCTAAACTGAATAAACGAATTTAGATCTTTGATAATGGGCGACAATACTCTTGCTCTCCTAGCGGTAATCTTTAGGTACTGCCGCATGCTCGTTCGCTTTACGGACGCGTGTTTGAATATCAGTTATACTACAATTTCCTTGTGTATACTTAAGTACTTTCTCATAAGTAAAACATCGCATACAATCTGGATGCAAAAATCGACCAAGTTACGCACCTACTCTTCTAAAACAATATCAACGCAGCAGATGTTACGGGATATCATACTTTAAATATTTCATTACAGTATTGTAACGCAAAAAAATTAATAACGTTGAAAGGTCTTAAAATTAAAATGTTACATGCACACGACATCCCATGAGGTTTTAATCATATCTATACTGATATTATAAAGAGAAAAGATTTGTATGTAAGTATAATTGTAACGAAATGGCTCAAAAACTGGACCGATTTTAAAAATTCTTTCTGTCTTTCGAATGCTACATTATCACTGATTAATATAGGCCAGATAGGATCCCTGCTAAAACAACCATTATGTTTTTCTTGGTGTAAAAAAATGCCTATAAAATATCTATCATTCCATGCGCTGGGAAAACTATTGATGATGGAACACAAAAAATGTTCCACGATATAAAAGAACATATTAATATCTACACAATTTTTAAATGTCCACTCACGCGAAACAGGGACGCATCGCTAGTATTAAATAATGAAATATGTTATATATTATTTAAGACATCAATCCTTACTCTTTAGGTCGAAGAAAACCCAGATCATCTTAACTTAGAGCTAAAACTTTTTCGAGTAAGTATCTTTTTTCAGAACATTTGGTTAACTGCGCGAATACTATTTAAACGTTCTTCCTTTCATTTCAAATACGCGGCATTTTTAACTCAAAGAGAATGCTTATAACTTTTAAAATTTATTTAAGAGAATATACAATCTAAATTATATTATATTACAATTAAAAGTCTTATCCATAACGCGAAAAATGCATATAAAAATAATTCTTCAACTTGTTTTGTTTATTACTTAATATAAAACTATCTAATAACTGATATAGACGGGTAGTCCATATATTCGCCGTGGGAGCAAATAAAGTCATCTCGAAAAAAGTGCTTGACTGGAAGACACCTACTTTTTTTTTGTTTTTTTATATTACAGGAGGCAGACGAGCAGGAGGCTCACCTGATGTTAAGTGACACCGCCGCCCATGGACACTCGCACTGCCTGAAGGCTCGCAAGTGCACTGCCGGCCTTTATTATTATTTTTTACCTAAATTTTACTAATTTTTTTTGTCTTTTTTAAAGCTGGCGCAATCGACATAGTATTTTCGAAAAACATCCCTCTAAATCAACCCTCATAAAATTTCTAGCCCTCACTAGAAATTACAATAACACAAATAATTGAGTGTATACAGTAGAATTATATTTCATTAAAAACAACATGGACCACTAAAGGTAGCATAGTTTTTTGTTAATACTTATATATAAAGATTTAGAACCTATTTATGTTCTAATTAAATTAATGTGTGTGTGTAAAGTGTAAAATTTGTGATGTCATATTTTCTTGTGTATTACAAACACGTTGTTTTAGAACTCAGAATTGAATTATCGCTGTTGGTGAGAGAATTAAGATATACATACATTAAATATAGGCTGAAGTTCCTAGACATATATCATATCGACTTATTATGTTTTAAAAACCCAACAATATTAGGAACAAATCGATGTTATTTAAATAATCCCATTACGTACTCTAACATTTTACTGAATTCCTGTTTTGATACTTATAACAGAACTCAAATTAAATATAACCTTATTGCAAATAATTAAGGTAGGATTTTGTGTAGCACAGCCGCTTCAGTAAAAGTCGTTTTGTGGGTTTAGAAGGGTCTCTTATTAGTCTTGTCCTTCTTTATTAGAATGTAGGGAATGAAATTTTGGGATGCAATGCGCTATTTTGGCGTTCGAGCAAAACTTTACGAAATTATATCGGTTAGCACATTTATTAAGATTAGGATAAAAAAATAAATACAAAAGGTAAAGTTGAAATAAAATAAAGGATGATTAGGTAATTAAATGTAGTTCATTTTTTTAATTACATCGTGTAAATAACGACACTCTCGAATACGGCTTTCTTCTAAACGCGAACGTCCATTTGTGAAAATTCTTGTCAATAAATCTGGGGTCATAGCTGCCATTTCCCCACGAATAATTTCTTATAGCTGACTGATGTTTCTCGGATGGTTCATGTAGACGTTATGTTTGAGGTATCCACACAAAAAAAGTCAGTCAGTCAAATTCATTTTATTTATTACGTATTCCCACTTCGTTACCATAGTTTACATAATAATATATATAAAAAGAAACAGGAAATAAACAGGTTACATAAGTTATTAGGCAACGGGCGGCCTTATCGCGATAAGCGATTTCTTCCAACCCTAATATGGAACAATAAAAAAAGAAACACCTACATAGGGTAAATTACAAGTGTATAATTAACAACAAAAAGAAACTCAAAAAATAGGTTACTATAACTAATATTAAGTAAAAAAATCTAAGGACAAAATATAAATAATAATATGTATAAACAGAGATGTAAAAGGTCTGCCAAAGGTTTATTAAGTCACACATAATATATAAGTAGTAGCTGAATACGAGGCAGAAGAAAAATTATCAAAAAGATTTTTAAATAAATTTAAAGACTGAGCTCGTCTGATATTAATTGGAAAATATACGTTATGTATTTGGTTAATATATAAAGGCTTTTCAATATGTTTTATTATATAAAAGTATACTGATATCGAGATTGGTTAATATTTAGCAGGTAATACAACAGTCTTACTTTGGCTATAAAGACTGGGCCGATATCTTTTAACTTCACCTCAGACATGCTCCAGATCTAGGTCACAACTCAACATCACGGTAAATATACCCCGATATCATAGTGATTTCAGTACAAAAACCTTTTGTTTAAAACAAAACAATGCTAACTGAAAGTCTTAAATTTTGGTCAGATTTTTTACGGTTAAACATTTATATATTACTAACAACCAGACCCGGCTTTGCACGGTGAATCGGTGAACCATATAAACTCCCGCATGAATCATACTAGATATTGGTAAAACCGCAATAAATTCCAGACAGACAGACAGACGCGGTGCAGAACTAGTTTTAATATATTGTTATAATTTGTTTTGTTATCTTGGAAGTGTTGTGAATATCGTATGTGATGGTGAATGTGGTAAATCACAGAACAGATTTTTAGGCAGGTATTTTAACAGGTTTATGACATTTTCCTTTGAATTATTGTTATGTAAAGGGAGGGTAAAACATGCTGAGTTTCTTGCCCGTTCTTCTCAGAACAAGGCCTCCTGGTAGTTTTGCGAACGGATGGCGTAGTTTTGCTCTTTCGCGAATTTTGTAAACGTTTTTGACATTCATAAGTAATAATAAATGAATTTTGATTTCATTTGATTAAACCAGAGTATTAAGTATCCAGTGAATTAAACCTTTACATTTCTCGTAATGTCTTCAGTCTAAACCATAATTTACAGCATCTAAAACATTTGTATTGTGTAGGATCAACTGCAAAATTGAGCTAGGCCATAACAGTTTTACTGCAACACTTAAGCCAGCGTTAATAATTGAGTAATTAATTACAACGCCAGCGTTATTAAGCTGTCAAATACTCTTGTTTCGTGATATTAAACGGTATTTTAATATTAAACTTTTGGAGCATTTAAGTGATCTTCAGACGATACACAAAGGCAAGGTATAAATATTCCTTAGTTGGAGAATAACTAAACTTGAGGTGGTATATTGTGTGCAATTGTTTACTAAATTAATAAAAATTAGCGTACTGTATAAATTCTGAAGCATTGTTGGCCTAGCATGCAACTATCATCCCTGAGATCGTAGGTTCGATACCCGCCAGTACACCAATGGGCTTTCTAGGTGCATTTAAAATTCACTCGAACGGTGAAAGAGAACAACATCGTTAGAACCGAAAAGTTAAGTGCGTGCGCCAAGCACAGAAGGCTGATCACCTACTTGTCTATTAGATCAGTCATCAGACGGACAGAAATCTGAGGCCCAGACCTAAAATGTAGCTAATCTACTTTATGGTATCGGGATATAGGATCAATTTTGACAGACACATTTTTTTGACAGTTTCGAAACCCAAGAACCTTTTTTTTTATAAATATTTTTTATTTTATTTATACATAAATTTTCCAATGTTTTTAATAGTTATTTTGCTATTTGGAGACTAATACAACAAATCAAAATGAGTTCGAATAAACCCAATTTTTTTTATATTAAGAAGATATGACACCATTATCTTAAAACAAGATGTCATCAGCACAAGTGGTTTGGCTCAAAGTTGTATAAACCCATATATCATACTGAATGAAACGGTAATCTAAGATTAGATCAAGTTTATAGGCCACTGATTCTTTAAAGTGGATAATCGAAGTAATACTCGTATTTTAAAGCTGCCATCATCTAACAGACAAGCTCGCAAGTTTAAAGTATTAAATTTTCCATTGTCCAGTCTGTCGATTTCACTTGCAGGAACACAAAGGAAATAATTTCAAAAGCAGGCTGCCAGAATAGAACATTATTTTGACTTAACAAAAAGCATGACAGGTGTTTTGGGGCTTCCTAGAAATCCATTTCAATTATGCTAGGAAATTCCAGGTACTATCGATTTTCACTGCAAAATGTGTATGCGACTTTAGGTACAGATTCTATATATATTTATTGGGTTGATACCTAATATTAACATTAATAAAAATAGAAAAGATTTTAAAGTCTTTTGATTATTTGCTTAAAGTTTAAGCGACTTGCTTTAGGCGTATAAAAAAATTAAATATGACATCAGTGAATTTCAGATCACAGCTACAAGTAATTGGCTATGACAAACTGAATTTCTGTAAAGAAAATAACTAAGTAAGTATTCATAATACACGGTGTCTCAAAAGTAAGTTCATATTAAGTTGATCGATAAAAAAAGTAAGACGTGTATTAAAAACGTTTTTATTCATTATAAAAGTACACATTTTGAGAATTTTTTTCTTAAAAATAAACCGTCCAAATGTTGACTACATCGCGTTCGCGGCACTTACTTAATCGTAAAATAAAATTGCTTATGACGGCTTGGCAGGTGGACCCAGTGACGGCTGACATTTCGTGAATCCATACAGGTTAAATCAGGACTACGTGGAGGCCAATTTATGTCACCTCTCCTGAAGATCAATTTTCCTGAGAAAATTTCACGAACTCGTGACAGAGACGTATTGAACATGTGTGACATTGCTTCGTCCTGCAGGAACCATGTTCTTTGGATATAGCCAGGAAAGCTTTGAAGTTCAGGCACCAAGAAGTCGTCTAACATTTTCACATAACGCTAAATAAATAAATGTAAATTTTCTTTTGAGACACATGTTATTAAAATCTACAAATCTATCCTCTCAAGTTAGGGACGATACAAAATGATCAATAATAAATTCGGGAGAAGGTCATCAGACAGCAGGTACAAAGGGCATCAAAGTCAAAGGGCAACGCACTGCGAAATGGCTCTCGACGGGAGATTATTGTCACGAGGTCGTAAGTCTGATTGATTGCTAATAAACAATTTCGGTTAAATTATTAGCACTGAATACATGGAGATTTGTTTATAAAGAAAATTTCGTAAATACCGAAAATAACATACAGTAACTGAAATAAAATTAAAATTATTATACTAATTATGTAATCTATTGTAAGCTACACACAAACAAAAAACTTTAAAACAGTATTCTAATATACATATTAATATGTATACGCACCCCGAAACATCACATAAAAACCAACAAAATGAAATAAAGTCTCAATTTTGGATTCCAAGACATGCTGAATTCAAGATAACCGTACTAATTCCTTAAATATATTAAACAAACTGTAGTTTCATCATCAACAGTAGAAAGCCACATTCCATTCCTTATGTTGCTATTATCCGGAATAGGAAAAAATAAACAACAATTTTGTTTCAAATATTTTAAGTTAAAGAATACGTAACATGTCGGTGACAGTACCAAACAATAACTATATTTCTATACATAGCCGAACCGCATAACTTTTAATTTATATTCAAAATTGGTATTAATAAAAATACCATTAAAAGTAGTAACAAATATTTATATGTTTAAAAAAACATAAATTTTGATACCGTCTATACAAGAATAAAATCATATTATTAATCAATGCTGTACTAATTGATAATAATAACACAGCTAAAGAGTTTGTTTATATAATACGCTAACTTTCTAAACTAAGCCGGATGAAAAAGCCAATAAAAAAAAATCCCAATTTTTCATGTAAAACGTCGCTAAACAACGAAACCCCTTACGCGATCCAACGTATATTAAGTACTATTTTAATTCAAGTCTTTTAAAATTATTCATTTTCTTTATATCCGTCTTCGTGTAGAGTGAAAAACAAAAGAAACCTCTAACTGAATTAAGAATTAAGGATAAGGCTGTAGTAGGATAAGACAAAGCCGTTGCATTAAAATGGTGAATAGTGCATTCACCGACTGAAGTATCGCGTGCGGCGCCACTCTTGATATCCATCGTAACACTATAGACACCCATAGCTTTTGTTCAAATTATTAACAACCACTTATTTACTTTCCTATTACATTTATTTATTTTCCTATGAAGTCTATAATGGGCTTAGGCCAATAAATATATATTTTTCTCTAGTTTTACTTTTAGAGAAATTTACTTATTATCTTGATTCTCAAACATTGTACAATTTTAAATATGTATAATATTTAGTAAATTTTACTCCTGGTTTTGACTATTTATTCACTTATAACATTTATTTATATGATTTTCAGTTCAGTTACTTAAATCAATTAATGAAAAGGCTATATTCTGTTTACAATGATTGTATCTTTATTAAATGTTTAAGTAGCTGATGACTTTTACATTTTATGCAAAACATACCTTGTATAAAAGACTGCCCTTTTACTATTGTGGTAAGTCATAAAACTAACATGTAATGTCAAATATAGAACATGCCCCTTTCTTTCAGACCTGACCTATCCCGTTAATTGCCTAAAATTTGTGAAACAGCTGTTAAGGACCCTTGCCAAGTAACATGCTTCACCCAAATGTATATTTGCATGCTGTCAAAACAGTGCATGTTAAACAAATAGGATGTATTTATTTAAGTGCACTTTAGGAGTTTCCTTTAAAGAAATCACAGTCTATAAAAAAACATCTGATCTTGATTTTGTTATGTTAATTAAATGTTCATAAAACTGATCATGTCACTCGATTTTATTATTTAAAATTTGAGATTAAAATTTTGTTGACAAATTTAATCTATAAATATAATTAACATCTATTTTTATGTATACATCTAGGTAGGCACTAACATATACTTCTCTTACAACTTTTTATATATTAAGTATTCTGTTATTACTTAAGTACATATGTTATATTAATTTAAAATATTTTGATTTGTTCTAAATAAAATTTCCAAGTAAATAAAATAAATCTCAAGATATAAAAACCAAATATAGAACTGTAATATAATGTATGTTACAGTAATATAATTTCCTAATAAGCGACCTTCATACACGAAAGGTAATATTGCTAAACAAAGACGTTTTTAGTTAGTTTTGTATATGAAGCATTTTCGCTATACTTTAATTATTAAATTAACGAGTAGCTCAAGAAATCCTTCGTTAATATCGGAAACGACACTGAACAGAGAATGAAAAATCAATAACATGGGCCTTCGTTGTTTTATTTTGTAAAGATTAATGGTTTAATAAAAACGAAAGTCAACTTACGGAATCTCAATCGATGGCAAAAGACCTTTGAGACGAAGCTTCTGTTAACAATATTGGAGTTCACACAATAATAAATTTAATATTTATTTATTTCACACTCGATTCTTACGCAGCGATTAATGGAAACTGACATAAATTACTCAATTTTGTTTTGACATTTCTAAATTCTAGATATAAATGACTGACGTTAACATTCAACTACGTTTTGCTACAGGATATTTATTTTTATCACAGATTTAGAAATCTTTAATATAATAAGTTTCCACAAAATACATATAATGGAGTATATTATCAATAGGTAGTTCTTGCAATATCTAGAGGAGCCCCACCTAATTAGTGATTGTCGGTATGGCTATCGCCAAAGTCACTCGGCTGATGATCTTCCTGCTTATTTGACTCATTGGTGGGCCGAAACTGTATTTTTTTTTGTAGGACATAGCATCGCAGTCCTAGTTGACTGAGCATGCACTCCAATCCATCAATGCAGGCGTTTCGCAAGGTTGTGATTTCTCGCCCATTTTTTTAGAACAGGGACAGGAGGTTCCTTCTCGTTAAGTGATATCTCATGGACACTCTCAATGCCAGAGGACTCGCGAGTGCGTTGCTAGCATTTTAAGAATGGGTCGATAGTATCAACCACACATCATCACCATATTCCGACCATCCAAACATGTCTCGATCTTAAGTTGATGAGAACCGTAGCAAACTTGTTTCCAAAATTGAAAGGATCCTTGAGTAAAATAAATGTGGGGTAGTAGCAACCATGTAAAGTTTAACCCTACAAAGACTCAGGTTAGTTGGTTTTTCTGCCAAGTATGATTCTTGTCAAGTATCCTCAATTTCAAGGCGCTCTCCTTAGTACTTCACGCCACACAATATGTCAACTCTAAGCAGCCTCAGTATGCTTAGAGTTGACATATTGAACGAAGTCCAATTCTGTAATTAACTGGAAGAAAAAACAAAATTGCCTTTCAAAAAGCTGGGTGTTTTGGGTAGGTGTAAGCAATATTTCAGAGGTACAACGTATGCAGCTCTACAACTTACAAGGTCTTATTACAAGCTCATATGACATACTGCTCACATATCTGAGCTGAATTGTCAATATCTAACGTATCACTTCTAAACTCGATTTAAAAACGTGTATTACTCGGAGACTGCTACGGTAAGGCTAGCATTTTTATCAACATAAGCTATTATATATTTCTTTTTTTTAATAATGCTACCGGACTAACATGCCTATATAGTCTGTCTCATTCTAAAGCGCTGCTTTTTCGCTACGTCAACGATCACGCCAGACCGATGTGTTCTGTCCCACTCTAAATATTGCTATATTACATCCTCTTCTGTTAGTTTTTACGGAATTCGGTAGCCGCGCTTATAGCTCGCGATAAAATCTATGAAATAGCTTAAAAATACAGGAAACCTGAAAAGATACTCAACTATAATCCAATTAATTATGAGAGGCAAAAAAATTTACAACTGTTTTTTTCCAATTATATTTAAGAATTAACAAAAATGTAAAGGTTTTAACTTATAAAGGCATCACAATAGCAGACTATATAATGCAACTTGAATCACTAAGTGACCAAAATGTATGCCTTTGCATCTAAAGGCTTTCTAAATGCTGAGATTATTCACTTCAGAGCTTTTTCATATCTCGATGAGATGTCATGCCAGTTAGCAACATCAAATATTGCTTTTACATAATCAGCACGGACATTTTTGTATTGCAAGTAGTAAGCATGCTCCCACACATCTATTCCAAAAAGAGGCACCAATCCTGTTACAATACAAACATCATATTAATACAAATTTAAAAGATGATATAGGCCATGCAATGCCAAAAAAAAACAGGTGAAAACAAAGAACTCATGAAAGATGAAAAATACCAGTGGTTGCTTCCAATGGATCTTGGTTTTGACATGTCTGAATTACTAATTTCTTCATCATTTTATTGTAACCTAACCAACCCCAGCCTGAACCCTGGACTCCAACTGATGATGCAGCTAATTGGTTCTTCATGTTCTCCATAGAACCAAAGTCTCTGTAATAAGGCAAATAATTAACAAGATGAATCATTGTCTAAAAAGATAATCCATTAATTAAATGTATTAAGCTCTAGTCTTTACATTACAAAGTATTAGATATTTATAGAATTGAGTAATTTTTTTTAGTAACCATGATTGCTAAATGAAAAACTAAGATATGAAGCATTCAAACAATCAAAAATCAAAGATTTAAGCAAAAAAAATATTTTTTCAAGCCTTTGCATTCAAATTATATGATGTGTTTACTTCTCAATAGCCTGAACTAAGGCATCAGATGGTTTTCCACCTTTGGGAGAAAGGTTCTGCCAGAAAATAGTGTGGTTTATGTGACCACCTCCATTGAATTTAAGTGCTGGGGCTAAGGTGATGACTGTTTGAATGTCACCTGGAGATACAATATTACACAAAAATTTATGTACTATTACATTATATCAGTCTACAGATACAGGTAAAAATAAAAAATATAAATAGATTTATTAAGTATGCTATAAATATATTTGTAATATCCTATTTTGTACTTTACTTGAAACTAAGGTTATCTACTTTGAATATTTTAAAATTACTTTTCAATAGCTTTGCAAAGAGAAGGAGATGGTTGGGTAGAACTGGGACTAAGGTTTTGCCATAAAATTGAATGGTTTACATGTCCACCGCCATTGAAGTTTATTGCACACATTATGGACAAGGTTGTGTTCATGTCTGCTGCTGTCAATGTTAATTTAAATGTAAGAAGCAAAGAAATAATTATAAAAGCTGCTTTTAAACATTAAAAAATCAAACCTTTTGCTTGAGCCTGCGCTAACTTTTCTTCAGCAGCATTTAAATTATTTACATAAGTGGCATGATGCTTGCTGTGATGCAAGCTCATGATCTCGCGACTGATGACAGGCTCAAGTGCGCTGTATTCGTAAGGTAGGTCAGGAAGAGTGTGCTTTTGCCGAACATTGTTTACGGCCTGACTGAAATATATTTTTGCATAAAATTTTTATTTTTACTGATAAAAATAATATTAAAAGAAAGTAATTGAGACAAATAATCGATTGTAGTAAACATAATTAGGGCTTCTTAAAATAATAACACTACTAATACTTACAGCCTAGTGCCGATTCTACGGATAGCGTACATATTGACAAAAGCGGTTCTTTGAAAAATATGGTACAAGATGCCAAATTCAATAACTAAACAATAATGAATAGGTACATATACAAGGAATCTTCAAAATAGTTCCTATTATGCAATAAAATGGCAAATAGGAATTTTTCGCTAGTCGCTACTTAAGTGCCAAGGTTAAACGTAAAGGCAAGACTGTAAAAGTGACTAGTGACTAGTGAGTAGTGACCTATGACACTATAAAATGATATTCTTGAATTGTGAATTGTCAGTGTCTTCTGTCAACCATTATTGTGTAAAAAAGGTTGCGTTAATTGCTAAATGCTAATTACTATTTACTAAATGAAATAATGCATTACAACAGGAATACAAAAATTTGATAAAATATTATATTAATTTAGTTAATGCTGATCAAAATATTTTTTATACAATGTTGGAAGTTTTAAATGGATTTCTTCTGGGTTATTTCTTAGTTTTATGTACTATTAGTGCATTAGTTCCTCTTCTAGTCAAACCGGTAAATCATAAACCTTTTACATTTTGGTTTAAGACTGCATTTTGCGTTATAACTACATGTTTTCATTTCAGATTGTCGCGTGTTTTTCAAGGCCCTCGCAACTAGAACGCAAACTATGGGATGAAATTGTAATGCTTAAATGTCAGCAAAAGCAAATTTCTATGAAAGATGAATTTGCTGCTTATTCCAAACTTCAAAGGCGAATAATCAAGCTGGAAGCAGAATTAAACGAAAATTCTCAGGATCGATTAAGCAAAACCTTGGCAATAAAGGGAACTATACATATGGTACTGCAAGTGGTCATTGGTTTAATAATAATCATTTCAGTCATCTTTTTCAGGAGAGAACCCATAGTAGCCCTCAAAGGTGACCTTTTTCCACTTTCAACACTTCTAAAATACCCAAGTGATACACCAAATGCTATTTCAACACATATGTGGGTTATAATATCAAATGTTTCAATTAGAGCTCTGTTGAAGCCTATGATTTCTTAAATTTTAATTGCATATAATAATTATATTGTAAATTATTTAATTACAGTTTTAACTATGTATCCATTACCAAAATGTCTATGATAACAATTTATTGTTTAAATAAAATGTAGGGTTTTTTGATGAGAAACAACTCATTCCATTTTAAGTAATAATTTGAGAAAAGAACAAAAATCAGAGAAATGAATATATTACTATTGCAAATATAGATAAATTTTGTCCCCATAAACAGTTTTTCATTAATTATAACAAAACTGTTTTTTTATAAATGTATAACCCAATGGGTTTGGCTCCATATTTTTAGTAGGTTATGAGGATAATCGTGTCTCCCTATACATATGGTTTAAATAAAACAAAGTTATTATTAATGATTTATTTGTTAAACAAATTTAAGTGTATCTTATACTCAGTCTGACATACGTCCAATTATATCTCTAAAATATATTCTAACAACCGGATCTGCCCGCCTTAACATATAAAACTCAACATCTACAAAATTAATATATATTCTATGCATTCCATAGTTTGGAACATAACACTAAGATTAGAATGACAACAATAATCCTGGATTTTCAAAAAAATATGAAACGGCACTTAAAAATTGACTCAATCATTATTTGACTTCATCAAAACTTCAGATGTTTTATTTTTAGTTAATTTTCAGTACAGGCTTTCCATGTTTTTAGAAAATCCTTTTGCTGATAAGAAATTACCAATGAACCTATCAAATCTTCACAAGACTAACATAAGCGCTATATCACAGCTCACAACTAACTATTTAACCAAGGGATTTTATAATTCCTCTATATATAGGTTATTCAATATGTATTTTGTGCTGGAGTTATTTTATAAAAATATTGAATGTCTCCATTTTAATCCTTTCTCATAGCCAATCTTATACAAATGTAACAGTATATAATAAAAAAAATATTAAGAAAAATAAAATAATAAAAAATCCCTTAGTTTTCTTATTTTACTTGAGACAAAATGACTAAACAACTGGTTTTAATCAATCAATGGACAATAAGTTATCCCAGCAAACTTATAAAAAAGAATTCAAGACAATTTGCATATATTCTACTATTTATTATGAATAGGACAATATATGATTAAAACACTTATTTAAACTAGGGCTGCCATCCATCCGGGTTTCCCCGGATTTGTCCTAATTTGGAAGACGTCCGAGTGGGGTTTGAATTGTAGTCTGGGTTTTTGATCAGATCCCGTTATTAATTTATTTAAAAAAAATATTCTGGACGAAATTATCAATAAATACAATGGTCTCTACTGGCTAATGGGACGAAATTCAAAGAAAGACAAAAAGTTGCTTTTATACAAAACTATTTTAAAACCAATATGGACATATTATGGACTATAGTTTTGGTGATCTGCTAGTGCCTCAAACATAATACAAAGAGCTCAAAATTACATACTCAAGCAAATATCAAACACCCCATGAATTTCTTAATATGCCCATGGTATAAGAGGAAATAATCACACATGGGTATAACTACAAACTAAGACTTCGAAAAGCACCCCAATCAGCTAGCAGGACAGCTAACTATACCAGAAACTACTCGACTACAAAAGTTCAAACAAGAAAAGGCAGGCTCCGCTTATAGTCGCAGACTGATTGTATGATTAATAATAATAATAATAAAAAAATACACTTTAATTAAAGTCTTCTTCTATCAAATACGGAGTATAATATATTTTAATCAAGATGTAAGAGAATAAAAAAAGTATGTATTGAAATGTCCGGGGTGAAAGATCCAAAATCTGGGGAACTTACAGGTTTCACAGATGGCAGCCCTAATTTAAACCAACTTCATAAGAGGTGGCACAAATTTTTAAATTTATTTCAATGGGTATATTCCAACTAAGAAAATATCTCTACAGAATATGTGAAATATCTATATGTGTGTAATGTATCTACATTACTATATACCTAGTAAAATAAAAACTTTACAAATAATGATTCTTTTTAGTTGACAGTTGAAAGTCGGCAATCTTTTGCGATTAGTTTTACAAGTAAAGCAATATTATTTCAGCAGTCTTTCCATTTTGCCTCACAAAAATCGGGCAGAATCGTGTTCGATGCTAGACTAGACCCTAATGACTATCTTGCGAGTAAGTAGGCGGCTGTAGGAATATTCCAAACCGTTATTTACACCGCAATAGAAACGAAACTCCATAACCAAAAGAGTGTTATACCTTCAAAAATGTACAACAAAATTTTCATGAACCTACCAAAGGGCGCAACTAAATTCTGAACTTCCTCTTAATCTGAGTTAGACGAAAGCCTTCGTGTGACGGCCTACTGCCAGTATCAAGTCGGTCATATGACCATTCCTTATATAATTTGCAAGTCACGTGACCATGCTTTCTTACAAGTTGTCGACATATGACCATTCCTCATATAATTTGCAAGTCACGTGACCATGCTTTCTTACAAGTTGTCGACATATGACCATTTCTCATATAAACTGCAAGTCACGTGACCATGCTTTCCTACAATTTGTCGACATATGACCATTCCTCATATAATTTGCAAGTCACGTGACCATGCTCTCTTAAAAGTTGTCGACATATGACCATCGTACAATGTTTATTCAGAGTTTCCGCACCCACGCACGGCTAAAAGATCTCAGGGGCCAGAGGTATCAGAGCCTCGCTAACTAAATGGCATCTAACTGTCAGTGGGTTCGCCACATCGAGTGTCTAACGTGATCAACTCGAACATTTGATAAATGGCTAGGTATTTTCGTAGAAGGAACTATTAAAGTGTGTGGTCAGAAGATATACCACTGCTTCATATGTGGACATCATTATCGCTGTGTTCGGTATCTGACGGACTAGCTGTGTGCCAAGGCCCCTAGAAAAATAAAACAATTTTAAAAATGGCGCTCCATGTGAAGAGTTTAGTATTTAACTTTGACAAATTAATACCTGATATAGTATTAATGACTAAACGACATTTTATCAAACGGGGCAAGCGGTAAGCTCATCTCATGTTGAGAGATGGACATTGCCAGACGGCTAGCGTAGTCGTTTTAAGAATTGTCATGCTTCTTGAAGGACCCTTAGTCGAATTGGTTCGGAACTATTTAAATGGGTAGCTTGGAGGGGCGTCGTAAAAACTACATGAAACAGCTAGTTGTAAAAAAAGGTGATACGGGTGGAATATCGTATTCTGCCTTTACTTCCAATGATTAAACTCAGCTGCATGTATTAATCTGAAAAACTCCTTTGAATACTCCGCGGTAAATGCAGTAGAAGCTGCAGAGTGACTTCATATCTCTACGCCCAGGGATCAAGTCGCTCGGAAAAGGATTGATCGTCGACAATGAAAATTGATAACAAGTTATTCAAAATGTTTCTAATGATACCGTTCGAAGCATAATAAAATCTTTGTTCAAAAAAATTTATCTCACCTGTAAACACCACGATACCCCTCTTCCATCCAAACAGTGTGCAATGTTTGCCAGAATTTTCTGTACTTATCACCTTCCTCGCGAAGTCGCGTTCTTGCCACTTCTACAAAGAAGATATTTTGCTTTATGTTAAACGCTTTTTTGTGACATACCCGCAAAACTAATAAAAAAAGTAATGAGCCATCGACAAAATATTTTTAATGTGCAAAATAGTTCTGTTTAAAGGTGCGACACGACATAAAATAATACAATTTGGACAAGGATTAACTTTTAAATTATTAAAATTAACGATTTAAAGGAAAACCAATACCTAAATAGTTTTGGAAAGGAAGTTTGTAAGATAATGACAATTTTATTACAAAATGATAAGGGCGAAACTTATATATAGAATCATATATAGCATACTATTTCCGACAGCAAAGACATAATTATGACTTACATATTCGGATACATGTCATAATACTAAATATATGAAAGTCATCTCCAAATTATATCATAAATATAAAAAAATATACACGATAACTGATTACATATCATTTAGCAATGCATATACTGATAACCAGTTACTTTTATCATAATGCGCAAGGTATTTCAAAAGACTATTGTCTTTCTACTAAGATCAGCTTAGAAGTAGTGCGAAAGTCAATCTCACTCTTTTTTTTCTACACTAATATTATAAAGAGGAAAACTTTGTTTGTTTGATTGTAATGAATAGGCTCATAAACTACTGGACCGATTTTAAAAATTCTTTCACCATTCGAAAGCTATATTATCCGCCAGTAATATAGGGTTCCGTAAGATAAAAGGGTTTTTCGGACACAAGGTGTAAAAAATCAACCAAAAAGTTACTTATTTTGCGTACCCTGCCTAAACTATTAAAGATAGAACCATAAAATGTTCTAAGTAATTGTAGATGTTATAAATATCTACAAAAAAGTCCGCGACACACTATACCTACATATGTCGAGTGAGGCACAATAACCATAAATGATATACATGGCAAAACGACGTTTGCCAGTTCAGCTGGTAAAATATATATTTGGAATCGCAAAAAAATATCAAATATTTTTAAATTATGACAATTACTTTTACACCATACGATACAAAAGGAAAAAGATCACGTGGCCGTTCACCAATCAGATGGACCGATTAATTGAAAGACTCATCGTCCTCAATGCTGCTCATGAGGCGGTGGACAGAAACTGGTGGTAACAGATATTAACCGCTCCAGAGGATTTCTTGCTGACCACGACGCTCAGACATGAGCTGACGATTAAAGAGAGAGACTTGTATACCATAAAGGATTTGGAATATATTAAGGAAAGGATATATACATATAAACAACTGAAAGTCTCTCTCCCTTCAAAGGCACCAATTCCAAAACTCTACCTCTTTCAAAAGAGGTTTTAGTTATCATCTAAAAAAGGAGAAACATAAATAGTAGTACTATATAATTTTAAAATATAATGGTTGTATAAAATCCTAGATTTTGTTTTAAAATAAAATTAAATCTGTTATTACTGTAAGAGTTATAAGTATGAACCTTTTGAATTCTTTTTTTACTTCCAATAAAATGAGATTCTTTTCATATTTGCTCACTGTTTTTTATTCCACAAGATATAGTACTATGTTTAGTCCACGTTAAACAAAACAAATATGATCTGAAATTATTATAAACATTATAGACAATCCACTTAAGAATATATTTTAATAATACATTTCTTAGAAACATCCTATCTATGAACTGATCACTATGACCTTTATTTTATACAACTGTTATCAAAAGTATGTCAACTCTGATTGCAAATGATAAGCTCGTCCTAGAAATATTGAATCATTATTTACAAATATTCCAGCGAGATAGGTATAACAAAAAAAAAACATTTTCATATTAACTAATATTGACATTTGGCAAAAAAAAAATCTCTAAAGTTAAGGCTAAATAACGACGTATTTTAGAAAAAGTATTGCTAATATTAGGCATGGGTCTATAAAAGTAATTCTTCACTTTAGACTTAATTTTATCACTACTAATAATAGAAAGATCAAGAGGAATTATGATATTTTTACTGAGAGCTGATTGATTGTGATTGAACAGGGGCAACTGTTTACAGATGAACAAAACATTGCATCCGCCCATGACCAAGACTACTTTATCAATTACTTAAACATATAACAAAAACATTATGTAAACGGCTGTTACGACTATCGGTTTTTACGACTAAATATCAGTAGTCGATGTCGTTATGACAGATTTTGACTGTACTCTGTTTTCATTTTCTCATTTTGGTAAGGGCACTCAATTTACACATCTATACTATCTATACTAATATTATAAAGAGGAAAGGTTTGATTTTTTGTTTGTTTGTATGAATTGAATAGGCTCCGAAACTACTTGGCAGATTTGAAAAATTCTTTCACTGTTGGAAAGCTACATCATTCCTGAGTGACATAGGCTATATTTCATTTTCAAAAAAAATAGGCATCCTTACTAAAATTACGATAACATTAACATTTGTTTATTATTTGATACAATTCTAACAGATGGCGCTGAGTTAAAGGTAGTAGTTTGGCAAGACGACGTTTGCCAGGTCAGCTAGTAAGTTATAAATGAATATTACATGTAACATTTTAAAAATTGTTTCATATGAAAACTTCACTTTAATATTCCAGCTTGTTTCAAGATTTACACAACAAAGAATCTTTACGAAGTCATAACAACGGTTGGTATAACGCAATCAGTTTGCATAATATGTTATTAACTGTACCCTTACTATTTCTTTTAACATGGGTAGCCTGAAAGAGATCGCTTGTCAGCGGATAAGGCTGGCGAATAATTTAAGTTATCAGATACAGAACTATTAATGAAACAATATGTTTATAAATAAATAAACTTCACTGAAAGATTTTCCATAAAAAGTCGTTTCAGAAATTTGCTATCTATTTAAGGGACACTAAAATATTAACAAAAACGCTGTCAAACTGTCATTGACAGTATATAAGATATTTCGTTTGTTATTATCTAGAAATCCGTGGCACAATCCAAAACAGCTATGACTGAGAGGAGTTTGGTTTTAAAATTTAGGGCCTGTTTCACAATGTCCGGATAAGTTCCAAATAATGTATTTATTACTTATTGGTAGGATAAATAGTATTTTTGCGTTTCACGACTGTCAGATAGCGCTATACGTCATGAAATGCGAAGTATCTTAGTTGGAACTTTTATCTTTCGAATAATTTGTGTTGCATAGCTATTTGGCACTTTATCCATACATTGTGTAACAGGCCCTTAGACTTGCAGATTACTTATACAAACATCGTGGTAATAAATGTCTTTATTCAAGAAAATACAACTGTCGCGGGATTTGAGGTCACAGCAGTGGTAATTTTTTTATTATGTTAATAAATATTCTTATGCCTTAGTTCGGCACTAATCTTAATACGTAATATACAAAAAGAATATAATTTTTGTCATTCAAATAATAATTATATTATCATAACCGCCACGCAAGCGATGAAAAAGAGTGGCGGAGTTTCTTGCCAGTTCTTTTTACCCGCTCTACGCCCTTGACTTGCTAGTAACAGTAAATTTAGAATTAATTAACTGTAATTATTTAATAAAGTTATTTTTTACTCTTTGCCTCACAAACAATGTAATAAATACGCGTTTATTAAATTTTTATTCTCACCATGTGGATAAGCGATGCAAGAAGCGATCGTCTTGGAAAAGGCCCCCGCAGCCATGAACTCAAGGAAATCTCTCGGCGAGCGAGTGTCGCTGACGACGCCATCTTTGCTCCTGGCAGCCATCAATCGGGCTTTAACGCCTTCGTAGAGAACGAAGTGGACAACCGTCTCACTAATGCCCATGTATGAGGCCGTTATACCTTTGTAGAAACCTTTAATACCCTGAAATAGAAAAGAAAAGAATAGAAGAATCACTATTTAGTATCAAGAAACACAATACAAGAGATGTGTAAGCATTTCAAAATTCAAACCTTCACACAAAACCTATTACTGTTATCAGTTCATAGTAAATATACACACAGTTAAGAAAATTGTTTAGTGAACTTTGTAATAGTATATGCGATACTGTTTCTATCTTATCAATAACTGATTAATTTTAAAACGCCCGTTTCTAAAGAATTAAGAAAACATAAATGTTTCAAAACACATTTGACATCATTATTATTATTATTATTCAGTGCCAGCATCACACGGCTGCAGTTTTTAATGAATCTGTAGATTTTGATGTTTTCTATACAACTTTTGTATTATATATTTATTAGGTTAGGTTAACATTACCAAAAAAAATTTACAGCCTATATTATTCAGGGATAATGTGGGATTTCTAATGGTGACAATACTTTTTAAATAGCTTCTGTATTTTGGAGTCTATTTAATTCAAACATACAATATTATCTTTCCTCTTTATAATATTACTAGCAGGCTCGGCCAAGCGTTGATATGGCTAAGGTTTTTGTTATATTACATAGAAGTAAACTATTCAAGGGAAATGGTAGGAGAACTTATGTGAAAGGTAAGCTTATGTGATACGTTGGTACTTTTAACACAAACTATCTGTTAGAATTGTATCAAATAATAAACAAATATTTGCAATAAAATAATATTGCGGGTATAAATTGAGATGAAAGCTATCTTTTAAGTTTTTATGTATTATGTTATTTGTGAATAATAAATGACAAAACTCCCTAAATTGAGGAAATTTCTCTAATTGGGTTGGTTTACCTTATATGTATACAAGTAACGCTTTATAACGATAGATAGATACAAAGAGATATTGCAATTAATTAAAAATTATACTAACATGCTTTGCGTATATCCTCTTAATACACTCCAGTGCTGTGATATTTTGTCCGTCGAGTTGCAGCCGAGTTTTCACGAACCATATCGGATTTGTCATCGTACATGAGACGAATCCTGAAATAGAATCTTAATTGAGACATACAAACCACAGTTGATTATTTTGTTTTTTTGCCAATTGAGTCATTCTATAAATATATAGGCAACAGATTATAAATGGAAAATAGTTTTTAAGTTCATATTTTCGAAGATTGATAAGGATTGAAAAGAATCCTAATTAGGGAATTCGTGTGAGTGTACATGGGAAAAATAGTACACGAGAACAATGTATTCCCCTTAATAGAGGCTGTAAGTATTTTTATTGGACACTTTCTATGTTGAATAGTCATTTTAGACAACAAGGTTACAGTTAAATAACGATAAATTATATCCAAATGTTGAAGTTTAGATTTGTTATATTATACTTTTTTTTTCACTATATATCGTAACTTCCTTCTGTACCGGATGATTGGAACCCGAATAAAGGCTTTTTCCAAATTTCTCAATTAGACTCTTAGCCATTCGCTTCCTGCTGACACTTCTATATCTTCTATCCACCTTTTATTAGGGCGCACTCATCTTTTCCTTGGTTGTCTTTATCTTTCAAGTCTATATTTTTATCTGTTCATCTTGCTACTTGCCCCCCCATTGTCACTTTTGTTACATGACATAATGTAAGACATCCATTACTTTTGTATTTTGTAACTAAATAGTAAAATGTCAAAAAGCCTCACTGTTATTTGTATTAATATTTTATAAACAAAAATAGATATGTTATGAACACTTATTCAACTCGAACCAGTACTTTAGAAATTGGTACATTCAAACAAATACTTCTTTCAAAGATCAGATTTTGATAAGATACTTAGCGGGAACTATACGTTTGACTACGTACGTATGTCAAAATCCAATACATTTTTACCTAAGTATCGTTTACGAATCTTACCCCAAAAGATACTCATTTCCTCTACTCTTAAACATCGGGTGGATTAACAGTCATTTATTTGGACTCACCAGCTGCGCTTGCCGCTGACAAGTGCACAATAGGCGTGTCCGGTGGTATATGCTGATTGAGTATCGCTTTAGCCTGGGAGTACGTGCAGAAGTAAATCGCACGTGACGGAGCCACGCCAACGATATTCGGTCCTAAGCCTTTGAACAGCGCCCTCGCACCCTCATTCTTCACTATATATCTGAAACGTATAGGAAATATTATTACACCCGTATTGTGTACTTGTGGTGACTGGTCGTACTTGAATTCGTGTATGCGGTGATATTAGTTGTTTATACTACGTATTTGCGTGTTGTTCTCACGACTATATAAGTGCGTGCTCCTATTTCACCATGCCTCCTGCTGATAGAGGACAAATCTTTGTTTTAATTTTTTTTATTCTTTATTACTCAATATGTCATATGGAACATGGTGTAGTGGTTGCAGCTCCTTACAAACATTGTGTAAAAAACAATTGGCGATTAAAAAGAGTGGCGAAGAGTTTATTTCCAATTCTTCTCTTCCGTTCTACGCCCTTGATTTGAGAACTGGCAGTAAATTTAAAATTAAATTCATTTAATATTTCTTTTTTTTTGACGTTCATAAGTGTACATTATGTTACCTATATGAATAAATAAATTTTGATTTGATTTCATTTAAATATGTTTAAAAGTATGGTAACTATGGTAACAGCCCGCTAGACTGCGATTGAGGAACTCATTTACCTGAATACACGCAAGCGACACGTAAAATGTTATAATTATTATATTAGGTCAGGCTTTGTCAAATGACTATTTCTTAAGAGTTATTTATTGCAAATCGCAAAGTTTGCCTAGGGTCTGATAAGCACATCAAAGAGGCCGTTCAAGTTTTATGCAAGCCCTATAGGAGGAGTCTTTAATTTTCTTCTTTGGTTTTAAATTCAACATTAAAAATTTATTTACTATATAACACATATAACCCACACATTGTCTATGGTTGAAAACTTATGTTTAAAGAACTTTATTACTCATAAAAAAAATATTTACATAAGAAACTTAAACTTAGTTTAATTGAAAAGTGTCTTGAGGATTGAAATATGACGCAAGACAAAAAAAATCTACAAAATCGTAAGTATTCTAATTTGGTAATTATTACCACTATTAAATCCTGGAAAAACCATTTAAATTATAATAATTATTATGAGCAACCAAATTTAATTAGAATGTACTTTAGTCTGGTGCTTAGTAACAACACAACACAAAAACATTCATCAGAGATAATGTAGAAGTCTAATGCTGAAAGAATGTTTCATATCATTCCAGGAGTCTTCGAGCAAACAAACAATAAAATCTTTGCTCTTTAATGTTACTATAGATAAGATAAAGAGAATCGAACTTTGACGATGAACTGATAACCCATATCAAACGAAACTTTTTTTAGGGGCATGAGGATGAAATTTTTACCGATGAAACGTCACGAAGATATGCAGCGTTTTTGTTGAAGAAAAGGGAGAGAGCGATTGAGACTGATTGAGAGAGAGTGAGAAAGGGAGATTGAGAAAAAACACACGCCATTGGTTGATATATTCGTTTAGTAGTTACATATTAAAACTTTGCAGTCTTGTGCAGTAAACGCAGATTTTTTTATTTATTTATATAATCATTAGCACGTATACAATTTGAAACAGTGTGAATATTGATATAGAAATACATGGAGTGATTATATACTGGTACATGATCATCTATTGGGGCTTGTACTAATAATTAATTAACAAAGAAGTTTCACTTCTGACATGTGTACTTTGTACGCACACACTTTTTTACAAAAATTTTATTTTTGAGTGATGGAAAATTTCTAATGAATCTTACTATCTTGAATCTTGATCGATGTCTCAAACAAATCATAACTGTGTATAGTTTGATATTTAAAATACACTTTGCTTTATTTTAATGCATGCGAGACAACATCTGAGCCAATATAGCTTTATGGGAATTAATAACGAAACGAGCAGATACTGTTCGGTTGCCAAAACATGTCAAAAAATAATAAAAACCACCAGTGTATATAGACATAATTCTTAAGAACATACAGCACGATAAACAGGCATGATTTTACATTTTTGTATCTAAATTTGTGAGACGTATTTGCTTTAGCGTGCGAGACTTATCCCTGAAGTTTTTTATTCTTATTTACTTTACTGCCATCGTGTCCTTTTCTATCGCACAATTTAAAAAAAAATCGATACATTTAATTAATTTCAATACACTATTTCACGAATGGCGAGCTACGCGTCGAAATACGTAATACATCAGTAATATTTTTATTTACAATATTCAAATACAATAAGCCGGGGCGCAATTCTCATCCCTGAAGTTGGAAGCTACAACCTCAGGCTAAACCTGGCAGCATTGGACTTTGATCACATGCTGATTTAACACTCACTCGAATTATGAAGGAAAACATCGTGAGGAAACCGGAAGACCTTAGACCCAAAGTCAACGGCGTGTGTCATGCAGAGAAGGCTGATCCTATCGTATCAGAAAAAAAAATTGATTCGTGATCACAGATACACAACTGAGGCCCAGATTAAAAGTAGGAGTGATATAATTCAGATTTATGAGTTTCAAAAATTAGATTGTCTAAGGGAGCGTTCAAGAATAACGTAACGAATTTGAGGGGGGGAGGGGGTTTAGTGTAAAACTTTAAGATGTGGGGCGGGGATTGAATAATGCTAATATTATTTTCAACTTTCGGACACACATAAATGGTTACTTTTAGGTACAATAAGTCACGAAACGTTTAACTATTACGTACAGAAAAACGTTACGGCGTTACGCGTTACATGGGGGGGGGGGGGGGGGGGGTTAAGTCCAACCAAGTTAAGAATCTCCAAAACTTGAGCGTTCAAGTTTTGGAGATTCAATTCCTTAGGAACGCAAATCAAAAATACCGCCAGAGAGGAACATAACATTTTGCTTTAAGTAACATCTTACGCAGCAATAAAATGGGTAGCCAATCAACATTCTTTATGGTTTCATGATAGTTTAATAACCTATTGTACGGTGCATTGAATGTGTTTATAATTTTGTAAATTTAATTCACGGCTAAGTAACAGCTGACGTGCCAATGAACTTCAAACGAATATTTTTTTAGAAAAATTAAAAGACTAAAACCAAACCGTTTCGGTATTGCTTTTCTTATAAAATCTTTGTTTCCTCGTTTGAGAGCATTAACAAAATAGATTTTAAAAGGTATTAAAATATTCCACGTATTTCAATCTCCTGTTATTAATCACCTTCCAATAGAGATATTCGTCAATAAATCGTATGACGTACATTGCTATCTCTCGATAACTGAATGTAAACATAAATTATAAATATCCCGACATTGGGTCGCGGCGTGGCCTTTTCGCCAATTTTGGCGATGGTTATTACAGGTTTATTCAATATCTTATGAACGCCTTTTAAGTCAAGAATTTATTTTTACATTACATACATATTCCGTAAGTATTGCTGACCTAGTAGCACATATGATCGAAAAAAAGCCTAATTAACACTTGCGGAACTCAGTCAAACAAAAATATACATATGGCTGATCACCAACGTGCGTATAAAAAAAAAACAAAATACGTAATTTACTTTCTTTCTAATCCTTGAGTTACTAGAGCTAAAAATCTTCTATACGGCTCTCTTATCTGCTAGTGTTCATGGTCCATTAAATAGGCTATCTCGCTCTTACAACTTGATTACTAACATTGATGGAAATATTGACATATTTTACAACAATCTTCCAACTTACCGTAACTTTGTTTATTCTTAACGAGGTTTTGGTTTCTATTTATTTTTTTGTAGATGCTTGTTTCTTATTTTCCCTTGCTTATGTTTAAATATAATTGATGTGTATGTGCGTTTTATAACTTACAAATAAATAAATAAATCTGCGGCCATAGAGGCTTGTGGCGCAACTGGGTCCTTATTACATAGCCATTTATATAAAAATTACAAGTATATATTAGTTCAAGTATTAAGGGTTCAAGTATTAAGTAAGGGTCCCAAAAAAAAGGTAGTGCCCCGCCCCTTAGTGCCTAGTACCTAAACGGCCCCTTACTAACAGTTCAAAAATATTAATAACACCCTCACGTAAACTAACTTTCACAGCACAACCGAATTAAGTATTACGTGTTTAATAATTTCATTATCATTTTCCTTTTTCAATGGTAAATGTTCTTTACTGTTTAGTATAATAATTTGACGTTAGCTGTAGGAATACGAAAGAAATAAATGAGCGACCGTCATTTATTTCTTTCGTATTCCTACAATTGAGGCTACAAAATTGAAACAGCAGTACTTTAACTAAAATCTATAATACTATTGCGTATTATTCCATAGGATACCAATAAAATTAAAGGCCGAATGATTCTATGAAGTCCTAGTATCTTGTAATTAAATCGGAGCAACAACCTACTTGACATGAAGCCCGTCTATACTTACAATATGTATATTGTGTTATCAAGTCATATACGGTATGCGACCTAACAAGATATTGTATCAACATATTTATTATTGCGCCAACGTGAGTACTATTATTAAACAGTCATGTTATTGATTCAAAAATATTGAGCAGCGTAAAACTAATACCAGTTATTTGATGTTATATTTGTTACAAATCTGTTAAAGTGTTTACACATGGCCCTAAATTCATTTGTGTATCTGTGATCACGAATCAATCGTTTTTTTCTCATAGGATAGTATCAGCCTTGTGTGCATAACACACACCGTTAGCTTTTTGTGTCAAAGGCCTGCCTTCCTCACGATGTTTTCCTACATCGTTCGAGTGAGTGTTAAATCAGCATTATTGTGGCAGAGGTGGGAATTAATAAGGCACCCAATGTATATGAAAAAACTGAGCCGCAAAATATTTTGTAGGCAGCTCAAAACTCAAAGACAGCTGGATATTCTCGAGTATTTTTTTTATACTGGAACACTGAGGAAGGTTTTTATGAAGAAATTTAAAGTGTATAAAAAATTGTTTTTCAGCTGAGAACTGAGTTATTCCGATATAGCGGACAGACTCTATAGGGTAGCAGAACAAAATATGGAATATTTTAATACATATACATAGGTGTACTGTAAACTTATAATTATTTAACATAAGTTCAAATTCATCCGACGTTTCGCGTGCTTTACAGCGTGCATGGTCACGGTGACTGAAGACAGAAGGTGTTGAATATCAAAAAGTATCACAGCTGTAGAAAAAGTTTTGTAAGTATTATCTGTATTTATTTCCCCGGAGTTGAATATCGACTAAAAGATGAAGGCTCGGATAAATTTAAAATTACGTTAAATAATTATAGGTCTAAAATAATACATAGCTACTAAAAAGGTAGTCTATGTAAAAAGATCACATTACGGCGAAACGAACGCTGCTGTAGCTATAAATACATAACAATAAATATCATTTATTTATTTAGATAACATAACATTTACGACCGATAAAAATTCAAATACAACTAAGTACTGCCAACTCTCTAATCAAGGACGAAGAACGGACAAGAAGATCGTACATTATTTAAAAAAAAAATATTTTGTCGTTCACATGTACTCATAGGCCCTCGATACATAAATCGATATTTCGTAATGAAACGCATGCCCGATAATATTGTGATGAAAAAACAAACTGATAAGCCAATGATTGACGTAAATTAAGGTGAAGTGCGAATCTGTCTCACGCACGTCTCGCGTGATACTCAGTGGGAGCATGTTCTTATCATTAGCGCATGCGCGATAACTACTAGAGCCGGTTAAATCCTCTATATAATTAAACGATACACAATTTTCCGTGTCATCGAAATTAGTCGATAATAATTTGTCTTGTACACGTGAGATGTCAAATTTTATTAAAATCTCCATTAAGGATAACTTGCTAGTATTAAAACGTTTGTTTGTAAAATATTTATATGATTATATACTATATAAGTCGAACGTTATAGTTTTGATATCTGCTAACCCAAAACAAACGGTTCGCCGGAAACAGCACCTTTGTAATAATGTATTTAAAAGACTATTGCAGTTCAACATTTTGAAGATAAACTCTGTAATCGACTAGCAATAAGGGGCCGTTCAGGTATTACGTAAGAAGATTTATTGCAATTTATTTTGACGTTTGACATATAAAAAACGTCGAATCCCTATAAATTACCAATATTAATTAATTATGATTGCACAGAGCAGTGTTGGCCAGGACCGAAAGAGGTTATAGCGCCACTGATTTATTCATTCAATTTATTAGGATATTGTATGAAACATACAATTCTTTAAACTTTATCACTCAAAAATATATACACACTGTCTTCATTATATCTTCTGGTTTCTATATACAGAATTCTCGTAACAAACACCTTTTTCCGAAGGGGCAAAGATACCCACGGAGCTGACCTCTTTTTCCACTCTCAGTCAGTTACAATGTTCGTTGGTTATGGGAACTATTTATTAACTTGTCCCTTCTCTAGAACCTCCTAGACTTGGGCCAGATAAATGCGATGAGGACTACCCAGCTCAACTTTACCATCCACGTTTGACTGGTCCTACTTGAAAGCAGCTATTAATTTTCAATTATTTCTACTTAATGTAACCGTGACAATCAAATTACTTAAAACTTTCACTTATATGAAAATGCTGTTCATTTTTCCAATATTCAATATTAGATTAAAACATGCAAAATCAATACCACACCGCTTCAACACAATAATAGCGCTGTGGCATTTCGCCAACATTTCAGTAAACAATTTATTAAGACATGTTTACTACAAGAAAATATTATTAATTATCCTAAAACTCAACTCCACAACTACGCTGACTTCTGACTTAGAAAAATGTTTTTGAAAATTGCTATTGCTCGTCGTAAAAAGCTACATGTTTTTAAAATAAATATAGATATGTCATCGATAAATATTCACAATCCGACATTTTGTTAGGGTGCATAAAATGGCGACGGGTTTTTATTTTTATGAAGGTTTTAATTGACACGTGATATACAAAATAATAAATAAAATTACATCGAATCACGCGCATTATAATAACAAAAATACTATTTAATATAACAAACCTTTACCAATGTGAAATTACATACATACGTTCACGCTGTACAAACCGGTCCGTCTATATTTAAATTTCCCAACTATAATAAATCTATGTTTGTATGAATAACAAGTTCCAAGTGCATACGCAAATTGTTTCTAAGATAGAATGCGTTTTAATATAGTTAACGAAAGGTCTTAGACGTTCTTTTCTTTAGAAAAATCATGGTCTTCCATCTTAAACAGTGTTAAGAAGTATTTATAAAGTGGTAAGTCTTTTCCATGTTTCTGGAACAAATCGTTGTGGAATTTCACATTTTGCGTTGATATCTGAATGCATTTCAGGCGCAGTCAGCGATCCATAGTTCTATTTATTTTTACGAATAAATCATCATAGACATTTGAAGCCAGAAGATAGCTTATTTTAATAATCTAGTCAATAAATAATTGCATAAAAAACCTCTTAAATTCTAGAGGTAATACAAAAATCATTCCAAACTTAAGTGCGTACGGAGCGTATACGTGCACGTCATCACGTACGCATTGCGTGCAGTTCACGTACGCATTCGTATTTTATGTTAAAATTCCATCAATCTGAAATCAGCTTATAGAAATCTTTTTTTACACTACTCACATTGCTGAACATGAACTTTTAAATATTTTAGAAATTACTAACGATAATACCATTGTAATGGTGGAATAACTATTAAAGTCGATCCGATTACTGAGTTTATAAACATACAGATTTTCTCTTTATAATATAAATATACAGTACTAACATATATCGCTCGATTCATCTACTTTCATGACATTTACCATGCAATCTTATCGACTATGAGAACTTTTAACTTATCTAGTATCTATCTATCTATAAGTTAGGGAAGGGAAATACGCGAATTTCACTCCGAAATTGGTATATCTTAATTTTTAAATCCTTTACAAATATCCTATCTTACTCAGCGATAATACCATTGATCCAATTACTGAAATACACACACGTTTTCTCGATATAATAAGTACTTAACGCATCGAAACTGCATAAAGACTGTTACTATAACGGAATTTAATATTTGTAAACAAGACTTGTGTAATTGCATTTAATTTGCTACATTGTAATCGAGTTCATTCGAGTCGCGACACAAATTACATGATATTCAAATAGACATTTTACGCTGAGTTTGTAAGATAAGACTAACTAGTAACTATCATTGACCAGTATATAGTTTTAGTTATAAGTATTGTTCATAATCAGCGGAATTTTTCCAAATTCCGTCTGCAAAAACCAAACTCAAATTCCACCCTTTTGGGTGGAAAACTTTTAAAGAAAAGAATTCAAGTATTAAACTAGAAATATTAAAAAAAACTCTACTTAAAGTGTACTATATATATTTTCTCAATAGCTTTAAATATATAATGAAATATTTTCCACCTTTCCAATGAGAATGAGAAGATATTTTGAAGAGGCTTTGAATTTATTTAGCAGAAGTACCAATTTAAATATTACGCTGTAGATTGCTTAATTTCAGTTTTCTTTTTGTATATATTACTGTTACTTACGTGTTCCGTTTAGCATATTTTGTTTAATTAACAATGTAATCTAGGTTTTGCCTTTGTTGTCAATCTAAGTGTTTTCTTTCTGTATGTGTAGCCATAAAATAACTTATAAATAAATAAATAAAACTTTTAAACCAATTGTTTAAGAAACTTTTCTGTATATAATTTTTTTAATTTTTTTTTTATAATTTTCAAAATTGGGTTGTCGAAATAGCGCCTGGTGTACCATGAACGTGATCTATCGCTATTTAGAGCATTATATTCTAAATATAGTCCAAACAATTTGAAAAATCTCACCTGATGCACTGAATAAGGCTCATCCTCTGCGCCGTCCTCGCGTGGCCTGCTCGCGCGCACTGCTGCACCTGGTAATTGTACGACATCAGCATGCGATCTGCTTGCTTGCTGTAGGCGAACATTGCGCCCATCGTACGTCTGTAGCCCCATTTGGCCTCCTGCGTTATATGGCCAATTAGTATTTATTAGGGCTGGTAAACTAACTACAATACCCAAAAGCTGAGTCCCTTTAGCTCTAATGCTAGCCTTCCACTGCGAGCTAATGTAGCCATTACGGACTCCGCTATACTCGTAACGATTATTTTTCATACATGTGCTCCCACCAATCTTTGAATCTGAAAATCATCGTTACGAGTATAGCAGAGTCCGTAATGGTTCTGTTACGCTCGCAGTGGAAGGCTAGCATAAGTGAATGTATCCCATACAAATGTGACGGAAAGAAGTAGGTAAAATTGACAGCTCCTAATTTAAAATATAAATTTACGAAAAAATTTGTAGTCCTTGAAGTATGTATCAATAAAAAAACCACAATGTTTATATTATAATGCAATATTGATTTAACTGTTATTTTATTTGTTTTTGGTATATAGGCATATGGGTATTGTAGCGTTATTTTATCCCGATCCGTAAATAATATTATTAAAAACCGCATACAGCAAATCGCATGAGAACGTATTGGTATGATATTTTTTATATAACAGGGGTCAAACGGGCAGGAGGCTGATGTTAAGTGATAACGCCCATGGGCACTCACTGAATAAAATTCATCACATGATACCATTCTCGAATCCATTGGAATAAAATTTTTATAAAAATGTATACCTCTGAAATTTTTTATTAGGATTGATTTAATAAGATTCTGGTAACCATTCCATATAAATATTTGACGTTTGTAATTTAAAACATCGTTGTGAAAGTCGTGGTTTCAATCCTAGTTTAACCATAATCATAATACATATGATTGCTTTAAATACAGTGTAAACTCTATATAATGATTTTCAAGGGACTATGCATATTTTTATGTTACATAGAGCTATCGTTAAATGGAAATAAGATCAATCTGTATTATAAAAAAAGTTTATTTCAAACAATGATACGTTGAAATCTTGTTTAACTAAAACAATTATTTCTTCTCATCAACTGAATCCCAGTCAAAATCCAAATAAAAAATTAAGATACCAATACATTCAACGTGTTAAAGATATGTTATTAGCAATGCTCTATACTACTCATCATATTATTTAGTAATCGAACTGAATTTCAAAAAATCATTATCAATTTTTCAGCTGTTTAAATGTCACATACACTTGTTAAACATATGAATACTAATATAACTCAACTACTGTGGCAAAGTGGAATGATGAAATAAATAAAAAACTTTAATAACGTTATATATACGCAGGAAGCATGAGAAAGGCAAACAAAAAACTCTTGCGAACACTATTACTAATAAGATTTATTATTCTCACAGAGTAATTGTATTGTAATGAAATCCCTTCAGATATTATGCAATACAACGCAAACACATCTATACTTAGCCGCAAATGGGTGGCGCGACAGACAAATACCCTTTACAATACAACATTCATAGACAACGAGAGTCTGTGGTCTGGTCTTATTCATAAACTGAATAAAAATATATGTTCCAATTTCAAAGATATCTAGCGAAATTCTTATGCAATACGCCTCTTAGTTTTAGTCGTATGGATGATGAAACGATAAGGTGAATGTTACAATCAAAACTTAACTAATTTTTAATCGATAAATATATTTTTAGTGTCTAATGACTAAGAAGGTTCTTTTATGTTACTTGCATATCATTCAACGATCGATATTTATTAAAAAATTGCCGTCGCCATTCATATTTAATTTACTCATGTTATTATTTAATATTCAAATAATACTGTTTTATGAGATTTACGATGTTTTTAGGAGAAATGGAAAAACAACTAAATCAGTACAGTACTGGCTTTAGCGTGACTCTCATCTCTGAGGTCGTAGATTCAATCCCCGGTTAATGCAATAATGGGCATTCTACGTGCGCATTTTGCATTCGCTAACCGTTCGTACGAAGGAAAACATGGTAATGAAATAGCCCATGGTCTTAGACCCAAAACAGTTCACGGCTTGTGTCACGCAGACTTGCCAATCAGAAAACACATATAATCATGAAACATATACATACATAAATCCGAGGTCCCTCAAACAGTAGCATAGTTGAGGCGGTTTTCTCATATTAAATCGGTTAAATAATAAGCAATTTCATAAGTTACATTTAAAAACTTTCAGTGTACTTGGATAACATAAAAAGCTTAATAAGTTCTCGTCAGTAACGAATTATCTTATCACACTTTAGGAGCAATCAAAACAACGGAAAGTTTCGTTAGCATAAACAGTCGATTCTTCTATTCTAATTGAGTAAGATGTTCTCAAATATTTAACACTAGTTGCACCTAGAAATAACTACAGCAATATATAAAAAAAATGTTTTTATCAAAATATATATTATGTAGTAGCAACGACCTATTGGTTAAATAGGTTCGGATGATTTCCGGCCAGAGCACAGATTATGAATGAATTGTGACCTGACGAATTTACTATCAGTTGCTCGGTCAAAGTCCAAAACACTGCCTTATTAGCTAAAGATTTTTTAATATGAGACATAAGTAACATCGTAAGTCTTGGCGCTATGTTAAAAAGCTGACGGCTTCATAAATCCTTTTTGGAGTAAATATATTGGTAGCTACGATATAATTGATACTTAGATGACTCATTAATACTGAACGAATACAAATGGACAATAATGTATGTCGTTTATACAAGCGCACGCAGTATTTTACAGATTACAATACAATTACTGTAGGTTACACATAATTTATGTTAACATTTAATTATTAAATAGAATTTACATTTTACTAACAACAGTTACATAGTAATGTATTAAAACGTATGTCACTCTGAAAATAATATAGCGTATCGTAACCAAATTAACGTCCATATAATACATAAGTGTCAAGAGTAATTAAATAATTTATTTAAGAAGTTAAAGACAATTAAAAAAAATATCGATTTTGATTATATAAGACACGTTTGTTTATATTATTGTAAAAAAAATTGTATACTCCATATCTTTTTTTATGTATTATCATTCAAGGCATATTCAATAAGCAAGATAAAAAACACCTTGATTCCAAGGTCAAAGGCATAATAAAATATCTAATGTCATAACGACCAAGTCTAAATCTAGACTTATAATAGCATCAAACTTGTGTACATATGATAATAAAATGATTCATTTGTGAACACAAAACGACGTAGGAAATTCACTTGTCACTTATCGGTCTTTAGATGAGTCTTACAATGTCCAAAAATTATGAAATAAGCTCGTCAAACCCAGATTGAAATAACAATAAATGCGGCATATGACATAGAAATATATGCTTCAGCAACTCATATAAATTCCAATGACGCTGATTTAAACATAAAAGAAAAATAACTAATATTTTAATTAATCAAATATATCTATAAAAAATAAATATAAATCAGTGGCGCTACAACCTCTTTAGGTCTTGGCATCAGATTTTTGAATCTGTTTCATGATCATTTTTAAATGTAATAGGCAAGTAGGTGATCAGCCTCCAGTGCCTGACACATGTATATACGCACATAGAAAGAAAGTCCATTGGTGCACAGCCGGGGATCGAACCTACGATTAATCGCGAAATTGCGGTTATAACAACCAGTTAAAAGAAAGGCCTTAAATGTTTTGTCGCCCAACAGCACGTGACCAACCTTTATTGTTTAAAACAAAAATATTGCCATCCTATTTTTGTACAAAATATGGTTACCAAATGCACATACTGCGCCGTATCTAATTGACTACTGTGAAGCAAAGAAAATACGTTGTGATATGAAGTTATTTGTAGAGTGACCTTGGTACTCCGTTAGTTTCATAAACGACATTGGACAAGGTCAAATATTACTTATCTAAGGCACTAATACACAGCCTGAACAGAAAAGTTTTATTTGATCCGTAATATTTGATCGGCACATGTTCTTGTATTCCGCACTTCTATATCATATCATCGAACCATCGTTTCCAAAATTAGAAATATTCAAAATGGCGGATATACTAATCAAATGTCACATGTTTTAAAACATAAACAAAAACGCGCGCACAGATCATTTGCATAGACAACATAAGATCTCAGCTTAGCTGCATCGAACACTGCTTAAATTAATAGGATACAAAAATAGTGTTAAAACGCAAACATCAAACATCCTAAGTCAATTAAGGTTCATTATTCTCTGTTGAATGATTGGTCTGCTATTTCTGCGCAATACAATGCCAATAAAGCGAATTCATGATAAAAAACGTAAACAAGATCCGAACGTTATGTGATGAATTAGCATATGTTTTAACATTGAATTTTTATCCTTTAACGTTATTTACTACACTGGTACCACAGTGCGTTTAATATAATCTGAAAGTTCATCGCTTTTATACTTATTAGATAACTAGTTGACCCGGCGAACTTTGTTCCGCCTTAATGGCAATAAATAAGCAGTTTGGGTTTTTTTATTGGAAAAAATACAAAAAAATTAAATACCTACATTAATCATTCATTATTATTTCTGTATTTTAGTACATAGGTTGCTCTTCACTTAAGTACCTTGTGATACACATTTTTTCATTTTTTGTTTTATTATCAGGCGCAAAAACAAACAACGCTGATGGTCTTCCGACCCGTGAACATGCCACGTATAATTGACCATGGGAAAAACATGAATGTTCTAGATTTAAACCACAAACTTTTAAGGATTGGCCTTGTGATTTGTTGATGGTCATGGCAAATGCAAGACGTATCGGAAATTGAAGTCTTTTAAATTCAAACGGCATATCGGTTGGGATCATCGGGATCCTCGGAATAAGAACTTCCTCACCTTTGAATTTTCCTATCATTATCGTAGCGTAAATTACATTGTTCTTCAATTTTCTAACCACCAAACGCATACCATTATGTAGTTCATTCAGGTCATCTACATCTTTATTCTTTTTCTTCTTTTTTATCAGTAAGCAATGTAACTCTCATGTTTGTTGTCAGCTGCAGTTTCGTCACATAGCGCCATAGATTTGACGATTTGAGGCAAGCGTTTATTTCGTCGACAGCCGTAGATCTTGGAATTACTGGCAGTATTTGGCGGAAATCGCCAGACAGTAAAATCATTGCTCCTCCAAAACATCTCGATTCATTGCGTAAATCTTTTAATGTTCGGTTAAGTGCTTCCAATGCACGTTTATGCGCCATTGTGCATTCGTCCCAGATGATGATTTTCGATGCCGCTAAAACTTTGGCCATTGCTGAGTGTTTTGCAATATTACACGTTGGTTCTCCAATAGTTTGAAGATTTAACGGTAATTTTAATTCTGAATGAGCCGTACGGCATCCTTCTAACAATGTGGCTGCTATTTCAGAAGAAGCAACTGCAACCGCTATGTTGGATCTCGCCCGAACAGTTGCTAAAACTAATGACATGAGGAATGTCTTGCCAGTTCCACCAAGGGCATCTAGGAAATATAAACCACCATTTTCATCATCGTTTGCCTTCATTAAAGTATCATAAACTTCCTTTACTCGATTAAATGCGTCATTCGACAACAACAACAAATAGAAACATTCATCATTCTTTGGATGAACTGTATACATACGACCATACCGAGTTTTATAGTTCTCTTCACTGTTTATACGAATGGGCAATAGCACTATCATTATAATTAAATTGTAAATTGTAAAAATAATTAAACGTATTTATTTAATAGAAATATTTTGAATATTGATTTCTTACAAATATCAAATTGTCATATATACGTCATTACATAGCTGTCATTATACGTCAATTACATAGCTATCATTTGCGTTTTATTATTCCAAGTCTGATTCTTATTTGTTATACCACTTTTTATAGTGACTGACGTTTCATGTCAAGTCCCACGGGAACGCTGTCGAACGGGATAAAAAGTATCCTATGTCCGTCTCCTGGCTCTAAGCTACCTCCATACCAATTTTCACTCAAATCTGTTCTTTCGTTCTTGAGTTATAAGTGGTGTAACTAACACGACTTTCTTTTATATATATAGATGTAAACACATGATAGCTAAAAAAGCCCAAATTTAAGTATACTGGGAAAAATGTTTCCAAAATCTGAATATACCCCAGACACAGTACAGTAGAATTAACACGATTTCCAACGGCACGGAAATGGACAAACGAGTTAGGTGACTATTTTATTGAATAGTTAGAGAATTTCGTCGTCAATTATCACTAGAAACCCGGATCTATGACAACCAGTGAGAGAAGTTTATGTTGCTACGTGAGGTATGTACTATATTTTAAGAAGTTGTTCCACTTTTTATTTTTGCACATGTGTATCAGGGTCAGGCTGACATAAGAATACTTTTGTACCGTCTGAATTAATATCACAAACTTTTTTAAATAAACGCCAGTTACTCAAAAATTCATTAAAGTACGATTGTGAAACGTTTATACCAAAATTTTATCGTTCGAGTAGATGTTTTACGAGAGAACTACATATACTTCAAACAATTTTATTTACACTGACGCGAAGTTGCGGTTAATATATGCGGAGACGCGTGCTATATTACCGTTAGGGATACAATAACATTAAAACAGATTATTATATTACTATAAATAAACAGCATATGTTTTACCGTTTACGTTACTAATTCCATAATAGTTAGTAACTTTACAGTAGATAGCTTTTTTCTATTTTTCCAAAACATAAATGTGATAATGTAAATACATAGTTAATACATTCCTAACTGACATTATGAAGAATTCAACCAACCCAGGTTATGTCTCTCTCTCAAAATAACAGAATGGCTATTTATTAAAAACCAAGTACTCTAATGAGAAAGACCTAAAAAAATTAATTATCCATGTTTCTTTGCACAAAGAATGTTTAAAAGTATGATTACTTAATTAATTGCTTCTAAACCCTCAACATGAATCAATTCTCACGAATTTTATCTCCTCAATGTGTAATTTTGCATTTCTAATTATGTCTATTTAGTAAACAGTAACCAAACATGCAACATTGCATGCATCCATTAACATTAAGGAAAATTATATTTTCCTGTAAACTACCCACTATTAACTGATTTACCACTTCAACATTTATTATACCTTTGCTAATGAAAATGATATTTAGTTGCCTGGCATTGAATTTACAGAATTATAAAGAAAACAATATCATAATTTGACTTGATTCTCTATTTGCCTTTTCCAAAAGTACTTCCGCATGATATAACTTTAATACTGATAACATTAATCTTTATTAATTCATCATCATTACTGAACCTTGAACGATGGTAATGAATCTGTATAATACGAGTTATATATCAACACTAAAAATTACATGTTTGTTGTCATTTTAACTGCAATAACTAAATACTACAAATAATAACCTTACCTGGTGTTTTGGGATTTTAGAACAGACTCTTTTAGAACTGGTAGTATTTGAGGACGGCGGGGGTGGTGGTGGAATGACCACACCTTTAGATGATTGTAGACGTGTCTTAACTACTTCTAGAGGGCAGGTAACTACTGCTCCAGCTGTACCCGCTACCCTGTGGATTTAAACTTATTTTTGAACATTTTAAAACTCAAGTAACTCTATATAGAAACTTATCAACAATTTTGCTGCAAAACTATAACCTTATTTTTATATAGAAAACTCAAGTAAAACTATATAGACATTTTAAAACTCAAGTAAATCTATATAGAAACTTATCAACAATTTTGCTGCAAAACTATAACCTTATTTTTATATAGAATATAATTAATTATAATATATATATTTTATAGCAACATTGGACTTTAAATTTACATTATTCAATAAGAAGGATGTCTTACCCAAAAATACCACCTCATTAACTAACGTTCTGAATGTATTTTGCATGTTAATTCTCGTTTAATTTTTAATTGCCAGTAATAACTTATAAAAAAAACAGTTCTTAATAACAAATTTTATTAAATTATTTATGTAAATCAAGCAACTATTGTCAATAAAGATATGACGCCGTATCTGAGCACATGTATCGACCAAAATACGAAGGTCTATATCAAAATATGCAAATAAGTTAGGCATTCTTATAAGCTAATTCATAAAAGTTAAACCCACCCTCCGGCAACCAGATGAATTGCTGTATCCCTTTGAGACATTTTAGCGCCACCAGAATAACAACATGACTGCAAGTCTAAAAATAAACAAATGCACCACTGCCACTTCGAAAATGACTACACTTATTTTAAATTCAATAAACAAGTTTGGTATTATTTTCCACAAAGGGAATATATGGAAGTATAACACTGGATGTTGTCGTTAAAAACACTATATATACACTAAAAATTTCCTTGCTTTTTGAAGAAGGATTAATCGATCTGCCGGTCACGTACGCCGCGTCGAACAAACATGAAAAATGAACTAAAAAACATAGAGCATTGACAATTGATAAGAATTAAAATGACAACACGAAATGTTGCTCTGTTATCGACTGTCAGATGAAAGTCATAGGATAATGTCAATTGTTAAGTAGCCGGCCAACTCCCAACAGAGTGCAGTCAGTATGACCAGACTGAGTTTTACAGTCTCTACTCTTTAAGTTGGGCCTTAGATGAGGTATGGATTGCCTAGCTTGGGAAGTGGAAAGGAGACCTCTACTGGGCGTGCTACAGGGCGTGCTACAGGGCGAGGACGCTACTCTCGATTACATTGTGAGAGTAGCAGTTACAAGCTCGGATAGTGACGGCAGGTGGGAAATCCTCCATAAATTCTGCGAAGCCATCATGCGCCATAAAGAAGAGGCGGAGAGGGCCAGGGAGTTCGATCGCAGCCGTTGCACTGTGCAAGCCCGTGTGTAATCCTGAGCACGCCGTCGCCTCAGCGGGAGAACAGGGGTTCATGTGTCTAAAAGAAGGGATGCTGACGCATCCCTGCAAGCATTGTACGTGGCCTCCCCCAGCTTCATAAAATAGGGCGAATTGGCCGATGTAAATGGCCCTTGCTGAGCCAAGTTCCATTCGACATCATTCGTGGCTGCAGAGGACCGTGAGTTTTAACGGCTGCATAAAACGAGTACTTCTTTCCAACGCAAAAACATACGTTTTTTCAACAAAATCGAAAATCATAAAGAGGTAACGCGACTGAATCTCTCGGCTGCATTTTCAGACTATGGGGCGATCGTCGACATCTATGACTTTTTTGAATGTAAAGTGGGAAAAAACGGTGATTCATGTGGCATCAAATTATTTCAGTATAATTAGTATTATTATAATTTTCTTGTGTAGCCAAGTCCACATTTCAAGGATCGTTATGCTCACTTAAATGTCATTGCTTGTGGCGGCGTCCATGCGTTGGGTTGTCTTTCTCGATAAAACGGGCGAGGCGAGGGGGCCTATGGCTGGCCATGCGTCATACTCGTGAACGGGTGCTACTTGTGGTGTTTGGTCGTACTTGAATTCGTGTATGCGGTGATATTTGTTGTTTCTACTACGTATGACATGGTGTAATGGTTGTAGCTCTTTAAAAACGTGTAAAACAAAGAAAACATGGCGATAAAAGAGTGGGGGAGAATTTATTGCCAGTTCTTCTCTTCCGTTCTAGGCCCTTGATTGAGAACTAGTATTAAATGTAAAGTCACAATTAATTTAATTTTTTTGACGTTCCTATGTGTACTTGTTTACCTATGAAGAAAGATATTTTTTTTTCTATCATTAAATAAGTTTTACCAAATATTTTGTAATTTGGAAATCGTTACTTAACAAATCACAACAAAAGCCAAGTGAAAACCTACTGTTTGCTCATATTTTTTTTACTAAGTTGGCTCATTCCTAAAAATACGATGAGCTTACCCCAACTCAAAGAAAGTATAAGAAAAATAATAATACAAATATACACGGTTTAACTAGTCCGATCACCTATAGATTAAAAATATTATTTTACGGCAAATTCAACGAAAAATCGCGCCCGCCAAATTCGAAGGTTTTATTTATATTCTATAAAATTTTTAACCCGATTTCGTTTTTTCCGGTGACATATACAAGCGTGAGCCTTCGAAAATAAATAGTTTACTTTAGTTTTCAATAAATTCTTATCAACAAACATCTAAAAACTATTAAAAGTGGTTAAAATGTCAAACTATATTTATCTGGAAACATTTAATAGCTATGATAACTATAAACAAACTTTAACCTTAAAACTGCCAATAGAATCACTGATTTCTTTTTGTATTTACAAATACTGTTGTCCAGATAATGTCCAGTTATATTTTACTAACACTAATAAATCTGCAAGCCGTGTGAGTCTTGAGTTATGTGTTGAGGACATAAGCTTTGTAGATCCGTTAGATATTCCTTGGCAAGCTGCATCCTGTGTGTTTCCCGTGGTACTTTTTGAGGACACCGTAATTACAGGTCTGTGCGCAGTAGCCCGTCATATCTGCAAGTACAGAATCTCGAAACAAGCTACTATTGAACATGAACAAGGTTTGCTAGGATTCCGAAAAAGTTGCCTTCAAGCACCAAATGAAGTTTCCATCTGGACAAAATTTTGTGAAATTGATTGTATAAAAACTGTTTCAAAAATATTGGAACTATCAGAACTGCGTAAAATACCAGTTCATATGGTCCGATTTGAGAACCATTTAAGTAAACCAGTTTGGATTCATAATGTGTATAAGGTAGCTAGGGATATGAAAAGGGACAAGGGTTTGGAAAGTAAAAAGACTTCATCTTTACCTGAGCAGAATGAAACAACTGACACATTGGGTAATCCTAGAAACCCTAAACCTAGAAAGTGGAAGTCTAATCTAAAAAAAGATTTTGAAATAAACTGTTCCTTAAAAACTGAAGAATTAGGCATAAGTCACCAATTTGCAGAAGGTCCCTTCTTAACATTAGCTGACATAATATTGTTTCCATCTTATTATATATTACATAAGTCACTAGGGGAAAATATCATAGAAAAGTTTTTACCACTTTCATTTAAATGGTACAAAAACTTGAGCAGTTTACCAGAGTTGAAAATAGTAACACTTATTTTAAATGAAATAAAAAATATAACAACTGTATCAATACATGATTTGGTACTTTGTCCTGAAACAGATGATGTAAGTTTATATAAATCGGATCCAAAGAGATATAATCCAAAAAAGAGGTTATTTACTAAGCCTGAACATATTGAAAATGCAATAAATACTCTCACAAGTGACTTAGAACTAAATATATTGCTAAATGAAAATAATACCAGTATAAATTGGCAAACTGTACCTGATGGTGCAAACCCATCAGCGGGGCACTTACCTGATGTTAGGGTGAATAGAAAATCACAACAACTTGAAAATTTAACATTGGCAGTTACATCCATGGCTCAAGATGGAGATGTGATTGTAGACTTTTGCAGTGGTAGTGGACACTTGGGAATACTAATAGCACATCTATTACCTAAATGCACTGTTATACTTTTAGAAAATAAAGAGCTATCATTGCTAAGAGCTAGGAACAGAGTACATGAGATGGGATTAACAAATGTATTCTTCTTTCAGTGTAACCTAGACTTTTTTGTAGGCAAATTCGATATTGGTGTTGCTTTACATGCATGTGGCATAGCAAGTGATCTGGTATTGGATAAATGCTTAATGGCCAAAGCAAAATTTGTTCTATGTCCTTGCTGCTATGGGTCTCTGCATGCCACAGATCGACTGAATTATCCTAGGAGTAAGAGATTTAGTGGTATTTCTATTGATAACTATTTATGTATTGGACATACTGCCGATCAGACTCATGACAATCATCCTCTTACTGAAAGAGGTGCCCGTTGCATGGCTATTATTGACTCGGATCGTGGAAGGTTAGCTGAGGAACAGGGCTATAAAGTGATATTATCTAAATTAAAACCTCTATCTTGTACTCCAAAAAATAATCTCCTAATTGGTGTACCTTCATGAAATAAAACTCTTGTATATAAACATGCTTTATTAAATATACAATTTGTTACAAATAAGTCTTTTAAACACTTTAACTTTTAGTTAAATGTTTTACATTGTTAATAATATTTCCTCATATCTTTTAATGCCTCGCATATAAAGACTGGTATGAAATAAAAACAAAGCAACCAAGTCCGAGCACAACTGTCTGCAGTGGTACTCTGTAACTGAATATTGATTTTGATCTCTTCTTCAATGTAAGTATAACTTGAGCTTTACAGGCTGCAGAAAAACGAGAAGTGAAGTTACAGTTACAGAGTACCGGTGCTATTATCAACAGTCTAGCTTAAAAATACATAACATGGCAGTAAATAGTAAACAAATTCTCTAAAAATATGGCAAGGTTGTAATCACAAATGTTTTGGCTGATTATAAATTGTGATACACTTTCATAAAATCATTGTACATATCAATCACACTTGGCATAAACAATTGCTGTGCGGCATGGAATATATACCTGAAAAAAAAAAACAAAATATAATATGAGAACTACTTAAATATTGATATATCCTAAGCGAGTTTAATTTTTTTTTAAATAAATAACTAAGAAAACGGAAATAGAGGTGTCTTTAAACTGTGCTCGTGCTTGTTTTGATATAGACTTCCTTTGCTTATCTAGCGTATTAGATAGACAAAAGTTAGTCAGCTTGCTAACTGTTAAATGAAAAGGCAGTATTATAAAGTGAAGATTCTAAATTACTACTCTAATTAAAAAAAATAGTCTCCTACATGGCTGAAGCTGGAAAATGGAAGTCTTATATAAAATTTGAAATAAATTGTTCTATCAAAATCAAAAAAATATCAACCATCTATTTGTCAGCATTTAATTTAGGTATAGACTATAGAAGTGGCACCTTCATACCGTGACTTAGATGTCACGACACGGAAACGATAAACCTCGGGTTTGATAACGATTTCCGATGTTTCGGTAAAAATATTGCCACGAGTCAAAGTTATTTATTATATATATTAAGTTATTTATTTATATACGTAACACTGTACACTCACGAACGTCGAAAAAGAAATATACATAAAAAGATTCTTATTTTACATTTACTGCCAGTTCTCAAATCAAGGGCATAGAACGGAAGAGAAGAACTGGCAATAAACTCTCCGCCACTCTTTTTAATCGCAAATTTTTTGTTGTTGTTTTACACAACGTTTGTAAGGGCCTGCAACCATTACACCATGTTCCATTGACATCTTAAATAATACAAAATCAAAGATCCTCTTACAGCAGGAGGCATAGTGAAATAGGAGCACGCACTTACATTCTTGTGGGAGCAACACGCAAATACATAGTCGAAATATCTAACAATTATTATTTGGAATGTACCTGAACCGAGTCTCTCCTATTACCCCATCCACTATTTAAGGTGAAATGAAATTCGCCGTCCGGTTCGACGCGACCAAAGCCGCCATATTTCTTACTATCAGAACATAACACCGCCTAAAAATAATCATCACATATTAACAAAGGCATGTGATTTAGCATGTGACTGGAAACCGAGATGCAGTGGCGTAGTGTCACTCCATCGAAAGTAAAAAGCATAAATAAATCAAATCAAAATATCTTTATTCATTTAGATTTTAGGTAAACATGTACACTTATGAACGTCAATAAAAAGTAAAAAGCATTATTTAAAAAAAATCATTTATCAAATGGAGAGTAAGAGACGGGGAATCCCCCACGACAGCATCAGACTCTTTTGCGGGAATCCCCGAATTCTACATAGAGCTGAGCTAGTGCTAGTGGAGGAATCCCTGAAAAAGAAACTTTTATGCTGGTGATTTTTTTTTTGTTAAATTGTTCTTAAAATTGAGAGACCGGATGCGGACCGCCCCTTAGCTACGCCACTGCCGAGTTGGTCAGTACCAATCACGGCCGTGTGTCCATTAAGACTATTGCTTTCATGGGCGCATTAACACTCGCTAATACGGCGAAGAAAAACATCGAACAAAATGTTTGCCATAGACCTAAAAGTCAGGTACAGCAGACAAGGCCTTCCTTGCTTGATAAGAAAAATAAATGATCACAAAACAGATATTGAGGCCAAGAACTAAAAGGTTGAAGCGCCACTGGTTTTGTTAACATACATCTGTATCCCTGGTAAAAGCGCTATCAAATTATGTACGCAATGTTTCTTAGAAGAAATAAAAGAAAACTAAAAATCTAAAAAGGCCATCCTCAAAACAATTGGGATTTTTCTTTTATCCATCTTAAAATTACAGAGAAAACTCCTTAACCTAATTAATTATTTCATTCTCTTTGTTTTTTCACCATAATTATTAGTTGTTTGACATAATTTTAAATTGATTTGATAACAGCACATCTGATTTCGCTGATCTTTGTCGCTTTGTAAAGTTTCTGAATCTTGATACTGGAATTGTATGAAAAGCCGAAGAGTGCTGATAAACCACATTCTTTTTTATTTATTTTTTTTTATTTATTTATTTATTTATTTATTTATTTCCAGTAAATTTTCGTATCTTAACAGTTACAACTAATGCGATAGAATTCCATAATATTACCCACACCAACTAACCTACATAGAAACATTAAAAAATTAAACTTAAATTCCTAAATCTTATAACTAACAATATAGCAAGCTCTTACCTGGTATTTTCCGGGCACATCCACCCCAACTCTGTAATCTGTAAAACTTTGTGAGGGATGAAAGTTGAAGACAAAGAGTAATCCAGCTCGCTCGAACGCTACCACCTTGTCGCCTTCGTGTTTGCAAGAAACATAACCCTGAAACATTAATTATACTATAAAGAATTCGCATGAATGCTGAATTTCACCAATCGCCTTGATGGCTGGAAATCTTCCACGGTCCATTTCACAAGGCATTTTCCTTTGTGAACTAGCGAACTGTGGAATCGACTACCTGCGGGGGGCCTTCCCTGAGAGATACGACCACCAACAATTCAAAATACGAGCGTACTCATCGCTTAAAGGCCGGCAACGCACCCACTAAAAATGGGTATCTATGGGCTGCGACGACTGCCTTTTTGGCGTCCCGCAGGCTTGTTTGCCCACCTATTATATATATATAAAAAAAGAAAGAAATATTTATCGACACAATATTAAACAGTAAAAAGAATAGAAGATCTCATTTTGTATCACTCGGTCCACTCGCAGATGACAATCCCCAAAAATTTAGATTTTACTACTTGATTTCATAAGTGCCCTAAATATTTTGTCTTTGAAAATAACTTCGGCCATTTCAATACAATTGTCTGACTTTGGTTGTTCATGCCTGTTTCAAAGTGTATTTTTTCCAGGCCCCAGTACCTTATGAATATTATTACTTCATTAGAGCAATAAATTATTTCCTTTAGACATTCTCGACCTTATCACAAAATGTCAAAAAAACTATATCTTACGTAGTTTGGCACTTATTGTGCTAATCTAATTTTTATTTCTGACAGTGGTTGTCTTAAAGTGTGCTATTTTTCTGTATACTTGCAACAAAGTGTTAATAAAAAAATAATAATACATAAAATGTAGTCATAAACTAGTAGCATAACCATTTTTTTATATGCTTAACATATTACCATGGTAACACATGGTATTAAATTCACGTTTAATAACGAGGCCGTATATGTTTTGAATACGTCATTAAAGATTTTTTTCGCCCAAAGGGCAAGCTTAAGCCTTTCGACAGTACCTCCTTGACATTAGTTTTGAAGTTTGACATTCAAATAATACGAATAGATAAACTTACCGGATTCGACCTCAACCAGCCATATTTCTCCTCAAGCATTTGCATGTCCCTATCAAAATTGTTCAGGTATTTATATTTGAGTAATTCATCGTCAACTAACGGCCACTGTCTTCGTGCGTAGTGATATGACGAATTGTTGCCCGCTCGAGGGAAATCCAACCATTCGGGGTGACCGAATTCGTTACCTGGAAAAATAGTCATAGACAAAAACGGAACGCGTGGAAATATTTTTTTTTATAGAACAGGGGGCAAAGGAGCAGGAGGCTTACACGCCATGGACACTCTCAATGCCAGAGGGCTCGCGAGTGCGTTGCCGGCCTTTAAAGAATTGTTACGCCCCTAATTGCACTTTATTGGTAAAATAAAGTTAAATGTGATAAGGTTTATCAAAACTTTTTTTATTATCATAGACATGAATACAAATAATACAATTATTTCAGTTTACCTTATTACTACAGAATATCATTCAATGTAATATAATTATTACTAACATTATCGTTATAATATATTTTTGTTGTTCTTCGAATTAACAAGAAAAAGATGGCGCATAACGAAAAAAATGTGACGCGTAACCGAAAAATGTGACGCGTAAATTTTTCCCAGCGCCGATTTATTGCCGAACTACTTTAGTTTCACTTCAGTAATTTATTTAGTAACTTACCGATAAAATTGAGGTACGCCTCCCCGCCCAAAGCGTGTGTGATAAGTCTTATCATACAGTGTAAGGCAAGTCCTCGCTCTATCACTGGATTAGAGTCACTCAGTGTACTCATGTGGGTGTACATATCTTTGTCCATAAGCCAAAATGCGATTGTCTTATCGCCTACAAGTGCCTGGAATTTCCGAACAAAACTTAATTTATTTTATTTTTATTTTTTGTACTCCTACAGCTAACACAAAATACATATAATATCAAACAAATACACCGAGAACATAGCCACAGATGGAATACATGATATGTTATAACTAAAAAGATTTACAAAAAGGAACAAACAAACAAAGTATTCAATACAATTAACTAACTGATTCAATTTAATTACTTAAGCCTAAATTGGTTGTGTTGTGTAATGGTGTAAAAGTGTGGGTGTGTACGTGATGGTGTGTATGTGGGTCGTGCTTATGATGTAGATGATTTTGCGCTATGTATATTCTTAATACATTTTTTAACCACATTCCGCGATAACCTAAACAAGTCAATGCCTAAATAATGGTCATTGTATGTCCGAGCAGCGCGATACAAAACTCGAGTTTTTTGGGTAATTAGTATTCATGTGAGTAACATGAAACAATGTACGAATACGAGTTTTATAAGCAGCTTATATTGCTGTTCCATAACTGAAACAGGGTCCATGGCTGGAACAGGCGCCGCGGCTGGAACAGGTTCCATAATTGGAACAGGTTCCATGACTGGAACAGGTTCCATAATTGGAACAGGTTCCATGACTGGAACAGGTTCCTGAAGTAATGTTTATCAGGAGCCTGGGATTTAATGTAAACAGTTTAATGCAATAAATTAGACTGAAGGCTGATCTTGAAATAATCGAGAGGGAAGATACATGATGATGCAACTGAATTGGACTTTCCTTGATGACGATCAAATTACCTGATCATGGCTTTCAGCATATGCCACCGTTCCCTCCATCCATCTTCGATTAGTGAGAGTATGAATGATATGTCCCATTTTCCAGTTTTCATCTTTCTCTTCTTTTAACAGCTTTATCCACATATCGGGGATGGCCATGCCTAGGCGGTAATCGAAGCCGGTACCACCTTCCTTCACTGGCCGACCCGTTGCCGGCATTCCAGATACATCCTGGAAGAAACCAATTAAATAAAACCATAGAGGATATGTACTCGCTGGACAAGTTCTTATAAAATTAATTTCTTACAGTATTTATTTATTTTATAATAAAATTGCTAAATTATTTTATATAATTAAAAATACTAAAGGATTTTACAGAAAAAAGTTTTATTTTATTTATAGTTTATTCTTTGTTTTCAATACTTAAATATATATTTATACAATTTGTATTTGTACGTACATAAACAAAAATATTTCTTCTATAAATACATAAAAAAAATTTGCATAATATATATTGGTATTTTGAATAATTTTTTTGTTCGTGTCTTACCTCCGCAATAGTTATAGCTCTATTGTCTATGCCATGGACGAGTTCGTTAGCCAACATCAAATACACGAGTGCCTCTGTATCAACATTAAGACCGTAATATTCGTCATAATGTCCCGAAAAGCCTTCACCAATACCACGGCTATGGTACAACATTGACGTTACACCATCAAACCTATTGACACGGGTAATAATTGTAGGAAATTAGATCTAGACTTAAAAATGAAATTCCGATTGAACGAAAAAAATGACACGGAAAAGTTTGTTTTTGTGTTTAGGAGACTGAATGACAGATATTTTTCAAACTCTGTGATTAATGATTTTCTTTGTTTCTCAGTTTAAAATGCGTCGACTATAGTCAATATAGTTTTAGGACATACATTTGTTTTGAAGTCAACACACAGAAATAAACAATTTTATTAATTCTTAAAATCTATTATTAAGTATAGAGTATATTGTGTGTTAAATATTAAAACTAATACCTGAATCCGTCAAACTGATATTCCTCTTGATACCAACGGAGATTCGACAGTAAGAATCTTAGCACTTCGGTTCTGTAAAATAGATTATAATAAGTATATAGTAATCCGTTATTAAAAGTTTTTTTTGGGAAGGATTTATATTATTTGCTTACTAAGAAAAATAGATTCGCCAAAACCTAGAGGTGGAAGCGCGACAGATATTTTCTATAGGCGATATTACATGATAGAGGATATTTAGTTAGCAGGAAACGAATGGAGAAAGATAGTCATGGATAGAGAAATCCGGATGAAGCAGGACGAAGCCTTTGGCGATGGAGAGGTACATTGATGCTGAAGGAAGTTTCTAAGAAAAAAATATAAATATAAAAATCCCGTTTCCTACCGGGCTTTATTATATATGAATTATTTTATAACATCAGAACCGAATGCAGATAGAGCTGTCAACACAAATGTTAGGTTGATGTGAAAATTGGAAAACAATGTTTTTATTTAGTTAAATACAACTTACTCTGAATAATTAAAAAGCCGACTATCCCATAAGGAATGGGTTCCCCTGGGACCATCGTGGAAGAAGCACGCCGTGGTGCCATCGAACTCATTGAGACCGTCTAACGTGTTTTTGGACGCGTGCGAATGTACTACGTCTAATAATACGTATATGCCCAATTCGTGTGCCCGATCAATTAGTTCTTTTAGTTCGCAGGGCGTCCCATAACGACTAAAATATAAAAAAAGGAAAAATATTTAGTTTTTAGTTAATTGCTTAAAAATGGAGAAGTTTATAAACTGAATTTGCTATTTTGTGAAACTTGATTTTTTTTTTGTAAATGGTAGGAAAAAAAAAATTTTTAATGTTGAAAAAAATTCTAGTAAATTCTAGTAAATTTATATAAATGTGTAGATTGCGAAAGTTGAAAAAAAAAATTAGAAATTGCTGGAAATTTAAAAAAAACTATTTTGTTAACGTTGAAAAAAGTAGCTCTTTATGCTTTACTATTATGAGATTTGATAATAAAATAAATATTTCTGTTTATTTTTCTTAATAACATATAATGCTATGAAAAAATTTATGCAGATAGTACCGCAGGGCACAGCTAGTTATTAAATGTATTTTGCTTTTAATTGAATCATTATTTAATTTTCATATAATTTATGTACAGTCTATATTTTTGTTTCAAGAAGTATGTCTTTCAGTACCTGCTTGCAGCAAAAAAGCTGGTAACCTGATATCCAAAGGATGCGTAATATGCATGCTCCATAATTGCCATTAACTGGATAGCATTATACCCTGAAAGAAATATATTTTAAAATCTTTATAAATCCTTAAAAACTTAGAATATCAATGTGGTTTATTTTAAGAGAATAATAATAATTTGTTGATGTAAAAGTCTTCAAACAAGTAGATAGTAATTTTAGGAACAGTGTTGCGGTTAAAGTAAAGTAAAGATTTTAATCTACTATAGTTTTCATATTTAAATACTAATAGGTCAAAAGGAATCCCAAAATTTGTTACCAATAAAATAAATCAAATTTGAGTTTGGGCTAGGCCAAATAAGCAACAGGCGTATAAAGATCTTTCTAGAACTTCAGATACGTACTATTTCAAAACTAATGCTTTGATGTAATACATCAGATTAATCCATGAAAAGACTTGAAACATGTTACACCCATGGCATGCTGATGATACAGTGTACATACTTACCAAGGTTTTTAATCCGTTGCAAAACGTTATCCTTAAATTCAGTGTATGTCCCAACTCTTCCTTCTGGAGTGGCAATACCCACATGGCACTCATATATACGAAGAGAGGCTGGTCTAGGAACTTTTGGATGTTTGAATTTATATGGCTAGGAAAGAATATAATTATTATGATATTAGAAGATGTACTTTTAAAACACAGTAGTTAATCAAAGTAAATAGTATATTTTAATATTAACTGAATAAGTACTAAATACTAGTAGTAAAAATAGATACAACCCTCATTTTAATCATTTTAGTTCCAATATAGTAACAGTTGGATTATTGAAATTATAGTTTATTCTATTCAAATTTAAGGTAATGAATTCCAAATTTATTTTCAAGGACCAGAAAATACTGTAAAATAATACAAATTACTCACATCATTTGGTCGGTAAATAAACTGTTGATATGTGAACCCCTCAAATGGCTTCACATAGCTTGCCCAAGGAGATACACGGTATAAATTATCATTAACAATAATTTGTACACGACTCTGATGGTGTAGGGAACAGCTGCCATCAGCATTGGGTGGAATATACAGTTCCCATTTGCCAAATTCTAACTTTTTAAAGGGATGACTTTTGGTGTTCCAACCATCTGAAATTAGTAAAAGAATCATCTCACCTAAATTTTATGATTACAAACACCTGATTAAAGAGACAAATAAATGAGATAGGAATTAAAGTCAAGGCTTTACTTTATGTTATAATAAATTTAAGTTGGTATAAGTCTTACTAAAATCTCCTTGAAGATGTATTGAATGAGCACCAGGTGCCCATTCCCTCCAAGTGACAGACCCATCAGCGCCAAACTGAGGACCATAGTATTTGTAAGCTGATGTAAATCCTTGTAATCCGCCATCCCATGACTCCATCTTATCCCAAATATCTTTAAAGCAGCCATATCTGTGAAGACATTTGTATAAGTAGGTATTTCATACTTAACTGACAACAACCAAAATCAAGTATCTTGTAATTATTATTTTTTCTAATGACCTTGAAAGGTGAAATAAAAGTTACTCCAAGTTCCAACTATGCCAAGTACCTAAAAGTAAAGTAGTACCAATAGACAATTTTAATATGTAAGATCCCAATTAGTAATTACTGACTACACTTGAGCAACATAAATTTTTAATATATTAACTAACTATCAAATAACAATTTATTATCCAATTGAAATAAGATTTACATTCCGAAATTCGATTTTCGCGGTTCACGTTTGGAAATTGTGCTGTTGACAGGTTTGACCTTTGGTGTGACATTGTAGATGTAAAATCTGCCGCTTTAAGTGCTTTAGTTTTGGAGAGTTTTTTAAATTCTAAATTTTAAATAAGTACATGATGAAAGAAACACTAAATATAACAGTATTGATATATAAGTGAATATATTGTAATTTTTGCTAAAAGATATTATAATTTTGCTTATTTTAAGTAATAATGACAAATAATCGAAATAAAATACGAAAGCGTTAACAGCGCTGAGTTATCAAATTATTGTAAATACACAACATAACCTAGAGTTACTACGAAATTCAAATTGTGCTTGATATCATCTAATTTACAACATTTCATCACAATCTTTCTTTAAATTAAGAACATATATATCACCTTCTGCGTATTTCTCTTTCGTAAGGCTTCAAATACCCATCTCGTTCGAATAATTTTTCAATATCAGGCACAGGCACGTCCATTGGATCCATTGCTGAATAATTACCTCCCATCCTATCGTATAGATATAGTACGTAGATTTACAATACCAGTTTATGCGCACGCGCACAGCCGCGGGTACCGATAATTCTTGATTGAATGACAAATATAACATTTCTCATTTAAACCAATGATAAGTATATATTAATAACAGTGGTTAAAAATATTATCATATGGTTGAGAGGTCAAATTGATTATCCTATCATCCACCTTGACAGTGCATCTAGTTATGGTCCTTTATCATGTATAAAAATGTAATAAATTTTATAATCTTGCAGTACCTTCCACAAACTTAGAAGTAATACATAAAGTGTATTTTAAATAGACTTTATTTTTATTATGAATTAAAATGGCATAGTAATTTCATATTACACTTTTTATATTTTTAACAATGTAATGAGATAATACTTTACATGTTTATTTTGGAAAAAATAATTTATTATTAATATCAGATTTTTTAAATGAAAATTATTGTAATTTTGACCCTCAATATTCTACTAACTTAATATTTATGATCCATTTGATACAGTATTTTTTTTGTTTTTATATTACACTATTTAAAATTTTGATTACATAAGCCCGAACCCACACTTTTAAATTGAAAGCAATCTGAGATCAGTCCGTGACAGTCAATCAATCTGCTATCAGCATCCCAATAACCAAACTCTATGAAGACAATCCATTTTTGGTGAAGATGCAATCTCTTGATCTTTACACTCAAATTTGATAATCAATATAAACCAAATAAATTGGGAAAGTATTTGGGCATTAATGAGATGTAATATAAAAGAATAATGTCATATTTTTATAACATATAGTTATATAATTTTAAGCTTTATATACAATGGAGTTTTACAAGTAGGGGAATTAAATAAAACTTTACCTTACTTCCTACAATATCTATTTTACTATAATAACACAATAACTATAATCACAACTAAAATATATCAGAACCAGTTCTCTTGGCTCTGACTACAGCCTCATCAGGCTGTAATTTTTCTTCCTCCGATGGTTCAATGGGTTGGTCATTTTCATCCAGTTTACCTTGCTGAAAGTCCAAAACAATCTTCTTACTATAAACTGCATCAAATAGTTGTTGGGATGTAAATTCACTTTGGATAACGTCTTCAGTTTTATATGAGACATAAGGTTTAAAAGTGCAATCTTTTAAGTCGGGTACAATTAATTCAGGAATCATTTCTGGTACAGGCACAAATTTTCCATTTAATTCATATCCTGTATCACGTACACCTCGTTTGTCTATCGGTAGCTCACGATTTGGCCCCATTTGTCGCAATTTGTGGAATTTTGAGCCTCTTTTGTTCGGAGTAAGAAATTTCCTAAAATTTCTCTTTCCCTCCCTTGGGGCGGAGAGAGAAATCCATCTCTTTGATATCGAATTGATGAATGGAACAATTTTGGACATACCTAATGTGTTTTTAATATTATCAAACAAATGTAACTTTTCTTAAAAAAAAAAAATTGTTATTAGCGATAGGTTTAAGGTTATATTTTGGAAATACACCAAACATGTCAGACCAAGTGAAGATTGACATTACTATGAGTTATAAGTTATAACATGAGTCAAACGTCACGTCAATGAAGAGAGATTTATAAAAAAAATTATTCAAGTAACAAATTTTTTAACCATTAGGTTCACGCAGATATGGATGAAAATAAATGATCAACATGCGAAATTATGTTCATTGGATATTTTATCGAAGTTTCAATGCTTATTTTTAATGTAATCTCATCCATTTAGTATTTCAGCATACCACCTGTAGTCTGTTAGAGTGTACTTAAACTGAAATTTTACCACCTTATTTTTCTGGCAGTTCGCGCTGGCAATTTACGTTTTCCAGAACTCTGTCTATAAACCATTAGGGTAATCAACTGTAGAACTATTGTGTTTGCTACTAGAACTCTATTTTATGCGCTCTGCTTTGACGCAGTGTGGCGTGGAGGAAGCAATATATAGTTGACATTGACGGTGCAGTGGACTATCTAGCGTATTCGTCAAATCGAAATTAAATTTTATCCTAAGTATGTGTATCAGAAACTAGTTTCTAAATTATATATTAATATTTGTATCCGAACTGTATCTATTAATATATTGTATTATTGAAAACAAAATATGTTTTATCTTTTATCATTAATAAATTTTCTTGGTCATTTATGTTTTACCTATATTAACAATCAGTGGCGTAGCGTGCCTTGTCGGGGCCCCGTATAAAAATTTTTTTGGAGGCCCTTATATGGAGGTAAAGATTTTTCACAAAAGAAAAAAAATATTGTGAGAAGTAATATTTATTTATCACATAATTTACCCATTTTACAAATAAAAATCGAATTTTAAATATTCACTCTCCTTGCCTTTTTATCGGCAAACTGATTTATTAAATCATTTATGGCATCAGCCATCAAAAACTAAAATCATCATCAGATGATTTTAGTTTTTCTAAAGTTTCTGCCTCTATGGACAATAGTGAGATGTCTGACAGCCGTTCTTGTCCCATCGAAGTTCTTAAGTAATTTTTTATTAGTTTTAATTTGGAAAAACTTCTTTCTGCCGTTGCGGTTGTAACTGGAAGGGTCAAGAATAAAAAGCATGCTGTGATTACCTCGGGAAAACTGGATGCAAGACTATTGAATTTTACTAGCAATAATTCAATGAGTTCTTTAATGGAATAAATTTTTTTAATTTCAGAATTTAAGCATGTTTTTAGAGCCTTTAATTGGTCACAAAGATTAAGTGAGATGTCTTTACTGTATTTAGCAGACCTAAATAGTTCCTAACGTTAGTACCAAGCAAACTAATAATTTCGTTTTGAATCGTAGGGCTTAAATAATTTATTTCACCTTTCGGTTTTAGAAAAAGTTCTTTAAAAGTTGCATCATAGTTACATAGCAGACGTGAAATTGCCATAAAATTGCCAGAATCAGAATCATACCCCCTCAAAGGTAGATACTAAAGTAATTATAACATTAATTATACAATGCAGTACATCTCTCCAGAATGTAATTTTACTATCGATTTCACTTTTCAATAGAGAATCGTTGGTATTTCCTTGCAACCAATTATTATAAGAGAGTGAGCCAACTTTTGAACGCACGCGGCGGGAAAAAAAGGAATTGCTTTATAGAATTTTGTCATTTGTAAAATAAAATAAATTAGAAAGTTTTTATTCTTTTTCCTTACACACTTTGGGGGCCCCCGTTGCCCGGGGGCCCCGTATAATTGATACGGCAAATACGGCGGTAGCTACGCCCCTGTTAACAATAGTGCATATGGTTCTTATTTCTTACAACAAAATGGTAGTGTAGTTTTATAATAATAAAAAAAATAAGAAACATATACTAGCGATTGCTTATATCGATCCTCGGGAATGTAAAAAAAATGCATTCAGAAAAATTCAAAATTGTATATTGGTATTTCCTCTTATGAATAAAAACATTTGTATCAGCCAGCCAACATTACAAACAAATAATTGAAACAAATATATATTCAATATTTATTTACTTTCAAACAAAATGCTGTAACAACACTTTGTACATTTAAACAAGATAATAAAAATTTCCGTCACATTTTCAGACATTTTTGTGCAATTACAAATATTGTGATTTATTCATATTTTCTTGGCACACATAGTTACGGAAAGCACCGCAGCAAAACTATAAAAAAATCTATAAAGGCGTCGGCGAAATAGATATAAGTAGTAAATAACGCGACCATTCTCAAAGACAAGAACTTTAGATTGAAATAAGATCTTATTTCATATGTGTTGAGGTTCATTATTGTATACAAACATTTGTTAGTGCCAAAAGATTTTACGACTGAATCGATAGCATAGATCATTTCTATGTATATTTTATTTTATTTTATGATTCCCATTCCCCAAAAATTACTTATAATTTGGGATAATTTATTTATATAATAATACAGTAACAATACAGGAATGTCAGCACAGATGTCGCTAAGCATAATTTCAATATTGCACAATTTAATAACAATTTCAGTTTTAAAAGCCAAAATTAAATTTAAAGTCTCCACCTGCTATAGATAAATCTAGTTTTAACATAAAACTAGCATCACGCATTAAACAGTCTTTACTGCTAATTTAATGACAGATAAAAAATCGTAAAAATATATTGTCAGAGTTTGTACAGAGGTAATTGTCGACTGTCAATGTCACGTGTCAGATGGCCTCTCGTCGTGGTTGTTCTCTATGTCGTCAAGCGTGTCGCTAGAGGAGTGCGTTACGTCACTAAGCTCATCCATTTGCTTCTGTTTCTTTCGCACATTCCAATGAAGACATTCTCCAAGTGAGTCGAACCAATCCGATATTTGGTCCTGCGCGCATATTGACGGCACAGGGTACACTGATGTTGTTACGTATAAACTGAAACATAATGTAATTAAATAAAAATACAGTCAAAATCTGTTATAAAAGTCGTAACAGCCGATGACGTTATTACTAAGAACCTAATTCATATAACCGGTATGTGAACAACATACCGGTTATAAGTTAAACGATATTGTCGTTAACGGTTTTGACTGTATATAAATATGGCATATCTTTTCATAATAAAACATGCTTTTATGCAAAGTTTGAATATAACATAAAATAATCTGAAAATTTTCGATTTGATTCCTTGTCGAACTCACAAATATAAAAAAAATTACGGAAGTAATAATTTAATCAAAATGTCAACACTGTACATGACTTGGTGCTTCGTATTTGACAGCGGGAATATGCTTGTAGAGCCCATGAGCAACACAAGAGAAAACAATCAACAAATCTTTTTGCTCTGTATAGGACATAATAGTCCGATACAGAGCAAATAATAGAAGGACATGACAGATTTAATACATATTAAATGTTGATAATAAACGACTCATATATATAAGTCTTTCCTTCAACTTTTTTAGATTTTGTGCCGTTTGGAGTAGAGACTCTTGGCTGCGGGGTTCAAGAGCACAGACGCTATTTAAAGATTTAAGTATCGCAATACAGCAAGAAAAATCTTTAAAGGTACACTGCCATAGAGACCAAACTATTTAAATGTGATTTAATTTTCTTTTTATTAATTTTTATTATGACTATATTATAGGTTAAGAAAATTGTAAATACTGATAAACTGTCATAAGCTTAAATTTATTAGAATATATTTTCAAAGAGGGATTTGACGTTTCTCTTTGTTATGATGATGATTATTACATTATAGTTCGACAGTTTTGATATATGGAAAAAAATTATTATAATAATTATTTAATTTCCATTACTATCTAAAATTAGCTATTTTTATTATATGTAATATTAAAAAAGAATTACCTATCGCCATGCTGCAACGCTTGTCTATTTCTTCCATCAAACGATACCCACATTGCATTCCTTGCGTCGGGGGATAAGGAAATCTGAAAACAATTTCAATAAAAAACCGCAATTATTAAAATTAAATAAGTTTAATAATTATGCTTAAAATTATTAAACTTATTTAATTAAATTTGAAATATTATTTTTAATGGAATATCTGTATATCCTTTCTATATTTTTGAAGTGAAACTTCTTTGGATGGTAAATTTTTTGCGGGTGAAACTTTAAGAAATAAATAAGTTTAATAATTATTCTTAAAATTATAAAACTTATTTAATTCAATTCGAAATATTATTTTTAATGGAATATCTGTGTATATATATATCCTTTCTATATTTTTGAAGTGAAACTTCTTTAGAGGGTAATTTTTTTGCGGATGAAACTCAACAATAATATTAGCGTCACGAAGATATGCAGCGTTGTTGTTGAAAGGGGAGAGAGCGATTGAGACCGAGTGATAGAGAGTGAGAAAGGGAGAGCGAGAAAAATTACCGCTATGAAGTGATCATATACTGGTACATGATTCTCTATTGGTGCTTTTATCTAAGTAATAATAAATTTACAAAGAAGTTTTCTTCTGACATGTGTACTTTGTACGCACGCCTTTTTATATATATTAAAACAGCGGACCCGATAGTCGTCTTGTCCGTCTTGCACACACGTCGAAAAAGAAAAGAAAAGAAAAAAATTCATCCAATTGTAAATCCACACACACACACACATAAACAACACACGCACATAAGAACTTTATACGTATATATATATATAAATATATATATATAAATAAATACTGTGTCAGAAAAGTTAGAAGAATCTTCAAATACCTTGAGTTCAACTCCAGCTGGAACCACTATCGGTCGGAAAGAGAGCGAGTGTGGGCAGATGGGCGTGACCATGATGGCAGGCACCGAAGGGTGGATCATGCTGGCACCTGCAGCCACCGCGTATGCTGTACTACCAGTAGGAGTGGACACTATAAGGCCTGGAAAAAAAACAATGCATGTCTACTGCCCCAAGAGTTTTAATTGTTAATAAAAAAAATAATCACATGTTTTTTGAATTTATTATATTATATATATTTTAATTAATTTCTGTGATATTTATTGAAATCAAAAGTAATTTGTTTCAAATTAAAAAAAAAGCATGGTACTACGAAGTACCATGTTTATTCTAAATAAAAAAGTAAGATTTATTTTAAAACAAACTTAATAAGAGGTTATTATGAGTAAAAATACATATTGATATATCATACGAAGCATTTTTAAATTCCTTGATATTAAGCTTTGCTTACTTTGGCTAACAAGAGAAAGAGTGATTAAATCAGTAAATTTTTCTATAATTAATAAAACTTTAGAAGGAATATGTTTACGGGAATACTGCACACCGATATTAACAATATATAAATTAACAACATTGCAAAAGCTAATGAAAAAGAAGATTGTTTTTATTAAAAAAAAAAATATTGACAAGTGAAATTCATTCTGAAGAATTATATTTAAAGTATTTAGTTATACTAGGCAACATGTCAAAACATAAAAAAAATATTGAACCCGTCTCAAAAATTCTTAAGTAAAATTTCTTACCATCACCCTGCACCGAGGTTATATGTTTTCCATCCAAAAAGAGATCGATATTAGAGATATAGGGCGAAGGACCCCTGTCCACGACTACTTCGTTCAGCACCAGAATTGTCGTGGGTTTCTTCTTGTCTTTGTCTTCCGTTCTCTTTCTTAACACCACACATTGGAGACGGGAGCGTAAAGTTAACGCCGCATGACCTGAAAGTTAAAATTCATTTTAGTTTAAATTTTAATTATATTTAAACTAGCAGACTCGGCCAAGCGTTGCTGTGGCTAAGGATTTGTTATATTACATAGTAAACTATTCAAGGGAAACTGTAGGTGAACTTATGTGAAACGTTGGTAATTTTAACACAGCGCCATCTGTTAGAATTGTATCAAATAATAAACAAATATTTGCAAGAAAATAATATTGCGACTATAATTAAAGATCTAAGCTAATCTCATTAGTTGGACCAGACTGCTCACGGTGTGCCAATTTAATTTAAAATCGGTTAAGTAGTTTAGGAGTCCATCGCGGACAAACATCGTGACACGGACAATCTATATTTAATAGTCCATCTATTAAACAACAGTTTGTCTTAAACAATAGTTTCTCTTTACACCAGCTGAGTATCCAAACTATCAGTCATAGATACTTAGCATTTAATATTAAATGAAAAAGTATTACCTTCTAGAACATTCATAACTTGGTCCTGGAAATTATTAAATTCGAAAGGCGTGAGGAAACCCAGCGATCCCAAGTGGAAGGCCATCACCGGTGGTACAGATTGCTGAAATAAACAAATAAAATATACAACACTCGTATGGAATATAACGTGATAATGCCATAAATAAATTTGTCAGGCACAGAAGGTTGATCCAGAAATCTGAAGACCAGATTTTACCCTTTAAAATCTAGGCTTCAGATTTATCATTGATGTATTTCAAATGTAAAATATGTCTAAAGTCTTATTCAAAGAAAAACCCAAAACATACGTAAAATTGCGTCTACTAGTTGATATTGAAATTTGAATAAAATGAGAAATATTTCGTAAATTGTATTGGCGTCTTCATTCCTTTGATTGAATGTGTATTTTTCGACAATTATTTCTGTTTTTGTGTTATGATTTTTAAATCTTTTACATGCAAAGATAAAAGGCTATATGTATTTGTGTTTTTATTTAAACAATACTCTAGTATTATATAACCAGGAAATATTTTTTTATTTGAATTAAATAGACTCCGAAATCGAGGATTACCTCTGTTGAAGGATTCAGGATATTTCAAAAAAAGACAAAACCGTCGATAAACTAATCTAAAAAATACCAATAAAATGAGTATAACAGTACTACATTGTTGAGTTGATATTAATGTTTTAGTAGACATTAATATCAACAAAAGAGTGCCATATCATATCAAATCATATATTTTATTCAAATTCAAAATAATTTATTCATTTAGGTTACATAATGTACAATGAACGTCAAGAAAGAAATACATATTAAATTCTTCTAATTTTACATTTAGTGCCAATTCTCAAATCAAGAGCGTAGATTACACGAGAAGAATTGGCAATAAACTCTCCGCCACTCTTTTTAATCGCCAAGTATTTAGTTTTATTAAATATTAAACCAATAAAATAAATCATATTAATAACGACTTTAGTGATTTGTAACATATATTTTTCAAAACAAAAATTCCCATAATTTTTATATGTTAAAAAGGTTACCTGAAATAATGAGCTAGCGTGCAACAAAGTCCCATCACCACCCAAACAAATGATAAAGTCAATTTTATCAGTGAGGTCATCTGTGCCTGCGCGGAACGTCATCAATCTCTCCTTCACCGCATTGAAGTTTCCATATTCTGAAAGTATCCTATCTTCTAGCACAGACGCCTCCACAAATACCACCATACTTTTGTCCTAAAAAAACATATTAAAAACAATTAGTTCAATTATCTAGTTGGCTACATGTAACAAAAATCAATATGAGTGTATTTGTTAAAAACGACGAAATTAAAGTCACATTTATGATAAATTTAACTTTAAAAATAAAAAGTTTTTTAGCCATTTCACGATTTAGCATTTATAATTATACAAAAAAAATCTGATATATTATGCGACGTAAAAATATATACCTACGTTATTTTTATTAATAACAATAATTAAAGTCTATCTGTAGATAAAATGATATTTGCCTTAATTTAAAATAATTGGCATTAACAGACCTTATATACTTGTAAATATATATGGTGTGGCCACAATGCAATACCTGCAGGTACAGGACATTGTGGCGAGAAAAATAGATTTAATGTTAAGTAAAAGTACCTCGATATTTCGAGATATTCTTGGGTATAATGCGTAATCTAAGGCTATATATTATATTTATATTATATATGTGATTTTTGGGGTATGCGTTTTTTAGACAAAGGCATAACTCAAATTTGATAATCTTCTTATTATTTACTATGACATTTGAAACTTACGTAGATAAAATTAAATTCATTTTATAATATCACAATTTTCGAAAGCAATATTTGGACTTATCACTTATGATAAGATTTCATAACAATGGATAAAGATAATAAGTATAGATAATAATAATAAGATTTAGTGATGGGTTTTTAGATCAAACAACGTGATAATTGTGTTAGAGGCAGATACTCAGAATTCTGGACAGCTAAGAAAAGAATATTAAGAAATGTAAATACTCGTTCGACATTTTGATTGAACCTGAGTTTTTCCAAATATAACACGAAGATTTACATAGCAGTAATATATATATTGACTGCACTTTATTAACGTTTACTTGAATGAAATACATATATGTAAATATCCCCTTAAGAATTTTGCCATAAGCTTGTTTACTGCATATGCCATATTTCATGCTGGTCATTTTACTCGTTCTGTTGTTTATGAATTGCCGAAAAGCCGAAAGTGAAGAGTAGGGATTAAATAATTGAATAGTGGCACATACACACGGGCATTATTCGATTATTATTGCTATGGCTTTGTTAAATCTATACTAATATTATAAAGAGGAAAGGTTTGATTTTTTGTTTGTTTGTTTGTTTGTATGAATTGAATAGGCTCCGAAACTACTTGGCAGATTTGAAAAATTCTTTCACTGTTGGAAAGCTACATCATTCCTGAGTGACATAGGCTATATTTCATTTTCAAAAAAAATAGGCATCCTTACTAAAGTTACGATAACATTAACATTTGTTTATTATTTGATACATCTAACAGATGGCGCTGAGTTAAAGGTAGTTTAGTTTAGGTCCGTGTCGTGGTACCAACGTTTCACATAAGTTTTCCTACCGTTTCCCATGAATAGTTTACTATGTAATATAACAAAAACCTTAGCCACAGCAACGCTTGGCCGAGTCTGCTAGTCTCTAATAAAATAAGTAATTGGTAGTTGCTTACATGTACAAGCCAGTGTACTAATTGTACGAATGGTGTGATGATGGTAGCGTCGTGTATCTTCTTGATGACGAGAACAGTCAACGGCGGCTTGTACCACGTCAGCCTCTGGGACGCCGGATCTTGGATCTGCCTGGAATTGTTTAAGCCCATTTTCAGTCAGCATCATTTGGTAAAGACACTGTATATTGACATTACATGGGGGGGGGGGGGGGTTTGATTTTCTTATTTGGTGATTACGTCATCATTAATTATTTACTTTTTTACACATTGTTAATGCTTGAAAACGAAATGCATTTTCATGGATTCCCAAATAATAATACGTTTATTTACTATTATTTTTGACAGTTTTGCTTACTTTTTCTGAGAAGCGGGAGGGGTTTATATATTGCAGTAAAATAAATGATCAGATTGAAAAGCTACATACTTAATGATATTAATAGAAATTCAGATTGGCCAAGTCTATGTTTTTTTTTCATTGGACTGATTTCTAAAGGACGTTTTTATTAATTTTCAAATATAAACACATTCTATCGGTCCCTATGTTTCCATCATAAGTAATACAATTTATTGTCTTATGTCACTGTTCTAAGAGAGAAATTCATAAATTCGTTCATACTTGAATTTTCTTAAGTGCTAAACATGGACTAGCAATAAAAGTCAAAGCGTATATAGGAAACAACCAAATACATAATAGGATTAAGATGTCATTTAAAACAATTATACTAAAAAATACATGATAATTATTAACAAACATGACAGCAGAATGGTAAGACAAGTAGATATAATATTTTTGACTCCCGTACGTCAAAAATCCATTAGATTTTGACATCTTTATATAACTATACTTACATAACCATTGCCGAGTTCTTCATTATTCTGCCACATGGTCCAAACTGCTGGATCGGTGAGGGCGCGTTCAGGGACCTCGTCCGCCTGGAAACAAAACGAACATTCTTTAGACAAATAAAATTATTTGACTGTACTATGTTATTAAATTCACGTTTATATGATTAAGTTTAATTCTTACTAATTCATTAAAACATAATCGCTCTTCATTTGCAACCTCTCACAGGCTTAACGCAAATTATACTGACTAAGAAGTGGAATTATCAACAATTTTGAAGAGTTATGTTGTGTTCACTGACCATTATATCCGGTAGAGCAAAAACTTGCATTCGTGATTCAAAATTTTTCCAAAATTTTGCTCTTACAAATTAACATATTCTTGGCATTCACTTCACATTCACGCAAGTGGCCAATTTAGAATTACTCAATTATTTTTACACCAAATAATTATTAAGGATAACATAAAAACTTAAACTACTGTCTATTAAAATGTAAATTTACTTGATTTTTATTATTGTTTAGTTTCTGAAGTAATATTACTAATTCTTTTATAATTCTTCTACCATTAACTACTAGTTTTGTAAATATACATTAACGATTGTATTAGATGTCATTAATAGAGATAACGCTTTTTCTTACTCCCATACTTCAAAAATACATGTATATTGAATTTTGACAAATGGGAGTCACCCTTACACCGAAACCCAATAATATATCCACAATCTAAGATAGAAAACAATCCCAGATTGTGGATTATCAGACCGTGACAGTCGATCGATCTCCTATTTGCATCCCAATAACCAAACCCTACGAAGACAATCCATTTATGGCGACATTAAAAAAAATTAAGATAGGTTATTGGCACTTGTTTTCATACAAGGGCTTTCCACAGATACCGATCCGACCTACCATGGACAGCTTGTATCGACAGATGCATATTACAATCCGTCGATTGATTATTGGCACACTTTTTACAGCATTTGTATTAAGATGTCTATCTCAGATGGTCAAAAATGGATTGATATAGGTTATTGGGTTTGGGCGTTAGTCGGTAGGTACTTTGAATAACACAAACATTTTTTTAAATATCTTCACAAACTTTTGTCAGGCCTTAGCGTAAACACACAAAAACTTCCTTAGTCACGATTTACCCATTTAATTGATCAACAATAAATAAGGAGTTAAAACAAACACATAACCCAACTAGATTTTGTTACTAATATAACACTAGAATTCGACCAAAGCTTCTTCCAACCTTAATATTCACTTGCACGTATTTATAATTATTTTTCCACAGTTTACAATTAAATACATTAATACCAACAATAATTACCTGAACGCATCGCGATAAATAAAACGACTGTTAACGTCTTACGTAAACTGAATAAATTAAAACTGAATGGGTCGTTTTATATTAAACGATACATGATGTTAATTCGCGGCAGTGTGTAAAGTAAATAATACGCACACATGCTCAAGAATTGTGAAGTTAACAAACACTATCGAAGATGTATGTATTTATAAACCTATTAAGCATATATTTTAAGGGACAGGCGAGCGAGAAGTCACTTAACTTCTTACCGCCGTCCATGGACACCTGCAAGTGTGTTGCTGTTCAGTAAGTTCAGAAGGCTCCACACTTCGGAATAAAATAATGGCGGCTGGTTCTATATAAGCGACGGTGCGTGAAAGAAGTGTATTAAAAAGCACTCTTTCTATATAACAGGGTTATCGCACATGGACACTTTCAATGCCAGAAGGTTCGCAAGTGCGTTTTTTTTTATAGAACAGAGGGCAAACGGGCAGGAGGCTCACCTGATGTTAAGTGATACCGCCGCCCATGGACACTCTCAATACCAAAGGGCTCGCGAGTGCGTTGAAGGCCTTTTAAGAATTGGCAGCTCTTAAAAGGCCTTCAAGTCTAATTGGTTCACAAATGCTTTAATGGGCAGCTGGTTCCACAAAGTGGTTGTAAATAATAACCTTAAAAATCTTCAGGTCGTCGACGATTCGAACAGCGGTTAACTGGAAGAAGTTGGTACGATGCTCCCTAGGTCCGCCTTAGGTGAGAATAGTAGTCCATGTGGGGCCAAATTTGCGCTCGATCGTAGATTGCTGAGCTGTCTTTTTGGGGACGTTTCAGTAGTACTATATCGGGGCCAATCCAGGACATAAGGATTTTTCAATTCAAACCCGTAGTTCCTCAGATCCCGACATCGCACTAATGGAACTGTCAAACAATATTTCCCGTTTTCAATAAGTATTCATACTTGCTTCAGAAAATGATTTCACGGATTTTGTAACCTGTTACAAACAGGAACTAAGCCTAATTAATTTTTTAACGTCATTGTGTAATTTCCGATCATACTGTAGGTACATAAACGAACATTCTACGCTCGCAATGCATTGACTTTTAACCTCTGATTAAAATACGCGTCATTGTATTTAAGCTATAATCAATAATTAAAATATTCCCAATGATAGTCACAGACTGCTAAAAATAGATACATAGCTTTATATTTAATATACAAAAGATTACACAGATCTGCACTAAACTAATAAAATACTTTCACAGTCAAGATGATTACTCTGAGCTCCAGAAGAGTCAAGACACACACACACGAAAAAGGAAGGGACTCTAATATAGACTGTATTACACCTGAAACCGTTTGTGTCTAAAGATATAGAGATTACTAGTGGTCAGAACAGGCTTTGTCCTCCCAACGTGTTAATAAAAAAACATTAAATTGTAAATGCAAGCAATTCTCGAATCCGCTTTCACACATAATTCGGTCCATCCGTTTAGGGTGAGTTTAATTACATACCCACACAGATTTATATTTATAAAGATTTAAGTTAACACGGGGATCGAACTTATGACCTCGGGGGTGAGAGTTGCAAAACTAAAGCAAAAGCCAGTAGAGGCTAACAATGCTCATAAATATTGGTATAATTATAACTTAATAACAATAACCGGAAAATAACAGAACAAAACAATTGTAGCTACTAAAAAGCTATGCATATACATTGTAAGTTGTACCATTCAAGCAAATATAAAAAAATTCAACCTTCGATCCAAGTATTCTTCACGCGCTTGCAGCAACACTGCCTTCCCCGACTCATGGGAAAACTGACGACGAAGCATCACAACTATATGTTATCACTTGTGTTACACCAAACAAACACTGACGTAAGCAAGTAACATTACACCACCGAGGTCCGTCCAAACTGAGGACTGGCATCGGAATCGCTTGCGCATCTCAGACTTGTGACAATCGCGACCTTGATTTCGCGATTACTGAGATTCATGGCCGATCTTATCGTTAGCCTTTTCAAATTCCAACACGGAATCTCTGTAGGGTGAACAAACTTGTATTTAAAACATGTTTTGACTTATGGGTACTGTGGTAATTAGGTATATAGACTATACAGTCCAAACCGTTTACGACGACATCGCTTAGGACAACATACCGATTATATTGACCAAAATACTGGCTGAATTCTATTGTATTCTACTTACTAACAACGTTATCGGCTGTTACGACTTAGTCTTGGTAATCTTGTAAAATTTTAGCTAGACTAAGCACAGACACAAACTGTAATCGTTTGTTCCTAAGGTATATTTTCTATATTATATTCAATTAGATACCAGAAATACAACTTTGCTCAAGAAAGTTGGCAGAGAAGATTGGGAGAAAGCTAAAGACAGATTAAAAAGGGCCAATTGGGGGATGCCTATAGGTTTTGAGAGACCTTTGAAGACAAAAAAAAATATTTAAGTGTGTGTATACATATTTTGAAAATGTTTCAAAGGATGAATTACACTTAGTTATTTTTATAAAATACATATATAATTAGTGACAATACAATTCTTTAAAAGTCTTGGATATTACAAATGTTTTATTTTTTTTATCGAAAAAAGGATAACACCGACCTATTTTTTACTGTTAAGTAGTCTGTGCATACCACGTATGGATCTAACTCTTCTGGCCGTATGTATTCAGGAACAAGTGTTATTTGTTAATTGTACTAAGAAAATTACGCACGAAGCAACAAAAAAAAAATTAAATACTTTTGTATCATTTATAATGTTCGTGATCATATAAAATATTAACCTTGGTGTTTATTACAAAATATTTTTATTATATTATATTACAATAAATTATAATAATGGAAGTTTGTAATTCTTAGGGTAATATAAAGAAACGGGCCTCAGAGCGCTCTACCACTCCCGTATGTCAGTATTTATTTATCTATTGTATACAATGTTATTTGTGCAACATCACCCAGAGCTCCTCACTTAAGGAATAAGTTTTAAGAAATTGCAATACAGCTAGAAAATGTTGCCAGCGTTAAAGGTACACTGCCATAGTGACCAAACTTTTCAAATTCGTTTTAATTTTCTTTTTAATATTACTAGGTAAAGAAAAGTGTCGATACTGTATATCTGATTGTTATGATTGAACAATTAAAATCTGTGGTCAAACAATAAAAAAGAGCCGACATGCGTCACATAACCAACCGGATATACTTCATTACGAAAATAAGCAAAAATTACAACTGTAAAAACATCAAATGCGATGCTACTTTAATGCACTGTAGTGCTGGGCGCAATAAATAAATTCACCTACTGGTGATTTTATTATGAGTATGGAGACATACTTGGAGAGTTAATTCTTTGGCGCCAACGCAATACACGCTGTCAAATGTCACTTTGACAGTTTACTTTAAACTACATCGTGAATTTTCTCACAACTGTGGTAGGGATATCGAAAACTATTAACACAGGTTAGGTTAGGTTATTTGAATTAATAAAAATCAAGTGTGTATCAAATTTAAAAGGCAAGTAATTTTACTGAGGCCTGATGGAAACATGATCCATCCAACATGACATCCCTAGATTATTCAATAAGCTAGTATTATTAATAAATAATTTATTAGTCTAATTGCACCGTTTCAAATGAAGCACTCACATTGTCTCTCACAGCGACACAGTCAAACACAAATTGGCAGAAAGAGGTGAAAAAGACATTCCATCACATCAATAGGTAAAAAAAAGAACAACGACGATGACGCTGCAATATCGAACTGCAGAATAATTCTATATGACGACGGGCGGGGTAGGTCTATCTGGACCAAATCCAGGACGTACTAGAGAAGTGATAGGTCAAACTACCCATAACATGGTGAATATCATACCAGTGAAGAAATATGTTAGGACTGTAACATGTAGAGAATGGTTAGCATGTTTTCTGCTTCTGGAAATAAGTACTTAAATGAATAAATAAGTGTTTGTGCAAAGTTGTGCAATATACTAATCAATAACAACGAACAATTCGAGAGCATTGAAGGGCTAAAACTAGCGATAAGATTATTAATACAGTGGCTCTTACATATAATACGTAACACTTGAAGTGTTAAAATTGGAAAATAATTTGGCTCTTTAGTCAATGTAAAAAGACTTAAAAGATATCCATAATTCTAATCTCTTTAAAACACTACAATGTATATTTCTTTATGAAAAAAATATTTGTTTCTATATACAATAATCCTTTCAAAAATACAAGAGTATTTTCACATAGGCCTGCATAACCCTACGCGCTACTATAGCGCGTTATGTATAATGATTCACGTCTAACATTTTTCGTTTAATTTAAATCGATTATTTTAAACTATTTTATGAAAAAAATGTGCGTAAAAATAATGTTACAGTACCCACATATAACGATTGTAATCCCTGCGTAATATGCGCAAAAATTTTACTGTATACGTCTCGTTAAATACATGCATACAATTGAACATGAAGCAATTTCAATTTTGTAGTAGTTTTAATTACTGAGATAAGCGCAACAAATTGTGACATTAGACCGCGAATAAAAACAAATCAAGCTCTTTAAAAAAAGCTTAAAACAAAGCTCTTATGAGATAAAATGTCTCGGTGTTAAGAGACAGGTATAAGAAACGGAAAAAGTGAAAAAGGGAGGGTCGATCCGAAACTAAATCACAAGACTAGCAAAAGGAAACGAGGCTGCCCAAAACAGACCTGAACGAATTATTCTTTCAGAGGCTAAGCCAGCTGTTTAAATTAAGTTAAATAAAGACGCACTGGTTTTCTACGCTGGATTCCCTCTGCCCCACTTGGGATACACAGGACTTTAAGTCAAGTAAGTTAAAAGTCATAATGCTGACATGCATAAAAATACATATAAAGTTAAATCGTTAGTTAAACATTTCATTTTTTATTAATCACAATTCATACCATTTACATAAATTGTGGCAGCTAAACCAAATTTTGTTATACATAGAGTATATGTATATATGTTGTTATATTATATAGCGTATATTACACATTTTAATTTGAAAACTGACATTAAAGTTTGCCATGACATTTTGACGTTTAAACTTTGACGTATAGGTACGAATAAATGCTAACTCATTTTATAAATCGAAACGAACGTACAACACGTGTCGATAATGAGAACCGCATTGTGATGACTATTTTAATTGCAATACCATTAAGTAGCGATAAATAATGCTCACATAATTTATGACGAGGAACATATCCGTTGCTCAGTATATTTAACACAGAGCAACCAAGGGGTCTTAGAATCGATACTTTGCAATAAAATAATACTTTATGTTAAGCTTAAACACACAACAAATGATAGTGAAATCTGACTGCATTTAAACCTTTAGAGGAGGTCCAGGTCAAAATCAGTGGATATAACACAACGAAACTAACCCAATTGGAACCCAATATAAAATCTCTGTGTCAGCATCAAGTGCAAGGATCTCACTATATTAATATAAAAAATTGAAATTTCATGTTTTCAGTATGTTTAAAAAACTTATTTAAATTTCTTAAGTGAACAATTCGATTTTTTCATATGTAAATTATATATGCTACAACACTGACCAAACAACTAAGTTGTCTAAGGTTAGGAAACATTGCTTCAGAAGAATAAGCCAATTCGATTAATTCCTTTTTTTCTATAAAAAAATTGAAATTTCATGTTTTCAGTATGTTTAAAAAACTTATTTAAATTTCTTAAGTGAACAATTCGATCTTTTCATATGTAAATTATGTATGCTACAACACTGACCAAACAACTAAGTTGTCTAAGGTTCGAAACATTGCTTCAAAAGAATAAGCCAATTCGATTAATTCCTTTTTTTCTATAAAAAAAGGAATTACCCTATGATAACGAGCCTCTAGGCATCGCAGCTCATGGACATCCATTTTAATAGGTACTTTGCCGGCCTAAAGGAAGAGTTACTCTTTCTTTAAACAATAGAACACACGGTCTCAGGAGTCGAAACCACAGAAAATTTCTTGTGAAGACTTCCAGCCACCAAGGCTAATTCTATCGGCTTAAATTAAAAGCACTCAAAGGATGCAGAAACCTTCCGAGCTATACGTTACATGCCTCACCAATTAGGCCACGAAGGCGATAATAACATAATGCATATGTAAAACAATGTTTCTAAGCCTTGGTGGTTAAAACGGCTAATCAGCGTATCGATCGTAACAATGTCAACACGGCATTGACCGACATCGCCGATTTCAAAACGACTATGAAACTTGTTTACCCGACTGCCCAGTTTTAGGTCATTCCGTGCCACTTAGACAGAATCAAGTAGAATCTTTACAAAGATTGAAGCTGTAAGACTATTGAGAACGTATCTATTATTTATTTATATACCTATACATAGTGCATAAAGAAAGATACTTCATTTCTCGAAGAATATTCACTAAGTGTACGTTAATTTAGTACTTGTTATCAAATTATTTGGATGTTTTTTATCAGTGGCGCCTCACCAAACTTTTTCGATATGGGCCTCAGAGTTCTCTATCTGTTAGATGATCATTTGTCAATCTAATAAGTACGTGATCAAGTGCCTGACACACGCCGTCGACTAATCCGTACGAGCGAGTGTTAAATGCGTACGATATCAATAACCAAAGTTATGAATCTATAATAATAATATGAAGTTTATTTATTTGTTAAAGGCGCTAATTAATAAATATAAATATGGTATAATAATTATGATATATATTATCGTCCAATCAAATAGCTTGTCGTATACATCGACAGAAGAACAACAGAATTTCGGTCAAGATTAATGTTTTCTTGCGATTTGAGGTCTAGGTCAAACAGACGAAACTAAAAATGTTATCAAATTAACATTGAAACATTCACACTTTTGTAATAACGTAGATATTGTTATATAATCAAACAACCGTGACCAGTGATAAGCTTTACATAACAGGAAGACATTGTATAATCATTTACATAAACGTTATATAGATTTTCCAAATATTTCAGTCCGTAGATTTCTGTCTTAGGTATTATCAATTTGCTACTCTATTATTAACACGTTTAAACTCGGTCCCTTGGCGTTGGGTATAGATGTGGGGTCTCTCTGCATCATCTACCGCATTTACCGTGGACAGTGTTTAGACGGCTTTTTCGGACACTTGCAGTTGACTTTTATCGGGCGCCGCTCACCACCACTATCTGGAACCAGCTGCTAAGGTTTTCTTCGAAGCAAAACAATTTAGGGTCCTTCAAGAAAAGATCATACGAATCGGGCAGAGTGTCCACGGGCGACAGTATCACTTAACATCAGGTGAGCCTCCTGCCCGTTTGACCCCTGTTAAATAAAAATAGCCTTTATTCGAGTAAACTAAAGTTAGTAACACTAAGTCCATGTCATTAATGTTTTCACTAGTACTCGACATCCGACGAAATTCGAGTCCTCTTCCAAATTCTTCCAGTTGTCCCTATTCCTCGCGACAATTTTCCATTGTTTTGTACATAACAAACATGTATTCATGCATGCCTCCTGTTATGTACAATAAAAAATTGACTTCTGTGTATGTTCAATCTTCCACAGAATCGCTCGCGTGGATTTCGTGTATTGCGACCTCCTTAACAATAAACTCGTTCTATCTCAGCCAATATACTGATATAACGCATTATACACGTATATATATATTTTTAAGTATCACACTGTACAAAAATCTGTCCGATTTCGAGTTTATCGTGTTGCCAATCTCAAAAATGACTGTTTTGCAATGCTTTTGGAAGTTATAGAGCGCGGCCCATGGACACAGATTTTAGTGGGTGCGTTCTCTTCTAGGTTACAGGATCACTTACACATACTTCTTCTACTTGTGTGTCAGGCACAGGCCTTTTCGGACCTTTGAGAAAGAAGTATGCTCTTTCTTTAAATAATTGGATGTCGTATTGCCGGGAGTCGATTATTACGCAGTTCGCTAGTTCGCAAAAGAAAATGTCTCGTGATGCGGAACGTGAAAGACAGCCATCAAGCTGATGCGGATGCAAGCATTTATAAAAATTTCCGAACAGTGAGCTCGCTCTGTGAAGCCTGCGAAGTGCCCAGGAGACTTCTGTGCTTCTGGAAGGAGCTGGGCTGGCTAAATTAACCAGGACTTAACGCAAAACGGACCAAATATGAGTCTAAGTGCGGAAAATGAGTCCACCAACCATAGCACATACTAATAAGGTAAAATCACATTAAGGAGAAACGCAGTTCGCGGGGGCAGCTAGTAAATAATATATAATAATGCGTAATACTCGCAATAAAACTTCCTTCGTCTTATGCCAGCTTAACCACTGAAATCTATCATTCGTGATCATAACGTGACACATAGTAAACTAAATGAACTTAAAGCGATAAATTAAATGCTATAGTTCATAGGTTATCAAACCTTTCACGTTGTGATAATGACATTGCAATTAACATTATATCTTATATAAACACTTTCTACAAGATATCGATATGACTTACTATTTTATGATACCTCTCAAACTCAAAATAACTTTATTCATATCGGTAAACAAGTACAAGTCAAGGGCGTAGAGTAGAACGAAGAACGACGAGAGAAGACGCAAGAAGAACTGGCTCGACTTCTCTTGCCGCCAACGACGTCTCTTGCAGATTCTACGCCACTTTTTTGAATGGCCAAGTTTTAAGTCATACAAATTGTTTGAACTGCAGCAAATAAATCCCAAGGATTAGGATCATTTAAATATTAAGTAGTCAAATTTTTTTAAAGTTTCATTGTTTGATTTTCGAGTGTTTTGAATTTATTTAGTGATAATTCTCTAATTTCGTTTGGTTGTCGTAAAAACGAAAAGGGCACACATGACACAATGAATTGCATAGTTTAATGTTTCTGATTATCCGTTGAGTGAACTGACAAAAGATCTGCTCAGTTCCTGTACTGTAAAAAATAGTATTTTTATAAATATTTCAATCCATTACTGTTTAATGTTGTTTTGATCTATGTGTATTTATTTGTACTTGACATAAACTTTAATATTTGTCGCATTGGAGTAATATTTAATTGTTTATAATTTTGTTAAAGAAAATCAATACGAACTTTTTGTCCAAACAATATTATTGTATATGATACATTCGTTTGATTAACATTATATTATTACAATGCCGAAGATATTCTTATCTGAACATTCTATCGGAGCGTAAATTGGTACGCCGTATTAAAACTAAGAACATCTGAGCGCCATTATGGACTATTCTCTTCCACTTACAACCGAAACCACCTCATCAAGTTTAGTACCACAAATAACCAATGTGGTAATGCAAAAATCTGGTTATACACCTCAGAACAATGATAAGTTGCGTAAATTGTTTGGTTTCAAGTAGAACGTCACTGAGCCAAAAAATTGTTAATGGAAAACTTGACCTATTTTTTTAAAGGCACACTACCGAAACTCGACATTTAAAAGACAACTTTATATAGGAAAATAAATAATACAATAAAAATAAACGACAATTAGATTATGAAATATAAATATGCAAGTTAAAAATGTAATATTTCCTCTTTGCAATTATTGTTATTAGTGACGTAACTATGGCTGAAGCATGAGTAAGAACTCCTAACATAGACTGTCATAGAATGGATCAGCCTCGCTTGTTCTCAAAGCATCGTTTGATGCAAGAGATATGTTTACGCACTACTATAGCCCATAGATTAGCAAAGAATTCTAAAAACCATTCTTACGTTATAGATCTAAAAAATAACGCGTATCTATGGCAACCAGCCACAAACACTAGAAGTTCGAAGAAATTATGTATAAGTAGAGCAAGGTGACAGCTTTTCTATATAAATTGTAATATTAAAGTCAATATACTATTTATTACAGATGTATGTTAGTGTTAGCTTAATAGCTTCAGTGTGCGACTCTCACACCTGAGATCGTAGGTTCGATCCCCGGCTGTGCACCAATCGACTTTCTTTCTATGTGTGTGTAACATTTGCTCGAACGTTGAAGAAAAACCGCTTGCGTTAAACCCAAATAGTCGACGGGGTGTAAGGGGCTGATCACCAACTTGCCTATTAGGTTAACAAATGATCATGAAACAGTAACAGAAATCTGAGGCCGAGACCTAAAAAGGTTGTAGCGCCACTGAATTATATTTATATGTTCTTGTATAACAGCGTACGCAAACAAAAATGTAAAATAATTCTTAACTGAATCCGACCAAAATTCTAATTTCGGTTTTTCTATGTACCTATGTGTATATAAAATAAGTATTTATTTTATTTGTGGATCGCAATGGTGGCCTCTTAAGAATTGGTACGCTCTTTTCTTGAAGGACCCTAACTTAAATTGGTTACATCAGGGGACAGCTGGTTCCATAGTGGTGGTACGCGGGAAAACCTGCCTTAAAATAACGCTCAATTGTGGAACAACGGACGTTGTGGTGATATGGATGGACTAGACTTCTTCAAATAATTTGCACGGGGCTAAGGCAAGATAAGCAATATTATAAATTTCTTTCTATTTAATAAGTCTGTTAGCCTACTTGTAATGTCCAACTTCTTGGAGTATTTTCGGCTCACAAACACCACAACACCTGTGCAATGGTCCTAAACACAACCGCTGCGTTCGGGTGTCCGTTTACGACTGGACAGTGGTCACATGTGATTGTGATGTGAAGTAGGCGCATGAGACAACCAAACAACACTTTTTTTTATAGAACAGGGGGCAAACGGGCAGGAGGCTCACCTGATGTTAAGTGATACCGGTACTTTATTTAGCGAATACACTACACTACTGTTAATCATTTACAAATGTACTACACAAATGCAACAAGTTTTTAACTTTATGCTGATATAAGTTACTGCGCAACAATAGTTTAATTATATATTTATTAATGTTTTTTATATATTTATTAAATGTCAAATGGCACCAGACTAAGCTTGTCACATGGTCACGTGTGCACTTTCTCTTTTAACTAAACATCCTTTTTTATTATATCATCAATCAACCAATCAAATCATTAATTCCAATTAGACCACCTAAAATGGCGTTTTGAACGTCAATTAAAATATAAAGATGATTCTAGTTGTCCCTTCCAAAAGGTAGTTTCGTGTGTAGAAAAATGGGCAAGAAACTCCACACTTACTCTTTTAAAATAGAATTTACAGTATTTGTATACGTTAGTTAAATAATTATATATAAAGATGTTCTCCTAGAATAAACTACTATATAGGTCTATTATTGAATTGTTAGTATACATGTTCCCCACATATTTACAAATATCGAAACCGTAAAATTTAAAGAGTAATTAAAAAAAACAATAAGTGTGTGAGATTTCAAACAAAAACGAAAGCCAAAAGCCGGAGTAAATTAAACAAAATTTGACATATCTTTATGTACATATATGTCGGTATATACATGTATAGTTACCAAGCGGAAGTCTGCAAAGCGACAAAAGGATCTATATTGAGCATAATACTATAGAGCAATAACCGAAGATAACATCAAATATGAAGTGGTACACACTTCTTTCAATTGAAAATTGCTTGGAATTTATGTGCTCATTTTGGGCTTACAAATGTATAAAAACAGGTCTTTTAGTTCCAGTTTGATAAATACTTTATTTTAGCATTAAGTTGTACTTTTGTTTGTCAGATTCGGGGTCTGTTTCACAATGTCCGGATAAGTTTAATAAGCTATTTATTACCTATTGGTAAGAGAAACAGTATTTTTGCGTTTCACGACTGTCAGATAGCGCTATTCGTCATGAAATGCCAAGTATCTTATTCGGAACTTTTAACTTTCGAATAATTTATGTGTTGCATAGCTATTTGGTACTTTATCCGTACACTGTGAAACAGGCCTTTATAAACTCTCAATTATGTCGCATTATTTTGGCAGGTATGATTTTCCCATATTTTTAGTTATTTTCACAAGTTCAATCCGTATACACGAGCTCACTCCGAACGACTGTTGTCACCACATGGCCACACGGGCATCTACTAACTTTCCGATTTAGTCGCGAGGGCGGCGCCACATGCGATGCGCACGGGGCCTATAAGGAAGGAAATCAGCTTTACCTATATACATTCAGCCAATATTTCAAATAAAATGTTGTTTTGAATTAAGTAACTTACAGTACGTGCGAATTGGCAAAAACTCATCTATATTAAGACCGAGAATTCTGATAAACGAGCTAGATGACGAGACTAGACGAGAAATGATTATTTGTATTGTTGAAAAAATGTCCTTTCTATCTTACTTTTTAGCGCTTTTGTCATTCGAAAATAACATGACAAAACATTATTTATCTTTATAAGGCTTATTAACAAGAAGATATGTTAATTGGCAATTAATCTTTCATATTCTTAATATAATTAAAACATTTCCTACTACGCAATTAAATAAAAAATACTTAATTTATGGGATATTTATCGGAAAAAACCAGAAGCAGTATTGGTATGTTGTAGTCATAAAGTCAATGACCAGCGACACCTGAGAAATACCTAATTTAATTATAAACAATTACAGTAATTGCATCGTAAAATTACTCAAAAAGGTCGCGTATATGGTAGCGACACCTTATGAATAAGAGTACATATATCTCGTTAACAGTGATTGTAGAATGTCCTCCTAACGCTTACTTTAATTTTATTATCCAAAACCGTAGGTTTTCTATGGGAAAAGAAATGTCAATTTTTTTTATTCGTTTGGATATGATCCAAATAAACGTTTCATGTTCCAACACATCTAGGTACACCAAGTATGGAAAAAAACTCAGTTTCATTCCGCGCAGCCCGGACATACAAACACTAATATTTAAGCCTTCATTCATTTAAACTATCGCGGAATATCTTAAAAGGGTTATTAAGAATATCCATAGCGCTGAATCCATACTACTAACGAACGAACGCATACTCCACCCCATACAACCATATTCATGTACATGTATGGATGGAATACATTATACAATGTACATGGAGTACATTTTATAATGTACTTTGGCTATAATATATTATAATTGATTTTTGATAAGTCAACTGAATGAAAACGAAATAAATTAATGAATTCTCTCCGCACACAGAGGCTCTTGAAGTAAATAAAGATTTAAAGGCCTAGCCTGTTCACGGCAGCTAAAAAAGAAGACCCAGGAGACGAACATCGGAGTTTGAGAATCTAATATAGGTAGAGTGTTTTTTTGTCTCCCAGAGTTACAGTGTACGTTAGTCTAATTGGCATACAACTCCATCTTCAAGATTTTAAAATATTTTTTGCTACTGTCTTTATTTTTATCGAGCTATAGCTTTAATGATATTCGTTACGGGTTTTCCCGTGACCATGATGCATTTTACAAAAACAACTCGCTAACCTTGACTTTTGTCTTTAACAATTCCAATTTACTGTTAAAACTATGATGTACGAGTATTTATTTATGTATTTCGTACTCCTCCCCTACCTCCACAGCTAACATCTTATATATAAAATTCTCGTGTCGCGGTGTTTGTGGTTAAATTCCTCCAAAACGGCTTGACTGATTCTTATGAAATTTTGTTTGCATATTGGGTATGTCTAAGAATCGGACAACATCTATTTTTCATCCCCCTAAACGTTAAGGGTAGTCCACCCCTAATTTTTTTTTAAATGTTTAGATAATTTTTTATTTTTTTATCAACTGTATCAACAGCATTAAAAAATACATACAACCCTAAATTTTCAACCCTCAACTATCAACCCCTATTTTTTATTATAAATGATATACATGGCAAAACGACGTTAGCCAGGTCAGCTAGTATATTATATTATTAAAAAACAATGATACTTAACATACAGGTGAATGAATGGAATACATATTTACTTCACACTACATTACACAAGACTTTGTTACCGATATTGCTAAGTTTCACTAATATTATTATTATCATTTCCTACTAAGTATTAATATATTCTTTTTATTTTTGCGACTAAGGCGCAAACTAGCTGATGTGGTCTCTGGCAGAATGACCAGCGCTGTGGAACACTCTGCTCCTCAGCATAATGCTGAGCCAGGGCAATTTACAGCCACAGCACACACGCAATATATGCTTGAGACGGACCGAAGGGGAAAGGGAAAAATAATATACCTCTCTTTATATCTTTTATTTAAAATTTTCTCTTTGATTACTGCTGTGTTGTGTATTTATGTGTGTGTGTTTTGTTTGTAATAAATAATATGTCTATGTCATATTATAAACAAAAGGTTCAAATATAACAGAATGAAAAAAAAACAAAAAAAAAATTGTTAATATTGTGTGATAGTGTGAAAGTGAGGGTATGTATGGGGTGTGCTCAATGCAGGTGATTTTGCGTTCCGCATATTCATAATAACTACGGATATTCAAAACTAAGCGATTAAAAAGTGTGGCGGAAAGTTCTTGCCCAATCAACGCCCTAGACTAGCGAACTGGTAGTAAAAATTTTTTTTTGACGTTCATAAGTATACTTGTTCACCTATATTAATAAAGTTATTTTGCGTTGAGTTTCATTGTATATTCTTAATAAATCTTATTACTCCCTCACATTGTAGAAGTGCTTTTATAAATGTAATGAGCTTCCACTTGACTAAACTAAAGGTGATTTGTTTGTAAAGATAACAATGTGTCACATTGAAAAGTGGCCATGAGCAATTCATTAAAACATAAAATGAGAATATTTTCCCGGCCAGCGAAAAAGTTATCATGACATTTGCTATAGAAAGTCACCTTTCACAAATCAACTGCAATACATTTACTTATAATGCAGCTTTAATGGAAATCAGCTCGACTTGTAAACTTAGAAATCCTGTACATATGGTGGAAGCATTCATTAGCCCAGATACCTAATACTAAGCCTGTTTGTCGCTTCCATACTTTGAACTACATCCAACATTATGTTGGAATTCAATCAACATAGGGCTTCATTATTTGAATTTTTGATGCACTTATTATAATTAAAACTGTTTCAAACGTATGATTTTTTTTATAGAACAGGGGGCAAACAATCTATCCTATACAATAAAAGTAAATATATCTATAACATAATATGTATATCGGGAAAGTTACGTTTCATGAAAATGGTTTAAAATCAGCTATGTTATGTTACCGACGTTTTGCGTTATTTAGAAAAAACACTCAAACCACTTGTTGGTTAGATAAGCTCGTTACATAATATGACATTACGTGGCAACTGCTACTTCGACAGGTGTTAAACTATTAACATTATTGGTAAAGGCCTTCGATTCACTTTGATTAGTGCGAGTGCAAGTGATTGAGGATGATTAGTGCAGATGTGTAGTGCAAGTAGTGTTCAATTATTGTTTATTGGTTCTGTTTAGTAAATTAAGTTTTTGAAGTGAAACTTCTTTAGAATCGTTGTGATTTCAAACCGGATGCAACGAAAAAGCGACAGTAAAAAGAGACAGAAACATTAATTCATATGATTTAACGTGGGAGAAAATGAGATAGATAAACTTCTTTCGAATCGTCGTGATTTCAAACCGGATGCAGCGGTAAAGAGAGACAGAAACATCAATTCATCATATGATTTAACGTGGGAGAAAATGAGATAGCAGGCATTATACAGCCTCTCTTTACTGCCGCTTTTTCATTTGATCGAATTTCAAACTTTCGATGTTTTAGTTTTTCCCAAATTAAAAATTTATATTAAACTTATAAATTAAAATTTATCATTAAAATATACTGTTTTAAAAGAACACACACATTTAGATAATGGAAAATGATTAATTTATATATGATTAATAATAAAAAAAATGTTTTTGAAGGTTTCACTTCTACCATGTGTGAATTGCACATATGTTTTTTTTTTGTAGAACAGGGGGCAAACGGGCAGGAGGCTCACCTGATGTTAAGTGATGCCGCCGCCCATGGACACTCTCAATTCCAGAGGGCTCACGAGTGCGTTGCCGGCCTTTTAAGAAGTCATATAGTTTGGCAGGCACGCTGCGAGTGAGGGACAAGGGAGGGCACACACGACGTCATACTATTAGTTCACTCGCAAAAAAATAGAACACGCTTCTAATCACTTCACTACGCAGCCAACTAATCACCTGCACTAATCACCGTCCACACTTGTTTTCTCCTAATCTCTTATCACTTGCACTAATCACTTATCATAGTGAATACAGGCCTTAATGAACATAAAGCTCTTTAAATGTTACTAAAAAATACATTTAAAATAAATATCATATACACATAATGACAAAGCACATTAGAAGCATACTATCAGATTGATAATAAATAAACATAACAAAAACTCTTGTCGCGATAAAAACCAGGAAATTAACTAAATCGTTTGTTTAGACACAAAACATTAAAATTTAAGTTTATGTTTGACACATAAATAGACAGACAAACAAATAGAAACCAAACATTACCCTGATTGAAAATTAACATATATTTCATCTATAAGGTATTTATAGGAATCGTGAACTAATTAGTTTATGATGCGTCATCCCAACAATTAATAATAAGCGATAAATGAGAAATAATAACCAATACTACCAATGTTTATTTATTTTGTGTTAGACAATTTGATAAGAGCAGTGTTGGTATAGTGCCTACAGCTTGCGACTCTCATGTTTGAGGTCGTAGATTCGATCCCGGCTGTGCACTAGTATAGCTCGTACGGTGAATGAAAACATCGCGAGGAAACCGGCTTGCCTTAGACTCAAATGAGGTTGATAACCTACTTACCTATTAGATAGACAAATCATCATGAAACAGATAAAGCTGAGGAACAGAGTTAAAGAGGTTGTAGCGCCAATGATTTTTATTTGTATCTCTTTTATAAAATCAATTTAGTTTCAGAACTTGCACAGTTATTATCAGAATCGATTAGTCCTATTGATAATTGCCACCACTTCCACTATCAATGAAGATTAAGAATTTGGGGCGTCGCCGTATTAAACAATATCTAGAGTTACGGTCGTATGTTGAATAAATTACAGGAAATAAAGCGAAAGTAATACCCATAACGTGATTTTTTTAGGTCACTCCGGTGACCAAACATGACGGTAGAAATTTTAAACAACTATGTCTGAACGCGATAAACGCAAAAACTACGTAACGAATCATTGTACGATTTTCACTAAAAGATAGTATCATTTCTGTGGAAGGCTTAGGTGTATAATTCAAATACTGTTTGCATAAAATATTTCAACGCGAACGAAGCTCTGGGCGGAAGCTAGTTAATACAGTCATAATATGCAAAAAAAAATCTAAATAAGTTTATTCATATAGGTAAGCAAGTACTGTTGTGAACGTCAACGGAATAGATGTTAAATTGATTCTAAATTTAAATTGACTACCAGTTCTCAAGTCAAGGGCGTAGAGCGGGCAAGAAACTCTCAGCCTCTCTTAGTTTTGGTCACACAAATTGTTTGAACTGGAAGAAATCAATCCCAAGCATGAGGATCCATTAAATTATCGTCAAATTGATAAGAAGCTTTATTGGTTAATTAACGGATTTTATTCAGTGATAATTTTTTAATTTTGCTGTAAAAACGAAGACAATTTCAAAATTAGGAGTGGTTTATCTTCCGTAGCCTGGTCGTACACTTATATTTGTTCTGTTTCGAGTAGTACTAGTGATATATGGACAGAAAATGCAAACAGACATATTATTTGCCAAGCATGAACATTACCCACAACAAACAATTATTATTGCTTATCTTGTACTTAAATAACAATTTTAAATTACGCATCCGCAAGCCGTTATTGGACATGCATCTATTAGAGTTTTATTACTGTTATATATAAAAATATTTACTAGACTTTTAGAGCGAGATGAAATACGAGGATCAAGACCGAAGGCGATGGAGACTCAATGTGTACTCGCTGCCCCATCTAAGGGTTATAGGACATTAAGTAAGTGTATATATAATATACATGTATAAAAATAACAATAGAACTTAGGAAGCAACACCAAGCAGCAGAACTTCCTCATAATCGATTAGCCCATAATACGATGGGACTCTTAAAATTCAAGAAGTCGAATGGGAAATGGGTCGTTATGTAGGAATACAAGAAATAACAAATAAATACCTTAACACAGCATGGTTTCTCAATTCATCAGCATTATGAATATTATTTTTCAGCATAATATACCAGTGCTAACCGATGTTCATAACTCGACATACCATTTAATAAATTGAGTTAAGCAATATTTAATTAAGAAAACTCGTCTGATATACACTTGCTGTAAGAACAATCTGGGTATCTCATAAATAATTTCCACTTTATAACACTTGTATGGAGTATTAAAATTACCCTAAATTCAGGGTAACGGATGCAGAATGCAGTGCCATGGTTATGAGAGCGTGATATGCTTTATAGAGCGAAAAGGGTTGACCCCTAAGTCACTAGAGGTCAACCTGTGGAAATTTGGCGTTTTTGGGAACTAAAGAAAATCTGAAGACTATAATACAACCGCTATTATTTATATATAATATTAATATATTCAGTGTTTTTAACAAGTGACAATTCGAAATATAACCATAAAAATAAAAGCAATAGACTATACCGACTAAAACCGTATAGATTTTAAATCATATTTATATTACTCAATAAAAAGATTCTCCAAAACCCATTTTGTATGGTGAAAGTCATTAGTAAAAATCAATCATAACTGTGTGAATCAATTATAAATGAAACATTCATTACGTAATTAATAATTTCATTGTACATGACATTATTTTTATAAAACCATTAGTTAGATTGCTTTTACGTTAAGTTGATAATTCAACAGAACATGATGAGAATAAATTATATTCTATATATGAAAACAATAATGGAAAAACCAGAAACCATAGACTTATGTTCTATTGTTATCGCATTTGACAGACGACAATATTCTTGTAGACCTACTTTGAGACCCACGGGGGTCAACAACCGACCTACCTATCACAACATGAACGATAATTAAGGTTGCTCTACTTTATTTGTAAGCTACTGAGAAGTGAGACTTCGTTGGAATTACTTAATTTATAAACACGCATAGTATATTCTGAGAAGCCGCCAATTTTGGGCTAACTCAGAAACAATGATTCGCAAGTCAGAATTAAACAATTTTTTTTACAATCATATAGATAATTATTTAAATAAACAATTATCAGAATACTCACGGCCAAGTGCCTGATCGTCGTTGTCTATGATGACGAAGCTGCGGTTGCGGCTCCGCGTGTAATAGAGCTTGGGGGATTAAACTTTTCGAAGGTTTCCTCTTAAATCTATACTCCGACCTCTCCACACTTTTGCACATCCTCAGGGCCGACACTTCCGACTCTGAACTACACCATAACGATTCCATCGACAACATTGTTAACGCAACAAAAATCAAGAAAAAAATTCGAGACGACTGATTGTTAATACATCGCGCGAATTTTTCGAAATTGCTTAATATCAAGGCACGGCAATGCGAATGTTGCAATTTTGCCCTGTTATGGGGAAATCGAAAGTTACGGAATCCGAGCGGCAGTAAACCAAGAGCACGACTTAACGCGTCTGGCGTGACTAACCAACTGACGACTGATAGCAAATTGCAACTATAGGCCGTGATAGAAACACGATATAAGTGCGTGTGCAAAATTACAATGTTTTAAGTTTATGAACAACCATTGAATGTGCTAAAGTAAAACAATGTCATTATTTAACTTGAGAAAATTTCTCATACAAATATGTATAAGAAAATTGACATATTGGCTTAAACCAATCATTGCTGTTCATTTTACTTCGCTAACTACAAAATGTTTTCTATTAAATGTGTCATACATGTAAATGAAGACATTATCTCAACCATGATTATAATCTAAAAATTTATATGCGTACAGCACTTTCTTAAACGCATTAGTATTTCAGCTAACTCAAGGAGAAAGTGCGACCATCATGCATGTAAGAACAATCACTGAAAACTTGTATAATTTCAGTACCAGTGATTGAGTGAAAGTAACCAACATTTTACTAAGTATTTCGAAAACTTGTTTGCTTATAAACAATCAAATTTTTTAAAGTAAAATATTTTTAGAACTTATTTAGCAAATTAATATAAATTGTTTTTATCTACAATGCAAATTACATATTAATTAGTACCATAATGCTATGAACTCACTAATCAAAAATTAAGATTAATTAAATTATTTTTGGAAACAATGTGTTTTGTTTTCATTAAATTACTTAATAATTAAATTATTATTTAAGCAGGTCTTAAAAGAAGAGTAAAGATAAAGCTTTTGCTTACTTGTCTCATTTTAACAACGAAGGATAGTATTAAACTGATTTTTATTGATACAAATGTTTAAATCATAGAATCGGTGCTATTATCCATATATATCATTCTAAAGATATTAAAATATGGTACTATATTAAAATATTCATACTGCCATCTATTTACCCAAGCAGATATAGACTTATAACACAAGATTCATAGAAACTGAAATTAACAAAAATATTTATTTATAATGAACAAAATATAAAAGAAAAGAAAAAAATACATAATTAAATAATATTGGTTTGTTTACTCTTATAGGTTATGATTACACACAAATTAAATCAAATCGGGATAAATAACAATATAAATATTTGCATTACCTGTCTTCCTCTTCTGACGTCTCTTTACTCGTACAAGGATTTTTACTTTTTTTATCCATCTTCAAACCACACACTATACAATAAGCACTGAATTAGAACCATAATTAATGATATTAAATTTTAGTTCCCATGTCGTACGTAATTTATCATCGTTTGTTTCGAATAATAAAGAAATACTGATTTCACTAAGCAAAACTGCAATAATTTAATTGTACATAAAAACATACAAAAAAAACATTTTAAAAGACAAAAATTCGTAATCAAAATATTTCAAAATAAAATTTATTTGATGTCAATTATCAATTTCACTATTGTCAAGTGTCAGAACGCTATATGTACACTAGTTTGGTGCACAGAGCACAAATATTTAATTTTTCTGTGTATCTGTGCATGAAGTCGTGTTGAGGAAAGAAGCAAAATCTTTCTTTAGACCTGCTAGAAGTCTTACACATAAATGTTTATACTGTATACATCTTACTCATCTTTATAAGAATGTCATAATATCACGGACTTTTTAAAGTATCTTATTGATACCTAACCGGTTTTCGGAAATGTGGTGAAAACATAACTTGTTAATATATTAGGACTATTAAAAATTCGGTTTATTCGATTTTCAAATTATTAAAATTAACTTTTAATACCCCTGTATTGAAAATCGATGATCCGTCAAAGCATTTTGCTTTTAACTTTTTGTGTAGGCGTTACGAAGTGTAATCCTTCGGTGATGAAGTAAAGATTTTATGAATTTCAGAAATATTCGAATCTATTTAATAAAAAAATGTGAAGGATCATATTCTAAAACGTATATATGGTTATGATGTTTGAAACTATTCCATATTCATGTAAATCTTATTGGTATTACTATTCTTAATTTAACTTACCGGAATGTATTCAGCTTCTCAGCGATATTTTTGAGAGGATTTTTACGTAGAGGTCCCGGTGAACCACCAGGTGAGCTATCTCGGGATTCCGCCGCAAGGGCCCTTGCAACCATCAAGTCTTGTTCGTTTAACATTCTGTAAAAACTATCGAAACGTACATTTCAAAATATTTTTTTACCTTTTAAGATCAATTGTTAAGCATAGGTAAGACTCACTGCTCTGAGGTAATACATTTGCAATGGCGGATCCAGCTTTGGCGCCAGGAGGGGATCAAATAGTCGTGGTCAAATCAAGAACTTACATTTACATTTACTTTACACATTATATTAAATTAATTAAATATTGATGAATGAAATTAGAATCTGGATGGTGACAAAATATTGAAATAAAATCATTATGTTCTATAAGTGGTCCACCTAAGTACTAGAACCAGCTCAGGGGGGTTCATGACCCCCATGACCCCCCCCTCTGGATCCGCCGTTGTACATTTAAGATTAGCTGTGTTTTTACTCAAGGCTACAGCGCAATAAAAACAAAATGTATATAATTTTCATATTTAATATTTCTTAATCGTTCTAAATTCAAGTTAGTATTAAGATAGCTTCAATGATACGATGACATTGAAACCTTACCAAGCTTATCATTTCACGTTTAAAACCACGTACACATATATTAATATAATTTATTTAATAACCACCTATGGAGGATTAATCTATGGAGTTCCATTATTAATATGGGACAGAGACATTTCTGCGTAATTTTTAATAGCTATATAATAAGCTAAGCTGGTAAATTAGCCTTCTACCTATTCAAGAAACGACTTTATTTCGTCAAGAATCTGTGCAATAATAAGATATAATAAAACCTCTTTAAAGATTTTATTTACTCTGTGGTTTTCAAACCAAAAATTAGATAATCTGATTTTAAAACCGCCAAAGATTCAGCCCCTCACTGTCGTGAGTTGAAATCTAACAATCATTTCATTCTAAATATACTGTAAACTCATGTTTAGTACTAATTAAACAAAAATAGGTATATATACTTAACCAAACACGTGTTTAAGCTTCTTAAGTGTTTAAATATGTAAATGTTTATCTTAAAAATACGCAAATATTACGAAATCACGTCATATTTTAGCTATGCTAAAAATATGGAATAGAATAATTTCCTGTTACTAGATTTTTATAAAACTATAGTTAAATTTGAAGACGTTACAGATGTAACAAACAAGAGCCATGTTGCTTTAAAAGAAAACATCGTGAGAGATGATTAGAACTAAAAGTACTTATATGAGGTTGATCCTGAAAATTCTAAGACCAAGAGCAAAATGAAGTTGTTTTATATATTTGTTCTTCTTATCTTGTTTAATGATACTATCTCCAGGTAAACTGTAAATTGTTAGTATCTAATATGTATGTATAATGTATATGTAGGCTCGTTTGTAAGGTAGGATTTAAAGTATAGATTTAGGTTTCCCAATCTTTTACGCTTTTAGACATAGACATAGACATATTATTTATTACAAACAAAACATACACACAAAGAGAAAAAACGAAGACAAAAGAGAAAAAAAAAAGACATTTTTATATATTTTTTTTCCTTTTCCGAGAGCTCTGGCATTAAGCGTCCATGGTGGTATCAATTAACATCAGGTGAGCATTCGCCTCTGTCATATACATATATAAAAAAAATCTAACATAGTTTTATCTCTCGACTTTAAAAATTATTAGTTATTTCTTAAAACATAAAAATTTAAAATTGGAACCAAATACTGGTATTCCTCTTTTATTATCACAACGCGCGAAAACACTTGGCGAAGATGGGCTTTTAAATAAGAAAATAACAAGTACATATTAAATAAGGTTAAATAATGTCATTATTTTAAGTTATTTAGAAGTAAGTTTGTTTATGGAAGAGCTGGGAACCACAGGTATTTTTTTTCAAGGGTTTCCAAATCTTACACCTAGAAATGACAATGTACTTGAATAAACACTTTTTTATTATTATTATTACATATACATATCGGTAAAAGTGGTTTGGTTAGCGATGAAGAAATGTTCGTGCTGTCTGAAGGTTAACTAGAGAATTGAGAGCACTGATTCAATAAATCATAGAATAATTATTATTACATAAGACTATAAAGGGCAATATGGTATAAATATACTACACCAGATCAAAGTATTACAAAGGCACAGCCAACAGGATAATTGTTTGGATTCAAATTGAATAATTTTGTTAGTTTTTACAATTTTATCAACTGAATCAGGAATCTAATAAAATTACGTGTTTGTGAAACATGTTTTGCTGATACGAAATTAAAGCAATTGGTATGATTTAAATTTAATTCTCTTTATCGGTGTTATTAATATGTGATACTTTAGAAAAGTGGAGGCAAACAGTGATAATTGGATTCTATCAGTGTTAGAGGACTCGTTGCCAGCATTTTAATAATACAAAGGAAAAAAAATACCGACGCGACGGCTAAATCTTTTTTAGTTACCATAATCAAGATAAAAGATTTTAAAATCAATATAAAAATTTGAGAAACAATAAAATTTTATTATTATAAATATTTACTAAGAATATTTACAATATATGAATGGACATACGACATAGTAAGAATATCAATTATCTCATATTTTGGAGGATAGATATTGTTTTATGACTTACATGTTTCTTTAAAACCTTTGATAGTATTGCTTCGTATTTTTACTATTACTTGAATTATTAAAAACTAGGGCGGTAAGCGGTTCAAATATAAATCTTTCCTCCAACATCGATTTTGTACCCTTTGGAGAAGAGACCCTTGGGCTGTGGGGTAGGTATAGCCATAGGGACCAAATTCTTAAATTTATTTAATTATCATTTTATTTATTTTTAAAGCCCAGAATTAGATTGTCCATCAAATTTTATACCTATATTTTATATTATTATTATATTAAAATATATTTTTTTGAATATGTTTCTGTAGAAAGATACAGACAGATAGAGATTTCTAGCCTTAGAATGAGGACTGAAATACAAAAGATACCGCTTGTTGGCGGTAAGGTACTTTTATTTATATGAATTCTTTGATTGTTCACATAATTGTAAAAAAAACTAAACAAATGATAATACCACACCAAAAACATGTCCTAACATTTAATTTTAAATTAACATTTTTATCTTCGAGTTACCTGCTTGATTACACCACAAACACTTCACATAATACAATTTAAAAACACGTTTTAGAAATTAGTATATAAAACACGTATTGGAAAACAACGTGTGCGCATGAGAGCGATTTGTATTACAATGGCCATACGTTTATTTTTGCTAGGGGTCGGTTAGGTACAGCATCTGTCAATGAAGTAAGTCACGGCCATTGAGCCTCTCACCTCATTCATAGCTAATAATCAATACTTAAGTGTCTTATTAAAGTTTTTATCTAAATTCTCATTATCTACCTGGATATTTTTTTATTTCTTTATTTATATCATCACGCCTTTTCATCGTCGGAAAGTAGAATAGTAGTTCGGTATCGCATCGAAACGTTTCTATAGGTAGTTTTTGCCGCGCATTATCACTGGGATCTCTGAAGTATTTCCGAACCAATTCGAATTAGAGTTCTTTAAGAAAAGAGCGAGCCTTCTGACAATATGTGTGTTCATTGACGGCGGTATCACTTAACATCGGATGAGCCGTCTGTCTGTTTTAACAAAAAAAAAAAAAAGGTAGAGATCGCCACCAATTGCTACGGTCCTGTCAAACTTTTCTCGCTTCATGTACATGACACTGACCATGCAAGTTCGTTGGTTATAGATAGTGTTCATTTGTTTGTCTTCTCTATTACCTTCTGGATTTGGTGTGCAGGTACAAGACTATCCATCTTACTTAATACCAACATTTTATTTTGTTTGCAGCAAATAAAATTTGAACGTTAAATAAAATATAAAGATGATTCTATTTGCCCTTCCAAAAGGTAGTTTCGTGTTTAGAAGAATGGGCAAGAAACTCCACACTTAAACATTATACATATTACATTGTATACGTTAGTCAAATAGTTATATGTGAAGAAATTGTACTCCTAGAATAAAATTACTATACAGGTCTTTATTGTAGTTAGTATACATACATGTTCCTCCTATCTTGAATAAAACTTGCGCGTCACACTCATGACGAATAATGACGGGTTTTAACAACTAATTGGAACATATTATGACGCAGTTGTTTTATTTAGTTGAAAGTCAAACAAAGCCAGCGTTAAATCAATTTAATCAAGGAATCATTAGCGTATAAAAAAGTTTACGAGTTGTAGAATTCTTGCGAACACGTTAACAATATGTCCTAACATACACTTTTGATCTCTTATTTCTTTAGATATTTTGACCTTCCCTTCAACGAATGGCAAACGAGTAATGATAGCTAGAAATCTACTAGAGATACACTTCAATAGAGCTTCTACGGGAAGAGTCTATTTTGCAACTTAGCGGTAACCATACGTTCCATTTTCCAAGCGACAGACATATCGTCCTGAAAACTCTTAACCGTAATAAGAGAAGCACAGAACAGATGATAAGGGACCTACTTATTTATTAATTAGTTTAACAGATTAGCTGGGGCAATATTGCCCTCGCACGGAGCGACTTCTTGGTCTTCTCAAAAACACTCGCCAAAAACCTGTCCTTTTGTGCATTTCCACTAATTCCCTGAGTATCAGCAACACTCGCGGGAGAGATGCGGTAACAACAAGGGGTTGTGTCGCTTCCCAAGATGCTAGTGACAGTAAAAACTGACTGAATGTTACTATGATTCCTGTAAATAAGAAGGCAGGCATCCGTCCGCAGGATCGACATAGTGGAGTGGACCTTTAGATCTAATTAGGAATCCCGTAAACAACACACTGAATTTAAACACGCGTCATACTTCACAAACCCTTAATTTTATAAAATATAAATGTATAAACTCGATCTCTTGTTTAAAAAAATTAAAAATATCACTTGGGGGTTAAAACTAAATACTTTCAACGCAAATATTTTGCTGAATTTTTACGGATAATAAAATTTGCGTCAAAAATAAATGTGAAATATTAACAACCATACAATAAAGAGAAATTAATTATGTTTCCATACATTGTATTTTCTTTTACATCTAATCAAATTTGGAGTTTGTCCTTACCTTTGAATTACCTTGACACTATCTTGTCTCATCTATCATAATTTTGTAATAAGGCTGAAGTTTTCTTATATTTAGATTTTAAATATGGTCAATTTATCTCTAGTAACCAGCCAAGCAGTATTATTGTTTCAAACACTTCAAAATACATAAAAATTATATTTAAATCTTTACGATCTTGCAAATCTTTCTAGTCACCTATTATTACTATGTGCGTACAATATTTGCTGGTACACTGAAAGAATTCGTGTCGGGCACAGAATGATGATCATGAGATCAAGACTAAGGATTGTAGGGTTGGTTTTATTATATTATAAACTAGCTGACCTGGCAAACGTCGTCTTGCCAAACTACTACCTTTAACTCAGCGCCATCTGTTAGAATTGTATCAAATAATAAACAAATGTTAATGTTATCGTAATTTTAGTAAGGATGCCTATTTTTTTGAAAATGAAATATAGCCTATGTCACTCAGGAATGATGTAGCTTTCCAACAGTGAAAGAATTTTTCAAATCTGCCAAGTAGTTTCGGAGCCTATTCAATTCATACAAACAAACAAACAAAAAATCAAACCTTTCCTCTTTATAATATTAGTATAGATATATATATAACTGCCCCCGTGAACTTCGTTTCTCCTTGATGGCTACCCTACCTTTTTAGTACATACCAACATGGAACATTTTGCTGTTACTACTTTTTCTCTATATGAACCTCGGACTCAGATAAGCTTTTAATAAAGAAATAAAAAATAGGGGTTAATTTTATTTGGGTGAAAATTAAGGGTTGCATCTATTTGTGTATGCCGTATCATAAAAACAAAAAAAAAACGAGAAAATAAAAAACCTTAGGGGTTCGAAAGATAGATAGTAGCCGATTACAGACCTACTGAATATGCATAATAAATTTCATAAGAATCGGTCAAGCCGTTTTGAAGCAGTATGGGAACTAACATTGTGACACGAGAATTTTATATAGATATTCCCATTCGACTTATTCGATAAAAAAGGTCTCCTCGTAAACTGTGTGCTGCGATATTGCAGTCTATTTGATTCTTCTTAAGTTCTCATATAATTTTCACCCATGTATTTCCTTTCTATGGCATGCTTTCATAAGTGTCTGATTGTCTTTACTTTAACATGTATGATGTTTGAGAACATAAATAAAATAAAAATTGACAAAATTAAACCACTAATTAATACCGTATTCTTTATTGTAAGACTAAGTACAATGGGTCGTAATTGTCATGTGATAGGAATTATTTAAAAATACTCCATTACATCCAAAGTAAACTTATAATTAAAAACATCGTCCTAACATAAAAATTGCTGAAAGCCGGCAGTTCGGGCAAATGCAAGATGTCCATAATCTTAAAAAATACAACTAGTACGTTCTCAGATCCACTTATTTTTTAATGCGGGTATAACTCAAGAGTATACCCTCTTTTTTTTCTTTTTTTTTAAAAGACGTTACATACAAGTCCTTCAGTCGAATAGTCTACTCGAAATAAAAATGTTACTAAAGTAAATATAAAACTAATTTTAACTGGATAACATGCGTCATATTAACTACTACTATCAGTGACTACCAGCAAGTGTGATAACAAAATCCTTAATTTTACGGTGTACCTACGTTTTCTAACAATTTAACTTTCGATTCCTAGACTACAGAATTACTTGAAACATACGTAAAAAAAAAATAATGCTAAATAATTTTATGACAGGGACACAAATATAAACTGTCAGTCTTCACTTCCACATTGTGCGACCACTGCGACATTACACGTCAAAATCACTGTGAAAAGTCACTACAAAATCACTGTGAAATAACGCGTCTAAATCACTGCTATTCGGGGTTTTTCACAACCGCGAATTAATGGGCCATATTTGAGGTCTGGGACTCGAAGAGGCCTAATAAGGCCTTTAATGTTGAGATAGCGTCACCCGCACGGCTAATCCGCGCCGAGTGAGGCCTAAAGTTGTGCTTCTGTCGGATTCTGCCAGAGGTTTGATGGTAGCGTGTCGTAGTGGGATGGAACCGTCAACAAGGCATCCGCAGTTGTTCTGCTTATCGAACAATTCTGTAATTAAACATAAATAGATTAGGATACTTTAACATTTAAATAGGTGACGTGCTTCCATTTCACCATGCCTACTGCTGATAGAGGACTAATCTGTCTTTTATTTTTTTTGTAATAAAGAAATGATTGAGTATTACTTAAGATGTCATGTGGAGCATGATGTAATAGTTGCAGCTCCATACAAACGTTGTGTATATAGAAAAAACTTGATCATTAAAAACAGTGGCGGAGAGTTTATTGCCAGTTCTTCTCGTCCGTTGTACGCCCTTTTGAGAACTGGTAGTAAATGTATTACTGGAAACATTTGGCATTTCATATGTATTTCTTTATGAACGTTCATAAAATGGATAAAAGATTTTTGAATATTAATTGATAATTACCAAAATAAAGGTATCAGTGTTTTGAATGTGTAAAGTTATTTCTTTATACATATTAAGTATTATTTTATGTAACTATGTATATACAATAAGGTTTACTTGCAAATATTAAAGTACTCTTAAAACATTATAGAGTTAAAACGGCGTTATCATTGCAATAAAATTTATAAAATAACAAAAACTTTACGAATGATTAACGATTGTTAATCACCTTAATGTAAATTTATGTATACTTATCATACTCTGTTTTAAAGGTAATACAAACATAAAGATAAAATGATAATTGTCACAGCACAATGTATAACCAAGAAATTCCATTGATTTACAGTTAAGATAATAATTTATCTGTCGACATCTAAGTCACCTCTCATTATTTTATCACTATTGTACAACACACAAGTGATTATATCATATATGTCAACACGAATTGTTAACACATACACAATAATTTAATAACCAATTACAAAGTGTTTAATATGGCCATATTTTTTAAAGACAGTGATTAATAATTTCTGTCAACATTACTTGTTAGAACATTTAACTCATAAATATATAGCAACAATCAAACAATTTTAATTGAAAATAGCATGTATGTAAGACGCTATGTTCAATTAAAATTTAATAAATAATAAATCTACCACCATGGCACTACCACCTTCTTAAGTATGGGGTCTCAGATTTTTTATATTTTTGTCAATCTAATAGGCACTTGCCTATCGATCGAATTCCTGTACACGCTGTCAACTATTTGGATCTAAAGTAATTTTCTGTTTTATCACAATATTTTCCTTCACCGTTCGAGCAAATTTTGCATATAATGCAATTCCATTAATGCACAGCCGGGGACCGAACCTACGACCACAGGGATGAGAGCAGCTGAAACTACTATTACACTTTATTCTTTTACGCCTGCTATTTAGCAGACTGTGATTTATCACAGTTGTGATTTGTTAGATATTCACATCATTGTCATAGACATCATTCTATTGATTTAATATATTACCTTGGGTTGTTGGCGGTGTGTATCCACACACTCTACGGGCAGCTTGATCATTTCCACCTTGTATTTATACCCATACGATGTCAGCTTAACAATTGTATGCAGCGGTACATTCATGTAAGGCAGCTCATCTGTAAAAGAAATAAATAAAATTAATCAGTGGCGCTACCACCTCTTTAGTGTTACAGATTTCTGAATCTGTTTCATGATCATTTTTTAAATCTAATAGGCAAGTAGGTGATCAGCCTCCAGTGCCTGACACACGTCGTCGATTTTTTCGGTCTAAGACATGTCGGTTTCGTCACGATGTTTTCCTTCGCCGTTCGAGCAAATGTTAAATGCGCACATAGAAAGAAAGTCCATTAGTGCACAGCCGGGGATCGAACCTACGACCTCAGGTATGAGAATCGCACTAGGCCAATACTGCTCAAAGAAATAGCCGATATTATACCCTTTTGTATCATAACTTTATTTAAAACCGTACCAACCAATTTATTTTAGTATTAATACATTTCTTAAGACGGTTAAACCACAATCCATAAAAATCTTTAGTTTATGTGAGTTCTAGAGCTTTAACTGATGAAAACACGTGGTTATCAAATGACGCTAGAAAGCGCTAGAAACGTCGAGTTATATAATAAAATAAACAGTTTTAAATTTCTAAAGCGAAAATTTAGTACGCCACAATACATGTCAGAATGCCCTACATAAAACTATAACGTTCTAGAATCACGATCTATGAATAAACAATGTAGGTCGTGATATATCACCGATGATTGATTGTTAAACTAATCGTCGCTTCCGTGAAATGAGGAAACCATTTTTGCTTATGAAATGTAATGACGCTGTAGAGCATCCTACTACATACAAATATATATTATATAGCAATATATAATTTTTTTAAGTTGCTCCCCTAACACTGTGACATTGAGATCTCTTCGCGTATGTTTGCCTATGAATGAAAATATAATATCATCATCATAAAAAAATGTATTTTATTTTTTTCAGTGTGCCAAGTGTTTATAAATTAATAAATATTATTTTATATCCGTACCGTAACAAATTCAAAATGTCGTACATACTATTATTAGGTATTGTCAGAATCCAATTCAAATACGATAGTTGCCAAGTGAAGATGAAAAAATAATTTTTTTTTATTTTAAATTTAAAGCAAACTATCTGATTTCAGCTTTATACAACTTAACCTTTATACAAATAAGATGCAAAAAAAAATATTTTTGCCAAAACTTTTATTCGCTTTTCTGTGTGCCTGTCTGTCTTGCTTGTTTGTAATATTGTTACATGTTTTTACCACAACTCCTATGAAACTTCTTTTTAATAATAATAATTTAGTTACAAGAATATGGTACAGAGATGTAACTATTTCCAAGGAGTTATAAAAGTTCGCATACACTACAACATAATGGCGTGTAAATTTGTCTAAAAGGGAATTTTACATTGAAGTTTGAATATTAAAGTGATATCATTATAATCAGTTCCTATATTATTTGTAGTGATAAAATATATTAAAACTTTATCAAATAGTATTATTAACGATGTCTCACCCATATAACCATTAATAGAATAATATTTTTTCCGAAATTTCGGTTTTTAAAAACTCTTCTAGGAAGATCATTTAATGTTTTTGGTAAAAATCTTAGTTGCCTTACAAGAAGTGTTTCGTTATGTGTGTTATGTTTTGTATACAATTCCAGATTAATTTTTGACACATATACTTAAAAAGGAGCTTATTACATTGAACTGCATGTAATATTAATAGAATATATGTTTTTCACTATACATATAGACGTTCATTCTAGAAAAATATCGTATGATTTGATGTTTACACTGAAATGATAAGATAAAAACATTTACCTATTTATCATAAATGTCGTGTACATTTTCACTACACAGCAAGGCAAATTGAATTAATATAAACATTTAATTAACGTTACTAGACGGGGTAATTAATAGGGAACGAGTTCTTCAAATTATAATTATATATATAACTGCTTTTAACTAAACGGCGCCGTTAAACTAGCAGCCTGAAAGATATTCAGACATTAAGGCGTTTGTTACAACATTGAATAAACTTGCTAGCTAATGTTTAAAAGATGAAACATATGACATAAAAATAAAACTTTGAAAATTAAATTATTAATTTCACTAATCTCTTCCATTGTACTTGTTGTTTTACATGAAACATTGGAAAACCCCGTCAAAGTTTGCCCTATTGACATTATGAAGTGTTTCGCTTCGAGTTTGAGAGTGGCAGAAAGTGGAATTAAATTAAATTAACAGTCCATAGTAATGAAACGTCATCGATCCAAGTCATTTGCCTAGCTGTTTAATCAACTGGCTAAACATCTTTCAGGCCGTTAGTTAAACGGCGCCGTTCAATGAACGGCCTAGCCTTTTAACCAAACAGCGCTATTTAACTAGCGGCCTCTATGACATTCAGCCGTAGCAATTGTAACATAAGCTAACATATAACGAAAAATTCGACCAACTTACCAAGCTTAGCATCCAAGAAGTATCCGAGCATACATCGCAATACTGCCTGATGCCCCACCACCACTACGTGATCTTCATCCTCCAGGGCTGAGAGAACTGGCCTCAGTCGTGTCATAATGTCAATATAGGACTCCCCCCACGGATATCTGTACCGCAATTTGTCCTGATCACGCCAGGCGAACTCTTGTGGGAATCTTTCTTGCATCTCTTCATATGTTAGACCCTCACAAATGCCCTGTGAACGATAATAATCAATAAATAACCTTTATTGTGTTACATATCCATTGCACTCCCTTTTCCCCGCATAAGCAATACTTGTACCCCTCTGATAAAACACCATTATAAAAAGAAGCGGACCACAGAAATCGACAGCTTTGATCGAATACCTCACATGAGACCGGTCAATTCTCAATTACTAATAATATATAATATACGTAGAGATTATTTAGCGTGCACCTTATATCGGGATGACTAATAGTAATATTTAGTTAAGTCTCAATTATTGTAGTAGTAATTAATTAAAGTAATTTAAATGATTTTGTTTTTTTTTTGGATTCACCGCTGGCTCACACATTTGGTAAAAAAACAATTGAAAACTCTTCTATTAGAAACCAGTTATATGGTTCAATTGTCCAACATATACTTATTTCAGCCCACTCTGCTAGCCTACCGTACGATAAATTAGGAACTAAAATTTATATAAAAAAAGGTTAGCTTTTCTATTTATTCATTTAACTATGACTATGTAGGTTGAGAATATTGTAAATACGCTATATGTCTATTAATGAACAATTATTAAATATCCTTTTCTTAATGTCTAAACATATCTTGTAAGATTGCCAATTACTTGGCTCAATTTAATACCTATGTCGTGAGTGTGCGGAACGATGATTTCATTCAAATTTATTTTGAGGAAAATCCTAATATACGATAGTAATCAATACAATTATTGCAACTCATTGTACTAACACAAAATACGTAAATGTTATAAATACATTAACTAAAATTGTTTGGTTGAAAGCATCTTGGGTAGATGGAATTAAAATTAATTTTGCCTTAACATTAATCATTTTTAATATTAACTAGTAATTAGCTAAATTGTAGCCATAGGCCATTTTCACCCGCAATATTTAGATCGAAGCACAATGTTCTATAGCCTACAGCTCAAAAGGTTTTGTCGGTAAATAGATTTTTAAATTAAATTTTTTTGGTAGACATATTGTATCGCAAACTTTTTTGTAGACTGAAGTCATCTATAAAACTGTTATACATAACTTTGCTCCATTGTCCATAGTTCCCGCAGACTACACAAGATAGGAATTTTAATTGTTCGTAGTAGGTAGGTAGTAGAAGTATTTAATAGTGAAATTATTTTTCAAGTCCTTCCAGTTTCGGAGCCTATTCTGTGCAAACAATGAAATATTTCGTCTTTACAATATAAATATGGACGTGTACTGATGTTACGTCAATAAAAAAACCAAATATAATTTGCAAATCAAGGCCACGGTGAGAAGAGGTGGCAAAGAAACTCTCCGGCACTCTTTTGAATTGCTAGATATTGTAAACTGCAAATTACGCCATACAGCTGAAAATGGCATTACTAGTGTAATATAATTGCTTTATCTGTATTACACTACATATTGTTTGAAGTGCACTCAAAGATAAGTTGAGTAAATATTTTAGCCAAAGCTATATATAGTATAAGCTTTATTACTGTCTGCTCAAATTCCGGTCACTCATACAAAAAAAGATAATATAAAATATAATTGACAAAGATTAATCGGTAATGGTAACCATGGAAACAGATATAAAAAAATAAATCAGTATCGCTGTAACTTTTAGGGCTGCTATATGTTTTCTGTATCCAAACCAAAGCTCCAAAACAGGTAACATCTAATGGTATATATCCACGATATTTTTTTATCGCCATATCAATGTGATTAAAAAAACGAATATAATACCCGTCATGTCATAAATCATATGATTCTTTCGTCAGAATTTTTATCACAAGGTAAATCCATTATGAATGCAACGTAATTTAATTATTAAAACTACTTTAACATAGCTCAGTTGAAAATTGTATTATTCAGAAAATTGTATTATTTATTTATATAGACAAATCCAAGGGCTATTAGATTTAGATTTGTGTCATTTGTTTGAAACAGGTGTGTGGCCTGGTGGCCGGAAGCTATATCCTGAATACAGGGAGTATTCTGGATATAATATAATTACAAATTAGAACTTTAAATTAAAATTCTGTCGCATAACATCTTATGCAGTAAACGCAGATTTTTATATATTTATATAATCATTGGCACGAATACTGTGTGAATACAATATATATAGTATAGATATACAAATACATGGAGTGATCATATACTGGTACATGATCAATTATTGGGGCTTTAACCTTAGAAATGATTGATATACACAGAAGTTTCACTTCTGACATGTGTACTTTGTATGTACGCACTTTCTGTCTATGAAAGACGTTTGTACAGGACGTCTGTCGGCCCCTCTAGCTTATAGAAAGACAATATAAAATTGTATTTAATAAACTAATTCACAAGAAGAGTAAAACACAATGAAGGAAAAGCTGCCGAATGTTAGGATTATTGTAAGTACAGTGTTTTTGTGTAATTCACTTCGAAATAAAAAAAAAGTCACCTTGAAGAAAATCATAACAAAAGAATTTATCTATGCCACGGATCACGATTCAATATAAATAGATAAACATACATTTTATTTATATCTGAGATAATGTATTCACAGATTATTTAAATCAGCACTATCAACAAGGAGCAATCCGAAATACAAGTCATAATTTATTGTTGCTAGGTCAAAAAAATCTTACAATTGTTATGAAAATTTCATACCAAAATTCATTTATTTATCTTCGGTTTTTACTTGTGATTTTATATAATCGTTATTATTCCCGTCACAGCATTAATTTGATGTCAAAAAAGACGTACTATCATTATTTGACATAATATATTATATTGGCATCTCAGAAGTGGCGTCATATTTAAGGTCATTGCTATGCTAAATTACATCATTTAGTTCGTAATAATTTATTCACATTACCAAAAGCAAAGCATATAAATTTCCGCACACACTACATCTAATATTAGATGTTTCTACTACGTTGTATGTTGTTCTCACGAGTATGTAAGTGGGTGCTCCTATTTCACCATGCCTCCTGCTGATAGAGGACAAATCTTTTTTTTTATTTTTTTTTATTCCTTATTACTCAGGATGTCATATGGAACATGGTGTAATGGTTGCAGCTCTTTACAAACGTTGTGTAAAAGAAAAAACTTGGCAATTAAGAGTGGCGGAGAGTTTATTGCCAGTTCTTCTCTTCCGTTCTACGCCCTTGATTTGAGAACTGGCAGTAAATGTAAAGTTTGAAGCATTTAATGTATATTTTATTTTTGACGTTCATAAGTGTACATTATGTTACCTAAATGAATAAATGATTTTGAATTGAATTGTTTTAACTTAAACCATTAAATTATTGATTAAGGGGAGATAATCTTTTTTTAAGAGTACCATATGGGGCAGAGGCTCTGTTGCATCTTGCGCATCTGTTGTTAAGTGACATCCAAGGCCACTGTCACTGCCACTGCCACACAGTTCTAGCAAGTCACTTACCGCATCCAACTCATTCAACGCCCTGACAGCTCTCTTCGGGGCCATAATTTCAGCTGCCGTCTGCTTTGTGCGCCTCATTTCCGATGTCCATACCGCCATTGGTTCATGCCCTGCGATCCTGTTCATATATTCAGCTAATCCGTGAGCGTAACGCTCACCACGTGGGGACAGGTTCGCGTCACCACCGATGCGGCCCAGGACATTGTACTCGCTCTCGCCGTGCTGTAGAAATCATTTTTATTATTATTCTTAGTTTGCGTCTCTTTCTATTATGATACCTTTGCACTGGGATAAAAAGAAACAGATGACAAAAACAGCTAGGTAATTGGAAAAACTAAAACTCCTAAGTTTAGTTCGTGAATGCAGCCGATAAACAATTTTTAATTAATTAAAATTAGTTTTGAATTATTACAGTTTATGAGTATAATTAAAATTTTAAAACCAAAACCATCTAAATTGCAAGGTAGTTTGAAACGTTTAAAGTCATTACATATGTATGTAATTAGTTTGTCTAACCTTCTATATTTATGTATATTATATCTTAACTTAACTGTGGTCTTCTGTAGTATAGTGGTTATTTTCTTCTCTCAATAAAATAAAAATAAAATAAATCAGTGGCGCTACAACCTCTTTAGGTCCTGCCCTCAGATTTCTGAATCTGTTTCATGATCATTTTTAAATCTAATAGGAAAGTAGGAGATCAGCCTCCAGTGCCTGACACACGTCGTCGACTTTTTGGGTCCAAGACATGTCGGTTTCCTCACGATGTTTTCCTTCACCGTTCGAGCAAATGTTAAATGCGCACATAGAAGGAAAGTCCATTGGTGCACCGCTTGGAATCGAACCCACGACCTCAGGTATGAGAGTCGCACGCTGAAGCCACTAGGCCAACACTGCTCCTCTACTTCTCTATTCTCCTCTCAATATTTTTTTTACCAATAAATCAAGTTACCGACTGACTGAGACTGCTCTACTATTAACATTTATTATAAATTGTCATAGGTACTTTTACGTATATAATACATATAAAAATAGCAACCGCAAACTAATTTCGTTTCGCCTTAAGCACTAAATAAAACGAACTTTATTTTTGTACTAAAAACTATTGCTCAAGGAATAAATAAACAATATATCATCTATATTTTCTTAATGTAGATAATATAATGACTCAATAATCGTATGTATATAAATTCCAAGAAAATGAAAAACCTTGCTTTGATTTTACGAGGCGCAAAATTCATATCACATTTACTATAACAATGGTTCATGTGCCGTGTTCTCGCACTAAATTAACAATTACTAATTTTATCGTCCCAAGACATCACAAAGGATTTACAAAATATCAGGTTTAAAGCAATTGGGATGCATCCAATATAAACAAATGTGTTTACAATTATTGCAATTATAAATAATTATTATCAAGTAATAAGAAGCCGGATTTCTTGGGAAAACATGTTGACATCTTGGATAATAGATGTTATCGTAATGTCACTATTATAAATATTTGTTGGGACTGTAAATAAATGCAAAGTAACTTATACGTTAAGTTTTCGATAGACACAATAGTTTATTCGATAGAATTACGTGATATACGTACTCTGTGTGCGGTGTCTTTTTTTAAAAAAACAAACTTTTATTGTTGTTAAAAATGTTATAAAAAATAAATATATTATAACATTTGCTAGTAAACACCAGAGAAAACCGCAGACGTTTTATATTTTGTGAAATCATTGTTCATCTTTAATAGCATTTAACTTCGTATATTCAAAACAACTACATAAATAAAAATAAATCGAAAAATATATTGCTTAACTCGAAGACGACTGAATCAATGCGAGGTTTTTATTTATTTATTTGTTGCACTCTGAGAAGGGTTTTTTTAATTGAGAAATTTAGTACTTAGGTTTTTATTTCGGAAATCTTATTCAGAATCGATTGGGTAGAATAGTAAATAATCCATATTTTAAAGTATGTAGCTACTAAGGAAACAAATAATGGAAAACATATTATGGAGAAACGAAGTGCGCATCAGCAGTTACAAATAACAATGAACCTTTGCTCAAAATATTATAATTTTAATTTAGGTCTCACGCGAGAACTAAATCCGTTCAATAGATTTACACGGCTGAGCACCGAGCTATCATTGCTACAACTTCTACACTTACTTCTAGAAACTACTACTACTTAGCTTCTAGAAACTCTTACACTACAACTTAGCTTCTAGAAACTCAAGAATCGAATTCACTTACCCGGGTGAAATATATGGTCTGGGGAAAAGCTCGCATTCCAGACAAGTATCCAAGTATCCCCGATTCCTTTTGCCCGGCCACCTTGTGCGCTGTGACAATCTCCCCCATATCCTCCACCCTCACAAAACCTATGTTCTCCACGGATCCATCAATTGGCTCGTACTGTCTCATGTAATGTTCCAATTTCTTCCTCAAGTCATCTACAGCTTCCTCTTCGCTCATTGTCTTGTAATCAGCTGAGTAGTGTAGAATTTCAATGATGTTCCTCTCTAGAAGGTTCTGGTCTTCGCAGACGCATTCAATGAACAGAATTCTGAACCCCATTTCGGAGACGTATTCATTCAATTCTCTGCGTTGGTCGCGAGTTATGTTGGTTCCATCGAATATCTGGAAGGGATAAGTTTAATTTAAAACAACGATATGTATTATTTTTATGTAGTTCTCGATATAAAAATCAAATGGTCAGTCTGTTGTCAACTGTCAAATTGTAATTTCGCAGTGAAAAAGAGACAGTACTTTAGTCAACAGGGTGTATATTTAGTTTTTAGGAATAATCAAAGATCACCTACAAACTTTACTGTTATGAGTGCACGAAAATAAAAAAGATAAAAATACAAAGTTAATAATTTATGACAGACTAATATCGGCTGTACATGTGTGCAACCATGGCTGAGAGAGTAAAAATATTCAAATTAAACGATTCTGAGAAACATTCAAATGCATTCTATTTTAAGATCGCTGGCAGATGTCACCTAGCAAACACTTCGTTATGTTCACGGCTTATGTCAAAACATTTGCTCTTAATATTATACCATACATGATAATAGTATAGATTTGATTACTGAAAGAAAATACATACTTATATCTAAAAGGAAAACAGCGCATGTTTTAATTTATATACGAAATTGTTCAAATTCATAAACTCCGCGCTTCACGCATCTTCTGAATCTGCATTAACTGTAAATTCATATAGTACTGGTTCTGTAAGCAGCTAACCCGCTATACCAGCATGCAGCAATGACAAAGCGACATTTAAACCTAAACTGAACTATTCTCAAAACAATGATACGGGCAATTACGGGCCATTGCCTCCTTAATAAACATTTGGTCCCAGGCGTGACAGACAGCCCCATGTGCAGAGGCTGTTTCAGCGCAGAGGAATGAGTCGCCCATAGTGGTGGAATGTGAGGCTGATGGCTAAACAACGTGCAGGAGTAGAGTAGTGAGGTCGCTCCGTGAAGCCTGTGAAGCACCCAGGAGACTTCCGTGCTTGTGAAAGGTTTTACTTTACGCAAAACGGACCGAGTACGACCCTAAGTCCGGAAATTGAGTCCATCAACCATACACACACACACTTACACACACACACACACACACAGAGAGAGAGAGAGAGAGAGAGAGAGAGTACCTTAGTACTTTTTAATTACATCTAACTACAATTTTGATTACATCAAGCGTCATCGAAATTTAAGTGAAAACTACTTACAGCAACACCATTACCCTCCTTCAACCACAATACTGCGTCTTGTACCGCCTCTTGCGCACTCTGGCGGCGTATAGCCGATCCCTGCTGGTTATCCGCCCTGAAGATGTCGTGAGTGCCGTACAAGGCCATGTGGCGTCGACGATATTCACTGCAGTCGAATACTGGAACAAATATTACTCTTATTGTTTTCCTATTTATTAAAAGGGTGCACAGGGGCACATTGCCCGAAGAACGAATGGTGGATAGGACAAAGAAGTTCTGGAAGGGAGGCCGAGTACTAGTCGGTGAAGTCAAGACCAGGGTGTAGGAAAAGCGTTGGATGCAGAGCGCGGGGAACCAGTCGTACTCGAAACTTATGTCCAACAGTAGACATCAACAGGCTTAAATGAAGAAAGGGTTCTCCATTTTTTATATATGAACGAGTTTGAGCACCTGTCCATTACTGACTTCGTACCTTACGAAGTACCTTATGATGGTCGACTCAGCTCGACTTGGTAAACCGATGACCACGTCACCTTCCTAAACGTCTTCAAATCCTAGGCGGTTTCGAGAGGATTTCGCATTTCACCCACAAATACACATTTTTGTTATATTATCATTATTGTCTTAGCTTTATATCCAATAAATTTCATTCAAAAATAAAGCATATACAGGTACTTATGTTCTTTTAATTTAAATTTATTTATTTTACAGAATAATATGTTAGAAACATAGTTTATATTAAAAAACCGCTGTGGTTTGTATAAATGTAATGTTGGTTAACATTAGGCTACGTATTAACTGAATAGGTATTCAATTTATTACCCGCGGTACACTATACATCAACGTTCTTTCATATGTGATAAATATATATAGTCATACTAGCAGACTCGGCTAAGGTTTTTCTTTTAACACAGTCTAACACATCTGTTAGAATTGTATCAAATTATAGACAAATAATTTGCAATAAATTAAAATTGCGACTATAATTTGAGATTTAAACCATCCTATCTCTCAAGTTGGATCGAACTGCACATGGTGTGCGAATTTTATTATAATCGGTTAAGTGGTTTAGGAGTCCATTGAGGACAAACATTGTGACACGAGATTTATATATATTAAGATACGTTTGGTCTCAATGTACAGAGCCGAAATTGCGTTAAGGCCTGTGTGTGTTAATTCACTATGATTAGTGATTAGTACAGGTGATTAGTTGGCTGCGTAGTAAAGTGATTGCGAAGATGATATAATTGAGAAACATATTCTATTTTTTTCCGAGTGAACTGCGAGTGGTAACGTCGCTTCGGCGTCGTCGGCGTCCCTTACCCCTCACTCGCAGCGTACCTGCTAAACTATACGGCACTAATTTCAGTGCCACTAAACAATCATTGGACACTACTTGAACTACACACACTACACTAATCATCCTCAATTACTAATCACTTGCACTCGCACTAATCAAAGTAAATACACAGCTGGGGTCTGTGCGTCATGCTCTCGTTCTTTATATCATCTCGAAAAAAGTGCTCGACTAATTAAAACCACATGTTTGTTTTTATCTGTACTTATTACACGCTAAAAACCTGTGCGTTTTGTGTGTTATTATATAACTTTATACATAAGAAATATATTCTGTAAACAGCAATGTGTCCTACATTCTAGTGCAAAGCATAATATAAGATATATGTACATAGATACCTGGCTTCAACTAGGTCAAGGCAGAATAGTTATCATGGGCATGAAACTAAATAAGTGCTAATAATTTAGACATTTAAAATAAATCTGGTGTATAGAAAATTTTATTGAATAAATGTAATAAATATTAAATTATAAAATTATTCTGATATTGTGACCTTTAAGTTTACAATATACATATTTTACCTACATACGAGTATTGAAAAAATAACTTTTTATTTGTAAAATATATATGATCTATATTATTATAGTATGGAATGCCACCTGTTCTGACACACTGGCCCCTTCCCATCTTCATGGAACCAACAACAGAGCTGGTGCGGCTGAAAAAGCTAAAGCCTGCAAATACAAGGGTGTAGGCTCCGAATATAATGTTGTCCCATTCGGTGTAAAGACCCTTGTTCCGTGGGGTCCTAGCGCTATAAGGCTTTTTGAGGAAATATCAAAAAGGTTAAACGACATCACAGGAGACCGAAGAGCTGGCAGTTACCTCGGACAAAGAATTAGTCTAGCTATTTAAAGGGGGAATGCTGCCAGTATCTTCGGAACCTTGCCTAGGAGTCCCTCCTTTTAATAATATATTTAATTTATTACATTTTAAGGTTAGGTATTAGGTATATTAGAATTAACTACAATTATATTTTTTATTGGTTTAATGTATTGACATGATTAATAAATGTTGTGCTTTATCTATATTGTCTAAGTATTTAAAAATTATAAATTAATAAAGTTACTATTATTTGATTATTAAACTTAAAACACACTACAACATAGCGATAACTATATGTTTAAGTTTCCTTAGTGAATTTTGTAAACTCTATCAAAAAGGAGTGAGCTACAATCGCTTTTTAATATGCGATGATACAGTGATGATGACTTATCAAAAAGAGGTTTATCGCGAACAATGGTCTATTATTAGAACACATTTATTTTATGAAGTGCAGTATTTACGAGTGATAATACATAAGCCATACCCATCACGTTTTACCGATATAAGGAAGTAAATATCAATTGCTTTTATTAAGCGAGCTCATAAAGGAAGTTTTGAATTATGTTTAGTGTAGACATATACATACTTATAAAGCTTTGACATATAGAACACACATTGTGGTGTTCGCGTCTGTTATGAAACTACATTTGTACAGAAGATTTAATCATATCCCTAATTCCTGAAAGGATGTTTTTTTTTTATTTGAAAGATGTCGTCAAAACTAAGAGTACTACATAGATTTTCGAACATAGAAATCTATAATCACCACAACTAATAGAAAACATTCCAAAATACTAAACGATTGTACTATCAGTGTCATCTTATTAGCGTGACCCCCCCGTTCTGGGAATATATAGTTATTTATTTAACTGGAAAAGGGGTTACGGGGGGGGTTACGGGGGGGGGGGGTATACGGGGGGTGGGGGGTGGGTTACGGGGGGGAGAGGTAACTTCATTTCATACTCGTATATTACAGGTTAAACTTGTAAAATTGCGCTCTATGTACTTATTAAAAACTTTATCTTTAAGTTGCTTTTGTGATATTGATAAGTTTTTTTTAATTTAACCTCCATCTATCGTGAATACACAGCAACACACCGTTCTAAAATCTAGTGGCAATATTTCAGATGTACTTTATATTATTTACGGTCAAAACTAACAAACACAATCTACTATACTATAAAGAACTTTCTTTTAAACAAACAAATAAATCGAATGATTTACAAGCAATAAAATTGCTTTTTATTTGTAGGCATTATTCAGATTATGCAACTGTCAGCATATTCTGAATGCCATAAACGTACTCGCCAAGTTTGTTTGCGTTTGTTGCGCCACTACTTCTAACTCTCAGGTTTCTGTATGCGTTTCGAAAAAATTTATTTCTTAATAGATCTCTCTCCATTTGACATGCCGTCCATTTCAAATCTAAGGCAAGACGGTTACCTCATTATTATCCTTCATAGAAAATAGGTTTTAGAGAAAGCATTGTTGGGTGCCTTTCTCGAACCTAATTTGCTATTTTGCTGATGATTTCTTTTTTTCTGTAAGTTATGTACCAACAATTTCTGGTAATTTTATTGTTATCTTTTCTTATACATATATATATATGTTTTAAATGTATTTTTTTTGTAAAACTTATGTTTACCATTTATATGTAAGATTTGTAAAATATTCAGTAGACTTAGAATTATGTATGATGTCGTAAACTCAATAAATAAATAAATAAAAAGATGAGTTCATTGGTTCAAATCGGTGATTCCTCACATGTCGCAAAGGGCTCTAGCTAGTCTTTTTTTTCGGGAGGATAACCACACTCTAGGTAAGCCACAGCCAGCCTAACAAAAGATGAAACTGCTTTTGATTGCGATATGGACTAATATAATCGCAATAAAGAACGCTGAGAAAATGTCATACCGCAAAACAGTGTTCTCTTCACCTTATGATAAGTTAATTGTATTACCTTTAGTGCTCTCTCCATTCCAGTTAAGATGTCGGGAGAGGCGATGAGCGAGCTGACTTTTACCGCGCGCAGGTAGGCCCACCAGCGCGATCAATAATGGGGCAAACTGGCTGACGCGCCTTGTACGGAGCGACACTGAAACAATATTAACTATGTATAGATGATATATATGAGCTTAGTATAATAAAAAATACTCTTTCAAAGGCCCGCAACGCACACTAACAAAGTCGTGTCCAAGGGATGCGGTTCGTGGCACATTTGGCCTTCTAATAAAAAATTCAGAGAGTGAACCTTGAACTTGAAATATGAATTACTTAAAGAAAAAATATCAATTAATTACAATTATTTTCATATACACGTAAAATTTTATTAGGCATATAAAATCAAAAAGGGCACACATCACAGAATGTATGCATATAATTAACGAATTGCATTGATTAACGTTTCTAATTTTCCGTTGAGTGAACTGACAAAAGATCTACTCAGTTCCTATACTGTAAGAAATTGTCTTTTTATAAATATTTAAATTTACTGTTTAATATTGAGTTTTTTTTTCTGTATATGTGATATAAATGTACACAATTGCCGCATAAGAGTTATCTGTTTAAGTAGGTTATTTTTCAAGTAAATAAATAAATTCCATAGTTAAACGTATTTTATCTGTAATTGGTAATACATGATTAATTTGTTGCGTAAGTTAAAACGTATCTATCGTCTAACCTTCACTTACACAAGCTTACATAAGTCCGGGTCAGTATATGTTATCTATACATTATTTTCTGGTTTCTGGTTTATGCCACACAAAGCATAGTTTTCTACAGACTCCAGGTTTGTCTGGTTCGGAAGGCTGATCACCTACTGGTAAAGAAAAATATTGTAGAAATAGACACAGACACTAGACTGCCCCCTTTATATGGTTAAGGGAATCCACACATTATTCAGTTCAAAGCTTTATTTATGTAGAAATTGGCTAATATCTATGACCCCAGAATAATATTTCCACCTAAAAACGTTATCGTTTATAAAAACATCAAAATGGCTGACGTAGCGACACGGAATATCAATCGTACCACAAACCAAATCGACCAATACGATGAGGTTTTAGTTGCCGCGCCTTTTGTTTATCTGTGGCAAGGCATAAATTAAAAACATAAATGACGTCATCAGAGATTAACAACCGACGTATCCGCTTGGGTTATAGGCTATAATATTTGGTGTTTTGCCGCAGCAAACAAAAGTTATCTCTTACCAAGTTATTAATTTTAAAGTAATTACCTACATATTGTCAGATATGAACTTAACCTAAAGAGTCGTAACTAAGTATGATAACCAGAAAAGTCCTAGGAGGATGCCATAAGATTCTTGCCTCACTTTTAATACAAATTTCTATACTATTAAAAATTATTATTTTTTTGATACTAGAGGGAATTATAGGGAGACACACAATATGAAACTATGTAGTTGATTATAAAGAATTTCGACATAGAGCTATTTTTATAAGTGAGTAGATTGAGAGACAAAGAATGTATATGAATAATTTTTAGTCAGACAGACGAACAAAATCATACAAAACTTATTTATTTTGTGAATAAAGAAAATGTGTATCTTGGCATATAATGTTTAATGACAAAAAATTTAGAATCGTATATACAACGATTAAATCGTGTCGTTGGTTACGTAGATAAATGTTCGGTGAACGTACGCTTGCCAATAGAAGGGACTTTGTACCCAACTCAAGGAAATATCAGCCATTCTCTAGCCAGCGCACTTTGATACACAGATATAGGTTAAGGAGATTTATTTAGATCAAATTATGCAATTGAGGCTATTTCAGGATCGAAAATAAGCGATGGGAGAGCTCAAGAGACCGCGATCGCATTTTCGCTTATACGGTTTCTAACTAACCCGAGTATACAGAGTTACAGACCCCTGTAGAGACCCCCTGACCCCATATCGAGGCCTATGAAATACTACAAACAAATTACATTCAAATTTTTATACAGATAATTTACCCTCACTTTTACACGGCACAGCCTAAAAAGGTATTAATTAGTTTTATAGTATTGAATAAGTAATTTATATTTTTTTTACATTTATGATATTTGAACGTTTAAACCGAAGTATGGAATGCAGTAGTTATGTATTCCATATTTACTATATGTTTAATAAAATTGTTTTTAGGGCCGTGCAGGTTTTACGTAAGCACTAAAGGGGGGAGGGGGGTGTTTGATTTTCTTACTTGGTGATTACATCAACAGTAATTAACTTGTTTACATATGTTACCGACAAATTGTCTATGCTTTAAAACGAAATATATTTTCGAGGATTCCTATAAAAATTAATAGGTATGTCTTTGAGAGAGAGCTTACTATTGCTGACAAGAGGAACGGGGGGGGGGGGGGGGGATAAATTGCAGTAAATCTGCTTACGAAATAATGAAACGGCTCTTGGTATAAAATATCATATATGTTAGTTGTAGGAGTATGAAATAAATATACGCACATTTGGTTTGAATTGAGAAGAGTACCTCGAAAAATAAGTCCATATATAGCAAAAGTTACTGTTTATTGAGGTATACGCAAGTACTCTTTTTCGCACTCCTCTCTCTCTATTCATTTAAGAATAAGTTAAAACAATTAATGTCCGAAGCCTTGTATCTTTTTTCTTTATTATAAAAAAGATTACTGTAATGTACTATTAGGATACTCAAGTAGGTATTATTAGAGTATGAACACTTAAACACTGTGTTCTGTCGCTATATGTTTGTTTTTATAATTATACATAATTGTATAACTATCCTGATAAAACGTAATTTAAACGGGATTTATGTTGAAGAAAGATATTTAATTGTAATATTTAAAAAAATGTTTAAAATTGTTGTGCGTAATTATTTGAATTTCTACGGATTTCACGTTAAAATATTTTGTATTTGCTTACATTGCTAAATATTTAATAGTTTTAAGGTTACGTCTCCAACTCAGCTGTTATAATATTAGTAGAGTAAAGGAATTTAATTGTTTTGTATGTGAAAAATCAATAATGACTAACATTTATTTATAGTTAGAATAAATGTTGTGTAACTTTTAACAAACATTTATGATTTTGACACACGGGAGACTAACATTTAAGTTAGTTCGACTTACATATGTCAAATCTAATACGTTATTAACATACTAAAGACATATACTTTCAAAAGTTCAATATATAACAGGGTAAGAGTATCAATTATAGAACAGGGGTCAAAAGGCTCACACGTTAGTAAGTGAAAAGTTAATAAATAAATATATATATATATATATAGTGCTTATTAGTGGGCGATCGCTGGAGAAACTCAGCTGCAGGTATATCCAAGCCTATGATACGGTTATTGTGTCATTATGGTTAAGTCTAGACTATAATTACTTTTATTTGTTTTGTAGAGTTATGCTAGATTAACCATAGATTATGCGATCAATGAATGACGTCAAGTACACGCTTGTCACGTGCATGAAATGCATACACAAGTCATAACTGGAGCTATTTATACAGACGTAAAATTTTCCATATTTCTCACAGAATTGCAATACTAAGGGCCTGTTTCACAATGTATGGATAAAGTGCCAAATAGCTATGCAACACATAAATTATTCGAAAGATAAAAGTTCCAAATAAGATACTTCGAATTTCATGACGTATAGCGCTAGGTATCTGACAGTCGTGAAACGCAAAAATACTATTTATCCTACCAATAAGTAATAAATAGCTTATTTGGAACTTATCCGGACATTGTGAAACAGGCCCTAAGACAAAGTATCAAATTAAATAGGCGTATTTGCAAAATAAAATAAAGCTTATTAAAATATTTTCATATAGATTTTATAACTGATCCGTGGCTAGTCTTGTTATAAACTCCGTTATGTGGTAGTTATACCTTGCTATGCCTTATCCAAAAATTGTTCGATAATGACGAAGTATGAAACTCAGTACTTTTGGAACAACTTATGCTATAGGAGACAGCAAAACGAGATACAAATCCTAATGTCAAACCTTCTATATGTAGTATCGTAAGGATACCAACTTGCCTTAGACTCAGGCACAGAAGTCTGATCACCTACTTGCTATTAAAAACAAAATCAAAGTCCATCACGTTTATGTCATCCATGATTAGCCAACAGGATATTTATAAATTTATCAATTATATTGCGGTATCAATCAATCGCAAAATTAAATCCCTTTAAGACGATAATAATTAATTTTAGAAACTCAGTTGTTTCATCAGAAGCGATAACACGAACATCGATAACGATAAAAATTCAGAGGACAGAACAATAAACTTGTTTTTGTTAAAATGTTTATGTAGATAGTGCAAATGGTTTTGACATTTAAATGACAAAAACAATCGAGGTGGGTGGTCCCACGAAATCTATAACACCAAGATAATTGCAGTTAGTATTCTTTTATTAACATAACATTTACACATTTAAAGAAAACAAATTGTTTTACAAATTTTTTTCGAGACGGATTACTAAATTCCACCCGTATCACCTCCACGTCCACCGTTCCACAACTGCGCGTTTTTCTGGGCAGTATTTGCCGCGCACCACCACTTTGTGGAACCAGCTGCCCACTGAAGTATTTCCGACTTAGCGTCCCTCAAGAAAAAAGCGTACCAATTCTTAAAAGGCCGGGAACGTACTCGCGAGCCCTCTGGCATTGAGTGTCCATGGGCGGCGGTATCACTTAACATCAGGTCAGCCTCCTGCCCGTTTGCCCTCTGTTCTATAAAAAAAACCCTTTTTAACGGATTAAAGCTATGTATATGTATATACCTAACACCAAACCCCGGAGTTTATAAAAAGAGTTTAAAAAAACCCCGGATATCGACTTCATCTTTTAGTCGATATCAACTCTGGAAATAAATACATATAATATAACTTTTTCTGCAGTTGCTACTTTTTCTCCTTTTTGATATTCAACACCCTTTGTCTTCAGTCACCGAGACTACGCACGTTGTGGAACACGCGAAACGTCAAAAATGGCGAAAAAATTTAAAATTATGTAAAATAATTATAAGTTAATAATAATACATAGCGAAGCAAACGATTACGAAACAGATAGAAAAATCTGAGTGCCAGACCTAAAAAGATTGTTGCGCCACAGAATTATTTTAACTACATTAGTCAATGTTTAATTTGAAGCATTTAGCATATAACATGTATTACTTTATTGACGTTCATAAGTGTACATTGAGTGACCTAAATAAATAAATGATTTAGAATTGAATTGAATTTGAATCGCTCTCGAAAAGTGTACATAATGTAATAAATTGTTGTATTTAAATGTTGAGAATCTGGTTATCCATATCACAGGTATCTTACCTAGTTTGGAAACCAGTCTCCCAATACTGTCACTGTATTATTAATTATTATTGTTAATGTTTAAGGGAGAAAAATAAATAAATTATTATTATTATTATTATTATTTATACAAATAAGATTTTTCTACGAAAATTCCAATTAAAATCATTCTCAAATAACATTTGTTTATTATCTTATTTGAGCCACCTATCTCGAGACAATTCACACTATCAGGTTTGCTGTGGGCGTGGTCCGACGTCACAAGATCATAATTCTTGTTTCGTTATGTCAGTTTGCGCCTTGTTGATGAAATCGTTCATCAAACTCAATTCCGGCCTCGTGATATTGTCACTTAAGCTAATATTAGAATCAATTAGTCCTTCTTGCAATAAATTAATGATAAAAAAAACCTTAAGATGGGTTTATATTTAAGGTCGAATATCTCGGATACATTTTGTGTCATCATTGATACTACTTGGTACAGCTTATAATGATGGGAAAATTCAAGGCAAGAGTCGGGCTGGGGGTTCAAGAGTTCGCGGTTTTCGGAATATACGAGAGTTACATCAAATCCACAGAGAAGCTTTTTAGACTAGCGTGACATACCAGGGCATTCAAATGGTGAACAGCTAATCTTTAGCAACAATGCGGTACCAGAAGATGTGATAAACCATTAACATAAAATTGTGTTCTACCTTTCACCCGCAGCTGCATGGATTTCAATATTGGCAAGATTATTTTGAAACTCTTTCACAATAATAATTTTATCAATCAATTCATGTAAACTATATTTCATATCAAAACCTAAAATTAGAAGCATTTAATATACAATTTTTCTTTTTTGACGTTCATAAGTGTACATTAGTTACCTATACCATATGTTATATATAAGAATAAATGATTTTTTATTTGATTGATTGATTTGATTCCTCAGGAATTAACTATCTATCAATTGTTCAACACGTTTTGAGTTTTTCAGTTTACCGTGTTCACAGACAGCAGCCATTAATTTTGAAAAATGATGTATTTTAGAGTTTATTATTTACTTATTTATTCCACCTCATTATTCTATCGTAACAGTTACTACTTAATCGATAGAACGCCAAAATAATACCCACACCAATTATCCTACATAAAAAAACATTAAAAAATTATACTTATATGCCTAAATCTTATTACTATCTATAACAAGCAACTCTTGTGAACTCAGCCAGTATACAAACAAATAGTCTACCTCAACAAAAATTTTGTTGATTATTTGAATTGCTCGAAGTAAAAGTATGTTAAAGTGCACAAACAAAAACAAACGGAAATGATTGAAAAGGCTCTACGTGGCATACTAATAAGGACAGTAGGCCCAAATTTTTTTACGTTTCTATTACGTAGCGTAAATTCATTCACGCACATAAAACCACAACGTTGCATTATGTGGCAAAATACATAATAACAATTTGTTTTCCTTCCTTTAGGCTTTTTTTTACTTGAGAACAATAGAGGACTAGGTACATATAAAAAAAATTGGCGTATGGAATCTGCTAAAATGCAGTTGAGATTATTGATAAATATTAAAATTAATCAAAAAGATTTCATTTAAATAAATAAATTATTAGTAAATACTATCACCGTCATACATGAAATTGATTTAAAAACACCAAAACAATACTTATTTATTCATACTGTTAAATTGTAGTGTTACGAAACACGTGTTCTAAAAATAAAAATACTGACTAGAATGTACAACTTGAACATAGTTATCGATTTTCATGCCACCTAGAGATAACTTAACGATGTCGAATTTAGGTGTTGGCGCGCATCGTAAAAATTCACTCTCATCGTTTTTCTCCATCACGCGAAAAGAAGAATAACTTCAATAAATCATTTGTCTGCATGTGGACTGTCAAGACGAAGAAGTATATGGAAAGGACCACAGGGAAAAAGAAGAGGCCGCCCCAAAGAAAATGTGGTTTGAAGAGATAGAAGCTGGAAACGAATGGAGAAAGAAAGACCATGGAAAGAGATATTTGGAAAAAGCTGAAGGAGGTTTAACCCGTGAATGGGTTCCGATCACCGGTGGTAAAGGTCACTAGGATATAGGATACATTGGAGAACAAGAAAAAGAATACAACAAATCCACGCTATATGATTTTATGACGCTTTTATGATTACTATTATTATTAATTATCATATAATATTCTTGAATAAAAAAAAACTTTTTATATTGGTTATACATTACGCCAGCTTTTAAGAATTGAAACATTAACTTTTCATCTTTTATCCAAGTCTTTTTATTAGATGCTTTATAAACACTATACTAATACAATACATAATTTATAATAATCGTTATTAGTATTGTCTTTTATTAACATAACTTTTACACATTTAAAGAAAACACTTTTTTACGGATTAAAGTTATGTATTATTGTAAACTTATAATTATTTAAACATAATTTAAATTTAACCAACGTTTCGCGTGCTTTACAGCGTGAGTGGTCACGGTGACTGAAGACAAAGGTGTTAAATGTCAAAAAGTATCACATCAGTAGAAAATATTGTATTATAATCGTTATTTCTATCAAACGATAATAAGGGAAAATTAAAGTCCCGCAGTAATATCACGAATTTTCCGCGTGTAACAGATTTCCTAAGACCTCTGGCCACGTCTGGCTATCTGCCATACAGATTACGTAGCCATTACTCATATAACTGCGTCTAGATAATTTCTACAAACGACAAAAAATAGTAAGTTGCTCGTTGTAAGCTCGTACGACAATCGTCCGTTTCATTTGTCGATTTACGCCCCAGTAGAGGTTGTATTACATTGTTTTTTGCTATATCTGGCCATGATTAAATTTCAGGTGGATTTTATTTAATATTTTATATGTTATTAATTATACTATTTTGGCTTTGCTACTATTTCTGTACGTACTAGTCTTTCACGTTCACCATGAGTTAACAGAAGATCCAAACTGAAGCATTACACTAAGGTTTAAAGACTTTATTTCTCAAAAAAGACAAAAATGTTCTTAAAAAAGTCTTTTTAAAATTTGCTCTTTTAATGTGAAAAGCAATACTGTATACATGTGTATTCCATTTAAAATTACTATTTCTCCAAGTTCTATAATATAACTGTGAGGTCAATATCCAAGCACAAAAAATTGAGTAAAAAATTTAACTCAACATTGAAATATTTTTTCAGCTCCAATTTCTTTTGGTTCTATTTCACGTTGAAAAAAATTTCTCTAGACACGTTCTGGTACAAAGCCAATGTGTTGACATATGTGACAGGAAATATATGCATGCTTAAAGTTTTCATCGGAACTATGTATAAATACTAGCCTACTTATTTTTGTAGAACCGCCCATGGACTATGGCACAGGGCTCACGAATGCGTCGCCAGGTTTTTAAGAAACATTCAATCGGTCGGTACGGACATCAAGGTCTATGCTGTACTCGGAGTTTAATTTTATATTTCGCAAAATTAAAATTAAACGAACGGCAAAGCATAGTCATAAAACAAGCCGAAAAAAATAGTACGATGATTGAGAACATAGGCACCCAATATTTAAAATGAAGAGGTTCTATGGCCAATACAAGCCAACGAATTTTATCATATTTCGGCCATACAGTACGCAGAGGCGAGAACTTGGAATAGCTCGTGTTTGGTAAGACTGAAAGCAGAAGAACATGTGGCCGATTACCAGCTAGATGGACCATCAAGTAAAAGCCTCATCGTCCACTGTACCTGCTGGCGCCGAACAGAAACCGGTGGAAAAACATTTTGAAAAATCTATGACTACGGTCTATCGTTGTGTAAGTCAATATGCTGGTAATGAAATCGATTTCATTTCATTGACAATGACCTCCGCGCCAAGGCGGTCCAAAACCCGCGGAAGTATCACTATAAATAATTATTTTGTGATAGCTATATTTTAAAATACAATCGATATTTCACAGCCAAAGTAAAAACGTAAATTTATATGTAAACCTGTCACTTAACAAACAAAAAAACACTCACCATTCGCAAGAGCACAGTGCAGTGTTTTCTCCTTGTCCTCCATCATTGCCTCAACTGGACTCGCTCCTGGTGCCATCACAACTTTTCTCAAGGAAGGTCTCCTCACTAGTGCAACTGTGTGCTTCACACGATATTTCCTGCGACGCGTGCGCACTCTGTGGAGGCCTCCTGGCGAATGGCCGCCGGCGCTTATCACGGATCGAGCCTTATCACCGCCGTGGCAGTGATTGCTAACCAGCCTTATAATGGCCGAGTAGATTTTGCAGTATATAATCCAAAAAAACAAATACCAGTCGCCTCTGATACTGAGTAACGCCATGAACAGCGACCTGAAACAATCGATTTAAAATAGAAAAACAAATATTCTATAAAATTATCATTTTAAAAAGTAGTATTTAAATGATGAAACTGTATTGATCTTTAATTTCTTGAGGCCTTTGGGCCTAGCAAAGCCAAGAGCCTTATAGCTTAGCGGTATTTGCATATTGTGTCTGCTATGGTGAGGGGTACTGGGTTCAATTCCCGGTTCGAGTGTTTTAATTTAATTAAAGTTTGTTCTCAGCCTTTGGTAGGGTTGTGCCGTACCGGGCGAGAGCTTAAACCGTACATGGAGGGCACGATTTATAACTATAGAAAGGAGAATGTGTTGGTTTTAAATGTATTTATTAATACGTTCTAGGCCGAGGATTGAAATAACAAGTTGCTACTAATTCAACATTCCGTTTTTCCCGGTAGAATGCGACAGCGACCGCGGAGCTTCTGTAACACGGCTTTGTAGAAATTTCTCCAGATGGTAATAGTGGGTATTGTTCACCCAGTCTTTGAATAGCAGAGAGTATGGTGTGGGTCGTGTCCCATATACTAACTTTTGAGTGATGCGCAAAAGCATTTCCACCTCGGATATCAAAAAAAAAAGGAAGAAAAAAAAAAGCCGGCTTACAACAACGCATATGTAACGAAGTAAAATACATCAAAATATAAGTTGAAGAAAGTATAAACTCGTAATGATTTCGAAGAAAAATATTGCGGTCATCGAAATTACCGCACCTGCAGGGAAAAATGTCAGCCAAATAACAGATGACGGACAAATTATAGGACGGCAAAAATATTGAACTATATTTTTCGGCTCTTAAAATGTTATTGAGGTGTGTTACAGTGGCTAGGCGACTAACCCTGAACCAATGGACGTGTCCATGTGGGCTATTAATATTAGCTCATGAGACTAGCATGTCTATGAAATCGACGGCGTATCCCCAGTAAAATATAATAAACGTAATAATAGTATTTCGATGTTAGGTGAAATTGAGGATGCCGAGCAACTTCTGAGAATTGGACTTAATTTTCCTTGCCAATATTAATATAGTTATCTGTTTTACGTCATTTATTAAACAAAGCCCAGAAACAATAGTTACCCTAAAAGGGGTGTGTAGAACGATATTGTTAAAACACACCTCTTTTTTCAACTGTCATTATCTGTATATATCATTCACTAGTTTATGGTTTTTACTGATTACATTATAATAATTTCAATAATTTGTCCTATATGTGTACTGACAACGATGTCACTACTCATGGTAATGTTATATAAAGACGTAATGTAAAAACAACTAAGTTCATTTTACATCACAATTGCCGTGTTATCTATAATTCATGAGTGGTCTCTCTCTCTCTTTGGTAAACAACGCCGATATAAATACGAATGCAAATGTATAAACGAGGCAAGTAAATATGCATGGATATTGGTGTAATATGCAGTTGTTTTCCTGATATATACTCAGTTATGTACATAATATATACATAACAGATATAAATAGAAACGTATTCATGACAAACCCCCATTAAGCTCACGAAATTGTACACGCAAAAAAATAGCTGAATTGTAGGTTTGGGTAAAGAAAATAATACAAGTTTTTCTCTGTTTATTTCTTTATAAGTCTACCTAATCTAAACGCCACGATAATATTATTACGTAAACTTATTATTAATTTATCAGGTCATAATATTTTACTTTTGCTCGATTGGTGTTCTATTATAACATTTTGCAATTGTTCCGTTTTATTGTAGAACCTTCTTGAATAGACTGCGTTTAATAATAGGTATTATAATTTATTACAATGTCATTGTTTCAAATTGTCTGTATTCCGAGACTAAATATGATAACCCCAGAGTCAAGCGCTTGTAAGCAGCGTGAAGTCGCTTTCTATCCATCATTGGTTTTGTGGTGGCCTCGTGTTCAAAACCGGTTGCAACTGGCACAATCATAACATTTAGGAACACGTTTAATTAATATTTTGTAATTTTATTCTGAAATAATTTGACTCGATTGACTTTTGGATGAAGTTAGATAATGCGAAATGGAAATGTCGTGTTGTATTCAATGGATGTGTAGTGTTCACGTTATTTTCCACTGTACTCGATGGATCATGTATCATGATCATGTATATTAGGCTAGTAGGCAAATTGCAATACTATGCATTAAAGGTATATGTGGAAATAACTGGAGTTGTTACTGACTTGGTGTTAACTTACTACCCATTTAGTGGCAGCTTGCGTATTTATTTAGGACTCGGTAGGTATAATTGTTATCTTTATATAAATGCGGTAGGAATTTCTTACCAGTTCCAGCAACTAAAGGGCTCCTTCGCAATAGTGATCTGAAGATGTATGCCTTATAAAGTGGACCAAATCGTGGCGCATAGCAGTGCGCCCGTGGATAGCGATAAACGTTTCAATACACATTCGCAATAAGTCCAATAAGTCGTAAAAGTCCAATTTATCAATTAATATTCTTCCCCAACATCTCACAGGTTTTATAACACAGTAATTATACAGTTTTGTGCCGTCGACAACACCAATGCTATGAAATGACGATTCGCAAATTTGAGACCACCAGTCACCACAGTTCACACGCAGTTTACTTCACACCGGAGCGTATTTTGCTCATTGTAAAAAATAATTAACGATCGTTAGCTAAGATTTACTGAGATCTACAATTTAATAATACGTCTCGCTTATTTTGTTTGCTAGACTTCGTTTTGTTAAGATGCGCACAATTAAATGACGTAGTGCACTTGTGGCTTAGCGAAAGCAAAATGTGGGAAGGCACGATCTGCGAGCCGCGAGTTGTAATGTACACGAAGCATTGAATGAAATATGAATGAAATGTGTTGTTTGCCGCCTGATGAACCGTGAAGTGTGAACGGGCAACGGAGCAAACGCACAACGATTAGATACGATTGGTTGGGAATATTGATTCTCTGACAACTTCATGTTAGTGTTACATTTGTAGCTCCATCCTTGTTATTCTCGCGTAACTATACATTTTACCAGCTTCGTAAATAAACAAACAATGCGACATGCGGATCCCTTTCAGGTCGATGGCCAGTCCCCGTCACAACAAAGGACGAAGGACATCTTATTATAAAAATATAGTCTGCCTTTATTTATTAGAATGATATAAAGGGTAGGTTTTATTGATCTAATATTTACATACTTTTTATGTAAATAAACCTAAACCTAAACCTATGTTTTTGCTTGGTTGACCGTTTCGAGTTTGTTGTGCATTATATATTGTGTGTACCTGCATTTTTGTTACTGTATTTGTTTTGTGAATTTTTGTATAGGTACCTTCTGTGCGTTCTAGTAATAATTATTTAGTATTGTAATGTTTTTCTCAGTAAGCGAATTTTTTAATTCATATGAGAAATAAAGTTATTCTAACCGTATAAAATTGTAATTTTCATATCAAACTTTTATAGAGTAGGTATAACAGAATGGGGCCACAGAGGTTTGTGTTAGACACCCATTCGAATTGTTATTACAAAATCTGTATATACTACCATTATCTTTAAAAAAAATTGAAATCATTTCTCTTTGCAGCGTTTTACATAACAGAGGAACATTCAAACTGAATTAATTTTTATTTTGACATCAAAGGTGGTATATAACTATATATTTTTGTCTTTGCACTAACGATATCATATATAGTCTATAGATAGACTAGCATGGCTTAAGATTTACGCCACTCAAATTTCAATTAAAATTGTCGTTAAATAGTGTAGTAATTAAAAAGACAGACACCATATCCAATCAAATGCATGCCTTATAATTGCATTTTTATTTATTATTTGACGAACATAATCGTATATTTACGGAACTATAATAAGAAAGATGTCCAAATCGTGTGGCGGTTTTTGTATGGATATGTTCGGATTTAGCTTAAATGAAACACTTTGTTCTTGAAGCTGGGTAACAACTGGCTTTAATTGTGTAAAACATGAGCTTATAACTAAGATAACATTAGGGGTAGTGAGATGGCGATGCTGGATTAACAAAAAACTAACTTAAGTCAAATTAAAAAAAGAAGAGTTTGTAAATCTAAGTAACACTTATGTCATTGGACATTATCGGAAACAAGAATGTTAAATTACGATGCGATGTTTGTTTACACTTAGAATTATTTACTTAAATATAGATGCAATTTAACTAATGTTATGTTACATAACTAACGTTAAAGATATATTTATTAGCATTGCAAAACCAGTACATTAAGGAAACTTATGATAGCAACGCGGCCTTGTTGTTTCAAGCTATCTTTGACAGATATTATGAATAACGAAGCTATTATACGCAATATTGAAAACTAATTTAACTTCAATTGCTTTTCTTTTAGTGTATATTTTTCATAGGTACTTTTTGCAGGGATTCAATGAATACGAATTATTCTAGGTAATTAATTAACTAACTATTATATATATTTAATAACTAACTATTATTTTAAAGATAATAATTGTAAATTACAAACAAATGTTTGGTCAAAAAGCACATTTGTAACGTGTCAGGCATACGATAAAATACTTTGGAGTCAGATATTTCAGCTTCGACGATACATTTGACGAATTCGAACGCAGTAAAATTTTGTATCTAGGAACGGTTCGATTCTCAGGATTGTCCTAATTTGGAGACCAGTGTAGGAAATGAAAGGATATAATTATTTTTTAAGTTTAATTCCTACATGCAAACACTGACTGATTTATTATATATGTTAAACTGAACGTAACCACTTAACATTACCTACATAGTCTATGATTATACAGATTGTCATTTGTCACCGTAATCTGTATTATTTGTATCGTCCCTGTTTGTCCTTTGAATTAAAGCGGTCCGCTTCATTTTGTCTAACTCAACACTGTTTTATTCATTTCTATTTCTATCTAAAAATAGTTTGTAACAAAAAAGGCTATGTGAACCTATAGCCCTATGTTCTATAAGTTGTCAAGGACTGAAATGAGATGAGAGGGGATGTGCGCTAGTCCAGGTGGAGGGCTGCCATTCCAGTGAGTTAAGTTAAAATATCATCGACCCTTTTTTTATTGATAAAAGGTTGCCAAAGTAAGCAAGTAGGTGATCAGCCTCCTAAGCCTGACACACGTTATCGACTTTTTGGGTCTAATACTTACATGTCGGTTTCCTCACGATGTTTTCCTTCTCCGTTCGAGCGAATGTTGAAGAAAATGCGCATAGAAAAAAAGTCCATTGGGTCGGGATCGAACCTACGACCACAGGTATGAGAGCCGCACGCTGAAGCCACTAGGCCAACACTGCTCTAATCATAATAATAAATGTATTATTATTAATAATAATAAAGCTACTTTAGTGCCATACTTTTAATATATACATATCAAATGGATGTGAGTTGTATTACACTCTTAGTCTACGTTAGTTATTATTATTTGCGTTTCTTTGTTGCAGTATGGACCCCATCGACCCCTTTTGGGTAAAGACCTCCTCCTGAACGTTCCATTTGGATGTCCTATGTCGTCAGCCCATCTCTTTTGTGGTCCCACCTTTCTTTTTTGAACGTGGCTTCGTCAGGCCATCTTTATTCTGTAAGGCGTGGGTTAACGCATTGGTGAGCGTTTTCGCCCAATATTGTTTGTACAATTATTGTTGTTGAACCACCAAGAAAACGCTAGATAAATATTAAATTATATATTTATTTTCTGAGACTCATATTAAACCCCACGTAAGGCTAACTAATTTGTTTTTATAAGGAAACGTTTTCAATAATTACTAAGTTCGTGACGCACGCACAATTGAAGATCCACAATAGTTATTTTCCTTGACGCATTGTAATTGTTATGCGCATATTAAAAACTAAATACCAATGGTGCTACAACCATTTAGGTCTTGGACTCAGATTTTTATATAGGATCCATAATTTCTAACAGGCTGTCGACTTTTTAGGTCTGAGGAATGCGTATCCTGAAAATTTTTCTTCTGTCTACTCCAGAGATGAAAGTCGCACGTTGAAACTGTTGACCTAACAGTATCCATTAAAATTAAAAGCGCTCACATATTTTTAAGATTATCTAATTCTGACGATCTTTCTTCTCAATGAATAATTCTAATGTTAATAGAGGTGTGGTATCCATATAGCGCACATGGTCAAAACAATACTCAAAGGATATTCGAATACAGAGAATAAAAAAAACAATTTGCAAGTTTAGCAATCATTTTTCCTTTGCACCAACAACACTAAATATTATGTAGACTCAAAATGGAGGATGGAGGAAGGCCTGATGATGATGTGTTTGTTTTTTTGCATTGGAAAGACTACACAATTAAAGGACTGATTTGAAAAGTTTCTGTACCATTACAAAGTACTTAAATTACCGCCGAATATTTTACCGCTAATAGAGTAAGACAACTCGTATAGAAATAAGCGACAAAACTTTTAAACTGTTACTGTTTTTCTTAGTTTTTTAAGGCAAGTAATACAATGAAAAACCCATTAACACAAGGCCATGTAATCAGCACCAAATCAGTAAAACCAACAATTCAATAAAAATCGCAGACCTTTCACCAAATACGATTATACGAAAATTAAAACCTAAATCAGTTGATTGCCGTCGAGCTTCAAACAAAGGATTCTAACATTTTTAATAGCACAATATTACTTGCAATATTCGCATGTAGCGTTCATATATCTCATAATCTCAGATTTATTCATACCTATCCGCCAGTGCAAATAACAATTAGCTTGTGTGCTTTATTTACAAAGTGATAAGAAACAAGATGAACATTACGCTAATATGGCTTTTATGTAAGTAATTTGTTTCATCCTTTTTAGAGATTTTTCTAAGTGCCTAATAAATGGAATTGTTGTCAAATAAAATAAAACCCTGTCAAAATTAAGCAGGTTGACAAGTTTCCGTTATATGTACTAATGAAATTCCAGTTATGCTTAGGTAACTTGTTGAACCTGCTTCTAAATATGCTTACGCGTTCAATATTTTCTAAGTATAAAGCCTGTTAAAGTTGTAAATTAAATTATAATAACTTATTGCCTATTTTATATTCTTCTCTAAAAGTTTTGCGATACTGACCACTGATAATTCTGGCACAATATCTTCCTTATCCTAAATGCTGAGTGCAGTATTTGTATTAATATTTACTAGTCTAGAGAAATTGAGTTCTTTTTATAAAATAATACATACATCAGTATTTTTCTAACAAATGCGTACGTTTTATGTAGTAAAAGTACGATAGTAGTACGTATCCTTGGTTTATTTCGTAAATATAAATAAGTTTGTAACTCAAATATCGTTCAAAAAGACAAAAAAGTTGACAATTTTTCTCATACAATTTTAATTAGAAATAGGACAATTTCATTTAGTACACGGACTTATTTTAAACATTTTATTTATTATCATATTTTCATAGAAAACAACAGAACAAAATTTTTTTTTCTTGAAATGCGTATTATTTTTATTAATTAAGTCCTTAGTGTAGGACAACACACCTATTTCTTCACAGATTGTTAAGTTTAAATGGCCATGGCAATATGTGTTGCGGTTTTCATAAAATAGCATTTAAAACCAACGGTAAATAATATTTGTCTTTTTTAAATTTCACACAAATCTTTATTCTAACAAAGTAAGAATGAACATTGTTCGTTAGTATTTCTCGTCAACTGTCAAGTACATTCTATGTAATCTGTGCTTTTCATTGAGTCTAATCGTAAATCATTCATATCTTCTATAGATCAAAATTCTACTAAAGTTATGGTTACTATCAACAGAAAAGAAGTTTATTAATTTTTTTCTAAAATCTTACATATAGTTATATATTTAAAAGTTATGTATAAATTTCATTTAATTCAGGAAATTAATTTAATTAGAAAATTAAGTTCAAGTTGTAACTTCAATTTACTTCTGTATTTATTTAGCTTGAAAACAAAGCATTGTGATTAGGAGGTAGGTGCTGGACAAAGACTTTGTTTCTTATTTATTACCTACAAACAGGTGATTGCATGACTTGACCTAATTTTTTTATAAGATAAATTATAAAAGGCTTATAATTATTAAAACTAGTTTCAGTTATCACAATGGGAGAACAAAGTTTTGCTCAGACAATAGATTTAGAAAATTGGATGAAAAAACTACCAGAACCAATTAAAAATACTCCATTTATATACATTGCCATACCAGGTAAACTATTTTGCTTTTAACTTTAAATTTTTATTAATTTATTAGATTAATGTGTCCTGGAAAATCTATGTTATTTATGGTTGAGGCTTAGTTATAAGAGTTTAATTACTTGTAGACATTGTATTTAATATTGAAACCTTATTATACACTTTTCATTTTATATTTGTTATAATTTTTTTAATTATTTCAGGAAGCCATGACTCAATGACATATGCTATAACCAGATCAAGTGGTTTAGCACCTGATGCAGAACCAATTCTTAAAAGACTGTACCCTGTGTTCAAAGGTACGATATTGAGGTGGACAATAACTCAAAGCGTAGATGCCTTGCAACAACTTCTAATGGGCATTAGGTAGTGAATTACATATAGTTATATAGTAAAAATTATCTAAAAATAAGTATAATCTCTTTGTTTATATATTTTTATTAAGTATGTTTTTGATCACTACAAGCACTCAATTGATAAAACTTTGAATTTCAATTATTATTTATTGCTGACAAACATTTACAGTTTATAGATAACTTATGATTATTTAATTATTTTCAGATATTTTGATCTGAGACTTGCAACAAAAACTGGTTCTGATCATTTTTACTTTACACATGGAGTGTATGCAGGAGAAATAACTGAGCCCTTACATCAAATTAAGGATTTTATAAATTCCCACCCTGGAGAGGTATGTTAAAACATAGATAATGGATGGTAATATTTATTTATTTTAAATTCCTTAAAGTAAAATGAATGAATGTCATGTTTGCCTCTAATTGCTCATCACATTCAAAATTGTATTTTGTGTTTGTTTTTACCAATGTATCAGTGTGCCGAGCGTTGGCAATCTTTATCCATAAAAAAAAAAAAAAAAAAAGTATGTAAGATTTAGTTTCTGCATTTGGAAAGGCCAAATTAAACATTTAGGAGTTAACTTCAAAACAAGATATTCTTTCCCAGTTTTCAATAACCAGAATTAACAATAAAGTCAGCTCTTGACTTGCACCAAAGCACAATAAACCATAGTGGACAGTTTTAAATTAAAAATAAATGTTTATTTTAAGACATACAAGATATCTAATTGCATTAAAAAATAAAATAAATCTGTGGTGCAACAACCTTTTTGAGTTCCGGGTCTGAGATTTTTGTATCTGTTTCATAGTCATTTGTTTATCTTATTGGCAAGTAGCCTCCTGGGCCAGATGCACACCAAAAATTTTTGCATAAAGGTCTAAGGCAAGTCGGTTTCCTCCAATATTTTCCTTTACTGTACGAGCGAATGTTAAATGTGCACATAGAATGACACAGTAGTAAGTAATTGGTGTACAGCCGAGGATCCAACCTATGACCTCAGGGAGGAGAGTCAAAGACTGCAGTCAATGCTTGCTTTAATTTATTTGGTATTTATGTATTAGTTAGAATTTTGAACTCATTGATATTTTTGTGTTATCAGGTTGTGATTTTGGATTTGCAACATTTTTATGGATTTACTGCGGATGACCATCAAAAGCTTATAAGGTATATATTGAATATGTTTGGACCAAAACTTGTACCAAGAATACAAAACCTTCAAAGCATTACCTTGAATTCACTTCAGAGATTAGGACAGCAGGTACTTTATTTTTTTTTAGTATAATTTAATTAATTTTATAAAACTTCTTCATAAAATTCTTTCACCTATAGACATTGTCAGCAAATAACATACTAACAGATACTGATATAGCTGACCAACAATTTGACATGCAATATGGGAATCAATATTTCCTTTCAAGAACTTGGCTGAAACTGCAGCATGGAGAATATACGATATTGCATTTGCCTTTTTATTTATTTTTTGCCATTAGACATTCAGTTAAGTCCTTTTTTTGCTGTAAGCAAATTGCATAAGAATTAATATCTAGAAAAGTATTTGAAATTTAAATACGAATATAATACAAACATTTAGTCAAACTTGTCATTCATTCATTCATTCACACTTCGTTGCTAGAAAGAAACAAATAACACAATACATAAAAATTACAAGGGATGCAACGGGATGCCTTATCGCTAACAAGCGATCTCTTCCAGACAACCCTAGCATTTATCGTTTATACTTGATAAATTACATTACCCAAGAACTCAACATCTTGAAGCCAACAAAAGCGGTGGTTTTAAGACAGTAATTACTTGTTAATGAAAAGTTTCTATCTATATTTTTTTTATTCTTTATTTTATAAAATCTTTAATATCAATCACGTGTCACGTTGTTCATCTGCGATGGACTTCTAAACTACCGAACCGAAATCAATTACTTACTACTATTAATAGCTTACATCTCAATTTATACCCGCAATATTATTTTATTGCAAATATTTGTTTATTATTTGATACAATTCTAACAGATGGCGTTGTGTCCTAACTTTCACATAAGTTCTCCTATCGTTTGCCTTGAATAGTTTACTATATTCATAATATAACAAAAAAAGAATGTGAGCCGTCTCGGGAAGCCTGGCAGATGTGAAACATCATTATTTTTAAAAGTAATATGCAGAAAAGAACAGACTGTGATAGGAAATAAATATGTTATAATGATAAAATAAAATATTACGATTTTTTTCCAGATAACGATGACTATTTGTTGAATAAACATTATATTCATTAAATATTTTTAATGTGAAATTCACTACTGCATTTAGACTGTATATCATATAGCGTGGCGATGCGTCGCCACGGCATGCGTCGCCACGCCAGAAATCGGTTTTACGTGCGGCTATAGATGTTTCACATCAAAAACCTTAGCCACAGCAACGCCTGGCCGAGTCTGCTAGTAATATAATATAATCACATTAGACAATCGCTGTGGGTTGTATTAACCTTAACAGTATTGTTTAGGAGCGCGACAAATGCATATAAAAGTAGTTTTTTTATTTACATTTATGTCTGATTGGGTCGACCATTTATTAGTCGCGGTAGCAAATACCTCAACGTTTTCATTGTTTGTTCTTCATGTACAGAACCAATGTTGCGTTACCGCTCCAGTCTGTACGTCATGCTCCACATTTTTGTTTCAGGTGGTTATTGTGTATCGTAATCCCTCAGTGCAATCGACTGGGGAATTCTGGCAATCCAATATGTTACCATCCCCTTGGCCACAGCAAGATAGTATAAGTGCGTTATTGCAATTTCTGCAAAACGTAAAACGACACCCGGGCATAGGTTTTGTGCATCAGGCTGTTTTGACACCGACACCAGCTTTTATTTTGTTTCGGTGAGTTTTTATATATTTATTTAGGTATTTAGTTATCATACAGTTAATATAAATTATATATATAACAAACAATAACACTGAAAATATAGTACATGAACGTGTGTATGCTCATGACTTTGCGCTATGGTTATTCTTAATACTGCTTTTAACCATACCATATACATATAAAGGAATTGATGTGCGTCCGTCAGCCTGAAACTCGGGAATGGCTGGACAGATTTGGCTTATTTTGATTTTAAAATATTGGTGAAAGTTTAGGGAAGTTTTCAATTATTTAAAAATATATATATTTATGTCTGTTTGCATGTTTGTTATTAAACTCCTTATCTAAACGGCATTTAGATGGCCGAATTTTTTGAAATTGAAACTGTGTAAAAAATGTACACAAAGGCCTACATCGCGCATCTTATAAAATGTTATTTTTTAAAACAAATGAAGTAATAGAAAATTATCATTATCATGACTTATTCTCGGAAATACCTTCTTATTAATTTTTTTTTCGCAATAGCCGGTACTCACTGCAATATTACGAATTAATTTATTTAATGTCAATGAGTTGATTGTCTTGGCTTTATACTGAAATCGTAATTTTCAATAGTAAAATTTTATCATAAATTGTAAGACTACTTAATTTTACAATTTATAAAACCATTCTGTTGCCTTGTTTATTATTTTAAAGCGCCTATTTTATTGATATTAAAGCACAGGTTATAAGCCTTCTGTCTATAATCTAAACAATTATTATTTCTCCAGAAACGAATAATAGGCATGCCTTTGCTTTCGCCATTCGGATAGATATAATAATACTAAAATTTAATTTTAACTATTGATAAAATTAACTTTCAGATGGCTATCAACGTTACGCGAGAAATGTGCTAAGCCCGTTAAAAACGAGATATACCCAAAGCTGACTGAGTTTACTCCAGGACCGCCTAAAACTAACGGCTCATCTGTTAATGTCGTTATTGCAGACTTTATAGATCTAGACAACGCCATATTTTCTAAAACCATTGTACAACTTAACTATAAGCTTCTAAAGAATTCCTTATACCACAATAATGGGTAAGAAAATACTCAAGTACCTGATAGTTTAAGTAAATGAGATGTGATATTTTTAACTTTTGTACATAAATAAAATGCATGATTAAATTTAGTTTTATTTCACAAAACAATTTATGGAGTAAACAATTTATTACAAAAATCATCCAATTTGATACGTTCACACAGGTCTTTGAACGACCAAGTTTTGTTTTTATTCAGTGTTTCGGTGTTCAACGCTGAAAACAATTTATCTGATAGTTCGTCTGATATTTCAATGATGCGGCATATTTTATCTAAACGAGAAATGTCTTCGATGGAATTAGTTAAATCTGTTATGTTTATTACTTGGGATTTCTTTTCCTCGAAGGATGTCTCTGAATCTGATCCGGAAGCGCTATCCAGTTTGTCGTATATATCTTGTTTCTTCCGCAGTCTGACATTGCTAATCGATAAACAGGGGCTGACGCATCTTGATGTCCCTGCTGTGGTCACATCCATTCTATTTATTTTATGTAAAATTCTTTCCATCATCGGATTTGATGGTACGTTATTAATGACGAGTCGTTCTGTTTTTACTTGGTCATATTTTTTATCATTTTTATTTTGTTTACATACGTTTGTTGATACGCTTTCATCATTTTCACAGTGTATTTTTTCAGGAAAAACGATTTCTTCCCCAATTGGATCAACATTTTTATGTCCAAGACCTAAATTGGCTTCTGATGTTTGAGGTGGTTCACATTGTTCTGTTACTTGCACATCTGTAATTTGTGTTGTAATTGTATCCTTTATAATACTCTCCGTTATTGTACTGTCATTATTAGAGACTTGTACTATATTGCAAATGATATCCTCTTGTCCCAATTTTCCAGTGTTATTGTCAATCTTTAGAAGATTAATATGTGGAATATGATTTTCGGACATTCCTACTTCAGAAATGCTTGGAAGTGAATTTGCTTCAGATTTGACATATTCCAGAAGTGTACCACAGTTGCTTATTTTATTATCTGTTGTATCTTCAATGACGTTACTAATCTGATTAATTGCAGAATTTTCTGTAATATTTATTGTTGTATCAGACGTAGACATATTATAAACTTCTTTATTTTCAGTCGTAATGTTTACAGGAGTTTCATTCGTTTCAGGTTCATTAATAACTTCAACTATTGCTTCTTGTTTTATATCACTAATATGATGGTTTACTGAATTTTTCTCATCCAAATCTAATGTAACAGGTTCGATTTCTGGAATAGTTTTGGTACTTTTATTTATCTGGTTGTTAACGTGGCTTGATTTTTTTAACAAATCTTCTGTCATATTTACAACTTTGGAGAACTCTTTCTTCACCTTTTCGAGCTGTTCATGATTTCTTAATTCTCTATTTGCTACACAAGCGGGTCCCAAATGTAGGCAGCTTTGAAAAAGCGGGCCAATATCATTTTGAGAGTGAGTTTCATCATCTGTTTTGTTACTTTTTAATACTTCATTCGTTTTATTTACAACACGTCTTAAAGTTGTCTGAGGCTTGGGTATATAACGGTAACCTAGTGTATTGGTATTTAATGTTTTCGGAAATAACTTCATTTTAAAGCCAGTGTCTTGCGATGCACTCGATATCATATCAGGGTTTATTTGAAAACTATAATTGTTAGGAATGAAGATACTTTTGCATCTGTCCGTTTTAGTGCCGCTTGATATAGATTCGATATTAATGGGTATGAAAACGTGCTGGAATTGTCTTTCCGAGAATAATATTGTATCTACAACACGACATGCGTACGAGTACTCGTTTTCATACCAACAAACCAGTTTTAAGAAATTTGACGATAGTTGGGAGCTGGAGTTAACATCAACTATACAGGAATGATTTTCACCAAAAAAATCCGACGATACAGCCTCCTCGTTTGATATCGTTATTATATCTTGCATACTAGTATGCCTGTATTGATGAATGCATTTCACAATATCTTCTATTGATGCGCTCTTGTTTAATCTAAATAGAAAAAAAATCAGGTAACTTCCTGCCTAAATCCGGGAATCACAATGATAACATTGCAGTTTGCTTACCTTATTGACATATCCAGAACTGAGACATTAACAATAGGGACCCGAAAAGCAAGACCAGACAATTTATCTTTAATCTGTGGTATTATTTTATGGAGTGCTTTACATGCACCGGTGGCGGCGGGAATTATATTTTGATGAATACTTCTATGGTCCCGCCAATGCTGAAATTGTAAAAAAAAACAAAACGTAGAATCTACAAAAACAATAATCATAATAATGTCAAGTTAAGTCAGTCTTAGGGTTCATAAGGCTTAATATATAAATAAATAATTACGAGGCAGAAAAGAAATGCTCAAAAAGATGGTTCTTAAATAAATTTATAGTCTGAGCTCGTCTGATGTCATGCGGTAAGGAATTCCAAAGGAGTTACTTCAGTTTTATGAGTAGGGATGAGTAAAATTAGACTGTCAAGGGAACGCAAATCATACTGAAAAAATGTTTGCTTTTAGTAACTTGGGAGTTCTATGTATTACAAACTTGGGGATTAAACTTTTTGGTGCGTAAAAAATACTTTTATAAATTTATTATCGTATAATTTGACATTAAAAATGATAGAATACAAAGTCAAATTTGTATGCTTTTAAGAAATAATAAAAGATATCTCTTAGAATAATTACTATATATAACTAAGTAATATATATAACTAAGGGAGCGTTCAAGTCTCGTCACGCAATTTTTGGAGTTTCTTGACTGCATGTAACGCGCCATAACGTTTTTCTGTACCCAATAGTAAAACGTTTCGATACCACCTAGTGATTCATTAAACCTAAAAGTTGCCATTTATGTGGTGTAAATTATCGGAAAGTCGAAAATAATATTAACATTAACGCATAATTCAATCCCCGCACCGCATCGTAAAGTTTTACCCCAAATCAAAAAAAATGCTTTACGTATTACTTCAACGCTCCCTAAACTAAACTAATTTCAAATCTAAAGACTTACTCTTCCTTTTAAACAAAGGCTATCAAGGGGTTTCAACGAAGGTGTCATAGCATGTATACTTGTTACAAAGCCTTCCGTTACACCGAATTTGTCTTCTAAAATCTTGACTATTGGTGCCAAACAATACAGGGTACTCGACGCGCATGACAAAACTTTGTCCTCTAAACAAAATGTAATTAATTAATTAATTACATTTCTCAAAATCCTGTCACCATCAACATTAGGTGTAGGTTGGAAAATGTTATTTCCATTGAATAAAATAGTCCATTGGTGCAAAGCCGAGGATCGAACGTACGACCTCAGGGATCACAGTCGCAGGCTGAAGCCCAACAACACTTTTAATACAAGAAATATTTATGTATATTCTCTTCTGAATCGTGAAATAAACGGGACATAAAAATCTTAACTAGTCCAGTTATGATGCATCTATGTATGTCATTTCATACTGCGATTGATTATCACTTAAATTTATTGTTGTAATTACACTTCGTGAAACAAAAGATACCAAAAGGTTACATTTAAAACACTTCGATATCATTATGTAAATATTTTTATGAACTTATATTGTAAGCAGTTAAAAATAATATTTTCTTTACGAAATCGAGTAGGTATACATATCTAGTTTGACAAAGTATGAAACTAAAGAGGAATCGTCCGTCACACATATTTGTTTGAAAAGTTTTTACGATAACATAAACCTCAAAACTCATGGAAGAGTTATTTAGAAATCCGTTAGATAATAACGTTTCCACTCAGACGTAGGTATACTAATATAGACGATCAGACCTATTAGACTGAATATTTTACAAAGGAAATAAAATTTAGGTACTAGCGAATAAATTGATGTCAATGTGTAATTTAAGTATAACTTACCGATACTAATCATGTGTTCGTTTACTCCTACTATGAGCATAGGAACATCAAGACTTGGTGCAGTCACTACGACGCGCTTGACTCCAGTGCTTAAGTGACCCTAGAAGAAAATAATTAGCAGAAGAGTATGCAGAAATTCTACACACGATTTTACGCTTAATATTTGGTCAAAGAATTAAGACACAAATTCCACCGGCAGCTCGGTCTAGGTTCCCGACATTCAATTTCTATACTCAATTGTTTTTAATCTCAAAAGTACCTTTTATCTTAAAAAATGACTTCAAATGCTCCGGCCCTTATAACGATATACCCTCACCTTCATAGTTTATGCATTTTCATCATAATTTTAGTTGTGGAATACGCTGCCCGGCTACATATGCTAAAGCTAATATCAAGGACAGTGATATTAGCATTTAGTGTATTATTATAAAGTTAATTTTTTGTTAGTATGTAAAAGACCTAACGATGTCGCATGATTGGTCTAACGGAACGATAGCCTATCTATGATTGGACTAGATGCTAATGACAGACAGTTTTGTCAGTTACTTTTGAATGCCAAAAAATATTAAAAGACTAAATTTACAATTATAATCCGACTCACGAAACTAAAGACTATTAAGGAAAAATACGGAATCATGTAGAAACTAGCGCCAATCTTAGAGGACCATAGATGTCAGACGGACCTTAGTCCATAAACCATAAACCATAGAGCTAGAATTAGAATAACTGACATTAAATTACGATAAGTTGTTTTTAATCGCCTAGTAATTAATTTAACAACATGCTGTAAGAAGCTGCAACTATTACACCTTACTCTATATGATATGAAATAGAAGTCAATAAACTAGATAATATTTAGTGAATAATATCTTGGGGGCTGGGCAATGACAAAGAGTTATCACAATTTGACCCTTGGCTTTCAATATATTATCGTTCATTTTATTTCATAATTAAACTTGTTTTGCCGCCCCTTTATGCATGACCTTCGTAGCTGTCATTGGTTGATTATGTTTTCGGCTCAAAAATTCAGGAGCAGAATAGGTGGGTAGGAAGAATTTATTCCGTCTCTATTACCGATCTAATCTATTATTATTGACCGCGGGTAAAACCACAAACAAATTCTAAAGATAAGTATTGAAGGACATAACAAGGCCAGGGTAACAGCTACGTTTGATCCCACCCTTAAGATGTTACATCTATAAAACTAAATAATTAATTCTTTAATTTAATTTATATATGACTAGTGATTCGCCCCGGCTTCGCACGGGTGCAATGCTGATGAAAAGCACGTTTTATTAAGTATTTGAATGGATTGTCAGAATCGAATAATTCAAAAAGTAATTTAAAGATATTGAAGCAGTCTTAAATAATACATCATTTATTTTGATAAGGGTTAATACCAAGGTACAAATAAAGAGCTTTTTGTAGCGGTGGTATTTTAATTTCTTTTTTTCAATAAAAAAACGCTTATTGTGACATGACTGTAATAGTTAGAGATATGCTGCCGCTGATTTTTTGTAGATAATGGTGTGTTCTAAAAAAATGTAGTATATCATTTTGTTCTATCATCAATAGTTTTCGCAGCGCACGCGATGTAAGGTAGTTTTTTGATATTTTTTTCACACCTTGGATTACGTTATCGTAATTTTAGTAAGGATGCCTATTTTTTTGAAAATGAAATATAGCCTATGTCACTCAGGAATGATGTAGCTTTCCAACAGTGAAATAATTTTTCAAATCTGCCAAGTAGTTTCGGAGCCTATTCAATTCATACAAACAAACAAACAAACAAAAAATCAAACCTTTCCTCTTTATAATATAGTATTTAGATTTATATCATTTATAAATATTGTTGCTACTAGTTAAGTTTCAGTATGTATATATAACAATACCGAAGCTTTTTCCACACTTGTGAACATTCCAGAAGCCTCAATAACATACTGAACCTCGACGCTTGCCCAAGGAATATTTACAGGGAATTTCTCGTGAAGTATTTTAATTTTCGTTCCTAAAAACATCATTAATATTATAGCTACAATACAATACACTGACCTTCTTAATTTTATTTTACGGAACAAAATCGTAGAAGAAAACATAATACGTATGGGGTTAAGATTGCGATAAAGCCAGAAAATATTGTACGTACCGTCAATATTAACCTCAGTTTCAGTAAATGATATGTTTGCTCCTAGTTTGCCATGCGTAGAATCAAATTTAATTAAATAACAAATATATTCGATATCAATGGCCGGGTCGTTGATTGCAGTAACCTATAATAACAACCTAAAATGTATGAATTATATCTAAGGAAAATAGAGTTTGCTATATTATAGGAAATAAGTAGGTAAATTATTAATAGATATTTCTAAGTGTAACTAACTTTAATATCAGGTATTTGAAGACATTTTCTGAATATAACTCTTCCAATTCGACCAAATCCATTTATGCCGACTTTTATCACCATAACAAATTTACACAGGCTATATTTATAAATTGATTTTGTGATTTCTTGGGGTAAATATTAACATCTTCAAGTAGTTCAAAATAAAATCTCCTAAAAATGTTTGTATATTTCAGTAATGTTGAAATTATGTAGTTTGACTTTCAAGTTTTAGCTGGAATTTCATATTCCCCGCCATTAAACTGTCTATGAGACGTTTTTTTGTGTATGTAATTTACTCTTTGACGCGAGTTGGCATTTTTCACAGATACATTTTTACTGTGGGAATATTAATTATTTTTTTATCTTACCCAATATTACGGTAGTTTTTCTTTACTTTAAGATAACATGAGACAACAGAATACTAAAGAAATTTATATAATAAAATTGTGGTAAAGTTCTACAATAGCGCTGAAATAGAATATATCATACATAATAATTAATCAATGTTAATTTTTAACTTTTTTTGGATTTTACAAACATTCTATACTTATTTCTATTTCACAGATTAGTAACACTGGTCCGCCCTTTATCTGACATTTCTAATAGGAACATTTATTTTCTTCACATTTCAAGTCACCATCTTGTAAAGGACGTACGGCTTGTGATTCGCTAATTATTTCAAGAACTTGGTAAGTCGACATTATACCCTTTTTTAATTTTTTGTATACATTTGTTATTTAAATATCACAATCTATTATGAATTAAAGATTTTACTATATATTCATCGCTATTGATGTTTGCGTCATGATTACACGTAGGCCGTAGAAAAGAAAAAACGCAAAAAATTATGTTAATACAACTGTTATCCAGTGAACTCTTCAGTCAGGGAAACTTTTAGAGTACCTAATTAATTATTAATAAGAATTAAGTCAATTACATCGATGATTTAAACTACAAAGGTTTGACCTTAATGTGACCTCTACAAGCCGGTCTTCAATTTGTAGGCTATTGTTGTAAAATAGCTCGACTAAAGGGTCAATACCTAGGTCAATCTTAACAAATGAATTAAATTTCAGCTTTTCTTTTTGCGGCCGTTATAAACATCTTACATATTTCTAGTATTTTATTTTTATTATGTGTTCATTACGATCAACATGATTTTTGTTTTCAGCAAACATGTCGAAAATCGGAATCAACGGATTTGGACGTATTGGACGTCTGGTGCTCCGTGCTTCAGTGGAAAAGGGAGCCAAGGTTGTTGCCATCAATGACCCCTTCATTGGTTTGGATTACATGGTCTACCTTTTCAAGTACGACTCCACTCATGGACGTTTTAAGGGCACAGTTGAGGCTGCTGATGGATGCCTAGTAGTTAACGGAAACAAGATTGCTGTCTTCTCTGAGAGAGACCCTAAAGCTATTCCCTGGGGAAAGGCTGGAGCTGAATATGTTGTTGAATCCACTGGTGTGTTTACCACCATTGATAAGGCATCCGCTCACATAGAAGGTGGAGCCAAGAAGGTCATCATCTCTGCTCCTAGTGCTGATGCCCCCATGTTTGTAGTAGGTGTAAACCATGAAACCTATGATCCATCCTTTAAAGTTATCTCTAATGCTTCCTGCACAACTAACTGTCTTGCTCCCCTTGCTAAAGTTATCCATGATAACTTTGAAATTGTTGAAGGTCTTATGACCACAGTTCATGCTACAACAGCTACTCAAAAGACAGTTGATGGCCCTTCTGGAAAATTGTGGCGTGATGGTCGTGGAGCTCAACAAAACATTATTCCTGCTGCTACTGGCGCAGCTAAGGCTGTTGGCAAAGTAATCCCTGCACTTAATGGTAAACTCACTGGAATGGCGTTCCGTGTTCCAGTTCCTAATGTCTCTGTTGTGGATTTGACTGTCCGCCTAGGCAAACCTGCCAGCTATGATGCCATTAAGCAAAAGGTTAAGGAGGCAGCTGAAGGACCCCTCAAGGGAATTCTTGGTTACACTGAGGACCAAGTTGTATCAACTGACTTTGTTGGTGATTCTCATTCTTCAATCTTTGACGCTGCTGCCGGTATCTCTCTAAATGACAACTTCGTTAAACTTATCAGCTGGTATGACAATGAATATGGATACTCCAGCCGTGTCATTGACCTTATCAAGTACATTCAAACCAGAGATTAAATTGCATCAATAGAGTTGAATGTTATATTGTGATTGTAATGTCGAGATTACCGACCTTTATTTTTAAGTTTTAAGTATAGCTGTGTATTTATCTAAATTATTATGCTACTTTGACAGTAGTATGCACTATGTATGTGTAATTTTGAATTCTGTTTAACATTCTGTGTATAGGAACTTCGCTGTTGAATCAAAAATAAAGTCAAATTATGTGTAAGAGTTTTTTATTGTTTCTTTCTGTGCTATTAATAAGCTGAATAGGTATTTTAGTACTCAAACTTTGAATTTGTTATGATGATTATGATGTTATTTTGTTTGAAATTTGGATAAGTTAATAATACTCAACCACCACAGTCATATAGCCCTCAAGATATGTACACAAGTGATCAGTCTTCTGTGCCTCATAGATGTTATACATGCCTGTTTCCTAAAGATAACATTACAACATGCAATGCCATGAAGCAAAAAATCTGTTGTAACACAACACGTGTTCGAAAGCATCCTCATAAATAATACTTAAGATATAAATAGATCAATTGCTCATTCAATATAAGTATATATGGTGCATATTACACATTTTGTACATATATTTGATTAAAAATTCCAAGATCTGTTTACAACAGCAGAAAAGGTGTCTGGAAACAATGATAAAATTATAGGTTCTTATAGAATAGTGATTATATCTACAGTTAAGCTGTTCGGTGTTTCTCGCAGAGAAGGAACGCCACCTTTCCTTTGGATGGAACCCTACATGCGTACTCTCCACTGCAGGATTTCAAACTCCTAGGCTACATACAACTGTTTTCATTTGCAAGATTCTTATGTTCTGAAACATATTATACAAATTGGAACTGATTTAAAATATTTCATTATACGTTTATAGTAGGTATTTTATTTTTCTTTATCTGTTATCGAATGACAGACAATGAAAGCATACAATTGTCATAATTTGGAATTTGTCACTCATCAGTGTCAACAAAATAAATTCGTCTGATTTCTGAAATCTGCTGCTTCGTGTAAAATTGTAAAGATAAAGTTTAAATGTCGTTTATTTTGCAATAAATATGTTTTACAATAATAGATAATGTTTTTTGGTGTTTTATGGTTGAAATACAAAGTATCTTCTTAGTGAACCGAAACAAAACTTTAACTATCTTTAATAATGGAGGATCTCAATTTGACAGAGACTGAGATGAGATATTTTGGTGATTTGTTTTTATGTTGCGACGAGGAGTCCAACGGGAAAATCCCTATCCTAAAAGCAACAGAACTTTTTAGGTCATCTAACATACCAAATGATGTTCTCAAGCAGGTTAGTAATAGCAATTGTTTAGTGTTTGCTACGCAAAAACTTTTTTGTAATTAAATGATATACATTTATTTCAGATTATGGATTTAAGTGTATCGCCTACTAATAGTTCGTCTCTAAATCATATGAACAGAAAGCAATTTTATTCGGCCTTAAAACTTATAGCAGCTCATCAATCAAATATAGCATTAAAACCAGAGATTTTATTAACACCTTTGGATCTACCTCTTCCAAGGTTTACATGGGCCTTAAACTCAGATGCAAATTCAGATTTAATACAGTTATCTAATTCTCCTAAAGAGCAGCATATATCAAAGAGAGAGCGAACTTTTGTAGAAAGGACTCTAGGTGCTTATGAGCCAATAAGAGTTTCATCAAATTTATCAGATAGTGACATTCCTCAAACGCTGTCACATGATACTGCTGAAGTGCTAAGTACAGACTCGGAGATAGAATCTGAAACTATGTCACAAAGTGGTTCAATTGGGGTAAGTCTGATTTATGAAAAATTGCTTAATTTCTGTTTGATTAGTAATCAATATTAGGTTGAAAGGTATTAATTTCTTGGTGATGTTGAAGTAAAAAAAATTGATCATTATGTTTTTAATTATTATCAGAAACTTTTAATAGGTTAGTAGTTATAGTTATCTTATCTAAAACTTATGTTTACCATTTTGATAAGTAATTGAGTGAAAAAGTATTAACTCATTACCTTTGATAAATACAGTAAAAGATTTAGCTTATTCTCTAAATAAAGGTTTTGTAAAACCGATTAAAAGGTTAATTTAAAAAAACTTCTAACTAACACATTCTACTATGTGCTGTTCTAGAATAAGGACTATCTACTGGAATAACTACTGATATTTCAATTATATTTGATTTTATCTAATTTACTTTGGTTAATCTATTGCAATACCTTTTCAATCACCTTTGCACCATGATTGGGATATTATAATATAAATTTACATATATTTTAAATACTTTAGAGAAGAGGAAAAACGGGGTCTCCATGGAGTACAGCTAGTGAAAGTCCTACTCCAACCAACAGTGTAGCTGAAAGGGTCCACCCAGTGTGGGAACACAGCGCAACTGGGCGTGGTGTATGGCCTACAAATACTGCAGAGGAACATACTAGGCTCCTAGGTATAATCTGCCTCTGAAATACAATTATATTTTATTAATAGAAATACATTATTTGTTTGTAGTCATTACCAACTAAAGTGGCTAGCATTCAAAGCAATGGTTGATACCAGAACCTTCCTTTTTCATAATTCTTTCTAATAGTCAATAAAAAAATTATGGTCTGGTGCCAACAAGTAGATATACATATACATATTTTCTCAACAGTTTGTATGAATTATTGAGCAGGAATTAAAGGAAGATGCTTTATATATACATACTTCAAGATTTTACTTTTATAAGCCCTTGAAAAATCCTTATTTTTGTGTGTAAACTTTTGGCTCAAATAATAAGTATAATTGAAAGCTTGCACAAAACTTTTACACAAACTTAGAAATAAAGCTATTTTAGCAAAATTTTTACTTAAATATAAAAAAATCAATATATAAAATAATAATATAAAAAAGTACCCTCTTTTAAAAGAAATCTTATGATCAATATATATGTACTTAATTATGTTTTATAGGCACAGAAGAGGATTCCTCTGACCGTCACTCCTCAGAGGAGGATGGGGAAGGCGAGGCAAGTGGCGATGACGTATTTGCGATAAGTCCTGCGCAGGCGACGCATTATGCGGCACAGTTTGCGCAGCTGCGACCTGAACGTGGCTTGCTATCGGGACCTACTGCTAGGTAAGTGTCCGAAATTGACCAATTTATAATATACTAGCGGATCCGACAGACGTTGTCCTGTCTATACGTCTTTAATTTGAAAATTTCAAACTTTTTTTAATAAGCTAAAACATTCTGGACCATTTTGATGAAAATTATTATTCAAATGTTATGATAATATCTAACGATCCAGCACATGGTCTACAATAACACAATGATAACAAAACTTTTTTTTAATTTGATCGCAGCGCTAACTGTCGGGACAGACTAAAATTAAAATTCGAATATTATTTAAAATTTGACCGTGCGATGGTAGCGCCGTCTGTCGGATCCAATGTAAAACATTCCAAAATCAACAACTACTAATTAATTAAAAAAAACATTGTCCAGCGGACAAAATTGTGAATCTAAACCATCGAATCTCCACGAACACACACAAAAAATTTCATCAAAATTGGTCCAGTCGTTTAGGAGGAGTTCAGTCACATACACACGCATACAAGAAATATATATATTAAGATGTATTATAATTACTTAAATACAACTAAAGATACAAATTGTTTTAGTAAAATGTTTAAAGCAGGTTAGTTATCAGTTATTGTGTTCAGTTATCTTAAGAGTTTGGTGTAATCTATCTATCTATTTATATTTAGTGATATTTTATGGAGACAATATATCTAGATATAGAGTATTTTGATGATAGCTTGAGAGATACATATTGAGTGTCTTTAAATTTTAATATTTCCTGTACTTAAATAAGAACTAAATTACTGGTATTCAAGATGCAGTAAATAAAGCAGTAATGTTATTAATTATTTATAATATAATTAAAGACACATGGTTTTAGTAAAATGTTTATAGTAGGTTAGTTATCAGTTATTGTGTTCAGTTATCTTAAGAGTTTGGTGTAGTCTATCTATCTATTTATACTTTATGTTGACAATATATCTAAATACATATAATATAGTATTTTGAAGATAGCATGAGAGATACTTATTGAGTGTCTTTAAATTTTAATATGTCCTGTACTTAAATAAGTACTAAATTACTGGTATTCAAGATGCAGTAAATAAAGCAGTAATGTTATTAATTATTATCAATTACAATATACTTATTATTAATAAAAATTTCAGAATGTTTTTCGAAAAGTCACGGCTGTCGGTTCCAGATTTACGAAAGATCTGGCAACTCGCTGATATCACTAAAGATGGAATGTTGACTCTTGAGGAGTTCAGTATTGCCATGCACCTCATAATTTTGAGGAGGAACAATATCCCAGTGCCAGATGTTTTGCCACCACGGCTTATACCAAAAGTTGACTCGCATTTCTCGCAACAATCTGTCACAACAGATCTGGTTGATCTGGGTGCTGATATGTTTAACTCTGGTACCTCTGCTGATTTCAATTTTGCGAAACCAGAAGTCAACGATCCATATGAAAGTAAACCAAAAAAAGTAGAAGAGAGACAACCTTCCCTCTCACCCAAACCAGAACCTCAAGTGAACAATAAAGAATGGACCAAGTTTGTTGACTCGCCCACGTTCAGTGTTTCTAGTCCCGGCCCAAAACCTGTCAACTTTGACTTTCAAAAGTCCGCATTAGAGAGGGATCCAAAAATCTATCACCCCGTTGCATTAAGAGTGACTCCGGAAGCGAACACAATTCCACACGAAGATTTAAGATCGAGCACTTCTCCGCGAAGGGACGATATCTCTCACGCCTTTGAACTGTCGAGTCCAAAACGAAATTCCAACGATCAATCGAATGGTAGCGAGATCAAGTCGATTCAGCGTCCACAACCGAAGAAACCAGTGAAAATTGTTGGTGTCTTGCCACCTCCACCCGCTAGAGAGTCTTCCGTTCACGCAGACGATGGTCCGCAGTCGTTGCAATACGCGCCCAAGAAGGTTCCACCTCCGCCACCGCCACCCAGACCTATAAGAAACCACACTCGTTCCAGTTCCCTGGATTTAAACCGGTTCAAAAGTGCCGCGCCCCCCCCGCAGCCGCCACCCCGAATGTCCCCTTCGGCAACGACACCCACTCGTCGCTTAGTCAACCAGAAAAGTGAGGAGCCCACTTTCCCCCCGGACGCGTTCACTAAGAGTGATGAACCCAACTTTCCCCCTGACGCGTTTGGGGAAACGTATGGGTACGAAGCGCCAAAAATGCACGGCGCGTTTGAAGTGTATCGGAAACCGTCGCGCGAATCGTCGTGTGAAACGGATCCGGATGTGAAATCTTTGCAGGAGCAAAATGCTGTTTTGCATCGCGTTTGTAGGGCGTTGTGCGCGGAACTGGCGGATGTGCAGAGGGAAAGGGAGGCTCTGAAGGTCCAACTTGACGCACACTCGACCCCCGTCTAGTCACAGCTTGGAAATCTATGGTCTAGCTTCTTAATCACATAAATCCTACTACTAAAAAAAAACAATACTACCCACAAAAAAAAACACAAACTAAAATAGCTATTCTAATGCGACAATAAAATAAGAATTTTGAAACTTTTATGACAATCCTTGTTCGATACTTCTATTTCATTTCTATCTATTGTTTCTAATCGCTGGATCATAGATTCCTTGCCTATAAATTTTACTACCCTTTGTCTGTAAATAGACATATTCCACTATAATCGTTTAATTAATCTAAGAAATCTCATATTCTTTTGTTTTAATTTATATGAATTTTATTTGACTGCAAATATTAGCTTTTTTAAATATAATCATTGCTTATTGGTTCTCAGTGTGAAATATTACAATGTTTAATTGATCGATTTGCCGTCCTTCACAGATTACAAAAAGAGCAAGATGTGTTATTTTAATTTTGAAAAAATCTTTGCATTTGGAATATGTTTAAGATCATTTTTTTTTAAAACCGTACATTTAATGAGGCCACATAACTGTCAGCAAGCACCTTTTAATATTTACTTAAACAATTATAAATGTTTGTATATTGTTAGCAATTACGATTTTAGTATTGCATAAAAGTAAAAAATAAAGTCCCCTATAGATGTATTGGTTTTATAAAATCTACCTCAAAATTTTGAATTCAAAATCCTCGAGCAAATACTATGCCAAAGTAGAAAATTTAACAAAGGTATACAAATTGAATAAAATACAATATTGTGTATGTCAATATTTGTTACATGATATGTTTGTAAGTGAAGCATTTATTTTGGAATTTGATAGTACAACAAATTTTCATAATGGTTAGAAGCGCTTGCATTCCTTTTTATAAACGCTTTGTGAAAATTAAAAAAAAAATCTAAAAAATATTAGATTTCGCATGTGAATGTTGTATATTAAATGTTGTAAATGGATGGACTCAGGAAGGCTAAAAATGTGATGTGTTTTACACAAGATTGTTTTAAGTAGATAGATAATATATTTTGTTGTCTGGAATTTTTAAAATTTTGAGCTGGCAACACTGAGCTACCTTGCTAGCGATTGGTAACACATAAGTATAGCATAGTTTAAGTGTGAAAATGCGTTGTATAATATATTAAAATAAAAAAATATTTATCATTTATTTTAATGTTATGTACGCCCTTCGTGTAAATACTATAATTTTTCCGAATGCGTTTTCGGTATCTCGAAGCTTTATAACACACAAATCTATATTTCGGTCCAATTTTTTGTAATCTTCACCATTATTAACCTATTTATGTTTCGTATAATGTATACAGTAATGCATATTATAGTAGTTAAACTATGTATAATAAAATTATTTAAAAATATAAATTTTGTGTTTTTATCTATGTCTAGGTAATATAACGTTTTCTCTATGTGTATTAGAAAAATATTTGTACATTAGATACTTTGATAGATGTTTATGAACATATGTAATTGGTGTGAATTAAGAAATGCATTTCGTTTATTAAAAAATAATTACCATATCTTTTAAAAGTTAAAAAGAAAATTGGGTTCCGTAGATATGCCAGTTTATAATGGTAAGTAAATATTAGTATAAAACATGAATGTACGATATTTTAACGTGATACAACAATTAATACCAATTAAACTTTACAGTGTGAAAGTCCCAGGCCAGGAAGTTAAAGTCTGTTAATGAGGCTTGAAATCCTTAAGTTCCTTCAATATTATCGTGCATACCTGCGTGGCTGCCACTTGCCCGAACTTTTTTATTTGTAGTTTGTTTGTAACTGAGCCCCTCCCGCACCCCACCTACGGGCTACGGCGGCCGACCGGCGATCGCTATTTGCGCCTTGTGATTTGTCAATTGTCAGCGGTCTACGGTGCGGTTGGCTGTGGCGCGCGGCGCTTCATAACGTCAACAGACTCGTTGTATAGTGCACGTGAGCGCAACTTTAGTCCGCGTATACGAAGTTTTATACGATGCGTTGAAATAATTTCTTGTTCTGTGGTGTGATCTGTATAAAAACAATGTTTAAGTATATAATTCTTCTCACTCTCGCTATGAACGCTGCCTCCGAGGCCTCCGTGCGGATATGTGAACCGATAAAAGTGGCTATGTGCAAGAACATTGGATACAACCAGACTGGAATGCCTAACTTAGCACGACATACACTTCAAGCAGATGCCGATGTGACTCTTCAGACGTTCAGCCCCCTCGTACAATATGGTTGTTCATCCCAGTTACATCTGTTTTTGTGTTCCGTTTACGTTCCAATGTGTACGGACAAAGTCGCTCTTCCAATCGGGCCGTGTAGAGGACTGTGTGAAAGTGTGTACTCTAGGTGTTATCCAGTGCTGAGAGGGTTCGGTTTCCCGTGGCCAGCTGAGCTTGACTGTTCTCTATTTCCAGTGGAAAATAATCATGAGCACATGTGTATGGAAGGGCCTGGAGAACGGACTCCAGTAGGGACAGTACCTCTCGATACGAATAGTGCCAGTAGGAGCGCATGTAGAAGATTATTAAAACCCAATAACTGGATTTGGGTTAGGGGAACGGGACGGTGTGCCCAGTTTTGTGACGCTGAAGTGTTATGGGAAGCTGGGGAGAGAAGGGCTGCCGAAGTGTGGCTAGCTACATGGGCTGCGTTGAGTTTTGTGTGTTCCTTGGCGGCAGTGGTGGCCCAGTTAGCATGTGGAGATCGAGGGGGCTCTGGAGAGAGAGCCTTGGTATTGGTCGCCCTCTGCAGGTGTGCTGCGGCAGCCGGTTGGGGAGTTAGAGCGGCGGCCGGTCACACAGCAGCGGGATGCGCTAAGGATTCCACCTCACCAACCCGAATGTTGCTCGCTCATGACGGCCTGGCAAACCCCAACTGCGCTGTTGTATTCATGCTTCTATATTATTTTGGATTGGCAGCATCTGTATGGTAAGTTTTTGTCGTATGCTTATCTTCTTGTTTATTGTCTATACGACTTATTGAGTGTGATTTAGTAATATATAGTCTTTACTAATATGTATGAATAAAACTTAGGTAAATTTTCTATACCCAAAACGATGGCACAGTTGACACAACTTTCTAATAATAACTATAAGTATACAATCCGAAACATTGTAAAACATAAAAAAATTGCAATGGTACCTTTAGAAATTAGTGACAATAGATTTGCAAACACCTCGTAACAATAAAGTAAATTCCGAAGTAGTACCTGCTATTTTACAACTCATCCCAACTTTTGTCACCAAAGTATTTCCAATCTATTGTACTCTGTCACTTTTGTCAAAAGAATGCGTGGTATTAAAAGTTGACTTATTAACAAAAACGTGAAATTGTTTGGGATGAATGCCAACCCTATAAATTGTCCCTTAGGATCTCAATAGAGCATGGGCCTAACACATTTCCTTGTGAAACCTACGTAGTTTTTAAAGCAAACCTGTGAATACCAACCTTGAAAAAATATTCAACCTGGAATCTAATCGAGCTTATGGTTGTATACCTTTTGAGTAGACAAATACCTAAAGAAATTATGTTGAACACATCTATAGAAGAATTTTATATTGACGAATACTGCAGTACAGCAAAAACTCACGTCTGTGGATGCAATGTTGTTTTCTGGTTTTGTGAAATAAAAACCGCACATTACTAGCCAAACCGCTTCTATGAAATAGGTGATTTATGACCAACTATATTTTACGGCAAAAGTAAATAAGCGATGTTCAATAAATCATAATGTTGATGTGTATGCATTAGTCGAAACTGAAATGTGGGTCGCGCATCATAACACTTTAAAATAGAATTGTTTTCAGAGAAATCCTAGCTGTTTCGCTTCTTTTTACTCCCACAAAAGATGCGGGCTTTCTTCGTTCATATATTATATTTCCTATTTATTATCGTTATACCTTTGAAAGCTGCTTATTCATTTTCATAATCTCTGTCACTCTTTGTTTAATCTTGAAAAAAATTTGTAATATTTCGCAATGCTTCCAAAAATCTCTCAAAATTGCTGGCCTGGAATAAATTGCTTTTAAGTCATAAATTGCATTATGCATTAAAGTAAATCAAGACTTGAGATTAAGTACATTAGGTACGTGTTCGAAAAACGTATTGTTCTCGGTAAACGGGAGTAAAACTTTACGCTTAAAGTTGTCTCCGAAACTTTTAGTGCCTATTACGTTTATTATTTATTAAAATTTATATGTTCCCTGCTATTTCACTAGCGTTAATTTTATAGCGAAAACAAATCAATTCGAACGAGTAGTTCCTGAAGCGCGTTCGCCTAAACAAACCCTTCAACTATACTATTAAGAATTCAATAAATTTAAATCTAACAGCATCTTTGTTAAACGATAGTACTTTAATCATGCGCTTACGCAAAAACATACTTAACCTTACGAGTTAGGTAAATTATCTATATAGTCTCAACATTATTAAAGTTCGTTTCTTCAACTGGAATGTTTCATAAATGGATGTATAAAACAAGGTACGACGTGTATTTGAGAATGTTTTAAGTACATAATGGTTATTAATAGATTCTAGAGGTGAATATGTATGATCAAGTCAAGTCGATGTCAATGATTTGATGACTGGATGGTCAAAATTTAAGTATACTTTATTTTGATAATAAATCGGAAAATTTGCAAAATACCGTCAGAGCATAAGCAAAGATAGAGACATCTGGAAAGGGTATGAGGATGCCTTGACCTAAGAGGGGTCCAGGTGAAAAACGCTTTATTAATATGTTACTATGTACTGTCAGTATCAGTACCTAAATGGATTGCACCCGTCTGTTGGCTTATAATTACAATGAATAATATTGCATACTGGTATTACTGGCACAAGACACATGATATTAGTATGGATAAAGCGTCACTTACATTCCCCAGAATCAGGAGGTGGTTCACAAAGATACAAGAACCAGTCAAGTCAGATTACTACATATATTATATTACTTTTGACTGAAATTTACGGGGAAACACAAGGTTCGATACCTCGCCAAAGGGGAGCCGGTGATTTTTTGCTCTCTCCTCATTCTCCTCACAAAGCTTGCATTTCGCACTTTGTGAGTCAAATTTGTTTCAACTGGTAATATTTGGGTCTTGCCATACTCGAAAGTATTTTATTGATACCCAGAATGGCGGACATACATAATTGAAAATTACTTTTTGTATTTCACACGAAATTCTACAAGCGGCGTTTTCGTGTGCCACTCGAAATTAACTCCCTACATTTAATTTGTAACTATGTAAAGTTATAATAATAATTATTAGTGTGGTATAGTTGTATGTATATTCTTCACCACACGTCATAACTCATAAGCAAGTATCCATATTATACTCTTTGGATCTTAAGCTATATTGCAGTCCGTGTGCCGTTAAAGTTTGAAAACGTATTGTATAGTTATAAATAAATCCATACAAATACAGTTACACTTAATCAATGTCGCGTATGTAGAAATATCCAATTAATATTGTCATCGTCGAACATAACCGAAATATCGTAAAACCGTCCATTTATTTTCTAGAGCCAGAATTCTTCTAAACGACTCGTTATGATAATTTTACGTAGATTTATGTGCTCGGCATTCTTTGATACGATATCTGATGGGGCTCGACAGATATTAATGTTTCGTGTTGATAGTTATGCACCATATCTTTTTTAAAACTATTTGTGATACAATATTTAAATTGAAAACTTCGATGTTTCATCAGTGGATGGTCGTTTCTTCGTGGAATTGTTATTATATTTTATTGCAGAAACTATGCTAAAATAAATACAAATAAATCAGTGGCGCTACAACCTCTTTAGGTCTTGGCCTCAGATTTCTGAATCTGTTTTATGATCATTTATAAATCTAGTAGGTAATTAGTACTGCAACCTTATTGATAAGCAATATTTTGAGTGCAGAAAAAGAAGTAGTCTTTAGTATTTGCATAGTCTTTTGTATTTCCACTAGCGGTTTATTTAAACATAAAATAAATCCGTGGCGCTACATGTTTTCCTTCACCGTTCCAGCAAATGTTTAATGCGCACATAGAAAGAAAGTGCATTGTTGCACAGCTGGGGATCGAACCTACGACTTCAGGTATAAGAGTCGCACGCCGAAGCCCAACACTGCTCAAAAATTATGCTACTTAAGTAATATTAATTTGCCTAAAAAATGTTGCTGATATTTACCAAGTGATTAATTAATAAATATTATGCAATATGATAAAAATAAATGGATACTTAATTCCTAGATCAGCCATGCCAATAAGCCTGAAAGACTCTAGACCTTGGGGTGTGTAAATTCGTTCCTGCTAATTTAATTTTCATTGAAATATTTACATCTAAAAACTGGCACTTGGAAGTACTTCTTTTCTTAAGTAAATAATTAAAAATGTCGTGAGTAGAACGAGTTTGAAGTTCGACACACTCCACCAACCGTTCATCAATTACATGTAGTTATCGCATTTTATTGACACTTCAAAAGGGACCGGTTTAATTGTTAACAGCGCGCGCCCTTGTTTAGCAGTTAGAACAATTTTTATATTACTTTTAACTAGTCTAAAATATTGTAAAAGACGTTGATTAATGACTGTATTCTTGGTTTATCACGGGCTAGGGACAGACAAAGGACAGGCAAGTTGAGCAGTCAAATCATTTATTCCAATTAGACCACCTAATATGGCACTTTTGAACGTTAAATAAAATATAAAGATGATTCTAGTTGCCTATTTCAAAAGGTAGATTCGTGTGGAGAAGAAAGAACAAGAAACTCCACACTTACTCTTTTAAAATACAATTCACAATATTTGTATACATTAGTTAAATAATTGTATGTGAAGAGATATACTCCCAGAATAAAATTACTATACAGGTTTATATCGTGGTTGATTTCTTCATCTAACTCAAGCCAAACAAGATTCAGATATACAAAAACGAAACTCAGTGCGAAATATGACTTCGGTCAAAATCCAATGCTTTTTTGACGTCAGACTTGACGCTAAGGGCCTGTTTCACAATGTCCGGATAAGTTCCAAATAAGCTATTTATTACTTATTGGTAGGATAAACACTATTGTTGCGTTTCCCGACTGTCAGATAGCGCGAAATTTCTTCGGAACTTTTATCTTCCGAATAATGTATGTGTTTCATAGCTAATTGGTACTTTATCCATACATTGTGAAACATACCCGAAGTCTCGTTTCTAATGTTACTTTTAAATCAAAGACTTTAATGAAGTATGACTATCTGTCTAAAACATACCCTAATAATTACGATTATCACGATGTTTCTCTAGTAAACGAAGAATTAATAATTACTCATACAAAGATTCATTTGTGCACATGTCTTTCAACGCACGGCGTTTTTGTTGTGAAGAAAACTACTAGGAAATCGAATTTATGACTATTATAGTAATAACAGACGAGTACGGAACTAGTTAACGGCGCAGGCGCATGTTGTGGTTGCTGTAATGAGTGGTAAAATTGGTTTTCTGTGTGATGGGACGTGCGTCGGCGTGCATATTTCATGAAACTTAAGATACTTAAACTAAAGATTATTTTTATTTTTTTTTAATGTAAAAAGGTGTTTCAATAAATATTTTGTTTACTATTATACTGTATTGTTATCAAATTACCTAACTATAACCTATAACGAAAAAACGCTAATACATATGGTAAGAAAATATTTGAAGAGCTGAAGTAGAAAACTTCTACAGTTTATCTCCAGACTATACGTTTTTTTTCAAATAGAGACTGCTTGCTTCCGATCGGATTTGAACCTATTAAATTGTTACTTAATGGTTTAAGTAAACGTTAAGTTGGCCGTTAGTAACTTTTACTTAAGTAGTAATTTAGTAACATCAACTAGTCTTGTGACCCGAGGCATATAATCAAAGTCTGCTTCATAATTTCTTGTTTATTTTAAATTTTCTTGCTGCCGATGCAATCTCGACACGAAGGCCCCGCCTCGCCCGCTCGTTAGTAGGGCTGTGCTATCAGAAAATCGATATCGTTATCGATAAATAATTTTATCATGTCCGTGATCCTAGGGAATTGTATTTATATTAAGGAACTATATGTGTGTCATGAGAAATATAAAAGAAACACACGTAAACTAATTTAAAACTGAAAATTTTATTCAATGTTTTGTCTCTTTCACACTAGTGTGACGAAAAATTATTGATGTAGTTAGAACTACATATTTATATTATAGAGAGTAGTGTTAGCCTAGTGGTTTCAGAGCGCGACTCTCATCCCTGAGGTCGTAGGTTCGATCTCCGGCTATGCACTAATGGACTTTCTTTCTATGTGCACATTTAACATTTGTTCGAACGGTGAAGGAAAACATCTTGAGGAACCCTTAGATCCACAAAGTCAACAGTCAACATCATCTATTTTTTATTAATTATTAATTATTTTTTTGATTACTGTTTTTTGTGTGTTACTAGGTGTGTGTTTTGTTAGTAATAAATGTTATGATGTCTATGTTTATTAGCCTATTAGATTAATCAGTAATCATGGAACAGATTCAGAAATCTAGGGCCAAGATCTCAAAAGATAATTTTTTTTAAATATATTTTTCGTATGCATTTTAAAAACACGTAATAATTTTAATTGTCGAATTACTACTTAGTTATTTTACAATCTGCTAGCATTAATGGTTTTATTACGTCAATAAAAGCGCGTTTAATGAGAATCTCGACATCGAACAACACTACAAAGATTCGATTCTCCAGTAATTGGGATGCTAATCAGATGTTGAACTCTTTCCGTCCCATTCTTACACCGACAAGTTGCTAAGTGCGTCCCTTTCACGCCAGGACTGCGTCGAAGGCAAGTCTTCAATCATCCTGCAATAAGCACTGACGGCGAAGGCGCAGGGCATCGTAATCACTGTAGTTTGCACTGGCAGAATAATTTCCCTTTTTAACTTAACTATACTAAGATTAAAGCAGATATTTAAGGTAACAATGTTACTGAAATTTCTGTTTAATTGATTTTTTATATTTGCGAAAACAGTTATATTTTTATAAAGTATAACTCTTTTTTTTAATTTTTAAAATCATTCAATAGCCAGTAAGTTTATCAAGCACATTTAAGCGAGGAAAATTGTTTGCCAAACGCTTTTATTTGTGAAATTTTATTTGAAAACTGATAAAAGAGACTATAATCCAAGCATTTACTGAAATTCATCATTTATTTTTATTACTTTATTTTAGACGTTAGCTTGTACATGTTATTATTGGCAATTGTGTATTTATTTCCAACACACACAAGTAATTACAATATTCTTAACATACTACATACTAATCATATTGCTAAAAAATATATAAACATAGAATTTAAAAAAAAACTTAAAAAGTTTGTTACTTCTGGCAATTTAGTTTACCAAATTTAGTTTTGGCATTTTAACCTTATTACTTTTTTCTTACTAGAGTTGCCTGGAAGAGATCGCTTATCGATAAGACCGTCACCTCCTTAATAATTTATGTTATATGATGTTATGTACTACCAATATTAATAAATACAATTACACGTAACATTGTGTCGCTTACGAATGCATAGCTATTTAGTTATCGTAAATCAATTCGTTGAACGAGAAATATATAAGGTAGCCTTTGTGAACTCAAACGAGCCGAGTATCTTTCACCGTAATCGCAGCCGGCCCCGCTTACTAAGGTTTATTGGAATCTTTTGTTGCCTCTTGCCAACTCAGAGATGTTGAGATTGGTCCTAATTAAAAATTTAGTTTTAGTTCATTGTTATGCCATTAAGGGTAAGTTACGAATATATTACTTAATAATAATAATTAAATTTTCAATCATGACTAAAAAGTAATATATAGCTGATATTTTTTACATTGGATACATTGTTTTATTTATCTTGTTATATATCCTATATCAGCTTAATTTAGTACCGGAACGAGGGGTCGCTGGAGGAGCCTCCCGGTCCAACTGACTCTGTCCATGGCTTTCTTTCTCTATTCGCTTCCTGTTACCGGTTCTATTTCTTCTTCTTACTCTTGGTCCTTTCCAAGTAAGTTACGAACAATATTGCCAAGCTATATAGAAACTCTATAGGCTAGAGTGGTCTCTATGGAAACTAGGATTAACGCAGAGATGTAGATAATTTAAAAAAAAACAAGGTTCTTTAACGAAGAATATTGGTATGTTTTTAATGCTTACACTAAACTTTCGTAACTATAGACTGAGTAGTATCTATAAAAACTCTACAGTATAGGATTACCGTAGTAATGTAGATAACTTACAAAGAAAAGTAAAATATGTTTTTTTTTACTAAAAAAACTTGATATATCGCCTAAACATTAGAAAATATACATAAATCCCGTACAGAGTTTAACCATGGTGGTGTTTGGGCCACAGTACAATTAAAATCTTTTACTTTGAGTAAAAAATAAAAATAATGAATGCAATAAATTTAACTAACATATTAAGCAAAGTGAATATATATACTTATTTGAATGATGCGTACTTCCACGTTGAAACGGAAAGACAAAACCACAGTAAAACTATGTATTGCCAAGGTATAAATACACTTAAGCCAGTCAAATCCCGACTGCCCAATGTTACCTAGAACTAAGAGGATCGTCGTTAGTTGTTTTAGAAATAAATGTAGGGTTTGAACATGAACTAGTACTTTCGACAAAAATGTCTGTAAACTTATAAATATGAATTAGTCTAGCTATTCAAAGGGGGAACGCTGCCAGTATCTTTGGAACCTTGCCTACAGGGACTCCTTTTAATAATTAAATTTTAAGGTTATTAGATATATTTTTATGTATTATGTTTAGATAATTGTAGTTATCTTAATATATATATTTCTTGTGTGCGTGTGTATGTGACTGAACTCCTCCTAAACGACTGGACCGATTTAGACGAAATTTTTTGTGTGTGTTCAAGGGGATCTGGGAATGGTTTAGATTCACAATTTTGTCCGCTGGACAATGTTTTTTTAATTAATTTTCAATTTATTAGTTGTTGTTGATTTTGGAATGTTTTACATTGGATCCGACAGACGGCGCTACCATCGCAGTGTCAAATTTTAAATAATATTCGAATTTTAATTTTAGTCTGTCCCGAAATTTAAAAAAAGTTTTGTTATCATTGTGTTATATCGTGTGTGACCATGTGCTGGATCGTTAGATATTGTCATAACATTTGAATAATAATTTTCATCAAAATGGCTTATTAAAAATTGAAATTTTGAAATTAAAGATGTGTAGACAGGACAACGTCTGTCGGATCCGCTAGTATTATTATAGACTTCTTATTAATAATTAAATATGAAATAAAATAAAATATATAAAATAAAATAACAGAACGTTAAGATTTTGACGTTGTATAAGCGTATGTATTATAATTAAATGCGCTCAGGAACAGTACAAAGGAGGCTTGTTAACCGCGATCCATGGCCGAGATACACCCTGGCTGTAGACGCCCAGATATTATCTCGCATTGTTCGCCCACGTTCAAGGCTTTGAACTTGAAATTCTTCTATATCACATTTAATAGGTTCTACTAAAAATAGGTTCACCAACATTTAAAACGTTCTTAAGCTTTTCTCGAAGGGGTAATAATTAAACTATGTGTACGTGACTTTATTAAACGTTAATTAAATTTTATGCACTGGCTGTCCCCGCAAACTTCATACCCCTTATATTATTATATAAAAATATAAAAAAAGCGGATTGGTCCAAACTTCGAGTTTGCCTTTAGAAACATAACTTTTGATTAATTTTTATTTGTACACGAATTTTACAGCATATCATGTCGCGTTTATATACAGCTGTATGGAAATATTAAAAATCAAATTCCAGATATCTTATATAATTCATAACCTCAATTAAATATGCAAATATCTTAATTATATATTGCTATAATTAGATCCTTATTGCCTATACAAAATTAAAATGTCTCAAGACTCAAATCCATTTATTGAATGATTGATTTGTGGTCTGTCATCAAGCAGGTTTTTGTTTCCAGTATAATTGGCTGGCATTTTCCAACTTATTACTAGTATATTGCAAAACTGTCCGTGCATCATTAAGAAGGCTGTTTAGTCTGTCCTAATGCTTATCTCCGATACTGACGAACTGATTTATATGGTATTAATAAGCTATTAACAGTAAATGATATGGAAATATCATCTTTGAATGTAATTTTAGCCTCGTACGTTACGCGGCTATCAAAGCCGCGTACCACCACTTTGTGAAACTAGCTGCCCCCTGCAGTATTTCCGAACCAATTTGACTAAGGTTCCTATAAGAAAAGAGCGTACCAATTCTGGCATTGTCCATGGGCGGTGGTATGACTTAACCTCAGATGAGCCTCCTGCCCGTTTGCCCCCTGGTCCATAAAAAAAGACCGTGTTTAGGCCTTCGATTTTAGCTGCCCTGAATCATATTTTTATTCTGTGGAGATAGAGCGCGATCGTAGTTATTGTATACTTGTCAGAAATAATCCCCGTGTTGGGTGGCCAGTCTTGAAATACCTTGTTTGTTGGTTTTGTATGATGGCAAGGCATATAATTATGGAAAGCCACGCCCATCGAGAAACTTGTGGAATTTAAAAATTGACGATAATTTCTATGTACGTTAATTTTGTATTACACGAATGTATTAACAAGTTTGAAATCAATTTGTTCACTTTATTCGTAGTAATAAGCAGCCTAAAATTAGTGCAATATTTAAATTTGTCGTAGTATTTGAAGTAGAAAATAATTTTATGTAGTTTTTCACTTCTTGCGCGCCTTTTATTGCCTGGAAGCGATAAGGCCGCCAGTCCTTTTAATGATATTATATAATTGTTATCTTCCAATAAATAATTGTTCCTATATAAGAGCCGACGTTCCTGATCATTGAATTTCTAAAACACTGAAGTCTATCCCCAACTCGAGACGAGAGTTCAACAAATACACAAGTGTATTTAAACTCAAATGGTTCTTGGAAAACAGCAGGGCCCTTTGTTAGTTCAAATGGAATTATTCATGTCCAAAAGCGTAAAACTAAAGCTGATAAATTGAGGCAGCATCGGGATAGCAGGTAGGATTTTTTGCTTCCCGACCACGTTGCAAACGAAGAAGCATAATTTATTACCGCTGTTTTGTGGCTCTTAAATTTCAGCCCGTTGAAGCTAGAAATGTTCTTAAGTAAATTTGTGTGCATTATAAAACGAAAAAAAATGAGATTTTATTCGCTCTAAGGCATTTATGTTTTCAGGCTAGAAATAGGGAACTTAACATTTTGATACGGATCTTAAATATAAATAATTTACAAATTTATTTTTTTACTTATTTATAAAAACTAAATTGACACGAGTGAACAATATGTAACATAATTTACAGACAAAACACAAAAAAACAAACTTGTGAAATTATATAATAAAAAATCTAAGTAATTTATTATTAAGTAAGTATAGGCATTAACAAATAATATATCTTTTGCAAGCTCACTCAACGGATAATGAAAAAGTATCGAATGTATTTCGTTAAGTAAATTAATACACCAAATAATATATGCCCTTTGAAAAAGGTTAGTCCTAGCTGTGGGCGCATGAAGTTAATTAATTTAAAATTACATATATCAACATCATCACAAATATTTTTAATACGTAGATATGAAAGTTTTAAAATGTAAAAACTTTCCGAAATGAATTCCTAAAGATACTCCCGTTTAATAGCAAAGGGAAGGTCCTAAACAAACAATGATTTCCATTAATGTCGGACGGACGGATAGACGGCACATATATTTATTGATTTATTGATCGTAAGCAGAAATCCCCGATGGCTGTAATTTAAACACGGCACCAAAAATGTTTGGTGCATTGGACAGAGAAATGTTTGGACAGGTATGATTTATTTTTTGTTTACAATATTATTTTATCAGCAACTGATATATTGGTTTTGTTTTTAGTTTTGTGTAATATACAACTAAAACCAAACTATATATTGTACCGGATTGCAGTTGATTAATATTCTTTATAATTTTAAATTTTAAGTTAAGTTTACTCTATTATTTATTACATATTATATTTACATATATACAAGAAATTTGAATAAAAACGATTTTTTATACTTAAGACTGTAACTTTAATGAACATTTAAATTAATTAAAAGAACGTAGAATATATTATTACTATTAAGTAATAGCTGCTCCATGCAACCTTTATTCTTACCACGCTTTCCTAAGCAGATGCACATGTCTGCGCTACGGGATCCCACTATCTATGTTTTTATTGTTATCTCCCTCCTTCTCACTCCTTCCAGACCGGCTACAGGATGAAGAGGGATATTAAATCTACATCTACAAATTATTTTATTGCTGTAAGATATTTATGTCGTATGTTACGATCTCAGATACGGCTAACAAGTTGGGCTCGTATTTCGTAGACGAGATTAGTTGTATATTACAGTTTTATCTTAAAATGTATAATTAGAACTTCGTGGAATTAGAATTTACTATCGCAGTATGTCTTCAGATTAAATTGCAAACCTTATGTTTATTATATACGATATTCGTATGAGGTTTGAGCAGTGTTGGCCTAGTGAGGTGCCGAATAGGCAAGTAGGTGATCAGCCTCCAGTGCCTGACACACGCCGTCGACTTTTTGGGTCTAAGACATATCGGTTTCCTCATGATGTTTTCCTTCACCGTTCAAGCAAATGTTAAATACGCACATAGAAAGAAATTCCATTGGTGCAGAGCCGGGGATCGAATCGACCTCAGTATTTAAAGTCGCACGCTGAAGCCAGAAGGTTCATCAAAAAAAGGCGTTTAAATGTCCCTTAACTATTAAACTGGACAATTGCATATCAGACAATATCTGGTTTTCATATAAGGCAAGCGCAATCAACATAGGATAATCATCTCACGATTTCCAACCATAACCAGTTCATGCCGACCAAATAATAGCCAATTGTATGTAAAATAATGTCTATATGAACATAAATCTCATTGTAACGAGATACTTAGCATAGTTTGATGGCTGACTCGAATGTTGAATTTAAAAGTAACTTTTTGCTTTGTAGAAGTCGAAGTACGAAGGCTGCCGAAGTACACTTGAAATCTGTAGTTGTTGTTCATTAGGGGATTTTTCCAAAACATTGAAATTAAATCACGAAAATCTATCTCTATTTAAAGTGTGATTAATTGTGAAATAAAATGTGTTCATGCATTACGATAAATGCATGTGTTAGGTTTAGAAACTCTTTTAAGTAAAAAAATTCTTGTATAAAACCCCAGTTTTATTTTATTATCTGTTCTAATATAAAAGTTAATATTTTTTTGTACATACAATTACAATTTTGAACTTTATAAAAGATCTTGAAACACATACAGAAATATAAGGCCCAGACCTCAAAAGATTATAGCGTTATTGCTATGTACCTATTGCCTAACTGCAATTAATTCTCAAAGAACATACAATATTTGGAACGCTTCTAAGCTTTCGGTGGAGTAACCAAAAATAAACGCGTTAGGAAGTCATAAAACTTGTTCTATTTAAAGCCATGACGTCGAACTGAGGTCCGAGAATGGGGCATATTCTTAAAAATAGTTATATGTTGTGTATTCTCAGTTATCGCACTAAGACACCCTTTTAGTCTAGGTCCAGGTTATGTCCTGGCTTAAAAACCAACCTAGCTCCATCCAAAAGTTTAGAAGTTTCTCAAACTTCGCAGGCTTCGGGAAGCGGCCTCACTGCTCCGAGATTTTCTGTTCGTTGGGAAACCACAGCTATGAATAATAGGACTGATTCTTCTGCGCTGAAACATACTCTGTCAAAACTGTCTATCGCCACGAACGATAAACATTATTAAGAAGACAGTGTCCAATCCAATTTTTGCCTGTAAAAAATTTAATCATATTCGAATTATACTTATTCATTATATATTTTGTGTTTGTGGTATCAATATTAATGTTGCTGTTAATGGCTGAAATAAAGAAATGGGACATTTCTTTATTTCAGCCATTAACAGCCGCACCCACTAAAGCGGTAAATTGTGCAACACGCACAATTCAACTTGGCACCTGATTTGGCGATAATGATACTTGGTGAGGTGGCTAGTTAACTTGTGCGTATATGCGCTACGATGACTGCCCGATTCTGGCGTCGCTCGTCTAGACTCGTTTTCCCCCATCTTAATATATATATTTCTTGTGTGTGTGTGTATGTGACTGAACTCCTCCTAAACGACTGGACCAATTTTGATGAAATTTTTTGTGTGTGTTCGTGGAGATTCGAGAATGGTTTAGATTCACAATTTTGTCCGCTGGACAATGTTTTTTTTAATTAATTAGTAGTTGTTGATTTTGGAATGTTTTACATTGGATCCGACAGACGGCGCTACCATCGCACTGTCAAATTTTAAATAATATTCGAATTTTAATTTTAGTCTGTCCCGACAGTTAGCGCTGCGATCAAATTAAAAAAAAGTTTTCTTATCATTGTGTTATTGTAGACCATGTGCTGGATCGTTAGATATTGTCATAACATTTGAATAATAATTTTCATCAAAATGGTCCAGAATGTTTTAGCTTATTAAAAAAAGTTTGAAATTTTCAAATTAAAGACGTATAGACAGGACAACGTCTGTCGGATCCGCTAGTATACTATAAAAAATGATACTATCAAATCGTTTAATGGCAAAGAAAATGGTACATTTAGATCGATAGCCATACAAATATAGGCTTGCAACTGACATTAATTTTAATAATGTCGTATCGACATAATGTAAATAATAATTAGTTCAGTTATATATTGTCAAACTCGCCCACGCTATAAAACACCTTGCCCTAGAAAGCATTTCACGACTGTGATGTATGCATAACTTCTATTTTATACTTTGATAGCCATCGCGTAACAAAATTTCAAATATAATCGAATTCAGTCACAACGTTCACCTCTATACACTAAAATAAACCACGACTTATTTATTTGCTCGTGTATAAAGTACCAATAAACTAAACACTTAATAGAAGGCACGAAAGCTTGTTATAACCGTAACTTGAAAATTTAATTATGTAGTCGCTATAAAATACGAGATCAATAGTGTAGAAAAACTCGATTGGCGGTTACTTTGAAGTTTCGCGGCGACATCAAAGGTTTAATCACCCATTAGTATATCGGAGCGCTTTCGCCGTGTCTATAAGATGCTTGTTAGCACTAGGACAGGTGATATATATATGATCGCCTATTATATATATAACGATACCGTAAAACTTTATACATAACAACCAAATATACAGTATTTACAATTTTATTAACCTACATAGTTACAGTGAGGACGCTCCGTGAAGCCTGTGATGTGCCGAGGAGACTTCTGTGCTTCTGGAAGGAGCTAGGCTGGCTAAATTATCCAGGGCTTTACGCAAAACGGACCAAATTTGAGTTTAGTTGCGGAAAATGAGTCCACCTACCTAACCTTACCTACACAGATGTATAATAACTATGTAACATAGTTATAATAAAAATTAATAAAAAATAAAACACATTTAAAAAGTTTCGTTCATGTGGCAGTTTACTATTAACACTGGCAGCATTTCCTCGACATATTACTGAACTTATTCGTTTAGGAAGCTCAAGCTCTAAGATCGCCGGTACTTAAATTACTTACTTAATCTTTAATTAGCACCTGTACAATTGACAGGGCCCAAGAGTCTCTTCTCCAAAAACAAAATCGAACTTGGAGACTCTTATCCGCCTGCTCTGTGGCCGCCCGAGCATTTTCTCATATAAATAAGTCTGATTTAGATTTATTTAGCCGCCAAGAGTCGTTAACAAGATATCACCATGTATACAATGAAGGTAGATTTAGGGTATTTTCTGGAAATTGGATTCGAGTTTGATTTAAGAACTGCAAATTCCAGGCGTCACTGTCAAGTAGCACCAGGGGAGTCTGTTGGACCGTCTTGATCCTTGTCCTATAAATAATATTTGTTGGGTTATAGCTTTTAGCTGTGAAATGCGTAGAAGGGGATATTGATGTGCTCATTCCTGATGGTGCATCTTGTTATTTTGTGGGGTTTTAATTAAAAGGGCAAACGGGCAGGTTCAACCTGATGTTAGGATATACCGACGCCCATGTACACTCAAAGCCAGAGACATCGCGAGTCCGGTGCCTTGTAAAAATTGGTTCTTTAAGTGAAGGACCCAAAGTCGATTTGGTTCAGAAATAGTTTAGTGTGTAGCTGGCCCCACAAAGTGGTGGCGCACGGCAAAAAAATATATAACAGACACTCAACATCTTTCTTCTAAACACGTTTCGTATGCTCGTTTGACCAATGAGAATCAAACGAATCGCGTCATTTCGTCTTTGAAAGTATCACGAACGAGGACGTTAACATGTTTTATCAAGGAAAGATTATAGTATTAAAAGATTTAATGCGATTACACGTGGATGTTATTAAAATAAGATAAGTTCCTTAATTTAATCTGATAATGTGTTAAATTAGGTTTATTGGGAAATCCCACACATATTATCATTGTTGACGGCGCGACGCTACGCGGCCATCTATGCCAGACTAAAAAATCCAATTTAAATAAATCTAAAAGAAAATTAATAACTTCTATCTCCCAGCAAGAAGCTTTACATTACCATAACAAACTTACAGCTGAGTCAGCCTCGTTAATCAAGTCACAATATCAGTAATTATTTGTTCAAAATTATGTTGTTATTAAATAAGATAGAGTTTATAATTTAACGAGCTCCATTGGTGTTTAGGACCTTCTTAATTGGACGCTTGTCCATTGTTGATCGTGTAATGCCGTCTTTTTCTTTTCCATGGGTTTAAATAAGTGTATCTCTTTTCAAGGTTCGAAGCAAGGTCAGCTCGTTAAAAGTTAACAAGATTTTGTATGGAGAAAAAAGTATTTGTAATTCAGATTATAAAAAGCGATAGCGTATGGGATTGATGGTGTTTCTTAGCGTTACAGAGAATGTTAAAGATAAAAAATTATTTAAAAAACGACAGCTGTGTATACGCTTATAACATTTGACATTTATTTTAAGTCAATATTTAATTATTTTATTATCTCTCTTATGTCATTTCAGAACATTTCCTGAAACGAAAATTAGCGCTAAAAGAGTCCTGTATTTCACTTGACTTTACTTAAAAACACTTTATTTTTAATGTGTCCTGTATTTGAACGTATCGAATTTTGACATAAGAGAATCATTGTGCGAACTCCCTCTATCAATTTATTGAGAATTTCTATCTTTATATAAATCACAACCCATCATCATCTTTGTTAATTGGTTTATTCTTCACAAACAACAGTAATTAATATATATTCTTATAGAAACGCTCAAGGGAAAAATATGTATATTCACTCGTCTTAAAAGTCTGTTCTGAGTGACGTCTGTTTTCTTATTTTCTTACTGTCCTATATTTATGTTGCCACATACATCAAAATCTTATAGAAAATACTACATAATATAGTAAGTATGTACATTTTTAGTGCGTATCTACGATACGCTACAAATTGATTCTAGAAATAAACAAAATATAAAATCTATATTGAAATGTTTGTGATAACACGTTCTGCCTTTTTAGACGATAGCTGATTTTAGTGCAGTGTACAGAAGTAGATAGCAGAGCTGGACTACTTACTTACAGCCATTATTTGTTTTGTGTTAAATCACGGCTGTTCACTAATTTACCTTTCATGTGATGATTTTACGCTCCCACGATAAAAGAAAACTTTGTGAGAAAGAGATTTTAAAGGCTGTTTTTGTCGCACAACCTTAGTATATGGAACCAGCTGTCTACCGATGTATTTCCGAACCAATTCAATTTATAGTGCTTTAGGAAAAGAGTGAACCAATTTTTAAAAGACTGGCAACGCACTTGCGAACCATCTGGCAATATTAGATTCGCATCTATGGGCGGCGCTATTACTTAACATCTGATGTGCCTAAATCCTCTGTTAAATAAAAATAAACTTTCACCTATTTGCCAAGATTTCTAGTGCTCCTCGGATAAATGCATATAAAAAATAAAATATCAAAGTATATAGTTTATATACTTTGTAGAATTATAAATAAAAACGTTTGTTTTGAGCAGTTAAATTGTAGCTAAACGAATGCCCAAGTCATAAAAGTATCTCGTTCAAGCCAACAGAACTCGTCTTAGCATGAAAGAAAAAGCACTTCTTTGAAATCGATTTACTGCTTATCTTGTTAGTTGTTAACAATCGTCTGTTTATCGATAAACTGCGTTTAAAGGAATTCAAATGGCGTTTCGTTTTACGTAATTTTATTTTTATTAACTCCCTTTTAACATTATATCATAGAAATCATTTGAATTGATTGAATGCTATTTTGGTTATAATTATTCAAGTCAAAAAGAATTGCGAATAAGGAACTTTTATTTAATGTTTAATTTTTAAGAATTATATTTTTAATTTTACTTTATACTAAAAGTTACTGTTTAAAATAAACTATTTTTAGCGGTAAGGCCGCCCATGTCTTCATTTATTTTATTTTTCTCCAGAGTTAATGTGAAAATAAATTGTTATTATTTTTATACTAGATCCGTGTCAATTTAGTGCCTTCAGCTTCCGACTCTGATCCTTACGCTCGTAGGTTCGATCCCCGGCTGTGCCCCAATAAACATTCTATACGCATTTAACATTCACTCGAATGATGAAGAAAAACATCGTGAGGCAACCGGCTAAGCTTAGACCCAAAAAATCGTTGGCGTGTGTCAGGCACATGACATAACCTTGTCTATTAGATTGACAAATGATAATGAAACATATATACAGAAATCTGAGGCCCAGAAAAATATGCGGTATTGCTGTACTATTATACTAGGATGGATAACCATTGCAATTGAATACTGATTCACTTTATATGAATAAGATTATACTTAAGTATATTTGGAAATGTAACTTATCAATCTGTCATACAATAATCACCCATTAGATTGGACTAGACGTTCTTAACGCCCACACCATAAACAATTTTTATTTCAAATCGAAGCTTAAAGCTGCGTATACACTTGAGTGAGGTTTTTTTTTAAATTTGTATAGTGATTTATATACATTTCTTTTTTATAAATAAATACATTATATTCAATGCTTTCCTTATGAAAATTACAATGTTAGGCTGACTTGTCTGTGTCATTTTCTAGTATAATATCTGCTTCCATAGACAATCTTGGCTAAATGTCCTATAACCCTTAAATGGGGCAGAGGCGTCCGCAGTAAGTCCATCCATCCACCATCGCGTTCGGGTTTTGATTCTTTAACCACCTCGCTGCCAAGTCTTTCCGCCCCTGTCTGGCTCATCTGGATCCTTAGACTCCAGGTTTGCTTAAGACGGCCACGCGGCTTACGGCTTCTAATCAAGCGCCTGAGTGTACGGCATTTCCATTTCCATTTCCACTTACGTGGAATCTGCTAAATCGCAATTCTTGACAGCACTGCCAAAGATGGTCGGTAAAGATAAAAAATCGACGTATGTAGAATGTATTATGAGTGATTCAAATGTATAAAAACTTGGTTTTAAAAGTATAGTTCAGTTAAGACAGCACATGTTGAAGTACTCAGTAATTGGAAACGAAAAAAAACCCAGTGGCTGGTATGACATAGGATTACCAAAACTTGTTCGTAATAAATTAATTAAATAGATATCAATATTAGCGTTAATGCAAAGATAGCGGACATCTTTAATATTTGCAGTGATAAGATAGCTACCGCGGTCGAGAACAAAAGCTTCCGATAAATTGATTAGAATGAAGGTGACTGTTTGAGTCCAACTGGCACTTTATAAAGATAAGCAGTATTAAAGATTTTATAGTCAATTTCTACACGTAATATCTGTGTCTAGTGTTATTTGTATATATATTTAAATGCATCTAATTTATTAAGTATAAATACTTTAAAAAAGCTATAAGGCCGCCCTTTGCCTTATATCTTTTGTTAACTGTTTTTTTTTATTTTTGTTATGTGTATGTTTTTGTATAAGGTAATAAAGGATAAATAGATAAATAAATAAATACTTCGCTCATCTTCAACTTCTATACTCAATTCTTTAAAAAAAAGGAATCTTAAAAAATCATTTTAAATTCTCAGGTCCTCCTAACTATAAGTTACGCTCTTCTAATAGGGAATTCATTGAGGATCTCCGCCATTAAGTTGTGGAATAGGCCTGACTACATACGTTTGGTTACATATGATATATATATACGGACTTTAAATTTGATATTTCCTTTGAGTTGTTTGAAGATTAGAAAGTCCTTCGAAGGTTAAAAGGACAGTGTGTACGCATCTTCAGAGTGTCGTAAATCGTTATTCCATATAATAGATTTGACGAGTTTGAAATGGCTTTCAGAAATCTCATCGGAATTATCGGTACTTACCTCTAACGGGACCTCTAACTTACAATTGCTTGTCATACAACATTTCAATCCAATTTGGTACAAATAAGATTGTGTGGCTTCGGAAATGGCAAGATTTTTATTCCAATATAAAAGTACTAATACTTAGAAATCGAATTCAACTTTTATTTTTTATTATCTATATTACCGAAGTTTAAATTGACATTAAATATTTCTTTATATATATAGTTTAATTATTTGTTATTATAAATATTTTATGTTAGCTATAGGATTATTAAATAACTGTACTTAAACCATAGATTAAACTAACAATCGCTTTGAAACTATTTTAAAGGATTCAAAAATGGCCTCAGAAGTTAAAGTACTTTATCTTAAGAAAATAAACCTATTCTCATCGCTAACAAGTCACCTGACAGCTCTTTAAAATTCTTAAGTTGAGCGGCTAACAAGAAAGAAATGTTAATTATAACCATTTTGTATACTGTCTACGTATTGTTTAGTTGGTACAGTGCACCATTATGTAAATAAGATATCTATTAAGTATATTACAGTTATTCTAAGTAAAGCATGATACATTATCAAATTCTGTAAGTATACGTTTAGAAATGACAAATGCATAACACACCCCGTTACCCTACGGAGTTACCCTAAAACTCGGCTACATCCAGTCGTATCTTCTCGAAGTTGCTCTAGCAATTGGGACATCAGCAGGCTTCGTCTTTTAATGTTTTAATTTGCTTTCTTCCCTGAAAAGTTTGGATTCCCTTTCCTCCCCTTTTATGGAGAGGATTCTTGAGACTTGCCTGCAATTGTGAGCTTTGATTCATTGTTTGACCCCATCGACAAGCGACATGATATGAACATTTTGTTTTTCCGTTTTTATATTATCTTCTCTCTGTTACAATTTTTTAGATTTCTTAGCATTCTTAACATGCATACAGCCACCCCTCACTTGTTCCATTTTACAAAGTAGAATATACAAGTCTCAAAGTAAATGAATAATTCAATAACTATGTTTTTACCTTTATTACATGTACATACTAAAGATAAAACATAAAAACACAATTAGTCCTTTAACAAGGCAAGTAATTTGCAACCATAAACATCGTTAATCAAGCGAAGTTAGTCCCCTATAGGCCCGTAAAAGGCCTCCTGCACAGACAACATAGAATATTCTCTGTGGCATAACTGGTTCCCAGTAGTATTTACATTGATCAATATTTATAAGTTCAGATCAATTATAGAAAGCTAATTAAAAACGAACTAAGGATGTAGACAATTTAGTTGTTTTTATATGATTATTGATTAGCAATTTAATGCAATTCCAATAAAAAGACGACACATGTATACCGCGTAACTAAGACCAGTTAATTTGTATCTGTTCATTAAATGTGTGTTCTTGTGTTATATAAAATAATACAATATAATAGTAATAAGAATATAAGCAAATTTTATTTATTTTCATTTTAGTAAAAGTATGCTACCTATACACATTATGAAAACTCTGGTGTCTTTATCCTAAGCGCAATTGAACAGAAAAACGTGAGTCAAACAATAATTAATGTGTAAAATTAACAGTAATTTGGATTTATAGGATGGCTTAGATGACCGCAAAGTTGAGTTTTGTACCGCGCGATCCCGATATCATCTGCGATACGGATATCAAGCGAAATGCATCATCCCATACAAAAGCCTCTTTCAAAAGCTATCCAATAATAATAATAATTTATTTGCATGCATGGTACAACATATTGTTGTGGTACAATCGAATGTTCAAATATCTTACACACATAATGGTGTGCAAATTTGTCTAAAAAGTACAATAGAAGTTACAATTACATGAGTCATTATAGTCAATTCTTATAATATTCTATCACATCATCACATTAATTAAATATACTACTACGTTATAAAATTAATATTAATTATAATGGTCGGTGGTAAATGGAAGTCGAATTTTAAAAACTCTAGTAGAAAGTTTGTATCTATTGGAAGTTCTGTTTTTTACATAGTTATTATTGATCGTCTCTCTCTCTCTCTCTTTTTACGTGTCCTTTTGTTCCTGACACACACTTTTTTGGTCTAAGACTTTAATTCTAATAAGGAACCCAGGGTTGAAATACGCACGTTTAGCCAAGTGACCACTCTTATTGGTCAAGGCTTATTTTGGGAATAATAACGACGATGATTCACTTTGACAGCTGTAATTATTTTTGCAAACGAGAATTGCACGCTGTATCCTCATCTTGACAAGGGGAATAAATCAACATTAATAATTGTCCGTGTAAATTAAACAAGGTGCGACAGATATAATCGAACTGCATTCCATTTACATACAAACTATATAATACCATATCTCTAAGATATAAAGAGGAAATTATCGTGAAGAGTTCTGTACTAAGTATGTTCCCCTGGTGTACAACTCAGTACTGTATATTTCAATCAATCAAATAAGAACCAGTCAATCCAATCCAATATTTTAAACGTCCAAAATCATTAGACCCCTCCTTGTCGGTGAGTAATTGAACACTTTAACCCGAAACGAGGCTGTGTTATGTATAATGCAGGCCATATTACAATAGCCATTAAGTACGGTTCGTTCAACTTAGGTCCCTGCGAATATGTGCATTAATTTCGACGAAATTATGACGCGGCAACGTGTTTAGAAAAGGATATATGTATCTATATCTATATAACACAGCCTCGTTTCGGGTTGAAGTGTTCAATTTCTCACCGACAAGGAGGGGTCTAATGATTTTGGACGTTTAAAATATTGGATTGGATTCGATCAATGGGTCCTTATTTGATTATAATATATCCTTATATCTATATAAGTTTTATAACTTTTAATATAGTATTACAAAGTATACGTTTGAAGAAAGAGATTTGTTTCAAGGGCATCAATTGGCATCACTTTCGTCACTTCGAATTGAAAGTGTTTTTAAAATAAAATAAAGATACATTTTTGTTCCGCTTGGAGTAGAGATTGATGGGCTGTGGGGTTCAAGTACACAGGGTCTAGCTAAAGATTTAAGCTCGTAGTAGATAGTATACTAGTGACACCAGAGCTGGTGATTTCCTGGCTTAACGCATGTAATTATGCATGGAAACGCCAGCATTGAAGGTAGACTGCCACAGAGTACTACATTTAAAAAAAATTTTAATAGTAAATACTGTATATTTGCGTGTTGGAAATTAATTTGATTTCATATGTTATTTAATAAAAACGTTTCCTGCATCTAAATCTTTCAGAGCATTTTAAAATGGCTCGTAATGTATTTTATATTCGTTTTATAGCGTCCAGATATAGAATCAGCACATTAATATCGTGCACAGATCTCTGTCAAAGCTTACAGAAATAGTGCATCCTGTGTTGCGCGCGAGCAGACGCTAAGTCGAACTCGAATCGGATAATCGATTTTACGATTTCCAGAAATAACTCCATCATGTTGTTTCGGGTATTTCGATATCTTTAATTAGCCTTAATTAATTTGAATAAGGAAAATATTTCTGCGGCTTTTACTAAAATGTCTTAATGAGTAGGTATATTAATTTTAACTATGTATGATAATTGTTTGTGTTCAAGATTATTTAAGCAAACATGGTCCCAGTTTGATTCCCTGAGAGAAGCAGTATTCTGAAATGAAACTTAACATTAAGACCGACTGTACTGTCTGTCAATAATTTTGACACGAGTATCCCATCAGTGTCGTTCAGGTATTAGGCTTTACTTAAAAAGAAAATGATCGAAAATGCATCAATATGCCCCTTAGTCGGGGAAAACATACTACTTCTCACTTGTGACAAGTAGTATGTTTCTTTAAAAGAGCAGTTTCAGCGTGCGACTCTCATCTCTGGGGCCGTAGGATCAATCCCCGGCTGTGCACCAACGGACTTACTTTCAATATTAGGCGCATTTGACATTCGATCGAACGGTGAAGGAAAATATCGTGAGGAAACCGGCTCGCCTTAGGAAATAAAAAGTCAACGACCTACTTGCCGTATTAGATTGATGATGGAACAGATACCTACAGAAATCTGAGGCCCATACCTAAAAAGGTTTTTTCTTGCTCTTTGAATTTCTTAGAATTTGTTCCTATAACTTAAAAAGATTATATAACAAGGTTGTATTTAATTTTCTCACAGCTTAGTTATCTTATCAAAACAGTTTCGCTCTGATAATTATAGTGTTAATATATCTTGATCGATATGCAAATAAACACTGCATTTATTGTTTAATGGGTCAACTAAAAGCGAAACGAGAGATTAGATTTTTATGTAAATTTCTTGAGGATTTATTGCACATTTAAACCTTCTTGCACCAAAAGCGTCTATCTGGTACTTAATCCGCATTGTTAAGCAAAATATTACTAGTTAAAATTAAAATTGGAGTAATATTTTTATAATTTTTTTGTAAGATCTATGTTCACCATTATTGAAACTTTTACAATCTATAGATTATGCTTATAGTAAATGCATTCTTTTATTAGTGTACTTTAATAAATACAAACAAGTATTTTCATTTTTAAATTTAGAACGTAAAACGATATCAAAACAAGTAGAAACTTAACCCGTATATGCCATAATATATCACGTCAACATTTACGATGCCCGAACATTTTCTAATAAAAACAAATATGATCTTGCGTGTGGGATCGTAACCGCAGCAGTCTTATCACAATATGTATTTATATCGTAAAAAAACAAATCGGTAAAATCTTTATCAAATTTAGTTTCATATAAACTTTTTAAAAGACCAATTCTAGTTATAGTTAGGATACCGCTAGTATGATTTTTAATAGCGTTGTTTCCTGATAAAGCGTCCAACTTAAGGTATGATTCAATATTGACTCCCGTATGTCAAAATTGGATTCATTTGAACTTCGAAAATGAACGATCATCTTATTAAGACAACGTGTGTAAATCGCCTTATAACATAAAAATCGATGTGTTCATTACCAATTGTTATTTAAAGAAAAAATATCAACAAAACAGAACTAAAAATAAAGGTTTGTAGCGGTTCTAGACTATAAACATTGTTTTAATGATTTTATATCAATATTTATTTATTCAAAAGCTTTTCACTTAGGTACATTAATTTAAGTGCTGATAATATAAACACTAAACAAACGGCATAACGGAATGTTATTTTTATTACGTTTCGAGAGTCGTATGGATTTTAAAATATAATTTTATAGCGTGAAACCAATCGTTCCCGCCAGATAACATTATCGTTTAATGGTCACTGGTGCCCGACATGACGCCGCGCCAGTCAAATAAAAAATAAATGTTAAAAGTTGATTCGCGCCTCGTCGTAATAACATTTGCATATCTTGCTCACGGTAAGTACTTCGGCATCGATAAGCTTGATTACTTATACCTTTTAATGGTCCACCTACCGAACAAAGCATGGCATGTTCGCACGTTGTACCAACATTAGAACTTAAATATTAGATATTTTTGTAACCACGCCCACGTTCACTGGATGTTAAGTGATAAACAATAACATCCAAACCCAATAACCTATCTCAATCCATTTTTGACCATCTGAGATAGACATCTTAATCCAAAATTGATAAAAGTGTGCCAACAACCACCAATCGACGAATTGTAATAGCCATCTATCGATACAAGCTATCCATGGTAGGTCGGGTCGATGTATCGTGGATAGACCTTTGAATAAAAATGATAGTTCAACTGTGCCAATATCCTATCTTAAGATTTTAACTTACACCAGTTTTTTAAATAATTACAAAAGCCATTTGATATGTTTTAATCATAGACATGTATATTTTAATATTTGTACCGTTTTATTTACTTTATTTGGTTTATATTGATTATCAAATACGGGTGTAAACAGCGAAGAGATTGCATTCTATCCGTCGCCAAAAATGGATTTTCTTCGAGAGGTTTGGTTTATGGCATGCAGATAGTAGATCGATCAACTGTCACAGTAATCTGAGATTGTGGATTAATTATTGGGTTCGAGCGTTAGACTCTCTGAGGGCTAACAAGTGCGTAAACAGGCTTTAAAGATAAAGTAAGCTATTTAAAGGACTCTTAGTATGTTCGGAAATACATGAGGCGGAATACATGATATGGGTAAAATTTCGTATTCTGCCTCGATGTCCGATGATGAAATACAATTCCATCTATCAATCCGAACAAAGTGTACCGTTGTTTAAACGTATAAACTCTAAGGTGGAAAACAGTAGAACATCGTTTGAAACACCGCTCAACAAGAGTCTAATTATCACAATGCAAATCATACAAACGTAAGTAAAATGTCGGACAACGGTTGCCATCAAACACACCAGCGGGCGTACAAACATCTCGTGTTTGATCGCCACTTTCGGTACTATTCAAATACATGCTGCTGTTTGTTCAAGTGCCAGCGACACGCCACCGACAAGTCCTTTAACCAGTGTATGTTTATCCCAACGAATTTTAATATACCTTTATAGAATGTAAGAAATTTTGAGATGGGAGCTCTTGAAATTCTGGTGTTCATACGACCGAATCGAGTCGACACCTTTTCTTGTTCCTTAGAAGGATTTACCTGTCACGGGTTTTAACGAGCACGGTAAGGGTTGACTAAGATTGTGATTTACATGAAGCCAAGCGCGACAGCCTCTTTAAAAGGACCCGTTTTAAGTTAATAAGAGGCCATAGCTTTAAAAGTATGGGATACAAAATAGTCTTGTTAAGACAAAACGGAGTTGCTCCACACAAGTTTATATGTGTACTTTTTGAAGTTATACCTACTTCTTTTAGCGCGTTAGAGAAAAATGATGAAGGTAAATTTTTACGATGCGAGCGCAGTCACAGCAAACCGACACCCTGAAGTTTACCATTTCGTTTTTTTGTGATATTTAAATTAACTTTCAATGCATTAAATACCTTTTTTCTATTGTTAGTGTCGTTTTTTTATCTTGTCACGCCAAAGAAGTATAACATCTAACGTGTGTATATGAGTACACACATGTATCTTTTATTAAAATATCAAAATGCCCAGTTTCCTGGTGTGTTCCTGTGTTAGTTTTCAGGCCAGAAGAAATGTATGGACTAACAGACATAACATGACGTATCCTGTCCTGGGTCAACGCCTTTTGGACTGGAGAAGCTGTTGACTAATCACAATCGAACGAAACGCGCATTTTTTGTTTTTCGTTTTACATTTTCACCCCTGGACACGTTCACACATATAAACTTACTTTTAACCTCTTTAAATATATTTTGTTTTTAATTGAGCTTTATAGTACATGATACCAAATTAACACAGATTTTATTCAATCCAATTAATCTTTAGTTTTAGTTCAGTAGCTGAGAGTCAAGATTGGATATACGTTGGCGTTTTAACGTCTCTGCGTACACCATAAAAACCTTATACAGAAGTAAACAGCTACTAGAAAATGTACTTATGGCTAGAACTATGAACAAGTTTCAAAGAGCCATTAACTGTTTAAATACATTGGGAATGAGAAAATACCGGTAGCTTCAAACGCACGGACCGTAAAAACGGGTATTATAGAAAAAGGCTAGCCAGCTATATAGGGAAGTGTGTCTATTTAATGAGCTGTCATTAGTTTACTACTAATCCACAAGTTGTACTCGAGTGAAACTAGGAAATACAAGGACGAGTTGACGGGGTGTTGTACAGGGTTTAGGTTTAGTGCCATTACTATTGTTACAAAACAGTTATTAGTAGATGTTTCCAGTGTTTATATATAATGCAAATGCAACATTATTAACACATCCCTGATATTGTAGGTTCATACCCGGGTGCATTAATACTCATAAGGTGAAGAAAAATATTTTTAAATCGAAAACCAAATGTGGTCAGACATAAATAGCTATTAAATAGCTATAATAATCTATCTATTACGAAATTATTCAGAAATCTCAGGTCAAGGACCAAGGATTGTAACCACTGGGTTTTTAATAATAATCACTTGACTCATGATAATTTTAATCAAACGCAGTGCAAACGTTCGTATTCAATTCATATTTAAGGTATATTTATTTATTTATTTACACTTCGTTGCAAAGAAACATAAATAAAACATAAAAATTACAAGGGTTGCAACGGCCTTATCGCTAACAAGCGATCTCTTCCAAGCAACCCTAGTAAGAAAATAAAAGTATATAAGGTATAGTGTTATAAAACAATTTTAATCAGGGAGATTCGCGTGAATATTAAATAAACCCGCTCAATATTATTGAACGATGTTTTTTTCCGTTCGAAACTGATCATGAAAACAATTTAACCTCATATGGTATCAAACCACCTGCAGATCCAGCTGATTGCTTATAATTTAAGTAATAATTGACTCGAATAATTGCTATGCTTAATGACAATACCTCTATTAAAGTAGTATAGATAACATATAATTATGTATTTATATGTTATTTACAGCACGATTTTCAATATGACGGAATTAATATTGAAATTAATCTATTACAATTGGACTTTCTTGTGGATCTTACATTTTTCATTGGGTCATTGAAATCGTTATAATAATAAGATCGAAATAGTTGATCTACCAAGTAGTACCTGACCCACGTCGACGACTTTGGGTCTAAGACAAGCCGGTTTTCTCAAGATACTTTACTTCACCGTTCAAAGTTAAATCCGTACATAGAAAGAGAGCCCATCGGTGCACAGCTGGGGATCGAAGCTACGACCTTTGGGATGAGAGTCGCCATGAAAATATTACACCTCTATTTAATATAATTCTTGCTTAGCTTAGCTAAATAGAGGTATATTTATATATGGTCAATGGACTCTCATCCCTGCGGTAGTAAGTTCGATCTCCGGCTATGCACTAATGAACTTCTCTAGGCATAAAACACTCACTCATACGGTTACGGTCAACGCGCGTCAACATCACAGTCAACCGTTTGCAAATGGCTGATCTAATTTTCTGTTAGAAACCAAATGATCACGAAACTGTGACAGAAATCAGACCACACCTAAAAGGTTGTGGCACTGTCTTTTGACCAAAGCATGTTTGCATGTTCGATTCACCGTAGAAAAACAAAATATTTTGTATTTACTCAAAGGATTCATTTTATAAATGAAAATATCAGGAAATCGAATCTTAAGAAACTTTATTCTACAAAATGTATCCCATATAAATGATTTTAGCAAAAATATCTCAATTATTTTTATCTTATTGTAACTAATAAAAACTTTATTTTCAGGTGGGTTGTAGTAGCCGGCGCGTGGAGAGCGAGTGTGCTGCGTCCACCGGTTACACCTGCAACCTCAAGAAACGACAGACATTCGTCGTTATTACAGCTGGCTGCTTGGGGCGTGCCGGCCGCACTGGCGGCGGCTGTTTTAGTCACAAGAGATGTAGATGCCGATGAACTAACTGGTTAGTACTGCAACTTTATTGATAAGCAATATAGAGTGCAGAAAAAGAAGTATTCTTTAGTATTTGCATAGTCTTTTGTATGGCCACAGGCGGTTTATTTAAAAATAAAATAAATCCGTGGCGCTACAACCTGTTTAGGTCTTGGCCTCAGATGTCTGTTTCTGTTTCATGATCATTTTTAATAGGCTAGTAGATGATCAGCCTCCAGTGCCTGACACACGCCGTCGACTTTTTGGGTCTAAGACATGTCGGTTTCCTCACGATGTTTTCATTCACCGTTCGAGCAAATGTTAAATGTGCACATAGAAAAAAAAGTCCATTTGGGCATCGCCGGGGTCGAACCTACGACCTCAGGTATAAGAGTCGCACGCTGAAGCCACTAGGCCAACACTGCTCGGGCGATATATTTACCTGTGAAATTAAATATGTCTGAGAACGAGACTGACAACGATTGGATTGATTACTTTAGTTTTTCTTACCTGCCTCGGTCTAGTAAAAAAGGGTGGCACAGCCACAGAGCAGGTGGAAAATATTAAACGACTTAAATATGTCTTGCTAACTTTGATTTGTTCCCTTTTGGGTATGGGGGTCAAATGAGGTTCAAGTCTAATATATAAGAAGATATTGAAAGGTTTTAGTTGGCGTCCATAGGTGATAGTACCAGTGAGCTGATGCGTTCTTAGCTCAACGAATAAGTATCCAAAACAGCTTGGAAATGCTGCCTTACAGGGGAACAATCTTAAATAAACATTGGGCATATGTAAAAAATCACACAATATTTTTTCAGTTTTAATTATTTGCGTTTATAGCTCAAATACATAACGACCCATTAAAGCTTACACTGGCTTCCTTGAACGGCGTTATCGTCCGTACCGAATCATTATTATTCACATCCGTAGAGTTATTCCGAAATCTCAATCGCAACTCGTGTCTTATGGTAGCTTATGTTTGAGCGATTCTAAAAGTAACTTAATAATTTAGAATCACATCATGCATATAAACGTCATTTTAAGTCCAACAGTACTCGAATGTTCCATAGCTGGAACTTTTAAACAGAAAGTTTTACTTTCTCTCTAAATGAGTTAGATCAGTGTTTCTCAATGTGGGTTTCATCCCCCACACAACCTCTGTGTGTCACAAGCGCAAGGAACACTGAATTAAAATGATAAATGTTATGGAAAAATATTTATTTAAATTATTTTAAATTTGAATCTTTCCATTATATCTTTTGAAAATTTTCTTACTGTGTTTCGTTGACACTAGATTTAGTGAGTTCAATTAAATTTTTATCATGTTTCTTAAGTGAACATTTAAATTTTTAATTAGTTAATTAAAAGTTATGTATGTTTCTTGGGGGCATAACAAGGTGACAAATCTAAGGTATAATGGCAACAGAAAGGTTTAGAAACCCTGGTTTAGATAGAGTACCGCGAACTAAGTCAAAATATGTCAAGACCCCAATTTTTGTATATAATAACGAACTCTGTATCTTTCCTTAAACTCAACTAAGATATGAGATCTCAGGTAACTTTTACATTATAGTAGACGCAATTGTTCAATTTAGTAATTGCGATTGTGATTTAGAAATGAAAATATGGCGCACCGTAACAGAGCTTCAACGGTGGCGATTCGCGTCTTAATACGCCTTTGATTGGCGGTTTCTTCAAAGGATCGGCATTCATGCCTTCCCATTCATGTGTTTTGTGAAAAAGGGTATTGTGTTATTTCACCTACGTGTACTCAATAGGAACAACGATTTTTTGCTGATATGCACGATGCCAAGTTCTTGTACATCCTATACAACAGTAAGATGAATAAATACAGATAATACAACATTTTCTACAGCTGTGATACTTTTTTGACATTTAACACCTTTTGTCTTCCGTCACCGTGACCACGCACACTATAAAGCACGCGAAACGTCGAATAAATTTAATATTATGTTTAAATAATTATAAGTTTACAATAATACATAACTTCAATCCGTTAAAAAAGATTTCTTAAACAAGTTTTATGCATTTATCTTGCGTCACAAGCATTTTGAGTTGCAAGATTAACAAAATTTCACAGAACTTAACATCAGGTGAGCCTCCGGCCCGTTTGCCCCCTGTTCTATAAAAAAATATATTTGCGGTCGCTTTTAGTATCAATTCTAATGTAACACAATTTCTGCTACTATTTAATGAAGAAAAAAATATCGTTATATAAAACTTTTGTGCGCGTCTTGCTAAACTATTGGTCCGATTTTGATGAAATATTTTGTGTGTTCAAGTGGATTCGAGAATAGATTTACTAGAGGATAATTAGATGTTATTGAAGTGAAAACTTCTTAAGCATCGCTGTGATTTGAAAGTCGATGAAATGAAAAACCAGACACTTAAATTCATAAGATTTAACGTGGAAGAAAGTTAGATAGGTAGCATTATACAGTGTTTAAACGTGAAATTTGTGTGTTCCTGCCCGTTTGCCCCCTGTTCTATAAAAAATACGAGTAAAATAATTTAAATACGACCTTAATTTAATTCAATTATAAAATTAGACGAAATTTATTAATTTTATTTACATAAGTAATTGATTAAAAAAAAAATCGATTAATCACTCACTTACACATATTCGTCTCATTATCTTGAAACCAAACATGCTTTTTTTTCATTAATTTAATTTTCTACTTCTGTATCGAGCTTTATAAACGTTCGAAAAAACAGACGTTAATAAAAACATTTACCTCATTTATCATCAGGTTTATTTACCTCAGGAAAAAAGTCCTTAAACTAAAATGCTTTTTCTATACAAAGGGTAGCGACAGTACTTCACAACATCGTTATCTAAGTAACATGATTATGATAGTGTAACATACCGCCTTGTTAAGAAAATTTAACTAAGGTTTAAGTACTTAAGCTGAAACTAAGACCTTTCAAGAGTAAAAAGAGCCGACTATGATAAACTCAAGTTGCGGTAGCATTGATAAAACTTTAAATATTATAATTCTAGCCATTAATGTTCCCGCTCTTCATATAGTCTTTCTTCAGACGAATTATACTAAATATTTATATATATACAACCTAAAATCGTATTTTGTATAGAGCAAAAGCGCTTTTCTATAGTCTATGTTTGATGTGAACGTCTCTGTCCTTTTTTATTAACAGCCAGTCTTTTAAATATTAACTGGGATATTGTTCTTAATTTTTTCCCCTGCCCATTCCGTCTGATTCTCAGGCATATTGCAGTTTCAATCATGCTGCGAGTATATTGTTTATTTTGTTTTATTATTACTACATCCATTATCCATAGCGTCTAAAGAAATGCGCGGCCATTATTCGAGCCGTTAAATACGACACCTTTCCTCTTCGCTCGCTCGTATTTCAATTTTAAATCGGCCCTTTTAACCACTGCCTTATTAATGCAGCCTTTTTCTCGACGTGTGTTTGTGTAGGTGTTCGCTTTGAGAGCTGCTTTATTGGAAATCGGAATGTTATTCAACTCGCGAGAAGAAGCCGTGTCCGCTAAAACTGTTCAAAGTATTTTGACTTTATTTTTTCAACACATTCTTTCTTTTACAGGTACATGTTTTGTTGGGAACCAGTCTAGCAAGTCTCTGCTCGCCTTAGTTATTATTCCGGAAGCGATTTGCCTGCTACTCGGCTCCATGTTCTTGGCTTCAGGATTGAGGACAGTTCTCCGCCGTCCGACGCCAGTGCCCGTTCCAGGGCCGTTGCTGAATGCACCAAGTCACCCTCAACCCCACACAGATCAAAGCATCCTGCGATTAGGAGCGTTTACTGCGCTTTACGCAGTTCCCTCCGCTTGTATATTGGCAACGTGGATTTACGAGTATACTTGGAGAGATGATTGGCTCACTGGACCTGTCCCGTCAAGCGAACCCTCAACGCAGCCTCGACCAGCTCTCTGGGTGTTCCTATTTAGAATATTCGCTACGCAAGTGCTGGGAGTGATGGTTGCCGTTTGGATTGCCACTCCGCGTCTCAAGGCGTTGTGGAGGAGGATCAGTAGTCCAAGGAAACCTGTGATTGCGAAGTCCCCAGTTGGACCTCCGCCTGCACCACTTTCTATGCATTGTTATGCTGGCCACCCACACACACTCAACCGGCATTCACATAAGTATGCGACGTATAGACCCCCACAGCAACAGTCGTATCGTAAACCAAGGCATTACCACTACTCTGCGGGCGAAACTATTCTATGACAACTTAAAAGATACCTACGATTAAAAATTTACAGCGATCTTTAAAATTTTCACTAATGAATAGGATGGTGCCACAGACTATAGTTCGCAGTTATTTTGTTATAGTCTGTTAACTCTTAGTTTACCGGACCAGAAAGAATTGTGGTGTTATCAGAGTGCCATTAGCAACTTAAAGTTTAAGTTGTAAAATGTAGTAATAGTTTACGAGAGTATTTTTGTACAATAATTGTAAGTAAATCTTGCCACTAATAAAGACTGGAGAAGTTTTGACTGTATAAAATAACCTAACCTCGCAAAGTGTATCTTCACTGCCTTATCATATTCAGATATTTTATTGTAAATATACTGTCAAGTAGACCTATATTTTGTACTTAAATAATATTATATTATTCATTCAATTTATTCTTGAAACTCAACAATATATATTCTTGCCAAGAATGTTTCCTATATAATTAATAAAAAGTATGTAAGGAGAAAAGTATTTTTGATAAAACTAAGATATACAAAAAAGAAACGCTACAAAAAAGCAGTACAACAACTTAAAAAAATATTTAACTATCTAATTTGTTTTTAAATCTTTTAATATTATTAAATAAAATAAGATCTAACGGAGAAAATTTACATAGCTAATAAGCCCACCTTTGTACAGTTGTAACATAGAAATAAGATATATCTAAGCATGTAAATATATATTTAAGCGATGAAACTATTTTGTAAATAAATTGATGACATAATATGATATTTGTTTCATTTAGATTTAAACTTTTCCACAATTCCCGTCTTCCTGGTTTAGAATTCTGATTTTAGAATGAAGATATTCAGTTATGCTGGCGGTAAACGGCGTCTGCAAATAGCTTCTTCAATAGTTTAAACTCAGTCCTATTTTATCCCATGTTTGCGAAATTGGAACTTACGGAAAAATGAGATAAATTTGTTTGGTTTAACACAAAACCCATACATTAATTCATTCTTTATAACGCAATAGCTACCCTCTATTACGATTTTTTTCATATTTACAGATCAACAACATAAGTGTATTTTTTAATATTGTTTATTGAAATAACTGATTCAAATTTGGATATATGTAAAAACTTAATATCTTTAATATTGTGTTGGGCTCCCGGAGGCCAAGTCATGGAGTAGTATTCTTGAGATGATTAATTAAATATCTAACAATTGTATCTATGTACTTACTCATTAAAGAATGTAGCAGATTATAGCAAAGTGACCAGCATCGATGCGAGGGTTTATTCATATTTAAAGGTGGTTAAAAAGGTGCCATTAAATTTAAGGGGACCAAGGAGATATTAAGAGTCTTCTAAGTCTCTCGGATATGTGGAAAAAAGTTTTTGATCAATGCTCATATAATGTTGAGAATAGGCGTACGACTGATTAGACTACTTCTACTAAGTAATTTTTAATATCCGCAGGTGGTAGGTAAACAAAAAACATGCGAGAAACCATATACATATATTAAACATAATAAATAAACAAAGGCAAAAATTTGTGACTTGAAGTTGTAGGATTTTATGCTTTAAACTTATGAGCCCTCAGCAAAACACATAAAAGACACATTTGGGTTCAAATCTTCGACCGCAACACGAGTCTTACTTTGCCAATATAATATATTTTACGTCTTTGGAATTTGTAGGATCAAGAGAATCATGACCGGTACGATTCTCGGTTACATTTAGATAAGTCGTAGAGAACATTGGTAGATTTAACATGTAACATTTTTGATAGTTAACATTTAAAGTCTATTAGTCTTGCTAATAAATTTATTATTTTGCTAAGTGAATTAGATTTAAGATTAACTACTATCATTTTATAAGAATAGCTTTAGCTAAAGCCCTTTATTATTATTATAGTCTAACCTAAATTACTATTTCTGTTACGTTGGCAACACTGACAGTTATTATGATACGTGATGGAGATGCTATACTTCTATAGTGTCATCGTCTTTCGGGCCATTGAAATATTACGTAAGCACTAATGGGATTTGATGGGGTTCTTTGATTTTCTTACTTCAACGTCAACAGTAATTATTTACTTTTTACACAAATTATTTTAATATATATTATTGTCTATGCTTGAAAACAAAATAATTTTTCGAGGATTCCAACAAGAAATAATGTACTATTATTTTTGAGAGCTTTACTTCCTATTGTAAAGAGGAAGGAGGGGGGGATGCCCTTTAGTAAATCTGCTTACAAAATACTTGAGCGGCAAGTAAGCGATATTTCATAATTATTATATTATACGTAATCTGTGGTGGTCCTCCAGCACAGACTACTTATTTAAATATATTCTGCTCTTATGTTGAATAAAACAACAACTCAGATAAATATATCTTTATTTAGAGAGGCCAATTAAATCTATTGTAATAAGATTAGAAATGCTTTGACAGTATAGATAAAGATACAAGCAGGGTTGGGAATAACTTAGCAATAAAATATAAAAATTCAGTTTGAAAAATGGATAATACCAGACCATCAATAAAATAAAGAAATGAAATGTTCAATCTTTGAAGTAACAAATCGAGTACATAAAAAACTAATGTGTGTTATTTACATAGGAGTTCTATGCCTGAATGTTAGTTTAATCTGAAAGCACCTTCTTGGATGCCTAAATTTAATAAATTTAATACTTAATTATTTAATTCTATATAGTTCACTAATCATTAGTAATATTTCCATCTTCTAAGATCGTTGTTAGGTTTCACCCCGAATCCCGTCTTCTGAAAAATTAAAATTTGCTATTATAAATTTGCCATAATTTTTGATCAATTTAAAGTCGGTTAAAAAATTACTAAGAGCAGTGAAAATTAGTTTACTCGCTTCGTCGGCTAATATATTATATTTATATATTTATTTTTTAAGTTAATGCCGATAGCTGGAGTTAAGTTCTTGATTCGTTTGTGATAGTCCTTTCTGACTCAACGCCTGGCATACATATGCATAAGTAAATGTAAGGAATCAATTATTTTGAAGAATTTAAGCCAAGTAGCAATTTATGATGCAAGAATAACTCACCTTCAACTTCGTCTCAGTCAGCACGTGTCAATTGACGTCGTTGAAGAAGAGCTTCAGCAAGATCGTGTTGCAGGGCTGCCTTCTGCCGAGCCACATTAGCTGGTACAGTTGAACGCAAACCGTTTACTATATCTTTCGTTTTACCTGGAATAAAATTTAATTTATATACTCACAGGATTTAATTAAACAAAGTTTAATGCAAGGTACACAATATTATTAACTGATATTCATGTCCAAAATACAAGATAGATAAATAAATAAAATGCGTTCCAATTATTAGGTCGTGGCCTCAGATTTCTTTGTATTCTTTGTGGTCATTTCATTCTTATAGCTGATTAGTCTTCTGTGTATGTATATCAACGATTATCTCCTAAGTCATGCTGCATAGTGCATAGTGTTTTTTTTTTCATGGTACAAGCGAGTTTTATTCTCCAAATGCCGAGAGAAAAATGATCCATACGACTTACAGTTTGACCTTTTAATAAATGTAAAAACCCTTGGACTATGTTTTCATTTATTTTAATAAATTGTTCGTTCTTAAAAGATCTCCATATGCGAGTTTTGTCTCTCATTAAAATAATGACCAGAGGGTTACAGCTTATAAGTCTAGCAACTAGGATAACACTGAGACAAAATATTTATACTATATATAATATGCATACAGCTTATGGCAGAACTAGACCATGCAGAAACAAGAAGATAAAAGAATTTCCTATACATATTGTTCAATATTTAAAATCGCATCATTATAAATTTTTCAAAACAATAACATTGGATTTAATGTAATCAGTTAGAATTAATTTAATAATATTGCTATATGAAAATAAATTGAAATGCAAAACAGAGAAAAACAAGGAGAGGCTATGAGAGAAGCACCCATCAACAGAAGATAATATTAAAATAATAGCAGGACAAATTATCTTTGTCTCAGCGGAACAATTACCAGCATAGAAGTCATGCCAACAAGCATCTAGATTCTAGTCTATTAAATTCTTATTTCCTATGCATAATTTCACTAATTGACATAAACTGATAATTATCAGTGTTGTCATAAAAAAAGGTAATTTAGCATTGTTGCAACCACAAATTCCATAACAGTTCTCTTTTCTGCATTTTACTGAAATTGTTATAGTAAAAAAATTACTACAACATTTATTATTAATTGTTATATTCTATACCCATAATGTCATTTTTATTTACTCTTGAGCCATAGACAATCTATATGAGAGTTCTTATATATCAATCTAATTAATTATAGCAATTATATCAGCAAAGAAGTAGGTTAAATAAGGGTTTACTTACCAAAATAAATATCATTCAGTGTGTTACGTATTTTGTTTTCCATGTCTTCTACCATTCTACCAATGTTGGCAATATGTGGTGTTACATCACTAACGGCAGTATCTTGCTCAGCCTACAAATATTTAATAACTTTATTAAATTACAACACTAAATGGTATATTTTTTAACCATGTTAAATCTGAGATTATGTAATAAAGTATGTTTTTAACTAATACAGTTAAGATTTTGTCTAATTTATAAGATTGACCTACATTGGATCTTTATAAAAACCTAATTTAAGACAAGCAAAGTTTTTCAATTGAATCAGGTAGTCTCTAGCGATTCCTCTTAAGGATAAAATTGTTCCTTTATTAATGTGGAGCATGATAGGTGTTATAGTTTAAACAAATTATTACAGATGCAAGCAAAAGTTGACCTTATTGCACAAGCAATCTCTTCCAGTCAACCATAGTAAGGAAAAATTAACATAAAGCTGACCTTATGGTTCATGAATCTCAAGAGTAAGAAAATAAATGAATTACAAAACTCATGTTTGAGCAGGATAGGATATGTATATAGAAACAGAGTGTTCCACAATTTAATGTCACAGATCCTCAACAAACAGGCAAAAAAGGCTGTGAGGTGAAATTTCCAAAAAAACATATATTTCTAATATATGCTTTTAGAGAGAAGTGTAACATGTGTAACATAAATCTGAGAATATTAATATATTTATGTGCATGTAAGAATATACTTTTTACCTGTCTAGTTAGACTTCCCCCAAGATTCATAGTTCCACTGCCTTCTTTATTGGTTTGTAGCCATAGCATGGCAGTTGATGTTAACTTATAATGGGCATTACGTCCTGAACTTTTCTCTAACACCTCTACAACATGGATTGAGTCCCAGCAACCCTTAATCTTTTGAGAGCCGTCACCTGCCTTCTTTATTAATATCACACCTGTAAAACGAGATGATGTAATTCACAGTGTTTATTTTTGTTGACTAGAATTACAACCCATATTTTAGTAGCTTTTAATTTGCTTTTATGAATATTGAAAAAAGGTATTTCGAGAATAATTAATATTTAATATACACACCAGCAAACCCATGATCCATGTCCCACAAATACACAGAACTTACACCACCCTCAAAATACATTTCTCTGTATTGGTCAAAAGCGTGATTAGCTTCTATTTCTAACTTTCTTAATCTCTCAGAGGGCATTGACCCATCTTCAAGTGGTGGATCATATGTATTGGACCATGGTGATCTGTAAGAATCTCCGTCTCGATTATAATCACACAGTAAATAATCTTTTCCGTTGCTACGGTCCTGTGCTATCTTTAATGGTTGGTCCACGGATGATAACAAATCCTCACACAAGCTCGGAACTAGGTCGATCAAATCGGTCAAATTCTTTTCAATCTGTTGAGGCGGTAGTCTCCGCATCAAATCTAGAGCACAATCCATTTGCTGCTCGGTCTGAAAGATACAATATTCGAGAATAACATAAAATAATCTCAGATATAAGCATTAGTCATCACAACAAACTTGTACGAGTCTGCATTAGCTAACGAATAAAAATAACTAAATGTATACCATACCATGATTAAATATCTTTATTTACAATAACTAATTATGATAAATTATATAAAATTTTATAATTTGGTTCAAGAATAAGAATTTACAAGTTTTGGGAGTGCACAGGGCGACCAACCAACCATTGATTAACGAACTGTCTAGTGTCATCTATCATTTCACATTTGTCGTCTGAATATTTCATTACTGAAGCTCGCGAAGTATACAGAATACAGATAATAAATGCATATAAACTTACAAACACAGGTTAATCTTAGTAATAGAACATATTTAAAAGTTCAAATATGTATATCAAATATAATATCAGATGTCATTATTATTTTATACAGTATATTAGCTTAAATAGCTATCTAAGATAAAATATGTTTTTACCGCCTTTTGCGAAAACCCTAAGGGAAAGTTAATTGTCACCTCAAACAAATGTTTGCAGAGAACTGCCAAATCCCAAAAGTTCACTTATTGTTGTTGTGTCAAACTTTTGTAATTTGTTGTTACTTTTCGAAAAATAGGTACTGTATAAAAATTATAATTAACATTAAATAGAAACTACTCAAAGTAGCTGTAAAAGTTATTCCTGCTTTGTTTGTCCATTATTGAAGGCATGTTAATGTTATCTTTGTTCACATAACTGTGATTCATGTTACGGGAATGTTATCCGCTATATTACACCTCAGTGGCTATAAAACTTGCCCAAACAAGATGCAAATCATTTTACTACACCGCCTAAAATGACTACTGTAAAGCGTTATGATTAAATATTGTGTCTTAATTGGACAATCCTAGGTTATTCAATGAAACCTTACGACTCGTCAGGGTTTTCTAATTAAAATACTTAGACATTCATACGGTTTACGTGATGTATTAAACATATAACTTTAGTAGTACATTTAGCTTAGTAAAGAAAACTATCTTTTCATAACATTTAATCTAATATTGTGCTTAACATTGGAATGCATCTCTTTCCTGTGTGTCTTGTAAATATCTTTTATATGTAAAAGAGTGTACTTACATTGTGTTTAGATTGTTAATAACTGTAGCTAAGTGTAGTTTGCTTACTACACTTATATAAAGATCTGGGTCATATATTCATAGGAAATAATATTGATTGTGAAGTGACAAAGTGATATTCACCAATCACAGTCTATGCTGTATTTATAGTCTATTTAAAAATTTCAGAAATCTACAAAGATGCCAACACAGTTGGTTGGGCAGGATAACCATGCCAATGATGTGCGGGTGAAGACTGTGTATAGTGGTGATGTAATGATCACATACATCAATCACAATATTACCCTTGAAGAGTTCACTCAAGAGATGATTGCCATCTGTCGGTTTACACCAGATCAGGTATTTCATTATAAATTGTACCTAGTTAAGATATAAAGACATAGAGACATAGTGTGGAATTAGTATGTACAAAAAAATACTTTATATAAAAGGCAAACTAAATTTCAATTTTTTAATATATATGTGTCTTACCTGAATATATTTTTTAAACATGGCATACTATGTTTAAACAGTTTAATTTTGTCCATGATTAGTCCAACATTAAGTAAATTTGGTAAAAATAGTATAGCAATGTAAATAACTATATTTGGTCTATCTAATTATATTTAAAAGATAATTCCAATTCTTTCTGTATATAGATGTTTTAATATCTTGAAGATGATATTATGGATGATGTTATATTTTCAGGTGTTTACAATGAAGTGGGTGGATGAAGAAGGCGATCCTTGTACTATCTCAACACAGTTGGAGTTAGATGAGGCGTTGCGGTTGTATGAGCTGAATCGGGATTCGGAGCTCACTGTTCATGGTAAGTATTAACTTTAGGAACTTAATCTTGGCATGAGAGCATGAATTGAAATGTCTTTCAGAATGTATTACCTTTATCTACAAGTTTATATCACAGATAATTAAAAAAAAAATTACTTGCATTACTTACTTGAAGCCTAAATAAGCACTTGTAAAAAGGTTTTAATCACAAAGACAATTATGTGATTTATACTAATTATGTTTGTTGTATGTATGCACAAGTAATGCATTCAACAATTTGGGTAAATTACTACAATTGTGATGACAAAATTACTCCTAAGTAGCATGACCATAATTATATTTTTAAATTTTCATTCTTACGGGCTAAATAAGTAGAGATACTTATAGCAAGGTTTTTTTAATAATTAGTAATAAAAGTTAGGTAATGAAAGGTATATTTAAAAGTAAATGTTTTGGTTTTTGTATAATATTGGTATTGTGAACTTAGAACTATATTATTATTAGAAAATGTTGTTAGTTACGGCACCAAGATATATTATTATGGAGTACATATTTGTTTCCATTTTATGTAAGTTGTGCTTAGTGCGTAGGGCATATAGTTTTCATTAAAGGTGAATTAAATTTTTATTGAAATTTAATTTATAATTGACATCTGATAATTTACGCTACATCTAAGAATGTTTAAGATTTAACTTAATTTTGCTGTAAAAACTATACTTGGCAAAAAGTTATTAATTTAAATTAGGAACAAAATTAGGCAGTGATTCATTTATACTATTCAAAATGATATTATAACAACGATTTTGATAAAATACAGTCGAAATGGTGATTTTGATTTCATACTATGTATTTACATAAATGAATAATTTATTTGACTGCCAAAGTTTTCAGCAAGTTGAGATGTCTGTCTTGAAATATTGGAATTAAGGAATAAATTCGCATAAATTACCAATTCTGACCGCACGAAAGTTTACAGATTTATTTACTTAAGAACTGCAAAAATGATTTTATGATTCTTGTATAAGCCGAAGAGGAAAATTAAGTTTCAGTAATCTTTGATGTAAAGAATTATATAGAAAGCTATATACTACATACTACTAATATAGTTTAGTGTTAAACTTATTGACGTATTTTTAAACCGCATTATACAGAAATACAGTACAATTAAAATAATTTAATATAAAAAAGGTGGGTATGCGTAGGTGGCCTTCGAGCGATCGCAAATAGTGCAAAACATAAGACATAAAATTACTCAGACAAAACTAATCGAACATGGCAAAGAAAATAAAACTTAAACAATATTAACCTTTTTAAAAATTTTGTTGTAAAGATAGCACACCTTAACTATATTATTTCCAATATGAGAGTACCGTTCCCGTATTATCGGGAAAATTTAACATGAAAACATCTATTTTCTGCTGTTTACCCATCCGAATGTAGATTTTCGCTATAAAATCCTTATCTGCCCGCATTGCGAATCCGCTCGACCGCTATTTCCATATTGGGATTGGTATTCTAGCGACGATGTTCCCGCTTTTTTACCAATCATGCGTATATCCAGTCACGTCCGATGTAGATTCACCTAATAACTTCGTTTTGACGCTGATTGTTTTACTCTGTGATGACGCAATTTGATTGGCTCCTGCTTCGTAAACACCTATTGTACGTTTGCGCGCAGCCATTCTCCAACAGGATATTGCATACGGGTTCGATAGTGGCATTGCACCGTTGGGATTCGTTGTAAAGTCGGCGCGTTCCGACCGAGAGTAAATAAAACGGTAGCGTACGAAACTTGTATGCAAACAGGGCGGAGAAACTTGCTCTAATAATGTACAAACATTGCGGAACACTTTGGCGCCCGCTGTGGGCCGAGTTTGCTCTTGCGACGATTGCCGCTGTCGCTGCGTAATTAGGGATATTTTAATTAACTTTGTTCGCGTTATGAAAGCCGATTTGAAATCCTATTTGTGTTAATTGAATCCGTTGCCCGTGTGAGGCCTTTGTTTGGTGTACGTTAATACGCCCTGTTTGTTCGTTAATTGCTTTTCTGTCGCCGAATTGTGATGGCTTTAAAATTATTTTATTGCCGGATTAAGGATCAGAAGATTTTTTAACGGATTGAAGTTATTTATTATTGTAAACTTCTAATTATTTAAACATAATTTTAAATTTATTCGACGTTTCGCGTGCTTTACAGCGTGCGTGGTCACGGTGACTGAAGACAAAAGGTGTTGAATGTCAAAAAAGTATCACAGCTGTAGAAAATGTTGTATTATCTGTGTTTATTTCCCCGGAGTTGGTATCGACTAAAAGATGTGGGGTTTTTGCAGAAATTGCTTACGGTGTCCTCCATTTTTGCGGTTTGTTTGTGTTGATCCCAGGTGTTTGATTATTTTAGGCCTTAGGTCCTCTCCGTTAAAAAGTGTTTTCTTTAAATGTGTAAAAGTTATGTTAATAAAAGACAATACTATAGGATACATTTATTTTCTTTTTTACGTTTATCACGTTTTGATGTGTTTAAATAATTTATTTTATTGAGTGTGAGATTAATTTCCAATACTGTACAGTGCAAATTGTATGCGGGACCGTAAAGAGATTTAATCAGGACGGAAACTACGGGAAGATGACGGCAACTTTGCTAATTAATGTATCTTGGTGTAATTTTGCTCTGCTTTTCGAGTGCCACATTACATTCAGCCATATTCACTTGATATCTGACTTAAGATTTCCGTTTTGAAATTAAATTTTATGACGGTTATTCATCTCAAGTTTATACTAACTTTGGGTAGAGATAAAGAGATACCTGGGCTGCACTAAGCATTAAACTTGCATTTTGCACGTCTTTTTTAATAACAATTTTTCTTTTATTTTAAAATACCTGTTCTCTTATAAATGTATCTTTTTTTATTTTATAGAACAGGTGGCAAACGGGCAGGAGACTCACCTGATGTTAAGTGATACCGCCGCCTATGGACACTCAATGACAGAAGGCTCGCAAGTGCGTTGCCGGCATTTTAAGAATTGGCACGCTCTTTTTTGAAGGACCCTAAGTCGAATTGCTCCGTGTATACGATACTTAGTCTAAGATTCATATAGTAATTATCTACTACAACAAAATAAACGCCGTTCCTCCCATTCCAGATATGTCAAAGTAATGATCCAGGCGTCTAAACTAACGTAATCCTCTGAAAGCCAGAGCAGTAACTGAGTTTGGCGTATGGAACGAAATATAACCCCTGCCTCACAAAGGGCTATAGAATCGTAGATAATAAAGTTAGTTACTAAAAGCTCTATGCTTTCAAATAAAAAACAATAAACATTTTTTGTAGTAGAGATTCGATAGAGATAAGTGTATTAAATGCTGTTGTAATAATTACACAATATTCAGTAGTTAACCTCCAAATACAATTGTTTGAAATTTACATTTTACGATTTTTATTTTTATTTATTTATTTTTTTATTTATTTACACTTCGTTGCTAAAGAAATGCAAACAACACAATATATATAAATTACAAGGGACGCAACGGGCGGCCTTATCGCTAACAAGCGATCTCTTCCAGGCAACCCTAGTAAGAAAAGAAATAAATAAAAAATGATGGGTGCAAGAAGTGCAGAAGTTATATAAAAAACAAAATAAATTTTTATTTTCAGATTATAAATCCATTAGTAGTCTATTTGATACTATATACTTATCTAATAAATTTTAAGCTATTTACACTCTTAATATACACAGTAATTAAAAAATTCTAAATAAAAAATCTACTTGAACGTGTACTTTTACGTTATATAGGAAGCAAATCTACTTAATAGTGACATTTTTTTATAGAACATGGGGCAAACGGGTAGGAGCCTCATCTGATGTTAACTGTTAAGTGATACCGCCGCCCATGGACACTCACTTTTCCGGAAGGCTCGCAAGTGTATTGCAAATCAAATCATTTATTACATTAGACCACCTAAAATGGCACTTTTGTACTTTAAATAAATATAAAGTTACTCCTTCCAAAAAGTAGAATTGGTACGCCATTTTTGGATGTATTAAAAGAGGCTTTATTATATTGTTACGAGCTAGGGGATCGGATAGAAAACGCCGTCGAATTATTCAAGGGTTTATTTCAATAAAATCTATGAGGAATTCGTTTACACTAATATCTTGAAATTACGCACAGAAAAACACTAATAACACACACAATGAAACACTGTCACTAATCACTTAAATCACTCAGTACTTTATCACTGGTATCACTTAATCGCACTTTTTCTCTTCGCTGTTTATCGCTTGGAATCGCATTCAAAACTGAACTGAGTGATCGCGTTTTGGCTCGCTTATATATCCCTGGGAAGAATCTCGAACGATGTTTCCGATGTTTACGAGAACTTTCTAGGCGGGAGCGCTACTGAGTAGCGATCGCCTAATTCTAGAACGCGCGTACTTACTATCTCTTTCGCACACTGCTACGTGCTTGTCGTACGACGTTCTAGAGTTCTCGGTCTAGCTTCGAGAAGGTTCTTATCTTTTCTCTCTTTCGCGTATCAAACAGTGCTTGTCCCACACCTAGAAAATTCGTTCTAGAACATTCCTTCTCCAAAGGGGTATAACCAGGCCTGAAAACGCCTGAAAACGGGTCGGCTGAAAAGTGTACCATTCGTCTACACGTGTTCTGAAACCGACTGAAAAAATGTTTCAGCCTCCTGAAAACTACGGCAACATTATGTAAATTTCGATTTTCTAATATGTGATTGACCCTCTCCTGAAACGGTCATAAATCATATTTCAGCCTGCTGAAAAGTTCTCTAAGTAGTGGAAAAATCTAAAAACATTGCAGTTGACCCGTCTTCGTAACAATATGCTAAATGTAACAGGCAATAGTGATACAAACACATTAGCTAGCAGAGTTCACTTAAAATCATATTTTAAATCGCGTTGATTTAGTGATACGAGGAAGCGGTTATTAATTGGTTCAATCAGGGCGTGTTACGTTGTCGTTTAGCGCCGTTCCCTGACGCTGTATTAGAAAATTTAATATTTTTACTCGCTGACACAAATTGCTTTTTACTTCATTAATCTGAGAGTTTTGCTATAGCTTCATATAGAAGCAGCATTATAGTTATTTAAGGTCACAAGATAAAAGGTTAAAATATCTTCCATTTCGAGATCGGAGATATTACAGTGGTATAGTCTTAGCTCATGTTGGTCTGAAACATGGCTAAGATAACGCAGGTAGTCACAGTAGGTATGCAAGCTGAACGGTCGGACGTAAGACTAAACCAGCCAGAATGGGATAACATAAATTCTGAACTTAATTACTGAAAAACAGTACTATGGGGTAATAAGTGCAGATATTTACCTGTATGTGTGTGTGTTCCAGTGGAACTGATGAGGATATTTCCTCTTGAGTTCGTTTATTGGGTGGACCTACCCTGCCCCTTTGATTTATCATGCTTGGATCGTTTTGACAACAAAATGTTTTCATCGACTATCATCAACGCTCCGTGTTAGTCGGTGATGAAACAGTCTCTGAACGTCGAATGAACAAAACAATCTAATACGATTAACTAAGTATTTAACAAGGTCATATATGATGACTATATTGTGGGGCCTTAAGTATGCTACAGAAACATTTGTATTCCACAGTATTCTGATAATAAGCAATATTGGCCTAGAGGTATGAACGTGCGACTCTCATCTATGAGGCCGTAAGTTCGATCCCCACTGGGCACCAATGGTCTATGTTCGCATCGCATGTGCTTTGAAGGAATCCGATGAGATACAAAAAGTCGACGACTGATCACCTTGCCTATGAAAATAAAAAATGATACAGAAATCTCAAGCCCAGACCTAAAAAGGTTGTAGTGGCACTGGTATTTTGTAAAATGTATGAACCATAATAGCTGTGCATTATTAACAATGTGACAAGATAATATCGAATTTCATATAAAGCGTAATTCTACAGTGAGGCGAAACCACATTCATGGTCTTATTTTCAAGGCCATTAGAGTTGAGACGCATTGAAACTATAATTACACTGCGGGTAGTTCGGCTAACGAATGGCTCTGACCTCAGATGTGGAACTTGCAACTCTTGCTTTCACATTTTTTGACAAAACATGTTATTAGACTCTATTTTCTTATGAATGGACAGCCACAAAAGTGTTAGCACGCGTCAGACGTAACGGGAATTTAATATAAATTAATTAAATTTAATATTAAATATATAAAATAAAAATTTAATACAAATTTAATACATGGAGAGCACTGTATTGTTCTGTAAATGTTTAAATTCCCGTGTATCCAAACGAAAAAAAAGCCACGCACCACGACTATGAGGCTTACTGTAATATTTCCGAACAAATTCGACTAAAAAGAGCCTACTAATTCTGTAAAGGCAAGCCATCGCGTAATGTAAATAAATAAAAAAAAGCTGCGTTTACTGTACAAGACGTTATGCGACAGTTGCTATCTTAAGTTCTAATATGTAACTACTAAATGAATACATCAACCAATAGCGTGTATTTTTCTCGATCTCCCTTTCTCACTCTCTCTCTATTGGTCTCAATCGCTCTATCCCTTCGACAACGCTGCACATCTTTGTGACGTTTCCGTAAAAAAATTACCCTCACGCGCCTAAAAAAATTCACTTCAAAAAATTACTTCGCAATGAAACTTATCTGCGACTAAACCACAGGGGTCATACCACGGTCTTCTACTGCTAAAAATCATCGGATTTATCCTTCGTCCATGTTACCATTGAATCATTTCTAAAATGTACGAATATTGTATATCGCTTTTACGATGAAAGTAAAAAAACTTATGGTAATCTTTTTACGAAGCGAAATGTATAAATAGGAAAAAATCTTACAAACAAAAGCATTGTTTGGACAGGAACTACCGTTTTGGTTAACTGGGTCTTCATATAATAACAGTAACGACATTGTTAACAATTGAGCTATAAAAATTACTCTTGCCGAACTGTTATTGCCTCTTCACTGGAAACGGACGCATTTGATAACTAGTCTAATGTGCAAGTCTAGAAAACGTAGAAATTTTAATTGAATGAATGAAATCGTTTATTTGCCAAGATAGTGGTACAATTAAATTACTTTAATTATAAAAATCCGCACAATATGAATAGGCATGCAAATGTCATATTAATTTTATAATGTCATATACAAACATTCAAATATCATAAATAATAATGGGTAAGTTTAGTTATTTAGAATTTGTGTCTTTTTATCTAGATAATTGTATTCGTACTAAACAAATTAGAAAACATAAGAACTGAGAAATAATATTTTTGTGATCTCAGAAGAACATTTATCATCTAAAGGAACAATTAAGCACAGTGTCTAAAGCGATATGGTTTATAATTTATCTATTATTAATCACGGATTTTTCTGTGTGCACAATTAACACTTGCTAGAGAAGGTAAACGTCGCAAGGAATTTATTAGATTATAAAATATGTATACCGAAAATGTACAGAAGAGATTTTATCTCAGGCTGCAGGTTCCTAATGGTTTATTTGTTATTATTATTCAACTTGAAGAGATACATTTAAGTACGGGGCAAGATGAATAAATAAATAATAAAAAATAAAGGTGCCCGTTTTGTGCCAATGAAATATTTATCAAAGATACATTATTGCACGGCAAGGTAAATAAATAAAATAAAAAAAAACGGTGCCCCTTTTGTATCACCAATGGATTATTTCTTATTATTGTTTTTCTAAAAGAGAGCATAAGCAAGGAAAAATGAATCTACAAGGCAAGGTGTCCTTTATCTGGAAGTTGTATCAAATCAGCGAAGTGAGCAACTAATATGTTACGTATTAAAATTTCATAGTCTGCCATTGTTCGCGTATGAACCGCGGTCGCTAATTGCCGCTTATAAACCAGTCTCCGAGTGAAAATCGTTGCGCGCGCGCGTGTTTTTCGCGTAAAAGTCAATTCTCAATGCAATGATCGTGCGTTCAGTGAATTGTTTTTGTGATCATGGAATCGTTGACCCCCGTTGTACATGGAGATTCTGAGGTGGTTTTGCATAAACAAACATTATAACAACAAAATTTACTTTGTCATACTAATACATGTGTATTCAATATCTGTAGTGTTATAAATATCTGTTTGAGAATGGTTTTGTTGTGTACGTATGGAATGTGTTGGTTGAAATTGCGTCTAGTAATTTTAACACGGATGAGTGAAAGTGTTATACTTTTTATTGTAAAAAGAATATATTTGTTGTCGTTTGTTTGTTTTGACGCGGTTCAATTGTTTTGCCGCTTTCTACTGTATATGTAATCCATTGATTTTCTCTTGTTTTTATTGAACTGCAATAGTACCATTTATAGTGGATATAGTCGATTCTAAGTATTGTCGGATTTCGTCTGCATACATACGACTTTAGGTTTTGTAAATCATCCTAATAGATTGTGAAGATAACTTTCCATTTCTTAGCGAGTTCGAGCTTAACTCGTTTATATGGAAACACTCAGTGGATTAGGTCGAGCTCTATGTGACTGGAAATTGGTTCAATATCAACATAGTATATACATTTATGTAGTATAGTTATTATAGCACATAGGTATAGGATATTCTAATTGCGATGCAATATTTTAAAGGAGTCTAAATACCAACATTATCAAGATGGCTGTATTATTTGATTTAGTTATTTTTAATTAATCTTGTGTCAGTCTTGTTATGGGAGTATCGTAATTCTAATCGATGAGCACACGGACAAGAGAATTTGGTTGATACTTGGAGTGTCACCCTTTTATCCCATATATAAAATAAATATAGTCATTGGCTGATTGGGGCTCCAACCGGGTTTGGTCCTCAGATTTTTGTATCTGTTACGTGTCATACGCCGTCTACTTGGATATGCCGGTTTATTCACGATGTCTCCCATCACCGGACGAGCGAAAAGACAAGACCATTGGTGCGCTGGTGTGGAAGTCGTTGAAACCACAAAGCCAACACGACTCTTAAAGCGAATCACACATTTGTTTATAGTTTTCACTTTTATCCTCATAAACGTGCCGAGATATGCATTTCTTTAATACCAAGTTGGAAATGCCTTTAGGGTATGTGGACTCTGGTATGAATCGACTCACTCCAGACTCCAGCTACTCTAGAGACCGGTGTGAGTTATACCCACAAATACTTCCTTGGGTAGTACCAACACGACCGCTTGACCGGCCCTCAAGCCCGCTTTCGCATTTAATTGGGACGCCGAGATACCCACAAGAAATATAGTAAACGTAAAATGTGTAGTTTAAAGAAATACGAAAAAATCACGGGTTCTTGCAACCGGTTTTGCGGTGAAATGCGATAAGAGTAGTGACCTATATGCACTCTAAATTTCACCACGGAACTGTTTTAAGGTTTATTGTACTTTTTTATGTGACTAAAGTTTCGAGGAACCGATTTTACATGCAGAATTTTTACAATAGCTTTTCAAGTGAAATAATCTTCTATCTTTGTTTTTAATTTATTTCATTATTCTTTTTACTCAAGATGTCATATGGAACATGGGTAATGGTTGTAGCTCCTTACAAACGTTGTGGAAAAGAAAAAACTTGGCGATTAAAAAGAGTGGCGGAGAGTTTATTGCCAGTTCTTCTCTTCCGTTCGACGTTCCTTGATTTGAGATCTGGCAGTAAATGTAAAATTTGAAGGCCTAATCCGAAATGGCTCGACCGTTAAAAAATAATTGAACATCGTATTGAGTGTGGCCAAATAAATACTGTAATATTTTTTTAAATATTTTGTATATTTGTTTAATGTGTTACTTTGCGTGCGTTGTACTATGTCTGCTATATAAAATAGAACTAAACTATATTAAAATCTAGATAAAACGACGAATAAATAAATATATAATTTTACCAGTGTCTCAAACATAATACATTCTATACCATTCGTGGAATTTTATCAATATTTTCTATAGTGCTATTATGCCCAATAGATGTTGGCAAAAAGGCTGTCTTTGTTGTTATCTTTCGTAATGGCATTCTATACTATTGCGGCATTCAAGCTGCCTGTTGATTGGATGTTTTGATAATATGTCAGTTTGATCTTGTAATGACAACGCTAAAAAAAGTATTAGAAAGAAAGAAAGAAAGAAATAACTTTATTACACACAAAATACATTAATGTTTCTATAAAGTAGAGTGCACTGGCCCCCACACTAGGATTCCCTGTGTTGTGGGCAGCCAGTCTCTTCCTTTTACATCTAAACGTTACTTAATTAATTAATTTTACTTAACAAATTTATACCTATACTATTTTTGTACGATAAGAATATTTTCTGTATCAGTATAGGACAGCTTAACAAGATATTTTTTGAGATTTTTAGTGAAAGTATGTAAAGTGATTTTTGAAATGTTAGATTAGATTAGATTGAAATAAAACAATTTCTTCTCTATTTGCTATTATAAAGAAGTAGCTATCATTATTATTACAAAGAGCAGTGTTAGGTTGAGCGTGCGATTTTTATCACTGGGTCGTCTTGTCTACACTAGCTCGTATGATGAAGGAAACATCATCTGTATCCAAAAGTCGATGGCATGTGTCAGGCTTTGTGCCTGATTACTAACTTCCCTATTGGAAAAACATCACGATTCAGAAATGACGGAGTATGGGAACTGGTTTTTTTATTATTATTCTTAATAGAATTGACATCACCGTGTTACAGCATGAGCATTATGTTCTGTAAGCTATAGCTTAGTCTAGGTACCTTGATTTTTTTGGACATTTTTTTTGTTGAGATCTATGCTTGATGCATTATAACGGTCTTTAGGATCTTAATTTGACTGACAATTATTAGGAGACAAATGGATTTTTATAGAAATGAGACAGAAGGGTAGAAGGCTCACGTGATGTTAAGTGTACCGTCGCCCATGGACACTCAATGCCAGAGGGTTCGCGAGTGCATTGCCGGCATTTTAAGAATTTGTACGTTTCCCGGAAAATGGTAATGGAGGGTTGTATGCTATATGGTTGGGTTTTAGCATTAATAACGAATAGTTAAGTTACGAAACATTGGAAACGTGCGTTATCTAAAGGCGTGATTAACTGACGCGTGTAATTACGGTTATTGTACGGTGTATTTATATAATATAGTAAACGTTTCCGTATATAGAAACACGCAATATGGTTAGGAACCGCCTTTATTCGGGATATATATTTGCCATGTATAATAAATACCAAGATTTCCTGGCTCAACGAATGAGTATCGCAATAATAATAATAATCATAATAACAAGCCTTTATTTTTCCACATCCTATTTACATAAATTAAATTAAATAGATATAAATACAATTTTAACTAAGATCCGGACCCTGTCCGGGAGAAGGCCTCCTCCAACTTTTTCCACCCTAATTTATTTTGTGTTCCAATTTCTTCCAGCTACCTCCTCTCGATCTCGTCAGCCCATCGCTCTATTGGTCTTCCTTTGTTTCTTGTTCCTTTTGGACCAGTCCATTAGGTTACTGCTTTAGACCATCTGTCATCGGTATAACGTGCTACGTGGCCTGCCCATCTCCATTTAAGTTTAGTATCGCAATACAGCGAGAAAATGCTTCCAGGGTTACAGGTCACTACCACAGGGACTAAACTATTTTAATTTGTTTTGATATTTTTTAAAATAAATTTTTAATTATTTTTATTATTACTTTGAAGGAAATTGAAAATACTGTATTCTTGATTGTATCCCCAAAACTAATAATATATGAAATAAATTTTACATATCACAAAATATTGTTCATCTTGTACTTAAACAAAATATTTTTTTAGACTTGATGATCACTGGTATGTGTGTAATCACGTGTATAGATAAGCCTATATAACGAGAGACAGCTGTGAATGTAAACATGCAGATCAATTGTTTAAATCAATTTCCGGGTAGCTTAGAGCGTGATTTGCTTGTTCTAGCCACTTTAATAAATCATAATATTTCTGAAGATCCATATTTAGATAAATGGTTTGTAAACAAATTGATATTAGTTGCTATTAGTAGATTCAGAAATATGAGGCCAAGACCTAAAGAGGTTGTAGCGCCACTGATTTATTTTTTTTATTATTTCTAATGCTTACATCTATATTTTCACAAATTTATGCCGCAGGAACACAAATGATTATATTTCGATAAGACAAATGTGAAAGAGAAGGCAAATTGTATAACCAATAAGTCAATTCAAAACGGTATGTACACTTATGAACGTCAATATTAATTTAAAAGTTGTAAATTTAAACTACCAGTAACCAAATCAAGCGCGTAGGGCGAGTGAAAATAACTGGCAAGAAACTAACGCCACTCGATCAATCGCCAAGTTCCTGGTTTACAAGGATATTGTAAGGAACTGCTTCCATTGACTCCTTCACATATTGAATAGTAGAAACAAACGCGTAGCTGGCTTAATATTAGCACTTGATTCGATTATAGTGATAACTAAACACAAAAATGTTAGTGTCGCATAACACTTTCATATGTTATTAGATGTTTAGTGTGGAATGTTCTAGACCATTAGAAAGATACGTAATACTATTCATGTGAAATGACCGAAGCTTAACTTGTTTAAAAGTGAAATCGGTTTGATATCACCAAAGCTATTTATTCAGGAAATTGCTCGTTATTTGAACTAGAAAATTGTACTTGGATTCCTGAGATTATATGGATTTAAACCCGTAGAATCTTAAGAAATCTGATGGAGCTTTGATGGAAAGCAAAGTTCGGTATTGGTGTTTGCTTGCAAAGTAGTTTAAATTAATTCTAACAGATTTTATTGATTACGTCAAGCACGTATCAAATCAAATCATTTATTCCCATTAGACCACCTAAAATGGCACTTTTGAACGTTAAATAAAATATAAAGATGATTCTAAATGCCCCTTCCAAAAGGTAGTTTCGTGTGGAGAAGAATGGGTAAGAAACTCCACACTTACTCTTTTAAAATAGAATTTACAATATTTGTATACGTTAGTTAAATAATTATATATGAAGACAATGTACTCCTAGAATGAAACTACTATACAGGACTATTATTGTATTGTATTGTATACATGTTCCATTAAAAAGTAATAAAAAAACAATAAAACAGTGTGTACCATATTCTAAAAATATAAATATAACTTAAATGAAACTAAGAGTTAAGTTATTGTAAGTATTACTCCTGTATGTCAAAGAGAATATATATCAATATTATAATATATACACTGTGTTTAAAAAAACGTACTTAATGAAAATAATTTTAGCAATAGCTTTTCTGGATGTATAAAAGTTAAAATTTAGCATATAGTAATAGTTCGCGTTAGTAATCGTTTCTGTATCTTACACTAAAAATGATTAATTCAACTTAAACGGCATTATTACGTTTTGATTATCGTATAGCGTACAGCAAGAGGTGTTGCAAATGTCTCGAGACCTTACTAGGCCATCTACCCGACCTTGATCTGTTGGTGACTCATATGCAAACTCGCTGGACCATTTGCTATAATCTCTATTGTTGAATTACGAGTTTTTTTTGTTACATTTAATTCCAGCAAAAAGTTTAATGTTTTAGGTTGTGGTTTGTAGATTAATATTTTATTAAATATAAAATTGGCTTCAATTATGAATACCTTAATTTTATTGATTACAATCATGTATGCAGTATTGACAATTTTCTTAACCCACAAAGTAATTAATAGAATGAAATACATAAGAAGCGTTGATTTAATGTCACATAAGCCGTTTTAAATGAACAATGAATTTCAATCGAATTAAACCAATTTCACTAACGAGCGTAAATTTTGTGCCTTATTATGTTTATTATTAATATTAGTCTAGGTCTAGAATCTAGATTTTCTATTTATTTATAGAAACACCGTTTTCCTTCACACGCTATTCTAACTAGTAACAACATCTAAAGTTGCCGACCTTAATTTAAAGCAAACATTGAAAGGGTGATACCGAAATCGTTCTTATGCACCTAACATTACCGGTGTAGTTCCTTTGCAGGCGGTCACATGCAGTTTGCAGATCTAAGATAGGTTTTTTCTCACAAAATAAGCTTACTTTACCGGTTTAGTCTGGTAAAATCTTGCACAGATCAATAATAAAATAATATATTTTTACGATATTATTTGCCCTTTGTTCGTTATATTAGATTTTTATACAATGCGTTAAATTATAACGTGCACATTATTTCTTTCCTGTTAACCTATGGAAAGTGTACAGGTCTGCAGTATTTCTTTTTATGATACCGCCGCCTCTGCCAATGCCAGAGAGATTGTGAGTGCGTTGTCGGCCTTTTAAGAATTGGTCCGGTCTTTTTTCAGTAGGTACCCTAAGTCGAATTGGTTCGGAAATAGTTTCGCGGCAAAAACTCACTCACAACTCAGTTGTGGAACGACGGACATCGAGCACAACTGAGTTTATCCTCCCAGTAGCAACGTCATGCGACACATATCATATTTTGGATTAGCATGTTTTTTTTCTAAAGCATTTGTTAATTGCGAATCTGGATTGTGTAATATGAATAAATGATTTTTAATCTACGTAAATGAACATGCACATTTGCGAACATTTCAATTGAGTGAAACAGTCAAATGCCAACAAAAGACCCGCGCAGCCTTCGCATTAATCAAATTTTTTTCATCAAATGCGGTTGAATTGAGGAACGTATAGGATCGTTATTGTTAACGATGTACGGTATTTGGTATTTTTGGTATTGGTGTGACAAACATTAGGTCGGTATAGGTGTAAAGGCAAATTGCTTTATGTGGTCATAGCGTTATATAGGTTTTAAATATATAATAGCCAGTTTGATTTCCAATCTTTACAAAAGTATAATATACGGCTCAGGTTTGATATATATATATTTATTGGTTTTTGATATCCTAATATCCTTGCTTCCTTCAGTACTATCTTAATCTAATCTTCACGGGTTTTCTCCAGATTTTTAAAAATATCATGGCTTTCTTTCTCCATCATCATCTTTATTCATCGCAAATTAAAAAGATATGCAACTCAAAATGAGTTTTTGAGCCTGTCATTCCTGAGATCGCGTTCACCAAATCAAGTTTAAGTAACCTTTAAAGTAGTATAAACCTGGAGGCGTGGTTGGATCGACTGATTTTGGTTAGAAATAATGTTTATAAACCTATTGGTTTATAAATATTATTTAGGAGTATTCTCCTTTGTACCAATTTTTTAATACATTTTAGGGGTTGAGAAGATAAATAGCGGGATATAAATCTACACTTTATTATTTATAATATAATATAAACCTGTGCGTACTGAAATGTTTGTGATAATTGCAATTAGAACGTGCTCCAAGACTTGTAAGAACGTGTTATCGAGTTCATAATACCTCGATTACTTTCACTAAAGGTTAAATAATCGATGTAACGACAGATGTAAGCGAAATTAAGTCGTATTTTTGTTATAATATAGCGTATTATTGCGTAACATCTTAAGTCGTAATGTTATCAATGTCCGGGGCTTTCACTGTATGACGGAATTAACAAAAATAATCATAGTGAAACTTTAAAGCTCAGAAGCTAAATTGTTAGGATTTTAAAAATACAAAGAGAGGTTTTTAGATTTTGGTTGTGATAGAAAGAAATAAAGGACAATTTTTTTTTACTGTGAATAATTTATTAATTGAATTTAATCATTTGGTTTGACTTAAATGTTCCATTAAAATATTGGTGTGTCTCGTGTCGTTTTAATATAATATTTATTTATGGTGCACTTTAAAAACTGGAATGGAAAGAACCTAAAGTAAGAAGGAGAAGACGGCGCCTTAAAAATAGGTGGATAAAAGATATCAACAGAAAGCGAATGGGGAAAGAAAGCCATGAATAGAGAAAGTTGGAAAAAGCTGGTGAAGGCCTTTACACGATCATTAGTACTGAGAAAAGTTATTACAACTTATTAATTTAAGTACCGAATATGAAGAAAATTTTAATTTTGTATTTATCTAAAGCTTCCCATATTCAAACCTTGCGTTACACCTTAGTCAATATTAACCTTTGTGTTATTTATTTTTCTTTGTTCGATATTTGTTTGTGCTTTTGAATGGGTGACCTCCGAACAGGAAATCCTTTTGCATGGGAAGTTGAATAATTCATGTTGTAATTATCACGTTAATGGTTGTTTAGTTTGCGGCATTAAATTATTGTGGTTCATCATATTATTGGGAACTTGTCTCATAATGGGGAATCTGCCATTAAAGGTTGTGACCCTGTCCTATGTATCCTCTCAAAGTGGTGATGTTGACAGCAACTGTACGCTTAGTAGGGCCATTTATATTTTTAACCAAATAATTATATTTGATTATATTAAAATGTCTTGGTGTCTTAAAAACTTAGCGTCCTTCAAGAAAAGGGCATGCCAATATTTTAAAAGCCGGCAACGCAGTTGCAAGGCACTTCAGAGTATCCATAGGCGGCGAACTTAACATTAAGTGAGCTTCTTGCCCGTTTGCCTCCCATTACGTAAAACAGCGCTCCTATCAAATATAATGTGTGCTTCGTCTTTTATAAAATGAATTTATATAAAATATTTGTTTTTATTATAATCGCCTCGATTTCTTTGAGTGTCAACATCAATTTTAATGACTTATGTATGCGACCTATTTCGAAGTGAATATGGAGTAAAATATTTTAAGCGTCGCCCTCATTATATGACGTCATTAATATTATAATAACACCTTGTAATTGATGTCTCTAAGCTCTTATCAAAATAAGCGATACATAATATTCATATTCTAGGTCGTGGTTGCTTGAAACAGGTTTAAAAGTAAGAGAAATTTTCATGCCTTTTTTCTTCTACTTCTCTTCGAGACAAGCGTTTTTGGCTTTTAAAAGAGCCGCTTTGAGATACCATTCTAGTATCTAAAGCGGTAAACTAAATATTCACATTCGAAGCAGTTTCTATTTTTTTATTTCGACAACAAAATTAGGTTGAACACATGATACAACATACAAATTGATGTTCAAAATATTGAAAACGGTGCCTACGACATGCGAACGTAGAGAAAAATAAATTATTTATAACTGTGATAATACAAGCAACAATAAAAACTACATACTATAGAAAAAATAATATTTATAACAAAAATTTTATTATCAGTACTGCGTCCAAATTTTCCTCTAAGCTGAGGTCAGAGAACCATGAAACACTCAATGTCATTACATTGACATTACCTATTAGTTGCAGAGTTCATAAGAATACTCCAATATACATAGCTAAAGCGACGAAAATATCGCGGCTATTAAAAGACACAGAAGCAAAGCAATCACTTACAATTAAGTGCCGCGGTCGGACCTGCAACACCAGGAGGCTTGCAGATACGTTGACGGCTTTTAAGGTAAAGACGCTCACGCTTTCCTCCACCAAGCAATTGTTGAAATGTTAGTTGCGCAAATGATATACTAATATGGCTTTCAACGTTCTTATTGCAATACGATTTTCTTTATTAAATTTACGGAACATGTTAGCTATTAAAACTTGACTGGCCTCGCGTGTATCAAATGTTCAGGTGAAATTGAGAGCAAGACATCTAGAAACTCATCACGTATTTTATACCTATACATCCTAAACACTGTTTGTAGTCGTCGTAAATAAAACGTATTTCGTTTATTGAGAGATCGTGATAAGCAACTCTGTATTTAGTCAAAGGTCTTTGATAAGAAAATGTCTTTAATAATGTTGAATGAAGCTTTATACAGCTTTTCTTTGGTGCGATTAACTCTTGATGTTTTTATACATAAATTAATGAATTTAATTTTATGATATATATTAAAAAGTCATTATAAATATTACAAATAACAATAACTTAATTATTAAACGGAGTCCATTTAGGCAAGGTTCCGAAGATAATGGCAGCGTTCCCCTTTGAATATCTACACTAATTCTTTGTCCGAGGTAGCTGCCAGCTCTTCGGTCTCCTGTGATGTCGACTGTCGTTTTTGCTTATACCTTATAAAGCATTTAGGACCCCACGGACCAAGGGTCACGACACCGAATGGGGCAAAATAATGTTCAAAGCTTAGACCCCTATATTTGCATGTTTATTTTTATAAATTTAATAGCAGTAGGTAGTATATAATAATACTATAATCTAATGACTCGTATTATGATCTGAATGTATCAATATTAATGTCTATCTTCTATCTATAATAGTCAGAGTTGTCTATGTTTTAATACATACTAATAATTATAAAATCGAAAAGGTTTTTATATTTCGATAAACAGTCAAAATTTTTTTCGACGACATCGTTTAGAACAACATACCGGTTATATTGACCAAAATCAATGGTCCCGGCTGAATTCTTCTGTATTAGGTTCTTAAAAAATATGTTATGGACTATCGGTTATAACGACTAAATATGAGTAGTCTCTTCAATGTCGTATAATAACAGATTTTGACTGTAATTCAATGACGCAATAAACTCAACTGTGTCGTATCAATTTAGACTTATTAAACTTTGCTTATTGATCACAAACATTGTCTAGTCTTTGTGTTTGAAATATTTGAGTTTCTATGTATTATTAATATTATTTGAGCTTATCATACTGAATAGTGGTTGTACTATGAGTACTTCACTCATGCCTAGATCTATAGAGCGCACATTGTTTTAGCTCAAACTTTAGTTACGAAAAACTAAAGTGTACTTAGTTTGTAAACTTGCTTAGTGTACACTAAGCATAAACTGTGGCTTAGTATTTATAGACATTTTAACGGTGAGGTTAAGCTAAGTATAAGCTAAGACAGAAAATGACAAAATACAAATTGATGCTTCATTTCATGGAATACCTTTTTTTTTCTTAAAAAATATAACAATAACAAATATTAAAACGTCTAAATCGGTATAAATCCAGTCCAATATTTCTATATGAGTTCATATATCAGGGAAAACTTTGCATGTACATTGAACTTATCTGTTGTGCCTTGTAAGACTACAAGCGGTATTCATGAGCGGAATGTCTGGGTAATAGATTGCTGAGATAATTGGTCACAATTGCGTATGTCGATTTGAGTACATCTTGACCTTATGAGTGCTTTTGATTGTCTAACGTCCAATACTGTAGGAGCACACGACGCCCAGTCAGTTTTTTTAATAATACATATAATTTGCATATAAACAAAATTTTTATTACACGATGGGAACTAAAGTCTTGATTACCTGTTTAGTTTTGTCTTAACAGCTATATGTAATGTGTACTATGTACTTAGTGTTTACCTTATCTTTTACAGATAGTGATTTTTTTCTCACAGTGGTTGTCTGGAAGACATCGCTCGAAATCGACAAGGCGGCCAGTTGACCTCCTTTTCATTTAATTATGTTCAATTTTTATATTGTAATGCAACGACGTGTTGATAAATAAAAAAAAGTCGTTCATCTCTTTCTGTCACAATGGTTTGTACTGTGTTGAACACAGACGTTAAAACAGGGCAATTAGATTGTTTTTTTATGAATAAGTAGGAAAAGTTGTATTGTTGAAACAAATACACTTGTTATTCATTAAATTAAATTATATTGTATACAGTAAAAAGGTTTTTAAATAAATTCGTATCAGTATAGTTTTATTAAATAATGCAATTGGTACAAAGTTTTTATAGTCAGCGTCATAGATAAGTGAAATGAAATTTTCCTCTTAAAGGATCTTACTCACGTCTCGGCAGTGAAAGCTGGTATTTGCATGGAATAACTACATGTTTTACTTAAAATCTAGTATATTTCTCTATGGTAACCATTTTTTATATATTACAAAACTTGCGTATATATCGTGATAGTAGTAGTAAGAAACGACATATGACGCTGTGTAACAGTGGAGGATGCTGGTCGTTATTAAGGATTGAGTGCAGATGTTTCATACCAAGAGCAGGCAATAAGATGACGCTCCCTCAGTGAGTAATTTACTTAGAAATGAAACCCTTTACCCAAGTGTACTCAATAAAAGTTTAATGTCATAGATCAATCAATCAAATCATTTATTCCAATTAGACCACCTAAAATTGCACTTTTGTTATATAAAATATAAAGATCATTCTAGTTGCCCCTTCCAAAAGTTTCGTGTGGATAGGAATGGAAAAGAAACACCACAGTTACTCTTTTAAAATAGAATTTATAATATTTGTATTCATTAATTAAATAATTATATGTGGAGAGAATGTACTCGCAGAATAAAATTACAGTTTTATTATTGTATTGTTATATAGGCATAAAATCGCCTTCTCAAAAAAATAACCGAACCTACTGCGGGGAGCGATTTGTCAAAGTTTTAATTGAATGACACTATCGGTTGTATTAATATTAATCCCCGAGGCCACATTGATAATGTTTTGCTCGTAAATGAACTAAAATACCGTCTCCGTTACGAGTGCCTGTAGCGAATTTCAAAGTAACTTTATAGTGGATTCGAAATTTGAATGTGTTTCGAAATTTGAATATTTTTCAACAGTCACTTGTAATTTTACGTGAGCTAAAAGTATCATATTAATTAAAAATAGTTTGATTCGATGAATTGAGATATGTAAAATTTAGTAAATTAAAATATAAATTATCGTGAGAGAACAGGAATCATAATTTTTCGTATGAAGAGCTTTTGTACCTTTTTGTACTTTTGTAATACTGTACTATGTATTACGAAATAAATAAATAAAAGGTTTAAGGTATTAGATGCTAAATGAACTAATAAACATAATTCTAATATTATTCGTGTTTAATAATTATTAACTACATACAACAATATAGATGTAGTTAATAAAAGTTAGAATCTCTATAGAGATATTCTATACATTTGGTATAGTTATCATTAGATCCTTTTACGTTTACACTGTTAGGAACTGACGTTATACCTGACAAAATTATTAAAAAGTCTGCTAACAGAATATGAACTCATATTAAATACTATATGCTACGTGTTGTCCTTTCCACGTGCGGCTCTCATCCCTTGGGTCGTAGGTTCGATGCCGGCTGTGCATCAGTTATCTTTCTATTTGTGCATTTATCACTCGCTCGTACGGCGAAAGAAAACATCGTCAGGAAACCGGAATGCCTGAGACCTAAAAATTTGACTGTGACTGTCAGATGCAGAAGGTTCATCAGCAACTTGCCTATTAGGAATGAAAATATAGAAATATGAGGCCCAGAACTTGACGGTTGTAGCGTCATTGGTACATATATTAAATACTATAAATGATATGTGTGTAATACCGCCACGGCTGAACCATAATTTTATTTTTTATATTATGTGATAAGGGGGCGAACCTACATATACATATACTACAATAGCTATAAAAGGTTGCGTTCGCGGGCATTGAGGGAAGAAGGATTTTTTAATAGAGAGTTTGTATCTCTAGTTCGTAAATAGAAATAGATCTAATGTAAATATCTCATTTTTCTATAGATATAGTTCATAAAGCAAAAAAATATCTCAAACATATAAAACATGTTTTCCCACGCCTCGAAATTGTCAAAATATCGTTGGCGTTCATGAAAACATATTTCTGCACGGTTATTTATACGAAAAGGAAATCATTCTTTCTGATTACTTTTTCAGACGTATTTCTCTGTTCTTTACCGTGATTACTTTTCGATTTTATGTCTTTGTTCCGATATTGTCTTTGAAATTATTCACATGTATCAGATTGTAATATATGGGTATATGTTCATTCGTATGTCTAGCGTTTTTGAGGCCTTCTTAGGCCTCTGTGAATTTTCTAGGTGCATCCTGGAATATCGAATCTGTTATCTGACATCCTGGAGTGGGAGCCAGTCCCGGTCTTCATGGTCAGTTCTGTCGTCGCTCTATAGCTTCTTGATTAACCCTTCACAGATTAAGATTTACTTATTTAGAACCTTTAGTTTCTAAGATTATGTTAATTTGATCACTCACTCAGACTAACTTCGCTAGGTCTTTTCAGCTTTATACACGATAGATTATAAACTAAGATAATTAATTTATCAGTGTATTTTAACATGTCGTATGCCTCTATGGATCATTGTTAAATTTCGTCCACTCACATGTCGTCAATTTCTTAAAATATATCTGATATTTGACGGCCTCATACATATATTATATAATAGATTAAAAAAGAAATATAATAATTTGCATAATGTTTCTAACAAAGCCTTCCCACGTTGCGCTAATCGCTAATGTTCTCAAGTTCAATGTGACTTGTTAAAAAAATCAAGGTTAATACAAGGTTTATTATCAAGTTTTTAATTGAAGACTTAGCAAATGTTTTATTTATTTGCGTATCAGTATTTCTGCAGCTACTCGCTGAACAAAATCCAAACATTATACACAAAAGTCTAAAACGGAATACAGAAACAAACATTGACATAAATCATAGTTAACAATGTTTACCTATTTATACTAAACATAAAACAAAAACATATACTAAACGTAAATTATTATTATGACCTTTCTTTATATCAGGTGTGTATAAACATCGATACCATATTTACGATATACGATAGATAGGTGGACATCAGATTACACACAGATCATAGGTTCGATCCCCGGTTGTGCACCTATGGACTTTCTATGTGTGCTTTTAATATTCGCTCGAACGGTGAACGAAAACATAGTGACCGGCTTGCCTTAGACCCATAATGTAGCGCTATTGATTAAATTTATTTATTCACGTAATTAATTAGTGTTACCTGTATATTTATATATAAATAAAAACGTCACGCTATTTTTTTTTAACTGCCCAGACGTCATGAAACAAAACTGATTTGAATAATTACTTCTATCAAGCTCCCTCATCTTCTGTAAAGAATATTGTGAATTCTTTATTACTTTATATAAAAAACTGTTGTAGAAAAAATACGGTTTATTAAAAGACCGCGTTTTTAAAATTATCATATCCTTTACCTCTTCATCTGTCGGAATTACAAAAATTAGTGGCGAAGAATTCACAAAATTCATGCAAGATATCTCTGATATTTGTTACAAAGGCAACATTCTTTTACTTTACAAACGATTGGACACAAAGAGTCGGCGTAGCTGGGGCAAGGGGTGAAGTGAAATTTTAGAATCCTTTCAGATGCCTTCGTACGTGCTGAAGGCTAAAATACAATTCTCTGTTCACGACAGGTTTAGTACCACCGCAAATACTGTATTGAATGCCGCCGTTTAGACGTGTTTATTTCAATACATAGTTTTTATTTACACTTTACACATATGAATAATAAAATGAATTTAATTGTACGTTGAATATGTTGTAGAGTAATTTATTGTTGAGTTTTAATATGATTTCTTATAAATATATATAAAGCTGAATAAATACTATGTAAAGGATTGGTTGATGTTCACAAACGATTGGGTGTGTCAGTAAAATAGAATTTTTTTTCACACTATAATCCTACATTGATACCTTTAAATAATATAATACGTTTCTGAATGAGACCGTTTTAATCTTAATATTACACAAATTGTGTATTGAGGAACTTCATCTAAACTTATATCAAAAATTCTACGTAATGCTAAGGTATTATAAAAAAGAAAATTAGTTCATAAATAAGTACTTAAATGGCTAGCGCAATGCTGTCTCCGGTGGACATTACTCGTACTGTGATGTCGTGTTTTCAGTTCATGAACCACTCTAACTTGTAGACTACCGTATCGCCTTTACAAAAGTTCAAGGAATTGATATAATTCACGTGAGGTTTAAACTCTTATACAATATTTTGTTTTCAATGAATTTACTCTCGACATTGAACACTATCCGACATAAATTACTAAATAAGTCTAACCTGATTTTTAAAAATTTGGTAAAGAAGCACATTAATCTTTTATGATAATTATTAGTCAGAAAGGTAGTTTCTGTATTAACTCATTCAAACCAAGACACCGATAAGGTTACTTTGGTCCGTTTATCAGCACACCTTCGGGACAGCCCGGCTTTATTTCTCGTGACAGATGGGTTTCTCACCTTTAAGCCAATCCTGACCAATGCTGATAAGCTTTCCCACTGACTAGCCTAACCTTAGTCAATTTACACGTGACTACAATACATAGTTTTAAATTTCGAAAATGTTTTCATTTATTTAATACTTCGGATGTGTACGCTCGTATAGGCGGAGTGTTGCTCATATTTTATTCAAATATCAAACTCCCGTGCGCTAAGCTCTCAGCATAATATTGCTTAAGCATGGACCAATTCACAATATCCTACACCTGAATAATGCCTAGTTTTCCATAAATGCATTTGAATACATTCTTGCCCAACAGCCAGTTACAGTTTTATATATTGAATTTTACAATGCAAAACCATCTCGTGTTACTTTAGCGCGAAACGTGAAATGAATAAGGGATGCAGTGATGGAATTTTTGACGCAAATTGATACATTTAAGATTGTGAAAATGATTGTGCTGTCCAATATATTTCGCGGCAATCATCTACAAAACCAAATGGCAAATGAGATTAATGTTACCGACAAAGAGAAGCACTCGCAGCCGATCTCCCAAAGTTCGTTGCGATTGAAAAAGAAAACAAAAACTGTAGACAATATAAATGATACTGTAGCTAACGGATTAAAGAAAGTGAATAGTGAAAAGTGTATATCTAATAGTGTCGACACTCTCCTCACACATAGGGAGGGAAAGGAGAAAGTGATATGTAGTGCCAAAGGTCTTTTAGAAACTAATTTAGATGATATTTTTAATGATGTCCATGATGCATGGAATCAACCAAAGAGTTTGGGAACAAGCGAACCTATATTGAGATTTAACGACAGTAGCAGTGTTGGCAATCGAGAGTCCTACTTGTCTGAAGAGAGTGAGGATACGTCTATCAGTGACTGTACAGATATTGATGCACGGGAGCAAAGGAAATGTATGGGAGCTCGACGCTTTGGCCATTTGCTAAGGAGGGTCATATCGAGAAATGGTAAGTTTAAGTAATACTTAAAAGGAGTATTAAGAATAGCCATAGCGCTAAACCTGCATTATGAGGCACACCCTAAAATAAGTTTTAATGATTTTTTCTGTTCGAAAATATTTGAACCTTTTTGTATATATAGTACTCATCTTTGGTTGTATGTTTAGTATAATTGTTTTTTGTTGTACATATATAATTTATGTTAGGAAATACATAAACAACTTACTAACTTCTAGTTAGTCTAGCTAGTTTCAAGAGTATATTTGATGTACGAAGTTTTGACATATCAAGGCGAGATTTTGACTTGGGATACGATTTATTAGTAGAACAATAATCTCTATCATTAGAGAGTAATATAGTTTTTAGAGGTTTTACAATCGCAGAATAATCCAATGAAACTTCTACTCCAAACAGTATTAGTCCTAAAATAATTGTGTAAACAAAAATCAATTTTCAAATTTCTTGTAACAACAAATTGAAATCAGTCGATAAACATCTGGTATTAAATTGAAATGGCGTCATTTATTTATTTTCAATTGTCGCAAATTGTTTCCTTCGCCCCGACTGAGATGACCGTCGTAAACTTGTAAAATCGTCGATCCTATCTTGTCCCATTCAATTGGTTTGATTTTGAATTATGGCCTATCTTGTCTTTATCTAACATTGTCTTTGGTCTGGTAGGCTTATATAAAATTTTATGTTTGATGATGTTTTTGACAGATATATTTTATTAGTTCTTTGTCAGAAAAATTTAATTATTTGTAGAAAAAATGAACAGTGATGTGTTGTTGGCAAAAAAATTACCTTTCCATCTGTTAGCAAATTCGCAGAACGGACCAAATTTGAATTTAATTGCTGAAAATGAGTCCACCTACCTGTTAGCAAATTAAGTCTTCAAGTCCTTATATGATATTATCAATTTTGTGACGCTTTTGAAAAAAAAAATATACTAAGTATAAACAAAATAGTAAAATAAGAATTTGTACGCTGAAGTTGAAGCACCCTTTCTTTCTTATTGGCCTTGTGTGGACAATTGAATTTCAGTCATAAATTCATTGATTTCCCTAATAATGGCGTATCATTAAATCTCTCACAAGATTAAACAAATAAATGTACACGTTTGTCTATGGACAATCGTATCGCTTACCAAGTGGAAACTAAGTTATAGGCTTCTAAACACCTGGGTTACTGTAGGGTAGCTTTGTTGCGTTCCTATTTGCTTATTTATATTAATACTATTAACTAAGAGTTTTTAGTACTTAGCAGCTTAATTAGTTTTGTAATTTTTAAAGTTGAGTTTTCGAATCCCATAAACATATTCGGTGAGACTCATAAGATGACTCATATAAAGCACTTTATAAGTATATATATTAATGTAATGAATTTGCCAGCACTCGTGAAAACTATTTTTAAATCAGCCAGTCAACTTTTAATATAGAAAAAATATGTTTGTATTTTCTAATAACCAAATATAATTTAAATAGATTTTTGATATTATATATATATATATATATATATATATATATATATATATATATACACATAATATCAAAAATCTATTTAAATTATATATGGTTATAAGTGGTATATATATATATATATATATACCATTAAATTTAAACCTCGCTATCAATATCAACAGTGATACTTAAATTGATAGTGCGTACAAACAAACATATACAGACATTAATTACTCGAAGCCCCGTAAACTCATTAATAAGGATCCACATAATCTAAGATTATTAAAATACATTTTTTATTTAGATACCGGAATTGTATGAAATGTAGGAAATCCTAGGAAAATATAATTCCGAAGCTGTTTAGGAAATGTATAAAATATTGTTTCGAAAACTATTTAATACATAATACATATGTTGCGAGGACAGATACAATACCAAAATTTTAGCCCTTTTGTTCACAATTGTGTTATTGCAATGGATATCACTCGTAAAAACCAAAGACATTATAGATATTATATACGCAAAGTCTCGTAATCCTCCTACATTTAACCTAAAGTCTGCTTCCAAATGATATTGTTCGTTTGGTTTTTCACTATATTAATTTTTATTACGTCTAAAATATAATTAAATTAATATTTTAGAATCATAACTTGGCACTTAAAAGTTAATATGAAATATTAACATTTCAGTCCAAATTTAAGAAAAAATATTATGAGCAGAATTAATAAAAATAGAACACGACGTACATAGATGATTGCCTTGTAATTTTACATTCAGAGTTTATACAGGAAAATTCCGTACAATTGATCGAAGATTCAATGGAAAGATCGAGATGAAACTGGGAGATTACACAAGTACAAAAGAAGCTGTAGCGCTGATTCAAATTTTCCTCTAATCGTTCGATACGTTTTCTGAATAGTGATTACAGTCTTTGTAAACTGTTTTCTATGTAAGGGTCTAAAATTGCTTCCACAGAACATATATATAAAAAATACAAGATAATCTTTCAAATATTTACATAGTTTATTAATATAACCTAATATAATTATCGTTTTATAAAGTAAATTATTATTATTAATGTATATAAATTGATATAACAAAAAACAATATTTTACCTTTTAAAAATAATTACTAAAATATATTATTAAATGATCGACCGAAGATTTCTGAAAATACTGGCAGATTGTAAAGCTAGACTAATTCTACTCTATGTATCTTTCAAATTATGTATCAGCATTTTTTTAAATTAAATAATCGGATTTGAAATGTTTTGTTTAAAGAGTCAGAAGTTAGATAAACTTTTATTGGACATAGTCTATAAGAAAGTGTCTTTGGAAATTGTAAGTAAAACTATAAATTACAATACTATATAGTATCTCAAAAACCCGTATTTCAAAAACGAAATAGATTTTTGACCCCAGGTGCTTACTAACGCCCAAACCAATAATCTAACTTAATCCACTTTTGACTATCCGAGATAGACATCTTAATCCAAATATTGAAAAGTGTGCCAATAACAAATCCATGGATTGTAATAGCCATCTGTCGGTACAAGCTATCCATGGTAGGTCAGAGCGGTGTATGTGGATAGATAGACCTTTGTATAAAAATGACGACTGTCACGGTCTGACCTTAGATTGTTTTTAATCTGATATTAATTATTGGGTTCGGGCGTAAGGATTTCTCGTGAACTTTTCCCCTTTTCAGATCTGAATTACATTATATTATGAACATACCTTCTCCGCTCTAACAAATTTTCAACACGGTGCACCTAAAAGGTAGTTAATCCGCAATTCTAACTCGTTCAAGCGAAATTGCAATCAATATCTGATGCAGCTATATTTAATCGTGTTACGTGGTTAGACTGTTAATGGGTTGCACGAAAGTTCACTTCATCGATACGCTTAGTTGGCCTTGCTACAAGCGATACGGTGTCATACAACTGCAAATAATAAATTAGCGAAAATTGGAAATAGAATGAGGTCATTCACCTTACAGTCAGTATAGGAGTATCGTTTCTATATGGACGCTATTTCTATATGATAGCTACTTGACTGGTACATCGGAAATAGAAAATACGTGTTTTAATGTAATTTATTTCCTGTATTAATATTTTTAGGAGTGTTTTTATTACAGGGATGTCTCAGGCTCATACATACAGACAAGTTTATCATATATTTATGTCGATACAATATCCTATATATGTATATATATTCGATGAAAAATATATGGTTTTTGTAGTAGTTTAAAATACTATTGTACGTTTATCCCTGGGCCGCGCCTAGCCCGCGACAGACGCGAGTGGATGTCCAAATATGTCCAACGGTGGACAAACCAAAACCTAACAAGCAAATAATTATTCCTATATTCTTGTATATATATATATATATATATATATACATATACATACAAGAATTCCGAGATTCCAATATATGAATCTCGGAATCGGCTCCAACGATTTTCATTAAATTTAGTATAGTGGGGGTTTCGGGGGTGATAAATCAATCTAGCTAGGAATCATTTCTAGAAAATGTCTTTTTATTCGTGTTTTATCAGTTTAAACATAGAATTGATCGTTTAATTACATCATAAATTCATCATTTTATTAGTATGTAATTCGTGCTTAAATATAATTTCCAAAATAAACAATTTATAAAAAAAAAACAAAGCAAAGGTACTTGTATATTGTATGACGATAAGACTATAATAAATGTATGTGCACAACGCTTAAAGTGCTTCTAGGCGCACTAGAGTCGTTTAAGATCTTCTGTTTAATAATCGTAAAAGTTAAAAACTCGTTAGGCGGCGGACGTTAGAGGCTTGGTATCGACCTGCTTGCGCCAATTTTACCTGCACTTAAACGTAAATATTATAGTCTATGAACGGGTAAAGTTTTAAAAGCTACTTACTGCCTGTATCTTATATATAAAATTCTCGTGTCGCGGTGTTTGTGGTAAAACTCCTGCGAAACGGCTTTCCCGATTTTCATGAAATTTTGTGCGCATGTGTCTGAGAATCGGACAACATCTATTTTTCATCCCCCTAATTGTTAAGGGTAATCCACCCCTATTCTTTTTCCAATTTTAGATAATTAGTAAAAACATATAACCCTGAATTTTCAACCAACCGCTATTTTTTATTTCATGATTAAAAACTTACGTTGTGAACTCTGAGGTTTATACAGAGAAAAATTCACAGAACAACCTAAAAAGATTTCATTCCGGAAAACCGAACAGTCTGGGATAGCATAGCAAAATGTTCCACGTTGGTATGTTCTAAACAGGTAGGCTCAGTAAATCTCATTAAGGAGAAACCAAGTTCGCGGGGCAAGCTAGTATTATAAAAATAAAAGCCAGATGCAAAAATACTTCTGTAACAGGGCGGGATTCGTAGCGTTGTCCGCGGGTCGACTCAATGGGATTTCCGAGGTACCCGCCCGGTGTGGGTTGACCGCAAGCCGGATTCGAAAATTAATATAAAATTGTATGCAAATGTTCATACAGATTTGAGTATTTCCATACAAATTTGATTAACAGTGTTACACGGCGCAGTTTTCATTTTTAATACGCAATAGCGAACAACAATTTTGCTCAGCGGAAGTTACACCTGCAATCAATTAAATCACAGGTGTTTTATCATGTGAATATGTAATCATATATCTGTATGCCTTAAAAGGTAAATAAAAAAGAGTAATAAAATACGTTTTTATCTCGAATGGTCTGATTTGGTCTGATATAAACGGACCAGAGAATATTATAGATTCATAAATGTTTACTTTAAGTTTTGTGTAAACTGATGGATATAATGTTATTATGGATATGGATATAATTCGGTAATATTTAGTATTAATACTGAATTTAAATTCTCTTATAATATTATAATCCTATTACGGATCGATAAGAATAAGAAATAATTATTATGTAAACTTTAAAGAAAGCACTTTTTTACCGGATTGAAGCTATGTATTATTATAAACTTATAATTATCTAAGATAATTTTACATTTCTACATCAAATCCGGGAAAATAAATACAGATAATATAACTTTTTCTACAGCTGTGATACTTTTTGACATTCAACACCTTTTGTCTTCAGTCACCGTGACCACGCACGCTGTAAAGCACGCCAAAACAGTGGCCTAATGGTGTACGACTCTCATTCGTGAGGATCGAACCAGCATCAAAGGACTGCCTTAGACCCAATACGTCGACGGTGTGTATCAGGCACAGAAGTAGACCTAGAAAGGTGTGCTATTGGGTTTTCTACTACTTTGATGCCTGATTACACAACAAAGGACACTAATACAACACCTTTACCTATTAAATATTTAAAATGAATGAATTAAATACGGCGTAGTTATAATTTCTTTTTATGTTGTCGTCAATGTATAGGTTAGTATACGTAACCATATTTATTTATTATTTACTGGAAATAAATAAATATTGTTGGGAAAAGCTCATATTGTGAAGATTAACTTATATAAGAAGTTTTTGATAACTAACGGGAAACTTTTTGCGGAAACCATTCTCGATTTAGTCGGTACGTGATAGAGGACAACTCAAAGATTGATTCCGTACTATTTTTATTCGTTGTGATAGATCGGGGTTCTTTTAGCAATTTGTGGGGTTCTATGATTTAGCTTCGTCATGAAGAGTTATGTAACTTGAACGGTGTGAATTATTGAGAGGGAATATTTTATGAGATGATATTTTAGTACAATAATAATGGATTTTTAAAGCGAGTATACGAAGACTTTGGTTATATGGTGTTACATTTTAAGGGCGTGTGGAGGATTAAGATGTTTTTAGTGGGGTCTTGAATAGTAGATAATGAAGAGCGTATTAATAAAAAAGGCGCTTGCGAATCTTCTGGCAGTGCAAGTGTCTACGGGCGGCGGTATCACTTAACATCTGGGTGTCATGAACAGCAACATAAAAAAATAATCCAAAAGTCGCAGCTAAGCCATCCGTGGCACGGGCCTCCCTTTGTAACTCCTCTTTAGTGAAGGAGGAAGCGGTGCAGCCAATTTCCTAGTCGTTACTAGTAAGTAGCCAGAGCTGGTGCTTTTGAGTATACCAGTACAGCGAGGAAATGCAGCCAGTATTAAAGGAAAACTGCTACAGGGACATATTATTAATTATTTTAATAATAATTATTATTATTACTATATAGGTTCAGAATATGTTATAAACTTACACAAATCTTTTGCCTTTATAACATTGGTTAGTATAGGAACCACTAGATTTGTTTGATTTTCCATTTCTTCAGTACATTCACACCCAAATCAATGGACCACAACACAGGCGCGACTGGGCGTGACATCAAAGAAAGCATTAGGCAGTCACGCATCAACGTAAATCAATGTATGTCATCACGAACTACTGTACTGTTACCAAATTATGTATATAACAATGACGGTAGATATACATTTTATTGCCCACACAAATAACAAATAAATATTCTTCAACGCGAACCTGTGCGCACAAAAGTTGTCAAATTTCACTGGAGTCTTAGAGGATTCAATACTCAAATAAGATATTTGTCAGAGGAGTATTGATATTAATATCGTCATTAGCGGGATAAGTGGGCGTCAATTGCGAGCACAAGACACGAATAATTACATGAATCGTACAATAATTAATTTACATTTTATCTTTAAAATTTAACATCACAATGCTCCACTTACCAAATCAGAACTATCCCGCGTTCCTTGTGTGTTGTTCCCTTCAGGCCGCTAGTTAAACGGCGCCGTTTAGTTAAATGGCTAGGCTGTTCATTGAATAGCTAATTAATTACTTTTATATTATATATATGGCAGCGACATATATACATATAATATAAAGTAAAGGACAAGATCAGAAGTATATAAATAAGGAAAACACAAAATTTAATGGAAATGGGCCGGCCACACCGCTCCCATGAGTAATGGCAGATGGGTAACAAAGTGGAAAGGGCCACCACCAAGGAAAAGAAAGAGAGGTCGCCCTCTTGCCTCGGCGCGGTGGGCTGATTAAAGAATTCGGAGCAAAATGCCCAACTCGCCCTGAGTTGGAGAAAATTTGAAGTTTGTTTACGTCAGGTTGAATTTTAATTTTAAGGAATAAATGAAGCTTAATTGTTATACATAATCGTCGGCTTTGATTAAGATTGAACTATATGCTAATACTATAATACTAACTCGATGACCCATTTTTTATACATTAGAATTCACCCAAAATGATATTAGGTATACAGCGGTCTTGCCAGTCGAACTGTGTCGAATGGATCTTCAATTATAATTAATTTCCAGCGATTGTCTTGAGCTAACCAATTGGGGTTTTAATCAAAAGCCTCAATTGCACTGCAAAGGGGTATTGTTAGAGCCAATAGCCTTTCGGGTTATTAGAGTATGAATAAGACATAGGTTGGTATTATTTCGAGTTAGCTTACACTTTATAACACGAACGAAGATTTATGTTTTATATATTTGTTTAGGGCCAGCTTGATTCGTAGACAATATAGCCTAAATGAGGAAGAGAATTAATTACAATGAGCGAGGTGAATGTAGAAAAGCGAGATGTATTGTAATTGTATTTATTTATTCATACTTTGCTTCGCCCGGGTGCAATGCTGATGAAAAGCAGGTTTTTATTATGTATTGTTATTTCCGTCGCTGGAAAGCTCCGATAATATACGCGTTCGATCGCTGCTAAATAAGCTGTAATGGGCTGTATCACTACATATTATAAAACAAAGTCGCTTTCTCTGTCCCTATGTCCCTTTGTATGCTTAAATCTTTGAAAATACGCAACGGATTTTGATGCGGATTTTTTTAAATAGATAGAGTGATTCAAGAGGAAGGTTTATATGTATAATAACATCCATTAAGTAGTGGACAAGTACTGTTATTTTTGAGGTTTCTAATCTGATGTCGTAAATAATTACATTTTTTCCGCTTACATTGCAAACGCAGACTGAATGAACCCTACGAGCTTTAACAAAATAATGTACTAAGTATTGTACACATTGAAAAGGTCTACAGAAAAGTCCCTGATGGTATATGTCTATCTCTTATGGGTAACCCCATTGATATACAAAAAACCCAAGATGCACACTCAACGTCTAAAAAACGTCCTCAAAAAATGAGCGCAACATTCTAAATTGTGCACTCATTTCAAATAGTGTCGCGTCGCTCGCGTCTGGGAGCAGTCGTCAAAAATGTCCAAAGTGTTCTTTAAGAAATTGTAAAAATATTACGTCAAGAAGGCTAAAAAAGGATGGGATATCGTATTTTCGGTAAGTAAAAAACTTTATTGATTAGTTTTTGTTGTTTTTATGACTGATTATAACAAGCAATGTGTGAATTTATTTATTTTTTCTAAAAACTTCATTCAACGCACAAAGTTATACACGGCCAACTTCAATGGCTGCTTGTTTAGTGTTAGAACAATGCATTACAGTCTTCTTTTTATTTTAGTCGCATTATAAAAATTACCCTGTTCTAATAAGTGGAGTCGATTATTTTTATTTGTGTTTTTTATTATAAATAAATTTATGTACTATTGAACTTCTTTGTGTGTAGTTTTTGACAACTATAATTATGTTTATGACAAATATTATTATGTTATTTAATATTTTGACTAATAAAGTGTAGGTCAGGAGGTAGCCAATTTAACATTTTTTTGATGTTCGTAAATATTTTGATATTGCTTACAGATTGAAATACCGGATGATGGCGGTGATACTGAAGTGTGTCCTACGAGTTCAATGTTTAATTTAGAAATTGAAAAGAAATTCAAATCTCCTACCACTTCTCTAAGCACGGGGTCAGTTCTGGATACATCTCGAATTTTTGCTAATGTTTAATTAGCAAGGAAAAAGTCATTAAAAACTTAAGGAAAAAGAATTCGAGATTTTAAAAAGACTAGTTCACTAAAGAATGCGTTAAATGTTTTAACGAAAAGGTTTAAATCGTTTTGAACCAAATATTTGAATAAACAATTTTAACAGTTATTATTTGTTTTTTTTTGTTTACCCATAGGCTACCCAAAGTATATTTATGTGTTTAAAACACAATCTAACATACTCTTAAAATACTAAATAGTAATGTATAATGAAAAAAAAGTCATGTTCGACTCCACTCAATACCTTGTCCTACCGACCACGGTCGGTTGTCAAATTTTATTGCTTTAAGTACCCTGCGTTGTAATAACAACTTTAACCAATTCGCGTAGGGTTGATTTTGCAATGATATATGCTTGTCACTTATAGAAAGAGACAGAAATAGTGTTTCGGGACACTTTCGAGCGTTACTTTTATTCGAGACTGTGCATCTTGGGTTTTTTTGTATATCAATGGGTAACCCACATTTTTATATACAACGTTGACAGATTTTCTGTAGTGTATTTAGTATCAGCATTGCACCCGTGCGAAGCCGAGGCGGGTCGCTAGTATAATATCTTTTTTGTTTATGGAACCCACATAAAAAAAATATATACTGCATCAATATAATATGTCATAAAAACCAACTAGCCCAGAAGCTATTATCTTAATAAATAGGTTGTGAATACAGAGTTTATCATATGTTATCACGCGATCATATTTTAAAACGCTTTTATTTAGCTCACACCGTTTGTTTTATTCTTTTTTCTTGGGTCAAATTTAGTAATTCAAATTTCACCCTCTTCCTGTCAACCGATTAATCTGAAATGTTGTATACACATTAGATTTTGGTGACAATACAATTATGTTTATTCATCAAACTTTACTTTATTTCTAATATTTTTTTATTTAGCATTGTTGATCGTGTAATGCAACTTTTTGATATTATTTCCTTTAATTCGGAAGGCCACGAAGGCTTAAAATACATTTGTTTTATGTTATCATGTGTTCAGAGGTTTTTATGTATATACGAACATAAACACCTTTGTGAGAAAAGTGGGAACAAACCGTGAAATGTAGTAACAGATTATTTCAGTATAATTAGTATTATTATTATTTTCTTGTGTAGCCAAGTCCATTTTTCAAGGATTGTCATCTTCTCTTCCGTTCTACGCTCTTGATTTGAGAACTGGCAGTAAATGTAAATTCACAAATAATTTAATTTGTTGACGTTCATAAGTGTACTTGTTTACCTATGTGAATAAAGATACTTTTGTTTGTTCGTTTGTTTGAAGGAATGAACAGCGACCTCACTTGCCAGTGGAGCTAAAACATCCTTTGATTTATTTATATATTTCGTGATCGATTAAATTTACTTAATTGACAAGGATGCCTTCTGTAGCATACATATTATGATAAATAAAAATATTATTTTTGCCCTAGACGTACTTAAATAATTATTATTACTTCGTTATATTACTTGAGTAATTGAGGGATTTAGTAATAAAAATAATTTCTCTGTATGTACAATAAAAATATATGTATTTTGTTCTAATACAATCCTTTTAATTGTTAATCACTCAAACCGACATACATTCGGATTAATCTCGATTTCTGAGTCCTTTTAACAATACCCCTAATTTCCATGTCCCAAGATAGGCTTTCAAACCGTTTCAATAGCTGGCAATCTCGAGAGTGCCTGTCCAGTGTTACCATATAATGGATGTTTTCCCAAATTTCTTTGTATAATAATTTAAATTCAGAGAGAAAAAAAGAGGATCTGTTTGATGCCTAAAAAAATTTGTTAATTAAAAATAAATAAATAGTGTAATACCGAAAAGTTGCTTTGATTTTTTGAAATAAAATTTAAAACTTTTATTAATTTTATATTAACACGAATTATCTGTAGATTTTGATCTATAATTAAGCGTGTTATTAAGACGCTTAATTATATAGTTAGGGTTGATTAATTTGATTAATTAGCAACATACATATTATGTCGTGTTCGGCATGTATTATCTGACATTAAGTCTATATGAAGATATCTTAACGACCTGTTTCTTGCGACTATGTGAAATTTTGGGAACGCACCAGTCTCAATATACGTCTTTTATTATTCATTAACATAGAATTAACATTAAAATGAGCAATATTAACATGTTGTTAATACTAAATTATAAGCTAAAATTATATTAACCTTCTTCACATATACATATATCCTTCACCAGGGAGTGATATTTTCCCTTCAAAATTCAAAATCACTTATTCATATAGGTTATGAACTTCAAAAAAGAAATAAATGTGATATGATTATAATTTTATATTTACTGCTTGTTCTCAAATCAGGAGCGTAGAACAGAAGAGAAGAACTGGCAATAAACTCTCCACCACTCTTTCTGCCAAGTTTTGTTTTACTCAACTTTGGTAAGGAGGTGCAACCATTACACCACGTTCCACATATCGATTATGTTCATAACATCTTTATACAAAATATTATTCTACTATTTCGTGTTGCCAATATATATAATTTTTTTAAACACATTTTATAATCGTTGTTAACCGAAAGCCGTGATCCTTCCCAAAATTAACGATCAGAGATTAAGCTACCTCAATGTGTAATATAAATAGATTAAATCCGGACTTTTAATTGTGTTACGGCGGTGTGTTATGTAATGTATATCTGTACCAAAATTCGGGAAATACTTATATGTATAAACTTCTTAAAATTTCATAATTTTAACAATTCATAAAGCCTATGCTATAAAATAATGACTTATTACGTTTTTTGTAATTACTCATGGGTCTTATTTTGTCACAGGGTAAACACAATTTGACAGATAGAGTAATTAAGTAAACTAGTTAAAAGAAAGAGCGTAAACAAATATTTTGTTAAACTACAGTTAGTCCTTATTAATATTAAAATTTAATTGATTACCTTTGTATAATACATATGGTTACGCACTGTTGCACACACAATCATAAAATCTCCTGGAAGAGATTTCTTAGTAGACATAAGGCACGTTACACCGTGAATTTCTTACGTTAATTGTTATTGATATAATTTAATTGTGCAAAAAGATATTTAATTGTTCAGTCATTTGTGGACGTACCTTTGGACCTGTATAAAATCGAAACAGCAAGTACTATTACATAGTTTGTAATATTCATTCTCGCATTTGTAATATCGCATAATAGCAGGGCTCCATATCAACAAAGGCATTGAAACGGTATCACTCGATATATAATGGCTGACTTTCCCCATTGTTTTTCACTGGAGCTGAACAACAGCGTCACCGTGTCTGATCATTTACTGACTTACTTTAATTGCAATAAACGGTTCTAATTACAACTATAGAAAGTTATTTTATTTTAAATAATACATAGTATGTATATGTACTCCAAATGAGCAGAATTTTTTGCGATATCACAATTGTAATTAATGTTAATTTATTGCTATTTATTTTGTTTTAAAGGTTTATATCTAAATAACTTAATGTTAAAATCTGTCATTTTTTGAACATTTGTCATGTATCGTCATTCTAATGGCGTCCAAAAACACTGAGAATTGTCATTTGTCAATATTAGTTTCTTTTTTTGAACATGCCAACCTGACAATACAGACCAAATTGTTTTTTACACCATCTGTAAGTTGTATTTAAATTATTTATTTATTTTCAGGTAAGTACCAATATGAAGAAGATTTTATATGGAATTCAGGTATTTCATTAACATAGTTTATGTATGTATGTTATTTGTTACCAAGCAAGTTGTGGTTCTTTTTACTTTTGACTTGGAGGAAGGATAGTGCTGCTCTTCCTCCGACCTAAAGGGAGGAAATTCTTGTCTAGTGATAGTCTACTGTGAGCATCGAAACCCCATGAGGGTATATATTCTTAGCGGGTGAAGAAGTTTGATAGCGCATTTTGGTGTATGACATCATTATGCTAAAAGTAACCGTCGCTACAGACTTAAAAGAGCGCTCCATACTGTCGCAAAATTTATACGCCATAGAAATGGGTTACCATCAGTAAAAATTCTATAAATCCTCCTTGAAAGATAAACTTTCTGAAATCGGGTTTAGCTGGCAACTTTGAGCGCATTACGTTGAACTAGGAGGTTGCATTTTTCACCGACAATACGGCCATTTACTAGGCGATTGTCAGACCTTTCATACTTTGTACATTTATCACAGTTCTAAAGAGAAATAAGGAATAATTTCGACTTTGATTCACGAGTTTTGAAACTTGTCAAAAACAAAGGTATTGTTTGAGACTGTGTACCTACCATTAATGCCTCTTTTAGGTGCCTGAGGTACACGATTGTCGTTTTAGCTTCAATATATAAGGTGACTTTTTTATCCTTATTTATATTCTATCATTTATTAAAGTTAAAAAACCAACAAATTATTATTTTTAATAATACTATCTTTGTTTAATTTTGTTAGTTTTTTAAAGAACGGGCTATAGTACCTGGTGTTAAGTAATATCTCCGCCCATGGCCACTGTCAATGCCAGAGGACTCGCGAGTGCGTTGCCGGCCTATAAAGAATTCGTAGTCTCTTTTCTTAAAAGCCCCTAAGTTGAATTGGTTTGGAAATACTTCAGTGCGCAGTTGGATCCACATAGCGTTGGTACAGTGGTTACAGTTCATAACGTGATAAATGTTATGAACTGTATTCTATTACAGGTACAAAAATTTATATTAAATTCAAGGTATGAAAAACGTTTCATTATATTTAAAAGTCGGCAGTTTAATCCAGTCCAATTACACCTGGCGAATTTTATCCTAAAATCCCTTTCTAATTAAAATTAATTCCTTTATCGAGCTTTTAGCACACGGTTTCACTGAAGTAAAGGCTGCAGGCGGTTGAAATTCGGCAAAAGGCAAAATGCGATTAAAATTTCATTATGGAGAAACTGTGTGGTGCGGCTTTGTAAGACTTTTTAAAGACATGTTATTATAAGCTACAATATCGCAAGTATTAGTAACGGAAGTCTTTAATTAGAATTTCTAGGTCGTCAAATTTTATTAGGTTTTGTAAAATATATTAGACTCAAATAAGCGAAGGCTCAGTCAAGGACTAATATTGTCTGTTTTTCGTTAGTACACCACATAGGAAACAACTTTTAACCACATCAAGTTCTATTGAACGTTTCGCAATATTTCTAAATTCAAATATTACTTGAATAACAGTTCGATAAGATCGTTATAATCGTTAGTGCTTGACTGTCATCATCATCATTAATGATTATACGGCCTCTTGCGAATATATGTCGCCATTGCAATCTAAGTCGTCCTTCTTGCGTCCAACTTGGAACCCATATTGTTTCGACGATTCCATCCCACCAACGTAGTCTCGGTCTACCGCTTTTCTCTTACCACCAGGTTGTGAGTTCATTAAGGATCTTGGGAATCTGTCGTTATTTGAGCCTGTTGCATTAATTGAATTGGTCGATGTTAGCATTGTATACAAATACGTCAAACAGAGTGGTTGCAAACAGGGCGAAAGATTCATAGAAGAATCTTCCGGTCGGAAGTAAGTAAGTTTCAGAACCATATCGCACTGCTAACTCCAATGTCTATTTCGTATTCATTTGGAAATTCCATAGACGTTCTGTATATGTGTGGTATAGCAGTTAAATCATATGTATATGAGATATTCTGGGTGGCAGAATATTGATTATCCAGCAAGAAAATTTCCTATGTAACCAACCAATGTTATAATTTTTGTCTTTAAAGAATTTTTAGTCTACCCGCAAGAGTTTTGTTGCATTTCTATTGAAAGTTAGCAGCATAATATTTCTCATTGAGATATAAAGTAAAACTCGACACAAATGTGTCGGAGATTCAACAATAACATTGTTCTATGGCCGCATATTCAGAAGTTCTCGCTTGTTGTCCCCTCATTACACGCCGTCGTACATTTAGACACGAAATCACCGAAAATATAAAAGTATGCTTTTGTATGGGCTTTTATTAAACGTTGTGTTTGATTAACCACAAGCATGTATCGTTTTTTTCACAAATAAGAATTTTTGCCGCGCACCACCACTTTGTGGAACCAGCTGCCCACTGAAGTATTTCCGAACCAATTCGACTTAGGGTCCTTCAAGAAAAGAGCGTACGAGTTCTTAAAGCCAGCAACGCACTCGCGAGCCCTCTAGCATCGAGTGTTCATGGGCGGCGGTATCATTTAACATCAGGTGAGCCTCCTGCCTGTTTGCCCCCAAATCCTTTAGTATACAGCTAAAGTTTGAACGCACAATCTCATAGTAGATACACTAGGTTACCACTCAACAATGCTGTCGCCCGCTCTGCCCCCATTAAACCAAACATTTTGAAAATAGAACAAGGTAGGTACAGCAAAGTACAATCGAAGGGAAACGAAATATCTATTGCAATCGTTATTTTGGCAGTTGTTGAGAATTGAAGCTAATCCTTTCTTGACGAATCCTTTAATTTACTCTCACTTTCTTTCCCTGTCCGCTTAGCTCCTTTATTTTCCAATAAATCTGTACAAGCATTACCTGTCCACATCACATCTCTAACTTTTGTACTTACTGATTTTATCTGAAATGATCACATTTTTCAATGAAATTAAATTCAATATATTTTTTTTTGTGTTGAAGTAATGCTCGAAAGCAATAACGCCTCTCCTGTTTATTTAATTATTTTAGTAGTTCTATATTCATTATAAAATAAATTCTAGTTTAGTAAAATTTCAGTACATTTAACTTCTTAGCGTACACAGCGCGACACGAAATTAGGTCAGTATTGAACAAAACTTGTTCAATGGGAACTATCGAATGCGAAATGTATCAAAGCGAACGCCCCGATATGAATGTTCGATGATTGCTTTTTGAAATTGTGTTTTTTCAAAGGGCCTACACTCGACGAAATTGTTAAAAAAGTGCACTTGTGCTCTACCGTTTTATTCTGTTATCGTCGGGAACTATTTCCGGTATAATACCAGTCTGCATTCATTTGTTAAATGATTATATCATCACTAGCAGACTCGGCCAAGCGTTGCTGTGGCTAAGGTTTTTGTTATATTACATAGTAGTAAATTAATCAAGGGAAACCGTAGGAGAACTTATGTGAAACGTTGGTACCACGACACGGACCTAAACTAAACTACCTTTAACTCAGCGCCATCTGTTAGAATTGTATCAAATAATTTGCAATAAAATAAAATTGCGACTATAATTAAAGATCTTACCTATCCTATCTCTCAAGTTGGATCGAACTACACATGGTATGCGAATTTTATTATAATCGGTTAAGTAGTTTAGGAGTCCATTGAGGACAAACATTGTGACACGAGATTTATATATATTAAGATTTGAATTATCACTCTTGGACGAAAGCTCGGCCGTCAAAACCATTACGATTACTCTATTATTCCTGTTCGATAACCCAGGCGTGAATTGCTTGATGAGACCCTTGTTTCTGATTGTTTAAGATGATAATAAGTAGAATCCTTCGTTGGGAGAGAGGAGTGAGAGAAAACGAATTGTATAGGGAGAGTTTATCCCTATATTTATTTTTTTATATTTTATTCACGTTTAAATTTTAATTGTGTATATATTTTGACGTCACATACATAGATACATATTAGACTTATGAGTAGGAGGGTATATTAGAGATAAGTTTTATTACGGACATTGACACCTGTAACATCTAGAGGCTTATCACAAGTTGTCTTTAAGGCACGTTCCACAAAGTTGTAAGCGGCAAAAGCTGCTTTAAAAAGCGCTTTTTTTATCAACAGCGTCGAGGTGACGTGGGATGAAATCTTGCATCAGGCCACGATCTATGCTGTAGTGGATGCTGACTGCTGAGTTATTCTTAGCTTATAATATAAATAAACCTAATTTTATTTTCCGGTGGCCCAATTTGAGTCACAGAGCAAGCGGTTTGTTTATTAAAGTTTATGAGTAACCTTACAGCAAACATATATATTATAAATGACGACACACAAACGATATTACAAGTACAAATGATATTGTTACTGCGAAACAAAGTGAGTATTACCGCCTCTTCAAATATTTTCTCACATACTCTTCTAGAGGTAGAGGTTATAGGGGTATAGGGTAGGGGTGTGATTTTACCGGTTTCATATATTCTACAAATAATATTATATCATCTTATGTGTCTCCTAAATATTATAACCATTTTTCTATGTTTGTATATGATTATTTTTTTTGCTACTGTTCTCCTGATTACAATCTATATTGATATATTAATATCTTTTGATTTTTTTTCTGATTTAAGTGCCAACAATTTCTGGTAATTTTATTGTTTGTTTATTTTATCTTATATATGTTTTAATTGTATTTTTCATTTTGTAATTTTTTTTGTAAAACTTATGTTTACCATTATTTTCATACATTTTAGAAGATTTTTGTAAAATAATCATTAAACTTAGAATAATGTATGATGTAGTAAACTCATTAAATAAATAAATATCTTAAAATATACGTTATAGCACGTTTTCAGCGCTCCGCAATTACGTTTCAAGACGTATGAAAGTTTTGCCTTGACCTGCAAAAACAGCGTGTCGCATTCAGAAATACGAAATACATTTCATAAAACACATTGTCGCTTTCCAAAATGGTTTAAATATGGTAAAATCTCGTGACGGATATATATATTATTCGCTCGGGATTGTCCTTTTGAATGATGACCACTGTTTAGAGATTTTCTTGTGGTGGGATTCCAAAGAAAAATTAAATATGTAAATTGTATTTGCATAAGGGATTTAACAATGACCTCAGCTGAGCGTGCCTTTACATTTTTTTTTATAGAACAGAGGGCAAACGGGCTAGAGGTTCACCTTATGTTCAGTGATAAGCATAAATAATATGAATTTAAATAATATCGGTGATAAACGCGAATTATAACACTATTTACATAACCTAACGGCCCGAATGCCCCTCGACATTATCGAGAGGCATTCAGAGATACTGTAGCTTCTATTCTTGAAGACGTAAGTTCGAACCCTGGTTGTGCACCAATGGACTGTTCTGCGACTGTTCATGTACATAGAAGGTACACAGTCCACCATACGGTGAAGGAACATTGCATGAGAAAACCATGTGTCAGGCACAGAGCACCTCCTATTAGAAAAAACAGTGAGGATTGTAGCGACAAAGATTTTTTTAAATAATGCATGAGACTCAAATGTTGCTTAAATGTTTTTTAAGAAACAACAGTTAGAGTTTGTTATCTTACTTAAAAATAATATTTTAATCTATTTCTTTTATATATCTAAATCTTTAAGAATTAACAATTAAATGATAGGCCAAACTAGCGTCTTTTCCACAGACTAGCAAAGAAGTTAAATTAAATCAAAATAGGTAATGGATAATCTAAAAAATCTATTTTAAGAAACATGATTATTTATTTACATATATACCATAGACATGAGTAATATACAGTTAAAATTCTCGTGCTTTAGTGTCTAATCCTTGTTACTGGCAACGTTCAAACAGTTTCAAATAATATTACATGAAGTTAGGAGCCGAGGCGGTTGAAATCCTCTTGGTTTTATTGCTTTAATGAAACTTTGATGAAATGTAAGGAAACTTGCTTTAACTGGAAAAGACTGCATTTAAGATTTTCATAGAATATTACTTTAAACTGTAAAACGTGTCACTATCCGCACACCGAATTTAGCAAATTGTGCTTTTTGAAAGATATTTCATTGATCTACTAGTCAAATCAAAATTTTAGAAGTTTAGAAATGGATTTGGCCCAGAGATCTTGTGATAACTGGAAGATATACAACATAAAATACATCAAAACGAACACTTTTATATACACAAAAGGTCAGATTTGATTACAGGAAAATTTTGTTTAGTAGACAACAGTTTTACGTCATCATACGATCGGACAGACGTTTTAAGTTTTAAGACCTGACAAAAAAACATCAAATTGTAAATATATACCATTCTCGAAACTTCAAAATTTCATCATAATCAGTGCAGCGGTTTAGAAGTGGTTATTATCAAGCGCTGGTGATTTATTATTTAAAGGAATTCGAATTATTCGTATTATACAATTGTATTCGTTCGTATAATTGCCACGCCCTTTCTTCCGGTAACTTAAAATGTTCTTCCTTTTACTTTAACGCTCCTGAAACAACAATTGAAAAGTTATGTTTGTATAGGGAACCTTGTTAAAAAGGTATTTTATTCACTACATATAGCTAACTAGCGCACTATTTACTTAAGGAATGGTTATAAAATTTTATCGGCCGTAGTGCTCGTAGTCTGTATATATTGCCTCTTTAAAATCCTTTCCAATAACATTTTCTTACGTAGTAAAACTTAGTAAACGTACTTTTGAATTTAGAATATACATTCAAAATTAACAGGAAGTAAATATTAAAGTTCTACAATACATCGAGGTATTGTAGAAAGGTAGGGAACTTTATACTTATATATTTTTCTTACACGAAATAAATTTCTGAACGCACGCCGTAATACTTGACAATATATGTTCCTTTTTCATTACTCGTATATATATTAGTAGATATCTTGTCGATTTGAATTCTTTATTCGTTCTTACCGCTAAAAATGAGAGAGTACAGTATCGACGAGATGAACACTCAATGTTTGATAGTCAAGAAACCTGTGAACATTTTGTGCATGAAGGATTTGTCAAAAGCCTAGAAGATAGGGTTTCGTGCAAAAGCCTTCTTAATGTTGATTTTGCACATTTCATACGTTATAAAGGCTGTCAGTAGTTGAGTACGATAGACCAAAAATCATTTACGCAAAGTGATTACAGATTTTGTTTCATCAGGTTAGCATAATTTTCTATATGCTTATAGTCTATTTGTAACACAAAACCCTCAGCACACCTCATATACACATCCTCACTTTCACACTATCAAACAACACATCCAAATTAGGTATTACTTAGTTAATGTATTTAACAGATTGGTTATTATGTATTCAATCTTTGGCTGTATCTTTAGTATAATTGTCTTTTGTTATCTTAATATATATAAATCTCCTGTTTGTCCGCGATGGACTCCTAAACTACCAAACAGATATCAATCAAATTTGCACACCGTGTGCAGTTTGAACTAACTTAAAAGATAGGATAGCTTACATCTCAATTTATACCCGCAATATTATTGAATTGCAAATATATGTTTATTATCTGATACAATTCTAACAGATGGCGTTGTGTTAAAAGTACCAACGTTTCACATAAGTTCTCCTACCGTTTCCCTTGAACTACTATGTAATAGTATAACAAAAACCTTAGCCACAGCAACGCTTGGCCGAGTCTTCTAGTATTTTATATATGTTACTTATTACGAAATAAATAATAAAATAATATACGTTAATAACTATGTTGCCATATATCGTTAATAGTTAATGACCGTAAATCTAAGTTATCTCACTACGAATGGTTAATGTCAGCTGTTAAATTTTACGACGGCTAGACAATAGATGGATATTGATAGTGGAGCATGTTATGTGTTTGTCCTTGTTTATATTTTATTACTGAAATAACCTAATTAGGCAAAAGATTCTTTGTTTGTACTGTAAAAAAAAATACTCTGAAAATATCAATATTTTTTGTTCTCGATTTTAACAGAGGTAAAAAAGTTTGTAGATCTTGTGATGATTATTTTTATATAGACTTGATCTATAAAATTAGGCAGTAGGCTCAAAAATGTTAAGTAAGATCGCATATCGCCCATTGACACAAGCCAGCCTTGAGATTTAGGCTTAAAAGCCCTTGTGCTAAATATAGTAACTGTTTTATATGTTTGTTCTATAATATTGAAAACTGTAATATTGTTGATCAGAATCGAATCCTTTTTGAGATAAAAACATGCACTTCTGATAAATGAACATTTTTACAGGCAATGGAAATCGGTTTAACTATCGGAGATATCTTGTTAGAAAAAACTATTAAAAAAAACTGCCATAATAATTTTTTTGATTAAAGTAATCCTACAGCTACTCATTAAACAAAATTTAAACAATTAAATTATACACAAAAACCAAAAATGGAATACACATTCAAGCATAAACATAAAGTAAAGTAAAATAATACTAAATTCTGAATTATAAGTTCTGAGTATAATTGGTCATTATAATCAATATTTAATATAAAGGAAGAATATCAAAGCCATTATTAATAAAATATACAAGAGTTTTTTTATAGTATTGTCTTTTATTAACATAACTTTTACACATTTAAAGAAAAACACTTTTTTACGGATTATAGTGGTCACCGTGACCACGCACGCTGTAAAGCTCGCGAAACGTCGGTTTAAATTTAAAATTATGTCTAAATAATTATAAGTTCAAAATACAATAATACATAACTATAATCCGTAAAAAAGTGTTTTTCTTTAAAAGAGTTTTTTAAATATTTTTTTAGTCACATTAAATATATCTATTTGCTGGTAATTTGTGTTGTTATCTGAAGGTTTACGATACATAACTGAGTTACGTATAAGTTTGTTAAAATAAAATGCTTTTCGATTAAAACCTTCCACCACTCTGTGGAACCAGCTGCCAACTGAAGTATTTCCGAACCAATTCGACTTAGGGTCCTTCAAGAAAAGAGCGTACCAATTCTTAAAAGGCCGGCAACGCACTCGCGAGCCCTCTGGCATTGAGGGTGTCCATGGGCGGCGGTATCACTTAACATCAGGTGAGCCTCCTGCCCGTTTGCCCCCTGTTCTATAAAAAAAAAAAACCAAACTTTTCGCAGTCATATTTCAGATTACTCTTTAATTACAGTCCAAATACAAAAACATACATTTCCGAAATATGAACGTTACTATTCTTTGTTATTTAGTAGCTTTGTGAATCCTATCCGTTTAATTTTGGCTTGCTCCCAGCACAGATAATTAGTTAACATGAGTTGGGACGTTTTGCAATGAGATAGTCCTGTACAGCCTGCCAGATCTTGAAATTGTATACTTCGTTTATGTACTATTAAAACATATTTTTTCAACGGATTCCTTAAAGTGTTCAAAATATTTAAAAAATAAATGTCTAGTAGTGTGAGACCAAACAAACTAACAAAAATCATTTATTCATATAGGTAACATAATGTACACTTATGAACGTCAAAAAAAGAAATATACATTAAATGATTCTAATTTTAAATTTACAGCCAGTTCTCAAATCAAGGGCGTAGAACGGAAGAGAAGAACTGACAATTAACTCTCTAACCACTATAACTATTACCAGATACGTGTTAGTGATAGATTATTTTGTGTTACACTCTTTTATTACTATATGTATGTACTTCTTTGCCATAAAATGATAAAAATATTTTTAAAAATACAAAAATCTTGCTTTATTCTACGTTTCTTGAAAAAACGACACTAACATTAGAAAAAATATTCTATTACTACGCATTATCTGGTTAAATAAAGTTAATTTAAATGTCACAAAAAATATAGTACTAGACTATTGGATATTTTGATTTTATGTATTATTATGTGAGCAACCATTGCTAAGAAAATATACAATTAATGTCGCAGTACAATGGCGTCTAATAATATAATGATAAGGAAAACAAACGAAATATCTGAAAAGTAAGCTTTTTTATTAGAATAGGGGTAAACGGCCAGGAGGCTCACCATGTTAAGTGATACTGCTCATGAATACTCTCGATGCCAGAGGGCTCGCGAGTGCGTTGCCTGCCTTTTATGATTTGTTACGCTTTTTTCTTGATTTCCCTCAGTCGGTTTCGTTCGAAAATACGTCGGTGGACAGCCGACCACATAATGTGGAAAACAACTCAGTCGTTGAGCTTTGAAACAAGTATTATAAAACAATATTTAACAGTAAGAAAGATTTATCAAAGATGTTTTCTCTTCGCAATCAATCAGAGCTAAGTGAGATGTGTGAAAAGTGGTTAGCGAACACGGGAATCGTAGCGGAAGTAGATCACTGCTCGTTCGACCTACTTGGAGCTAAACCAGACTTTCAATATATAAGTAAATGTAAATACATGAAAACGAATGTGTATTTCCTCATGTACTTTCCAAATATATGTTATTCAGAATTTTTACTTTGTTAATATATAGACGATTGAATTCTACAAATAAGACGAAATTACCTTTATTTTAATTTAATTGTCTTGTTGGCGTCCTCTTCCCATTCCTTCCTTCCCCTCTCCCCCACGCTTTGTATTCTTTTATTAACTTACGTTTACCTTTATATATATATGAACATCAATCTCGCGCTTTATATCCAAAGTCCTACACCCCCACCAGGTTATCCGTCCACCTCGTGGGAGGCAGTCCAATAGGCTATTCCAGGAATTTTTAGCCCCATCATCCGTTCTTCCGGAAATGTGCCCCGACCATTGCTATTTAACGTCCAAACCCAAAATAAGTGTAGTTCGCCACCATATTTTCAATATCACTCAACTACAGAGTGAAAATCATACATTCATACTAACATATTTCATTTCAAATATACGATATCAAGTCTCAGAGAGCATAATTCATTACTCACGTCCTAGGCAAGTCGCATTTCAGACGCGACTACGACAGTGGGCACTCAGTTACATTCTGAAGCGTTATAAAGAAACATCAATCATCGTTAGAGGGCATTCTAAAGGGAGTTTTATATCGTACGATTCGCAAATTTAATTTTGTCTGAGTAACTATTTGTTAAGTAAAAAAATCGTGGTGCTCAACCTTTTTTAGATATGGGCCGTGTATCTGTCTCATGATCATTTGTCAATTTAATAGGCAAGTATATGATCAGTCTCCTGCGCCTGACACACAGATTTTATTGCTGTTGAGCGGAGTCATTGTAGCGGTGCCGTTACCTGCGAGAGTCCCGTAATTTTTTTTAAACCAAGGGTTTATCCATCCCTAGCGCTCGGATCCGAGTGTTCGGCATACAGCACATTGGGTGCCGAATGCCCAAAAAATGATATTTTTTAATAAAAATAATAATATACATATTTTCATCCATTCATATTTACTTAGTCAAAATTCGCCATAAAAAGTTGGTTTCCAGCTATTACTTTGTATTCATGGTTTAAGTATTCAATGTCTTAAAACGATGAAAAGGTTTTATAAGTCAGTCTTGTTTCACAACTAAAGCAAGTACACTCTGTTGATAGTTTTGTGAATGTGACAGAAAGAGACGAATATATTTAAGAAGTGCTATAACCATGATGCTTTTACAAATAAGCTAACTTTGAGTCCACCAAAGCATGAAATTTTCTTTACCAATAAATATTGGTAGTCTCGACATCGTGTCGGTCGTTATTAATGCTCGGGAAGTGGCTGACCGTAGAAATCAAAGCGTGGTCGTCTGTAACGAGATAATAAAGCTCCATCGATGGATGTCTACGATGACAGGTTAAATGGCTCCTGTTTTTCATTACAGCCCTATACAGAAATGTTTGTTTATGATTCCAATGTTTGTAATATACAATCGAAAGGGTACTTTACTTTAGAAAGGGAAACTTTTATTATATATTTATTAACACTTCCTTGCATTACATAAAAGAATTTTTTTTTCTACTAAGTATTTATTACATTCCTTTTCTTTCTTTCCTTTGCGACTGAGGCCCAAACTAGCTGCTGTGGTCTCTGGCAGATATAAACTGCATACGCACATCAAGTTGATGCTATAACATGAATTTGAATAGAAGTTGTCATTGGGGGCCGATTCACTATACTTATCCTGCTACACCCTTTGTTAAGAAATTGAACTATTTCCAGGCTATTTTCTTCTTATGGTCTAACTTTTTCTCGTTCCCATATTGCTACTTTCTTCATGTTAATAATGTATCCGCAGTAATCTAACCGTTTCTGGTACAAACATCTTTGGATTATATGAAAACGTATACGATTGTAAATTAATATTTTGCCCAAGCAATATTTTTACCTTACCGTCTGATGTTTTCCGAGTATTCGTCGCACGTGTCACCCTCCCCCCACCACTTCCACTCACCTACTTTTACATCCTGCTAGTTTGTAGTCTAACGACGGATGGTACACAGATTTATGAAAATGTGGATGTGATATCTAAATTATATCATATAAATAAAATATTTCTGTTTTTGTAATGAGAAATAAAGTTCTTTAAACATTATATCAATTAAAGAAGGCTTTGGACTTAGCGCTTTCGTTTTACTGTTTACTAGAATTAAGTATTTGGCAATTTTGTAGTCAACTTCATCATTGTATGTAGGTCTTTATTTTTATTAATGTAACTAATTGAGTCCTGTTTTGTTGGTTTAGTTACTGCGATTGTGTTATTTAAATATTTGACCAATATAAACGTTGTTTGGGGCAAGCACCCCAGTTCTATGAAATTAACGGTGTATTATAAGTTAGAGACGGAACACTGTAAGAAAATGTCATCAAAACTGTGTCAAGTCATATCATATACTTTTCATATAATAAATACATTGCCACATCTAAAATATATGGTTCCTTGGTACCTTCCTAAAGAAAAATGTTTCTTGGGAAGTAAAGTGAGAGTCGTCTGTCTACGTTACCTGTAGCCCTCGTCATTTCAGGACCTATTTTAGGTCACATTGTGTCATTATGAGGACAAACGAGACGCTTCAGTATAAGACAATATCTAACCGTAGGTAGATTGCATCATATTTTGTTGCATAAATCTTAAAAAATTATTTAAAATATATTCGCCTTATTCATTTTTATGGCGTACAGAGAAAAGAGTAAGCTGGTTTCATATTTAACTATAATTAATCTTATAACTTAAAGGCTCTATTTAAACAGATCTATGAATGTAACTAGAATTTAATAAATAAATAAAAATATAGTGTTCATAATTTTTCTTTATAGGTAAATAGACCTTCTGCATCTCACATACGCCGACAGTGGGCCTAGATAAAAAATGCCCAAGCTTTAAAAGCTCGACCTTTGAAAGCCCAAAAAAGTTTTCAATTCGACGTGATTTGTTTTATTTATAAAATCAATAAACCTCGATGAATTTAAAGTTTAAATTCGAATCATTTGAATTGAAATCGTAACGTTAAGTCCACGTTAGAAAACACAAATCGGTATGTGTGTGTTGTCACGGATTAATTTGTTTCCCTTTTTTTAAACGAGAGATTGCTCCATCGAGAGGCGCGCTTGAATAAAAAATTCGCAATGAATAATTCAAAGTTATAAAAAGCTACATCTTTGAACGGCAAAGTATAAAATAAAATACAAAATTGCGGCGTAAAAGGCTTTCACTATTATAGCCTGCTTATTCTATCGTGCATTTTGTCTCATCGATTATTCGAAGAAATAATCTATCGTAAGCATTATTACAAAGTCAGTGATCTGCAGGCAATCTTACTGCTGGGACTTTTTTCTTTAAGAAGACTCTATGGGAACGTACGATATACATATTAACAAACACTTTTTTAATAAGTTTTATTAATACTACTAACTGTATTTAACGTCATATTTTGCTGATAGCATATTGATGAAATTCAATGAAATAGGGCCCTTAAAATTACGTGCTGTAATTTTGTTTTCTACTAACTTTTGTATATACAGAAGACAATATACGAAATAGTCGATGTGACCTAAATTACCCAAGCGTCGCACCGCACCACTTAGCCCCGGATAAGTCACGGTTATATTAGTTTCTCAAGTGAATTATTGTTCTTTTGGCGCCATAGTTGTATCGCTATTGAAAATGTTCGTAACTGGTGTAGCAAGCTTTTCAGCTACTGCTACGCCGTAGAAATGTCTACGACGTCGCGTTGTGTTTCTATATTGATTACGGAATTTTTGCTACGATTATAAACTAAATATTTGTACTATTTTGCATTTATTTATAGGTTTTATTTATTAATAAAAAATGTTGATTCTATTTAAAGTATGTAATGTAATAAATTGCATTTTAATGATGTCATTAGAGTTATTGATCCCGTAAATGATATTCTCGGCTCTATTATAATTATGTAATAATTACGTTCAAGAAGACACAATGATTTGTGTAATCATATAAAAAATAAGCCCAATTTATGGTTGCTACGTGCCTCTACTTGCTTCTGCAGTTAACCGCATAATATACAAACCTTATCTACTCAGTATTTTGTCGACTGCAATTAGAAATTTCACTCGCCATTCGAGTAAGTCGAGTAATTACCACTGCAGTATCGCATCGAGGGAAAGATTGAATAACTTGTCATCGAGATAAGTGCAGCCTTTGTTTTGTTTCCAAGTGCATTTAGCCGTGTTTATCACTTGAAATTACACGCTGTAAAATACGTTTTAATGTAATATTTGTGGTTCTAATATTGATCCTTTTGGCAGACACAGTTATAGTTTTGGTTCATGATATTTTGGCTATTCATTAACACGGCTTGTGTTGTTAAAAATGTTTATCATATAAGTAAAGTTTCCACTAGCGCTGTCGATAAGTCGAAAAACAAATGAACGCGATATGTTGTGGGCCCATGCGTCCATCTTTAGACTTTCCTCTACCATTCTGTAAAAACTATCTTCGATTATAATATATTAATGATCTATTCTCTATAATACTTGATGGATCTTGTGCACCTATATAGTACATATAGCACCTGTATATTAAAGATTTTTAAACGTAATTTGAGGATCAGTGTTTTATGCTTCGATCATTATAAGTAAAAAGTTTAAATGTAAAAAGTTGAATGTCTCTAACCAAACTTTTTCTTTTTCAGGTAAGTGTTAGTTTCAATGATTACTTGACTTTTCAAAAGGTAAGTTTGAAAGATCTATAACAATAGTTTTCCTTTCTTTTCAACTCTATTGTTTGTCTTATTAGGTGAAAGATAGGTCCATTGTCTTAAAGAAAATGTTTTTGCATTTTATTTTTTGACCTGCATACTTTGGTCATAGATAATTTGTTCACTTTTATACAATGTTGCAAACAGTATGTGCTGTTTCATTGAATAAAAATTTTACAAATATAAATAATATACTAAAGTAGGCGAGTATGCGTTATAATTGTATATGTATTTTTTATTCAAACAATGTGATAAAGTATTAAAGTCATAAAGAAACAAAAAAACAATATAAATTATTGGAAATCAGCACAAAAAGTAGATTTTGTATATTGTATTACATTGCGTGTAAATCTAATGTCACAATGTCATTTACTTTAACTTCTATACACAATTCTTTTCAATTCCCTCTTATCTTAAAGAATGAGTTCAAACTCTCAGGTCTTTATAAATATATGTTACGCTCTTATAAAAAATGTTTATTGGAAATTCCATCTCACAGCTCAACCTTCATAGGCAAGTCATTTAGGATCTCCGCCATTAAGTTGTGGAATAGGCTGCCCGACTCGTAACATCTCTTAAAACTCTTTTACATCTACATTTCTTAAAAAAAAAACAAATATGTCTATTTTGAAACATAAAACATGTATGACTTATTCCACGTCATTAAATTTTTACCTGTAGGCATCCCTATTGCATTTTTGCTTTGCTTAACTATATCCCATCATGCTAAATCGTGACTTTGGTTATTCTTGTATTTCTTATTCACTCAAATCATGAATCCGTAAGTTTTTTTTATTTGTTTTAGATTATGTCTGTTGACTGTAAAATTTTGTTTTTATAAGATTTGGTTATGCACTTCTTGCTGTTTACCCATCATATTTTTTGTGTTTTTCTTTACTAGGGTTGCCTAGAAGATATTGCTATTTAGCGATAAGTATGCTCGTAACGAATAAATAATAACCGATATATTTCATACATAAATGAAATGGTTAAAATGAAATAAAAAGCAGATAGGTGATCTATACATATATATAAGATTATTTTATTTCACTTCGACTGGTATTTAAAGGAAAACAAGAAATAAAAGAAACTTTCTAAAGCTAAATTTTCCACGCCATTGAAGCACTAATAGACCAGTGCCGAAGCCTTCAAAAATAGTAAAAAATGAAAAAAAATTACAGTAGGATGAAACCCATTAGAAATGCAGGGGAATATGATCAAAATGAAAGGAAAAATAAATTACGGTCGATCCGAGTTCGGGAAGTGGGAGGGGGGTGACTTTTAAGGGGGAAAAATTGTTTATCTTGATTTCCGGCGAAACTACCAGTCCTATGGAAAAAAGTTATATGGCAAAGTTGTAGGTCATAAAAAGATCTACAACTTTGGTATTTACAATTTTTTCACATAACCTCAAAATTTAGGTGAAAAATTCAAAAAACCAAGTTTTTGGTTTTTTATTTATATCTTTTTTAAAAAGTTTTTTTTTTCTACGAAATTTGGTGAAAACTTACCTTCTTATGTCCCAAATATACTGTAATTTATTTGATTAAAAACATTTATTTTTTCGCCTCAAATTAACTTAATATCAAAAAAGCACCCTAATTTTCAATCGAAAATTCTGACGTCAAAATTTCAGCTTTTTTCAAAAAGTTTGGGGGCTTTTTGTTCGTTGAAATATCTACTTTCTGATGGTGTAAAAAAAAATATACATTACTATAGGAAATATTATTAGAAAATGCAAAAAATTGAAAAAACCTCAAATTCGAAAATTTTCTTTTAATTATGTACCATTTTGAGGTATTTATTAAAATTTACACTTTAATTACTCAAAAAACGTAAGATTTCATGCTTCATTGATAAACGAAAAAATTGCAAATTAAAATATACTTCTATAATTAACAAACAAATAAGTTAATAAAGTTAATATTTAATAAGACATCTACAATATTTTGAAAAAGTTGTAGAATCTTCTGTAAATAATATTTGTACATGCCTATTTATTGCTGTTTTAAGATAATTTATATACCCGAGTGACCTTCGGTGAATTTTGAATTTTTCTTTGAATAAAGTAAATTTCTCACAAATCACTTAGAGTAACTCAGCCTGCAGGTGTATTTTTAAAAACGATGTTGTACACTACTCTGTCTCTCGAATACTGGCTAACGGTTTTTACAGCTGCTACGAAATAGCAGGTAGCAGTAAGGCCCAGACCCTCCTAGGTCCATCCCCACTTCTCAATGAAATAACTTACACTGGGCTAAAATTCACAAAAGGTCACTCAGGTATATAAATTATCTTAAAACAGCAATAAATAGGCACCTACAAATATTATTTACAGAAGATTCTACAACTTTTTCAAAATATTGTAGATGTCTTATTAAATATTAACTTTATTAACTCAGTTGTTTGTTAATTATAGAAGTATATTTTAATTTGCAATTTTTTCGTTTATCAATGAAGCATGAAATCTTACGTTTTTTGAGTAATTAAAGTGTAAATTTTAATAAATACCTCAAAATTGTACATAATTAAAAGAAAATTTTCGAATTTGAGGTTTTTTCAATTTTTTGCATTTTCTAATAATATTTCCTATAGTAATGTATATTTTTTTTTACACCATCAGAAAGTAGATATTTCAACGAACAAAAAGCCCCCAAACTTTTTGAAAAAAGCTGAAATTTTGACGTCAGAATTTTCGATTGAAAATTAGGGTGCTTTTTTGATATTAAGTTAAAATGAGGCGAAAAAATAAATATTTTTAATCAAATAAATTACAGTATATTTGGGACATAAGAAGGTAAGTTTTCACCAAATTTCGTAGAAAAAAAAAACTTTTAAAAAAAGATATAAATAAAAAACCAAAAACTTGGTTTTTTGAATTTTTCACCTAAATTTTGAGGTTATGTGAAAAAATTGTAAATACCAAAGTTGTAGATCTTTTTATGACCTACAATTTTGCTATATAACTTTTTTCCATAGGACTAGTAGTTTCGCCGGAAATCAAGATAAACAATTTTTCCCCCTTAAAAGTCACCCCCCTCCCACTTCCCGAACTCGGATCGACCGTAATTTATTTTTCCTTTCATTTTGATTATATTCCCCTGCATTTCTAATGGGTTTCATCCTACTGTAATTTTTTTTTGTTTCAAAAATTATCGACACTGGTCTATAAGTGTTACTGCTCAATATTAGACGCCAAAGGACGTTGCCCGATATAAATTGGTTTTAGTATGCAGCCATAATAGTTAATGTCAAGTAAATACTATTCATTATTTAGATTAGGCTAAGTCAAGGACCTCTCTTGTAAATGTGATGTCTGATGCGGTTATTAATATTATGCATATATTCAGATTTAAAAAAATCATTTATTCATAAATAAACAATATATATATGAAATGCTTCTAATTTTACATTTACTGCCTTTGTAGTTTCCAAATTAAGGGTGTAGAACGGAAGAAAGGAACTGGCATTGAACTCTCCGCTACCCTTTTTAGTCGCCAAGTTTTTTGTTTTACAATATACCTAAATCAGACATTTAGTCAGTGATATATATAGTACTTTTTAGTATATTTGTGAAGTCTAGATAAAATAGGTAATATTTATATAAACTGTGTTGACCGAGTGAATTGGATCTTTTTGAAACAGCTAATTGGCACTCAATTACCGTAGAGCGCGACTTTTTAATACTTTTATCGCATTCAAAATTAAAATTGTGTTTTTATATTTATAACCTGCAAAAGTCTCTCTTATTTTACAACACTGGTATATCTCTAATGAGACTATCTATCCATCTATCACGAGTAGTGACTCGAGATTGTGTGTTTTATGTGGTTTCGTTTTCTAAAATAGAAATATTAGACATTATATTCATAAATTAAGTTTTACGTTTGATAAATTAATTTATGTTCTTTAACATTTTTTGTTCTGTTTTTTGTAATTTCTCTTGCGCTATTACTACTCTATTTTTTGGATATTACGTGTCTGTTTTGCATGTTTCACGATCATTGAAGTCTAATAGAGGATTAGGTGATCAGCCTTCTGTGCCTGACAAGCAATCCGGTTTCCTCACGCTGCTTTCCTTCACAGTGTTAGCGAATGATAAATGAGCACATAGAAATAATTTCCATTGGTGCAGAGCCAGGGATCGAACTTACGACCTCAGGGATTGAATTTCTTAAACCACTAATCCAACGATGCATGCATTTTACTGCATGGTAAACATTCTGTATCTCGAAATGTGAAATTTATCTCTATTTACGCATATATATATACTCATTAACTGATAACTTAAGACTTGAATACCTCGTCACAACTAAGTATTTTTGGATAAGCTTTGTTGAACCACAGAAAACAGGAAACAAAGTCAAACAAAGTTCATTATCTATAATAATAATAATAAGATAAGGGATGAGAATCGCGCGCAGTAGATACTAGACACAAGGCCAACTCTGCTGTTCAGACTTCTCAACCTCAAATAATTTCTTTCAATCCCAAACATAAGGGTAAAATCTATCTACACTGAGTACAAAACTACGGTAGTGGAGATGTGCCAATAAATTTAATATTGGAGGGGTAAATTCGCATTCTACCCGAAACTATTACTGAATTATGTTATGATTTATGACTGTGTGTTGGTTTATGACTGTTTTGGCAACATGTATTTTCAAAGTTGTACTTTAATTGTACTCTATACATAAGCGTGGAAACGCTTTAAATGTATTGAAGGGTTGTTTATGTTTTTAAGATTTTAGACTGTATTCACCTACTTAGTTTTCAAATATTTATAGGGCGTTTGTCATATTTTTTCTAGTACATACTTAGAGAAAATACAGAACTTTTGTTTCAATAATTATACTTTACGATCATCGCGTAAAAAGGTTTTGGGTTCAATTCTTGAAGAAATATGTTTTTTCGGGCTGATAGGAATAGTGTTACAGACTTGTAATATTTTTTTATAACTGCGGAAAAACTGGCACACCTGATCTTAAGTGATACCTCCGCCTCGTCAAAAAACCATGTGCGTTGCCAGCCTTTTAAGAATGTATTCGCTCTTTCCTTGAACTACCCTAATGTGAATTGGGTTGGGAATACTTAAGTGGTCATTGGCAGTGAGTAGTTGTGTATTTTAATTAAAGATTTTACTTCTCGTGGGTACGAGAGCGCCATTGTTGAGTTTAGTCAAGCCGAAAATATCAAACACTTCTTATTAGTACAAACAACTTTTGGACAAAACCGCTGTATTCAACGATGCGAAACCACTTTCATGGTTGACTTGCTTGACTGTGAACCTCAATTGTGTTTCCAGGCCTATCCTGAACTCTATAAAAGAAAATGGAGGATGTATTTGCAAGTACATTATAAATGACAATATTTTTAATACGTGATAGTAAAAATCGTACAGCTTCTCGATCCTACCTAGATAACTATAAGTGTTAATAAATAAATAAATAAATAAATAACGAATGCTCAGGCTCAGTAGCAGGCTAAACACTGTGAGAAACGTGTAGTGTGAAAAGTGTGAAATATACATGTAGTGTGAAAAGTGTGAAATATATATATAGTGTGGGTGAAATAAGAATATTATTTTGACTTAACCTTGACCGAGTCTTGGCATGGCCCTAGAGTCTACAAAGCGTAGCTTGATAAACAAATAATGCGTAGCACTCGTAGCACGTCTAGGATTTTTTAAATCGATTTTCTTGATATATGTCCTCAATTCTTTATCGGGTTTATACATACACAGTGTAGGTAGCTGTTACCTACCTAAATCACTACATATTCATAAATGTATATTATTCCTGATATATAGTGTATAGCTAGGTTTGTGTATACTTTTTATCATAGAAAATAGTTATCAATAGTTATTGTTAGTTTTAATAAGGTCAAATGTTGGTTTGTGTTTAACTTTTGGGTCCGACCAGGGTGCTGGGGAGTGAAGTATTATTAGCCTGCCTTCTCGCAAGTTGATATTAAATAAAACTTTGTCGAATTTTATTGGATCACCTACCGTTGGACCCTTAAACATAGACGTGTCCGAAATCGTAATTTTGCCAATTTTCTTCACCAAAATAAAATATAAAGCGATGTTTTCGTTATTACGTTATCTTTAGTTTTCAGGTTTGCGTAATGGAATTGATGTAGTTTTCTGGAAATATCGCTTATTCCTTAGATCCTTACGACATATTACATTTCATGATGTAAATTAGTGTTTGTTATAAACTGCCAATAGAGGATCGGCATAGTTAATTTATATGTATTGCTAACACATACAACTTCAGATTTCAATAAACGTCTCTTGATATTCGGACTTTATCAGCCTGACAGTGCCGTCGATACTTGGAAAGGTTAATTAACCCTCCGATGTTTATCGTAAGTATAAAACTGATCTAATAGAATTAAAAATACATAATTACATCCAGGATTCGAACGTTTAATTAGGAGTTGTGCTTCAAACCACCACACCAATGCTGCACTGAACAAATCTAAATCCTAGATAGAGCCTACATTATACTCGGCTAGGTTAACATTTATGCCTGAGAGAGTCGCGATGATATGCGGCGTGAAACTGTGATCGCACCGCAACCAATTTCCAGCATCCCGCCGGACGTCCGCTGATAGGAAACGTCACAATCATATATGTTGCCAGGGTTGTCTTTTTCACTGTAACAAAACTATGTAAATATACAGTAGAACTCCAATTATCCGAACTCCGACGATCCGAATCGCCGATTATCCGAATCACAAAAAAGACCGCAAAACAGCTTACATTGACGGAGATGTTTAAAAAACAATGATTTTTATTTCTAAACTTGTACATAAGTACATTTTATTTATATTTAAAACATGTGAAAATTTCATGTTTCTTTCATTTAATTCAATAAAAAAAAAGTGCAATATCAAAACGTAGCTTTTATTCTCTCCAATGGCAATTTAAAAAAAAAATCCGATTATCCGAATATTTTATTATCCGAATGGGTCCCGGTCCCCATTAATTCGGATAATTGGAGTTCTACTGTAAATATAGATTTATTGCGACCGATTTTTGTGTGTGGTAATGGAGAAAACCTCATGATTGTAACCTATATGAGACGCGGTCAGTGTTTTCGGCTGGCAACACTGGTCATATGATAGTGCGACCTGCGACGCAGTGCGCCCACCTGTCGGCGCGCGTGCGTCCCGCGGTGACGTCACGAGCCCGCGAACACATCGGAGACGCCCGAACCGACCCGACCACGACGGATTGATCCGACAGACACTCGGTAATAATCAAATCATCCTTTCTTACGGTTAATGCGAAAATACTTTATGCACAACGGTCTTGGAAAGTCCAAGAGGCTGTGTAGACTTTTTAAAAGGTTTTTGTACTCAAAATTGTAGCTTTCATAAGTTTTCTTTAAAGCATATGGTATTTGTAAAAATCATTAAATTTTAAAACCAATCCACCAATGTAGATAATACTACAAAATTGTATTGAGCAGTATCTGTATGTTGCTGATCTATTCATCTTTACAACAGCCGATCTCTTGAAATTGAGGTCAAACGGGCCGCTGCGTTAATTAAGACAATTGGTTAACGTTAAAACGTATCAAAGTTGCGATCTCGTAGCGTCTCACTGGCTCCTTATCTAGTTCTTAATCCAAGATAAATATTACATCAATCGGGGGTGTAGGGCGGCGCACGCAAGCGCGATTCTCCCGGCCCAGTCCCGCTCTGGCCGCGCCGCCCGCCGCACGTCGCTACGCGGCCGCGACCCGGCGGCGACTAACACGCTGCCTGTTATAACCCGTTTATTAATCAACGTATTACTAGTTAACTACCCACTGTTAGTGCTACGTCTATATAAGAAAGGCAAGCCGACGCCGCGCCGCGCCGTAACCACGTGCCCATCTCGTTGCGTAAGTCGCGAAAACTAACCGAATCTCCTTTGACACGCAAGAAAACAAATAGGGTATCGATTGTGTTTATCCGTTGTGCCAAGTCAGGCACATGGTTGCCCTCTGTGTGTTAAATTTAAGGTTAGAATTTGTATATTGTTATCCGCGAGCCTACGGGCGCGGTCTTTTAAGCCTATAATACGCAAGTGCTGGTTGACCTTAAAACTACGGCGAGAGAAACTTTTGACATTGCTCGTAAAAATTTAAAGGTTTGAATTTAGGGTTAATAGCAATGCTACGAGCAATAAACATTTTATTTTCCTTCTGTTTAATTTATTATATGAAAGAGGTTCTCACAATTTGTGACAGCTATAACTTTAAATAAACTAAATTAGTATTTAAGTATGTAATTATCATTACAGATGTTGAATACAGAATTTAAGGATACCAAAAAACTTCATAGATTTAATCATTACATAGCTTCCTATCATTATACCGTTACTAGTTACTTATTACTACTATTTTATCCTATCAATTAAATCATAAAACCTCCACTAAAAAAAGAGAGCAGAAAGTTAAATACTTTTCTTACTCGACTTCATCGTAATATTTATATTCGTGGCGGCCATTAAACTTTTTTAATCGTCGCTAATGACTTCTTTCCCTAATTAATGATCCTCGACGCTCGGGAAATTAGAAATTTGGACAAAAAATTTGTATTAGCGCTTTGAAAGGCGCCTCACGAAACGTTAACTAAGGACTTTGATGATGTCTTAAAGAAAATATTTCTCTAAATAATATACATTTGTAATAACTTACATTTGTACCTGTTATACTTAAATTTGTTTAGTGGGCCTTTGATGAGCTTTTTCATACTTAAATGTTTCGTAAGTCTAAGGGCAAAATATTTCCCTACATAGCGTATACCCTGAGCAAAGTCTATCTATTGTCCAAATCTTCACCTTCGTAATCATATGATAATAGGAAGATACTTAATGAATCTTATGTTCAGAATTTATAACGCCATCATAATCATAGCTAAACAGCCCTCAATGGGCCTGAGCCTCTTCAACTATATTTCGTCATTGTATCTTTTTAGTGCTTCTTGCGTCCACGTCCACTATAGAGATTGACAATATTCCATCCCACCAACGAAATCTCGGTCTAACGGGGTTTCTCTTGCCACCAGGCTGAGTTCAGTAAGCGTCTTGTCGTTTTATCGTCCGCCATTCGGTGGACATGTCCCGATAACGCCATACACTAAACTCTTAAATATTAGAGTCGTTTAAAATAGATTTGAATTATATGATAATTAGAGAAATTTTATAGCTTTTATAAAAGGTTCGATTCTTGGAGCATAAACTGGTCCTAGACTAGCCTTTATTTCTAAAAGCTAATGACGTCATTGTTGTCTATGCTGTGTCCAGTAAACAATGGACATTAGTCCGTGTATAAATAGAAATCAAACAAAGGTTGCCCATTAGTACCTTAACAATACGTATATATTAGAGCATCCAAGTAGAGGAAAACCTTAAGAAAAATTACACCAGTCCCCGCGGTGCAGATGTCCCCATAAGCGGCTGTTTCTCTTTATTTAAAAGTTGCCTGCACGATTGCCTCCTGTCCCATTAAATGCCATGCATGTGTGTGCATATTCTGTTTTAATTGTCAAATAATTGACTAAAATTGAGTTAACTTAAGCCATTGTAACACAAATAAAAATTGTTTCGATATCACGGGTTGAAAGTAGGGAATCCCATCAGTAAGCTAGCTAGACGTTTGTAATAAAGTAAAAAATATCAAGCCCCGATGTTGTACACTAATAACAATTATATTTAATGTTTACAGCTAACTAGAGGCTTAAGGATTTACTCCAGGAAGTGAGTAAGTGGGAAAGCACAGTCGATGTAACAAAGTCACGAGAACAGCTCGTTCGGCGTTCGTGTTTGGCCTTACATTTCAAATATTTTACAAAACTTTCATGTTATTTGTCGCGCCTAATCTATGCTAATATTGTAAATGCTAAGTTATTGCTTTTGGTTATTATGGATCTTAATAAACACATCAGGGTGTGGATTGCGGTTATGTTAATTTTTCAAGCCTAAAGGGTTAGGTTAGTTAGGTTTTTTATGAGCGTTAATATTGGGTTGAAAGTCACATTCGGACTAAATCTTAGATCAAATATGGTAGACGCGTCTGATAATCTACTAACAAAAAAGAATATAAAAATAGGCCAAAACCCCTTAATAATTGTCGACAGCATGAATATGTTGTCTACAGATGTTATTTTTTACCAAGATTTTAGCAACGAGTAACGTAGCACTTGCTACCGCTGCGTAGACGTCAAGAAAAATAGTCTACTTATCTTTGTCTTCTATATTCATGTATTCATAATAAACTTCCAAATTCAAAATTATTCTAAATTTAAACTCGACTCCCTTGGTTTCATAGATATAACCAAGAAATACATTCAAAGGCCATTTCGTTCAATTTAAAGGAAAACTGTGTCTCCGTTTTGACTGCAACAATCCATTTCATATCTATGGCATATATTCCGTGACACTGTTCCAATAGATTTCTCGGTTTATGTATAATCCAGTATTAATCATAAGAGTCTATTTCAAACATGATAAATGGTTTCTATGAGTTATTGTTATTCTGTGCTCATACATAGATTATGTAGTCTGGGAATATTGAACTGCAGTGTTATAGATTAATTCGTCTTAATAATATTAAATTAAATTGACTTTGTTTGACTCCAAAATATAACATTTTGTACTTACATTCAAAAGGTTGTACATATACTATACGTAGGCAACGAATCGTTGAGGTACAATATCATTCGAAAATCAAAAACACGACAAGTACAAACGTAGGCACATTTTTTAAACTAAGAATGTTTATTTTACTTTGACGGTAAAGTTCTAGAATCTTCAAATTATTTTTATAAAACAAGGGTCAAACGGGCAGGAGGCTCACCTAATGTTAAGTGATACCGCCGCCCATGGACACTCTCAATGCCAGAGGGCTCGCGAGTTTGCCTGTTATTGATCTACTTAGATTTTAATGTAACTTTATTAAAACCCCTCGGTTTTTGTCGCTGAAAGTATTCTGCTGTTGAAATAAATACCAATGTATCTCACACAAAAACTAATGGGATCGAATCGTCTGTTACGGTTTTATGGATCCTTTATATAAATGTAATAAATGTTTTATGAACCATTTCGCTATTTTCCAAGGCTCAACGTTAGAAATTAAGAGTTGAAAACAAAAGAAGTTTGATGATGTAACGTTTATTATTCAAAATTTGCGTAAAGGCTCTATAACTCAACGTGAATTTTGTGATACGACACTTAAACAATTGTTCTTTACAAAGTTATTAAGAAAGCTTCGCCTGATTAAACATACAATTCTCAGGGATATTAAATAATGATATGTACGTTGTTTTCATAGTAATTTGCATAAGACAAGCCTTGTTATCGTGTTGCCGTGTGTTGTTTAGTCGTATCGGATGTTACTAGGATGGATTCCGGTGAATGAAAACATATCAAGGAAATGTCTGTCTTAGCCCCATTGAGTACTTTAAAATGTAGAATAATATATAAAATATTAGGTTCATTATCAATTTGTATCACGAATAATATATAAAAAAAGATCTACACCATATATTTTATTAATAGTTTCAAAGATTGTAAAGCTTTCTTTTCATCCCAGTCCAAGTCGGTTAGAAAATTATCAAGCATAAATAAATTAATATATAATACCTTATGATGGCTGTATACAAAAAACGACAAAATGTAGTTATATATCTACTCCTAAATATGTCATAGTAAAAACCCTGTCACTGCTTCGTATCAAACTACAGCGGGTAATAAAACCAATATTTTCGTTACGCCCAGCGTACCACACCCAGTCCTTCGGCATAGATTCTAAAGAAACATTTGAAAATGGAACGGAGCATATTGTCTATTGTACCGATATATAATTTAACGACAGAACGTTTACAAATTACATTTAAGCGTTTAATCTTCAATTATCGAACAATTCACGCGTCTTTTGTTGAAAGAGCACTCACAGTGAGGGTGGGTGATCGAGTATGGGGAATCGAAGGGTTCTAATTACGTTCCGTGCTTCGTTATTTTTTAAATTGGAGCATCAAAAAGAGTTATTTTTAGAAAATAAAGAATTTTCCTTGACGACATCAAACGATATAAAGTGTAACAGGAAGGATGGAAAAAAATATTTATTAAATTATTTATCAATTGTGTATCAAGTACTTTTGACTGACGATGTTATTGTTTTAAAAGTATTTTTGTTAAGCGTGTATGACCACTTTTAGGAAAATTATATTATTATAATTATTTGTCTTAATGTATTTTTACATTTTCAATCGCGGTTTCTCTTAAAGCAAAGTAACACCTGTAACTTCATTAGTAAATAGAGCATATATATGTATGTCCATAAAAGAAAAACATTACAAAATAGTCGGATTGTCTCGCTTGACTGCTATTGGTCGGACGCTGCTGACCAATCAAAATAAAACGTTACGTAATATCACACGTTCTTTTTTTAAAAATATAGTCAACGTTTTTCGTACTACACCATTTCTGACTTAAGTTTCCCCGTTTCACCTTAACCGCGTAGTAAACTTCAGGTGGGTTATTAAAAGTTAAACTCTTAACGGCGACGCTTAAATAAACATTCTGGAGTGCGTTTTGAGGTTAAGGCGTTATGATAATCAGCTTGACAAGTTACAAATTGTTATTTGATTCGGCGTTTGGGCGGGCGGGTTGTTGGGCGGTTGACCTGATTTCGCGAAGTATGTTTCGTTTGAAAAATGTTTATGTAATTTTCGTTGACGGAGTGCATGCTACACATTCCGGCCTCGGTTTGATACGGATTATTTTTCATAAACAAACATTTTGGAAGGGCGACCCGAATTTGAATTGTGTTTCATTATTTTGAGTGTATTTACTCTATTTTTGACAAGCAATATCTACCTTTCATAAGCGGGTTAAATAAGATTATAATCAATATTAAACATATTGTTCATAGATTTATTATCAAATGCCATTAGGTATTTGATTATTATTTACCTACCGCTAAAGACATTTTGATGAACGACTCTTTTCTAAGTAGATGAAAAGTACATGTACACTGTCCATATAATTTCCTGTTTTTGTTTTTAGTTAAATTAATATGTCAAAAAGTATTTTATGTTACTATTTCAATGAAAACAGGAAATATATAAATTTTAAATTGTTGTGTACTGTACTTAGTGGTACACGATGGAATATTTTTCTGTAATTTGCTCTTCTATACTATTTGAATTCTCTGTATTCTAGAGATATTAAGATACACAAATTAACGTCGGTATCCCATAGTAAAATCAATAACAAACAATGTTACCGCATTACTTCCACCATGTTAAGTTTCTAAGGTTCGTGATGTGTTTATAATAGTTACATCTATTATCCGAATACAAACATTTGCTTTACAAATGGCTGTAGTTAAAAGTTTCACAGTAACGGCTTGAATTTGAAAGATATTTAATACTTCGTATTTCATTATAATATATATGTATATTCTTTTTCTTATGTCAATCTAGTTGTTTTTGGAAAATTACCCCATATTCGGTAAAGGCCTCATCTAAATTTACCCATTTGTCTGCAGTTCGGACCCGTCATTCTTTTGCTCTCGTCACCCCATCGAGTCAGTGGTCTTCCTTCACCTTTCTTTCCTTGAAAGCCTCTTCACAATGGCCTTTGTAGTCCATGTCTGTTTCTGTTAATATGCTTGTAAAAATCTATAACTAATCCACAGCGAGATTTACAATCAGCTAGTCCATCACGAACACAATTATACCGTACATTCGCAGTATTTGACGCTAATTAGCGACATATAATCCCATTGGGCCTGTATTTATTGCAGTAATTCATTGGCTAGTTAATTATGTGCTGTTTTGTGCAGCTTGTTATAGTTTAGAATATTCAAAGGCTATCCTGCATTAGAATTGTGTGATGTAATTTATTTAATTGCTATACGAAGTGTATTTTGTTCTATGACTGTTAGTCCTTACCCAAAGAAATTGCAGAAACTATTGGGTTGTAGATATAATGTAATAAATGCGTTGTACTTTGGACTTTAGATGAGACAGTGTGTACATGCAAAATCATTTTTTTTATTTATCATTTCTACTTTCTCAAGTAGGGGTAGGCAGAGACAGCGGATCTCCACGAGCTACGCTCCTCACATATTTCTTGTCCACTTTCATTATATTAACCATACCTGCTTGTTGGTTATGGTTACTTTTGTCTTTAGTACCTACTGGATATGTACGGATATGTCTATGTACAAGGTCTACTCAACCCGACTTCACCATCCACGATTCATCCGTTATACATGAGTCAATCCACTTTGCATATACTGTCATTACGTCATATACTGTCATATATATATTTCATACATCTTATTGAATTAAGGGGTACAGCATGCAAAAACAAAATTTCAGCAAAAAATAATAAAAGCACTATTTAATACTCTTTGCGGGTGTGCAATTATTTAATCAATTACCGTCTAAAATTTGCAATATTGGCGCGTTTAAAGAATTCAAAAAGTCATAAAAGATACATGTCAGAATGGACATAAAATACATTTGTGTAATGAGAAATAAAGTTCTTTAAACATTATCAATATTTTCATATTCGAAAATAAATAAGGATTGTAAAAAATACTGTAGTGGATAAAATTTGTGATAATTGTAGTTCCATTTCCAGTACAAAATAATTATACGTATTTTGTCATTTAAAAAATCTTAAACGTATATGAATGTGAATTTTATTCATTATTTACATTTCAAGCGCTGTTAATTTGTTTGGGGATAAACAATGTTACACATATTGCACATTGATTACTTCATGTGTATCCTCAGTTAACACCGTTAAAAGCTTTTCTTTGCTTGCGATTTATTTATTTATTTAATTATAAGTAATCTTACAGCTTATATAAATATTATACGGCAATACAGAAAACTAAAAAAGATTACATAGATAAACAATACAAATGAAATGAAATTACTATTAGGTACATATAAAATTTTACAAAATTTTTAATTACTACTCAAACAAAATCTGACTCATCCCGCTTCCTCAATTACTTTCTCATATATTATTTTTTGAGGTGGAAAAGAGAAATATCCTGATAACTGGTGTTATAGTTGGATAAAACCCGAAACATTGGCGAATTATGAAGGTAATTCGAGAATACAATGCACATGAAACAATTTTATGTATACGCATAAAGATTTTAAAAGAAATTAACGATCTCAATAAGCGGCTATCTATCCGCCCATTAAGAATAGTGTGTAAAAAAAGCAAGTCTTGCTGACTCCGTCGATATTCTAACGATGTATACAGGTAATCTGATGGAATTCATTCACATGGTTTCCCTGAGCTATCGAGAGCTTTGAGCAGTTAGAAGTGCTATTTCAACGCGCCTTGTAAAGTCGAATTAGCGCCTCGCTCGAATAGTTTATAGCTGGCTATATTTCGCGTAGTTTCATTAAGTACGCATTATCCCGGCCTTCTGTTTTATTATCGCTTTGTATTAACGGTTAGTGCTATGGTTGGGGTTGTAAAATTTTGATACACATATTCATGTTAGGGACTAGGTTTTTAGTCCGTGAACATTGTTGTGTGTTTAATCTCATAGCGTTTTTACATTAAAATCTTTACTTATGTAAAGAACAATATGGTGTATTAAGGAATAAAATGTTGGTGGAATCAGTTTCCGTTCCGTTTACTTGGCCCTGGAAAGTCCTGGCTAATTAAGCCAGCCAAGCTCCTTCCAGAAGCACAGAAGTCTCCTGGGCACTTCGAAGGCTTCGGACGATTTTCTAAGGATTTTTGTTCGTTGGCGTGTGGCTAAGCTTGGCGTTGTTTATCCAGGTTACAATGGCTCGTAATTGTCCCTATCATTGTTTTGAGAATAGTTCTATTGAGGCTTAGAAGTCGCTTTGCCAAAATGACTGTCCCCGCTTCGCCAGCATCGTTAGAGTTCTGTAGATATTTGGTTTTTAATTACTAAAATTCACATCATAATAACTTATAGTTAAATATAATTTGTATATTTTATTTTGATTTTTGGTTATATTTTTTATTATGACGAAATTTACTCAGGTCATACTAGTAGTATTTGTTTTGAAGCATATTTCTCTATGCTATGTTCAAACATTGATAAAATTGTTCATTGAATTTAAAAAAAATCTATGTACTTAACTTAAAATAGTTTTCCCGTCAAGGCAATAATTTCAAACCGATTTTAAAAATCTCCGGCATGTTTATATAACTCGCAATAAACGATAATTATGTTTTGCAAACAAAATGAAAATATCAATAAATTTTCCTCTATGCCGCATTGAAACTAATATTAACTCAATTAAACATTTCTCGGCATCATCTACCATTATAGTCGATTCAATGCATCCTTTATACAGTTCATAAGAAGCGACGGTGAACAAACAAGTAACATTAATTGACTTCTTTCAATATCAATATTAAATATCGCGGTGAATAAGGCAACGCGCTGACACGATAAAGAGTAGTACAATTTGTTATTAGTGGCAGATGATATTCTCTTCTCTTTAATCGGCAGCTCATGTTTGAGCTCATGTGGTCAGCAACGAAGCATCTCTGTATATACTGAATAGTCCGCTGTAGACAGCGGACTATTTCTTACAACCGGTTTCTGACCAGCGCCTCCCTTGTGACAGTGGACAGTTTTGTGGACGATTAGGCTTTGACCTGATCGTTCCATGGATCCTTTTGCCTTCTGTATTACTGCTCTGTATTATGACCGAAATAAGATACAATTCGCTGTAGTCATATGGTAGACAGGCGTGTCAGTATGCAGAGTTAGGTCAGGATGTATGGACGTAGTCCACGGTTTTCTGAAAATTGGCCGCGTTATACACATAATATTAAAAAAATAGTTTAAGAATATAAAGAAAGCGTCAATAGAGTATCAAGTACGATTGGTCTTGAATATTCATAACTAAAAATTGATGGAATTAATTCGATGTAAAAACCTACAGATTACAATTTACATGTTCACGTTAGGGTCAATAACTTTAAAGGTCATGAACTTATAACGTGGCGAATCAGCTGTTCTAGCGATACGATTTCAAGTAAATTTCATGAGGTTTCTAGGTATTTTTTAATATACCCTTAAAATTATGAAGTATTCTACAAAAATATACCTCATTAACAAAGAATGAGAAGTATTAGATTTTAAGGAAGATGCAGACCTGAAGTAAACTTCTAAATTTTTTGGTCGCAAATAAAAGTGTATTAAGATTTTATATAATTTTATCACGATCATTTTAATATGTAACATCAATCACTTGCGATACGTATTTCCTACTAATATTTGAATTTTAATAAGCCTCGATTCATTATCACAAGATCCATTGGTCACTAGGGAATTATTCTATTCTCGTGTGGCTTATATCTTTTGTTACCCAGAAATATTAATCTTAATGATGTATTCATTTGTTAGAATTATGATAAAGTGGATTGAAATCTTGATTCCTCTCATATGCAGTGAGGTCGTAGGTTCGATCCCTGTCTGTGCACCAATGGACTTTCTTTCTTTGTGCGCATTTAACATTTGCTAGAACGGTGAAGGAAAACATCGTGAGGAAACCGACATGTCTTAGACCCAAAAAGTCGACGACGTGTGTCAGGCACTGAAGGCTGATCACCTACTTGCCGTTTAGATTTAAAAATGATCATAGAACAGAACGAGACTATCGTATGTCTGTGTTGTATTTAATTTTACATATTTAAGTGTTACGTCATGAGTCTGAATCCCTGAAAGTATTATTAGCTTATGTATTAATGTTTTATTTATTTACATGAGAAACTTAATATTAATATGTGTATATTATATACGAGCGAGATACACGTCGCCATTAGCCGTAACAATTTTAGTCAGCTATGTTCATTCTAACATGCATCTTTAATGCCTTTTTGAATTTGTCAAACACTCCAATATTACGAATTTGAGATGGTAATTGGTTAAATAATTGCACACCTTCATACCTAATAGATTTCTTCAAATAATTTGTACGCGGCTTCGGTAAGATAAGCAAACTCGCTCGACGAGTATTGCGTGTCGTTGTGTGTTTGATTTTTTTAAACGACAAGCAACTATTGAGTTATTTAAAATGTTTTTTATCAAGATACAGGTGCTATATACATACAGTTGTTTAATTGTCATAATTTTGGTTTCTTGGTAGATTTTATTAGTCGGTGTTAAAAAATTGTATCTAAATAATGATTTTATTAATTTATTTTGTAGTGTTTGTAAGTTAGAAATTATGTATTACACTCAATTAACCTTTTTATGTTTTATCCGTGACTAAAACAAAAATATTAAAACGTACAAGAAAACCTTCGTCGTTAACGTAAATAAACACGAATTTATTTGAAACCAACAGTTTGTGTGATTCATGTTGGTGAGAAAGCGAGATATAAGAACTGTTAGAATTTACTCTTATTTTACCGTGTGTTCGAAGTTCTTAAACGTCATAAAGACAAAACCGCCCGCTGCCGACTCAAATGAACCGACTATAGAAATATTGACATACACGTTATTTCCATTTTCATATCAGCGACCTTTGTACGCTTTATATATAAAGGGAGTCTATGTTATCGACTATTTTAGTAACTGTCAAATAATATATTTGTTACTAGCTGACCCGGCAGACTTCGTACTGCCTCATCGATAAATAAAAGACCTAATCTTTTGTATAAAATGATTTTAAAACAAACAAAATAATTATTAATGAAAAAGCATTTATTGAATAAAGCATGAAGTTTTATTATTATTTTCGATACATCATGTTGCTTACTTAGAAATCAGAGTTTTCCTGAAATACTGGCTATTTATAAGGTTTAAATTTGATATTTACAGACACACACTGTGAAAATACAGTCTGTTAATTAATTTAAAGCTTTCTCATAAACTATATTTTTTGTTTTGTGGTGCGTAAATAAACAAAGAAGACGGTTTTCCGACGCGCAAACACGCGACGTATAATTGTCCATGCGCGAAACAGGGAAACTCCAAGTTGATTCCACAAACTTCTAAAAACTGTCCTTGCGATTTATTTATGGTCATCGCAAAGGCCAGACGTACTGGAAATTGTAAGCGTTTAAAATCGAATGGTAAGTCCGTTGGAATCATCGGTATCCGCGGGATCAAGACATCCTCTCCTTTGTATTTTCCTTTTATGATTGTCGCCTCAATGACGTTATTCATCAGTCTTTTCACAGCCAGTCTTGTTCCATTGCATAGTCGAGGTTGATTAATGTTACGCAGCATGATGACAACTGATCCTACTTTTAACTGCAAATTGTGAGGTGGTAATCCAGGCAATTCCAGTGAATTTAAAAACTCAGTGGGATAGTTGATTACGTCATCCTGGTTCATTACGGTGTCGACTGATTTGAAGGAAACCATAATTTAATTTGTCTTTATTATTATTGATTTATCTTTCGATTTCTATATAGTCTTATTAAAAAAATAATCGGACAGACTAACAACTTAAGTTAGCTAAAATAAAAAAATAATCGGACAGAGTAACAACTGAAGTTAGCTAAAATTGTGTTTATTTATGTACTATGTATTTTGAGACTATGCAATTTTGTCGCGTTCGCGATTCACTTTCACTTTTGTTGAGTTTCAGAACGCGATATTAGGTCCTCCAACGCGCACGCGAATTTGAACTTTATGCAGCGGTAATAAATTACAAATTGACTCTCCATTTTATTTAGAAAACGTTTGTATGGGAAATAGAAAAATGCTGTTTTGAGGATTTTCCCGGCAATTATTCGAATTTTTCTCACCTTTTAAACCTTCCCTAGACCTCCACGAATAATTCAAGACCAAGATAAGATAAATCCGTTCAGCCGTTCTCGAGTTTTAGCGAGACTAACGAACAGCAATTGATTTTTATATATATAGATATGTTAAGGTTTGAAACGCGAAAGAAACTTGACATTAAAAAATATATTCTGTGATGCGAAGCAGACATATTTTTAAAACTTTCTTCACGGTCTTGCGCCTACCAAGACGAAGATCGGGCATAATTACGTAACGTACATAAAATATTTTTGGACATTTTGACGTGACATCTTATAATTCGATGGTGCCGGCTGTGCGCACGAAAAACATGACGCATGCGGCGTTACCTCTGTTCAATTTAAGGCTTGAAGTGCAAGCGAGAGCGCAGAAGGAGCGACAAAGACGGACAATCGGCTGCGTTTGTTAAAAAAATGTCATAATTGTATTTATGAGTACAAATAAATGTAACTTGATCAATTCAATTGTGATTTCCATTTATTCCATCTCTATATATATCCAAACAAAGTATCTATCCAACAAATAAAATAAATTTTTCATTCTCATCATCATTTCATTCCATCAGAATTTTCTTTTGACGTTGTCCGCTGATCACCTCAGTCATTATCGTCAGTAAACCGACTTTACAGACAACCGTTTTTTTAAAACTTCATTGGATACATATAACGGATATAGGAATTGCAATGAGCGGCCTTGTCACTAATGTTTCTTGCCTGTTCTTCTCGGAACAAGGCCTATTGGTAGTTTTGCGGACGGATGGCGTAGTCTTGTTCTTTCGCGAATTTTGTAAACGTTTTTGACATTCATAAGCATGCCTTAAGACGAATCGAAACTGAATTAACGAATTTTGATTTGATTTTGATTTGAATTTTGCGATAGCTTCCGGGTAACTCGATATTTATTCATCAATGATTTTGTGTATGGTTAGATAACTTGTACTGAACGTAGTAGACAGTATGCCACAATAAACTCAGATCTCCATGTTTCTATTCCATAACTATATTTATTTATAATAAATCCAACAAACAAAATCAATTATGTTGGAAAGCCACACGGAAAATGAATTTAACATTAGATTATAATTTATGCGTCCATATTAAAATATGGAATGTTTCAAATATGACGGTATACGCCCGACTCGCCAGGGATTTAATAAAATAACAGATTTTTCCGTTTCGCTACATAATACTCGTATACAAAAATAATGTTATAAAACCGATATTTAAAATGTGATTTCTCTTCTTATGTCAAATAATTCTTATGTAAAAGGTACATGGTCTACACATATCTATTGAGTTCATAAAGATACAACATATGATAAAAAAGATTTTAAAATTGTTAGAACAGAGTTTCTTGCCTTGTTCTTCAACTACATTGGCAACTTGAGTAGTTATTTTTATTATTTTTAACTTGTAATTTTGACTTTTAAAAGTGCCATCTTAATAGACCCAATTAAACTAAAGAATTAGACTTTGATAATAGTCAAATCGCTTTTCAAAGAAGTATGGATGTTAAGTAATTGTGATATGCTTTTTTTTACTAATGTTTGGATGTAGAGAGCTTTTCAGTAAAGCTGGAGGTTGCTTTTTTTAGCCTACTTAGGCTTTTCATTAAATAACTATAGGCAAATGGGCAAGGAAAGGAAGGCTACTCTGATAAGTGCCACCGCTAATGGCTACTCTAATGCCACAGAACACGTGATCGAATTGCCGGGCTTTTAAGATTTGCCATTGGCCTTAATCATATGATTTTGGTTATTTTCGTTCTCAGAACAGCTACATGTGTTTGCCTGCATAAAAACTGCCGAGAATCAACAAGTCTTTCTCTAGTCTGAATTGAGTTGTTTAATTTGTTAATACAAGTAAATATCATTTTAATAAGATATGTAGGTACTTCTTTCACACTTGGAGTGATATAAATAGTGCAAACTGACTGACCTTACATGAACGCCATTATGTTTGCTCAAATACAATATCTAGTGACCGTGTTATGTTGTGTTATTTTTAGTTATTTATCTGCGACCTTACAGTTTTAATATTGTTTGCAACTTGCAAAGAGAAAATGCGTATAATGAAATTTTTTAACATTTTTTAATATTTCGTAGAGTAAGAAGTTATCAATAAAATAGTTAATGTCAGGAAAAATAATCTTAAACGTATTTCATAAATATATTGTTTTCTCTTACAATGCATAAGTGTGTATGTGTGTGTGTATGTAGACAATGCTCTTTTCCTCATTTGAAGATACCAGAAACTACCCACCACGCAAAATATACGAGAACAATCAAATCTTCCAACCTAATATCGCAACTATACAAGAATGCCTCATTACTACTCGGTACATCTCTTAACAAATTGTATGGTCTTTTCTTGAAGGACCCTAAATCGAATTGTTTCGGAAATATTACAGTGGGCAGCTGGTTCCACATGATGATGCACGGCAAAAACACCCGTAAGAAACTTCTTCAGATGTTTTCTTAAGAATCAAATCGTAAAGTATACTATGCTGTAAATCATAGTTGCGTATATAACTTCGATCACATTGGGGTTTCGTATATAACTTCGATCACACAGGGGTTTCGTATATGTAAAAGCTTTTTACGATAATGGCCGCAACATGGTTTTCATATTAAAGCCGTAAAAGTGCCAATAGCAAATGTTTGATTTATGTAAAGCCGCATAGCGCTCGAATCGCACTGCACGCAGAGTTCTGTTACTCGATGGCACCAGAATGAGATTCAGTCAAGACTCAACACTTGCATGTTGAGTCTTGACTGAATCTCATTCTGGTACGGCAGTTGGAAGTTCTACAGGAACTTGTGAAATTTATTTTTGTGGCTACGATTATTTTTACTGGACAAAACGTGGTTACTATGGTAACTAATAGGGTCCATCTTTAGTCTATCTTTTATATTGAGTCTATTAGTACTCTTAACAGTTGTCTTATGTTTCACTTAGAGTCTGATTCAAACACTGTGAAAAATGCGAAGCTTTGGGACAAAATACAACATATTTATTTATATAACAAATCTAAATTTGATATTATAAGTAGTTACCATGGCAACATCATTACCTAGTATGTTGTTTCTTTGTCTAAATATATAGGAGTTGTTTTTAAGTTCCATAGATATTGTTGGATAAAATCCTTTGTCTTTTTTTAAATTAAATTAACAGTTATGTACTTATTTATCCAATTTCCGCTTTGGAAAGGCTTCCAATTGCTAAGAAAACTTAGAAGATAAGTTGCCAATTTCCTTTAACATTTTTTGACGGAAATTACGGTTATAAAAAATATTTGTCTACAAAGATTTTAAGTCTTTGACATGTCCGTGTTGTCTTTAAACTAACAATGGAATTTCAACTATTTTTTTTAGGTGCATAATTATTATTTTTACCGATCAATCTCCTCCAGTAGGCACAAATTAAAGCCATTAAAAAAAAGTCTTTGACATAAGTTTGTCTCATTAGGCTATTTAAATGTCGGTTTCTTCAACGTATGAACACTTATTGAAATATAAAAATTTCCAAGGTCGAGCCATGCATGCTTAACCACTAGGTTAACACAGCACTTTACGTTATATAAATGTCGTAAAAACAAGAAATTGCGTTCATTTTAATAGCAAAAATAATATTTCATGAATAGGTTGTTGAAAGTCGTTGCTGAAATAATATGGCTCGGCTTGCAAAATATTTTTGACCGGACTACGTATTCGGGCGGGTGCTCCCAAACGACGTCAAAGGAGATTAGGTTCGTTTACAGTTGTGTATCTTAGGGTTGTCTATTTTTTAATATAAAAAATAGAATTTTCTAAAGTATGTTTCATTTTAGTTTATGAAATTTGTCTACTATAGTAAAGTGGCAACGCCCTACTGTGTTAGTTGTTAATGTGTAGGTTGTATACCTGGAAGTCTGGGGTTAAAACATGTATTGTTTCGTAGACTCAAAAACCTGATCTACTAGCCTATAAGAGTAAGAGATCCAGAACGCATTCTTACATTTTTATAGTTAATTAACGATTTACTAACCAAAGCATATAAGTCCAAAGCGTAACTGAAATGAAACATCACTTTAAATAATTTGTATTTACATTATCTTTTAACATTGTCAACCCTTCAGTCAACTTAGTCTTCCGCGAAAACAGCCACAATGGCTTGGGGATACTGGTCCGCGTCTTCCGTGCTCCCCGACAGGGGACGCAGCCCTCGCCGCGCGGGCACCTCCGTAGTGCATACCCACCCTAACCCTCCTACCGCGAGAGAGGTCATGGAGACACAGGATGAGAGCATCATCCACACCGCGTCCACCTCCCGCGACAGTCGGGATCATTCTGCCTCCCCCCACTCCTCGTCCAACGGGGGACACTCCCATCACCACGAAGTGAGACACGCTGTGCCGGCGAGCGCTCTATTTGGTGAAAGTTACGGGGAACTATCAAGACGGCCATCTCTCGATCTTGGTTCAGTGCGGAGTGCGTTAGCGTCCTGTTCTGGTGGTGGGACGCTGAGCGCTGGGTCGACGTTGACCCGCGGTGGTACAATAGCCGACTATTTGCCCCCGGTCCCGTGCCCCCATCATCATAGAGTGTACGTGGATCACCATAAACACTATGAGCAGCCGATACAACCTGTGCATGTGGGTGTGCCGCACCATTCACACTCTCACTCACACTCGCACGCGTCCAGTCGACATCACACGGACGATGAGGATGACTTGGAACCAGCATATGCTACAGGTATTTTTGCTTATTATATTACAATAGACTATAGTGTTTCTACATTAAACTGAGAATATTATATAGAAGGCACACAATATATTTTATAACGCTTTTAAGAAATTTACCTGACATTTGGGATCCCATTTGTAAAGATGCAAACATTCTAGCTCATATCAAGTTAAAAGCATCCGAGCATGCAAGTGTATGCAACGTTTAGTGGCGAAGCCTTGAATATAAAATTAGATTCGCACGCTGATGCCACTAGGCCAACACTGCTCACGTGAGAAAGAAATTATAATAAATGGAAAAATAAATAAAACAGTTTTTTAATTATTTTTCCCTTTCTATAAATGCCATTTCGTTACTTAAAAAAAACTGTTTGTTAACGATGATAAACAAATATAAACCACTGTCGAGTGAGTAAACTGTGTTTCTCTATAAATGTAGTTCGTATGTTGGGAGTCATGTCGGTCGTTAGCCGGCCGGGCGCATCCACGCTACATTAGGCACTAAATGAAAGCACTATGTCCTAACTAGGACGAAATATATTAATAGAGTGCTATTCATTTTCTAATTACTCTAAAGACTTGATGTGTTGAATTAAAGTTCTAAATGGGATTATGTTAGCTTATTAGAATGCTTAGGAATATTAGGTTATAAAAACTGTATTAAAATTTTACGTTTATTTTGGTTAGCACGTAATAGTAAATGAAGTTGCTCATGTGTATAAAGAACACAAAAAACTCGTATTAAAAAGCTTTAATATTACAATTTTTTAAATATTTGTGAATAGGCAAATACGGTTTATGTATTTGTGAAAATTTAAAATTTTTCCTCTAAAACAGTAGCAATAAACTTCGTAGATAAACAAGTGTTTTTCTATGTTAATGTATATAAATATGTGCTTATAACCGCTGCTTTTTAAGAATAATATGACCTGGATACAGAGACTAACAATATATATATATATGTATAATATTATATATAATTTATATATAAAGTTAAATCTGACTGTCACAATCGCTTACCTGCAATGAATACGCCATGACTTTATAAAAAAATTCAGTATCTACTGGAAAAATATATGAACAACAAAATATATGAGCATCAATTGTTTTCCGAGAGGGAATGCAAGTCATAATTACATTCGCTCTTAAACGTTTTCATTCATTCGTTCATATCTGCGAGTGCAACTCGCACTCATTCATTCGCTTTAAAATTTGTTTTTAATATTGCAAGAACTTAGGCTGGTGCGAGTTCTTGTTAACATCAAAACGACGTTGTTGTGGAAATAGTTTTCAACAAATGTGGTGAATTCTCGGAGTATTTTCACAGGTTTTTCTGAATGTTAAACTACTATTTCGTAAACAAAATACAGGCTGTAACGAATTGAAGGCAGTGGGATTTTCGAGCTTTATATTTCGAAGTTTAAAATAAGAACATTTTCCGAAAGTTTACTCAAAGCCCGGACAGCACATGTTTGATTTGGAGTAGAATATTACGATAAATAGAAAATACACATCACGTAGTTTCAGACGTTCTTCAGATATTCCGTCGACGTTTCTCTTCATTTAATAAAGTTGAAAAATAATGAAAAGCTTTGAGTCTTAGCAATAAAGAGCTTTCGACTTTCTACGTGCCAAAATATGAAATGGAAATCGACTTAAATAATGCAGACAATAACTCAGGTGTAATCGGGAATGCTTCGCCATTCGAAACCCGACCAATATTTTAAAGCTATGAAATATACTCAGATACCAATCTCGAGATAGCTTTGCAACAAGTTCTGTGACTCGCTGATCGAATTTGCACCTTAAAATGATGATATTAAATATCAAAATAAATTATCGTTTTTGCCCCAAACATGGCTATCAACTGAATTTCAACTTTCAGGAGAGGCTTTTCAATTTACATTTGAATAGGGGAACCCGGGGTCAATCGAATCGACATTTTATTCGTGGAAATAGAAATTACTTTTCAAATTGTTATTATCATTAGGTTTCGTGTATATCTTGAAACTTAAATTAAGTTTAATTAAAAATGGTTACTGGCTTATTATAGAAGAGACGGTAACAGTGTCAAATTGCTTTACAATGATTAAACTCTACTCTTGTTACTTTAACGTGTAACAGACATTCTGATGTTATAAGACCAGTTTTATTTTATCTAATTGAATCATTACTACTAATTTTCTTTATTTTATTGAAATATCAATCTCCTTCTCAGCTTGTTTCTCTCTCTACCTACGCAGAGATATTGCGTCTCTGTTCTGAAGAATTGTTTGGGTTGATCCCTACTACCTCGTTTTAACACCGTACGTTATTTCTTACACTAGGTATTTTATTTTGCGAACTAGAGAAAGATACGACATCCAACTATTCAAAGTTAGCATACTCCTCCCTCTAATGCCGGCAACCCACTCTAAAATAGGTGTCCATGGGTCCATGACTGCCCTTTTCGGGCATCCCGTAGGCTTGTTTGTCTCCCCTATTATATAAAAAAAAATATATAGAGCAAAGTGTAGCTCTTGTATTTCCATTACTAATATTCATAATCAATACAATCACTAAGATACATAAATAAAATCTAGAAGAGTACACAACATAAATAATGTGATTCCTTAGAATCTGATATCGTAGTCTCTTAATTATTTTATTTGCTCCATGATATGGGCCCATACCCTAATCAAATTTGCTGCTGACAGCAACATAATGCCCCGGATTGAGCCCATTTTTTGGTTAAAATTATCGTGTTTTTGTATTTCTTTATATACATATATGTAAACACTAAAGAAAATTTAAATAATTTAACCGGGCACATGGACTAAGTTTTCTTGAAAGTATTACATTTCTATCAAAATTATTAAACATTCATCATAAGTACTGCTGTTTTCACATAAACAACGATTCAGGACAACCACATATTTCATATTTGCAAATACGTTTCTAAACGTCAATACAAATTGCAAAAGCTATCTATTACAATTACAGTCCAACCTAAATAGAGTACAACGTAAAATATACCAACGACCTATTTGCAGAAATTAATTCAATTGAAGCTACCATTTATTAAGGTCAAACGGGAGTTGTGTACTGGTAAACAAAATATTTGTTTTGTTTTTTTCTGTTTAGTTATATCAGATGAAATATTGTTGAATTATAAACAATTATTTATTTCATTGTTGGTTAGGTTTTTTTTCTATATACATGTCTTCGCTAAGACATCATTGCTATCAAGGCTAACTTTAGACTAATAAGTAATTTAAGTGTAACCTGATATAATAAAAATGGATTTTATCTTTGGAAGTGACCAATAACAGTACTTACAGTCTCTAGTAAAGGGAAGACATTCTGTTCTTGTATTCTAAATTAAAGAAAAGAATTCGGAATTGAATATATCTGGATTTTAATGACATCAATTTGAGATTCGACTTAGACATATATATGGGCAGTGTAGGTATAGTAGCTTCAGCTTGCTTTCATTACTGTGATCGTAGCATTGATCCCTGGCCGTGCACAAATAGATATGTGTGCATTTAACATTCACTCGATCGTTGAAAAAAACAACGGGAGGAAATCGGCTTGCCTTAGAACGAAAATGTTGTCAGCGTTTATCAGGCACAGGCAGTACTATACCTACTTGCCTTTTAGATTTTGACATGTGATCATGAAATAGAAACACAAATCCTCCAGACCTTAAAAGCTAGCCAGCTAGCCATTGATTTTTTTATATAGTTATGCGTTTTAAACTTAATGCGTCTTTAATGTGATAAAAATGTCTGTTATGGATTAACATTCGAATATTATAGAAACAAACGAGAGTGGTAATAAAAAACGCATTAGCAATGGAGTCGGGCGTAGCGTCTCACGACACAGTGAAGATTTTTCACAATTAACGAAAAACAATTAGAAGGGGCAATCCTCTACGAGTGGAATTTATGCTTTCCAAAGTACACCTTATTTGTACGGTACTTATCTGTTTTAGCGTTGTTTGACTTAATTACATTGGAAGTCCAATTTCCTCAACTGAAAATAGTTCAATTTAACGGTTCAAATTTGTCAAGTTTTTTATGTTTATACTGAATGAATTGTATTGATATTGATATAGATGTTATGATATATGTGATAGCATAGTTGTTCAAAAGTTGTAGCGTGAAAGACTATATATTTTTTTATACTTAGTGAACGCGTTACTAGAATGTTTCTTGTCTATATTTACAAACCCCTAACTGGTTCAAGGTTTTCATTTTATATATAATTAAAATTGCTGATAAAAGCTTCATATGATGTTAACAGATCACGAATGATCTTGCGACGAAAAAATTCTTACGAAAAGTTGTCACGACAATTTTTGCTATAGTTGTTGTAATTCAACGGTTCTCGACCTATCACCGAAGTTAAGCAACGTCGGGCGAGGTTAGTACTTGGATGGGTGACGCCTGGGAACACCTCGTGATGTTGTCTTTTTTTTCTTTTCCTAGGGATAAGAAATGAAAACAACAGAGTATTAAGTGTTTTTTCAAGACATAAATAAAATAGAATCCCAAACATATGTTTCCTACTTCAATTACCCCAAGCCAATTATTACTAAAGCCTACTACTGATTAAGTTTAAATAACATTATATTTGTTAATAAAAAAAAAAAATTATAACTTAAAAAAATAAAATTGTATTACAATTCCTTTACTAATTAATCGAAAGGAACTTCGTTCCATCCGGGTGTCCCTTGACACCACTCAAGTTTTTTTTATTATTACGTATATTACGTTAATTGGTTATTGTTATATTTAAAACGCATTACGAAGCACGCTGTTTCCGAATTAAGCGATTTTAAGATATTTTTTGCCCCGCACTTAAACTATATGAAACGGTTTGCCTGTTTTATAAACAATCGTTGGTATATATCGTTGAATTTAGAACATTTTCAAGAAAATTTCACCACGTCATCATTCAAATTATTATTAATCACGATTTAATATTCTTCCAAAAATGAAAGCTGTTGTAAATAATTTAGATTTATAATAGAACAATACAGATATAATCAAGTAGACATACGTAGTTTTGTATACAACCTGTCATTTTTCTCTTTCACTTCATATATTGCATACTCTACTCTTGACCGAGTGAAGTATATTGTCTAACATTCTTGTATAAGCTCAGTGAAGCGTTCTCATATGGTGTGCTTTCTTAGCCACTCCATAATCGAATTGCGGAAATTCCTGATGCAATGTTTTATTAAATTTCATCTTGCAATTTTTATAACTTATTATGTCATAATATGTAATTTGCAATTTAAGCTATAAAATACATATGTAAGATTGGGTACTTCCCTATTATTATAGAAATAATTAAATTGATTTGATGGAAAGAGACCAAAGAGTATTTTTGTTAATAGAATACAGGCTGTTTCGTTTTTATCAATAAGGGGGTAGTAATAATACAGGTGTTCTCGACTACAACTAATTCTCGTAATTCTAAGAATTCAACAACAAAAAAATGATTCTGTCATCGTCTTTTGTTTCAGGGTTATATATATATATATATATAAGGCCACCTAAAAGGGCACTTTTGAACGTTAAATAAAATATAAAGATGATTCTAGTTGCTCTACCAGAAGGTAGTTTCCTGTGGAGAAGAATGGGTAAAAACTCTACACTTCTTTTAAAATACAATTTAAAATTTTTGTATACATTAGTTATATATTTATATGTGAAGTGATAAATAATTATATGTGAAGATAATGTACTCCTAGAATAAAACTACTATACAGGTCTATTATTGTCTGTAACTGATATATAATATACGTCATTCATCATTTAAAGTAGGTAGCCAAAGTACGTTACACATAACTCATAAGAGTCTATGATTTATATAGGTTTGATAAGTGGCTTTGCATGTTTCCGATGCAAGGGTCTCTACGACTCGACTCCAATTCTTGTTGGAGATTGGCTTAAGCATAATTGAAATAATTTCTACTGAATGTTTTGCTTTCAATAAAACATTTTATCGGATTAACGTATAATATTATTTTTTTAGGACTATGAAATTTTCAGATTGAATTATAGTATACTAAAAAATAGAATTTGTACTCATTATTGAGTAATTGTTATCACAAATGAATATAAAAAAATATAATAGCTCCTATTATAAGGACATACATCTTTAGACGCCTCTTCATTTCTGAATGTCATGTTAGACTTGTTGCACTATTTTCTGCACTCCCCCCTGTCTTCGGCAGAGACTGGCCCAGCAAGTACGGGATCGGCATCAAAGTCTAGTGGCCTCCACTCATCTGTCACAGTAAGTTTTTCTAAATTGTCTGGACCTGTACGTGTTATATATCAAAAAAAAACTCCGGATTCGTTGGTAGTAAAATTTCAATAGACGAATTCGTAACTATCTTAGTATAACATACATAAATATTTAGTTTTTAGTCTAAAGCATACGTTCTGTAAAAGTGCTTGTTTATAGTATTAACGAATCTATGATACGAGCTTCACCTCTATATTGTAATAACCTATATCTAACCTGTTAATTCAAGCCACACCTTTGCCCGCTTTCGAATCTCCAATAATACGCCTACAGATAACTTGATTTCCGTGTGGTCCAAGTTATCTAGACAAAAATACAAAGCATATAACTAACGACTTGCAGTGTTGTATTGTCCATAGTTTAAAGTCTGGAGTAAAGAATAAACGTAAAATTTTATGAGTAAACATTTTTTTTTAATTTACTGGTCGTGAATGTAAATTTTGAATCAATTCAACATCTTTTCTGCTGACGTTAATAAGTGTACTTGGTTACCTATATGAATAAAGTTATTTTGAGTTTGAGTTTCAGTTTACAGAAAGTAAATAATCAATAATTATTAATATTAAAATGAAATGTCCGGACAGTCGCTATCTGTTCATACTTGGATCAATGGAGCTATTCAAGTTTACATATCGCGCCTAATGGCCGGGTAATTTGTTACACAAATCGCAGGTGTACCGTCCGGTCGGTTGATATGCATAACTAGATCATCTTGATGGACATTATTATCATAATACATCACACACATGTACATAGCTTCGTTAATCATACCCAGTTTACAGAATTATTAATTTACTCTCGAAGATCCGGCTCGAAGGACCAACATTATGTTTTTGGCGTTTTTAGTAGATTATTGTGAGAGTTTTCTTTTTTTAGTGAAATGTGTCACTAAAATGCATTGCATTTTAAATAGCAGTGATTGTCGTGTGATCCAATTCCGCACTTAGCCTTTTTGGCCCGGTGTACTTAAATCCAGCTTAGATCCTTTCCTGATTTTCTGGGCACTTCGGAGGCTTCACAGAGCGATATGCTTACAAATATCAATAATATAATAAAATCTTTACTATGTCTGAGTTGATTCATTTATAGCGATGTTTATGTTTCTATAAGGTTAATATTATTAAATTTATTTTTTAAGTATGTGTTTCTTAATATATTCTGATTTAAAATGTTGTTTATTAAACTGTAATTGGCTAGGTTTTAATACACATCAGAAATCATTAGTTTGAGTAGTACTACCTTTTTTAAATGCTTCTTTCTAAAATTGTCAGAGAATTTTCATGATTTTGACATAAAAATTCATATAAGCTTGTGTAAAAGAAAATTGTGTATTAAATACATTTCAGTCCAATCAGACGGTGAATCCCGACGGGTAAAAATTGCTTCTGATTAAATTTTTTCGTATAATTTATCTCCAATTTGGGCGCCTCGTGTGACTTTGGATTTGATCGCGAGCGTAATGCGATTATCTCGAATTGTGTCAAATTTTGTTCTCCCACCTATAGATGTCATGTTTTTATAGTAGACAGTTCGAATTTCAGATTTTTTCTATAAATGCCAGCCTTTTCAGAATTGGTACGCGTTTATCTATTTCGAGTTAATCTCTGTATCATTGAATACTTCTGCTACTCTATTGATATAGTGGTAGTGGACCACATAGTGGATGAATTAGTTTCTGCCTTATAGAAGACTGGATTTTTATGTAAAACTATAAAAATATGTTTTTTTATGTATCCTGTATCAGTTTTTGTAATTTAATACATGTTTTTTTTTCTCTTAACTCACAGTGGTTGCCTGGAAGAAATCGCTCGAAATCGATAAGGCCGCCAATCGCTTTTCATTAAATTATGTTCATTTTTTTTCTTTTATGTAATGCAACGAAGTGTTTATAAATAAAATAAATAAATAAAAAAACGGAATTTGGAAAATAATAACTATTTTTGTTAATTATTATTTTAAGGAAAAAAGAAGAAAGTAATAAACTGCGTACAATTTCAAAATTCAAATCTTGTTTTAATTTATGCATAGGTCAGTATCGACAAGGCCTAGTTTAAGCAATAACTTCGACAAAGCACTGCAGATATGCATTCGAAATATTTTTGCTGATAAAACTAAGCCTTTAAAAGTTGCCTCTATGAAGTCGTTGTTGTGGAAGACAGTAATTTTCAGAGAGTAAATTAAATTACAAGACTACGAGCCGGTGTTTATAAAAAAAAGAGTAGTAGATCGAAAATAATGCAAAATTTGTTTATAATTTCTATTATTTTTGTTCACGAATTAAAATATAAACCTACAATACTGAAGCGGTGAAGGTAACAGAAAATAATATATAACAAAAAATATGTGTGTGTACCAGAGTACACAAGTAAGAAGTGAAACTTCTTTACAACATATCATTTTTCTACTATTTGCAACTTCACGAAAATGGGGTTGATAACGCTTAAGCTGTAAGAAAAACATTTTTTTCAGTCATATTTATTAATACTTGCTAATTTTAACAGATTTATATACATTCACTGATACTTACAGTCAAAAAGTGAGGTTAACCTCAAATAAATATTAAAATCATGCTCATACGTGTTGAATTTATAAAACGAAATGTAAAATCACTCTCACTTTTCTTGTAAATTCACTTAAATTTGAACAAGTCTTTTTATTTTAGCACTTTCTATTTAATATATTATTGTTATTCTTATTTCAAACCAAACTTCAAAACTAATATATTGTTGTTATTATTATCATATATTACATTATATTCTTTACGTCACTATACTAAACTTCGATAAAAAAAGCAACATGGCGCGTAACCGAAAAACGTGACGTTTTCTTACAAAATTTCTCCCATACGTCGATAAAGAAATTTCACTTCAAAAACAAAGATATATTCAAAAATGGAATACATAAGCTGGAGGCATGGTGAAATAGAGCACGCACTTATATAGTTGTGAGAACGTAGCCTTTTACTTTTTTTAATTATTACTCACTTGAGGCTTATTCCGATAGCTGTAGACCTACAAATCTCTTTATATTGGTATACATGAAAATACCTTGCGATTATAAGTTACGACTTTGGAACATAAAATGTTAAGCTGAACTTTTTAATTACGCTCAGGTGTGTTTTTATTACTTAGGCCCTAAATTGCGCTTTAATTTTCAACTTTGCTTTCAAGCGAGGATTTGAGCGTGCCTAGTTTAAACAGTGTCTAAATGTTTTACATAATTACCATAGTAAGATGAATTTTGTACACGTAATGAATACTTCTTCAGTTGCGAACCAGCACTGGTTATATTTGTGATCGGTTTTTGAAAGAACTGATTTATGTTTTTATTTTGAAACAAGCGGACCCGACGTTGTCCTGTTTTAACTATGAATTGTGATTTCGAATTGGTATAATTAACTAAAAAAAATATTTCAGAAACAAAGTGTAATGCCAATGTATCCTAATGCTTTATGATATACACAACATTCTTTGTTCGTATACCGACACCGGAACACGCGGCATATAACTGACTGATTTTTACTTTATCTGTACATAATTCCTACTAATATAAACAGATGTAACACCCAGCTTGAAAAAAAAAACAGGTCGATACAAAATTTTTAATTTCGAATCAATTCTGTAAAACATTTGCGTAATAACTTTTACTACTCATTGATATTAAGTGATACCGATGCCCATGTGCACTCAATGCCAGAGGGATCGCGAGTGCGTTGCAGGCGTTTTAAAAACAACTTGTACGTTAGAGCCAACCTTTAATATAATTAACAGCATTTACGAATATAATATAATAGTATATTCCATAAGTGATCTTTAATTCTATCGATCAGTTAGCTCTTTGGTTTTTAATAACGTTGGACGTAATGAACCAGTGCTGTTTCGCAACTGAAGAAGCGGTTAAGCAGCGAAATCATACGCGGAATTTTAAATAGTTTTTGTCAACAGCGGTCACTAATACGACCTCGGGTCGACAAACCTAGCTACAAATCTGGAAGGTCTCATTTTTCTATTCAATAAATTAATCTAAAGCTTTAAATATGTTAAAGTCTAATCGATTAGTACGCGTTATTTGACGAAAAAGTACGCATGACACGAAATAAAATTCAAGAATATATTTCAGAACACTCGAAACGAGCGTTGTAATAATCCACTTTATTTAAAGTTTTTATCAACTCGGGTCAAGGCTTGTCTGTATAGCGGTTATGTAAGTCTATGAATGCTCTCTTAGTGCACTTATTATGATTTAAATAGGAGACGAAAGAGTTAAGGATTTCTCGAGTATAAAGCTATTCGTTTTGAATTTCGCTTTCATATGTAGAGTACTTGCGTTGAATGTATAAAATGATCTTGTAAAAATGTTTGCCGTATTTTTAAGTAATTTGTAACTGAATATGGCTTTATAAATGTAGTGGATAACCCAAATATGATGAGATGGTGTGGTTGTCTCACATATGGTCTTATGGACTGGACTGGAACTTCTTGGCTGGACTGATTTACTCAGGAATTGTTTGATGATTAGTTTTTTTTAAAAAAGAGTACCGAGAGTTTTTTACGCCGGCTTTTTCTCTCGGCCAACACCCTCTGTCTTCTTTGCCGATGAGTAGGGATGCCAACTGGTTCGAATTTAATGACGTGGAATAAGTGATACCATGATGATCTTATGTTCCAAAATAAACGTATTTTTTAAGAACATATATAATTCATATGCTCATGTAAACGAAAATTGTATAATAAATACATTTAAGTATTATCAAGCGAATGCCTATTAAAAATGCTTCTAATTAATTTCAGATATTTTACCGTATTTGAGTGTGATTTATTTGTAAGTTAACCTGGGGTATGGGGTGATAAATTTATTGGTAATCCAGACAGTGTGACAGACGGATTGTCTAACTTATGGACTGCGCTGGCACCTCTGATCTGAACTGATATTAACTCAGTAGCGATCTTTCTGCTATTATGATATAAAAATTTGGTATGTTAAGGGTTTTAACGTTACGTAATCTATTAATTCCTAATCTATTTAGTAAATATTTAATTAGAAAAAAAAACGCAAACAGGCTAATCTAATATTAAAATTTGCTAGCTAGAAATATTATATATTAAAGTGTTATTGCGAACAGTAACAATATCCGTACAAAACATAATAGGGCTTTGTTTAAATGACAAATGTAGCAATTAAGCGTATTTTTCACAAGAAAAGCGACGGAACATCCATCAGCCGGCGAAATTTCATCTCCATATCTGGCGAAACGTATAAAGAATCTAGGTCAGACGGACAGAACGAATTTATAAGGGCAGAGCCACAGTATAACAACTACTTATAGTAAAAAAAAACAATTTAATTAAATATATATAAAATATAGTAGAACGAAAATTAATTTGTAAAAGTAAGAATGGTAGACGACAGTCAGGTAAAAAAAGGATTATCTAATTGAAACTATAGATGAAATGGATATTGATTAAATATAAAGAATAATTACAAACGAGTCATAAAAATAAATCAGTGGCGCCACAACCTCTTTAGGTCTTGGCCTCAGAATTCTGAATCTGTTTCATGATATTTTTTTTAAAATCTTATAGGCAAGTAGGTGATCAGCCTCCAGTGTCTGACACACACCGTTGCACAGCTGGGGATCGAACCTACGACCTCAGGTATGAGAGTCGCACGCTGAAGCCACTCGGCCAACACTGCTCACAAACGAGTCATATTATTCGTAATTTTGACAGATATTTTGTTGTTTAATTTTAGCAAGAAAATTATGCAGGTATAGAATATACTGTGGATGTAAAAATGCATCTTCCGGAGAGCCCGTGGACAAAGGTTTTGCCTACTTTTATATTTTTGCCTTTTCATTAACCCCTGAATATATTTGAGGTTGTTTTAAAGTAGAAATTAAACACTTAAAATAGGAGAATTTAATTACTTTAACCCTTTTCAAAAGCCTTTTGACTTTATATATGTATATACTATGTGTATATATTTTATTTATTCACATATATGTATATTCTTCTTTTTGTGGCTTTTCATTACTGGAGGTTTGCTGGCAGCGCCGTCATGCTGATTTCATGTGCTTGATGGAGTCGCAATAGCGGGACACTCCCTGACACGCTGCCATGAATTTTTATTTCTACCAGCACACCTTTTATCCATTATAATTAATTGAAGGAGGTAGGAGCCATGATACAAAACGTGACCACATACATACTGTCACCTTCTATCGAATTGTATTATCCCTGTAAAGTGATAATCAGGAGTCTTGGGCCCTAGCAAGGCCCGGCGAACGGTTCTTTAATGTAGGCGTACAGATAGGCATGTAAATGAAATATGAAATACGTGCTACACAACAAAGTTCTCTAGCATGATCGCTTATCATACAAAAGTTATCTCATATGACAACAAGACAGTTTCTAAAATTAATTTATTTTTTGTATATTCGAGCTGACCATGCCGAATTCAGACCAAAACGGCCTGTCGACAAAAAGTTTTTTGTACCCTTCATTTTATCTGTGGTAACTTCTGACCTTCGGCGAAGCATCCTTTGGGTCGATGCCAAACACATGACAATAGATTCTGAAAGAGAATAATGATATTGAATAGTGATAGGAAATACGATAAAATATTTTTAGGAAAATTTACGTGTATAGAAACGGACTATAATATATAAATTGGTTTATGTATTGTCTGCTATGTATGACGTACATAGTCAACACAGATCATGAACTTAGTTTAATAGGTATTATTGACTTGGTTTCCTGCTTTGTGTGATTCAACAAAGCTTATCAGGTAATAAGAATATTTAGTAAATACTGCACTTATATAGATAAATTTCACATTTTGAGATACGGAATGCATACCATGCAGTAAAAATATCGTTGGACTAGTGGCTTAAGCAATTCAATCCCTGAGGTCGTAGGTTCGATTCCCAGTTGTGCACAATGGTCTTTCTTTCTATCTTTATCTGCGCGTTTAACATCCGCTCGAACGGTGAATAAAAAACATCGACGGTGACTCAAACGTTGATGGCAGCCGTCAGGCATAGATTAACAAATGAATCTAAAACAGATACAGAAATCTGAAACTCAAACCTAAAAAATGTTTTTTTTTAAATGTAGCAAGTGCACCATGGTAACTTTATTTAAGTTCGTTTTTGTCTTTAGTGTTTAATATTTGTCTTATAACGTCAATAATATGATAAGCCAGATAATTCTGCAATTTAACAAAATCAATTCGCAACACGTCTAAGGATTTCAAATGTAATTGTGTAATTGTCACATTCTTTTTTTTTTAAATTTATTGTATACATAGTCTTACATAAAAAGTTGTTTTGTTTTTTATACATAATTTGTTAATCTATGTAATCTGTTTTGGCTTTCTGTATTGTATTAATAATATGCTGTATTAAATAAGCTGTTAGATTACTTATAATTAAATAAATAAATAAAAGAAGTTGGTGTTGTGGAAACACAAACTGCACATAGTTTTTCTTTCCACCAGGACGTCAAACATATTTAAACGTTGAACACGTTATCAATCAAATGTCCTGTATATTCTTTTCGGCTTTGTGTCTCCAAAGCATAAATCTCCAACATGAACACGGCATGGCTGGACTAAGGCTATCCTTTGGCTAGTCGCCAAACATTTGACAATAGCGACTGAATACCCGCTTTCCTGACATTTATATGCATTAACATTTCAGACAATCGCACTGTTGTATTAAATACCTCAATAAATAGGTTACTTCTTGTATTGCATTAAAATATAATCTCTATATATATAAAATTCTCGTGTCACAATGTTTGTTAACATTCTCCTCCGAGACGACTCAACCGATTCCTGTGATATTTTTTTCAGTAAGTATGAGAAACGGCTACTATCTTTCTTTCAAATCCCTGATGTGATAAGGGTGTCCTCCCCTTAAAAATTTTTATCTTTCATGCATAATTTTTTGTTTTTATTTTATCATAGTACCCAATACAAAAATACATACAACCCTTAATTTTTATCTATCCTCTACAATCAAACCCTATTTTTTATTTCTTTACCTTTTTTTTCTTTTCCTTGCTGTACCTGGAATAGATAGCTTTATAGCAATAACATTGTACTGTACTTGCAACGAAGTGCAAAAGTAAAAGTTAATAAATATTTGACCGATCATCCCGCTTTCCGGACCAATCTACACATAATACTGTCATGGGGATTCGAACTGACGAGTTTCTAACTTACGAGTTAATATATAGTATTATCCTTTATATATCTCATACAGTATGCATTCCAACGATCATTAGTCGTGAACAAAGCACGCACGCCACTAAAACCATTTGTTATGACAGCGTCCCCCGAGGGTAGAGTCAACGTGCAGTCACGCGCCGATTCTCATCCTTGCCATTGTTCTAACTTGCTCCTCGACTCTCAAAGACCTCTTTGTTGCCAATATAATGCCCGAATGCCTTACGATCCATAAATAATAATTATAACTCGCTACGGAGACTAGATATTTCTGTGTACGGCATCGTAAAGAACTTAAATGTAATAAACATAAAAAAAATACATTGGTTTCTCTAAAGGCATGCGGTGTCTAAATTACGACAGCAAAAATAATACCTAATAATTTGAAAATACTATTTTACACGAAGGGAGAAAGAAGATTGCTCGCGTTTATTATATGTGGAAGAGAACGTTGATGGTCGAGTTGGTGGTGTCTTCAGTTCTATAAGAGTGAGGAAAAACATATAAATAGATCATGGGCTGTAAAGCTCAGCAAGAAAATGAGAAACGGTATATTATATTTATTAATAATACTTTGATTCACTACAGATATATAGTACTATTAAAATAATACAGTAAAGAAAAAGCGCTCTATTTAGGGAACCACGGCGAGAAAAAAATATATAAAATGTAATACATATAATATATTTCTGTATGTAGTAATATTAATGCGATTGTTTTTTTTTTAATTTTCAGGTAAGTGAAGATGATTACACTGCACAAGTTTGTGATACCTCAAAGCTGTAAGTACTTTGGTTTAATTAAATAAAAACTGTTTCAACGAACAACGTTAATTTAAATGTGTGGCGTAGAAATAAAAATATTACTAGGAAATCTCGTGTAATACTAGGAAAATATCATTTTCCAATCTTCCTGGAGATTCTCAACTCTAGATAACATTATTTAGTAACAAATTACATTAAAAATTGTATTGGATTTTATACGTTTCATATAAGGCATCTCAAAAGATTTTGTTTACTATTAGAAACACTGGCTGTATATGTATATGTTCTGTTTGCAATTAACATTCAATTGTTTGGAATTGAGTATTTTTTTGTTCGCTTATCAATATATACGGATATCTGAGACTCTCCTACGACTAAAGAGTTGTAAGTAAGTGCTGTTTGATTATTTTTCATCTCAGATAAAGTAGGTGCTTCAAATTCACCAAAAACGTATTTAAGACATATTTTAATTACTTTATTGACATCACTATGTGCTGAGAAACAGCCTGCTCCTCATCATAATGCTAAGCCAGGGCCAATTACACACACACACACACTTATTACGCACTTAAAACGCAAGGTGCTTTACAATAAAAAAAACTTTGTTATCACTCATTCTTTTTAATTTTTTACTTTGATTATTGAGATTTTGTGTGTTTCTGTGTGTGTTTTGTTAGTAATAAATGTTATGCCTTGTATTTTCACGGAACGTTGACTACGGTATTGCTATCCTATCTAGTTTTAATCTCTCTCTCTCTCTACACTTAATGGTAATAGCAATATTGTATACTTATTTTACCTAAAGGTGGGTCATCCTAGTATGATTCGGTATCTACCGGTTTTAAGATTGCCTACAGTTTTCAGCATAGTGATCTCATTACAGAATCTCTCAATATTACATAACACGTAGGCGCTGGTTTGGCAGCTGGCAGCGCGCCCGGCGTATGATTACATTTGAAAATATACTATGTTATATAATACGAGTTCTAGAGGTTTTACTGGAGTGAGATATAGCGACAATTCGTGAAGACGTAACAGATGAGCGTAGTTTTTAAAAAGGCAGTAGTAGCTGTTATTTTTATTCTGTGGTAATTTGCAATCAGCCTTAAGGCTATGAGCGAATTTGTTCTGTTCTGAACAGATCTGTATCGATTGTGTTTAAAAGAACACAGCCTTCTTTCATTATAATCAGTAGATTCGTTGAGGAATGATGCTATTGTACATATAGACACGTCAAACGTGAAATGAAGAACATAATACTTCAGCAGCAAACGTTCATTTTAGCAAAATTTCAATTTTTGAATTTTAAATTACCTCGTCTAGCTAATGATTTAAAGCACGGAGCAGTTAATTAGACAGACAATAAGTTAAATTTAGAATACTCCTGCAATTGGAATTCAACTAAGTCTTTATAATCAATATTTAACGGAAGTATTGAAAAAGGCAATACTAATTTGGTAGTATTAGAACCGAGCGTTTTTAAAAACAGCCTCTGTCGCGCACCCCTTTAATATGGAACCAGCCCGCGAAGCTAATCGACTTGGGATCTTTTAAGAACGCTTACGCTCTGTACCAGTTTTTAAGAGGCCGACAACGCACTCGCGAGCCGTCTTGCATTGAGCGTGTCTAAGGGTAGCGATAACTTCAGAACACGCCTGCCCGCTTGCCCTGTTCTATAAAAATAATACTAATCCTGTTATCTTGGAGTTTTAAACTGACCTCGCCTGAATCAACCAATAAATACGAAATTTATAGTGACGTCTACGTGTGTCAATAAAATTTAAGGATAATGGAGTAAACACGTTTATGACCAATAAACTCCAGTTCGTAATTTATTAGGGCGTATGTTTACATGAGTGAAGGCGAAAATGTCACCTGGGTTCCAAGTTTATAGTTGCTATTTCTGCAACGAGATGGCGCTGTAAAGCTTTTTTATTTGAATAGTAGATCATCTCTAAAGTTATAAGTTACTAGAGAGACTCACTACAAAAGTACCGAAATAAAATATCTGATAATATGTAAATTTAAAACGATTACCAGTCTTTATAAATATTTACTTTACTTTAAATAGATTTCTTGAAACTATCTGCCCACATAAACGTCGTTTCGCTTTCATATGATTTTTTTTACTTAGCATACATTTTTAGTAACCAACATATGATTTTTTTTTATACATAATCTTACATAGGGTACATTTTGCTGTGCTAGTCCATAGAGACTGACCGCTTTTCCATAAAACCCTGCCTCTGCTCTGCTGTAGTTCAAGGAAAATTTAAAAACTTAATAGCTTTACGCTAAGCAATATTTTGCGAACAGATTGAGCCGTATTGTTGTGGCTTCGGCCTGCAATTCTCATCCCTGAGGTTGTTAGTTCGATCCCGGCTATGCAACAATGGGCTTTCTTTCTATGTGCACATTTAACAGTTAAAAACATCGTGACTCGTGAATGACATGACGTGATCGGGAAACCGACACGTCTTTTATATTTTGCGATTAATTAACTATTAATCTCTTAATTAATCGGTTGCAGCTCCTTACAAGTGTTGTGAAAAACATTAATTTAATTTGTTTTATTATATTCAATTAGTTATAGTAACGCTTGTTTTAAGTTTTTAGTTTTTTTGTTTCTTTTGTTAATTGTTTTTTATTTTTTGTACTCTGATGGTGTTTCTTTAACGTTGTTTCTCATTAGGGTTGCCTGGAAGAAATCGCTTGTAAGCGATAAGGCCGCCCTTTGCCTTATATCTTTTGTAACTTTTTTTTTTGTTATGTGTGTTTTTGTATAAGGTAATAAAGGATAAATAAATAAATAAATAATTTAACGACTACAAAGGGTTCCGGAGAGTTTTTCTGCCAGTTATCTCTTCTATTCTACGCCCTTATACGTATATATTTCTTATTTGTTTTTGACGTTCATAAGTGTACACTGTGTTACTAAATGTATGAATAACTGACTTGAATATGAATTTATACAGATTACAGAATACAACTGGTAAACGTCACGTTTCTTGTGCTATTTCTTAAGTGAAATGTGAGTCGCATATCACGAAAGTATACCTCTAGGCTTATAAGGGTTTCACCAAAAGGTATTCTATTCAACATGAATTTAACTTATGTTGTTTAATTTGACATTGGAAGGGTTGTCTACTGTCGCGGCCATTTTGCCTCATAAATTGCAAATGTGGCTTAAATGAGATACTGTTTTATTAAGCGCTCGAACGTGAGGGTATTTTAAGAGCTTCTTAAGGGAAGATAAAAGAAAGTATGTTTTGAGGTGTATTTAATCGTGTTATTTTAGGCTGAACCTTTTATATAGTAAAGGGGGCAAACGTTAGAGACTCATCTGATTTTAAGTTCACATAACACTGACATGGACCGCCTTGGATATTGCCTACGTACCCTGACACTGCCAGAAGGCTGGTCTTTTAGGAATTGGTACACTGTCATCTTGAAGGACTGTAAGTCCCATTGAAACTGCCATGATTTTGATGTGAAACATCTATAGCCGCACGTAAAACCGATTTCTGGCGTGGCGACGCATGCCGTGGCGACGCATGCCGTGGCGACGCGTCGCCACGCTATATGATATTAATTCTAAATGCAGTAGTAAATTTTTTTGTTTTTTATATAACTTCTGCACTTCTTGCACCCATCATTTTTCTTTATTTATTTCTATTCTTACTAGGGTTGCCTGGAAGGGATCGCTTGTTAGCGATAAGGCCGCCCGTTGCATCCCTTGTAATTTATATATACTGTGTTATTTGTATTTCTTTAGCAACGAAGTGTAAATAAATAAATAAATAAATTTCACATAAAAAATATTTAATGAAAATAATGTTTATTCAACAAATAGTCATCGTTATCTGGAATAAAAATCGTAATATTTTATTTTATCATTATGACATATTTACCTGGTTCCTATCAGAGTCTGTTCTTTTCTGCATATTACTTTTACAAAATAATGTCGATGTTTCACATCTACCAGGCGTCCCGTGACGGCTCACATTTTTAGGGGGAAGGTTCAGAAAGGACTTAGAGTGAGGAGGTATGCCAAACTCCTATAAGTTTTGGACGTACAAAAGTCGGACGTCGCGCTGCGTTTTGTTTCTGAATCTGGGTAAAAATTTATGATGTACAATTTACAAATTCCCTTTATATCAGATCGCAGAAATAATGGTTCAAATCGGATAAGTATTTCTAAAGATGATCACTTACAAATTTTGCAGAAATTTAGATTTCACATATTTTACTTTCATACTACTTTTACTATTATAATAGCCATAATACACATTTTATTCAATAAGGTTTTTTATTTATTTAAAACATTTAAAGAAAGATATATCTTTCATATATTTCAAACTTTCTCGTCTCAGAGTGTGACTAAAGTCCTCAGTGAGGATTTCTATGAAATTTTTTGCATTTAACAGTAAAAATAAGTAAATTTACTTGTGTACCCCCATTTACTACAATTTTTTTAATTAAAACACAAAAATTCCACCCTCCAAGAAAAGAGCGTACCAGTTCTGGCCAGCAACGCACTCGCCAGCCCTCTGGCATTGAGAGTGTCCATGGGCGACAGTATCACTTAACATCAGGTGAGCCTCCTGCCCGTTTGCTCCCTGTTCAATATAAAAAAAGTTGAATTATTAATTTCGTATGTTTGCAGTAAAAGGCAAAAAAGTTGCTTCAGTCGTCCATTTAATTTAATAGTAATTACCTGCACTCAGTTGATGAAGTCCTGACAGAAGCGAAACTGGAAAGTTACGAGGTATATAGTCAATATATTACTTTATATACTCTAAGTTTCAAATAATATACTGATCTCATGAATTCTAAAGTTGATAGCCGTATATTCTGTAATAAATAAGCATCTGGGGAACATTCGCTATTCGCTATCAATCTTTTAATGTCTTCATTGAATTCCGTATAAGAATCTACTTTTATATTTGATATATTTGGAGTTTGAAATTCATATATTCACACACAGAGTGACACAAGGTTTAATTATTTTTGTAACAAAATATTATTATATATACTATAATTTTAATCATCTTTTATTTATTTTTAACTTTTCATTAATACGTTTTGATATTTGAAAAATGTTATTCGTATGCATGAAGTCCTAAGGCTGAAGACATGCCTTCGAACGAATCTATGCTCAGGTTTTTTTTAAGCAAAACATATATTTTAGACTAAATATCTTGTAAGGCTAAAGGGTCACCTTTTTTAGGATTTTTACCGTCAGTGGCTATTATTTAAAATAGATTTTAGAGAAAGGGTCTCCATCGCGTTATACTATACATACAACCTGATATAAAAATACATACACATACAACAAAGGTATTTTGAAACAATATTTGGATGTTAGGCCTATAATATACGTTTAATAATTTATGTCCTACGTAGGTTTTTAAGCCTGTTAAAATCGTATTATTTTACGAGTACCCTCTGAGTTGTAACCTGTGGCGATAGACGCTAACGATAAAAGTATCTTTGAGCTTTTTATTGCACTGAAGCCATTTCGCTGTGAGTCAGTCACGTACTGTGGAACTCGATTTATTTTATTCAATTTTTTGCTTGTCACGAAATCGGAAAATTAAACAGCAGATTTCACTTTTCGATATCCATATTATCCTATGAAGACACAAGATCTCGCATTATCCGTTAAATAAACATTCTTTGTCTAAAAACCTCTTCGAAGAAATTCTCCTGAAACCCACGGAATACTCGCGGTCTTTTGGAAGGATAGGCTTTTTTTTTTAATGAGGTGGAAATGCACTAATGCAGGCCCGCATCAAGAATATCCCCACCTAAAAACACCTCAGCCCATCACACGCCCTTAAGATGGGCCCTCGGGGTTCGCTAAGCATTCTACCCAAGGTTTGGAAGGATAGGCTTAATTAGCCTCCAAGAAGCTCGGTCTGCTTAGCAAGGCGAGAAGGTCCTTGAACTCTATAAAGCGCCCACACACAGGCAGCCTCATATGGAGTACTGTTCTCTGGGTGGCAGGTCTCTAGTACCAGCCTCTTCCACTTGACTATATTTTACAGAGAGCGATCGAGTCTCTTTTCGAGCGGCTTGCTTATTTTTAAAAATTCTACATAGGACAAGGAAAAAGAGAACCATTTTTTTAAAACCTTCGGCCGGCAACGCACTCGCGAGCCCATGGAATCCATGGGCGGTAACCTATAACATCAAATATATATACATCTATTAAAAATCTTCACACATACTTTTTTTTAAGATGAAGAAAAATATGTCAGTTAAAACAGAAAAATTAAGTAGTTGACAATGAATCATTCATCACGATCGAAATAATTTTATGTCAAAGCTCTCCTTGCTGTCACCACATTCGTGACGAACATATCAATATTATTTCTTATTAAGCTATATTGTTAAAACCTACGATATAGCTATACGAGTATAACGATATAGACTAGCTACTAAGCAATCAGCATAGTGTCAGATTTCACGACTCGTACAAGGTCACACAAATTGTCAATTAGTCTGAATTGCATAATTTAGTACTTCGATAATCCCGTTATATCATGTAATTACATTCCAAATTGTACAATTATACAAGTTTCGTCTAATTATAAATGCCTGGCTGATGTCGACGCTAAGCAAGATTTATGATCTATTACGGAGAATGCAATAGAATAAATATATGATACACTAAGGCCACACTTTTATCATATATTGTTTTAAGCGAAAATAAGTACAAACGTTTAATTATTAAAGCACATACACACGTATAGATTTATGTGTGATTGTGTGTGTTATATGTATATATAATAAGAATACAATCACTTTTATAAAAAAATCGGCGCTAAGTAACCCTATTAAAAATCTCATGGTGGTTAAACCGGAAAATAAAATATATCGTCTAAATTATTTTAAATATGTGACTTTACTCTTCCGTATGAATTTTTTTTGAATAAGAAAAAGGTCAATTATTTTTCACAACCCCATTTTGTACAAAATTCTAAATTAGAAATATATACAAGCGTTAATTTGCACCCAGCAAACATTGGGGTCCAATTTAATTAGAGCAATGAGTAGGCTAATGGCAAGATGACATTTGACGGACCACCTTGTTTGCTTATACAATTTCCAGAAAAAAAGACAATCTCAGATTTCAAGGTAGAAAATAGCAATTATCTCTAAGTTTTCGTGTTGCTAATTAAAATTCTTATACGTTAATGAATTTTCACATTGTAGATCTTTCAACAGGGTCAGGAAAGGACGCAATAATTTATTGTTCCTAATAGAGCGATAAATTGTCTCCCTGTTATTAATTTCACTCGAGAATTTATTGTTGAAATGAAGTGCGCAAAAAAGCGAAAGTTAACGAGCGGCAGACAAAAGGGAGCCGCGGCTCCGATACGGACAATTTGCAAACTCATTTACTGTTCAGGGTACTTGAAAAAATAGGAGTTTATTTATGAGATTTTGGAAGTCATTAATTTCAGTTTGAACCTACTTGTCTGGATCTTAGTCATGATGTGACTAACGATACCATACAAATATTAAAACAATGGTAACAAATAATGTTTTATTTTTCATTTAAAAATACAGCATTTGCCTGCCAAAGATCGCTGGAACGTTGTTTAGATATACGATATTATGTTTAGTAGAATTTTTCATTAAGAAGAATAAAAATAAAGAAACTTACGTGGACATGGCAAGAGTTTCAAGATAGTATTAAACTGTTGGCCAAGGTAGAATAACGCAAAAAAGGAAGACGATGTAAAAGTTGGATAGACCAGATTTAGAAAACACCAGGTGGTACTTGGCAGACAGGAATTGAGGGATTTGGGGGGTGGTCTTTGCCAACACACCACATATTTAAAAATAATGATAAAAATATAAATATAATGGTTACATTATTACAAACCACAGCGGTTTTCTAATGTAACAATTTGTGATATACGATATTATTCTGTAAAATAAAGAGAAGAAAAACAAGTATAAATTATCCGAAATAGTAGGCTTTTATTATTAGTATGATACAATTCAATCTGAAGTAGTTATGTTTGCTAAAAGACAATTTCTCTTCCTTTTTCTGGGTAAAAAACAAATTCCATTCATTGGTGAAACGGAACGTGGGAGCCGTTCCCAGATGTCATCCAGAAAAAGGACTCGTCTTTTTCCGTTTTATAGTTCTATGCATGTTTGAAAATATCACTCTGGTCCACAGTCGAACATAGCGCAAGTCTTCGTTAACTAATTTTACACGTGAGAAACTGTTCTATACACAATACCTTCAGGAAGATGAGATACAGTTGTAAGCTAAGCCACGGATGTCATTAAAGCTTTAAATTAACAAAGACTTTCGATCCATACTGTAGCTTTATCATAGTTGGAGAATGGTTTTTCTTATACAAAATTGATTGTCAGTCTAATTTATTGAAATATCTTAATAAAATCATGTATACTATGTCTAGAAAATACAGTTCTAGGCTTCAATAAATGTGGCAAACTTAGGAACATCTGATATGATATGTTTTGTTACCAATCATTAAAATAAAAATATTAGTTCATACATAGCTTAATAATTTATAAAAATAAAGGACAAACTATGTTATTATTATTGTTATATAAGAATATAAATTTTAACCGTAATTTTTGATAATTATAACCGTAGGTATAGCATAATTATCACGTCGTCGTACAAATAGAACAAGAAATCATAACGACCATTGAAATCGTCTGAGACCTTTTTACCTTCAAAAATAGCACCCAAACCGTCTCTTATCGCGCCCCTAATAGCGTTTCGCTTCAAACAAGGCCTGAAAGGTGGATGCTGCGGTCGTCAACAGGTGCCCGAGATAATGCCTGAATAGTTTTTGCCTGAATATCGGGCGGGCCGTTTCGTAGATAACGCGTAAAAGCAACCCGCGCGAACAAAACAAGGAAGTCCTTTGTGGTTAATGTCTTTCGCTCCGTAATGTTGATAACGGTTGTAATAGGATGTTTAATATACTAAATGTATAAGCTTTTAAAAAGATGTCGAAAATTTCAGTTTTATTCAGTGTGTTGAGTTGGGTAAATAAACATAATAATTTTAAAATAAATGTTTACTTATCACTATAACACAAAACAGGAGAAAAATAAGTTGCAATAAATGAACACTAAAAGTTGTAAATTTAAAGCTTACAGCTAGCAGTTTCATCCAGACATTAGTGGCAGTGTAGTAGAAGTCCTTTTCTGATAATTTTCGTGTCGATATTTCTAAAAATACAGATCACTAATATCACCTTGATGGCTGGAAGTCTTCCACAGTCCATTTCACAAGGCATTTTCTTTTGCGAACTAGCGAACTTTGGAATCGACTCCTGGTAGGCCTTCCCTGAGAGATACGACCTCCAACTGTGCAAAATTTCGAGTGTACTCCTTCCTCAAAGGCCGGTAACGCACACACTACAAATGGATGTCTATTGGCTACGACGACTGCTTTTTGGGCCTAAGAAATGCCTAATAAATAAATCGCTTGTTATGTTATTATTAACCTGTAACGCAGTTTTAATACATATATTAATGAGCCTCTTGCCCGTTTGCTTTTGTTTGCGTATTGTTCTATAAAATAAAGAAATGTGATAATAATAAAGAAATCGCTTGTTATGTTATTTTATAACTGTAATGTAACGAAGTTTTAATACATATATAAATGTCTGAAATGTGTGCATCCTTGCTTATATTCATCTACATCTACATATCGTGCACTTAATAATAATTTACATATAGCCTCGAAACATTCAGAAATATATTCTTACAATTTTATTTAACGTTGTTTTTTAACGTAGACTTCGTGTCCATAAATGAAATATGATTACTGACAACACTGAGATTAATGGCGGGGCGAGTTGCCAACATTACGCTTGGCTTAACTCGAAAGAGCCTTCAAGATATGAACGTTTTAATATCTCTCTTTTCGGCTTATATCTGTTTAGAAGTCGTGTAATAAGCGTGGACCTCGCTTAAATACGCCATAAAGAGGCTTGATGAAGTAAAGTTTTTCTTTTACTTACGGTTAAATTAAAAAACTTAGCGCTGTAACAAAGAACGGAAGTTCCGAAGAAAATAAACAAAGGATAGAAAACAACTGCCCGTATGTAGTTTGATCTTAGATCCTGTCTGGATAAATGTTTTTGTTGAGTGTGTGAGCAAAATATTTAAACCTTAGTACTTAAAATACATCACTGTTAACCGACTATTAGTATAATTGGCGTCCATGCGTCGGGTTGTCTTTTTCAATAAAATAGGGGGGTTGAAGGCTGGCCATGCGTCATACTTACGGATGCTACTTGTGGTCACTGGTCGGACTTGAATTCGTGTATGCGGTGATTTTAATTATATGTTCTTCTCGTCCGTTCTACTCCCTTGATTTGAGAACTGGCAGTATAGGTAAAACTAGCAACATATGTATTTCTACATTGACGTTCATAAGTGTACATTACCTGAATGAATAAATGTTTTTAAATTTTGATTTATTTTTGAGATATATATACTTTATAAATATGATTACACATATTACTTAATTTGTTATTAATCTGATAGAAGCAGATGATTTTGAACCCCTATTGTTCTTTATTAAAGCTTAAAGTTTCCTCTGTTAGTTCTTAATAGCAGCCGATCCCGACCTAAATTCCTCAGCTCTGTCGCTACTCCGCCTTTTCGCTGTCAAGTCAGGCAAAAACGCTGCCTTGACTTCACACTTTTTGTCCATCCTTTTTGGTGAACAAATTCGTAAGAAAGTAGTTATGAAGATATTCTGTTGTATAAACTATTAATGATGCTGCAGTGAAAGCAGTCAAAGGAAACGTTATGTCAAGTGTAACATGAAATATGACTTTAAGGGCCTGTTCACAATGTATGTATAAAGTGCCAAATAGCTATGCAACACATAAATTATTCGAAAGATAAAAGTTCCGAATAACATACTTGGCATTTCATGACAAATAGCGCTATCTGACACTCGTGTAACGCAAAAATACTGCTTATCCTACAAATAAGTAACAAATAGCTTATTTGGAACTTATCCGGTCATTGTGAAACAGGCCCTAAAGATGACAATTTTATAAATCTATTGGCGTTTATAAATTGCCCACTACTCATTAGTGATTGTAAACCTTACTGTACAGTGAATAAAATGACGTATGGAGTTTTTTTTTTTTTTTTTTTTTTTTTTCCCCTTTCTTGGCCTGCACGGTTTGTGCGTCAGCCATGTACAAAAGTTAGGAAGTGCATTATTAGGTTTATTGGATAGGAAATTAGTACGGAATTTGGAAAAGGATCAGATAAATTTTTTTATAAGTACGTATATACATAAAACATAGGTTATAATTTTATATTGTTATGAAAAATGAAACTAGCTAAAATTTTATATACATCAATATTTATATTAGATAAAAGGACAGAAATAGAAGTAGGAAAAGGAATATTTATGGATAAAAGCGAGGATATAAAAGCGGAACGGTCATGTCTATTACAGGCAAAAAATATATGGTTAAAATCCCCAACGTCATTGCCACACTCACATGTGTCGTCAGGCAAAAGGTTAAGCCTTGCCAAATGCAAGGGTATGCATGCATGGCCCAGCCTCATACGTATAAGGGTCGAAGTAATATCTTTACCAAGCGTCAAAGTAGAAAACCATGGTTTAGGAGGTATATCCCCCTGAATCATGTTGTAATACCGTCCTTTCGTCTGACTTGAAGAACGCCAAATGTTTATCCAAGATTTTATTAACTGGGATTTAGGAAGGAGAGTTAAATCACAAGAAAATTTTTTGTATGGAACCAGGTCTCCGTCATTGACCGCAGCTTTGGCAAGCCTATCAGCCTTGGTATTGCCAAAGATACCTGAGTGACCCGGAATCCAAGCAAAAGATACAGTGTACTTTTTGATGAAGCATTGATATAATAAATCGCGACATGCAATAATTACTGGGTGATTATTTATATTACGGCTAAAAGGAAATCTTTTCAACGCTTGGAGGACACTTTTAGCGTCAGTTAAAATTATTGACTTTTTAAGCTTCATTATTAAAATGTACTCCAGAGACCTCAGCAGACCAAAGCATTCTCCAGTAAATACTGAAGTCTCTGGAGGTAATTTTATTTTCTGTACAATGTCAAACTGTTGATGGAAAACGCCAATTCCCACACACTCCTCGGGACCGGGTTTGGAAGCATCACAAAAAATTAAATGGTAATGTTTCCATTGGCTGTCACTGTCAATAATATCAGTAAATTTGGCATTTGCAGAAAGATCTTGTTTACTTATACCGAAGTCAAACAAAATAGTAGGATCTAATGTTAATGCATCATAGTTAACACAAAATATAGGAAGGAATTGTGATCTGTGTGTTGGAGCTTGAAGAGCTAAGTATTTTTGGAGACTAATAATAAGGCATGGCGGCGATTTATGAGCCCAGTACGGGTAATTCATACATTCCAACAGAGACCGTAACTTAGAATAAAGAGGATGATTATAGACTTGTAATGCCCTAAACAGGAACCTGTCACAAAGAAATTGTCGTCTGAGGTGCAGGGGAGCTTCAGAACATTCGACCTGCAAAGCGTTAATAGGGCTCGATCTCATAGCCCCAGTAATTATTCTCAGAGCCTTAGACTGGATAATGTTTAACTTATGGAGAGCTACTGCACTACAGGGTTCAAGTATAAATGTTCCATAGTCTAAAATACTCCTTATTAGTGCATTATATAGAAGCTTTAAAGAGAAAGGGTGGGCTCCCCACCAAACTCCAGAGAGACAACGCAGTATATTTAGGATCTTCTCACATTTGGCACTTATATATTTGCAATGAGAGCTTCCTGTAAGTTTCGAGTCTAAAATTACCCCAAGAAATGTTGCTTCACTTTTAACAGGAACTCTAATATTATTATAAAATACAGTTACTGATGGAGGAAGTCTCATACGTGAAAATAAGACTATTATACTTTTATGAACTGAAAGGCTTAGAGAGTTATTGTCCAGCCAGACTTTTAGCAACTGAAGGGAATATGTCATAGTATCAGATATGTTGTCAATAGAATTACCTGAGATATATAAGAGTAAATCATCTGCATATTGGAGTGAGTTAACTTTACCCTTAAGGGAGGCTTCCAGATCATGAGAATATATATTGTAAAGTAAGGGACTCAAAACTGATCCCTGTGGTAAACCTTTCCAGGCAATACGGGATTGGTAGGAATCTTCTGACATTACTTTAAGCATTCTACCAGAGAGAAGATTTATTATGAAACTTATAAAAATTTGTGGGATATTCAAATTAATCATTTTTTGTTTCAGAATTATAAGGTTGACATTATCATAGGCTGCAGACACATCTAAGAATGCTGCTATCACAGGCTTGTTGTATGAAAATGCCAATCTTAAGTCTGTCATAAATATACTGAGACTATCCATAGTACCCCTGCCTTTCCTAAATCCAAACTGGTTTGGAGATAATAACCCGTTACTCTCAATAAACCATTCTAACCTATTTTTAACTAAATGTTCAGAAATTTTGGATATAACTGAAGCTAATGCAATTGGTCTGTATGATGATGGATCATTAATCGGTTTGTTAGGCTTATGTATTAGGATAACTTCGTGGATTTTCCATGATGGAGGAATATTACCTGATGTTAAAATTGAATTAATTAAACTGAGAAAATAAGAAAGGCTGGAGTCATTTAGGTTTTGAAGAAAAGAATATGGAATTCCATCACAACCTGGGGCTGAGTCCCTAAGTTTTGAAAGAACCCCTTTGAGTTCTGAAAGGCTAAACGAAATGAGTGAATCACTACTTCTGTGCTGGGAGAGGAAAGAAGGCTGTGAGTGAAAAGAAATATTATCTATAAATGGCACATATGGTGGAGCTAATTTGTCTAGAAACAAATCAACTGTACTGCTATCCATAAAATGAGATCTAGGAGGTTTAAAGGCAGATCTGAATCTCCGAATATTTTGCCAAACTTCCGATGGAGAAATGTCTGGTGAAATTGAGGCACAAAAAGATTTCCAGCCTTTGAATTTTTTTTTTGCTTTAATAATTTACGTGTTTTAGTTATAAGATTACTAAGAATATTAAAATTTTGTGTTGTAGAATTTTCTCTGTAATTCCTTTCAGATTTCTTTCTCTCCGCTACAGCCGCAGAACACTCACTGTCCCACCAAGGTGGTGATGGAATATACCCATTGCCACTTTTATTTTTAATTGGAAAAACTTCCTCAGCAGCCTGTAATAGGGCTTGTGTTAAAGCTTCAGCACAAAAATGATTATTGCTGTCATTTACTGGAGGTATGGTTGTTAAATTTTGTTGAACTTTATCTTTAAATAATGACCAGTTGACTTCCTTAAGTTTATATTTAAGACGGGGAGGAGCCTTTGTCTGTTCTCTAATTTTTTGAGGAAATGATACAATTACTGGAAAGTGATCGCTTCCGTATGAAGACGATAGAGTCCACCAGTTTAATGTAGGAGCAAGGGAAGGGCTACACAGGGTAAGATCTGGTGCACTAATACCCTCATGGGGCTGTGTCCTTCTAGTAGGACAACCGGTGTTTAGAAGGCATAAATTATAATCATCTAAGATGTCCAAGATTCTAGCCCCATAATGATCAGACTTAAAACTTCCCCACATAGTATGTTGTGCATTGAAATCTCCCGTGACCAAAATAGGGCGCGGGAGGGAAGATAGAATGCTACAAATATTGTCAAAGACTTCAGTGGAAGGGTGAGGTATATATATATTTACAATACAAATATTATTTACACTAGCAGCAATAATAGAAAATTTATCACTGTGATTGGGGATGGGTATGTGAACAAATGGCACACCTCCTCTAAGAATAAGTGCAACTCCACCATACCCATCTGTTCTGTCTTCTCTAAGACAGATATGTCCTTGAATTCTAAAATTGAATCCGGGACGAAGCCAAGTCTCTTGAAGAGAGACGGCAAATGGTTTGTAATTATTTAATAAAAAAATTAGGTCACTTTTTTTACTATTAATGCTCCGGCAATTCCATTGAATCACCAGAGACTGGTTTTGAGGATGGTCTTGACTGTCCATTAGTTAAAAAACTTTTTGTAGAAGGGGCATCGTTGGACGGTATTTTAATTATGTCAGATTGTGAAAGGTACTGTATTATAGAAATGATGAGATCCTTTGTTATTATTTCTGACAAATCATTATAGTTGTTGAGACAACCTTTAGAAAAGGAAGGAATGTTGCTGTAATCTTGGATAAGCTCTGCATGCGTTTTTTGATCATATCCCTTACTTACATTTTTAGGACGAGCTTTGGGTTTCATGAATACTGTTTTCCTAAATGACTGTGTGGAAGTCTTAGTAGGGCTTGTTAAATTATAGGGACTGGAATAAGAAATATTCGGACCAGAATGGGCCGATGACGCAGAAGCAACAACGTCTGCATAAGATTTAGAAATTGGTGGATGGACTTTACTGGCTTCTGAATATGATATTGACTTTTTAGCCATTGTTTCTTTAATAGCTTTTTGCCTAGCATACTCTGGGCACTTTTTATCCGTTGCAAAATGAGAACCAGAGCATAAGATACACACAGCATCATCCCTTTCAGTCTTGCAACTAATACTTGAATGGTTGTCACCACATTTGTAACACCTTGGAGTGCCTCTGCATTGCATTTTGGTGTGACCAAAACGGCAGCAATTGAAACATTGCAGTGTGGGGTAAATATAAAGGTCTACAGGTAGGGAGTTGTAGCATATAAAGACCTTGGGAGGTAAGATCTTCCCATCAAAGGTTAAGACTACAGTCTCAGTTGGAATGAACTTGGAATTCTCTCCTTCAAAGATTTTCCTGTTTAACCTCCGAACTTTCAAAAGACTTCCACAATTCTGCGGAAGCTCAATGTTTTCTAAAATTTCTTTTTCATCCCATTCACACGGAACACCTCTCACAATTCCCATGCGGGTGATTGTGAAAGCCGGAATAAAGGCTTTGTATTTATTTGTGTTGAGAGATTTATGATTTAAAAATAAGTTAGCATCTTTAAATGTCTCAAATTGCAATGACAACATATTCCTCCCTATTTTTTTTATACTTCCCTCTACAATGCTTTTTACATAATTTTTTTTTAAGGAAAAATCCAAATTGTATGGGGTGAACAGATCCGGTTTGATTTGTTTCCATGATTTTTTGAACATGGACAACATAAGGCGCAGGGTCTGACGCCTGGTAAAGCGACCTAGCAACGCGAGGATTAATTGAAATATTGTTAGAGTGGGCAGCCTCATTTGGGGGTATTTCTGTTGTTTTAACATCAGACTCGATGACTTTAGGAGTTATATTGTCTTTTAAATCATTAGGGAAATTTTGGGAACTTTTTCTCTTTTTTTCATTTCTCACAGATACTCTTTTTCTTTTAACAGACTTCGTGCTATCCGAACAGTCTGTATCGATAATGGAACCTTCCGTTTCCATTCCAGACGCATCGATTGTAACTACATGAGACACCTGGAGGGATGTCCCTCCAGGGTCTTCGGGCTCCATCATGGACGACAAGAGAAAAATTCTTATCTACATTCAATAAAATAAAATAACTTACCAGGCTATTAAGACAAACTAAAAATATAAATAATCAACAATAACTACTACTATATACACCTTATAACTTAACTGATCCTGTATTTTTTATTTTAATTTAATTTTCAAAAGTTAAGCCAAAAAAAAGACGCCCGCCTATTTTTACACTTCCCGCGCTTTTTTTCGTGATGTTAACTAAAATTTTTTTCCGTATGGAGTTTGAAAAGTGAAATTTTATTTATGTATATAACATGTCGTAAAGGAGTAAGAATATAAAACAAAAGATGCTAGAAACGTAGCTTCCGATTGTCATTGGTCAAATGGACATGACGGATATCCGTGTCAACGTATTCTTCTATGCTTCGATTGCATATGTACATACTAGCATATGTTTTTCTTCCGTTTCACATTCTCAACTCACTTTTTACGACATCTACCAAAAAATATCATGTTTAAATTCAATATACATACTTGATTCAACAAAACTTAAATAACTGCAAGCCCTATCAAAATTATATTTTAATTTGATATAATTTTTTTTGTGTATACGTATGTATATATATTTGTGTCATAAGTAAGCTTCTTTACACTAAAGCGGCAATATATTTACGTATTTTATTAATGAATTAAAAGCTATACAAATTATTCTACGAAGAACAATAAGTGAATTATTTCCGCCATGTTCGATGTCAGACAGATATTAATTTTTATGTAAACGTTAGTTACACAATGGAAGTGTTCAAATGCAAATTTATGGTAATTACATTTTGATTTTGCTCTGAAATATTTGTGATATTACGGGTGAAACCACAATATTCGTATTTAATTGTTTACAAAGTTTATGTAGCCTTTTTTTAAGATTTTTATTTGTGTTAATATTTTATAGACTGTTAAAGATTTTTTTTCTTAAGTCATTCTTTTTAAAAATAATAATGCAAGATACGGCGCACTACTTCTTCCAGTTGAAAGTAGAGGTTTCCGAATGGATACGAATCAATAGAAGACTCACTTAAATTCTCCCGATGTCCTTGGTCGGCGGTCAGCACTTCCACATGTTCTGCTAGTTTGCCCACTGTCAAATAAACAAATATAAGACTCCCTGTTACTTAAACAGTCTTCACCGATTATATACATCGGATTTTTATACTTCATGGTGAAGTTTTCGTTTACGCACTTCGAGTCGAGTCAATTACAAGTTGAATGAAGATCAATCGATATTCGAAAAAGCATTAAACTCCACCTCGAGTTGGAAAACTTAGGGGCTTTAATTTAAGTGGCCCTCTCACGTAAGCCACTCTACAGAAGAATCACTCCAGCAGAGTATCGTTTGAATATTAATGTAAGATTAAATGTACTTTTTAAAATCACTTTGTTCTTATAATCTATGTATATATTTAAAATATTAAACTTTCGGTGTATTCACAAACGACTTTGTTCTTATAATCTTTGTATGTATTAAAATATTAAATTTCACTCATCATCATTTTTCTTTTTGTCTTCTTATCTTACTAAGGTTGCCTGGAAGAGATCGCTTATTAGCGATAAGGGCGTTCGATGCATCCCTTGAAATTTTTATGTATTGTGTTATTTGTATTTCTTTGCGACGAAGTGTGAATAAATAAATTAAACTTTAGGTGTATACTTTGAATGTGCTGTAAATAACAGGCAGTGCCGCAAACGCACGCAGAGTTTGTGGATGGCGTTATCATATTACGGAAGGTGCCTACAGCCTGGTTGCCTCTTTCTATGAAACAAAATACCGTGCGTTCTGATCCTGCCTTAATTGTTTCATTCTATTTGTATGTGTACGCACGATAAAATTTCTTCAGAAATATATAAATCAGTGGCACTACAACCTTTTAAGGTCTAGCCCTCAGATCTTAGTAACTGTTTCATGATCATTTGTTTATCGAATAGGCAGGTAGGTGATCAGCCTCCTGTACCGACTGCCGTTGACGTTTTCGGTCTAAGGCAAGCCAGTTTTCTTTCGATTTTTTTCCTTCACCGTTCGAGCGAATGTTAAATGCACATATAGAAATAAAGGCCATTGGTGCATCCGGTGATTGAACTTACGACCTCAGCGATGAGAGTCGCGCGCTGAAGCCACTAGGCTAACCCTGCTTAAAATATAGCATAAAACATATGATGTATTTCAAATAAAATTATTCAATATAATACCAATCTAGATAAAACATTTTTTTATTAAGTAAATATTGGTTTGATAAACTTTTCTACGCTTATTCAAGTCAAACTTTAGGTCATACCAAACGGGCATCAGTTTTAAGTTAAATAAAAGTTTCGCTTATTGAAAATTCAGTTCAGAGCGAGAGTCGAAGTTGTTATCGCAATGATGTTGCACCGCAGTGCTTTTGTAAACTTACTTCCGATTGAATGCGTCAACGATGCACACCGCACTGCACTGCAGTATTCCGATACTTCATACTGTTTTATACGGCTTATCGGGTGTAATAGCTTTGCTTACCCGAAATACTTGCATCAAAGGAACATTATTATTTAGCGTATTTTTATTTTCGGAAATATTTTGGGGTCGCAGTTATATATAGGCCAAATTATTTAAATGATCGCTATTAGATACAATAATTAATTTTAAAATTTAATCAGGCATTAATATGTATGATATTTAAATTAATTGAAAAGCCATAAAATGGTTTAATACGAATGATATCAGTTTAAAACAATACATGTCGTCCAAACACAGTGAAGGAATGCGCAATCTATGCAAATTTTCACTAACGTTGAACATTCTAATGAATATGCAAATGGCCACTAAGCGTGTATACTCGGCACATCGACAGGACACGTCGATTCGTTGCGGTTTACAGGCGTTAGGTTATTTACAGCCCTTTAGTTTGCTACGACATGGCACTACGAAATTAAGCTACGTAGATTAGTTGGATTCGTAGAATAGAGCTACGCGTAGCGCTCTATTTCTACACGTAGCGCTCTACTACTACGCGTAGAGCTGTTAAGAATTATTGTTTCAAATCAAATCAAAATTTATTTTTTCAATTTAGATGCGAGTTCAGGCATGCTTATGAACGTCAAAAACGTTTACAAAGTTCGTTTATTACTATGGTTGTTCTAATACTATATAGAATTTACTGACAGCTTATATTGCTTATTTACGTAGGTACTGAAAGGTTAATTGTATAATCGATTTGAAATATTTTTAAAAATGCCCTTAAAAATAATCTTGTTGACAGGGCGAGATAAAAAAATAATCTACGCTCAGTATCATAAAAAGTGTAATTGTGATGAAATATATGAAACTTTTTCAATCATCCCAAAGCACAAGTTATTGCTTGTAGAAGGTTTTTGTGTGACTTTTATGTAACAATTTACATAAAACGTTATAATATTCAGTGGCTGTCGTATCTCAGTGTTACCAGATACAGGCTACAATCGTAAAGTTGTATCATAAAATTTCGCCTTTTTCTTTTATACTGCGCTGGCCTCACGCTCCGAAAACGAATAATCCAACAAATTTACGTTCTTTGTTTTATATTTAAAGGGCTGTAAATGGCATCTCTTCAGCGTTATTGATCGAATGTTTGGTTTTTATTAAATTTCGAGAGTTTGAAAATCTTAATTAATGTATTATCATTTGCAAAACGTCACTTCCGTATCTCAAATCGTTAATAAAAATTTCCAGAATCAGTGGAAAGGTATTTTTAGGCTACTGTACAGATATCATATAAATGTATTAAAAAACTTACTATACTTAATTTTATTTATTGGAGTTCTCATAAACTTATTAGAGACTTAACATAATTTAAAAAATGTTCTGTCCTTATAATTTTATTTCGGTATGTATTCGTCTGTGCATAAATGGTTTCTTGTGTGTAACACTTGCTTGCAATCTTTTACACACAATAATCTGCGTGATACTGGCTAAGATCGCTTCTCTAGATGAAAGATATAGTCAATAAATTGAAAATGCTATTTTTTTGCCAAATCAATTGTTATTATATTTATTTTATCTTAATATTAACCTAAGCATTATTAATATAATTTCACCTTAAGTGGTAAAATCATCTCTGACTTATCGAGCTCAGATCTGTATCTGAATTAAAAAAAACATTCGAAGCGAAATGCAGCAATTACATGCAAATTGGGAAATTGATTTAACTAACGTGTAATGCCGTATTTGGAAGTGTTTTCCTCAAAGCGAACGTAAGAGGTCCTTTATAAAGACGTATTCATACAAGCGGCGAAATATCACCCAAATGTCAAGGAGCGCTTAATATGAGAGCTTTTGACTGTTGATTATTTCTTTTAGATGCGTTTCAGCTTGTAGTTCATTATTTTTGTATTTTATCACTTAATTTAGTTGTATAGTATTATCTGATTTAGATATATCCTTATCTCTTTACTTTAAATATACGAATTGGTAACTAGACGCTTAAAAATAAATTTAATGTATGATTATTTTTTTACACTTCGTACATTATAAAAAAAAACAAACATAAAAGATCAAGTTACATAAATTATTTGGCAATGGGCAGTCTTGTCGCTGACAAGCATTTTCTGCGAGGATAGATCTAGTATGGAAAATACAGGAAAGTATAACACCAACTATAAGCAAAATATACTAAAATGTATAAAGAAAAATAAGAATATCAACTAAAATTGTTACTATATTATAGTTATTTAATGTTATGTTAGTATAAAGTAATTAAAATGCTGGACTAGTCTGATGAGGTGAGCTGTTGAGTGTGACTCAGTGAGTTATGAGTAGGAGTTACAAGATTAGATTACCAAGGGAACTCAAATCAAAACTGATGGTAGCCATAGAGGAACACAAAATTTTGCTTCAAGTTACCAGGAGCGTTTGGATTAAAGTTTATTAAAATTTGTGTATTTTTTGCCAGTGGTCTCTGTAGGAACCTTGGCTTAATCGGACACATTACTTATGGTATATTATTTGTTTTTTATAGGCTCACCTGATGTTAAGTGATTCCGCCGCCCAGGGACACTCTGGATGCTAGAGGGCTCGCGATGCGTTGCCGGCCTTTTAAGAATTTGTACGCTCTTTTCTTGAAAAGACTATAGGCGTACGAAAGTCAACAACTCAATTGAATGTTTTATATACTTAGTGTGCATTGAAAATACTTTTCTATTTTAGTACACAGCTCGGCCAGACTATCGATCTATTGCGTCAAACCAAAGGGTGAAATAGAGTAATTACAACCAGCATTGAAACGTTGCATTTATCTTATCTACGCTTGATGGGCTTGTTCTAGCTAAACAACTAAGTTCTAGTAATTTTAGAGTTGACTTTGATCTAAATTATATTACTGATTAATTAAAGTTAGATAGTAAATCGTTTGATTAACAGAGCCATACGAGAATCACGCTCCAGTTGGATTAAGCTACGCCGTCGATATGATCGTAGGGAAAAATATATTTAAAGAATCGGAGGAGAAATTGGAGTTATGATGAATCACTTTTTCAAACATATGTCTGTGTGTACTCTTACATATTTCTGAGTCTTCTAACAAAATATTTTTTGTTAGAATACTTGATGTAGTACACATGTAGCATACTTCAGACACAGTCGTTTAAGAGAAAAGAATACCTTGATAACAACGCAAATTTGCTTCACTATCAATGCGTTGAGATCTACATAGGTTTCGTGTTTCTATACGAACGGAAGTGTGGATAATACCTAGTTGGGCACTATTGCCCTGAAAGAATTGTCAATATGAAACCTAATAACGCCGCGCTAAAGTGAAAATAGTTTTTAGAAACTTTTATATTAAACATTTAGACGTTGCCTTTTGTTGCAAGCTACGTAAAGAGATGATTTTGATAATTATAAATTCAATTCAATCCATCAGTCAATTGACTGTAAATAAAAATCTCAATTATTGTTGTTCTATAAAATATATGACTTGCGCCGAGGAAAAGGGAAGAAATATAAAAAAATATTTTGTATAAAAACCTGCATTTACTAAGGATATACAGATAGAAAAGTGAATACAATGGCATAATCTGAAAAAACCTCTAAACAAAATGTGCAAAGCGTCAGCAAGGTGAACGGGTTTTTCGAGTGAATTCACCGGTTGTTCCTGGGTTGCTCTTTTTGAAGATTCAACCGATTTTACCGTGTGTTAGGCCAAACTTTGCAAAATAAAATATTTTCAAACTCCACTAGATTTGGACGTGAGCTTCGGTTGCTGTTTTAAAGTTTTTCACAGGTAAACATGTATTTTTAACGAAAATAAAATAACGACTATAGTTATATAATTCAATTTAACGTGAATAATACACACACATATATATATTCATTTAAATAAGGGGGTTAAAGTATTACGTAAGCACTATGGGGAGGGGATTACGTCAACAGTAATTATTTACTATTTTACATAGGTATATTACTCACACACTGTCTATACTTGAAAACAAAATTTATTTTCAAGGATACCTACACAAAATTAATGTGATTATATACTATTATTTTTGAGAGCTTGCTTACTTTTGCTGACAAGAAGAGGGGAGTGGGGATAAATTACTATTTTTTAATTACCTAAAACTTGAAAGGCCCGTATGTTAAGGTGTTAACTAAAAAATAAATTAAATACGTTTATTATGGAACATAAGATAGACAAGTATCACTTATTCCACGTCATAAAATTTGAACCTGTAGGCATCCTTAGTCATCAGCAAAAAAATATGAAAAGTCTATCATAGCATAAAAGTTTATTTAATAATTTGTCTCACCGCTTCTTTGATATAAACGTGACAAACCATAAATAAATATATTGTAAGTGCATATGCTAATAATTAATAGTCTTAAGTAAAATATTAATCTATGTCTATTCTTTATTTTTTAAATTTAACTATTGCCATTAAGTAATCAAATGATTCTTAATTCTCATTTAGTAAGACACTATTAATATATAAACCACACAATTTGAAACAAATTTCAACGGGAGTAAAAGTAAAGCAAGCAATTTCGTCGGGACATAAAATATTGTCCTAGAAACGGCTATTTTTATTTGCTCCTGGTTTTACTGCTTTGTGTAGCATTAATTTGTAACCTTTGCCTTTCCACAGTTGTGATATATGGCATGATATATGGCATTATACTTTGGGAGAATAGAAATAATTTTATTACACAAAATTCGTTGGCACAAAAGTCTATTTTTATATTTAGCCTTTATGATAATTCTGTTGCTCAGGTGATAGTTTGATGGTGAAGCCCTGTGTTGTCTGCAAGCTGTTCCCGTGGGGCAAACATTTATGCTTGATAATCATAAAGTTGTCATATCATCTATGAGCCAACATATATAATAGCAGTTGCAGGTATATAATAGCATGTTTTTTGTCTGGTGTTATGAGCATCGTCTACACCACCAGACAAAAAGCATTCCAATGATTCCAAAGAAAATTACACAATATTTAAAATGAGTGTATTTATACACTGTACGTAATATTATACAATCGGATTGAGCCTCTTTTTAACACTAGTAAATAACTATTTTTAACAAGAGGCAAGAGAAATTTCAAACAAAATCTCATTTACCAATTATAATCAAATAGATAAATATATTGCTTGACAGTATTCTATTTATATATTTGATTTATCTTTAATTGAAATTAATATTTACCATCACAACTGCCTCTGTAATAAGTTTTTTTCACACTTTTGCAATATAGCTTTTGAAAATTGACTCTTTTTACCACATGTGCCGAATGTGTGTGGTTTTTTTTGATATCTGAAATGGAAATGCAAAAATCTGCCCTCAAAGTTGCGGGGGTGTGTGGGACTCGACCCAAACAACAACTCTGCTATTCTAACTATATTTATATTAAGGACTGGGTGTGAAATAACCACTAAATTCACGTCGAGTATTTCCTACGAAGCGGTGTTACAGAGGCACCGGGGTCGCAGTCTCATTCTACCGGGACTGCAGCGGCATGTAACACTCAAAAATCTCCAGTGCAGCATACGCTACATAGAAGGTAGGAGATGGGCATATCCTCTCCTATTCACACCCCGTCCTCTAGCCCTAGGATTCGTCCTGAAGCGTTCTCGTTCTCGAAGCGTCCTCTCTCGTTTTGCTGTCTCCTTCTGTGAGCATGTAATGGTTATTGGTACCACTGCATGCCATATCTCATCATACATGCCGTATTTTTTATGTATTGCTTTTGTGATATTAAAGGTATTGATGATCATTTTTATCTATATCAAAGCATTTTAGAATAATATTTCACCGTATGCTCCATGAAGTTAATGTAATATTTATTCTGAGAACTTGTTTTCTAGGTCAATCTCTGCGGTCTTCGTACTGGAGTGTAATTATTCTAATGAAGAGGGTATCTCCATTGCCTCTTTTACTGATTAATACGTTAAAGGTACTGAAGCATTACATGCTAATGCTTCAGACTTTAGTATAATGATTGTTGAAAAAGCTTTATTTTTAATATGTCTTAAACTAATTGTCTAACCTTACTTACGCTATTAAAGGGAACGTCTCCTTGTGTTATATTATTCAATTACCACAGTTTAGCTCTTAAAATTAACGTGTATGATAGAAAATATCACTATTACTATTTACGATAGTCTTACACCATAAAATCGAGGAAATATATACTAAAATTATATGGAAGTATATATGAATCGCTTGATATTTAAAACCTGAACATTTCAGAACTTTCAAGCACATTTGATATGTGCGCAGTGAAGTTGGCTTCTTTTGCTGCATTCTTGTCATTGCAGTAACTTTTGAGAACACGTTTTGTGGTTTAACAAATTTATCATATTTTAGATCAAATATCATTTAAAAAATTGCATTTACCTAAAGGAAAGTTTGTTTTACAATCTTTTTTTATATGACATTTATTATTATTTTTATGTATATTTGTAATACTTCGCTGGTATATTAATTTGTTTGTTAATCGCACAAATTCTTACCGTGCCTTATCAAATTATTTATTTCAGTTGGTTAATATTGAATACATACAGTAGTAGTAACATTATCAATAAACTTAATAATAAGTTATATAAGTTATTATTATATATAATAAAGTAAATAAATAAGTTCCATTTTCTAAAGTAACGTACGCGCAATCAATTGAATAAATAAAAGACCTAGAGTATACGGTTGACCTTATTTCTCGTCAAAATAAATTGCCTGTTATTTATTAAAGTCGACGACTCCGAAAATACTAGGTTTTCGGAGTTTGTCGATCTCGCGGGATATGATGTCGTTGATGCTCAGAAAATACTTGAATACTTCAAGAGCTTTATCTTAAATTTTGATACCTGTAACATACTTTTCTTAAATTATCCTACATATTGCATCTAGTTGTAAAATAACACTTTTTTTCTTCTTCAAACAAAGTAGTTGAATTATTTTCGTACTAACTACTAGCTGACGTGAGATCGATCTTAAATTATTGTGATTCATGTTAACTTTTTATTTTTCGTGTATATCCCTTTTTAGTTATTTTTTGTTCCCGTTTAATATTGTAAATAACTAACTAATAATTTCAGTGGTTTCATCGTCAATTATATATTAACACTTAAGATTTTGAATAATATCGTTAAATCGGTCTCTTAAATAAAAACCAAACGTTTTATGTCATTTTCTTTTTCGTCTATTAAGACGGCTCGAAATCCTTGGTTTTATACATTAAAGTCAATTTAAAATTACTCAAACACTTCGACGCTGGCTGTTTGTCTTCTTTCAAAAGCCTTCCTCACTTTCCACCGAAATTATCTTCAAAACCATCTCCATAAACTGTTAAAAGTCTCTTCAATGAGCTAAAACATTTTCTGTGCCTGTTTCATTATACATATATATACACTATTACAGATCGGATATAACGATATGTCATTCAATACAAGGATAGGCTCCCTTAGGGTTATGCGCAACGCGCATAAATTGTTAGCTATCGTCTTACATTCAAGGTGATCTTTGATAACATAATTCAAGTTCTTATCCAACTTAAGGATTTGAGAACTTCTCATGTTTATGAATTATTTTTAGGTACTATATTTTTTTTAAATTCTAGTAAATAGTTCAATAATTTCTTAAAGCATTTAGCAGATTCTAATAAATTTAAATTAGACCAATGTTTGTATCATGTTTAATAGAACTCGAGTAAACCAAAGAAATTACTGTAATGTATATTAAATTTCTAATGTATATAAATAAGAATAAATAGCAAAATATGTTACTAAGCAAAACTCGAAGGCGACTCATCCACTTCTATTTTTTTTTTTCATTCCTTTATTCCTTATTAGGTAATGAAGCAATCCAGACACAATAGATCAGTTTTTAAGGTATATTAAGGTTAAGGTATATTTAGCAAAGCATTTCTAGACACAAGACTATAACTTGTTATTAGTTCCCCCGGCTCCGAAATACATTTATACTGCTAATCGGGTGTATGTACAGTTTTCAGGAATTTATTTAATCTGACTTAATATGATTTAAGTAAATCAAAAAAAATTGTTGTGCGTGATAGTACATAGTAATAGTTACATTTATTGTATTTGTACATTAAAACGTCAATACATTAAAGATAAACATTCGTTATAGAACGTGTACATCTTGTGTATTTTACCTTATATTTTATATCGAAAACTAAAAGGGAAATACGTCAAGCGTAAGTAATAGGCAATTCTCCTTTAAATTAGAAAAGGGCCGTGATGAAGGACAGGCGTGAGTGAGCCTCGAGTTATGTATGTAAATGTGAATCCTTTCGAAAGATTGATTGAGCTATATCAAGTAGAACGCGACTCAATTTCGATTTAGACTCTTTTGATTACTTGAACTGAAATACTGGTTAACGGACAAGGAAGGAAGCAGGAACTACTCGGAATAAAGTAAGCCAGCCCTTATTGAGAGTGCGTCTTCAAACACTAAAGGCCGTGTATAAACTGATTAGAATCCAACCCCTTACACAATTATCACTGAATAAATTCAAAGCTCTTGTTAAACGTAAATTAATCGATAAAGCTTTTCGTAAATTCGACGAATATTTAAATGATAAATTGATTCCAGTTCAAACAATTTGTATGACACAAAACTTATCGATTAAAACGAGTGGTGAAGAGTTTCTTGCCAGTGCTTCTTGCTCTCTCTACGACTTTGACTTGGGAACTGGTAGTAAATGTAAATTTTGATTTAATTTAGCTCGTTTTCTTTTGAAGTTCATAATTGTACTTATTTACCTATATGAATTAAAATATTTTTTGTACCACCTCCATAGATTTCCACAGACTTGTATGAGTGAGGAAAAGGTCACGATGTTAAAGTAACTCGTGCGCGCTAGCCCTAATATCTACCGATGTCCATACGTCATGCTACACATACAACTGGCATTAAGTTGACGTGGACTCAATGTAAACACTACATCGTAGATCAATCAAAACTGTCAAAAGAAACACGCTGTGACGCGCAGGCTTCGTAGGATATTTCCGGAGTTGGAACTTCCTACTTCAGAAGCTAATAATAAGAGGCTTTTAGAAAGAAATGTGTATAATAAAAATAAAACTGTTAAAGCTAGCATTCATTTGAGTGTATTATTTAATGGACGTCTTTGAATGCGACTAGCAGTCGTTTTTAATTCGCAATCAATCATAATTAAAACTAAAAAGCATAATTTTGCTGCAAAAGAGATTGAACGAGAGATGTGAACCATTTTTAAAAATTAACTTCAATTTTCAAACTATTATATAAATATGTTGTTATAGTTAGTATGTTAACTAGTTTTGGGACGACGGTTTATTCGTTGGTAATTTTGTTTAATTGTTTGTATCAAATTGACAGATCCCTTTTGTCGTAGTATTGTAAAACAGATTGTACGTACAATTCGAATTCTGAACTGATGGAAAAGTCTTAGATTAAGGGTCTGTTTCACAATGTCCGGATAAGTTCCAAATAAGCTATTAATTACTTATTGGTAGGGTAAACTAGTGTTTGTTGCGTTTCACGACTGTCAGATAGCGCTATTAGTCATGAAACGCAAAGTTTCTTATTAGGAACTTTTATCTTCCGAATAATTTATGTGTTGCATAGCTATTTGGTACTTTATCCATTCATTGTGAAACAGGTCCTTAAAATTTTAGATTTATTGAAGGCGTAAGAGTACTGACAGTATACCACTAATATAGGGCAAGTACACAAAGTTTTAACTTCATTAGTATTCCGCCTACACCACTGTGTGCTTGCGGAATTGTCAATAGCTAAACACAATGCCAACTTTACAGACCCAAAGAGAATTACGGACACATTGGCTGAATTAATCATTGTTACAATCTATACAGTATACACTATGTTTATACAGTGGGTAGGTGGACTCATTTCCCGCAATTAGACTCAAATTTGGTCCGTTTTGTGTATATGTTTATTCTGTATTAAATTTATACAGTGTCCATAATATTTATTGGTGAATAAACATATAAGGCCAAACAAACTTTATATTTAGATTTAATGTACCAATATACGACGAACCGCAACAATATACGACAATGCGCAAAGGCGATGAGAACTTGGAGAAACTGATCGTGATTGGTAACACAGAAGGCAAAAGATCACGTGGCCGTTCACCAACCAGTTGGACCGATCAAATGAAAGACTCATCGTCTTCAAAGCTATACAGTGTCATAAGAGATGCGCTGGACAGAAACCGGTGGAAGCAGATAGTCCGCTCTAGATGCTTCGTTGCTGACCACGACGCTCAGACATAAGCTGCAGACTAAAGAGAGAGAGAGAGAGAGATACGACGAACAACTCTTGCCTCTTAATTTATCACGTCAACCATCAAAGGATATTGTTTGTATTTAAACTTCAATTTCAAATATACTACAGAGCTTAAAGCTAGTTTTCACACTGGGAGAGGGCAATAGCTTGTTGTGTGCTATCTCAGTGTATTACTTTGAACACTTTATAATAATTATTGGATTTAGTATAAAAATGTCCTTCTCAAAGAGCAATCAACCGTAAGACTTGATACATATTTTATCTTAATTATTTAAATAATACTAAGTCCAGTTAAAATTAAAAACAAATATAGGAAAACTTTCTAAAAGACGATTTAAAATACAACTGCCCCGTTTACAGCCAGGCATTATTAAAATAATGAATAAAAAAAATTTTAATTGCACCGAATATTTACTCAGCAAATGTGAGCTCATAATGGAGCTGTATTTATGGAAACTGCACGTACGCTGTTTGGTCAGCTGTTAATATTAAACAGCATTTTCCACGTCGTTTCATCTGGCTTAAAAGTTTAAATTTAGAACTCATAAAAAGCTTTATTTTTTGTCAGCATTAAGCTGCAGGTTTAGAGTCAGTTCCGGTCCTCTGTCCAGATTTGCCTAAATACTAAAGCGATTTATATGTAAATTAAAGTATGCGATTCTTACAACTGTACAGAGTTCACTAGATGATGTCTAAAGTTGATTAATATTTGTCGTAATGTATCCAAATAACTAAAATATGAAAACTGATATCAATCAATCAACAAACATTTATTCATGTAGGTAACATAATGTAGACTTATGAACGTCAAAATAATAAATATACATTAATTGCTTCTAATTTTCCATTTACTGCCAGTTTTCAAATCAAGGGTGAAGAACGGAAGAGAAGAACTGGCAATAAACTCTCCGCCACTCTTTTTAATCGCTAAGTTTTTTCTTTTACACAACGTTTGTAAGGAGCTGTAACCATTACACCATGTTCCATATGACATCTTGAGTAATAAAGAAAAATAAAATAACTTAAAGACAAAGATTTGTCCTCTATCAGCAGGAGGCAATACTCGATAGATGACAACTGATAGTAGGAAACATCAAATATCTAGGGCCAAAATGACGATCATAACGGTTTCAGCTGCAATGGATTATTAATCTTATATATATTGTCATGTCTTGGTACCTATTAAACATCTAATAGTTGTGTGTATGTGTTCGTATTAAAATAAAACATCGTTAAGCGATGGTTGCGGTGAATGTAAAGTTGTTGGAGTTAAGAAAGTTAGCGTGCTTAACGAGCGTCGCTCTTTATTTTATTGCTACCAAAAGTTATTATATTGCCACTGTCTTTAAAACTTTTACGTAGTATTTGAAAGTAAAGCACTTTAAACATCTTTTGTCATAGTTCAAACTTCTCAGAGAGTATGTGAACACTAAGCGAATGTCACCTAAAATATAATCGTGACTTTTTGAAGACGTAGTATAAAGACGAAGACGTAAAAAATTAGTAACTTGCTAGGCTTAGAAGACTGAACAATTACGAGTACTTTGTAACGTGCCTACATTACATCTACTACATCATTCAAAGAAATCGCCGAAATGTGCCTACTCTATCTATGAAAATGTCCTGTCGTTTTTAAATGACATAGACGCAAATGTCTTTGCCCCAAGGGTCAAATGGTGAGTCCATATATTGATACAGTTGGTATTTAAAATATTATTTTTGTATTCTAACTAGTTTCTAATAAGTGGCATTTACCTTGTAATCAGCCTAAACCCATGTTTGTTTAATATTCTGCTTTACGTGTAACGTTTAATAATTAATACATATGTAACAAAGAAATTGTGGTAATTACATGTGGGTACAGGTGCGGCCGATGCCTAATGAGTTCATAAATTGAGCAGAAAGGGTCCGAGAGGTCCCTGGGCGTTGGGAGTAAGGTTACAAAATACTTTTTCTTTATTAAATTCGGGGCTCATAATGACTCGTATAAAATATAATTAGTATTTTACTTAATTATTAAAGCGCCAATTAGTGTTCGAGTAAAATATTTCACTCTATACGCCAGTCACGCTCGTTCCAGTTACGAAAGTCTACGTACGCTACAGTGCTACGAGCCTCTACGTAATTGTGGAGCACTTCTACGAATTGCTCATTGCATTTACATTCTTATAAAAAGTAGCCCTTTACATTTCCATTTCAATGAGCATTATTTAAATTAAGAATTTTACAATTGTATTGAAACGAGCGTAAAGCGCAAACAGCGCTTAAGCCGATAAGATATGCGGATGGATGTTGCGATTTTCATTAAATAGCCGGTAGCGCTGCAGCGCATTATTATGCAAATGCAAGTACACTGTGCGACGGGAAGGCGCCGACATTGAGTGGCTGCTTTGAAACTGATTTATTTTGTATCGATAATAAATTGTATTTTACTCGGTTGACTAGAGACGGCAACGTTCTAGCTCTAACGCCATCTACGCTCTTACCAGTACCAGTATAGGATTTTGTGTTCCAGTTATTCTAGAATTACATTTAAATTGGTGAGAGTTTGCAACGGCATTTGTGTGAAACGCGTCAAGCCAGTGTAGTATAAGCTTCGTTCCGTGGCGGATTTACAATGTTAAACTGAAACGAGAAATGTTAAAGTTAAGCTTAACTTTAACAATGTTTTGACAGATAAGCATGTAAATGATCAATCAAAAACAACTATTAGAATGAGCATGACCGTACATTTGATATCACTCTAATGGATTTAGTATGTATAAAACTACCATAACCAAGCAAGAAAGAGATTGGTAATATTAATAATGTCAGGTCAACGGTGGCAATTTTTTATCAAAATAATGTAGTGGTTTATGCGATTTGGCATTTTAGTCCCGTCTGTAATTTGTACAATTTGGCAGTGAAAATTTTTAAGATATAAAAAAGGAAATCAACTGGCCCTTAATCTTCTATCGTTATAAGAATAGAAGAAAAAGCGCTGAATATAAATCACCGCTACCATAAAAGATGCATATTTATGCAAATGGCGAATACGATATTCCTTTATTCCGAGCTTTTTCGTTCTGATTGTCGTTTTTATTTCTGTTTGTTTTAGACCAACTGCGGCCTGCGGATTAGATTTATAATTACTGCTCCATTCCAGTTTTCGTTCTGGACGATTTGTTGCTTCCATTGATTGCTATTTAAAACCTAAGGAAACGAACGACGACAGCTATTAACTAATTTGCTAAAAGACAGGTTCTGTTTGTTAACTATTTTAACCATTTAGCTAAGTTAAATATATAAATTAAATATACAGTCTCTTTTCATCTCATCGTAAAAATTGAGAATGAAAGGGACGCCTTCATTACGCGGAAGTTCTCTTACGACTAAGTAGTTAAAACTCGGAATTGGACTGATTTAAAATAGTATCGGAGTTGGCCTAGTTACTTCAGCTTGAGACTCTCATCTCTGAGGTCGTAGGTTCGATCCCCGCTATGCACCAATGTACTTTTATATGTGCGCAACATTCGCTCGAACGGTGAAGGAAAACATCGTGAAAGAACCTTGCCAAGAAAGCTTGTTTTAGACCCAGAAAGTCGACGGTGTGTGTCAGGCACTGGAGGCTGATCACCTACTTGCCTATTAGATTAACAAATGATCATGAAACAGATTTAGAAATCTGAGCCCAAGACGTAAAAAGGTTGTAGAGCATGTAATTTAACGTGATTAATAAGAGGGTATTTAACTCAGTAATAAGATATACTAAATTGTGTAATACCCGCAAAATGTACAATATATTTTCTAACTCAATATTAAGTTTTAACCGCAGCTCAGGCCCACTTTATCAAGCACTAACTTCGTTAGAATTTATCTTCAAGAACTTCAGTATTTTTTCCATTTTTCTGCAATGCGTTTTTTTATTTCATTTAAGAACATTTTGCGGAGATATTTATAAGGCATTGGTAATTATTTTATTGGCAAAGAACATTATTTAATTACATAAACACAATAAATAGTTTTTGTCTATTTAATGGATACTACCCGTTGAACATCGTATCTACATATTTGTGTCAAAACTTAATACAAAAATTATAAACACAAATTTAACTACGCCTACCAAGTGACAAATTTTATTTTTAAAAAGACAGAAAAACAGCATTTATTTCCCAGGTTGGAACAGAGATAATTGGAAAATGCAATGGACATATTAGTATCTTTCTTTACTTATTATTTATGTCCACTGGAATGTCCACAAGAATATCCAAATCTTTCTAGCCATACTAGAGTTTTCATGAGACAAACGGAAGGTAAGAAAAAATTTTAAATCGAGAAAGGTTTGCTACGTGATTGTGAATACCATCGCAGCGCGTTGACTGTGATATATTTAGATTAACCTTTTATTTGAGATTCTGATATAATTTTTTTCCAAATTCTTGTGAGAATACTTGATTTTCTTACTTTGTTGACAGTTCTAAATTTAAAACAAATATTCCTTTCATTTTAAATGCATGCAGAGTTATTCAAATGGACAAGTACAGTTTTATCTTTGTCCGATATCCGGACAGTAGCCGGATACTTCACATCCGGTTTCTTATTTGACCGGATATACACCGGACTTCGCTTATCGGATGAATTTATGCGTTGTTATTCATAGGTGCTTTGTTGTCCTTTTATACGGTTCTAAAGACCACACACTATTGAGTGAACCTGCTATGATATTATAACAAGTAGATTCTTCAGTTAGTCTGGAATCCAAACACTATTTTTCTTGGAAATCTTGAGAAATCACTCACAACATATACAATAGTAAAGCATTATACTGTTAAATAAATATATTTTATTATAAAACCAATAAATAATCAGATAATATCTATACCTGTTAGATTTCAAGTTACAAGCAGAAATGATACATGATCAAAGATATTAATTAAAAGAAATTACTATAATCGATAGCAGACGCACACATTCTCACATTACTCTATAAGAGTACTTTAAAAGCTCCAACGTAAAGGACAATGCAATCAGAGAGAGCACAGTGCAGCCATCAGCCATGATCTCGCAGTGAGTGATCTTGGTCGGGTGATGGATGACTGAGACAGAATTTACACAATTCGTCGCGTATTGATAAGGGTTATCTTACAACGCTAATTTGCGTTTAAGCTTCGAAAAGTTATAATTGATGTTCTTTATTTAAATCTAGTAAGATTTGGAATTTGGAAATAAATTGTTGTTTTCAAATTATAAACATAGGTAGTCAGTGTTAGGTAGCTAAGTAGTTTTACTTAGCTACCTGGGCATAACAGAGGATCTTAATGGCCGGCAACGCACTGTCTAATATGGGTGTGACCTGCCTTTATGATTCCATAGTCTCGCTTGCCTCATATAGGAAAAAGTAAAATGTATAGTCAAATATATTATTTTTATATCGTATTTTACAGTTAGTACAGTTAAAGCGGAAATAAAATTGTACGCCCAGAAGTACAAGACTAGGCTGGAAAATCATCCTAACCACCTAGCTGTTCAACTCACCCTACCCGAGTGTATAAGCCGTCTCAAAAGACGAAGAACCCTTGAGCTCGGCAACATTGTCTGAGCTAATATTATTATGGTAGATATTCCTATTGAGGAATGTCTCCACCCGTCAGTCCTCCTACAACTCATCTGCTCATAGTCAGAAGACTGATTGCACGATGCGCTCTTGAAAAAAAAAAAAATATCGTATTTTACTTGCATGAATAGGAAGTTGTTAAAAGTGGAACAAAGCTGTCCATCAGTCGACGTATACTCAAGCCCTCTCAATTAAAAGCGTACAGTGTCCTATGTTAGGACCAAATTGTTTCGTTCGGCGCTGCGTCATCGCTACCGAAAAATTCCAGTAAAGAAGACTCCTAAATAAAGCGTAATTTTTTTTTACGAACTGTGATATCATAGCCTGGCACCCTATCTGGCTGACATACTAGTTCAGCCTTTCCCAGCCGACAGGTGAAAAGATTATTAAAATATGAAATCAGTTCGGTATCATCCTTCATCGCGCACATACATTTGTTGGCTTTCATTATAATATTCTGTAAACTTTATAATCAAAAGTTCCATTGTATCGTGAACTCATCTTTCTTTTTTTAAAAACCCAATTACTGGGATACTTCTAACATTGGTGGCAGCGGTGGGATAGTGGAAGTTGAATTTTATTTTTATATTGATAAGGAATACCTAATGGACTTCAACTAAAATAAAATAGAAATTCTGTAGCTCAATTTACAATTCGAATTCGAATGTTAGACTTTAGTAATTAATTTAAAGCCATATAAAACTCGAATAATTGTAAAAGTAGTTAATTGAAAAGTTCCGAATGCAGCATAGCTTGTTTGCCTTCCACAAGTTTGGGAGTTGTAAGGCTTTGGCATGGCAGTCACGCTTCAATGAATATATCCGGTCATACGTGAGTCTTAGTTCTACCTCCTACTCCTTGTTACTGGATACACACAGATGTTTGAGTTCTGTAGAGAAAATTGTTTTTGGTAAATATATTTAAGCGGTGTAAAAACATAGTATCGATATAGTTATCAGTGTGATATATGATATTTTTGGAAGTGATTAAAATATAACAATTAAATAATTAGGCTCCAAAGACGTTGTAAATTGCTTGTTTCGTATTCACAATTTTTAGGATTTTTTTAATTATATACCTACAGTGAAAATTCATTGTATTCGGTTTAGTAAATTGGGATCATTTTAGAGAGAGACGTATAATGTTTTCAGGTATCGAAATGAGTTAATTTTGTTTTGATTACTTTTATTGAATGTAGCATTTTTTGTGGTTGAGTTATTTCGTGGCATTAAAATTATATATTTTCTTAAATTATATTTTTTTGATAAAAAGACGTAAGTCGAATTTATTATATATATATACATCAAGTTTCTCATTTTTAACATGAAGCCGTGTGTAAATCAGGGGCCTTAAAGGAGATTAATAAGTTGTCCCTTGGCCCACGTCCCGCCTCGGAGAGAGTTTGTCGAGTTTACGAACTTTGGGTCGCTAAGTTTCGTGATGTATGTGTAGCATTACATAATATATCTTAGGTCAGATAGCTAAAGTAATGTGGAAAATTCGGAACTTTATATACTAGATATATAATGTGGGATGCAACATACGTTTCTGTTAGTTTATGCGATTGTCAAATTAATCTATATATTTTTCTTTATCTGTGCGCAATACAAGCCTATCCTATCGTGAGAAATCAGTGAAAGAAGCCAAGACGTATAAAATTGGCTTTTACTTATACACTGTTACACTACACTGTTATATTACACTGTTTTATCAGTGAGCGATAATATTGACTATAATGTAGGTAACCGTTGAAAAAAAAGGTAAGTAAAAAAACATTTGTGTGTTTGTGTGTCACTTATGTGTTAAAAGTTATACTTCTTAGGCGTGACAAGATAAAAATTAAATCTGTCGCCCTACTTTACGATTGTAGAAAAAACGACAGTGACAATAAAAAAAAGGTATTTAATACATTGAAAGATTTATTAGTTAAATAATAACTTTATTTCTCATAAGAATTCCATACATAATTCACAATGAAAAGAGAGAAACAATAAAAACTAAGATACAAATTATTACAGCACACAAATGTACGTATTACGTACATATATGTACGTAAAGTTACGAAACAAAACAGCAACAAAAATTGACATAATAAACTTGATCGTGATAAATGGACTATTTTAAATGTTGACTATGCTTACTTCAGGGTGTCGTTTTTTTGTGACGGTGTGCGCGCGCATCCTAAAAAATTACTCTTATCATTTTTCCCTAACGTGCCAAATTATATCTGATATTTTAATATAACCTAAAAAGAATTGGTAAAGACACATTTAGGTATTTTTAGTAAAAATTAACACATTGACCATAGAACAGAATTTAAGCTTGTTTTATTTCTTGTACATGTGAGTCATAACATTATTATATAATTCATAATAGTAAAGAAAAATATCTGCACTTACAGTATATACATATATACTGATGAAGAAACTGCAAGTATTATAAAGAGTTGTCATTATATAGGAAAAATTACAGTGTATGGACAAAAAAGTCAACGCGCAGAGTTTGATGTTATATGAAAATTTTCACCATTAATTTGGAATTTTAATTCTAAACTTCGTATTTATTAACCTTATCAATATGACTAATTATTTATTCTTTTAAATATAGAACCCGGGCGTGAATTAATCGTAAATGAAAGAACCTTTGGACTAGTATCGTTGAGTTAACGATATGGAACATTAGTACATCGAAATGACCTATATTAAATGCGCACAGGCGGCGCGGTGCTCGTAAACGAATTTGGGACGAGCAATAAAATGATGATCTCATGGGATACAGGAATTTATCGTCTGCGCCTTTATGCTTTAATTATTATATCGTTACTTTAATTCTCCGAACACGCGAGAATTCGACAAGCGAAATGAAAAATGTGTTTATCTGAAGATGGTTATGGAAGAAGTCAAAAAACATTTATTCATGTAGGTACACTTATGGACGTCAAAAAAGAAATATATGTGAAATGCTTCTTATTTTACATTTACTGACAGTTAATAAAATTCCCACTAAGTAGTTACATTGTCACGCATATACACAGAACGCACCATAAGCGTTAATACAAATAATATGACGATTGTTTAGTTTAGTATAATCATTATGATGTATGGGTTTTTAGCTGTAAGAATGTAATCATGTTGAGTCTACCATCGACAGTTCAAGTAAGTCTAACATCGGCCACCGTAGAAATAAGGTCTAATATCGACTGCCATTTTAAAATAACACTTGTAATATTTTTATAATTCACTAATAGAGTTTCTATTTTTGTTTAACTTTTAAATACCGTCTCGATTTGACTTAGTAATCCAGCAGTAGAACGTAAATTCAGTTATCTTAAAAATTATATTCAACATTTGTATAGTATGAAACTTACTTGTTTCAATCAAAAGTATGTCGTTTTTTGTAAGATATAAAGACACTAATTCCGTGTCATAAAGCGGAATAAATTCAAATTCAAAAATCATTTATTCGTGTAGGTAACATAATGTACACTTATGAACGTCAAATAAGAAATATTCATTAAGTGCTTCTAATTTTACATTTACTGCTAGTTCTCAAATTATTAATATTAAGCTTATTCTCTGAATTAAACAAATGCCCAAACGAAGTTTGCACATCCAACTATCACAACCCAACGGAAACAACCTCTCAGATCTGAGGTTGCTGTTAATATATTAAATTATAGTATTTCCAGAACTGCAACCAGTCTTAACAGATTTCGACCGAGCTTAGCGACTGTTTCAACTAGTTATTCAATCAGAATATCGGTATTCGGGTATGACAGGCCGTTTGCCTCCTATTACATATAAAAAATATGTATAGGCATTTAATTTATTTAACTATGACACTTAGTGAAAAGAGAGTGTGTGTTAAAGAGTTGCGTTAGAAGATATACTTCTTTGGCGTATGATAAAAAAGAACTAAAATGCAGTAGTGATTAACGATAAATATCATCAAAAAGATGTTATTTAAATAAATAAATAATTAGTAAATACTATCACCGTCGTATATGAAATTGATTTAAAAACACCAAAATAATATTTATTTATTCACACTGCTTAATTGTACTGTTACAAAACACGTGTTCTAAATATAAAAATACTAGAATATACAACTTGAACATAGTTATCGATTTCCATGCCACCTAGACTTAACTTTACGATGTCGAATTTAGTGTGCGCGCGCATCGTAAAAATTCACTCTCATAATTTTTCTTGATCGCGCCAAAAGTATAACTTCAAAAATGTGTAATAATGGCTCTTAGTAATCTAAAGATTTTTGCAAATAATTTTTGTTACCGTAAGTAATAATAATTTAATACTGAATTAAAAGCTACGTTTTATACACAGTTTTTATACATAATTAATTTTCTAAAATGCTAATAAACTTTGACTAACCTCCATTATGATTCATTTTTTATTTTTTAATAAAATACTCGTATAGAAATGGATAGATTCTTGAGTAAGGCCTAGGTGTATTCACTGTGATTTTATGTAAGTTTACTGAAATAAATATTGAAAACTTCGCAATTTTTTTGCCAAAATACGCGTAATCCGCAGGCGACTGGAATGTTGACCTGAAAACTCATGGACCATGGTAACAATATTTTCCCCAATACTCAGGGAAACGTTACTCCTATAATATGTAACAGTCATTGAATTTTGTATGAAGGAGAGTTCCCGACCGTTCCTAACGGCCATTTCTGGGAACGTATAATTTGCATCCCTTGAACTGTCAGAATAATTCAGTATTTACATATTTTATAACATTTAGTCATATTATTATTTTTTTGTTCACAGGTAAGCATTGGATTTGTGTAATTGTAAATCCGTATTGATTGAGGAAAACGAGATCTTGGACGAGAAAGGTTTGTGATGTATGACGTTGTAACTGTTATTAACCTTGAAATACAATTTCCATAACTCAAATTAAAGCCATGACAAAAAATATTTTGGAACGATGGCAAACCAGGAAAAGCAAAAGAAGTATCAAGAGAGATAATTTTATAATATTTGTGTATCATTTTAGGCTTCCAAACAGCTGCTAAATTTAGTGTCTGATTTTCGAGTTGATGTTCAAGTAATACTTAGGGAAGTATTAGTTTGATCAAAATCGGTTATATACGGTATAGAGTTATTTTATAAGCATCTGGATAATTTAGTTACCAGGTATTGGAAGCGGGGTTTTTATTACCTTTATATCTATGATCTAAATGACAAAATTGCTTTAATGAGTGTATTGGCCTTGGAAATGAAAAACTACCAGCGCTCCCTGTCCTTTGCAACCGGCCGCCATATGCTGGCTTTCAGCAGTTTCTCCTTCTCTCCAACTAACATCGTATCTAGGCCGACCTACTGGTTCACCCAATGCCCCAGCCAATGTATTCGATTGGGCTGCCAACTCAATAACTTTTCGGCATTTTTCGATTTTTGTCTGAATACGATGTAATGTATAACTCTTTATATAATACATTAAGCGATTATACATAATCACGAGTCCCCCCTGCTCCATTAATAGACGTCCCCAGACGAAGAGACCTTGGAACCATTATCCATATCGATGGGAAACTAGGGCAAAGATTATAATATTGACGCTTTATCGTAATTTTGCACTATTTCGCATCAGTATCGCTACCGTCTTTAGCGTGCGATGATTGAATTTTAAATTTCGAACGCGAATAATGAATCGCGAGTGATACGTGAACAGTGTTTTGAAATGTGTTTTCTTCCACAGTAGTTTTGTGTGACCTAATTTTGTAACATTTCGTTTTTGTTTGTACATTTTGATTAGCTTATAATATCTTAAGTACGTCAATCAAAGTTATTTCAGTAAAAAAATAATTATCGATCAATACAAAAGAAATCAAATAAAATACATATAAATTTATAGTATGTCAATATAAAACATATAAATCTTTGTTGATCTATACAGATACGATATTATTAATATAAGAAAATATAAATCATATAACATATATTATATTACACATTTATTAAGACAAAATGATAGTATTTACGTTTTGAATCTACATAGTTATAATAAAAATTAATAAATAGAAAATTAAAACGAATTTTAAAAGTTAGTTCCTGTTTTTTTTAATGCGGAAATCCATTTGGTATTTAGAGCAATCACAGTCAGGAATCAATAGCATTCATTAATTACAAACTTTGTCCATTTAATTTGACGACCCTTAACGAATTTTCGCTACGACGCCTCGTAATTTTATTGGCCATTTTAAATAATAAATAACAAAACTTTATTCATGATAGAAGGAATTTAATCAACACTAATGAGTGTGGTTACTATTTATTTATACGATCTTTGATTTATTAATATTATTGCCAAACATTTAAAGAAATGAAAACCTCAATATTATTAAACATATAAATTATAGGTATATTTTATTATTTTATGTAACAATTACTGTTTACATTATACAGTATATCTATTTCCAATTTTCAATTTATACATTTTCACATATTTTGAATTTGTTTTAAAGCGAAACTAACAATGGTTCGAAACAAAAACGAGGATTGTTTCATCCATCTGTTTTCGATGCTCTGTGACCAGAGAAAATCGGTCAAACACAGGATCCGACAAAGTGACGGTAAGTCAAAGGCTATATTTTCTAACACTGTGGGAATTCTTTCACTTTTGTGCAATCGAGTGCATTGGAGCCTTATTGAGTCTGTGCTGAAACGTTCAAGTATTATACAGTAGAAATATATTTATATTTTGTATGAGATCCGGATGTAACAGGAAAACCAGTAAAACCGAGATATGTTTATTTAATAGCTCAAATTCAAAAATTAAAAAAAACGAAATTCTTTATTTGAATATCTGGCTATGTAAAATAGAATTCAGGTTTGACAGGCAGCTTCGCACTACTTTAAATTAACAAAGTTTCAACAATAATAACAAACACAATTTGCTTTAAACGAGGGTCTGTCAAAATAATAAATATATAATGATGACCGTGTAATTGTGTGTGTGTGAAAGACGAAACAAATCTAAATGAAAAATATGGATTAAGGAAAGAATATATATATTAAAGGACTTAACAATGATTCTGATTTGTTATACATAGTTGAGTGTACCGAGCTAATGGCTGCTTATTTACTAGCTATAATACATTGCCAACGCTTTTAAGCGATTAATTCAAAGGCTTAGTTAATGGATGGAAATAATGATTATTTTGTTTCGTTTCGCAGGTTTTAGTTTTTAATATATATGTTACGCATACGCGAGAATTTTCCGATAGAAACCCCATAACTAACCTTTGTGCTTTTTAGACGCAAATATATATCGATATACCGTCCGTTCGTATCGATATATATCGTATACGCCGTGCAAAGCAATTTATAATAAATATAATTTTACACTAACTACACAAAAACATGCCATACATAATTTTTAATATAAAAAGAATATTGTTCACTTGAGAAACTTAAATTATAGGGAAGAACTTAAACTTAAATATAATTATTATGTAAAATAATTAGTATGAAAAACTAAAATTAAAATACCAAATAATTTTAATAGAATTTTAAATTAAATTTTTAAATTTTAAGAGGGGTCTCTTAATAATGAACTTGCCCCCCATTGGAGCGTGGGCCACACGTTGGGAACCACTGTTCTAGAGTTTTGGATATTAATATGTTTAAATAGTGTTTAAATTTGCCTGACATTTTGCCGTACAAAGCGATAACATAAAAATCCATATATTTTTCATTACAGATAGAAATATTTAATTGAAATTCAAGCAGTGTTACCGCAAATAGAGAACTACAGTCGTTTGACCTACTTCCTAGCTTCGTTGTCTTATCTGATCCGACGTCATTGACTTTATCAAGCCTATAAATATTATATTATAAACACTGATTTCTAGTGAAATTGTGCATTTTTGACGAGTACAGGATTCAAAATATTACTATTAAGTTTGTTATGGAATATCTGGGAATCCCAAATATTACACATTATAATAAATAGCTTATAATGAAAGTATCGTTAATAACGTTTTTTTTTAAATATTAAAATAAAATTGCGTTAATATCCATGAATCTTGTACATGGATATTCAAAGATTGAATTTTAATTTAAACAAATTTGTGTGAAAATAAACCAGAGAAAGGGAAAAGAGAAACTTCAGTTCAAACAAAAAAATGTTGTAGTTAACTTGAATTCAACATTTTTAAAAGTTAAAAAACAAAAAAATATTGATTATAAAAAATATATTTTTTGTTTTGCTTAAATTTGATCTCCCATTTGAGAAGTTCTCCTTCTGGTGGAATTAAATATTCCAGATTATCGCAAAAAATATGTTCCTATTTTTATTTATTTATTTATTATATAAAATAAAAATACAGAAAACACTAAGGGGTTTAAACCTTGGTGGCCTGAAAGGCTACACAATACAATATCCTTATAAACTAAGAGTTCTAATGTAATACAATAAAGCAGTTTCACTTCAACAAATAGGGCGAAAGAAAATGTTTATAGACCTTATATATAATATTAGTATCTTAAATTTATGGAGCCAAGCAATCACATCGCAGGTTGGCTATAACTTTTTGGTGACTTAAAAGTATTGTTTATGTATTAATCGAATTTTAGTTTGACACACTATCAGTTGTTTCACCCAATTGTAGGTGCGGCTTATCACTGATACGAGATAGAAACAATTGATAACACGGCAGTTGCCCGCATTGCTTGCACAAAACAAAATCTGTCGAGACGGACGCACGCTGTGATGTAAATATATTCTATGATTCGTGTTTTATCTGTGACTGTTTTAAATTCATGAAACTTTCGCGCCATTTGTAAACTAGAGAATCGAATAACAACCACAAATTCAATTTTAGAATGATATACGGACTAAGTTTAAAAATGTGACAGTGTAATTGACGTTTAGTGATTTGAATATGTCGATAAATGGATTGTCGATAAAACGGTGACAATGCGGGGTATTTGGTTGGAGTGTTTGAATGCAGCGGCTAGTCATCCATTTCCGCTGATTCCGGGGGATTTAGTGTCGCCGTTCGATATCGATTTTGACGATGAAAGTTGGTAATTTTTAATATTTTGATGTAATGTAAGGTTTCTTAAGAACACTATTTATTAAGTATTTCAAACACAAACATAAAGCAGTGGGCCTTTTTAGGCGTTTTATTTTATTTCTGTATGTTTCATGATCCTTTGTCAATCTAATAGGCAAATAGGTGATCTGCTTCTTGTGCCTGACACCGTCTGATTGGGGTCTATCTCAATACGGATTCCTCACACTGTTTTTCTTCAGCGTCCATTGGTCCATCGGTGTACAGGCGAGAATCGATCCTACGACCTCAAGAATAAGATTCGCATGCGGAAGCCAGTAGGCTAATTATTTATTTATAATTTTAACAGCATTTCCGGTCACACTGTTGGTAACAGCCTTTTAGTTACATTGTGTTGATAACAAAGGATGTTTGTTGTGTTTTCTATTGTCCGCCACAGATAGCAAATGGATTATTCTTTATCATACGATAAATGAACAGAACAAACACTCAATCATGCAGTTTGATCATCAATTTGCGCGTTCTAACAAAACGCAATATTTCCTGGTTATGGGTTGTTAATTCAGTTCACTAATATGCTCATTAATCAGAAATTATTATTGGTTAACATTGGTGTTCTAATCAATTTTATTTCCGCGAAACATATGCAATGCGCCGAGGCAATGAGAGCTTGGAGAAACTGATCCTGGTTGTATACACTGTTAACACATTAATGTTACTGCATTGTGCAATGTGGGCGGCATTGCTAATGGTCACAGTAGCAATGCCGCCCACTCGGATCCGTGCGGATGTTCGTTCATATTTTGAAACTATTGCCATCCCTAGGTCTCGAGTATTCCGGCTAATACTTTATCCAATGTTTAAGCATTCAATGTGTTAAGAGGCGCTAGACATAAACCAGGGGCATCAGATTGTCCGCTGCAGATGATTTCTTGGTCACCACTAAAGAAAACTACTGGTGTTTTAAAAATTTTAAAGAAATACTTAAGTAGATTACCTCGCTTATGCATATCATTTTGCAAATGCAATATTTATTATATCTAAGACTGATAAAATGTTTAATTATAATATTAATTTATACAATTAAATCGTTATTTAATTAATTTTGTCACGTAGAACTTGATTTTATATATTTAATAGTGTTAAATGTTCCACGTAAAACGTTGCGCAAAATCAGTAGATAGCGTTATCAACCGAATTATCAGATACAGTGCACGGTTCTTAACGCAGCCAGTCAACGAAACACTGTGGAATAATAAGTAGCCGGTAGAAGATAATTTGTATCGATAGAAGATCGATTCGAATTAAAATCACGCGCAACATCGAATCGACATTCGACCGAGATAAACTATCTTATCTGGCAGTCATAGTCAATCGTTGTGAACGGAAGGTTTATATTATGAACTGTTGACAATATGCGAATGCGGTGGTCTTTGACTGAATGTATGCGCGAGTGTGCGTGGCAAACTTTTTACTGTGGGTTGGATGCGTGTGAACGTTTGCCTTCAGTGAGTAATGTGCTTTCGCCGGCGTATCCTCCGCTAGATGTCGTCATCGCCGCTCCAACGTGTAGTAGATGTATGTATTAAAGTTGACATTGACATTAGATAAAGTATCGATAACATTCGACATCTCTATGATCTATCGTAATGTATAGAGTAATTTTAAGTTGACATGTAAGTAAACCCTTCATGATTACAAACGTGCAATAATAGCTATTCTATTCAGTCATAATCACTGAGTTTTGTTTTAAAATTGGAACGAGTTAAAATATTCATGCACACGGTTAACTAACCGGAATCGGAAATGTCATTTAAACATTGCAGGATAATAAAATTACCTGTAAATAGTTTTTTTTTAATTTAAGAAAAGTGGAAGGTGGCTCGCCTGTATAGTGACCATATACACCTGAATACCGCAATTGCCGGCAAGTGCGTTGCCGGCCTTTTATAAATTCCTACACTCCTTTTTTGAAGGACATAAGTTCTAAGTCGAATTAAGTCGGAAATACCTCAATGAGCAGCTGGTTCCTCATAAAGTTTCTCAATACACGGAAAAAACTGCCTTAAAAACGCTTAGTAGTTACAGTGTCTACTAAGCGTCGTTCTTATAATTTTGCATTACAAAACAGGATATATAAATTTGTAAAATATTATCGTATATAATCCCTTGTCTATTGTTTTATCGAATACCTCATATCATATCAAAATTCTCGCTAATAAAAATCGTAAATCTAAAGTTTTACGAATTTTGTTTGTAAAATTCGCGACACGGTTAGTCCAATATTGCGTTGAATAAAATATATTATTCGTGTTGGAAAAGCAATCTATATTTATTACTACAGAAATGAAGCTTTGTTTATTTGGATTAACTAGCTTTTGATTTGCGCTTGCAAATAAATATTTTTTTATTGCGAAACTAGTATTTTAATTTTGACGTTAAATTGTTATCTGTGTTAGGCCTGACATCTGTCACTAATGTAGGTTCTGTGGTTGTTCTAGAGCAATGTTTCCCAACCTTTTTTGTGCCTTAGCCTTTCAATAAAAAAATATTGTTAACTTAAAAAAACTTAAACATAGTAAAAGATGTGTAATGAAAAACTAGAATTGAAATTCGAATTAATTTTCAAATAACACCTCTTAACATTGAAATCAATAATCTAGACCTCAGAATTCTGTAAACCTGATCATTTCTAATAGACAAGTAGATTGTCCACCTTCTGTGCCTGACACACACCGTCGACATTTTGGTTCAGGGCATGCCGGTTTCCTCACGATGTTTTCTATCTACGACCCTTCTAAAAAAATCCATGTGTATTTATTAACAATTCTTAGATATGAGTATCGGATGGTATTAAATATAAAGCCTCTCAGTTTACATAAGTATGTTAATTTATAACTGCAATCAGAATATCATAGTTACGTGACATATTTAAATGAAATAAACACACAATCGTAATTCGATTGGAAATTATCAATTATACGTGCTTGCTAATTTATCCAATGCGGGACAATTGAATGTATCGAATATTAATCAAATAGTCAAGAGCAGTGTTATTCTAGTGATTCAGCATGCGAATCAAGCTGTTCTGATGCGATCAGACCCTGTCCAATCGATTTTTATTTTGTGCGTAATGACACGTACAACTATTAATATTCAAAACTCTAGGACAGTCACAGAGGATATATATATATTAAGATACGAAAGAACATATAAGTGACAGACACAGAAAACTACCAATTTTTTTTTTATTAAATTAAATCGTAGTTACATAATATAACATATTGTATTATTTTAGTACTTATATGATAAAGTGTGTATATGTGCTATGTGCCTATTGCAAAAGAATTATGAAGAAAACAGTAACGACATAACAAACAAACAAACACAACAAACGAATCATATTGAGAATTGGCTAACCTAAGAAATGGCATATAAGAGATTCATACTTAATTTTAGTCTTGTAAAGCTTTATTAATCTATCAGTGTCGTCGTCCGGTTAGCTACTACTTTCAATCTTATATAACCTAACAAAAATGTATGGCATACAAAATCAATAGCTTGGAAGTTCTAAACAAAACTTATATGGACTTAGAATTTTATACCATTCATAATGAATATAATGTATTTGATATATTTATCTTAAGCACGGTTAAATAACTAAATTATATTGGTTTGACTTGATTAGTCTGCTGCCTCCATATAATAAAAATAAACCCTAAAAGTCAAAGTTGAGCTGTTGTTCGGTTCAAAATGTTTCGTTATGATAATTTTTATAGACCGGAAGCTCGTTACAGTAATGTGATTGCGCGGTTTGGCTTCGGGAGAATGCGGCCACGAATAACTCTATTTCATACCTTGAGGGGGTTTTGGGTTTTTTAAAACTTATTTTTAAATACACCTACATTACACATACATTTACCTGTTATTTTATGATATGCGGACCCGACAGACTTCAGATTTGGAATGTGGCAGCTTTTTGCTACCCATTTTATAGTCGGCGCAGAAAATTCTCCTGCACCGTCAGCCTGATGATAGGTGTGTGAGGTTCAGCTCGTGTGACCAAAGTATCTTTGCTTCCACGAAATTTGGCTAACCTTCTGTGACCCACTAAAAACCCCGACTGGGATGTCTGCTAGAGGGTTTTAAACTAAGAGGCGGACTTAGGGTTCAAAACTGATTGGAAAATAATGTAAAGGCACTGTGGGAACCTAAAGGTGATAAATATATAAAAATTGTGTGCCTCAATGACAACATAGAGATAGACGGGTTATGAACCGACATGATAATTTAATATGAACTTTATTGTATGGCTATAAAGTTCAAATTGACTCTTCTTTAGTTAGAAAACGTTTGTATGAAAAAAAGAAAAGGGCTGTTTTTAGGGTTTTCCCGGAAATTATTGGAATTTTTCTCGCTGTAAAAACCATTTTAACGAACATTTAAAAAAATGGATTGGTAAAATTGGTCTAGGCGTTGTTGAGTTTTACGGTTTCCAACACATGTTGCGATTTATTTTAATATTATAGATTTATTTAAAGCACTCGTAATTGTAAAAATAAATATTGACTCTCTCATTGTTTATGTTAGTCGAGTAGTTTTGGCGTGTGACTCTCATCCTTGAGCTCGTAGGTTCCATTCCCGGCTGTGCACCAATGGACTTCCTTTTTTTGAGCGCATTTAACATTTGTTCGAAGAAGGAGAACATCGTGAGGAAACCGACTTGCTTAAAATCCAAAAAGTCGACGGCGTGTGTCAGACACAGGAGCCTGATCACCTACTTGGTTATTAGATAGACAAATGAAACAGATGCAGATATCTGAGGCAGACCTAATTGATTGTTAATTATTTTTCTATTAATAAACTCATTAACAATTGCCTCCAGTAATTGAATCAAGCTTCCAAACTCTAAAGCTTTTTAATAGTATCAAGCTTTAATACTAAATGCTAAAGATGAAATAAAGCCCACCCCATCGCAGGTAGTTATGAATAAAAACTGCGCTCGTCCTCACGAAGTACCCGCTGAAATTTTAATTTTTTTACAAAACTTTTAATTGCTTTTTCCATCGACGCCGAGTGGCTATTTCACGATTTAATACCGAACGTGCGTTGGTATACCCGTGTTTTTATGTCCGAATGTTATTTATGTAAGCAATTTACGAGTATTTTTCGATGCGGTAACTGTTTTCTTAATAATATAGCAAATTTTCTGTTTTTCATTTCATGGATTATGTATGGTTTTGTTAGTAAACTCTCATCCCTGAGGTCGTAGGTTCGAACCCCGGCTGTGTATCTTTCTTGAAGCAACATAACATTCGCTCGAACGGTTATGGAAAATCAAACATACATAATACAAACCACTGTGTTTTCAAATGTAATATGCAATGATTTATTTTGTATAAATGTTAAATAAATGGGCCGATGAAATCATGGAAATGGCTGGAAACACCGTAGGTAAACAGAATCGGTTATCATAGATTAAGAAAAACAATAGTTATATTGTATATAAGACTATAAATATAAAATTCTGTTAAATAAATACAAATCTAAAAAGGCAGTTCTTTTTTTATATTCCATTAAAAAAGTATTATACTAACGTAAAATACTTATATATTTATATCTTTCTTACACAAGATTATATCCAACTGTGACCTTTATAAATGTGAACTTTTGGGAACTCGACGTGAGAGCACAATATTTTAGAGCGAAATTCCATTTAAAATAGTTTATTAGTGCTAGCGGGCAGCGGCCGGCCATTTGGCAGACCCAGCAACATATACTTGGTAAGTAGGGTAACTGTTGTATAAAAAATGCGTTTAGGATAAAGGGCAAAGAGTAAACTTAACCGTGTCATTGTTTCTGAGAACCTATCGTTTAAATCGAAAATAAACTAAACTAAGCTGAGTTTCAACATCGGACGTCGAGGCAGAATACGAAATTTCACCCGTATCACCTCGACGTCCACCGTTCCATAACTGAGCGTTTTTCTAGATAGTTTTTGCCGCACACCACCACCTTGTGGAACCAGCTGCCCACTGAAGTAGTTCCGAATCAATTCGACTTAGGGTCCTTCAAGAAAAGAGTGTACCAATTCTTAAAAGGCCGGCAATGCATTCGCGAGCCCTCTGGCATTGAGAGTGTAGGGGCGGCGGTATCACTTAACATCAGGTGAGCCTCCTGCCCGTTTGCCCCCTTTCTATAAAAAAAAATATTGATAGAAAAAATCACTCAAGCAATTTATCATGAGCGGACATATATAGGCAAATTGTTCTGCGCATATTGGTGTTTCAAGATTTGCTGGTTTTTCAAAAACCTAAAATAGCCAGTGGTGGTTCAAACGTCGTGGCTACGAGTCGCTTGTTTGTTTTTAATTGAAATTGTTTACTTATACGTTTTATAATTAATTGGAGAAATTTCCGAGTGCATTGTTACCCTACTTGACCCGGTTTCTCGGCCCGGGTCTGTCCGGTTAAAAGTACGACTTACATAAATCTCTTTTAAAGAATTGCAACTATCAACGCCATTTTTGTTTTTACCCGCAGCGTACTGGAAGTGATTAAGCTTTAATGCAATAGTTGGAGATTTTTCTTTCCGAAATTCGTTCATTCATAACGGATGTCAAGTATTTGAGTTTTAAACAAATGAAGCTTTGTTTGATGACCTAAAAACATTTGAATGCGATGACGTAATAATAAAAGCTGTTTATTATACAGCTTTTTTGTAAATTGTAAATACTTGAGTGTGAGATTCTCAACTGTGACATTCTCTGGAGATTTGTACCTCGACGATACACTCTAGATCAAATACAATATTATTATATTACTAGCTGACCTGGCAAACGTCGTTTTGCCATGTATATCATTTATAATAAAAAATAGGGGTTGATCGTAGAAAGTTGAAAATTTAGGGTTGTATGTATTATTTAATGCTGTTGATACAATTGATAAAAAAAACTAAAAATTAAAAGAAAATATATAGGGGTGGACTACCCTTGGGGATGAAAAATAGATGTTGTCCGATTCTTAGGCATTCCCAATATGCACACAAAATTTCATGAAAATCGGTCAAGCCGTTTCGGAGGAGTTTAACCACAAACACCGCGACACGAGAATTTTATATATAAGATATAACGAATTAACAAGTTTGTATAAGCCTGTAAGACTGATGACGTCAAAATTAGTTATGTCTCACCTTTGTCTTACTTAAATTAAAAAATCTATGTAAAAATAAATATTATTTAATAAACTACAACATTAATGTAAAAGTGATTATGGTGTCAGTACAAGCCAAAAACGTTTAATAAAAGTTAAAACAGAAACCATCACAAAACTTTATCAACGGCAGTTAAAAGAAAACTTGTTAAAGTAAGCCAATTTATTAGCGAAAATGCTATTTACACTGGCTTAATGCCATGAAAAATTCTGTGGTTCGTGGTGTTTGACATTTTCATTTTACTGTCCTCGTTGCCAGATAGATGTGTAGCTCGAGTTTAATTCTGGACAAAATATTTGGTTAAGTGATACCTTAGTGTAGATATATTGTAATGGTGGTATAATTTCGAGTTATAGACAAAATATGAGTTGCCAGGGTTTGAACCTGAATCTTTTGATTTTCTAGGTGAGAGTAAGCTTTTTTCCTTTAAAAAAATAATATACAGTATAAAAAAGATCGCTACTGGATCTTACAATACACATTATACACCTAAGAAAATAATGTAGATATGCAATTTTAACGAATATATATTTATAAGGGAGTGAAACTTAAATGTGTACCAAAAATATGTATTTAAGGAACCACAATTAGAGTTATTTAATTTCAGTCAAAAATCACTTTTAACCAATTTCTTTTATAAACACAAAGTGTACTAACAACCAAAACTTCGTATTTAAATTAAAATGACTAACACATAAATAGACAAACAAAACAAGCGTGCTTTTAACAGACTAACAAACAAAATTAAATAAAACATCTGTTAATAAATATAATTATTAAACATTGGATACAAAGTAATAACTGGAAACAAAAAACATTTTTCGATCTGAGTGGTCGGAATACACCTCATTGGGATGGCAATGGTTTAAAAATATGAACGGGACGCTCGCATGGATCCGAGTGGGTGGCACCGCTACTGTATCCCAGCTCCACTCGGATCCGAGAAAAAAGCACTTAATGTGTTAAGCCTAATATAATAATAATCTTAAGACAATAAAGGGCCCTTTTGGACTAAAATCAACTGTACTAGTCGTGTAAACTTTACTGTACTTATATAGTATAGTTTACTTTTAAATATCAGAAACAGCTAAAAATTTCATTAAAATGAGCAGCGATTTTAAAGCCACGACACAGCTTTATTTCTCTTAAATATTCAACTCTCTCACAGAAAGTGTATTATGAATGTGACCCAACCCTTATGACGTGCCAAGAGCGAATAAAGAGAAGGGTTGGTGGTTGATGGGAAACAATAAAGGAGGCAATTAATTAAAAACATCGTTCCCAGTCCTTTGAGATTTGCGCTGATTTCCACAGAAAATCTGCGCGAAAACGATTGCTATTCATTTTGAAGGTTAAATTAATTTAAAAGGTTGCCGGATGTAGTCTGTTGACCTTCCATTTTTAAATTCAAATATTAATATTTGGCGTTTGATATAGACAGTAGAAAGTATTCGGTATTGTAAAAATTTGATATCTGTTTTCAGATAATGGTCTATGCGTTTTTTTTTACACACTATTTACCGTGGGTACATAGGAACAAGTATCAAATATTTTTATTATAAACGGCAAAAAAATTGATTCCTACATCAAGATATATTTTAAGTCTCGATATAAAAACGTTTACTACCTCTTTAACGTGATATACCCAATTTTTTTTTATGAAACAGGGGGCAAACGGGCAAAGGCCTCAACTGATGTTAAGTGTGGACACTCTCAACATGTGGGCTCGCGAGTGCGTTGCCGGTCTTTTAAGAATTGGTACGCTCTTTTCTTGAAGGACCCTATATCGAATTGGTTCGGAAATACTTCAGTGGGTAGCTGGTTCAACAAGGTGGTGGTGCGCGGCAAAAGATGCCTTGAAAAACGCGCAGTTGTGGAACGGTGGACGTCGAGGCGATACGCGTGGAATTTCGTACTCTGCCTCTTAACTGTCTATTAGGAAAAATAAATGATCACAAAACATATTATCGTCGGTGATATTAAGTGTCTTATGTGCTATAGATATTATCATCAGCACGATGAGGAACTACCTATTTCTGACATATATAACTTTTTGTTTACAGAAAATTTGCGCGTAAGCCTTAAAACATAAAACATTTTTCATTCCCTTAATAGGCAAATGTATCTAAAACTGTTTGTTTGTTCCGTGTCTGAGAGGATTGGGTATGATCAATGACGTAACTCGACAAACACTGTAACATATTGTATCATAAATCAGTCGATTTATACACGATATATCACGTGTTTTTGTTTGCTTTATTGATATCCATTATGGATATTAGGGACGACAAATAATTTCGTGGCCCAAATAATAAATGATTAAAAGGATTGATTTATTTGATGAAATGTGAAGTTAGACATTTTGTATTGGAAAGACAATCATATTTCAAATCTTCGTGATAGAAATCCTATTCAAAGAATGATAATATTGAGATTAAATGTATTTGATATATTCACGAATACTGTTATGTACAACCTTCTGTCGGCTAAGGCCTGGGCCTCAGATTTCTGTAATGATAAATTTTACTTATAACATTATGTTAACATTTTAGTATGACTAAAAAAAAATATTTTAACAGAACATAAGATACACGTAGTATCACTTATTCCACTTTAAATGCATTCAATAGACATCCCTATTCTTCTGCAAAGAAGGCAGAGGGTGTAGGCGGAGAGAAAAAACCGGCGTAAAATCTTATTTGAACGAAAAACACTTATTTTAAAACAAATTTCGCAATTCTATTAGAAGTAGCCTGTCTAACACTAGACCCAGGCCCTTATAGCAAGAAGCCTACAGTCTTTAACTTTATAGTAAGTCTTGTTACACAGTTTTTCTTTTATACATTTCTTAAATTTATTTAAAAAACAGAGATAAAAAAAACCTTTTCCGATTTTATTATAGAAAAGTATAACTTTTCCAAAAAATAATTACTAACTTTAGATAGCCTATTACGCGGAAATTGCATGCGTTTGCTCTGATTTCTATTATGCGTATGTATACTAGTAAATTTACCATTATTTTTGTATACATACATAATATTTTCATAAATATATTGCGAGGGAGAGCTATATTAATTTCCTTGAATTTACGTCTCAGAGATTCCCTACGTTCTGGGTGATTGCGTTATTCTAGATTTTTTTTCTCTGTCTCAGCTCCCGCAAAATAATATAAAATGTCATTTTTCAAACAATATTGAGTTCATTCGCATTTTTAAATTAATCGTTAAAATAACTTTTTCATAAAACAGAAAAGTTGTAGCTGACATAAAAAGCTGTAATAGCATTATAAATGCGATGTCAGAACGATAATCGAGCTCTTTGTTTACTTAATTGTTCGCTGAGATAAAAATAGAAATAAATAAGAATTGTGAGTCGTAAGAGCGTCGGATCCAATCTCATTCGTTTATAAAATAAAGGGAACACGCCACTCACAAGTGCTAACCAAAGACGTTATGAAAATATGTTTTAGAATTTATTGCTTTGAATTCGCATTTTCAGGCAAATTCAATTGAAACGAGGACCATTTGCAGCTTAACGTGTAAATTAAAAAGATTTTCTCCTATTTGAAAATGTTGCAAACATTTCTAAGATGCATTTATTATTTAATAAGCTTTTATGGGCTCTACGATGCTACGGAGCTACGACGTAGTTTAGATACGGTTATAAATGTTATTGACCTTTTACATGGCGTTTATATTTTGCTTCTTGTATTGTATGATACGATATTTAAATAATTATAAGTTTAAATACAATAATACATAACAATAATCCGTAAAAAAGTTCTTTAAATGGTTTTAATTGATAAGTTCCTGGTCCTGAAGTAATATTTTTTCCGTCATGAATTTAACCTTTCGCGTTGTTCTCTTTTCTTTATTTTACAGAATAATATTATTAATTCATAATATGTTACATTAAAAAACCGCTGTGGTTTGTATAAATGTTACCATTGCAGTCTTTTTGTGCGTTGCGTAGAAAGTAGTTTTTTAATTTACTATTTGTGTTGGTTACCGATAGGCTATGTAATATCTAACTGAGTAGACATTTATTAGCCGAATTAAAAGACGTATCTTTTCGTTCTAATAATTAATTTTATATTTCTATATTTCTTATGATGACTTTGAGTTTTATATTAAAAATTATCCTTTAAAATTATCCCTTTTTGAATCAGCAAATGTTTTTCAGTTCAGAGTAAGATAAAAGTTTTGGAATTGCGAAAATTCTTCGTTATTTCCTTGTTTTATTGCATTCGCCCCGAGCGAATTCAGATTGTTTGAAAAAGATTTAAATGATAATGAATATATTACTTATGTATTTTACAATAAATACCTTAATACCCGGATAGTTTTTCCACCCTCCAGGGAATTCTTAAAATAAATCAAATGAATTATGGACATATTTCAAAAACACATTTTTGTTTTATATATTTTCGTGATAAGGCTTAAAGGCCGACAACAGGCAACAACTCACACAGTAGTAGAGTGTGAGCTTGATAGGATCTTTCTATTTAGTCAGCATTTTCCACCAGGTGAGACGATTCTTAAAATATGAAGTTAGTTAGATATCATCCTTCTTCGCGCGGACACATTTCTTTGGCTTTCATTTTTATATGTAAATCCTTATTATGAATTAAAAATTCAGTTTTATTTTGAAATCATCTTTCCATTTCTTTTTTTAACCCAAGTATTGTATCATTTCACGACAAAAGTCGGCTTCATACGCTAGGTCCCGCCCTTGCATGTGCAAAGATTATCATTATATTCAAAGTATCCTGATCATTTGCGTCCTGTCTAAAATGATTTCTTTGTTAAATATTCCACTTATATAATATCAAATTCACAACTTAAGTTTCGCTTCGATGATACATCTTTATTCGATTAAGTTATAATGAACTTAACTATTTTTATTGACATGAAAATAGTGTTATAAATTGTAAAAGGCTTTATTTTTAAACTGGATGAGTTTTATTACATATTTTTGCTCCTTGATACATTATAGGTTTATTAATTATTCTTTAGTCGTGTCAAACATATTTGATCAATATTTCCTAATTAATATTTTGTATCTTATTTTTTGTTGGTTTTATTTGAAAATTTAAGGAGCCACGGTGTCTATATATGTTATCTCTTTTAAATAATAATAAATTAAATGACATCAGCAATTTAATTTGATATGTTAATCTGTATATTCAAATTGAGATATTGTAAATGTTCTCTTTTCTTTTAATAATGAATTGCTTACACAAAACACATCTTTATCACATTATCAATTTTAGTACAAATATAAAGAATATACATAATTTGTACATAGCATCTTAACACGTCCTCGTAAATTACTATAAAACTTGTAACAAAGTAAAAGAATATAAATCATGCAGTTTTTCTAAACAGGAGAAAATAAGAACATGAAAGACAAACAGTAAACTTAGGCCGGCAGTTGTTTGTCTGAAACACATTAAACAGATTGCAAAGTTGTGTTTTTTGCTTTTTTCTTCGTCCTCTATAATTATCTTTTCTGTTGTAGCTTTTCCTTAGTTATTAGTTTGTTAAATTCTTTTTGTTTTGCTGCTTTAATTCGTTCTAAACTTGAAAGCTAAGAAAATTTAGCCGTGGCAATTTAAAATGCGTAAAATATACGTAGGCAAATTAAGCCAATTTCGAGAATAGTAGATCTTAACAGCTCTATCACGACATCAATGTTGAATGCGATCATCTACTTGCAGCATCAGCGCTACTATTACTATACATTATTGTTTATTATAATAACGTCTAATTTTAAATATATGCGAATTATTTATAAAATGGTTGTATTAAAATTTCGTATTGTTTACTTATAAACCTGCTACGCATACAAGTCAGACAAGCTCTTTTTGGGCGTCCCAACAGTTAATTAGCATTTAAATATAAAACTTTAAGAATGCCTTTTAAAGTATTACAAGTTTTGATCCAATATAACTAAAGAGAAAATCGCGTAAGCTGCGGTATAAAATAATGACCATTCAGCGAACCGCATCACTGCATACGATTTCTATGAACGAATTTTCCACGCCATTATCCAACTGAAACACGTAGCAGCTTAACTAACCCTTCTTAATTAAAATGCGCTTTAGGCTTTTTTATCATCTGCAATCCCAGATCCGAATTAACGCCACACTTGATACGTCTGCTAAATTTTTTTTTTTTGTGGCTTCACAGCTTGCCTTGTACTTGTTGACTACCCTGAGAAGTTATGAGCCTTTTATATTGACTAATTATAGGCCTACTAAGTTCATTTTTATTTATTTTATTAACATAAGTGTCACTAATTACAGTTAAAATGTAAACATATTTCTTATTTGTAAAACCTACAGCTAACCTAAATTAATATAGCAAAAAACAATAATTAACCTAAAAAAATAATTACTAAAATATTTTATTAAAAGGAGTCCCTTTAGGCAAGGTTCCAAAAGTAAACATAACTAAGTAGATATCTTTAGATTATTATTTGTACAGTTTTCTATGTTATTGTTATATATATTCCGTCCGGGAAAGATTAATTCTTTCTCAACGAGATGTTAAAACATATAGCAAATAGTTGAAAAGTATATAAATAAATCAGTTGAACACTAACGAAAAAAACAGTGGTGCTACAACCTTTGAATCCAAAGATTGCCCCTATTATATGTTTCCTGATGTATGATAATGACTAGTTTTTTTTCTAAGCACTTAGACAGAAACGTCCATTGGTACAGCCGAGTAGTAGTCGCTTTATAATTAAAAGTCATAGTTTATATAACACAGTACTGTTGAAGACGATTTCGCAACCAAACACGCTAAAATAAATTTATACAACGAAAAATAACGTAAAAATTAACCATTTTGCATGCGGTAGCTTAGGTGGGTATTCAATAACCTCTCATCTTACGGGTGGCTGGTCAAAATTGAGGTCTAATTAAAAAAGCCCGGCTCGGATGATGGCCGTAATTGGCTGTCCGCTCCGAGGGCACTCGATATTACCACAGTGTGTTGCAGTGGAGAAATATTAAAAATGGTTTATGACTTCCGAAGGTAAATGTTATATGTCTAATCAGATGGCTGATTTTTATTTCTCCTATATGGTTTGCTTTCGATGTGTTACCCAGGAACTGCTAGTACATATTACATACAGACATTTGATTTCCTTTAATAATAATGATATCCGGAAGATAGTCCACTTGAAAATGATAATTAAAAGATCCGTTTATTGTATAAAGATAGTTTTTGTTCAGTCATATATGTATTTTATTTTGCGTTCTATAAACTCAAACTCAAAATATCTTTATTCATATATGTAAACATGTACACTTATGAACGTCAAAAAAACAAATTTAATTAATTGTAAATGTAAATTTACAATTAATTAAATTTGTTTTTTTAGTTCGCAAGTCAAGGGCGTAGAGCGGGTAAGAAGAACTGGCAAGAAACTTTCCGCCACTTTTTTCAATCGCCAATATAAGAATTTATTCTAGACAAATCGAAAATTTCTCCACTAGAGATTCGTTAACTGCGGAGTTTCTTTGTCGTAACGGTCACTTCGAGATTGCATTTCTTTCCAAATAACTTGTTTTATACAAAAGGTCGGAATGCAATTTTCCTTAAAGTTATCCGAAGCAAGGAAAATTAACAGAATTTCTTTCTATACGTTATCTTTTACCTATACATTGCAGCGACAGTCGATGAGTGAATTTCTTAATGAAATCTTTCCTAGTAGAAGTTCTCGACATCAGACGATAAGCCTTTGGAGCCTCCTAGCCCGGTCAGTGGTTAGACTGATTTAGGAACCTCTCTCTAGGTCGGAGGAAGAAAAAACAGACACTTTCTTCCTTCAGAAGATGTGGTGTTAATGACTCATTAAGTTGATCACCTACTTGCCTATTAGATTAAAAAGAAATTGATCATGAAACAGACTCAGACATCTGAGGCCAAGACGTAAAGAGGTTGTAGCACCACTGATTTATTTCATTTTTTCGGAGAGTCTATTATTGTTTTGTTCTTAGTGTTTAAATATTAAAAGTACAAATGTCAAGATTAAGTAATTAAAATGCGTAAGTTAAATTATGCGTAAATACATACAATAAATACAATAAATCTGAAACTTATAAATACTAAATGAATCCAAAGTTTTGGGTGGTATAATTACCAACATTTGGAATATTTTAAACAGATATAATGTTAGTACAATCATTACCTGCTTAATGTGTGTTAATCATGTGATGAGCAGAAAAACCTAGGCGATTCAAAAGAGTTTCAGAGAGTATTTAGCCTTTTCTTGCCTAGTCTGTGCTCTTGAGAACTAGTTTTAAATTTAATACTAGTTCTAAATTGTATTTAAATTTTGAATATTATATAATGGAACCATAATTAATCTGGTTTTTCTTTGTTTCAGTATTCCCAAATGTTCCCGCCGCGCCTGGGATGCCATGTGCTGGAGAGGACAGTGAGTATTATCTATGATACAGATACACAAAACACATTGAAAATGTCATAAAATTAATCAATGTAATTAAGAAAATTCTTCCGTCTCTACACAGTATACATATAATTAGACATATCGCCCGGTTTTATTGTTAAAATACAGGTTTTACTACTTTCCCAATCACCAGCTATTTTATATACGGATTGTATAAAATCCCGTGGTTTATTAAAATAGGGAAATACAAAAGTTAAATATACAATCACATAGGTTGTATGTAGCCATACGTTTTCCCGCAAAATTTTATTTTATATCATATTTCAATGTATTCCAAAATACCTTGGGTAACAATTTTACATTTGCGTGAAAATTCTTTTCTATTACTCTGAAATTCGAAGTTTTTTTACAAATGTATTCTTGTTATATATCTGGCTTTTGAGAGCGATTCATTCATGCACAAGAAAAATATATTAGAATTAACTTCGTATATTTTCGTAAAATAAATTATGAATTACCTACTAGACTAATACTGTTTCAGTTCTGTTCTCTAACTTTTGACATATATAAAAAAATCATATAAAATCATGTTATAACCATTCTTAGATTTGTGGACTTTTGTTTCCATTTCAAGTAGAAAAACAGTTCCACTGACAATAGAGATGACAATACAAAGTTTTCTGAAACTTGCTAACACACTTTAGCTTGTTACAATATCTGCACTCTAAATGTGACATGTATGAAATTGTAAGGATTATTCTAGAAGAAATATAGATTATAAACACGATAAATAAGACAAATGTAAAGGAAGACGTAAATCACCAATTAATTTTAACTAATAAAAATCAAAGTTCTGTTTATGACAGTGTAATGCCTCTAACAGGATGCGTTCCAAGCGTTGCTTCCGGCTACTAATTTAATATTGTGGTCAGTGGTTATGAAATCTCATCAGGCTCTTGCCCTGATTGAGTATATTATATAAGTAAGTTAGTCCAATACAATGTTTCCCAACGTGGGGCCCACGTAGAGCGCAAGCCTATGAAATTATTCGAAAATTTATAACAATTATTATTTGGAACTTTAATTTCAGATATTCATTGTTTTAAGAATGTACTTACTGTGTTTTGTTACTAACTAAGTAACTATCATTTATGTTTCTTAACTGAAAATTTTGTTTAAAATTAAATATTATGTATGTAAAAGTCTAAGTTGGGGCAGGGCACAAGGACAGTTGGAAAATACTGGTCTAATAAGACATAAAGTAAATTATTTCCGAGCGTAAACACTGGGTATTCTTGTAATATTTCTGATTAAGACTGAATTAGCCAATAGGTTAACATTATTTAATTAGATAAAGAAGTCTCGGCTCACCACTCACAAATCTAATGTGCGTTCAAGGAGCGGCTTTCAACCAATGTATTTTTCTATGTACAAATAATTAAAGCGGAGGATAACATGAAAAATATGACGTCTGAGGTAGTAATTTTTTGTCTCTTTCTCACATCGTTAACACAGTTTAATAAATAGTGACGAGTGTTTAGGAAAAAAAATAGTTTTTGTGATTTAACCTACTGGATTTTTGCTGACAATTGCTGTAATGTATTTTAAATTTTATTAATAATTTAAAACGCTTGGGTCATATATATATATATATTTCTTTAAAATAAACTTTACTTACAAGTTATTTATTAATTATTATCATTATTTCCGTATAATAAGTTTCAAGCTCCAAAAACAGAAATTATACTCAATTTAATTAAATAGTGTTACCCTATTGATTTCTGTAAATAAATTTAAAAAAAATAACTAGAAATATCATAAAAATGTAAGTTCAGTACCCAGTGTCTACGCTCGAGAATTATTCAAAGTGTACGCTTATTTAATATTTAAGTGGGAAGAATGAGAAAATGTCACGTATTCTGGGTCAAAGTCAGCTTTCTGGGTCCAAGACTGGCTTATAAATAGTAACTACCGGAGCTCTTACGTTGACTTTTTGAGTAGTCTATATCAACTGAATAGAGTCTAAAATTTAACTACTAACACTACGTATTTCGTTACGATTAGAATAATAATTCATTGGTTATTATAAATACGAAGAGCAGTGGCTTAGTGGCTTCAACGTGCGACTGTCTTCCCAAGGGTCCTAGGTTCGATCCCCGGCTCTGCACCAATGGACTTTCTTTCTATGTGCGCATTTAACATTCGATCAAACGAGGTAAACATCGCGATGAAACCGGTTGAAACCAAAAAAAAGTGAACGGCGTGTGTCAGGCACACGAGGTTTGAACAAAACATCAAATAATATATTAATTGTATTTGGTGTCCATGGGCGGCCTGTCTCCTGTCCCTTAAAATTGCACTTCAACAGCGCTCCATTGATGTAATTTCACAAACACGAAGATGTCTAACACAATACTTAAATTAACAAAAATTTTTTTGGAAAATCGTGTTAAAATAAGACATCTATTGTACATTTTGTGTTGTCCGAATAAGTCGGTCTTTAAATTACTCGTTGTAATAATATTACCAAACGATATCTACAAAGTTAACTTCGCCTTGCGAGCATACAGTAGCCATGAATAACAAAGCAATTAAACAGAAGTAGCTAATCGAAACATCAAAGATGTATGGTGTAATGTCCGTGTTTGTTCATGCTCTCATATTGACTCATACATAATTTGGTCCATAGCTCCTTCGTTTGGAATATAGTAAATCTGTATCACAAAATGGCGGATCTTGGGAGGTTCATGACGGCCATGAACCCTGGACATCGATAAAGTTTCAAGGACAATGTATATTTTCTTGTTGTTAGTTAGGTAGGTTGTTTTACTAGATTTTTTCGATGCCAGAGGGCTCGCGAGTGCATTACCGGCCTTTTAAGAATGTGTACTCTCTTTTCTTGAAGGACCCTAAGTCGAATTGGTTCAGAAATACTTCAGTGGGCAGCTGGTTCCACAAAGTAGTGGTGCGCGGAAAAAACTGCCTAATTATTCTAATCATCAAACTACGCATATTTATACAATCAAGAATAGAGTATTTACAATTTTCTTAACCTACAATAAGTAATAATGAAAATAATTACACATTTAGTAAATTTATTAATTTTACTAGTTTTTATTATACATTTCATTACTTCCAATACACTATTTCACTAGTTGCTTATTGCATATTAAGCACTGGATGTTTAATATGTGTTTAGTATGTGTGCGTATAACTTGTTTATGTGGGAATGCGTAATAATTTAAACTGTGTGAATTCTAAAAGATATGTTGTAGAATATTTTGTAAAGCCGTCTTTTTAATAATTATAGCCGCCTCAATATAAGAATAGAAACGGAAAGGCAAAATTTATACATATATAACCGAGATAAACTCACTGATCGATACTGCGCAGTATTGACATATTTACTTTGACACATTGACATCTTACAAACTGTAAGATGTCTATGATATTGCATGGCCATTCTGATAAAACAAGTGACATTGTGGTTTTTTTTATATATCTGTGACATAGACAATGGTTGTAATATAATAAATTATGACAAGTTTTCGAGCCCTGCAGCAGATTGCACAGTCTAAATAATCTAATAAATAAATAACTAGATATTTAATTAGTTCGCCTGACAGCAATTGTACAGGAAAGTTCAAAAACAAATTATCATAATCAAATTTCAAATGGCAAATACGCGCGGTATGCAAATGAAATACACTAATTGTAACACAAACAACGTATCTTGGAGACAGAGCGAATCCCATTAGTGAATGTTCATTCTGTCTTACGCCTTTAATTTATTTATTCATTTATATAAACTTTTCACTTAGCATTTTTATATACCGTCTCGAAATAATACCAATGGCGTTACAACCTGTCACACACCGTTGTCTTTCTTGGGTCTAAGGCTGGCCGTACGAGTGAATGTTATATGCACATATAGAAAGAAAGTCTACGATCCCATGGATGTGTGAGGCATGCTAATTCCACTAGGCCGAAACGGCTCCACCATCTCCTAATTACACTTAATAAATAAAATATCCATCTAGAAATCTTTAGGATTGTTAATTGCACAGAAAAATTCTAACAAACATATGCAGTCTTCATATTAAATTATATAAAGAAACTAGCTGACCCGGCAAACGTTGTTTTGCCATGTTTTTGTGCCAAAAAATTAAAGTTAATTAACAAAAAAAACATAAGGGATGATTGTAGAGGGGTGAAAATTTAGGGTTGCATGTATTTTGTATTGTAAAAACGAAAAATTTTGTCTTAAAAAATAAATAAAAAAATTTAGGGGTTACCCTTAACATTTAGGGGGATGAAAAATAGATGTTGTTCGATTCTCAGACCTACCCAATACGCACACAAAATTTCATGAGAATCGGTCGAGCCGTTTCGGAGGAGTTCGGTTACTAACCCCGTGACACAAGAATTTTATATATTAGATGGTGCTACAAACCTTTCTGGGACTTAGATTTCTGTACCTGTTTCTTGATGATAATTTCTTAATAGTAGATCAGTCCGTGCTGTCGAGGTTTCACCACCATAGAAAAAACCATTTAAAAAGAAAAAAATATTGATGCACAGACGATGCGAACGTGTAACCACAGGTTGAGAGACGAACGCAAGTCATTAGGCCGACTGATCATATCTAATATAATATATATAAAAATATCACAGTTGTTGGTCATAACATACGTGATCATAATATTACATTTCTTGAAAAGAAAATGATACATTAGAGCTTAGTGCTTCCAGCCATTAAGATGATTACTATTTCACTTTGTCACCTTGGTCAAAGAGAATAGAGTTATGACCCTTAATGACATGATCTTGCCATTTCTATGTATAAGATTTCATACTAACGCTGGCCTCTACTATAGTTAAAAGCATTTAGAATTTTATTTATTAATTGTCTCTGGATAAAGACATTTTAACATTACGATCTAGACTAACTTTAGACTAATTAGTAATTTAAAACTAAACTAATTTACTTAAAAGGTTTTTTTACATACAACTATCGAATATACTTAGTCTCTATTAATAGAGAAACGGAAATTAGCCCAGTCATATTAGGGCTTTCACCTCGGAATGAAAGATAATAAGCTGCAAATTGGTATGAACCTTTGTTTTGTCATTCTAAATGTTGTCTCAAAAGTCACAATCGTTATCGTGTCCGCGTCTTAAGATATTCAAGGTCAAAGGTCACAAAAATCGGTTTTTCGCGAATATCTGGCTTCCTATCGGTTAAATGAGATTTGCATTTATTATAAAAGTTGTAGGCTATAAAATTCCCTACAACTTTTGTTTAAACTTTTTTTTCATACGACCAACCGTTTTGAAGGTAGAGCGCGAAGTGCACATCGTACAGTCATATACGGCCTAATGCAAGGTCAAGCGTGAGTTATGGTTATCAGTACGTTATAAAGTCAATTATTTACAATAATTATAATTATTAAACAATGCCTATTATTTATGTACTAACTATTAATTATTTATATTTAATTAAAGTAAGTAACTTGATTATTTATATATAATTATTCATATTTAACTATTTAAGTATAAAATATTATTAATTCTGGATTATATATTTTAGTTTTATTTTAAGTTAAAATGATAGTAAGAGTATATATTTTACACATATTTTTATTTATTATTAAATACGGCATAATATACATTTATCAAAATGTGAGTTCAAATATCAAAAGTATCTTTGTTGATTTTAATTGTAATGAAATTGGAAATGGAAGCTAATTATCTTCTTCTTCTTCGTCTTCTTCTTCTTCTTGTCGCTCAAAAATGTTCGATTCATTGTCATCATCCTCATTATCTGTCATGTTCATCTCCAAACCTTCCAGAATATCGGGATCATATGTATTTTCTTCATCGGGATTACTTGGATACAGTGAAGCGTTGAGGCAAGCTTGTCCGTTGCACTGGCCGCAAGCTAAAGAACATTGTAGCCCTGATTTTCTGCATCCACAGCGGGAACCACAACCATTTTTGCAATTGCAAAATATTACGTTTAGTAGTTCGGCTGGTGCTGGAGGTAATAACGTTCGTATGGGCTCCAGGATTTCATTTTCAAGCATCCAGCCCCATTCTTGAGGTTCTAAGTCCTTCCCTAACCACGTTTGAATCTGGTAGTAGACACGTTTTATGTGTTGAAGAGCTGCTACACTTGTTGGTGGAAGTGTTGACAGTTGTACAGGTTTATGACTGTACGATGTGCACTTCACGCTCTACCTTCAAAACGGTTGGTCGTATGAAAAAAAAGTTTAAACAAAAGTTGTAGGGAATTTTATAGCCTACAACTTTTATAAAAAATGCAAATCTCATTTAACCGATAGGAAGCCAGATATTCGCGAAAAACCGATTTTTGTGACCTTTGACCTTGAATATCTTGAGACGCGGACACGATAACGATTGTGACTTTTGAGACAACATTTAGAATGACAAAACAAAGGTTCATACCAATTTGCAGCTTATTATCTTTCATTCCGAGGTTGACCCCTTTTCTTACCTAATATGACTGGGCTAAATACAAAGGTATATACGAGCGAGATACACGTCGCCATTAGCCGTGTCAATTTTAGTCAACTGTGTTGATTATATATAACATGCATATTTAATTCCCTTTTTGAATTTGTCAAACGCACCAATATTGTGAATTTTAGATGGTAATTGATTAAATAATTACGGGTAGTTTAAAAGATTTGATTTAAGATTCCTAATTAAGTTATAATTAGGAATCAAATAGTTTAAAAATTTAAAATCTGTTTCAAATTTAATTCATTCTTGTAGATACTGTAATCATGAAATTGTAGTATGTTGTTTGTAAAGTTACAATCGGAGGTAACTTTTCTTTAGTCTTAATTAAATTTAATATCATCTTGCATTTTCATAAGGGAGCCTTTGAAATTTATATTTCACCAAGAAATGTAAATTCCCTGAGACATTTGCGACTGAATTGAGGCAGACTGAACTGAGGCAATTGCTTTATTTAATTTTAACACACACATTGTAAACCAGATTTTCTATGACATCTAAAATAGTTTTAAATAATTTATTTTACAGTAATGTAAAGTATAATTAAATATGTGTAAATAATGCATCCATATCTTGTATAACATAAAATAAAAATTGGATAGCCAGAGGGGTCTATCAGTTTTTAAATACTGAAAGAGCCAGCGACCATACAGATTTGTTTAAATGAAAACTACAAAAAAAAACCTTTATTTTATTAACCTTATTAACCTTTATTAAAAATTTTGAACACTGCTGGCTTAGTCACTTCAGTGTGCGACTCTCATCCTTGGGGTCGTTAGTTCGATCCCTGGCTGTGCACCTGGACATTGGACTTGATGCCTATGTGCGCTTTTGACTTTCGCTACAACGGTGAAGGAAAACATCGTGAGGATACTGGCGTGCCTTAGACCCAAAAACTCAACGGTGTGTGTCAATTATGTCTATAATACACAAGTAGCCTCATCGTCTACTTGTGTCTTATAGATTGACAAGACTTAAAAAAGTAGTCACCGGTTTTTATTTTTATAAATTGCCTAAATGTCTTGAAAGTCAAGTACCAGGCACCCAGAAGTTAGGCAGATGTGACTAGATGTTAATATGTGCGGTGTGTTTCAGGAAGCATATACAGGCGTGGCGCCCGCCGGTGGCGGAAATTGTACCGCGTCAACGGACATATATTCCAAGCCAAACGATTTAATAGAGTGAGTATATTTAATAATACAATAATACTGTGATCAAAAATGACTCTGTGGACATTTTCAGGCGTTCCATAGAGACCTTTCGCCCAGTCGTTTTAGCAATCTATATGTGTTAATTATTTATTTGTATTATGATGTTTTGCCTTATTATATTCCATACATAATTATTAATTTATATCGTATATGCGCGGATGCTTGGCGCAAACATACGACTATATGAGATAGATAGAAAAGATAGAAAGTCTTCTCGAGAATTATGTGCTGCGATATTGTGGGCTACTCGATTGTGAGGAAGTTGCATGGATATGGTTAGTGTGTATATATACTCTGTATATAATACTTTGATAAGTGTGTGTGATGTTTGAAAGCAAAAATAAAATAAAATACAGGAATTGTGAAGTCTTAATTTGTAGTAGTAGTGTGGTAGTGTAGTAGTTTTTTTGTTTAATTAGTGAATTGGAAATAAATACATGATTCTAAAATGGAAAGGGTTTGGAAAGACATTACGAACATACAACATAGATTAAATAAACTTAGAAGATACTTCCTTTATCATATCTACTTGTGTATATGTAAAATATGGTATGTATGTAAACGTAATACCATCGTCTCAAAAATCATTTTAAATTTTCAGCGAGCCTTCTGTGCCTTCTGTCAGGACCGCATCTGGGGTCTTGGCAGGCAAGGGTTCAAATGCATCCAATGCAAGCTGTTGGTGCATAAGAAGTGTCACAAACTGGTGCAGAAACCCTGTTCAAATGAACACGTTGATCCTATCGAGATTAAGGATGACGCTAATGGGGAAAGCACGCTGGGAAGAGCACCGTCAGTCAGGTATAGTCAAGTCTAGCACTTAAATAGTCCATAGTCTATTACTTTATCTTCTTATATATAAAATTCTTGTGGCACGGTGTTAGTAACCGAACTCCTCCGAAACGGCTCGACCGATTCTCATGAAATTTTGTGTGCGTATTGGGTAAGTCTGAGAATCGAACAACATCTATTTTTCATCCCCCTAAATGTTAAGGGTGGTCCACCCCTGAATTTTTCAATCAATCCCTAAGGTTTTTTTGTTAATTATAAACTTTAATTTTTTGGCACAAAAACATGGCAAAACAACGTTTGCCGGGTCAGCTAGTAATATACCTAGTCTTGCCATAATTACTGAAACAAAGAAAAATACTTTTTTTTCTGTTGCAAATAACATTTATTACTTTTACAGTGTATTAGTTTAATACATAAATAAAAACAATTTATAATATAAAAAGCTTATTCGAAGTGGTCTCCATTGGCTGCGATACAGTCCTTAAAACGTTGAGGCCAGTTATCAATAGAAGCACGCACTCTTTCCATGGGAAAATCCTTCACTGCCAATCGCACGGATTGTTTTAGGGCCTCCAAATTATTATGCCGTTTAGAGCAAACCATACTCTCTAAAACTGACCATAAATTATAATCTAGCGGATTAATATCGGGACTAGACGACGGCAAGTCTTCAGCGCTGATGAAGTCCGAAACGTTCATTTCCAACCAAGACTGCGTAGACCGAGCTTTATGACCCGGTGCCGAGTCTTGCTGGAAGGAACATTCTTTGTTATTGAAAATGGTGTTATTAAGGGGCTTCACTACCTTCTCAAGGACGGTATCTTGATACACTTGTGCCGAAGTTTTGCTACCTTTTTCACAAAAGTATGGCTCAGTCTCTCCTTCATAGCTAATACCCCAACAAACCATCACTGAAGTCGGATAGTGCCCACGTTGCACTCTGTCTACTAATTGGGAAGCTTCCTTAGAGCTTTGAGAATAAATACGGTGATTTTTTTTGTTAAAATGTTGCTTGATTGTAAAAAAATTCTCATCCGTAAACAAAATTTTTCTGTGACCTACCTTTGCGTACCGCTTCAGGATTTTTTTCGATTTTATCACCCTAAACTTTTTTAAATTATAAGTTAAGAAATTACCAGTACGTCTCTTATGAACTACAAGTTTAAGTCATCTTTTAAAATACGCGACATGGTTCTAGGTGCTATCTTCATCTCCCGATATAAAATCTTTTGCTTTCGGACAGGATTTCTTCGAATTTTTTCCCTTACTGCTTTGACCATCTTTTTCGTCCGAACACTACGTGGACGGCCAGATATTTTTCTGTCACAAACAGAGGAGGTCTCATTGTACCTATTAATAGCCAAGTACACAAATATTTTTCTTATACCAAGCGTATGGAGAGTTTTAAAAATTGCATTTGGCTCCATACCTACTTTGTGTAATGCAATCACAGCGATTCGGTTCTCTTCATCACCCCACTGCATTTTAATATCGCAATATATTATACAAAGTATTGGCGCCAAAATGAGAAAACTTAATGGACAATCATATAAAAATGACACATTCAAAATTCAAATGTAATATTTTGTTTATTTATAGTTGTATCAGTATTTATGGCCAGACTAAGTATATAAATCTCATATATATAGGTAAGGAGTGGTTTATCTTCTGGAGCCTGGTTGGTCGTACGCTTAAATTATTTTTGTTTCGAGTATTATACTGGAGAAACCATTTGTTTTAAAATATATAAATAACTAGCAGACTCGGCCAAGCGTTGCTGTGGCTAAGGTTTTTGTTATATCACATAGTAAACTATTCATGGGAAACGGTAGGAAAACTTATGTGAAAGGTAGATAGCTTGTGTGAAACGTTGGTACTTTTAATACAGCGCCATCTGTTAGAATTGTATCAAATAATAAACAAATATTTAATATCATGATTTCAGTCGCATATGTTTATAAATAGTTATGGCAATTTCAGGTCTCGTGAGGAACCAGAGCCTCCTCTTCCGGAAACGCCACCAGCGCCGTTGCCTCCAACCATCAGGAATGAAGACTTGGAGCCGGGCTCGCAGAGGCAGTACTCGCTGGATGACTTTGAGCTCATCAGGGTCATTGGACGAGGGTCTTATGCTAAGGTATTTCATCTAATAATTTTCAGTATTTCTTCCTATTCATCATGATTTAGTGGTATCTCTATGGTCTTCAGATTTTAGCATCTTTTCTTTCCTTAAGTTAATGGGTGAAGAACTTTCCATCTTATACACAAAAATATATGTGACGTAATACATATAAAACATCTGGAAAGACGTAGGTACATGCAGGTATTAGCGCTTTTCTATCATCACCAATGTCGTTTTTAAGGTCTTGGCAGGTTTCTCTATCGTGTTTCGAGATCATATTTCTTGGTGTTCAGCCGGCTGTGTCTGTCGCCATCAGTTCTAATATCCAAAGCATACCGGTACCAGTGACTAGGCCAATATATATTTACTAACTTCCTTTTTGTTATGTATATGACTTGCCATGGAATGGAAGCCTGGTTATCCATATCACAGGTACTTACCTAGTTTGGAAACCAGTCTCCCAATACTGTCACTGTATTATGAATTATTATTGTTAATGTTTAAGGGAGAAAAATAAATAAATTATTATTATTATTTATTATTTGTATTCTTCAGGTGCTGATGGTGGAGTTGAAGCGAACCAAGCGCGTATACGCCATGAAGGTGATAAAGAAGGCTCTGGTGACTGACGACGAGGACATAGACTGGGTGCAAACTGAGAAACACGTCTTTGAGACTGCCTCTAACCATCCGTTTTTGGTTGGACTCCACTCGTGCTTCCAAACACCAAGCCGATTGTTCTTCGTCATCGAATTCGTACGTGGTGGTGATCTTATGTGAGTATTTTTTTTTTTTATAGAACAGGGGGCAAACGGGCAGGAGGCTCACCTGATGTTAAGTGATACCGCCGCCCATGGACACCCTCAATGCCAGAGGGCTCGCGAGTGCGTTGCCGGCCTTTTAAGTCGCATATGTTTATAAATAGTTAAGAGTATTCTATTGTGATTAAGTTCACCAATTGTGGGGTTTGCTAACGTCGGGGTCACCAATTGTGGGGTATTGTATGTGTAGACACATAACAATATATGAAGGAGAAATAATATAATTAAACAACCATCTCAGACAAGCCTTGGAAACCGACTCCTTATTTTATTCATTTTAAATATAATGTAGATGCTTCCACTTCTTTAACCTAGATAATAAATGCAATGTCAGAACGATTGCGCCATATATGTAGGCATCTACACTATATCAACTATTGGTCAAAGCTCTCCGGTGTCCAGATTAAGCATTCTGATAAACAAGCTAGGTCTGGATATCCAGAGTTGCTCCCCTCACACTTTAAAATCGATTTTAGTTTAGTTTTTTGTAATTGTTTCTTTTTTGTAATGTTTGTTTTGTTTAAAAATTGTTTCGATTGATATTTGTATGTGCTCGAAATGAATGTCATGTTTGCCTCTAATTGCTTATCACATTCAAAATTGTATTTTGTGTTTGTTCTTACCAATGTATCAGTGAGCCGAGCGTTGGCAATCTTTATCAATAAAAAAAAATAAAAAAAACTATGTTTTTAATACGCATTTTATATTTACAATTGTTGTTAATATAAAATGCGTGTTATGCGTATATATTAATCCGGCGCTACAATCCTGTGGTATTTGGTCGCAGCATCTGTTTGTAATAGACGAGCTGATCTTTTTGAAGTTATACTTATAGTTAATTCTCGAACCAAGCCATGGAACCGGCCAATAGTTCGAGAATCTTCCATTTTAGTTTAGGGGTTACACCATACTTCTTTGACAGCTACAGTGAGCTAGGATTGCGCAGTCGCACGATGACTGCGTCAACCCTGGTTTTTGGATCATGTATATAATAAGTAAATATATGTATTTAAAGGTTCCATATGCAGCGTCAGCGTCGTTTACCAGAAGAACACGCTCGGTTCTACGCAGCGGAGATCTCTCTCGCTCTCCACTTTTTGCATGAACGTGGCGTCATCTATCGGGACTTGAAACTGGACAACGTCTTATTGGACCACGAGGGGCACATCAAACTCACTGATTATGGAATGTGCAAGGTAATTTTTATGCAAAACAATAATTACGACGTTATTTATTGTGGCGGCGTCCATGCGTCGGGTTGTCTCTCTTCCTGAAATATGGGTAGAGGGCCGATGTATGACCATGCGCCATACTTGTGAACGGGTGCTACTTGTGGTGAGTGGTCGTACTTGAATTCGTATATGCATGCGGTGATGTTAGTTTTTCGACAACATATTTGCGTGTTGTGCCATCGATGCCTTCTGCTGATAATGGATCTTTGACAATCTGAGACAATTTTTTTTAAATTTTTGCTCAAAACGTCACTCGGATATAGTGATATGATTTTAAGAATTACTAATTGTTTTACAATGAATATCGTTTATACTATTTTATCTCGTGAAGTTTACCACTTTTTGCACTCATTTTCAACTGATATTAACAGTTGAATTATTTTTAAAAATACAAACAATTGGGGACACAATACGATGTGTTTCACGGTCTACCCGCCTACCTATTATAGCATAATGATTAATTAAATATCTTCAACTAAAATCATTCCGATAAACATTTAAAAAAACTTTATGATTTGTTCAATTTAATATTGTTAATTCGTGGTCCGCTAAACATTGTATACGTTTTCAGGAGGGCGTAAGACCCGGCGACACAACGTCGACTTTCTGCGGGACACCCAACTACATTGCCCCAGAAATATTACGCGGGGAGGAATATGGCTTCTCAGTGGACTGGTGGGCTTTAGGGGTGCTAACATATGAAATGTTGGCTGGAAGATCTCCCTTCGATATTTCACACGCAGCTGACAACCCTGATCAGAACACTGAGGATTATCTCTTCCAGGTATTTTCATTTTTCATTCCTTATTTTATTTATGTGTTACATTTTTCTGTAGCTGGCAACACCAGCTTTGTGGATGTGATTCTATGAATACTTGCGATAATCAAGCGGTTGTAATTTTGAGGGTTGGGTTAGACATAGGCAGTCTCTGCTAATACAAATTAAAATATAGATTTTCATTTTTCTATGTTTGTAGTGTAGTTTATCCACAAGCAACACTGTTCGGGCATTAACTTTGATTTTCATATTCTATTGCGTATTATTATAATTAACTTTATAATACCCGAAAATGATAAAAAAAAATAAAATCTTATAGTTTTTGCTCCAAAGTAGTCTTTAAAAAAATAAAAAATGTATCTTTAAAATTATTACAGGTCATTCTAGAAAAGACCATTCGAATCCCTCGTTCTCTATCCGTGAAGGCTGCGTCGGTGCTGAAAGGCTTCCTCAACAAGAATCCAGTTGAGAGACTTGGATGTGGAGACACTGGATTCAGAGACATCGTTAACCATCCGTTCTTCAAGAGCATTGAATGGGAGATGGTATGTTTTGAATTAAATTTGTACATAAATACTAACGTTTAGCAAAATTATGGTAAGACTAAAACGTTATTTTTTACCGCGATTTATCTTATTGATAATCCTAAAAAAGATGGCAATACTTATTAATTTGTTATTTTAGTTGGAGCAGAAACAAGTAGTTCCACCATTTAAACCCCGTCTCGAAGGAGAAAGGGACCTCGCTAACTTCCCACCAGAGTTCACCGATGAGCCTGTGCGACTCACGCCCGATAAAGAGTACGTTATTAACACTTTATTTTATTAATATCTATACATTAAATTGAGGACAGGCAACGGTTAACAGCGACAAATTGACATGTGGTCAAAATTGACATTAAATCTTATTTTATTTTTGCACTCATTTATATTGCTAATAAATAATAAAAAAATTCCATTCCAGTAGCGAGATAGCGGACATTGACCAATCGGAGTTCGAGGGCTTTGAGTACGTGAACCCACTCCTCATGTCCCTCGAGGACTGCGTGTGACACCACGCCTGTCTGCTGCACCCAGGCGACAAGCAGGTATAGCGTTTATACATAAACGAATGAGATTATATTTAAAAATATGTGTATATACGTCGCTGGTTAGAATCCGGCCTGAAGGACCAAAATATATTTATTTACAAACATAACAGGAGATTAAAATCATCATCACTGATCACAATTGCTGACAAGTACTCGAAAGGTCGTTCACATTAATGATGTATTTATTTCGATAAAATCCGTTAGAAAACTTTTATTTTTTTGAATTCAAAATGAAATATTCTTACGTACTGATGTCATTTGGAATTACTTTAGAAATTGACACAGGATTGATGCTAAATTTTGATCTTTAATAACTCCATTTTCAATATGCTTATTTGAACATACAGATGTACGGGTACAGCGCGGAATCGTCATCATCAGACTACGACTCGGTCTGTTCGGAGAGACCTTCGCGCAAGCCCACGCTATTGCAGCACATGTTCTGCTTGCCGCTCAACTGACGCACGAAACACACGCAACAAACCAAACAAGCCACAATGCAACGATCATTCGGTAAACATACACAACAACCTATCACACAGTCTTACAATACACACTTTCATAATACGTTGTCTTATAGTACACCGTCTTGTAATACACCGTCTTATAATACAGCGACTTACAATACACAATCTCATAATACGTTGTCTTATAGTACACCGACTTGTAATACACTGTCTTACAATACACCGTCTTATAATACAGCGTATTACAATACACAATCTCATAATACGTCGTCTTGTAATACACTGTCCTACAATACACAACAGACTTTTAAGCCATTAACAAGACAGATGTCTGATTTATCTCAATCATTACATCGACCGCCATTATCTCGGCAGTATTCGGATATAACGCAAGAATCGCTCGGTATACGCCAATTGAATAACGTATTGTTAAGACGCGGTGAACTTTTAAATGAATCTAATACACAACAGTCTTTGGGCGAACAATCAGACTTTACACACACACATAAATCATCAAAACGTAGCGTAACATTTGATGCTGATCTTTTGTGATTTTTTGTTTAGTTTTTAAGAATTGTTAACAAATATTTTATCCTCTTAATTATTCTTTAGGTTTAACTTGCGTGCGACGCCAAATTTGACGAATTGGACAATTAATATATTTCTTTATTGGTATCGCTCTAGCTTCAAAGAAAATCCTTATCAACTATATCTAAAGAAATTTCTTTTGATTTTTAACACTATTGTATTTAAACATATTTGGTAAATTTTATTTATATTGTTTATGAACATATTTTAAACATTTATCTATGTCTTCCTTAATATTTTAATCTTACAATAAGATTCAAATTCTTTATTGAGTTTAAAAGCCTATAGTTATGACCGTAATTACCCTGAAGTATGTAATTTCGAATATCAAGTACTTAAATAGTGCCTAAACATTCCAAAACGTGGTAATGGAATTGAAATACTCATTGAGTATGTTAACGCAGGACCGTTACTAGATGGCGCTGTATTAAATTTACAAATATCAGTGTTGCCAGTGTTAGAACGCGCCACTTCCCATTTCAGTGTGTCCTGAAAAATAAAAAGTGGGGACTGCGTTAAGTTGGAAGCTTCATTCTCTTTAAAGAATAAGAGTATTGTAACAATATTTTATATTTAATATTTATCTCCATCTAGTTCCTGCGTTAACAGATTGTGTGCGTAACGGGTTGCAACAGGCAGACAATTCGCTATATGTATATAGAATCAACATAGTATTAGAATGTTTATTAAAAGTGTGATCGAGACTAGAAAACTTATAATAACCAAACTTATTTTACGTTCCATTTTAAATGTATTTATTTCCCTCATAATTAATCTTAACAGTTACTCTTACGATAAAACAACACAATATTAATTATTAATAATATAATACCTGCACCTCAGGCAGTGTAGAAAAATTGTATGTATGATGATGGTAACATATATATATTTTTTTTAAACTTAATTTCTCGTTGTATGGGTTCTAATGATAAATATTGAAGCGGTTTCAAAAGTCAAGATCGCACGTTAGGTATACTCCTACTATATAATAATATCGATATAAATATACCAAAGCGGACTTTGGTACGATAACGCTGTACATAACGATTGATGTACTATAGGAATATATGAGGATTTTCTATAAGAAAATCGTCGTTAATAAAATAACCATTCTAAATTAATAAAATAAAATTAGTCGATATAACCATTATTAAACACTAATAAAAAATAATTTTCGAGCAATAAATGTATTTAAGTACGGCAGATTTCTGCTCTGAGGCACGTAAGGAATTAAAAGTAGTGACATATGCGCACGCGTCGCGCGATTGTAGACCTAGGGTAAGCTAGATTGTAGCCTATTAGCTATTGTGACGTCATTTCTTTGTTCATTCTATCTATTATTGCTTAAGCTGACTTATTACGAAGCGATAGCTTTCGATTCGTCTCTTTCGTGATAACACAGAGGAAAAGAGATAAAATTGTGTGATAAGAGAGATGTTATCGAGAAGGTTAATCCTGGAGACGACTGAGATTTTGAAAGGTCAATTCGAAGGTACATAAAACATTTAAATTTGACGTGACCTTTCATTGTTTTCAAGGTCATAAATGGTTCTTCGAATCAGATTTTTTAAAGTATTTGCAGCTAAAGTGATAGTACGGTAGACGGCTAATATTATAACCCTTAGGCGATTAAAAATATACTGTAAATAAATTTCCGACGTTATAAATTATGTAAATGCTAGAAATCATCGCATACCGAAATATTGTTGTTATTGTACATAAAGATTTTTCACGAAATAACGCTTTCGTACGCTTATGTAAATTTTGTATATGACCGCTGTCTCAGTGTTGCCATTTACTGTTGTGTATATATGCAATACTCACCGTTTTATTACGTACAGCGTACAATATCGTTTTAGCTTAGAAGTAAATACCTCATAAAGTTACTTCAGTGCGTTGCACTTAAAATATAATCCCTTCCTTAGATCCTCTTCTATAGAAATCGTTAGGTAGCCAACGAATTTTACAAATTAAAAAATAATGAGCACTGATAAAATCGTAATTCTATCGTTATCGGAGTATATTGTTAACGTAGGTAAAAGACTTCGTGAACGAATGTCCACAACTATTCTAAATAGTGTAGAGTTAGACATTTTGCACGATATTTTAGTGATTCGTTCGACACGCCTTTCCCCTCGATAATCCTTAATGTTGCTGGCAATTGTTGCGTTGTTGTGTGCGGTGGTTATTTTCCATTAAGTATTTAATATATTCATAGGCTTATTTAAGTTAACATTCCATTTTGTTTGCACTTATGACATCACGAGTTTATCTATTCTATTGCATGAAAAATAACCAAAAGTGAGGTCGCTACGAGTTTTATTCAGTTCGATTTTTAATTTAGATGCACCAAATGGCGGCTTGCATTAATTTCGTCAATAAAGTAAAGGATGTAATAAGCGATTAAAATAATTGATAGAAATATCATGAGAATGGATTATTTGACTGATTATTTTAAAAATAATTTATGTACAATACCTTTATCATTTCAATAAAACTGTTCCACATATTTCCTTTATATTATTTAAATGCATAACAATGCAAGTTTTAGCTCGTGCAACGTAGCGGCCATTTTATACGTGTAATGCTATTTTGTGATTTCGCATTTTACTTTAGGTGTCGTATTACTTGAATACATGTATCTTGTGTATCACCGATTAGATAATGTTGTTATGATTGTGACTGCTTGATGTGTGACTGCGACATATTGTCAAATTAGACTGGATGACTTGAAACTGTACTATTCTATGCTTAAATAAAATAAAGAAGATTAATCCGAGCCACGTTTTTTATTACAATAAAACCTGACATCGAACTCCTCCTTTTTATAACTAGTTAAAGTTAAATATATCATGAATTGAATTGCCTGTAGTTGCTAAATATACAATAAGGCCCGGCACTCATTATCGGCATCAGAACGGCTGAGAATTTTAGGTGATAAAAAGCATTATACATTAACTTCATGAAAATAAAGTAGGAATTTCCATGATATATGATTGGAGTAACAAAAATACCGCTTAAATAAGCTTGAGGCTACTGCATCGGCAGCTGTGAGTCTCCTTCGGAATATCCTTCAGTACGCCGTCGCCTGTCGCGCGTCGAGGGTAGCTAGGACGGTGCGGCATGCTTGGGGACGCCTTGTCATCCATCCCTAAGAACATTGCAGCATGCCGAGACATAATTTCCGCGGTATGCGCTTGTGTAGGACTGCCGAAGTATCCCTTTTCTTGCCGATGCTGATAACCGGGCCTAACTCCTCAATTTCTAGTTACTGTAAGTAATTAAAGCAGTAACGAATAAAATGACAGCACTGATAACGTCAGGATTACAAATGGAGAAGAAAGACGGTGTACTGTTTCTCTAAACTAAACGTGGTTTAGTAACTACGTTAGCCTGTTTCAGAGTATAACGTCATTGCAGTGATTCGTAGCTACAGATCGTACGTATTGCTACAATACCGTGCCATCATAATATGGCCCTATCACTTTCTAAGGTTTTAATTAAGCATTAATTAAATAAAATGTGATTGTCTCACGTATTCTATACTTATAATCGTTAAAATAGATAAGCGTGTAGTGAATTCTGGCAATTTTTTATGGATTATTCATATTTTTTTTAATCGACGTACATGGCCAAAGATTTTTTTTTAAACTAAATAAATTACAATTGTACAAACCTAATAACGAGTGTGACCTCCTGTTGCCAAAATCGTAGCTTGAATCCTTCTGTTTTAAGTGAATATCCTTTTAGCTCCCTGATGTTTTGTGAAGCAGAATTCTTACTCGCCTTTTTAGAACATCTTAGACAAGCTTAATTGGATTGAGGTCAGGACTTCGAGCTGGCAAATCTAAACGACGGATCCCAATATGTTCAGTTAATGTCCCCTTTTCTACGAAATCTAACTCCGTTCCTCTGTGCAGTAAAGATTGAATTGTTTTATTTGCAAAAATTAGTTAAAGTTTTAAATTTTAATAATCAGAATAGTCATGAAAAATTGTTCCAGCAATATCAATACAATATAAAAATTTCCAAATTTTAATTTGGAACGTAATCACAAATCAGTATCATCCACATATCGATTCAAATCGCACAAATCGATTAAAAAAATTATAATAATCATTGAAATAAAAGAATATAATAAATGCCTGTTTTTTTTTTCAAAAATCGCTTAATTTAAACACTAACATAATCACTTTTGGTTGAAAAATACGAATGCTTACTGAAGACTAAACAATCTTACGATCCAAACGCAAATTAAATTATCTCCATAAGGTTTCTTTGGCATTTATATCCAAGATGTAGCTTAATTTACTGTACTTAATACGTTTTATGATAACGAAGAAATAAAACACTAAAGTTTAATTCAAAATAATATTTATTAAAAAGTGCACAAATAAACTAAATCTACACACGAAATCTACCATCTACACACAAATAATTAAATTGTTATTCATAGCCAAAACGTTGATTATATTATGAAATAAATGCATCACATAAAAATTAATACTGGTTACACTAAAAGTAATACTGATTTGCTGAAAATTTTAAATATTTTAAACACCAATGTAAATATTTCCAAATACAGCTTTTTAACTGAAATAAATAGTAAAAACATATGCCATGAAAATTGACATTTAAACAAAGTTTTAATCAAAAATATTCACTTTAAAAGCGACTATTAAATAGACCTCTTATAAAATAATAATACGAGTCTTACTCGAAACATAAATATTGTATAAAAATAATCGGCCAACGCCGATATTTATATTTCATAAAATATATCTTTGAACATAACAAAAACAGTAAAATAATAAATAATATATATGTCAACACTTAAAATATAACACTGAAAGATCTTTTGTGCTAAAGATTCGAAATGAGATTAAATAATTTTGGATATTCCGTTAGTAGATCTGTGAAAATTAGAAATAGAGTATAAAATTTAGTCTATGACATTTGACAATACATTATGGTACTGTCAAATGTCAACTAGGTAATAAATGTAAATAGAAAAAAGTTACTGGTCGCCATTTTCGTGGGCCAATTTTTGCTTCTTCACTGGCGGTGATGAAGCGAACATCGCGCCAGACTTCAAATCGGACATCAAAAACGGGACCTGGGAAAGAGTTTTCATTGTTTATTGGTACTATATAATATTAAGATGTATTTTAGATAAACGTATTTTTTTCTGAAACCTTACGGATAAATTTTATTCATATTATTGTCATAGATATATAGACAATAGATTATTGTATATCAACGACGCCATATCGTTTCATGTTTGAGAATGGCAGAAAAATTGTGTCCAATTTGTTTCCACTACATTGTTAATAACTAGATAAAAGATGGTACTCTAGCACGGATTGCTTGGAAAAGCTTGCATTGAATATTGATTTATTTTAAGTGTGAATAAATAATATAAAACAGCTATACTTAGTTTTAATTATTAAATACCTGTGCAGTTTAGGGACCGTTCAGGAAATGCATGGGCACTATGAGCTCTTTGATTTTCTTATTTGGTGATTAAGTTAAGAGTAATTATATACTTTTTACCGATATTATATACTTTTTCGAAGTTTCGTACAAAAAAAAGTTTATTTTTATTATTTTTGAGAGGTTTTCTTACTCATATTAACAAGAGGATATAAATTAAATAAAGATAAATTCCAGTACATCTGCTTATAAATCTCTACAATTTCAAATTGATACAACTCTTCAACATGTACTTGCAATTTAATTTATATGTAATATTATTCATCCAAACCAAGTATTAATCTATAAAAGACACGCAACACATAAAATTGATCCCCCTTTTGGAGGGGAAAAATCTTTACCTTATGTTCCAACTGCATATGATGGACAGGTGGAAGTGCGAGGCAGGCCCTCATTATGTTATCGATGCAGGCCCTCTGCTTGAATAGGGCGTTGACAACGGGTGTTCCCGGGGGAACTAAGGGCGCCTTCAGAAGATAGGCTAGAGGAGACAAAACCGCGTGCATTGGGGTCCATTCTGGAAATTATCATTGTGTCATGAATGGCCTAAACAGAATTCTAATATAAGTCCATTACTTGCCTACAAAATATTAACAATAAAAACTTGAGAGGTGTCAAGGGACACCCGAATGGAACGAAGTTCCTTTCGAATAATTAGTGAAGGAATTGTAACAAAATTTAATTTTTTTCAGTTATATATTTTTTTATTATTCACAAATATAATGTTATTTAAATTTAATCAGTAGTAGGCTTTAGTAATAATTGGCTTGTGGTAATTGAAGTAGGAAACATATGTTTGGAATTCTGTTTTATTTATGTCTTGAAAAAACTGCATCGATGGTACTATTTTACATTTTTCATTTCTTCATTTCTTAGAAAAGAAAAAAATACAACATCACGAGGTGTTCCCAGGCGGTCGCCCATCCAAGTACTGACCTCGCCCGACGTTGCTTAACTTCGGTGATCGGTTGAAAACCGGTGTATTATAACAACTATAGCAAAAAGTGTCGTGACAACTTTTCGTGAGAATTTTTTCCGTCTAGCCCCCATTCACAACGCGCGATAAGAAACTTCGTTCCAAAAAGAATATCATTAGTTCAATAAAAACAAAACAAAATATCATAAGTTTAAAATAGTTTCAGCCTAGCGGTGTCAAGATTAATATTAACTCGATAATTATTTAACTACTCAGTTTCAGATTCCTGTGTATTTGTTGTTAAGAGTCTGTACAGGCAAATAGTTTTAGGTTTTTTATGGCTGACTTTGCATCTAAGTTTTCTCCACTTAACGATAACTCTATAACGCCATAAAATGCTCCCATCAGTGTCGTTATATAGACTACATATATTTTGTGTACAAAATTCGTTAATTTACAACAGTTTAACGGAAGCAGAAGCGCGATTATTGTATGAAACTTTGAAATGCTCCAAAAAATACATTTGTTAACTTTACCTTGATTGACATTAGGTCTGAAAGACAGACGAGTGAACAACTCAGCCAGCACCACCAAATCCAAAATGAGTGGAACAGCCAGCAAGGAATCCTCACACGTGTTATGGACCACAATCGTATTGGTTCCGTGGAGAAGGATTTCCGAAGTATATTCGTCCATAGCTCGCTTCGAGTCACCTTAAATATATAAATACAGTGGCGCTAAAACCTTTTAAGACTAAAATATATATTTACAGTCAAAATCTGTTATAACGACATTGAAGGGACTACTCATATTTAGTCGTTATAACCGATAGTCGTAATAGCCGATAACTTATTTATTAAGAACCTAATACAGATGAATTCAGCCGGGACGATTGATGTTGGTCAATATAACTGGTATGTTGTTCTAAACGATGTCGTCGAAAACGGTTTTGACTGTATATATATATATATAATAAAGTAATATATTTCGCAGTAAAGTAGTTAAATCAGACAGTTAATTGAATCTCTAGACAGACAGATACTTAAACATTTTCGACGATGTCGATGATGATTTAAATCAAAATGCTAGGGACTTGATTGAATATCGATCTTTGATTAACTAGTCTAGAGATTCAATCAACTCTCTGATTTAACTACTTGACTGCGAAATATATTTTAAAAACATTGACAAAATAATAACATCACAATAATACAAAACAGGTGGAAATGCAAATGGGAGATCTTACTAATAAAAGCAGTTTCTTCCCAAGTAGTTTATTAAACAATTTATTTAAAAAATATATTTTTTTTTAACTTACCAACATACGGAACGTATTTTATTACAACAACGTGATCTGGCTTCTCCCCTTCCGCGTACATAATGCGATTCGATTCCACCATGTCATCCACAACGTTGCTCTTTGTTATCTATGAAAAAGTTTTTACATATTTCAAATGGGTCTTTCTTAATCACACAATTTTTGTTTGTTCTCGGCGCGAACGGTCGTCTCTTATCGACGGTCTCATTTCCCTTCAAATTCCTTTCCCTTCATCCATATCCTGTTTACTTTCAACAATGGACCCACATATATATAAACTTTTAGCAGCTTTTATCTTATGTAATGATATAAAAATTTAGATCCTATGAATAAATATCTTTTATATCTATCTCTATAAGAATTGATCTTTTATTTTATAGATTATTTTCCTTTCCTTAATTCCGTTCCATCCGATACGTTTAATTTTTTTACCCGTTTCCCTGTTTTGACCCTGGGCCACAATGCACAAAACGTGCGGGCCATAATATTAAAAAAAAATAATGGGTTTTTCATCCAGAAAGTTTGTACTTTGCGAAAGTAGGACCACGATATTGAAACAATGAATGAAGCAGGCTTTGATATGTAAAGAATTATTTATAATTTAATAAATCTAATTGCAGTCTTATAGTACGCCCGCCTCTTTCAAACGCTGTGATATAAACAGTAGAATACTATTAAAACGTACATTTATAAATATAGCATACATTTAACCCTTTAAAACAAAATATATATATATATATATATATAAAGAATTGGCCGTTGTTTTTTAGTGTTGGTTTGATTCATCATTGAGATTTCTTCTATTACTTTTAAGAATCGTAAGAATCATGGTTTTATTATTATTAACTTGTTTCAAAGTTTGAAATAATTACATAACGAATAAAAGTATTTTTCCAACCAATGAGAACAAAGCAAATGCATCAAGGGGGCGCCATCTTGGTTTTTCATTGTCAAATAAGTAAGATCTAATAGGCAAATAGTTGATCAGACTTCTGTGCCTGACACACGCCGTCGTCAGTCAGGCCAAGTCCATTGGTGCACAGCCGGGGATCGAACATACGACCTCAAAGATGTGAGGCGCCCTCTGAAGCTAAACCAACATTGCTTTTATGTACTGTAAATATGTGGACGTATTTTTTTAATGTTTTTTTTACAAAATAATTTTAAATAAATAAATTACCTCTTTGGATCGAAACTGTTTAGGAGCTGATAGATTCTTTCCATCATTGTTACCGAGGTGATTGTAACTCACGATAGATACTGGTTTTAAACCTGTGAAAAATACATTTGTAATCCATCCTTTCTTTCCTACTATAATGTATTCACTATGTCGGAATTAAAACACGTATTTACATTTGTACTAATTTACGTTTTTAAAGGTATTGAGTATAAATGCCACAAAAATTATGTTTCATATTTTAGCCTCGAATCTCAGGTACTAACTAATAACTATTCTCAATTATTTACTTTTAATTTAATTTTAATTTAATTGTTTATTTCGGAAAACAAGGTTCCATAGCAATGTTAGTAAATACAACTTAATAACTTAAATCTTAAATCTATTTTTGCATTCTTTTCTATATATTCTCTTGAGCGAAAATTTTGATATAACTCGTTTATATTTTAAGCCCAATACAGGGCCCATAAGGGGCCCTTTCGAAGCAAGAACAAGAGAAGCTTTTCTAACAACCTTACAGAAACAGCAGGTAGTTCTAGTGGGTTCATCCAGTCTCTGAATAACAGAGATTCTGGGTCGAATCCTACCATATATTCTTTTGCATAAAATTTTACTTTTTAATTCATATGTCAATTCGGACATATTTTTAGTTGACATGTGACCTGGAAAAAAATTGAGAGAGAGTAGATTCTCTCAAATCCTCTAACGCGGCCTTTTGTGGTTTTAGAGGCACCCACTATCAGATATTCTAGCCAGAAAGGAAGAGGCATTGGATTCGCAGTGTCCACTTGGGGTTTCAAAAAATAGTCCCAACTTACCAGCAGACACAAGAAAATCGACAAGCACAGATTTAAGCTTCGTCTGTCCGGACTTAAAATCATCGCCAGCAACAAAAACGCCACGTTTTTCCGCCCTTTCTACCACACCGGCGACTAATGTGTTCTGTGGCGATCCGTTTATGTAGCAACACTGAAATAACAAATAAAACACTGCTCTAAAATTAAAAAAATTAAACGACAATGGATTTCAAATTGAGGGCAGCAATGGATATCTGGACCAGTTTATCCGGAATCTGAATATCAGTGAGTTTATAATTCCTGTGTTGTTATTTTTAATAATATAGTGTGATATATGTGAATTAGTAGATATACACAAACTTCTCAAAGCAATGAATTTTATAACTTACGTTTTCATCAATAGCGGCCATAGCAAAGATTGTCGAAGGCGAAATCTCAGAATCATTTGCACGGAGCGCCTTCTCCAAATTCTCATCTGTATCGTGAACACCTTGTCGCACTTCGCAGAACCTATAATTTACATTTGCCGATGAGTAGGGATCAGATCTATAGGTTTAAATTTAATAAGTGATACCTGTCTATCATATCATATGTTCCAAAATAAACGTATTATTATTTTATTTTTATAGTTTCTTGTAATTGAATATTAATTACAAATAATACACGAAATAATACTTAAGACGTTTCATTCAAATTACATAAAAATCAATTATTACAATAATTCATTCTTAGGCACTACATAATAGGCATTATTTAGGTCAACAATGAGAAATAAATTTATAATAAAATACCTTTAATAGCCATTCTATACCAATTATATTTGTTTGTTGTTGTAATGCTAATCATATTATACATTATTTTATACACATGTTTTACAATTTTTGAAAAGAATTTTTTACGTCACGAAGATGTGCAGCGTTTTGGTGGAAGTAAAGGGAGAGAAGAGAGCTATTGAGAGAGAGTGAGAAAGAGGGAACGTCGTATCACGCACAATGCCCTACGAGAGGTGAGACAGAAAAAACGAGAAAAACACAATAGAAGAGAAAAAAGATAAGAAGAGAAAATAAGAATTAAAGAGAAAAAATACACGCTATTGCTTGATGTATTCGTTTAGTTATATTAAAACTTAAGTTGGCAATTCCATCGCATAAGTACCATATAAGTATTATTTAATAATGATTTTTTAAGGCATTAAGGAAACTCTAAAGACGATTCAAAATTTGAAGCATACCTTTCAGTATTAGCTGTCCAGAGTACAATCACCTTATCCAATTTGTTCTTGTCGCGGAAGTTCTTGATATCTGCACGAATCTGTAGGTACTGCTCGTAGCGCGTACCACCGATGAGGTTGGTTGCTCGGTCTGCCTGTAAAAAAAGCTATTTAAACCACTGTCCAAAGAGAGAAGTGCATTGACAGAGTTTTCTTGTCCGCAATTAACGCGCTCTTAGGAAAACATGAGGAAACCTAAAGATCTAAAATTGTGAGGCACAGGCTGCCTACTTGCCTTTTAAGAAGGAAAATTATTATAAAACAGATATATATATCTGTTTAGGATATATGGATAAATTAGAAGTTTTAGCGCCACTGGTTATTTTAAGAAAAAAAAACCGTTTTCTGACACTAGTAAAGCGATTTTGAACCCTGGAAACATCCAAAGCTCATCTGCACCACCAGTGGATTTCTATTATTAAGAGATGATAATGAGATGGAGACTTTGGCCGTGTGGTTCAAGTGTACTATACGATAATACTATACTACCCTGCCATCATGTCCAGGGACATTTTATATCTCACAATTATTTAAAAAAAAAACAATAAACATATTCACAAATGGCGTGTTACGTGTTACCCGCTCTTTCGGTATTGATTGCCGCCTTTATTTAGGTACTTCATATTTTATTCGCAGAACCGTTCCAGGCACGGTCTGTGCTTTATTAACATGTCCTGCAGGCCGTTACGGTCTACAGTCATCTGCATTTGTTGCTCCAGGTCGTACCTGGACTATGCGAATATAGGGCAGTGTAGAGGCAGATGTAATAAATATTTATGTTAGCGGTTGGGGGATAGTTCCGTTGATGCCAAAGGCGATCTACTCCGAATAAGTATCGCAAAATAGCGAGGAAATGCCAGAATTAAAAGGGTCACGACCAAACTTTTTAAATTCTATTGATCAATTTTTAATTATAATGTATGTTAAGATACATCTGTATGAAATAAATTAATAATACATTTTTATATGCATTGTCTGTCGTTTCGATGTTACACGCGACGCAGATAATCTGACCCAGCAACAATTACAATAAATTTACATTCTAACACACGTGTATAATTTAAATTTTAAACATCCACCATACATAATAGATTATGGAAAATCACAGCTAAGATCTATTCATTTTCTACACATGTATTTTCATACTAACTGATTAACAGCGTGCAGTAGCCTCGTTTGTTAAAAAACTAAGTTGGACATAATGTACGCATTATAATATGTTCAAGAATAGCTCCTTCAACCAAACTGGTTGATTGAAGAATTTACGCAGACCTTCAACTACCCCGTATATATATTTCGTATTCCTACACCTGACATAAACTTTAAACAACAAAAACAATTAATATACTAAACATATCGCCAACCTGTAATACATAATTAATATGTATATATAAAAAGAATAAATACTTTACTTACGAATTCAAACAATAAAATGATTAAATACGGTTGTGCTATGTGATGGTGTGAAAGTGAGGGTATGTACGAAGGTACCCCACATACAGTGGGGGGAAATCATGAATTAACGCTAAGGACATTCATAATACTCCTTTTAAGCCTTTTCTGCGATGGCTTAAACAAAAAAAAATACGTTTATTTGGTACATAAGATCATCAAGGTATCACTAATGCCTCCTCATTAAATTCGAACCTGTAGGCATCCCTACTCATCTGCAAAGAGGACAGAGGGTGTAGGCCGAGAGAAAACGCCGGCGTAAAAAACTCTCGATACTCTTTTTAAAAAAGCAAATCATCAAACTATACTACAACATTTAAAACAAATATAGCAAAAATTATTAAAAGTAGCCTGTCCAGCACTAGTCCCAGGCCCTTTTATCAACTAGATAATCGCTTTTTAAACTTCATAGTAAGCCTTTTTACACAGCTTTTCTTTAATACATTTCTTAAATTTATTAAAAGGCAGAGATAAAAGAGCCTCTGGGATTTTATTAAAGAAGAGTATCCCTTTTCCCAAAAAAGAATTACTAACTTTAGATAGTCTAGTACGGGGAAATTGCAGCATGCGTTTGTTCCAAGCCAAGTTTTTGTACAAGTCAAGGCAAATAGTATAAATTAATTAAATTTGTACATTTATTTCTCTAAACAAACAATAATATTTTTATTACATTCACAAAAAGGGTAATTAAATACTTTTTACTGCATTTAGTTCTCAATTCTTAAAACACCTAAAACCCATATTATATTCAAACGTATATAAATTCCACATGTATAGAAATTATAGAAACCATAGATAGACAAACATTGTTAAGCGGATATGGAATTTTCCAAACAGCGGCATCCGGTGAAGTGTCAAATGTCAGATTAAGCTGAAATCGATAGTTGTTTTAAAAACATCTGTAACAAGACACCTCTATTTCATAGAATCGCTTTCTTTGCAATGACCTCGATTTTTCTTTTTTCTGAACGAGCATAAATTAAATTTGCTAATTTAATTTAACAAACGATATATTAATTCTAAAATTATAAATATAATGCATGATACCAAACATTATTTTACCTTTAAAAAGTTATATTATCCCTGAGTAACAGAGATATTGTGAATATTGAAAATTGGCTAGTGTCTGTTAGAGAAAATAAATAAATAAATCAGTAACGATTTCTGAAGCTGCTGAAGTCAGAATTCTGTGCCTGACACACGTCTTCTATGCTCTAATGCAAATCCATTGGTGCACAGTCGGAAATCGAACCTACGACCTCAGGAACGAGTTGCACGCTAAAGCCACTTGACCAACACTGCTTCCTATAAGGGGCAGAACAATTCTACATGTCGATTGACTCTTTTTATTAAAGAGCCTTTTCTTTTATTGTTACCAAACCAATCGACTCCCAGAACGTCTCCCTTCTATCCCAATACGAAAACAATTGAACCGTGGAAACAATAACGATAAAGCCAATTATGATAAAAAAAACATTCACACGTCGTAGAAGTGAAACCTTCAAAAATTTTGGTTTCAAGATGTACGAATGTAATTTTAATTTTTAAGTGTAATAATATATAAAAACAATCACGGTCCCTACAACCTCTTTAGGTCTAGGTCTCATATTTCTGAATTTGTTACATGATCATTTTTCAATCTAATAGGCAAGTAGGTGTTCTGTGCCTGACACACCCTATCGCCTTTTTGGGACAAAGACATGTCGACTTCCTCACGATGTTTTCCTTCACAGGTGTTGTTGATTGTTGTTCGAATGTTAAATGCGCAAAGAAAGAAAGTCCATTGGTGCACAGTCGGGTATTGAACCTACGACCTCACGGATGACAGTCAAATGCTGAAACCACTAGGCCAATACCTTTTAAGTTTAATATCAATTTTATGAAATTATTCGAGTTGCGTAGAATGATATGGCTATACGTAATAATGAATAAACCCCGTAAATGTACGCGACTTTCGATTTTACACGCAGCAATATCTATACGGCCTCCTAGCGTGACGGGTTCAGGGAAATGGGTCAAGGGCGACTCTGACCTCGCACAACAAATCGGCTAAAAATAACTAATCGATAACCGATAACCACCCGTCAAAGCAACAGTTTGTTATTCGGAACGCTGTCGGCCCACAAAAGTTTTACTCATAGGACAATATATAGCGAACTATACTTTTCTAGGTAAGAGTCTCTTAACGCCCGAACACAATAATTAATTAGATTGAAAACAATCTCAGATTGTGGATCAGACCGTGACAGAGACAATCCATTTTTGGCGAAGGATAGAAGTCATTCTCTTCGCTCTTTACACTCATATTTGATAATCAATATAAACCACATAAAAACATAAAGTAAATAAAACCGTATAAATAATATTAAAATATACATGTCTATGTGTAAAACATCAATTTTTAATTATTTAAAACCTGGTGTAACTTAAAATCTTAAGTAATAAATAAATCTTTAAAAAAATACGACCTCCTTCCACTAATCATACAAGGCAATGTGGCAGAAAGAGACCTGGCCGCAGACGCACGTCCTGGTTGGAAAACTTGAGACAATGGTTTGGTCAAAGCACCAAGTCATTGTTTAGAAGTGCGGCATCCAAAATTAAAATAGCGATTATGATCGCCAACCTTCGCAAGGCGATGGCACTATAAGAAGACTTTAAGAAGATTATTTGATTAAAAATATCCATGTGCGCATACATATCTAATGAAGTTGGGATTTTGCCATTTCTACGTTTTGTCTTCTCGATTTGTACCAGGAATTCATAAATGTTTGGATCTAAACACGTGCAAACTATTAAGATTTATCACGCGCCCAGGAATAGAATATTTAGTAAACACTAGACATTGAAATACAATTAGATTTTATACAAGATGAACAGGACTTGCCATAAAATCATGAAAGGTTGAAAAATTACTCAATAAGACGTATGTGCACGCTGGCATTCAAACGCACTGTCTTAGATTGAATAGCGCAGAATTACTAGGCTTTTAAAATCAGTGTAACTATACTAAAGCAACTTAATATTTCATTTTCTGTTAAATTTTTAGCTCTGACAACTACTCTGAAACTAAGATTTAAATATGGCTGAAACCTCGACCATATTTTCTTTTCTTGTTCCCAATATGACAGATTCCTTACAATTACTACGTGTTCCGTTTCTGATTTCATCTATTATTGTAATATAATCGTTACATACAAGGAATTGAATTATCGTTAAAAACAAATATCAAATATTTTTGGAAGTACACGTCTACACTAAAACAGACTAACTTAGGATACCCTAAACTAATAAAATATGGCAGTATTTCATCTGACGACCCTAAACAAATAGTTGAGCTATTTTCAAACTATTTTCAGTCAGTATTTGAATCTCAAACTGACTTAGGTGGAGGCACTATGTACACCGTTGATGAGAGCCTTTCCAGTAACTCTCAGATCCTTCTGAATAATTTATTTTTCGACAAAGATGAAATCAGCAAAGAATTATTTTTGCTTGATCCAAATAAAGGTCCTGGTCCAGATCAAATTAGACCAGTTTTTCTTAAGCGTACATATCGGTCATTATGTGCCCCCTTACAGATTATTTTCAATAAGTGTATGTCCAGTGGCACATTCCCTGACTGCTGGAAATTATCTTACATAACGCCTATCTTTAAGGGTGGTGAAAGGAGCGATGTCGAAAATTACCGACCGATTTCAATACTCTCTGCAATCCCTAAAGTTCTGGAAAGATTAGTTCACCAACGCATTTATTCCAGTCTAAGGCATGTTATTATAGACCAACAGCACGGATTTGCAGCTGGTAAATCTACTCTCTCAAACCTCCTTGTTTTCAGTAATTATATTTTTAACGGTTTAGATAATAACCACCAGATAGACACAATCTACACAGACTTTCAGAAGGCATTTGATAAAGTTGACCATATGATGCTTTTACAAAAGCTGTCTTTTAATGGTATTAAGGGCAATCTTTTAAGATGGTTTACAGCATACCTACATAATCGTGTTCAATCGGTGGTTATAAATGGGTTTACTTCTTCTCAAATAGTAGTGACATCCGGCGTCCCCCAGGGCTCCATTCTTGGGCCGTTGCTCTTTTCCTTATATATTAATGACATATCCAAATGTTTCTTACACTGCAATTACTTGCTCTACGCAGACGATTTAAAGTTATACAGAAAGGTAGTTACACTTTCTGACGTGAAACTTATCCAGGAGGATCTCGATAGGCTTGATGACTACTGCCAGATAAACAAATTATTCTTGAAATATAGTAAGTGTCAGCATATCGTGTTTACAAGAAAAACACATAACACAATCACCGCCAACTTCACCCTTGGATACCATGCCCTCGAACGTGTGCGGTCTGTAAGGGATCTTGGTGTCCTTTTTGACTCCAAATTAACCCTAGATAAGCACATAGGCTTAATTATTAATAAAGCCTACCGCATGTTAGGTTTCATAACACGAGTCACCAGACCCTTCAAAGACAAAACCACATACATCCACCTTTATAGGACGCTCGTGCAATCCCAGTTGGAGTACGCCTGTCCAATCTGGAATCCGCATTACGCTATATATGTCGCACAACTGGAGGCTGTACAAAAGAAATTTTTACGCATTTTAAATTATCGGATGAATAGTGGTAGGGCTAATTACAAGGAACTTTTAAAAAGATATAAATTACCTTCTCTGAGTACTAGGCGTAATCTAATAGATTGTGTCACAGTGAGAAAAATATGCGTAAATGAAATAAGTTGTTCAGATCTTCTTGAACTCATACCATTTAATGTTCCTGCCAGGTCTCTACGCTTACATAGAACTTTTAATTTTCAGACTCCCAGAACCAACATTGGGTTCCGCGAGCCTCTTCACAGGATGTGTTCTTCCTTAGATTCAATCAAAAACATTGACCCTTTTTCGCACTCCACTACTGCTTTGTTTAAGAATAAAATAAAGCAACTCTTAATGTCTTAACTTAATATTACTTTTATGTGTGTTGTTGTCATGTATTATTTTTTGTATCATATATAAGTGTAACCTGTTGTAGATGCATCCAGTGTGTTTGTATTTGTTTTATTTTTGACTGTGTTTTATTAAGGATGTCTCTGTTTGGTTTCCCAATAAATAAATAAATAAATAAATAAATAATTCATTCATAATTAATAACAATATTAATAATTAATAGATATATTATATTTTAACTAGCTTATCCCTTTTTTCTTTTGTTATGTTTTTTTATTTCTTCTCGAGTACTTGAAACTAGTATAAATTTTGCAATAAAACTTTAAAAAAAATGAACACAATAGATATACAATGTATATAACGGTAAATCTTTAGCGCATGCACTCTTGTATCGATTTCAGACCCACACAATATTACTATAAAAGCTTTTATGATTAAGCTCAATATATCAACTATAGTTAAATATATGAAAGGGAATTGAAGACAGTGGGTGACGCAAATATAAATTTAATTGCTAAATATCTATTCTATGGATCTAGAACAATATTTAAATTTATGTCTATGCGTACGCTGAAGAGACAAAATATTTTTCCAAATAAACACTTTTGTCGAAAAAAGTAAAGTCAGTAGAGTTTATTAATTCCTGCAATGAAAAAAAATCATTTCTGTTTTTTTGATATGCTAATTAAATTTAGATACAAATTAAGGTAAGGTATTCAGACCAAGGTGGTCAAGATTATTATATAAAAATAGCTACTCTTTCCCAGTATATTGTTGCCCATTCAGTAGACAGTAGATAACATAGACTATTAGTTCTTTGTCAGTTTATTAAATGAAATTGCCTGACAGAAAACAATGAGTTGTGTCGTCTTATTCTTATACTATTGGAATGGAAATGGAGTGGAAGAGATAGCATGAATGGCGCCGTGGGGTTTTAGTGGGTATGCGCAGTGGCAGTGGTAGGCACAACCAGAAAACCGTACCGCGGCAGGGTCTGCGTAACGCATTTCCCCACGAAAACAAAAACTGTGGAAGAGATGCTACATCTTCCACAGTACAAACAAGCCTTCACGAGACTGACGGCAGGGATCCACCAAAAGATTATTTATTTATTGATTTTGTACTCCTACAGCTAACACAAAATACGTATACATAATAGCAAACGAATACACCGAGAACATAGCCACAGATGGAATACATGATACATTATATAACAAAAAGATTTACAAAAGGGAACAAAGAAACAAACAAATTATTTCAAAAAATCACGTTAATAATACATTTTGTAAATATATTTTAAAACGCCACATAAAGTATAGCTTCGTCGTAAATGCTTACTCAATTCTTCTATCCAATTTCAATTATTTAGGGTTTACGAAATAAACGTATTTTTGTAATTATGAAGACGATTAGTAATCATTTTTATTTTATGTAATAGACATTAGTAGATGTGGTACAGGCATTATACCTTATTAATATTATTTATTTTATAATATTTAGTAAAAATGGAATTTTAAAATAATTTCTGAAATCGTAATTTCTTTGGGAAATCCCCTGTTCTATGTTAGTAAGTTAAGTTTATCATACCTGATTAGCGGCAATGAAGTCTGGGTCATAAATAGCTGGTCTAGGCTTCATAGCTGACATCTCTTTCTTCAACTTCTGCTGAAGATCATAGTCGATAACTTTGGCCCGTACCATTGACTCGGCAAGGTTCAAAGGACTTATGTCCCATCCATCAATAACTGTAATTTAATATCATATTAAAAATAAAGAAGTGTTGAACTATTGTAGGAATTAATAAATGAAAACACACCCTTTCAACCTCTAACAACCATTTTGTAAGTTTGATTGAACTTAAAGCTTGATGACCAGATTATAATTGCCTAATCCTGACTATTAACGGGACTTTGCTTGCATTTTTTCAATAATCTTTTTGTCTTATATATCTAAAAATATTTTTACATAAACATCAAGAAAATTAAGACATATGTCTCATAATTTTTTATGTATCCATTAGTATGCTATTGTATTAAATTATTTTTAATTTATATTTTTTTTACAATCTCAATTTGAAATTCATATCCATGAATAAGTTGACAAGTCATCAAAATTATTTACTTAGTTTGTTTAATTTGGCATGATATTAGAATCTGCAAGTTTTATATTTGCAGTTAGAATATTTACTGATATGGTCACCCTATAATTTTCTGCAATCACATCTTTTAAGAATTGAAAAAGTATGGCTTACTATTCCTGACTTAATAATGACCTTTTAAGGTCTGGGTCTTAGATTCCTGTATCGTGATTATTTGTTGTTATAGGCAAGTCGGTGATCAGTCTTCTGTGTCTGATGCACATACACATAGAATTTTTGTATCTAAAGCATGCGCACATAGACAAAAAGTACCTTTATGGACAGCTGGGGCTTGAAGCTATAAACTCAGGGACTAAAACCTCCAGGTTAGTATACAATTTAATATCTTGGTAGACTATCATTCTTACCTAGATCATCTGGATTTACCATAGGTAACAGTTGGGACATTTTGACAAATACATCATTCCCTTTTTCATCTAGTCCTAGACGAACTGTAGATGCTTGAGTGATTGATCCAAACCTGGGTCAAGTTTAAAATTGTGTTGGTTTAAAATTATTAAATTTATAGTATAATTCACTATGAAATAACTTCATAATTTAAGTGGAAAATTTAAAGTAATTTGATTATTTTCCATATATCCATTTGCACTACAAACTTACCAGTTAGAATCTAGTTTTCCATTCCTTGTATTCCATGACAGTTGATGCCTGTTGGCCAATACTGCAGCTGTAAAGGTGGATCCATTATTTCCACCCCAACCTACTAACATGACACCAACTCTGCCAATCTTCCTCTCTGTTTTAATTTGAAGTGATGTTCGGTATGGTTTTGCCTAAAATAAAAATAATATTACGTGTTTAGATTTCGTACTAAATTTATATATGCACTTCATTTATATAGTTAATTTCTACGAGCCCACGATAGACACATATATTATTAATACAAAAAGAAGCATTCTGAAAGTTCGAAAATATTTGAGGCAGTAATTAATAGTGCGCCGACAAAAGCAGCCGGTTCATGCCAAAACATTTTTAATAATCTTACCACTAGCTCATTTTTATTTCTAGTTACAAGAGTATCCTCGTATTCATAGTCTGAGTAGATAAAATCGTCAGTATATTTAATATTTGGTGAGGAAACAATCAAATTAGAAGTTGTATCCATCATTTTAATTCGGAAAACTGAAAGAAACTTAAATTAAGCGAACAATTTATATTTAAAATGAATATTATATTTTTCCGAATCTTAACAAGCAATTAAAGAGCCTTGTTTCTGTTATTTAACTCGAGTTATCAAAGCAAACTCCTTTGCTAGGTACAAGCTAATTTAACTGAAGTGGATGTACGTGAATCACTAACACAAACCCACGTATGACTATTGACAAATTTGTTTGAAAAATAGTTTTAATACTTCCACTTGAAAGTGACTGTTCGAATCAAATTTGATAACTGACATGTCAAAAGTAGAAGTGTCATTTATTGTCCATCGTCAAGATCATTATAATCATTAAGATAGATTCGCATACTGTGGAAAACACTTTCGTTAGCATTATTAAGAAATTTAAAAAAAATTGTACCTTGTTATTCATAAGCTTTTCTAGATTCCATGGTTAATTGTGTAAAAAATCTACTTATACATGTTGTTATCAAGATAACTGACATGTATAAGTAGATTTTTTAAATAACATAATATTGTTTAAACCATTTGAACAGTCAGTCAACCCTTTAATCTGTGTTTAGTAGATACGTGAATAAAGGTCATAGATAATAAATTCATATACCATCTGTAGTAATTTTGAAGCTAGATTCTAGACTAAATCGGTTCGATAGTGACGCTTATTACGGAGTAGTCTGTGAATGGCGCAAAGTTGAAATTTTTAAATCGAACATGTTGACGTCAAAGTCAAAAAGCCTAACAAAAAATAACGTTCTAAACTTAAAAAAATGTCGCTAGGGATGAAAGAACAAACTTACCTCAACTTGCCAAAGGATGATACTTATTTAATGATTACTACAGTAGAAAACGACTAAGAATAAACCTAGTAAAAATAAGAATTTGGTATTTTAGATTGGTTTTTATATATGTACGTTCATTTTATTACTGATTCGTAGTAGTATTAGCCGTCGACATGCATATACTTATTTACATAGTCCCTGTTAAATCTTAGTCGTCTTTGTCCTCTTATTACAATAAAATAATGTATTTTTTAAATATCATACATTTATGTCTTAATAGGTAAGAAATGTGTAATATTTATAATAATTTGTATACAAATGTAAGAATTTTTCAACTATATAACCGCATTAAAAAGTTTGAACTGTATATGCAGTTGCTATTTTTATACAACATGCAATCGTATAAAATAGTTCTAGTCTAAAAAAGAAAGGTTATGTAACTAGATATACAGACAAAGTAAACCGTATATCGGATAATGAAGAAATATTATTCATGCAACCGCTCATGCGCCCTTCTCTCCACGTCTATAATATTAAATATGTATTATAAAATAATGTGAAGCTAACACAATATTACGTAGTTCATAGCTAGTAGCTACAGCACCATTGCACCCATATATTGTAAATGTTTCATTAATGTTATATCCATATTCGTATAGTTACATTTCTGGTTTCACCCTCTCCCCGCGCCATGCACCATAATATTAAATGTAATATTGTTATACGTTGTTTTGTTTGTAGAGATGCATTCTGCAGCAGGTACTTAAATGAAAGGATGGAATCTAATAAAAAGAAGACGGTTTGGATCCATCTATTACAACTATTGCCTATGTGTGGGTAAAATTTTATGCATGTTGTGAGGAGAGATTCAAGTACTTTTTACACACATACTTCCCACCCGACAATTTTATTATTAGGAAGAGGCCCATGTTGGGTTGAAATAAAATAATTTAACCTTCACAATTATCGTTGTATATTTAATAAAATTATTTTTTTTTTGTTAAAATACAATGTATTAAATAATTATAATGTAACTTTATAGAATGGTTGCTTAATTCGCAAATTTACAATAATTTTAAGCAAGTGGTAGGTAAATATAAAGTAAGAAGTAACTATAAAAAAGTATTTAAATTCCAAAGACGTTTATAATTTGTAACGTTATCCGCAACAAAAATGAAAAAAATTAGTATGTACTTCGCGTTATTAATGTATACGTGCAGCAGTGTACATTTATATACTTGTATATATTTAATTACGGTATAATAAAGCATGCGGGGGGGCGAGGCGGCGCGCCGCGCTCTCATATTCCGTATATTGATTGTGCGAGGGGGCCGGGGCAAGGAGGGGGCCACGGCGTGCCCCACTCTGTTTTTTACGACACGGCTTTCTGTGTAACATAATAAGTATTTAAAAATTTTTGTGAAATGTTTCGGTGTTATTTGTAAAAATTCGGGAAGTGGAAAATAGGAAACGAGGTGAGAAATTTTCACTGGGCTGCTTTAAGTCATAATTATCGTTTTACCGAATATAATATAAATAAAATTTTATAGCTCTAAATTCCGTCGGCGCGTACCTACAGTATTACACTGTCATACCGCGTACGTATAGTGTTTTTTTACGGGCATCGTTCTAAAAATAAGTTGTAATAATTATAATTTTATGTAGCGGTCGCAGCTCCGAGGGGTTTCTGTAGATTTTTCATAAGTTGTGAATTATTAGTGAGTGATAAGTGTTTGTGGTGGTGCAGATGCAGGGGCTGGTGAGTGACAAGACGTTCCACCTCAAGTGGAACAACCACCTGCAGAACCTGAGCCAGCTGTTTACGACGATCTATTCGTCGTCGGCGCTCGCAGACGTTACCCTGTCATGTCGCGATGGCACCCTCAAGGCTCACAAACTGGTCCTCTCGGCTTGCAGCCCTTACTTCGAACAAATTTTCAAGTGAGTCACATCAATAAACACGCAGCCATCATTCATTTTTCTCAGAAATGAACAATTTGCTAATTAAAATTTTATGTTGTGAGGAAATATTTTCGTTACATAAGTAAATAAAATTAAATTTGTTTTAATTTTATCAAATTATGATAAAGTAATTCAACAATATGTTGATAAATTGTATTTAAATTGTAATTGATAATTTATTATAATTATTTTTCATAGGGACAATCCCTGTCAGCATCCAACAGTGATATTGAAGGGTATACCTTTCTCGGAGATCAATCTGTTGGTAGAGTTTATGTACAAGGGTTCAGTGGATGTCCAAGAGTTGGACTTGCAATCTTTGATGCACACAGCCTCTGAGCTAGAAATCAGAGGACTGGCATATGAGGCTCGTGATAATGCTGCACAGTTACTGAATGTGAATCTAGAATACCCTGCCTACACACAGACAACAACCACCTCAACGGTCACAACATCACAATCATTTCAACAAAACCGTACAGATGTCGAGAGATTAAAACAGGTAAGTCTTTTTGCCATATTTAATATTTGTAGGACTTTAATGTTAAACTGCTTAATAGTCATCAGTGTAGTTGTTGTAATAAATTAATATTCCATGACAAATAATTATGGAAGACATTGTCCCTCTTCAAATTATTTGAGAAACCTAAATTTTTAATGTGTTAATTAATTTGTTTTTTTTGTAATAAATTGGGACAGTGATTAAAGATCAGAGCTTGACTTAAGTGAAAGAAATTTTTTTGAATAAAGTTTACAGATGACAGTTAATAACCATTAAGTTAATACAGAAGTAATACTGCTTTTTTATAATTTACTAAAGATTCAAAATATTGCATTGAATTTAGGTTTATAGGTGAATTCAAGTTTTAATGTTCTGTACATATATCAACGCTTAACAATATATAATACAATTGAGACATCAATTGTCATAAAAATTGAATATCATAATTAATTAAAAGACTAGAACTAATCTAGAGTTTAATAAATCATAAAAAGCTTATTTTGTTTAACAAGTGAAATTTTAGTCATAATATTGCTAACATTTTATAAAAAAATATGTTTTAAGACTGTTATGGCTAATTGCTTGAATTTATTAATATAAAATAGAGTTTAAAATTAATTACTGGTTTGCTATAATTAAAAATAGGGTTTACTCATGATTTAAAATACAATAAGTGTGTGACTATACCATATACAGGTACATTAATGGGAAGTTATAAATAATTATTGGTTCACTGTATTGGAACCTCTTTGATTGCTTTAGTTTTTGAGGCAATTTTTTTCCCCACGTGGGAATTGCAAACTATTATATTGTTATAATCTATGACATACAAATGAAATTATTGTAGATGGTTTGCATGAGGATTTTTAACAATATATTTTTTATAGATACTGTTCTCATAGACTCTAGAGTCACTCATAGACAATATTGTTCAAACTTTTTTCTCATTATAGCTGGCTTAAATAAAATCTCCAACACAATAAAACTGGTTTTAAAATATAGGAGTTTAAAAGTAGGGTTTCTAACAAATAAAAATAGTAAACTGTAAAAGGCGCATTGGCAATGAAATTTGAAAAAAAGTAAAACATGAACTGTGGAACACTCAAACCAGACTGGGAAGTCTAAAATAAAACATTCATTGTTCTGCCCGAGTAATGCTAATGACTTGCACGGATTTATAGTTAAACAATATTAGCTATACTTTCTATAAATTATATATATACATATGTATGTATAATATGATAATTATTATTATACTAATATAAAGATGAACAATTTATAAGGCAGTTTTTGTTGCGCACTACTTGTATGTGAAACCAGCTGCCCACGAAAGTAATTCCTAACCAACTTAGTTTATAAGAAAAGAGCGTACCAATTCTCAATAGACCGACAACGCACTCGCGGGCGGAGTACCCGTTTGCAACCCTCGCTGTTATATACAATAAAAAATTTAATAGCTACTGAACTAAATTTAAAAAATCTATATAATTTTTTGAATTACTATATATATAATTATGATATATTTAGCTGAGACTACAAATTAATGTAAAATTTCTTAAAACAGTCAGAATGTAGTGTAGTGTAGTGTACATTAGAACATATTCAAGAGTTTTTTATTTTATTTTAAATTTATTTTATAACACAGCTATAAATGAATTTTAATTAATATTGTTCATGTGTAAGCGTTGCTGTTCAATTCTTCTCGTAATTAAATCTATTTTTCATTAACAACTAAGATACACATTAAATTATTATGTATGTACTAAAAACAATTACAAAAACATTTTTAATGTTGCCACGACCTCGTTTTTAATTCAATTAATTATTACACACATCTAAATGTACAAAAATTTTCCAATTTAGATTTTACCACTGCGATGACGCCATGTTTTCTCGTAAATTATCATTAAATAAATATGACGTAAGCGATTTTCAGATATAGATCATACTTTGTATATTTATGAATTTTAAAACTGATGTGATTTTGATGAAATATGTTAATAAATATATTTTTATTAGGGATATCAGATACATGTATCACTTATTCCACGTCATTAAATTTGTATCGGTATCCATCCCCCTACTCATCGACAAAGAAGACAGAGGTGTAGGCTGAGAGAAAAAGCCGGTGTAAAAACTCTATATTAAATATGTTTTATATAGTTAAATGAATAGAATTGGTCTAATTGTGATCCTCGATTATAAGGAATCCACGTTTGGTCCCCATTACAAAGGGTCTTATGGCATCCTCCAATAGCGTTTTTTCCTTACGCGCACAGCAACATGATCCAAAGTTTGAAGTACTTTTTTGTCTTGTTTTGTTTCGTTCTACTTAATAATAAAATATTTAATTTTATTTACCTCACTCATACTTTAATTATAAATAATATTTGCAAGTGAAAATATAGCGTCAGGAATCTAAGTCTAACATAGTCCCTTTTTTTTAATAATAGTTGTGACGGAAACGGTTAATTAATAAAAATTGTCTTTAATAGCTTTAAACATTTTTATACACTTGGCAGATGATTGGTAAATTGAATTAAATGATGTAATAAGACAATGAGTCACATTTCACGAATATAATTTAATTTTGTGTTATGGTGACTGGAATACGGATAACGTCTTTTGTTGTTAGTCTAACATTGAATATAGTATGTCGTTATTAAAGGATTTGTTTAAGGACATTCCAAATTTATATAAACAACGAACTTTTTAGTAAATTATAGCTGCCCCTGTGAACTTCGTTTTGCCTAAATATAGGTTTTGGTAAGTCTTTTCAGTAGCTACATACCAACATATTAAATATTTGCTAAATAATCAATTATTTTTAGAGTACCTTCCTTAGAGCTAAAGAAAACAAAACTATAATTGGTCCAGCCACCTTCTTCAAGGATTTAAAGACATTCAAAAATGTTTACTTTACCTCCTTTTTAGTAGATTCATTCCATATGAATCATTTGGCGGTGTCACCCCATATCGTTTTCCATATTAAAAAATTATGTAATAAATAATACTATTTTTCTCCACATAAAAACCTTCCTAAGGGTTCAAAAAACTGGTACTTACTGCTCTAGCCGTCTTCGAGAATAACGCTTAGCAACATATTTTGCGATTTAGTTTGATTTATATTAATTACGGTGAGATTCAGTGAGATTTTTAGAGTTGTTCTGACTAATACCTGCAGCTGAGTTTCATCATCGGACGTTAAAGCAGAATACAAAATATCATCCGTATCAGCTTGACGTCTGTAGTTCCACAACTAAGCTATTCTTAAGGCGAATTCTGCCGCGTACAACTACCGTGTTAGACTAGCTGCTGAAGTATTTCCGAAACAATTCGGCTTAGGGTCCTTCAAGAAAAGAGCGTACCAATTGCTTGCGAGTCTTCTGGCAGTGCGAGTGTCCATGGGCGGCTGTGTCACTTAGCATCAAGTGAGTCTCCTGCCGTCTGCCTCCTGTAACCTAAAAAAAAATTGAGAAAACATGAACTCATGTATGATGTATGTCTACATTATGTATGGGAGTCTGCATCTTACCCTTGGAGCCCTATAAACCTCTCAATAATGGTTCAGTTATATATTTGTTAAGTAAATATTCGTTAAACGCACACAATAATTTAGATTTTAACAAAAAGTTTTACCAAATTTTACGAAGTATATTGGTACAGTAGTTATATTATTAATAAATAAAAAACTAAGTTCCAAGATTCATGATCATATGATCATGAATCTTTAAATAAGCTTTTCACACATAGCCTGTTGTAATACTCAAGTGTCACAACACCACTAACTTTGATTTAAAATACCCTTTTTATTTTATTTTTTATTAATAATTGTTTAAATTTCAACTGATGTCATATAGCGAATATGTACTACAGAAATGTAAGTCTCAAAAACTACTTGATCGATGTGCATGTAACTTGGAACTTATAATCATATCTTTCGGCTTTCGAGAAATTTGTGGACAATACATACGCTAACAAAAGCAGATTTGTTTGGTATTCTAAAGAGATTAGCTTATTCCAACATTCAAAGACTTTCCTGATCATTTGACCCTGTTGTTTAAAGTAAAAATAGGACCTATCTTTGTTTGTATCATGATCTCAGTATCTAGTTTTTTATCCAACATTAATTGTTATGTATATGACGAAATCAGTTTTACACAAATTTGCTAATATAATGGCCATGGAGTACAATGCATGTGCGTATTTAATAAACAGAAATAATGACGGGAAGTATTAGTCATTTATTTAATTTACTGCCAGTTCTAGCCTACGTTATCGCAACGATTATAATCTGTGAAATTGGCGCGAAAAAATGTTTTGCACGCAAAAAAGGTTTATCAAATGTTTATGCTAATTATACAGATATCGCTAAGTTTTTGACATGCATGTATCGTTCACAGATTATGAATATTAAATCAAGTGATGGGCATAGACAAATAGAGTCCTTTGTTCTTGGAAGTCTATGCTCTTTTACCTGAGTAAAACCTTTGTAACGAATGTATAATAGATATGTTTGTGTTAACTCGAATACCTTCTTTTTAATATAAATCTAACACAACTCAAATTAAATACCTAAATTAAGGTGCATAAGAAAATATATTGGTCTGACGTTTCGCTAGCTTTCTACCCACGGTCTAAGTTTGTATCAGTTAATCAACGTTTTAACCTGTTTTAAATATATAAAAAAACTGTTCTTAAATATGCACCACATCCAATTTAAAGCCTGATATAATAACGATATTTTTTATCACAGTCGGAATAATGTTCTCAGAACCATTAATAGAAATTAAAGCAATTTGTGAGCTCTGGCCGTGTCAAATTAATATATAACTGGATCGTTCGAAACAAAAGAGCGTCTACAACGCTGTTCACAAATGAAGATATTGAGTTAAAAGGTACCTATAGTGACTAGCCAGGAGACGTTGATGAATTGGTACTTAGAATATATATATGTATATAAAATTATACACCTTAGTTTAGATTTGTAATTTCAATTAGGTATCAATAGATGTATAAGTTTTTGATTAACACACAATACACCGCAATAGATTGGTAAACGAATTGCCTAAAATAGCTTTTACACAGGTAAAAGAATAGTGTATATATTTCCAAGAACCAAGGACTCTGTTTGTCTGCCCGTAACTCGAGGTTTATTTAACATTTATAGTCTGTGAAAAAAAATGAATATTAAATTAACTACGGATTTTGTCTGTATTACATAGTATTTTCATTACTATAATAATTTAGCTTATAAATGTATAGCTTTGCGAAAGAAAGCTTACGCAATGAAAAAGCTATGTTCAGAGTCGTTTATAAATACGCCTGTATAAAAAGGGGTTGTTTCAATTCGTTTGCCAAATTACGCAAAACCGTTTACCAAAATAAAAAAATATCTTGAAAATTTGTTCATAAATTTTATAAGTTGCAAAGTTATTTTAATTGATATGAATCATATATTGGCTCGTAACGTTTTAAACATTACACTCAAGTATTAAAATTTTCTAAGTTTGAAGCTTTTTTGAGCTTAAGATAACAGGGAAGGGCAAATGTAAATACTTGCCAAGGGATTTGTTTACTTTACGAATATCTAAACAAAACGTAAAGTTTACTTTATAGTTTATCACTGATTTCCTTAGCCATAGAGTAACATTTATTTAAAACCATATTCTACTAACTCAGTGCTTACAGCGCGTAACTTATGGTCTGGTCGTATGAGAACATGTTTAATATGTGATATAGAGAAGAAACATTTACTTTATTGAATTCGAATAATAAATATCCGAATTGCCTCGACGCACCTTAAGATTTGCCTGAAGGCGGAAGGGATTACAATTGGACATGATTATTCTTGAAACATTTAAATACCATTTAGTCTCTGTAGTTGCGACCGGCTTTGTAGTCATACAATGTATGTAAAAATGTAACACAACATAAAGAAAAATTATGGGAATGTATCCCAATGTCATTATGTCTAATGCTTTTAATTAAATCATTTGTTAATAAACTTGTTTCTGAACTGGTGGTTTTTTAAATTTAAAAATAGAATAATATGTTAATTCTAAATTTGATTTCTACGAATTGAAGGTGTTAGTTTCTTATTTTAATTTAAAATTGGAATATCTGAAAATTCCAAATTTGATTTCTACAGGTGTTTTTTTTAATTTGCTTTTAAGCACTTAAAAGAAATAGAATACCTCTAATAAAAACACATTGTAAACAAAAAAAAATTAAAAGGACCAGAAGTTCCCAAAATCGCCTGCGGTCCTTTTGTATTTTCAATAATTGTTTTGTAAAATACATAAATTTTAATGGTCCGCCATTTAAATGGAATGGTATTTTTTTAAAGTCGTAAATTATATCTGAATAAATTAAACAAATTTAAAGATAAATAATGTTTTAGATAACTTTGCTTATTAAAATTTGTATCACACGATAAGCTATTTTTATTTTGCATATTATCTCTGGTTTTTAAATAATATTTTTATTATTGGACTATAAAATTAAATAATTCATATTTTGATTAGGTTTGGTTTGATAATTGTAAATGTCGGTAATAAAATGAAGCGATTAAAATGAATAATGCGAATGAACTAGCCGAATGATGGTGTGATTGTCAAACGCGATGCCGTATTCGAACCCTGACCGAAAAACTTTTTATTGAAAGATTACTAGCATATAAAGAACCTACTTAGGAGTAGAACAGACTAATAAAAAAAAGGCTTCTCATCGCCCAGACAGGTTATTATTTTTAGCCTTCAAAAAGAGGGAAAGAAATAGAGACTAGGTTCTAAGTTCATGTATTACGTAAGCAGATTTAATGCAAAAAAACCCCCTCTTCTCCTCAAAGCTCTCAAAAATAATAGTACATACACATATTGATTATTTGTAGGAATCCTCGAAAATGCATTATGTTTTCAAACATTATCAATTTAATATGTATGTGTAAAAAAAAGTAAATAATTACCATTGACGTAATCACAAATAAGAAAATCAAAGACCCCTTATAGTGCTTTATAACCAAGACTCGTGAATGAACAAATTTATAAAAACTTTTATTTATTAATATATTAATTCTACATATAGGTACTCCAACTCTGGCTATATTTTTATTTTATTCACCTACAAAAATTAACAAAAGAACAAACAAAAAACCTTCAATACATTGAACTAAGGGATACCTAATTTGGCTGTGTTGTGTGATGGTGTAAAAGTGAGGGTAAGTACGTGAAGGTGTGTATGTGTGGTATGCTCATGATGCAGGTGATTTTGTGCTTAGGAATCTTCTGCGATAGCTTAATCAAGTCGAGGCTTAATTATGGTCGTTGTTCTATGTCAGGGCTGCGCGATTCAAAACTGTGTTTTTACATAATTGTGTAAGTGTTACACTTTCAATTTAAATATTTATATATATATATTGTAATTCCTTTATAGGCATCTGTACTGCTTAGTTTGCTCAAACTTATCCTAAACAACTCAAACGTTAAGTATTAAGTTATGAAAAGTAAACAAAGATGAGACCGGTATTATAATTGGTCAAACTAATCTAGTAGAAACTATAAGACGAAAGTCTCCAAAACTCTAAAAAAACCTTCCATTACTCGAAGTTTCAACTCTGTATTTCAAATAGCCACTGACAAGCGGTTTTGTTTCATATTTTCCCCTCCTACTCGAAAAACTTAGATTCATAATATTGTTTTCACCTATGTAACAATTTTTTTTATTTAATTAACATCTAACTCCGAATTAGTAAGATTATAACCAAAATCCAAGTCCAAAATTTTTATTCACTTTTTTAACGTTGATATTGTGTTATAAACATTATACTAATGCCGAGTCAAATGTACATAATTGTTGACCAATCAACTTTACACGATGACGCGCTTCGTTCGATTTTGATTGGTCCATATTGGGCCAATCACAGACAGGCGTCCTTACGATTGAGTAAAAACAATCGGATGCGTGATCGTTTATTTTTATTATACTCACCACTTAATTAAGTTTAATAATATTTCATTTTACAAGTGTTATGTATTAAAAAATAGTTTCACAATCTTGTAGTTTTTTATTCAAGTTGTCTTCGTTTAAAACATACCATTTCATATAACTGGTTGGTAAAAAAATATTTAAACAGGTTCCATATGTAATTATTGAAAAAGGTTAAGAAAAAAGCAGATAATGCTTCGCCCATGGACCGAGTGAAATGTCAGACAAAAATATCTTTATGTATAATTTGGGAAATTAATGGTTTCACGGCCGTGTACCGGCGGAGGCTTTTTGACATCCTTTGTATATTTTTTTTTAACTTAAGAGAAAACAGTAGGTTTATTTTGTAGATACACACACACTCAATTAGCTTTGCGACACAAAATCTATATTTACCTGTACCTTTCCCTATATTTTTTAAAATGTATATAAATATCGAAATGGTTTTTCTGTTATATCAAAAGCGTTCTTTATCCGAAGCAATTGTTTCACTGAGATTGGAAACTCTTGTACTCATTTAATAACGGAAGTGATATTATATATGATCTTTAATTCTCAATCCAACTTTAAGCAATATATTTGTGTCATAAGGTTAAAAATAAAGTCAAAAGTTCAAAAAGTGTTGTAATCCTGGCCTCAGATATCGTTGTATGTTTCAAGGCGAAGTCATGAGTATACATGCCGGTTTCACTCCTGTAATTGCCCTCATAGAAATTCTTAGGATTCGAACCTACAACCTGAAGGTTCGCACAGCCTCTAACGCCCAAACCCAATAACCTATCTCAATCCATTTTTGAACATCTGAGATAGATATCATAATCCAAATATTGATAAAAGTGTGGTATAACTAAAAATCGACGGATGGTCATAGCCATCTGTCGATACAAGCTATCCGCGGTAGGTCAGATCGGTGTATATGGATAGACCTTTGTATGAAAATGATAGTTCAACTGTGCCGATATCCTATCTTAAGATTTTAACTTACACCAGCTATAAAAATAACTAAAAAGCTATTTTATATATTTTTAACATAGACATGCATATTTTAATATTTAAGTGTAAAGAGCGAAGACATTGCTTTCTATCCGTCGCCAAATATGGATTGTCTTCGTAGGGTTTGGTTATTGAGATGCAGAAAGGAGATCAATCGACTATCGCGGTTTTATCTCAGATTGTTTTCAATTGTGGATTTACTATTGGGTTCGGGGGTAAGACGATTACTAAAAACCAATTTAATAAGCGATTTTAATAATAAATAAGAATATAATATGCTATAGCTTTAATGTCGGAATATAATAACTTATAACATTGTTTCTATTAAATATAGCTTATGCTGGTCACAAAAAACTATGCCGCATGGGAATGACCTCTGTATATGCCACGTCATCTCCTATTTCTAAGAAATCATTTGAGATCAAACATGATTTCTGTTATGATTTTTATGTGTTTTTCCTAATCGGAACACGTTTTATATAGCTATATTAATAATCGACGATTTTATGAATTTGCGTTTCTTTCCGTTATTTAAGTAAATTTCTTTTATACTTAACATCAGTTGAGCCTCCTGCCCGTTTGCCCCTGGTCTATAAAAAAAAACTTCGATGTGCTGTTGAAGGCACATTCTGCCGTGCACCTCCTATGTGAAACCAGCTGGTAGAGGCATATTAAACGCCTTATTGCTTCAATAAAAGAGTTTACGCGGCATATATCACAGAAAACATAAAATGATTTATATCAATATTTTTGTAATTTATTTCGTTCTCCAATATCCTATTAATAAACAAAAACCACAAATGGTTTTACTATTAAAGCCATATATAACCTCAAACAGCTGTACTGTTTTGTCCTGCTCGCTCTTATCACTTTGAAAACAAAAGAACGAGACAAAAGTATATAAACTCTTTCGTCGTGTTAATTAACTGCCCCGACAGGGCTTGTCAAATTGTGTATATGCGGTAGAAATAGAAAACTATTGTTATACCTAAGCGGTAAAGGTAGCCTTATCCCACAAGTTTTTTATTAACTTTGTAATAAAATATTCACTAGAAATACAGAGAAAAGCAATGCAGGTTATAAATTTGTAAGGTAATGGGAAAGGTCTCAAAGCTTCGTTAAAAGCGTCTTTCCCAGCGTAATTGTCATAGAAATGATAAAATCTACGCTGTTAATCAAAAGAACACTGGGGAAATTTCTAGAATATATTTCATTAGTAGAAACAATTTGTTACTCGTATATAGTTACGTCTGGGTGTGATATATGATATAAAAAAAATCGATTGTCTGTGAAGTCGGTTTACTAACGATAGTTGAACGTGACAACGTCATAAGAAAATACTAAAATAAATAAATACAGAAATCTGAGGCCTAAAAAGGTTTATTTTCTATAGAACAGGGGGCAAACGGGCAGGAGGCTCACCTGATGTTAAGTGATACCGCCGCCCGTGGACAATCTCAATGCCAGAGGGCTCGCGAGTGGGTTGCCGGCCTTTTAAGAATTGGTACGCACTTTTCTTGAAGGACCCTACGTCGAATTGGTTCGCCTATACTGCCTTCGAATCGATGATGAAACTCAACTCCGTACAACTCTAAACCATGGTAAATGTGGTAGAAGATAAAGAGAGACCCCACACCTCTACGCAACGTCAACGCACTATAAACGTTCTATACAAAAATTCACTCAAATCGGCCGAGTAACGTCCGAAGACCTGTCTAGACTGGAAATAATTTCTTCGTTCATTGTTCGCAGTGAGAGTGAACAGTGACTCATTCGCTAGACACTATTGCTCAACCCGGATGTAAAGCCTTTAAATTCTTAACTATTGTGTTTTTTACTTTGTTTTTTTATTAAACAATAAAAACTTATATGAGGAATATATCTGCCGCCATCTTGAAATCCCTAAAGGATTTTTCCATTGTTAAAATGGGGGCCTGTGTTGTTTAAGGTACTCATATCCCGATTCTTCATATTAATAAAAGTTTATTATGAGTTAATTTAAGCTTTATAAATAAAATCAAATAAAAACTAATTTATTCATGTAGGTAACATAATGTACACTTATGAACGTCAAAAAATATACACATTAAATACTTCTATCCACACTCTCAATGCCAGGGCTCGCGAGTGCGTTGCCGGCCTTTATAATATTTTAAAATAATAGTAAGAAGTGTAGCCCGTATAGTAACCAATCTCTTGTCAAAAACATTATCTTAATAAAACTTACAATATTATTTTAGTTATTATTTACTCTATCTATATACATATGTTATGTTCGTAATTGTGAGACTTTAACCTTGAAGCATTAGAACGGTTCAAAACGTTAAAATATCGTTATGTCAGTAAAAAACTCTTAAATTAAATTGAGATTTATATCAGAATTTATTTAAAATCATTTTGATAAATAATATACAAACCATTAATTAAATACGGGAAGGTTTTTACTAAAGGATATGTATATTATACTAGCTGATCTGGCAAACGTCATTTTGCCATGTATATCATTTATAATAAAAAATAGGGGTTGATCGTAGAGGGTTAAAAATTTTGGGTTGTATGTATTTTTTAATGCTGTTGATACAGTTGATAAAAAATAAAAAATAAATATTTAAGGGTGGACTACTCTTAACATTTAGGGGGATGAAAAATAAATGTCCGATTCTCAGACATACACAATATGCTCACAAAATTTCATGAGAATCAAGCCGTTTCGGAGGAGTTTAACCACAAACACCGCGACACAAGAATTTTATATATTAGATGTTACTAAGCTTCTTAAGTTAATTTGTTTTGGACTACCTTGACCCATCAGCTAATCCATAAGTCCAAATCTGACAATGGTCTTTAATTTATGGCTAATAATGTTTTTAAAATATGCTTACTACATATCACTCACACATCGCTGGTTTTGCGACCTAAACTGAGTTTTCGAGCCTCAGAAACGAGAAACTACCAGCGAGCGCCCTGTCCACTTCCCGCCAATTCCCGGCTATCAGTTGCAGAAAACCCCCCTCTGTACTCTCTGGTATCTGCGCTTAGTAACGTTAAGAGATCAAATAGCGTACTACATATACTACATTTAAAATAATAAAATTAATTTCGTCGGAAATACCACTAAATCGTTAGTAAAGTCGTAGCAAAAAATTCATCTCATTAATATTTTTTGCCCAGTACTTGGTACACAATGGATAATGTAATCGTTGTATGTTTACAAGACCGTGTAATATACTTATAAAATATTTTATTTTATTATGGCTTTATTATACTTTATATGTTGGAATGTTAGCATAATTTGCAATGGCTTACACATATATATATACACACACATATATATATATACATATATATTTATATATATATATATTACAAGAAATTGTGATTGTTTAAGCTTCTTGAAGGTACTGAAATATTTCCGAACCAATTCGACTTAGGGTCCTTCAAGAAAAGAGCGTACCAATTCTTAAAAGGCCGGCAACGCACTCGCAAGCCCTCTGGCATTGAGAGTGTCCATGGGCGGACTCACTTAACATCAGATGAGCCTCCTGCGCGTTTGCCCCCTGCTCTATAAAAAAATGGCGTATTGTTTAGAATACATCGTGATGCAACAGGCACCACAGATAATTGTTTAACTACTTTTATGTTGGAAATGCGCTCAAAATATTTTTGACAGTATTAACAGAACATAATTGTGTAATCTGTATACTACTTGGCACCATTCCTATAGAATCGATTGAGTAACTGTCCCAACTACTCCGAAATGTAATTGCAAACTTTTGATAGAGTAATCACATTCCTAGAAGCTAGATCACTGCCGTGTAATTCTCTCAAGGGGAAGGTGATTAAATTTTTAAAGGCGGCGGCGGAATATAACTTAATTTATTATTATGACATTATTAAACCGAATGTGACATTTGCATGCCTATTTATATATGTCTGAGTGTACGGATAGTTATTATTGAAGTGAAACTTGAGATTAAAAATGTTACGGATGAAACATCATGAAGATGAGCAGCGGTTGTGTCGAAGGAAATGGAAAGAGTGACTGAGAGACAGTGGGAAAAGGAGAATGAGAAAAAATACATGCTATTGATTGATTTTTTTTTTAATAGAATCGGGGGCAAACGGGCAGGAGGCTCACCTGATGTTAAGTGATACCGCCGCCCATGGACACTCCCAATGCCAGAGGGCTCGCGAATGCGTTGCCGACCTTTTAAGAACTATATGATGTATAATATCATGTATATATATATATATATATTATGATGATTTCTTTATTCGTTTTGTAGTTATTAGAACTTTAGATGGCAATTCTGTCGCACAACGTCTTTTGCAGTAAACTTAGATTTTTTATTTATTTATATTATCATTAGCACGTATACTGTGTGAGTACACAATATATAGAATGATTATGTACTGGTACATGATGATCTATCGAGGTTTTTACCTTAGTTATAAGATTTTACAAAATAAATTTACTTCTAAACTACTTTTTTAAACCAGTACAGAGGAAAGGCCTTACCACTATGTGTAATTTTAATTGTTGTGAAACTAAGCAATAAAATAAACAGTGAAAATATTTTGTCCAAAATGAGGATCGTTGGAAGATGATGCTTTGTCTACTCGCGAATCTAATTCAAAACATTAATTTCTAGATTCACATGTACCAACAGTCCATGATGCGGGCTGAAGAAGTCCGCAGGCGGCGCAGAGAAGACATGCCAACAACACAAACGGCTGTCAACAATATTTTAGCTGCAGCAGCTAGGGAGATGGAAGAGGCCAGACAAGCTACCAGGACGGATAGAGTCGTCGCCAGCATCCAGACGGAGCAGGATAGTAATAGTAAGTTTAGTTGACTAGTCTCTAATATTTCTTTAAAGCTGCTGTAACAAAACTTAGAGTATTTATATTAAAATATATGTATGAATAAAAATGTATAGAAACTATATTCTATATATTATTTCTTCTCTTACCTTTTCAGTCATATTTTGACCAAATAAGGTCACTTTTGTATTGGTATATTTAATAAATGAGCTTTCAATTTAACAGTATTTAAGAAAGCAGTGTTAGCCTAGCTTGTTAGTTAGCTTCAGCCTGAAGTAGTAGGTTCGATCCCCGGCTGTGCACTGATTATCTGGTGTCCTAATTTTGAAATAACCATATTCTAGAAAGAAGAATGGAATAAAGAATAAGTCCACGCTAAACAAATTAATCTGGTTTTTAGCATCAACAGCTACCCCGTCAGACGTCAAACGCGAGTCCGAAGACGAGAGGCCAAAGAAGAGAATCTCGATTATGTCACCTGATGATGAGAGGATGCGAGCGAAAAAGAAGATGACTGTGCGCTTCCAGGACGAGAAGATGGAAGAACCCAATAAGGTCACTTCACCCAGTGAGTATTGTATTAGCTTTTACAGATTCTTCAAAAATGATATGTAATAGTTTTTCCAGCGATCAGGCGATTTATTTATTCAGTAAAGTTTCTCACATTATATATCTACAATATATGTCGAAGTCTTTCTAAAAGATGACAATTATAGTAAACATAGTTGTTACAAAATATTACTAAAATAAATATGTCTATGTTTAAATTTTTTAATTATTTTAAAAACTCTGACCTACCATGGATAACTTGTATCGACAGGCTATAACAATCCGTCGATTGGGTAATGGCACACTTTGATCATTATTTGGATTCAGATGTCTATCTCAGATGGTCAAAAATGGATAGAGATAGGTTATTGGGGTTTCGTGTTCTTCAATGTAAGATCGTATGAGTTTTAAATACACACATACACAAACACACACGCATACACCATGTGGTTTCCTTATAATTAATATAATTGTCTATTCTTTACATATAATCATTTTGTCGATTCGAAGAAGTGGAGGCCTGATGACCTGTAACTCAGGTGCACAACCTTTAGCAGGCATCAGTCTCACTTAAGCAATAGCAGTGATCCAAATAAGAATGACAATTATTGTATATGTTTTTTTTTTTTTTATATGTTTTTGTTTTTGTGAGAAAATAAATAAATAAATAATATAAATAAATAAATATATTAAATGTCCATGGGCTGTATCACTGCGGATGGAACTTTTGCCCGTTTGCACCCTGTTGATTTAAAAAAAACTTTTTAGCTCATAATTAACATTTAAAACTACTAAAAAAATCGAATTATATCTGTGATTTATTGTCATTATTAAATGTCAAAAAATCAAGTCTAATAAGTTTCGGAACGCATAACGAAAACAGGTTGAAGTTTTATTATAAGTTCAAATAATATTTGGTTTTCATTTTAAAATTAATAAATTACCAGATAGCGGTAAATTTTGACATATATTTGAGATGTAGGTAATCCTTGATAAACATTAATAATATCAAATCGTTTATTTGGAAAGTAAGTTGGAGGTACTTTCAAATATATTAATTATTAAAAACAACATAACAATGAATTATATTAAAACTTAATTTATAGCGAGCATTGAAAAAGTTCAATTCTAACTTTGTGAAAGAAACAAGTTTAATTACGTTTTGTTTTTTAAATGAAAGACAGGCTGGCTTGTAATGTAATCTAACATCGAACTCAAAGATTGACATAATTTTTTTTCATTAATATAAAATTTTTAAAAATATATATGTGGTGGAGTTTGAACTAAACTACTAAACCTTTAAAAGGCATTATACTATAAAATATTATGTCGTAAGCGTTTGGCCAAAAGTCACCGACATCGAGATTGAGCATTCAGATAAACTGGTCTGGATATCCATAGATGCTCCCCTCACACTTTGAAATCGTTTAGTTTTTATAATTTATGATTCGATGTATTTTTCTCATCCTATGTATGTGTGCCTATAAACTTTTCACATTAATTATTTAATTTTTCTTATACGTATCAGTGCTGCGCGTTGGCAAGTGTATCAAAGTATCACACATAACTGTTATTTAAACGATGACTCTGAGTAGTTAAGAACTATTAAATGTGATGATGTTTCCGTCAAGAAATGATAATTATTAACAAGAAATCCAGATAAAAAATATTATAATAGCCCCGAGGGCATTTGTAAAGCACCTGCCATTTTATATGATTCAAGTAAACTGTGTAATTTTATTTCAGTTCAGGTATTTTTTCGCTAAATACTATATTGCCACGTATATTTCTAGATTTGGAAATAAAAACTTATTGTCAAATCTTAGATGTGATCTATTCTAAAATATCAACATATTGAGTCGTTAAAGAGTATACTTAAAGGCCGGTAACGCATCCCCTAACCTTTTGTAACAACGGTTTTCCTTTATCGCCTAACCGCAGGCTCGCTTGTTGCCCCATGCATGGTTCAAAACCATCCTCCGCCGCGTGGTATGCGTCAGTGTTCGTGATTGACTCAAAATTCATGTATGTATTCACGAAATACAGGGATTTTCATCCGGTTTTCACCATCAGTTAGATTTAGGTATATAATGTCAAGGTGGTCATTGGATTGTGTAAGTTAAGTATTACGTCACGCAATTTTTGGAGAATGTATCCCCCCCATGTAACGCGTAACGCACCGTAACGTTATTCTGCACCCAATAGTAAAACACTTGAAACCCAGTGACTACCAAAAAGTTACCATTTATGTGGTGTAAAGTATCGGAAAGTCTCCCCCGATACAGAAACCTAAGGTATGCCAATGAAGCCGCGTAATATTTGATCATTAAAGTAATTTTTATTTATATGATAAGCTATCTATAGCTAGTATAGGCGAGGCTCCATACGTTTTAATCTAACACAGCTCTCCTTAAAATATTGATTAGCTTTCGCGATAATTGAATTTCATCCTATACTCATGTTATAATTTAACAAGGGTGCATCAAGCTAGCGTTTATACATCTGCATATAAGCACTAATTATCTTATGTGAGGGTGTTGCACCCTTCATAACTGTACTTGCCATCATCAAGGGTTCATATATAAAGTCCATATATATTTTTTATGTGCTATGAGTTATTCAATAACAAGGTATTCCTAGGCATTTGGTTCGTATTTAATTTAATCTTCAATAAGACTCAATATTTAATCAATACCTATACGAAAATATTGTCTATGACGTTGGGAAAGTCAATTGTCATGACGTTTGTCTCTGATTTTTGACGTAAATACAGATAATGTAAAACGAAATAGATATGATTGTATTGTATGTTAAGCTTTCCTTAATGGGACTATATGAAAGTCTTGTCTTTGACGTCACTGGAGGCTGATCACCTATTGAATTTAAAAATGATCATGAAACAGATTCAGAAATCTTAGGCCAGGACCTAAAAAGGTTGTAGCGCCACTGATTTATTTCATTTATTAATGACGTAATATATGCAAACATATGTTATCTTAACTGAATTTTAGCTTTTAGTAAGACGTAAAGTGAATGTACAATTAGATCATTTTAGTTTTAAGTTGCGTTTCACGGTACGCTTAGTTTTATGTCTTATGTAGTATAAGATATATTACTTTTTTAATAGAGCCTAATTTTGCAGTAATAACAATTTTATCTTAGATATAAATAATTTCTATGGGCATAAAGTTAATTAAATTTATTTATAGTATTCAAAGGTTTGGACAATTTATTCAGTAGCATAAATAATTTAGAATATTGTATTTATGTAATTAAATTATACTTTAAGTTTTTTTTCTTCAAAATACTTAATTAAAGCTAGCACACTTCACTCTTCGAGCCATTTGTTATTTTTCTTACCTTAATTACCTACTAATAAAGAACAGACTAAAGTACAACAATATTATTTAAATACCAATCAAGATTATCATAAACCGTATTTTACTCTGCTTACGTTAATAATTATTCGTCATGTGTCAAAATTTATACACAATTCTAAATTTAAATTTACCGCCTTTTTAACGATCAGATTTTACAGATGTTTGCAAGGAGCAACATTACATCCACAGACAATTTAAGATAATAACAAGTTCGTCTTGGTCTGTGTTCTTGTTTTTTTTATTTAACTATGTGATTAGCTTTCTGTGCATACTTAGGTTTTGGTTCTGTTTCTGGAGGGGTCAAAATACAAGTATGTTATAGACAGTATAACTAGTATATATATATAGTTAAATAGAAAGAGAGTTTTAGACAAAGGAAAGTTTATTTCAGACTAGTGTTAGTAATTACATAAAAACAATTCGTATTTGAATAATGTGTGCTTAGGTTGTGGTTTTTAATTATTTAATTTATATCTTGTGATATTGAGGGATCTTCGTGATAAAGCAATATGCGCAGATTTGTAAAGAAAAAGCCGGTTTCTTGGAAATTTCGGTACGTATGACGAGTACCGACAGTTAAGTTTATTTCTCGCTAGGACAATAAAGCGACACAGCAACGTACACAGCTCCGCAAATTTATCTCATTTTAAAAAGTACTTTTTAGTATTGAAATGTTATCGTTATTAAAGGTAGGTGGAATGCTATGTAGAGTGTATCATTGTATGGAATGCAAGCTAAACTTTACTATATTTATAAAATCTCTAATACATATTATATTTTAAAACATAATATTATATAGAAGTTCAAATAAAATTCTTACATTAAATTCATATTTTTATCACAATTTTATTACTCAATATAACTGTATTTCTTTAATATTTTTTTGATTATCTGAGGTCATTACTCGGTCGTTGCTTTAAAATATTGAATTTGCCAAAACAATTTTGTATTTTTCGTAACAGTTTCATTAATTCACATTTAAATAATATTTAAATGGAAATTTTTCTCATAAATTTAAACCTGTCTTTATGGTGCGTACCAAAATAATGTATTACTTAGATATCATATAAATGATAGCTGACCTGGCAAACGTCGTCTTGCCAAACTACTACCTTTAACTCAGCGCCATCTGTTAGAATTGTATCAAATAATAAACAAATGTTAATGTTATCGTAATTTTAGTAAGGATGCCTATTTTTTTTGAAAATGAAATATAGCCTATGTCACTCAGGAATGATGTAGCTTTCCAACAGTGAAAGAATTTTTCAAATCTGCCAAGTAGTTTCGGAGCCTATTCAATTCATACAAACAAACAATAAATCAAACCTTTCCTCTTTATAATATTAGTATAGATAATGTGAATTTATTACTTAATTTGTGTATTACCATGGCTGTAATCAAATTTATATAATCAAGAGTTTCAGACACAAGATAATTTGGGATGCAAAACCATAATATGGCGATATAGACAAGCATTAAAATATCTTGAGACAAAATGTTTTTGTAAAAGGTATTTTGATATAAATTGAGGATATTAGACGAAAGCCGCCTAAGCCCAACTAAAAAGGAATGCATTTGTTTTGAAAATTCAAATCTATTGTCTATAGAATCTCTAGTCCACAGATACTCGATTCGGTCACGACGAAACATCATCTTTTCACTTGACGGATGCTTTAACAGAAAACGATTGAAAATTTACTTAAAATGACAATTGACATACATAGTTAAATTAATAGATATATTTATTGATTACCTAATAATATACACAGAAAAAATATAGCACAGAAAAGCATCAGTTACAAAATCGAAAAAAGTGATTACTTTTATTAAAACTAATTTGAAACTTCTGGAACGTTGATCTTCGCTTGGCAGACTTGCAAAAGGTTTCTTTTATAAAGGAAATATAAAACTAATTAACAACTTTGTTTAAGCATATTGTCGCGATGTTTACTCCGTGAATACCGTTAGCTCTGGGGTGTTGTTGACTATTTATTAATACAGACAAGCCAATTAAAATTTTGATGAGAAAATAATCATCAATAACGTTTAAGAAAAGTCATAAAATTTGTTGAATCTGTTCCCCTCGCGCTTCTGTCGGTATATTTTCAACTTAAATTCTATTGTAAGGTAATTATAATAATAATCAGTGGCGCTACTACATAAAGTGTGGGCCTCAGATTTTTCATACACACACACGAATTTTGGGTCTAAGGCAAGCCAGTTTCCTAACGAAGTTTTTCTTCATCACTCGAGCGAATGTTTAATATTAATAGTCCATTTGTGCACAGACGGAAATCGAACTTACGACCTCAAGGATGAGAGTCGTACGCTGAAGCCACTAGGCCAATAATTATAAAAATAGTTATAATTTTTTTTTAAGTAGTAAAGCGGCTAACCCGTATCATCAGTTTCCCAGCTCTTGCTAAAAGGGTCTATTGATTATCTTAATTAAACATACAATTTTAATTTAATTGTTATTATTAGTATCCATATACACAAATATGTAAGACTAGTTTAACTTCCTGTCTAAATGTATATCTGCTTAAGGCTCACGATATAAGAGACTATACGTCAGAGAAGATAAGCCTTTTTAAAACATATATTAGGTGAAAAAAAAAATTTGTTTATCCTTTAGCTTACTCATATATCGGAGTATGAAATATGTGTAATTTATTTTTACCGTTACAAAGATATAATACGCAAAAAGTCGTTAATTTAAAATGCATTGAGACATTCCAGTTTTATAAAAACTTGTAATACACTCGTAACATATGTACTAAATATCCACAGGGCTAGCTCATACATCATTCTTAACCGATATAATATATCTTTCAATATAATCTATGTAAAGGCGAACTTAGCTAAATTTTTTTGACGAATAACAGCATAACCCTGAAGATCTGCAGACGAACTTGCTAACCACTATGAAAAAGCAGTCAAAAATCTTTATATAGAAATTCGAATAAAGAATTATATAGAATTAAAAAAAATTGTCAAAATTATTAAATTCCTTTTTACATAAAAATACCGACTTCAAAATTTATTTTTATTTCATATAATATACAAAAAAAAATATTTCCTCTTTTATTTAATTATACTCTACGCCATTGTGTTAAGATATATTTTTCTATCTCTTACATTTTTACTAAAAAGATACATAAATTAATTTCTCATTCGTGCCTCGCGAGATGCGGCCCCGGCTACATGGGTAATATTACTTACAATATTCATGGGCGATTGTTTGCGAGACCCGTTCTTTCATTTTTGTTTGCCACCTTCAGATATTTAATAATTTGTTTGCAGGATAGATTTTTTATACAAATTTAGTTTTTAACTTTCTACATACACTACTGTTAAGACATCTTGCCTAAGCCGTGTGGCGTGGCTTCATATTTCACTTTAAGTCTTTTCCATCTCTCTTTGCCCCATTTGCAAAGTTTGCTTCCGGATTCCAATAAATTAATATTATACCTTACATATAGAAACTAGCATGGATTGAAGCGTCTTGCCTGGTTGTTTTCGCAATATGGATTTATTTTCAAATACTCTCACATTGATATAGGAGGATCTTTACAAATTTCGATTCAAAGTAAGACATGTAAGAGGTTGTTGGCATTAATATAAATTAATTAATACACCTTAGGGATTGAATTTTACATTTGATTAAAATTTTGCAACTATGTACTATAGAGTGAATAAACAATCGTTTATAAATAATAGATTTATTACATTGATATTAAAGTACTTTATAATAAAATGTCGTATTGTAACGATGTTGGAAACAATTCAGTTCCTTTTGCATTTATTCCATTACAAACATAAAATTGCTTCCGTTCTCGTCGTATACTTTATTTTAACCGCTATTATAACAAGTCGGTAATTTAAATCACATCATCGTACATCTGATATCTTCATATAATTTTTTATCACTCTGTAAATCTCAAATAATTTGTGATAACATATGTCCAGAACATAAACTTTCGATTGATAAATTCATTTATATAGGAAAATCTGACGTCATATCCGTCCGTTTGTTTTCCAAATCGAAACATTATTGGAGATAGATTCTGTGTCGCTACATAGACTGAGGTTTGTTCGTTTTCTGCTATTTCTAAAAGATACGACCTCCAAGTACTCTTTGAATGTACTCCTCAAAGATCGGCAACGCACCCACTAAATATCCATGGGCTGCGATGACTATCCTTTTTAGGCGCCCCGTTTATTATATAAAAAATAGGCAAGTAGACGATCAGCCTGTCAAAATTTCTAAGGCACTAAGACAGGGACTAAGACATGTCCGATTCTTCACGATGTTTAACTGTTGAGCCTAGTAATAAACAATATATTTGCTTAAAGGATTTTTTAATGTCTCGTCCCCAATTACCGTTGGCAATTATCAAAGAGGAAATTTAAAAATTTGGACATCTTCAATCAATTACAAGGTTTTATTTCTTATTTAAAAATCAATTTTATTTAATTGGCATACTTGTAAGATAAGATCTTTTGCGGGCTTTCAGCCTTTAACGCAAATAAAAAATCATGTTTAATTTACATAAATTAATTAATATGTACTGTGCCAAATTAAGAATTTCTACCAGTTAAAATACGGGCAGGAGTTGACCACAGGCAGTTTCGTTACTTGAATAATTATGTAATCTTACTGTTAATGATGTGCCATGCAGTATTGGGGGTTTGAACGCAGGCTGTGAAATTGTGATTCTAAACCTTAGTTATTAATTTTATTACTCTAGTTTTTTTATCTTAATATATATAAATATCCTGTAAAGATGTTTGTCCGCGATGGACTCCTAAACTACTTACCGATTTAAAATTAAATTGGCACACCGTGAGCTGTCTGGTCCAACTTAAGAGATAGGATAGCTTAGATCTTTAATTATAGTATATTATTTTATTGCAAATTATTTTAATTGACAGTCTCCAAAAGATTCTAACAATTGTCGATACTTTTCGTCTGGTTGAGTAAGTAATCAATAGATGGCACTGCTATGGTAAACGGACAAACGTGTCATATAAGCTACAATTCAATATCATGATTATTCATTACCACGTGTTATTGAGGCTAAAGCATAAATGAAATTTTGTGAAACGAAGGAAAATCGAAGTTAGCGGGGGTAGCTAGTTATTGTATAATTATATTATTACTGAAATTGTCTGGCAGACCGCTTGTTGATAAGCCAGCCCGTTGCATCCCTAATAATTTGTTCCCTGTATTTTAAATGTTTCGAAGTTTTAATAAAGTGGACTTTCCCAACTAACGATCACAATGGAGGTCAAGAAACCTTACGCCAATACCAAGGGTTGAACGCCATTTGTTATACTTTTAATTAGAAAAAATAGTCTTACATAAGAAAAATACTTTAATTAGTCGTTCCATTATACCATTGTAATTCCGTTTGTATTAATTATATTAAAAACATCGCACGACATTCATAAACATTGAGTTTAATTATAAAAATATGCGATAAGAAATAATGGTTATTGTTTAAATGTAAACTTATGAAAAACGGTATGTGTTTCTGTAAATAATAGGTTGTAACACTGTCTACATACATCAAGTGCTTTTGCTCTTTCTGTCAAATTGCATTAGGCTGTAAAAAAAAGAGATAGAGTTATCTAGTCAAATCTGTGCACTGTTTTATGGGGATTAAATAAAAAAAATACCGATTTTGGTTACAGATTTCTGTTCCCTTCGCCATTTTATTTATTAGTTTATCAGCCGTGCCTGACTACGCCGTCGACTTTATTGGTCTTTTAATTATGACATATTATAATTTAATTTTGGGGTAAATTTAATGAAATCAAATATCTGTTTCCGGTGTTTCTTTGCAAGATTACATTGCGTGGAAAGATGGTTTTCTTTTAGCATCATATTATGAAGACACAAGAATATATGTGCCGCGAAGCTAACGCGCTTCACCTGGGTAGCTTTATATAATAGTTGAACAGTGGTCACTAACTGATAAAAATATAGTTACGGATGTCGTTTAAAACGATTGATAAGTGATATTAAGGGCCAGAACCAGTCTGATGATGATCTCCGTTATCAAAGACGTTGGTTGTGCCTACTGAATGCTGTGTCCGACAATATAGACATATTTATATGTTGGCTTTATATATGAATGAGAAATATGTATGGTTTCAACAGAAATCTGCCTTATAAAATTAACTAACGGATTTAATCCAACACGCGAAAATAATAGGCGAGCAAATATACAGACGAATTAAGCATACTTACTAAAACAACATTTTATAATACCCAAAAGCAAGAGGAATTTTAATCTTTACAGTATGGTAGTTGAAATTTATAATTAATGCTTTTTCAGGTGCAACAAATAATGGCGAGCCAAAAGAAGACAACAAACAGGGCGGTATTAAAGTTGTGCAGTTGGCTGTTTTACAGAAACCCACCAACAACGAACATGACGATTCTGATGGTAAGACTTCAATTTCTATGTGTTTCTGTACGTTTCTTTATACAGCCTACATTCCATCTAATAATCAATCATACGTCAAATGTTTAACATGATATAAAAAAATAATGACGGTAGTACAAAATAAAATAGGGTCGCAAAAGTTGGAATTTTCTATTTGGCTAAAATTTTCCCGGACAATAGTTAAAATTGTATTTATATTTATTTTTATAAAATGTCCGGATAAGATGTGTTCATACATAAAGACTGGCCCCTTCCAATCTTCATGGAACTAACAAGAGAGCTGGTGCGGCTTGTGATGCGGCTGAAAAAGCTAAAGTCTGCAAATACAGGGGTCTAGGCTCTGAATATGAATTTGTCCCATTCGGTGTCGAGACCCTTGGTCCGTGGGGTCCTAGCGCATTAAAGCTTTTTAGGGAATTATCAAAAAGGTTAGTCGACATCACAGGAGAACGAAGAGCTGGCAGCTACCTCGCACAAAGAATTAGTCTAGCTATTCAAAGGGGGAACGCTGCTAGTATCTTCGGAACCTTGCCTAAAGGGACTCCTTTTAATAATATTTTTTAATAATTAAATTTTAAGGTTAGTTATTAGATGCATTTTTAGTTTGTAATTGTATATAAATAATGACGATGAATATTGTATTTATGAGTACAAATGAATGTAACTTGATCATCAAGACTTATTATAATTATCTTACATTGCACACCTACATCGTAATAACAACTTGACTTGTTGAAGCTGATAATATACTCCTTTCAATAAGAATATCCATAGCGCTAAATCACTTGTATCATCAGTTCACATACACCTTTACATACATATCCATATTTTCACACCATCACATATCCAAAAACTAATAACAATTAGGTAGTACATAGTTATTATTGGTTTAAATCAATAAAAGTATTCAATAACTTTTATTGATTTATTCCTTTTGTGTTTATATGAATGTTATGTATTCCACCTTTAGTATATTTTTTGTTACATAAAATGTAGGATTACGAAACATATAAATATTATTTAATAACAGAGAATACTAAAATAAATTTTAAAAATTTGGTCCCAAAGCTGGCATCTTCTCGCAATATTGCGATACTTATTAGCATCGGTATATATATTAACTATCTTTTTAGTAGAATTTACGTGATATAACAAAAAAATTGATGGAAAATTTTTTTTTCAACATTCTAATTATTCATGTAGAATTTCTCTGCTGCTTTTGGGAAAATACAATGGATAAAAGTAACTTTTTATTGAGAAATTAAATTACTTAGCTTTTCCCCGATTCACTATAGTTTAGTTATAGCATGTATAAGCATTCGGATTAAAATCAGTGACGAAGCCATTTCGTCTCGCCCACTCTACGCCCTTGATTTGGGGAGAACTTTGATCTAATAACTGAAGTTATGACGTTATGAATAGGTTTGATTTGTATGCGGAGATTGAATCTGTGATGGCGTAGATTAGCGCTTACTATATAAACTTTTGATATTTAGTATTAATTAATTATTTTATTAAAACCTCTTTACAGAACGTGGTAAAGCGATGGACGAGGAAGAGGAAACAGATTCAAGCGGTTCAGTATCTGATGCTGCGGCAAATGATTCGCAGGATGGAAGGCCGTATGCATGTGATATTTGTGATGTTAGGTAAGTTTTACGTTATTATATTTCTATTATTAGAGCTATGCTGGCCTAGTAGTGACTTTAAACTCGGTCATCAGTTTTTTTATAGAACAGAGGGCAAGCGGGCTGTGATGTATTTTCGAAACAATTCGACTTAGAGTCCTTCAAGAAAAGAGCGTACCAATTCATAAAAAGCCTACAATTTTAAGGTCCCCAGACTTAAAAGATTGTAGCTGTCACTTTTTTAATGTGATCCCAAATTGTCAAAACTCTGCGTCATTGAATAGAATACTGCGTTGTTTCTTATATTAAGTGTGGCATAGATACACTACTGGTTTTTATTGTAATATAACTATGTCACACATAATATAAGAAACAAATGATGCTATTTAAATCACATCATTTGTTTCTTATATCATTTTGTATTGTCTTTTATTAATTAATCGAATCGAATCCTTTATATTATAGTCGATCCGCGGAAATAAAAACAGATATTAACTTTTTCTACACCCGTGATACTTTTTGACATTCAACACCCTTCAATGTTTAATTTTAAATTAATATGTATAATAATTATAATAAAACATAGCTTCAATCCGTTGAAAAAGTGTTTTCTTTAATTGTTTTTATTAGAGAAATCACTTCAAGTGTTACATAATGCCGCCGATTTAGTGTTTTATAATTTAAATTTGTTAAATTATTTTCAAACTGTGCATTATTTTATTTTTATTTTTTGTACTCCTACAGCTAACACAAAACACATATAATATCAAACAAATACACCGAGAACATAGCCACAGATGGAATACATGATATGTTATAACTAAAAAGATTTACAAAAAGGAACAAACAAACAAACAAACAAAAAACATTATCACAAGCAAAAATGTAGAACATGTTACCATAATAAAAATGTACAATTTATTACTAAATTCCAGGTTCGCACGTTCGTCCCATTTGTCCCGACATCGTCTTACGCATACGGGCGAGCGTCCGTATACGTGCGGCGGTTGCGGACGTTCGTTCGCTCGCTCCGACAAACTGCGCGTACACACTAAGATCTGCGAGCGGGTACGTATTCATGTACGTGGACGTGAAATGTGGTTTTATGTTATTTATATTATATATATTGTATATAGGTCAGATTTCTACCAAAATTAATAGCAGGAATCAGTATTAACCCTTATATTATATAACTTTATAATGTATATACAACGTGGAAAAAATGTTTTGATATTTTACGTAGTGCGATGTAATGGATGTAAAATCATATTTTCGTAACACTACTAGGAAAAAGTAATTTACTTAAAACTTTATTATTATTAAACAAATTGAGAAAAAAAAATCGAGAAATTTAACACCCTTGCAAATTCATCCATTCTGGAACGCCTTGTATTGGCGTTCAATTCGGCAGGATTAAAAGATTACCAACGACCGAAACGTAAATATTATCCCTAAGTTCACAAAGCAACGGGATTACCTACAAAAGATGTACATATATTCAACTAATTGTCTCATTAGATACGTTTAAGTATTTATCAGTATTTTACCATAACTTACAAGGTTACTTAGATCAATATATCTATATAAGTAAATGAAACGTAAATATTATCCCTAAGTTCACAAGGCAACGGGATTACCTACGAAAGAGATTGTATATATTCAACTAATTGTTTCTTTACATACATTTAAGTATTTATCAGTATTTTACCATAACTTACAAGGTTACTTAGATCAATATATCTATATAAGTAAATGAAACGTAAATATTATCCCTAAGTTCACAAAGCAACGGGATTACCTACAAAAGATGTACATATATTCAACTAATTGTCTCATTAGATACGTTTAAGTATTTATCAGTATTTTACCATAACTTACAAGGTTACTTAGATCAATATATCTATATAAGTAAATGAAACGTAAATATTATCCCTAAGTTCACAAGGCAACGGGATTACCTACGAAAGAGATTGTATATATTCAACTAATTGTTTCTTTACATACATTTAAGTATTTATCAGTATTTTACCATAACTTACAAGGTTACTTAGATCAATATATCTATATAAGTAAATGAAACGTAAATATTATCCCTAAGTTCACAAAGCAACGGGATTACCTACAAAAGATGTACATATATTCAACTAATTGTCTCATTAGATACGTTTAAGTATTTATCAGTATTTTACCATAACTTACAAGGTTACTTAGATCAATATATCTATATAAGTAAATGAAACGTAAATATTATCCCTAAGTTCACAAGGCAACGGGATTACCTACGAAAGAGATTGTATATATTCAACTAATTGTTTCTTTACATACATTTAAGTATTTATCAGTATTTTACCATAACTTACAAGGTTACTTAGATCAATATATCTATATAAGTAAATGAAACGTAAATATTATCCCTAAGTTCACAAGGCAACGGGATTACCTACGAAAGAGATTGTATATATTCAACTAATTGTTTCTTTACATACATTTAAGTATTTATCAGTATTTTACCATAACTTACAAGGTTACTTAGATCAATATATCTATATAAGTAAATGAAACGTAAATATTATCCCTAAGTTCACAAGGCAACGGGATTACCTACAAAAGATGTACATATATTCAACTAATTGTCTCATTAGATACGTTTAAGTATTTATCAGTATTTTACCATAACTTACAAGGTTACTTAGATCAATATATCTATATAAGTAAATGAAACGTAAATATTATCCCTAAGTTCACAAGGCAACGGAATTACCTACGAAAGAGATTGTATATATTCAACTAATTGTTTCATTAGATACATTTAAGTATTTATCAGTATTTTACCATAACTTACAAGGTTACTTAGATCAATATATCTATATAAGTAAATGAAACGTAAATATTATCCCTAAGTTCACAAAGCAACGGGATTACCTACAAAAGATGTACATATATTCAACTAATTGTCTCATTAGATACGTTTAAGTATTTATCAGTATTTTACCATAACTTACAAGGTTACTTAGATCAATATATCTATATAAGTAAATGAAACGTAAATATTATCCCTAAGTTCACAAGGCAACGGAATTACCTACGAAAGAGATTGTATATATTCAACTAATTGTTTCATTAGATACATTTAAGTATTTATCAGTATTTTACCATAACTTACAAGGTTACTTAGATCAATATATCTATATAAGTAAATGAAACGTAAATATTATCCCTAAGTTCACAAGGCAACGGGATTACCTACGAAAGAGATTGTATATATTCAACTAATTGTTTCTTTACATACATTTAAGTATTTATCAGTATTTTACCATAACTTACAAGGTTACTTAGATCAATATATCTATATAAGTAAATGAAACGTAAATATTATCCCTAAGTTCACAAGGCAACGGGATTACCTACGAAAGAGATTGTATATATTCAACTAATTGTTTCTTTACATACATTTAAGTATTTATCAGTATTTTACCATAACTTACAAGGTTACTTAGATCAATATATCTATATAAGTAAATGAAACGTAAATATTATCCCTAAGTTCACAAGGCAACGGGATTACCTACGAAAGAGATTGTATATATTCAACTAATTGTTTCTTTACATACATTTAAGTATTTATCAGTATTTTACCATAACTTACAAGGTTACTTAGATCAATATATCTATATAAGTAAATGAAACGTAAATATTATCCCTAAGTTCACAAGGCAACGGGATTACCTACGAAAGAGATTGTATATATTCAACTAATTGTTTCTTTACATACATTTAAGTATTTATCAGTATTTTACCATAACTTACAAGGTTACTTAGATCAATATATCTATATAAGTAAATGAAACGTAAATATTATCCCTAAGTTCACAAGGCAACGGGATTACCTACGAAAGAGATTGTATATATTCAACTAATTGTTTCTTTACATACATTTAAGTATTTATCAGTATTTTACCATAACTTACAAGGTTACTTAGATCAATATATCTATATAAGTAAATGAAACGTAAATATTATCCCTAAGTTCACAAGGCAACGGGATTACCTACGAAAGAGATTGTATATATTCAACTAATTGTTTCTTTACATACATTTAAGTATTTATCAGTATTTTACCATAACTTACAAGGTTACTTAGATCAATATATCTATATAAGTAAATGAAACGTAAATATTATCCCTAAGTTCACAAGGCAACGGGATTACCTACGAAAGAGATTGTATATATTCAACTAATTGTTTCTTTACATACATTTAAGTATTTATCAGTATTTTACCATAACTTACAAGGTTACTTAGATCAATATATCTATATAAGTAAATGAAACGTAAATATTATCCCTAAGTTCACAAGGCAACGGGATTACCTACGAAAGAGATTGTATATATTCAACTAATTGTTTCTTTACATACATTTAAGTATTTATCAGTATTTTACCATAACTTACAAGGTTACTTAGATCAATATATCTATATAAGTAAATGAAACGTAAATATTATCCCTAAGTTCACAAAGCAACGGGATTACCTACAAAAGATGTACATATATTCAACTAATTGTCTCATTAGATACGTTTAAGTATTTATCAGTATTTTACCATAACTTACAAGGTTACTTAGATCAATATATCTATATAAGTAAATGAAACGTAAATATTATCCCTAAGTTCACAAGGCAACGGAATTACCTACGAAAGAGATTGTATATATTCAACTAATTGTTTCATTAGATACATTTAAGTATTTATCAGTATTTTACCATAACTTACAAGGTTACTTAGATCAATATATCTATATAAGTAAATGAAACGTAAATATTATCCCTAAGTTCACAAAGCAACGGGATTACCTACAAAAGATGTACATATATTCAACTAATTGTCTCATTAGATACGTTTAAGTATTTATCAGTATTTTACCATAACTTACAAGGTTACTTAGATCAATATATCTATATAAGTAAATGAAACGTAAATATTATCCCTAAGTTCACAAGGCAACGGAATTACCTACGAAAGAGATTGTATATATTCAACTAATTGTTTCATTAGATACATTTAAGTATTTATCAGTATTTTACCATAACTTACAAGGTTACTTAGATCAATATATCTATATAAGTAAATGAAACGTAAATATTATCCCTAAGTTCACAAGGCAACGGGATTACCTACGAAAGAGATTGTATATATTCAACTAATTGTTTCTTTACATACATTTAAGTATTTATCAGTATTTTACCATAACTTACAAGGTTACTTAGATCAATATATCTATATAAGTAAATGAAACGTAAATATTATCCCTAAGTTCACAAGGCAACGGGATTACCTACGAAAGAGATTGTATATATTCAACTAATTGTTTCTTTACATACATTTAAGTATTTATCAGTATTTTACCATAACTTACAAGGTTACTTAGATCAATATATCTATATAAGTAAATGAAACGTAAATATTATCCCTAAGTTCACAAGGCAACGGGATTACCTACGAAAGAGATTGTATATATTCAACTAATTGTTTCTTTACATACATTTAAGTATTTATCAGTATTTTACCATAACTTACAAGGTTACTTAGATCAATATATCTATATAAGTAAATGAAACGTAAATATTATCCCTAAGTTCACAAGGCAACGGGATTACCTACGAAAGAGATTGTATATATTCAACTAATTGTTTCTTTACATACATTTAAGTATTTATCAGTATTTTACCATAACTTACAAGGTTACTTAGATCAATATATCTATATAAGTAAATGAAACGTAAATATTATCCCTAAGTTCACAAGGCAACGGGATTACCTACGAAAGAGATTGTATATATTCAACTAATTGTTTCTTTACATACATTTAAGTATTTATCAGTATTTTACCATAACTTACAAGGTTACTTAGATCAATATATCTATATAAGTAAATGAAACGTAAATATTATCCCTAAGTTCACAAGGCAACGGAATTACCTACGAAAGAGATTGTATATATTCAACTAATTGTTTCATTAGATACATTTAAGTATTTATCAGTATTTTACCATAACTTACAAGGTTACTTAGATCAATATATCTATATAAGTAAATGAAACGTAAATATTATCCCTAAGTTCACAAGGCAACGGGATTACCTACGAAAGAGATTGTATATATTCAACTAATTGTTTCTTTACATACATTTAAGTATTTATCAGTATTTTACCATAACTTACAAGGTTACTTAGATCAATATATCTATATAAGTAAATGAAACGTAAATATTATCCCTAAGTTCACAAGGCAACGGGATTACCTACGAAAGAGATTGTATATATTCAACTAATTGTTTCTTTACATACATTTAAGTATTTATCAGTATTTTACCATAACTTACAAGGTTACTTAGATCAATATATCTATATAAGTAAATGAAACGTAAATATTATCCCTAAGTTCACAAGGCAACGGGATTACCTACGAAAGAGATTGTATATATTCAACTAATTGTTTCTTTACATACATTTAAGTATTTATCAGTATTTTACCATAACTTACAAGGTTACTTAGATCAATATATCTATATAAGTAAATGAAACGTAAATATTATCCCTAAGTTCACAAGGCAACGGGATTACCTACGAAAGAGATTGTATATATTCAACTAATTGTTTCTTTACATACATTTAAGTATTTATCAGTATTTTACCATAACTTACAAGGTTACTTAGATCAATATATCTATATAAGTAAATGAAACGTAAATATTATCCCTAAGTTCACAAGGCAACGGGATTACCTACGAAAGAGATTGTATATATTCAACTAATTGTTTCTTTACATACATTTAAGTATTTATCAGTATTTTACCATAACTTACAAGGTTACTTAGATCAATATATCTATATAAGTAAATGAAACGTAAATATTATCCCTAAGTTCACAAGGCAACGGGATTACCTACGAAAGAGATTGTATATATTCAACTAATTGTTTCTTTACATACATTTAAGTATTTATCAGTATTTTACCATAACTTACAAGGTTACTTAGATCAATATATCTATATAAGTAAATGAAACGTAAATATTATCCCTAAGTTCACAAGGCAACGGGATTACCTACGAAAGAGATTGTATATATTCAACTAATTGTTTCTTTACATACATTTAAGTATTTATCAGTATTTTACCATAACTTACAAGGTTACTTAGATCAATATATCTATATAAGTAAATGAAACGTAAATATTATCCCTAAGTTCACAAGGCAACGGGATTACCTACGAAAGAGATTGTATATATTCAACTAATTGTTTCTTTACATACATTTAAGTATTTATCAGTATTTTACCATAACTTACAAGGTTACTTAGATCAATATATCTATATAAGTAAATGAAACGTAAATATTATCCCTAAGTTCACAAAGCAACGGGATTACCTACAAAAGATGTACATATATTCAACTAATTGTCTCATTAGATACGTTTAAGTATTTATCAGTATTTTACCATAACTTACAAGGTTACTTAGATCAATATATCTATATAAGTAAATGAAACGTAAATATTATCCCTAAGTTCACAAGGCAACGGAATTACCTACGAAAGAGATTGTATATATTCAACTAATTGTTTCATTAGATACATTTAAGTATTTATCAGTATTTTACCATAACTTACAAGGTTACTTAGATCAATATATCTATATAAGTAAATGAAACGTAAATATTATCCCTAAGTTCACAAAGCAACGGGATTACCTACGAAAGAGATTGTATATATTCAACTAATTGTTTCTTTACATACATTTAAGTATTTATCAGTATTTTACCATAACTTACAAGGTTACTTAGATCAATATATCTATATAAGTAAATGAAACGTAAATATTATCCCTAAGTTCACAAGGCAACGGGATTACCTACGAAAGAGATTGTATATATTCAACTAATTGTTTCTTTACATACATTTAAGTATTTATCAGTATTTTACCATAACTTACAAGGTTACTTAGATCAATATATCTATATAAGTAAATGAAACGTAAATATTATCCCTAAGTTCACAAGGCAACGGGATTACCTACGAAAGAGATTGTATATATTCAACTAATTGTTTCTTTACATACATTTAAGTATTTATCAGTATTTTACCATAACTTACAAGGTTACTTAGATCAATATATCTATATAAGTAAATGAAACGTAAATATTATCCCTAAGTTCACAAGGCAACGGGATTACCTACGAAAGAGATTGTATATATTCAACTAATTGTTTCTTTACATACATTTAAGTATTTATCAGTATTTTACCATAACTTACAAGGTTACTTAGATCAATATATCTATATAAGTAAATGAAACGTAAATATTATCCCTAAGTTCACAAGGCAACGGGATTACCTACGAAAGAGATTGTATATATTCAACTAATTGTTTCTTTACATACATTTAAGTATTTATCAGTATTTTACCATAACTTACAAGGTTACTTAGATCAATATATCTATATAAGTAAATGAAACGTAAATATTATCCCTAAGTTCACAAGGCAACGGAATTACCTACGAAAGAGATTGTATATATTCAACTAATTGTTTCATTAGATACATTTAAGTATTTATCAGTATTTTACCATAACTTACAAGGTTACTTAGATCAATATATCTATATAAGTAAATGAAACGTAAATATTATCCCTAAGTTCACAAGGCAACGGGATTACCTACGAAAGAGATTGTATATATTCAACTAATTGTTTCTTTACATACATTTAAGTATTTATCAGTATTTTACCATAACTTACAAGGTTACTTAGATCAATATATCTATATAAGTAAATGAAACGTAAATATTATCCCTAAGTTCACAAGGCAACGGGATTACCTACGAAAGAGATTGTATATATTCAACTAATTGTTTCTTTACATACATTTAAGTATTTATCAGTATTTTACCATAACTTACAAGGTTACTTAGATCAATATATCTATATAAGTAAATGAAACGTAAATATTATCCCTAAGTTCACAAGGCAACGGGATTACCTACGAAAGAGATTGTATATATTCAACTAATTGTTTCTTTACATACATTTAAGTATTTATCAGTATTTTACCATAACTTACAAGGTTACTTAGATCAATATATCTATATAAGTAAATGAAACGTAAATATTATCCCTAAGTTCACAAGGCAACGGGATTACCTACGAAAGAGATTGTATATATTCAACTAATTGTTTCTTTACATACATTTAAGTATTTATCAGTATTTTACCATAACTTACAAGGTTACTTAGATCAATATATCTATATAAGTAAATGAAACGTAAATATTATCCCTAAGTTCACAAGGCAACGGGATTACCTACGAAAGAGATTGTATATATTCAACTAATTGTTTCTTTACATACATTTAAGTATTTATCAGTATTTTACCATAACTTACAAGGTTACTTAGATCAATATATCTATATAAGTAAATGAAACGTAAATATTATCCCTAAGTTCACAAGGCAACGGGATTACCTACGAAAGAGATTGTATATATTCAACTAATTGTTTCTTTACATACATTTAAGTATTTATCAGTATTTTACCATAACTTACAAGGTTACTTAGATCAATATATCTATATAAGTAAATGAAACGTAAATATTATCCCTAAGTTCACAAGGCAACGGGATTACCTACGAAAGAGATTGTATATATTCAACTAATTGTTTCTTTAGATACATTTAAGTATTTATCAGTATTTTACCATAACTTACAAGGTTACTTAGATCAATATATCTATATAAGTAAATGAAACGTAAATATTATCCCTAAGTTCACAAGGCAACGGGATTACCTACGAAAGAGATTGTATATATTCAACTAATTGTTTCTTTACATACATTTAAGTATTTATCAGTATTTTACCATAACTTACAAGGTTACTTAGATCAATATATCTATATAAGTAAATGAAACGTAAATATTATCCCTAAGTTCACAAGGCAACGGGATTACCTACGAAAGAGATTGTATATATTCAACTAATTGTTTCTTTACATACATTTAAGTATTTATCAGTATTTTACCATAACTTACAAGGTTACTTAGATCAATATATCTATATAAGTAAATGAAACGTAAATATTATCCCTAAGTTCACAAGGCAACGGGATTACCTACGAAAGAGATTGTATATATTCAACTAATTGTTTCTTTACATACATTTAAGTATTTATCAGTATTTTACCATAACTTACAAGGTTACTTAGATCAATATATCTATATAAGTAAATGAAACGTAAATATTATCCCTAAGTTCACAAGGCAACGGGATTACCTACGAAAGAGATTGTATATATTCAACTAATTGTTTCTTTACATACATTTAAGTATTTATCAGTATTTTACCATAACTTACAAGGTTACTTAGATCAATATATCTATATAAGTAAATGAAACGTAAATATTATCCCTAAGTTCACAAGGCAACGGGATTACCTACGAAAGAGATTGTATATATTCAACTAATTGTTTCTTTACATACATTTAAGTATTTATCAGTATTTTACCATAACTTACAAGGTTACTTAGATCAATATATCTATATAAGTAAATGAAACGTAAATATTATCCCTAAGTTCACAAGGCAACGGGATTACCTACGAAAGAGATTGTATATATTCAACTAATTGTTTCTTTACATACATTTAAGTATTTATCAGTATTTTACCATAACTTACAAGGTTACTTAGATCAATATATCTATATAAGTAAATGAAACGTAAATATTATCCCTAAGTTCACAAGGCAACGGGATTACCTACGAAAGAGATTGTATATATTCAACTAATTGTTTCTTTACATACATTTAAGTATTTATCAGTATTTTACCATAACTTACAAGGTTACTTAGATCAATATATCTATATAAGTAAATGAAACGTAAATATTATCCCTAAGTTCACAAGGCAACGGGATTACCTACGAAAGAGATTGTATATATTCAACTAATTGTTTCTTTACATACATTTAAGTATTTATCAGTATTTTACCATAACTTACAAGGTTACTTAGATCAATATATCTATATAAGTAAATGAAACGTAAATATTATCCCTAAGTTCACAAGGCAACGGGATTACCTACGAAAGAGATTGTATATATTCAACTAATTGTTTCTTTACATACATTTAAGTATTTATCAGTATTTTACCATAACTTACAAGGTTACTTAGATCAATATATCTATATAAGTAAATGAAACGTAAATATTATCCCTAAGTTCACAAGGCAACGGGATTACCTACGAAAGAGATTGTATATATTCAACTAATTGTTTCTTTACATACATTTAAGTATTTATCAGTATTTTACCATAACTTACAAGGTTACTTAGATCAATATATCTATATAAGTAAATGAAACGTAAATATTATCCCTAAGTTCACAAGGCAACGGGATTACCTACGAAAGAGATTGTATATATTCAACTAATTGTTTCTTTACATACATTTAAGTATTTATCAGTATTTTACCATAACTTACAAGGTTACTTAGATCAATATATCTATATAAGTAAATGAAACGTAAATATTATCCCTAAGTTCACAAGGCAACGGGATTACCTACGAAAGAGATTGTATATATTCAACTAATTGTTTCTTTACATACATTTAAGTATTTATCAGTATTTTACCATAACTTACAAGGTTACTTAGATCAATATATCTATATAAGTAAATGAAACGTAAATATTATCCCTAAGTTCACAAGGCAACGGGATTACCTACGAAAGAGATTGTATATATTCAACTAATTGTTTCTTTACATACATTTAAGTATTTATCAGTATTTTACCATAACTTACAAGGTTACTTAGATCAATATATCTATATAAGTAAATGAAACGTAAATATTATCCCTAAGTTCACAAGGCAACGGGATTACCTACGAAAGAGATTGTATATATTCAACTAATTGTTTCATTAGATACATTTAAGTATTTATCAGTATTTTACCATAACTTACAAGGTTACTTAGATCAATATATCTATATAAGTAAATGAAACGTAAATATTATCCCTAAGTTCACAAGGCAACGGAATTACCTACGAAAGAGATTGTATATATTCAACTAATTGTTTCATTAGATACATTTAAGTATTTATCAGTATTTTACCATAACTTACAAGGTTACTTAGATCAATATATCTATATAAGTAAATGAAACGTAAATATTATCCCTAAGTTCACAAGGCAACGGGATTACCTACGAAAGAGATTGTATATATTCAACTAATTGTTTCATTAGATACATTTAAGTATTTATCAGTATTTTACCATAACTTACAAGGTTACTTAGATCAATATATCTATATAAGTAAATGAAACGTAAATATTATCCCTAAGTTCACAAGGCAACGGGATTACCTACGAAAGAGATTGTATATATTCAACTAATTGTTTCTTTAGATACATTTAAGTATTTATGAGTATTTTACCATAACTTACAAGCACATTGATCTATATAAGTAAATGCTGACAAAGGATTTTAAATGCATTTCCAAATTTCAGGAGGACCCAACGGTGGATATGACAAACGAACAGCCAGTTGTCAAACGCGAGAACAACTCTGAAGTAATGTCGGGTATGGTCCGTTCCACGCATCGCGAGTCCGGCCATCTCGTGTTCACTCCCAGCGGTGACGTCATGCTGCCCCCGAGAACCACGCCCGTGATTTTAAACTCCACGCTGGATGCCAGGAATGATGCGGATCTCTCTGACCCACCGAGACGGGGACGCGGTAGACCCAGGAAGACCCCGCTGCCCCTGACCCCCAAGGTCAAGAAGCGGAGAGGACGGCCGCCAAAGACGTCTCTCGGTTAGTTGAATTATTTCTGTTTCATGTAAGCAGTTAAGTAGTTAAATCAGAGAGTTAATTGCATCTCTAGAGAGTTGATTAAATGTCGATATTCAATCAATTCGCTAGCATTTTAGCATTTGATCCTTTTTTCGATTACGTAGAATGTAGTTGTTAAAATTCTTATTTTGTAACAGGGAGCAAACGGGCAGTAAGCTAATGTAATTTTGATACAGCCGCCCATGGACACTCAAATAGCTCACTCACATTAATGTTGTTGACAATTAATAGTTGACTTAATTTTAACAATTTAATTAGAATTATCTTTAGTTGAATCCACAGTGTAGACTTTAAACGATCGTAGATTATTATATACAGTTAATAATAAGAGAAGGGACAATGTCACATATGACGTAGTGATCTGTTGTCTGTGCCTACCCCTTAGGGAAATGGACGATATACATAAAATAGAGGAAACATCTTACACACAGTAGAGATATAGTATCATAGTCCTTTTTTACCTCAGAAAGCGAATACTAAATTAAAGTATACAATATTTGCTATTATTATATACATGCCACCATGGATGGACTTGTGCGCTATGGTTATTTATTTTCTATCTGAGGATTTATTAAATAAAACAATAATAATTAAAAATTAAATCAAATTTAAAAAAAATGGTACCTGTAGTAGTTTTCCTTTAACACTGGCAGCATTTCCTCTTTTGGAAAAAAAATCTATAATAGCGGTGATATTACTTCTGAGAACTCAAGTTCAAAATGTATTTGCAAATAAAACGCAGTTAAGTTGGAAATGTTTCTTCAATTTAAAAAGGCTTACCAGTCGAACCACTGGCATGGCTAATGTCAAAATGCATATTTTAAATAGAATAACTTTTTAGTACGATTCAGGGATTGATTGATTGATTTATTATTTATTTATTTATTCAATTACAGACATGGCTAAACTCACAATAAAATAGACTATCTATACTATATCTATACTAATATTATAAAGAGGAAAGGTTTGATTTTTTGTTTGTTTGTATGAATTGAATAGGCTCCGAAACTACTTGGCAGATTTGAAAAATTCTTTCACTGTTGGAAAGCTACATCATTCCTGAGTGACATAGGCTATATTTCATTTTCAAAAAAAATAGGCATCCTTACTAAAATTACGATAACATTAACATTTGTTTATTATTTGATACAATTCTAACAGATGGCGCTGAGTTAAAGGTAGTTTAGTTTAGGTCCGTGTCGTGGTACCAACGTTTCACATAAGTTCTCCTACGGTTTCCCTTGATTAATTTACTACTATGTAATATAACAAAAACCTTAGCCACAGCAACGCTTGGCCGAGTCTGCTAGTAATATATACAATACAAAATTAATTAAACAACATAAAACACAGTATATTCTATTCTATTGATGTCATTGTACTAAATGTATGACGCTGTAAAGCCCAAACAAACCCCTGCTGTAGACATGGTTTATAATTTATAACAAAGATTTGTCTTTAACCGACATCAAAGTAGAGTAGTGCTGCTGTATTCCGATACTTAATCCATGATCAAGGAAAACACCAGCTCTGGACACCGGTGCAGTAAATAAATTATTTTTTACATAATTACATTTATATAACATGTAAATAAAAATAAAATAAAAGAGTGGCGGAGAGTTTATTGCCAGTTCTTCTCTTCCGTTCTACGCACTTGATTTGAGAACTGGCAGTAAATGTAAAATTAGATTCATTTAATATTTCTTTTTTTTGACGTTCATAAGTGTACATTATGTTACCTATATGAATAAATAAATTTTGACTTTTGAAATGTAATCAATTTACTCATTGTAAACTAGATTGTGAGAATTAAAAAAAATTCCAGACATGGAAGGTTGTGTGCTAACAAGTGGTACCGTGATGGGTCCCAGCCCCCAACATATGTCTGCTCTGTCCCCCGCGGGCCAACAGCTGCTGCTGAAGAGGAAACGAGGTCGCCCACCCAAGAACTACCTGATACCCAACAGACCTGGTAGGAAATACATGAATATTTTTTCGTTTTTTTTTTTTTTTGAAAAATGTTTATTTTCTTGCTTTAAATTTGAATGTTTTAAATGTAGTTTATAGAACTTAATGTTGTTTTTCCAACTTGTTTTGGGCTTGGCAGTCAAATTTATATGGTCACGTGACACTGCACAATTTTGTCCACATTCAAAATATAAGAATATTTTTTTTTTGTCAGGCAAAAATAATACTACTTATTGACATATAGTAAACATACTTGAATGTTAGTCAGCAAAGATGAATTCGTTTCCCGGGGACTCGAGCGCGTAAACGCTAAACGCTTTTAATAATTGCGATAAGAACTTAAACGATAATCTAAAAGTTAATTGTAACACTAAATTACGGTTAAAACCAGAATATAAAAACTTTGGAAATTACCGTCTTGTACGAGTTTTTATATTACAAAATGACATTATAATGAATCACCAGTTTTTATAACTATCTCATTTAGAGTACAGTCAAATACAAAAGTGTTTATGGTGTAATTAACAGTAATCGTTTGGTCAGAAATCCCTTTATATATTTCGCGGGATTGACGCAATTTCCGACTCTTATAACGCGGAATTTCTTCCCTATAACGCGGATATTTCTGTAGTGTGAAATTTACAAAAACTAGTTAATAATTACATTTGCACCTGCTTCTGTGTGTTATAAATTAAACTATATTAAATTCGTGTAACTAGTTTTTGAATTCTTCAAAAAAATGATTTTATGACACTACGCTATTTCAAGGGGTTTACTGTATATTTTAAATTTTAAATACTGAGCATTGGAATTTTGTCTGTCGCAATAAAAAAGACATTTAATATTATTTTTTAGAACATTTAAATTATTTTCCAAATGCCGTTTGTGTGTGACTGTACCTAGATAATATCACGACTCCATTGTATTTGTCCGTGTGTGCAAGCACTTCGAGCTTTTTATTTTTCGTTACAGCCTTTGATGAACTTTTTTGTTTAATGTTATTGTACTCTTGCGCCGTTTTTTGTGCCATATATTCTATGCATATTATATCATCGGAAAACAAGCGAACAACTAAATTTTAATATAACTCTTATAAATATACAATCTAAGAACATAAATAAAATTACCATAAGAAAAATGGTAATTACATATTACATATGAATAATCAAGATAAATTTTATGTTGTATAATGAACGGTGAACAAAAAAGTTCTAACGACATCCATAGAGAATAGTGTATAGAGCGAATAGTTTATTTGACAAGTGATCGCAAAACGTCGTGTCCTACTGGTCGATCGTTCGTTCGTGTTCGTGACGTACTGCGTACTTGTTCTCTATATGCACATACTTTAGGTGTGCTATAGCCTGTATCTTACCTTAAGTAAGGTGCAGTACATGCCTGTCTTTATAAATACAAAGATAAAGTGCTACTGCGCCGATGCTCCATCTTATGTTATTTAGGAGCCTTGTCTATGAGTCTCTGTGGTTCAAGATTGGACTAGAAGTCGTGATCACAATCCAATTAATATTTTATTGATTAGAAAAATATTTTTGATACAAATTTCAATATAATGTTTTTTTATATAAGTAAATTACAAATAACCTATATATGCAGATTCTTGCAATTTTCTTGTAAATCAAAATTTAATATTTAATAAAACAAAACTTGCCAGTTTTTCTGGTCAGGTCTTCGACCTTTATTTGGGAACTAATCAATATAAATTTAGAAGTAATAAATTTATTAGATTTTTTAATTGTAGCCTTCTAAATCTAATCTAATTGCAAAGTCTCTAATGAAATGTTGTTTAGACTTTGATATAAAACAGTTTTCACTTATGGAAATTGACCGTCGCAAAAAGTTGCATTGACATCTGTTGCATATTCTGTCATAAAGTGCGCTCCAAAATATTTTAGACGTCAATGTGACTTAATATTAACGTAATATCACACAGTCAACTGTCAAACATTGAAATAATTTTTTGGCAGTGCTTGAATCTATATTTGAGTTGAATTTGCCACCGATGCCACAGACTAGGATTATACGCTCTATGCTCTATTTCTCTGTTATGTAGTTTGTAGTCTTTGAACGTGTTGTGCAGAGCTAATAAAGTGTTTTCTTAGGTATGGATATGACAATACCGATGCAGTACGGCCTAGCTGCTGAGATAAACAAATTTTGTTAGTATAATACACTTTTTGGCATGGTCAATTGGGAAATTGTCGGTACTAATCGGTATTTTATAAGGGATCATAACTTGCAGCTGTAATTAACATAATAAATCGTATAAAAACGAAAGCTTTTTACGAATAATTGCTTCCATTCTTCTATTTTTGTAATACGCATGATACATATTCACATTATTGGGCAATTGCATGTTTATGTGCTTTTTAAGTTGTTAACAAAAGGCGTTCTTTTCCAGATAATTCAAATATATTGTATATAATGTAATAAATAAATTGATTGTCTAAGGGCCTGTTTCACAATGTCCGGATAAGTTCCAAATAAGCTATTTATTACTTATTGGTAGGATAAATAGTATTTTTGCGTTTCACGACTGTCAGATAGCACTATACGTCATGAAATTCGAAGTATCTTATTTGGAACTTTTATCTTTCGAATAATTTATGTGTTGCATAGCTATTTGACACTTTATCCAAACATTGTGAAACAGGCCCTAAAAATGATAACATTCTGTTTGATATGTTGACCAAATATAGATTTAGCCATTTTGAGGTTTCTCAAATGGTCAAAGTCGTTTTAACTACCTGATAACAGAATTTTATTAGTGATATATAAACTGTAACATCTGCGAATATTTCCAGACGGCCGACCGAACGAAAACTATAACGCGACCAACCTGCCATTCGGAGACTTCTCCTATTTAACGGAAATGATGTACAACCCTCTCGCGTACTCGTACGGTGTGACCAGCGTAGACCCGGACCGGAACATCGACGCCGACCACATGGCGTCCGAAACCCATGACAGGACGATCGACGTGTCAGATTCCTCCAGCGATGAGGAAGACTCCAGGGTGGAGCCGGAGGAGAACGTCCCGCCGGTCGCCTGCGAGACCCAAATAATGACGGTAGGCGACTGTCAAATTGTGAAACTACCCGCAAACGAGGACAAGGAGGACAAAGATCAGACGCAGATCGATACGAACGTTTCGGTCTCCACTCCCAGCTCGGTCACTATTACTCCCATCACCACTGTGGGTGACTGTACCATACGCCCGGTTGAGAACACATAATCCACAAGAGTTTACCCCATCATAGTCATACGATATGTTCTTCAGTAGTCTGGACTTTTGGGGATTCTCGAGTTTTGGGTGCTGTCAAAGTGAAGACAGTTCTTGGAGCGTTTGGGGTCGATTGAAAGGACCCCAGCGGATCTTTCGCGTCACTTTTGTGGGACGAGTCCGGACTATTCTGAAATTTTCCATTTTCCTCTCTGTCTTCCCTTATTATACTATGTGGGGTAGACGTATTGTTGTGGTAGCATAAAGTTGGGTCTATTTCAAAGTGCTTGTAGCATATGCTAGAATGTCTTCCTATTATTAATAAGTGGATGTCTCGATTCAATTTGGAACCTGCGTTGCCGGCTTCGAACCACTAATGGTAGAAATTTCCCCATTTTTCGAAAGTTGCGATTCGGTTTTAGATTTACGAAGGTTTTTTTTAAAGTAGAAAACGGAGCGGTGTCGCCACCCACGAATGCTACTACAATGATAATATTAGATTAAGTAACTGTAGATGCATTTAAATTGGAATAATTTATGGATCTTGAGATTTGATCACGGAAGCTTTACACGGCTTTGGGACGTTTGGCGTCGGGGACTCTCGGTTTTAAGGGATGTGACTGACGGAGTACGAAGTGCCCGACGCGAAACGGACCGACGCGACGAAACAGAGATACTCAGTCGACACAATTGGTTTCGGAACAAAAAGTCACAAGCGAACAGTGTTTTATGTGACAGCGAACCCGCCTGGTCCGCCAGTGTTGCCATAGACTATTTTTATTTGACTCACAGAGTTCTCGCATAAGACACTGTTTCTATAGTAAGTATAACTATTTTGCGATACTCTACAGAGGAGTCATTTACCGCGTATTTTAATGGAATTAGGTAGGAATTCTCGGTTGCCTTCGTTGTGGCTCTTGGTGTGTGACTTTGGGCGCGCGGCCTATGTCGGGGAGATTTTTAGCTTTAATAATGAAAAAAAACGTCACTTCCCTTCCGACGTTTCCTTCGGTCAGCGCCTCGAGCGACGGACGTAATCTTTGTGGATCTGATTTATTTTCTAGTGATCCGTACCAGACTTGATATAGTAGTTTTGTAACGTAGATTGGCCGTCTATTAACGAGATTTCCGTATATATTGGATGTGTAGTAGCACAGCTGTATCGCCTTTACTCTTATCTATGTGAATAGCGAGTAGCGAGTAGTGATTAGGTAAAAATTTGAAAAAATTCTAAAACATAACACCACACGAACAAGTGATACGTGCGCTAAATATTTTTAGTCGGACATAATTTAATGACATATATTTCTCTAATCGTTTATGCCTGTATGTGTAATCTTAGTACGTAATTCGATTTCTCGCGGGAATGTCGCCATCTTGGACGTCCGTCAACGTCAACGTCAAATTCACGATCTGTCAAACGAGACGTCGGGCGCATTGGGCCGCAAATGTATATTCTGACAGCTATCCAGTCATTGATGCTGTTAAACAGTCGATTGGACTTTATTTAAGTTTCTTGAGTTCCTTTACACGCTTCGCTATGTGCGTGATGGCTTCTTTAAAGATTTTTCACTTGGTTTTAAATATCATATCACTAATGTACCTATATTATGGATATTTTGGTTTATTTTTGCGTAGATTATGATAATAAAAGTATTTCACAAAAATAAAAATATGTAAGTTGTTTAGTATCATTTACTATTCGATTATAGTAGTCGCATTATGAACTGAGGGTTCGGGTTATAAATGATAATTATCTGTCTGTCTCGAACTTACAAGTGTGTAAGAACAGTAGAGGTGCATATAATAGAAATAATTTTTCGCTATATGAAAACAGAAGTTTTTAATTTGTTCGTTAAATGTCACCATTGAAAAACTCGTTAGAAAAATCCAATGCGCGTATTACGAAGCGTAAGTTATGTATAGTCATAAGAAAAATCTTATATTTATAGAAAAAAAACAACTTCACTCGTAACGACCAATCAGAGTCAAGAGTGCAGCTACGTATCATTAACGGGTTGCATAACGTGCACATACTGTCTGACATTTATAGCCCGACGACTCAGTTAAAATGCGTCCTTTAGCGGGAACAAATGGCCGATCACCTAGGTATTTGCCTTAAAACCGGCGATGTTTCAGCCACATACAGAGTTTATAATTTTTTATCGAAGAAGCCATCACCCATACGTTTTACAAGTATTAATTAGTTCCCTTGAATTTGTACAGTAGTATAGTTCCTAACGATTAATCAAAATTATAATCCTCGAACTAACTTAGTGGTAAGTTTTTAGTTTACGAGATCAAATTAGTTCACTATTAGTGATATGTTTATTTTAGTCCGCTTTACTTAATAAGACTGCTCGCTTTTTCATTTGCCCTAGAGGCTTCATCTGGCAAGCTGAGGTGAGAGTTTATTTAATACAAATGAATCTGTATTTTTATACTAAAGATAAGTTTCCGAATAATCTGTGTCCCACGCGGTAGGTTAGGTTTTTAAGTTTTAACGGCCCTATTGGCAGCTGATGTGCGGTTGCAAGTCATTGTCGTTGGGAAATACGTGAATGCTGAACACAGAGGAAATTTGACTAAATTGAATGCATTTTGTCACACGAAATTTATTAGTTCTACAGACTAAAGTTTTTTTATTAAAAATTTACAGCCCGTAGTATTCGGAACTATATGGAAGCATGGTAGATTTCGAGCTATTAATAAACATATGATAAAAATAGATTTATCATATATTGATGACGTATCGAAAAGTGTCTAAGAAAATTAAAAATGGCGTCCACTGTTTTTAGGACAGTTACATTAATCGTTAAGTTCAGACTATGAATCTTAACGAGAATAGCCATTATTTATCGAGCCATAATACCTTATGTGATCTTATATATTTTTTAATGTGAATAAATGAATTATAAAATGTTTAATAAAATAATGAATTATTAATTATTATGGTATATTTCATGAATTGAAATTGTTTTAATACATAAAAAAACATAATTGATAATGAATCTCCGATAAACAATAATGTTGGTTTAAGTCATTTTTCCAATTCGACATTGGGTTGTAATCGCACTACAGCAAGTTTTGGCAATAAATGATTGTATAATTATTTATGGAATGTTGTATGAGCGCCCGGTTGTATTGCATTTATATTAAGTTTTATTTTTATTATGTCCCGCGACGCAACTAAGAGTATGGAGTATATAACGTAAATTTGCATTTTTCATTAAACATGATTTTTTATTATCATCGATCAAATTATAATCCTTTTTATATAAAATGCCTCACTAGCTCGCGACGAATTCGCTGTTCGCGCCAAAATGTTAATTATTATTATAATATTGGCGACATACTTAAAAATCACTGCCTTAAAATATTCTTTGTTGCGTCACGATTATGCTTTTAATCAATTTTAATTTAAGTTATACCTATAGGTTTTATTAGGGTCTCGTCAATGAAATTATCAATTATTAATAATGATTTTTATTCCTCCAATGTATGCTCTCTGTCGCATCATGTACGGCGAGATCTAATTCGTTTTAATCAAATCATCAACAATATATTAATTAGTTTTAATTATGTTATTCCTGTTTTGTGAAATGTCTATCATTTTACGTTGTGATCATGTGAGTGCAAAATTATTTTGACCATTTTAATTGACTTTGTCAATGGGCAGCAGAATGTTATGGACACATTAATTTCTGCATAGTCCGAGAGCAGTATTTTTTAGCTGTAGTCTTTATATAAACTTTTTTTTATTTTAACAATTGTGAAATTCAATCGTTAGTTAATTTCTAACAATGAAATATTTAATAAAGAAATTACAAAACTATCCGTCTTTTAATTTCCTTGCTACGATGTTTTTTTTAAATAAATGACATTGACATAACAAACAAACAAAATATCTTTATTCATCTAGGTAAACAAGTACACTTATGGACGTCAAAAAAAATAAGCGGGCAAGAAACTTTCCGCCACTCTTTAATCACCAAGTTTTTAATACAAATTGTTTGAACTGGAGCAAATCAATGCCGAGGATTAGGGCCATTTAAGTATCCGTCACATTTATAAAAACCTTTATTGATTCATTTACTTTTAACTAGGGCTTTGAAATTAGTTAGTGTTAATTCTCTAATTTTGCTTGGGAGTTTATAGTAAAAACAAATACAATTTCCATATAGAGTGGTTTATCTTCTGGTCCTAGTTGGTCACACACTCAAATTAGTTCTATTACGCGTTACATACGCTGTCTAACTTCACCAAGTAAATTATTCTTATAAGTATTGGATCACTACGAATTTTATATTGATATACAACGCCTACTATTGTCGCACATTTAATACAGTATAATATTTGAACTAGTGACCCGCCTCAGCTTCGCACGGGTGCAGGTTTTTATTATGTATTGTTATTTCCGTCGCTGGAAAGCTCCGATAATATACGCGACATATGCCATGACGGACTTTTCTGTAGACCTTTTCAATGTTATAAACTTTAGTAAATAAATAAATAAAAAATAAAAAGTTCTCATAATATTTTCACAGATGTATATCCTTTCAATAAAATATTATCATAGGTATCTTATTGTCATTTTTAGACAATTTATCTTTTACACAAAAGATAAATTGAGTATTATAATATGCTTATTTCACTCGAGTCATTTTTATAAAAACAACTAGCGACCCGCCCCGGCTTCGCACGGGTGCAATGCTGATACTAAACTGACACTACAGAAAATCTGTGACGGTGTATATAAAAATGTGGGTTATCCATAAGAGATAGACATAATATACCATCACGGACTTTTCTGTAGACCTTTTCAATGTGTACAATACTTAGTACATTATTTTGATAAAACTCGTAGGGTTCAGCCTGCGCTTGCAATGTAAGCGGAAAAAATGTAATTATTTACGACATCACATTAGAAACCTCAAAAATAACAGTACTTTTAAAAAAAATCCGCATCAAAATCCGTTGCGTAGTTTCAAAGATTTAAGCATACAAAGGGACATAGGGACAGAGAAAGCGACTTTGTTTTATACTATGTAGTGATAATATAGTTAAACCATTTATATCAGTGGTTTGACTTTATTGCTAAGGGCTATTCGATAATTTATTAAAATTATTTGTAATTTGAATTTCAGTTTTTCTTTTTTGGTAAATATACTTACTGTGTTTAGTTAACAATTTCCTAGTAATTTCTTCCTCAAATATTATTTCTTCAGTGATCAATTTAATTTTTACTGTGTATGTTACACAGGGTTCAAAAGAATTTTAAATATATTTTTTTTATTTAAATTTATGTATTAAATATACAAGGTTTTTCAGGCTGAACGTTCCATAGCTCTAGTAGACGTAGGCAGCTTTTTTTTTATCTTTCGGCTTCGCACAAAAATCACTACCAAAAAAGTAAGAAAACTTCTTGGTTGTCAGTTTTGTTAGTCATAGGATGAAATAAAAACAAACATTAACTATCATAATTATATTTAAAGATAAATACAGGTATTTGGATAACAACACTAGAATATCAAACACTTGCTTTAATCAGAGCGAGCATTTTTGTTAATAGAAGTTATAGGCACAATATTTTTAACTTTTCATATGAAAAGCACCAATTGTTAAAGGAAATTTAAATTGAGTATATATTAAAATACATTTTAATCATTGGTATACCGTCTCATTGATCAATGTCTGATCATTGCGGCAAAGCAGATATAAATTTCATTTGCAAAAAATATAGAAGATCTTTCCTGCAATATAGGTACTTGATTAATCGACAACTTAAAGTTTCAACACTTTAATTAAATTTTCCTTAGGAACTAAACCAGAGATTCACAGTCGAGACTTAGCGCTGTGACTTACATATGTCAAATTGACAATTGACACAAGGAAGTCATACTTAGCTAATTCGACTATGACTCTTATCCTAAATCCTTTTGTTTCGTTCCCATAGCTGCTAACATTTCGAACTCACTGTTGGAAAAGGAATGAAATATTTTCAAAGCATGCATAACTATATAATTAAATGCATGCAAAATGGCTTTTAAAAATGCCTTGATAACTTTTATGTCCCAGGTGGAGGCGGCTGTCTCCATTGGGGATGTGCTCCGGGCATATTGCAGTAATTGGAGCCAAATGTGGGCATATTATGTCTAAATGGCATCATATTGGGCGCTCCAAGAAAAGGTGGCCGACCAAATCGCATCCTTGGACGCACAAACATGGGTGGAGCAATCATTGGCCGGGTAAATCCGGGAGGGGGATTCATATTTGGGTGGGGGGGAGGTATTCTGCCGTGGAAAACTGGAACATTTGGACCTCGGTAGTTACTATTTCTATTTCTAAATTGGGGTGTTTTTCGTTTAGCTTCAAGTATTTTACGATCCTTCGATGTTTCTCCAGCTGTACTTTCTTGTCTATTCTGTTTTTTCTCTCTTCTCACTCTCCTTTCTTCTTCGTCATCGGAAAATTCGGCTTGATTCGGTGGTGTTTCGACGTCGTTTAACCATGATGCGTCACAGCCTTTTACTCTGAAAATAGTGTTGTCGTATTATAATATAACCAATTAAATTTTTTGTTTAAAAAAAAACGTAAAACAAATGCAATTTTAAAACGTTTCGAATTACTTTGTTATCTCTTTAAATTTATTAGTTTAATACATATGTTTCTTATTACGTTACGATGGAATTATTATTAAGTTTAAAATATACCTGCATTTTTTAACAACAAATTGAAGTATGTACTGAAAACATTTTAATATCAAAATAATTAATGCCATCTGTTGGATATATTACCATTGAACGCTTGTAATGTGACAGATAAACAATCCTAATATTGGGTTCAGCGCCATCTATTACCACTTTTATCAAACATATTAGACCAGGCAGGTGACCCTGAATTCTTGCTTAACTGTTATAATATTATACTAGAGCCATAATATAAAATCACATCTTCAATACAAATCCAACTTATAGTGGCAATGTACATGATAGTGTTTGTCATACAACTTTAGATATCTCTTATTAAATACTTAGTACACATCTATTTTTATGAGAGTATCTGCTTAATTAATCCTAAAAAAATTGCGGATTTATAAAAAAATCTAACTTTTGTCATAAACATTTTGGGTTTGGAATTAAAATAGGGTCCTCATACAATGCTAGGTTTCCATATCATACTCTACTAGAAACTATATTTAATTGAAATAACAATCAACACACATAATAAAACTACAAATACTTTTAAAATTAAGTAACAAAAAAACATACTTCATAAGTTGCTGAACTAACACATAGTTGGTGTGAGGAGTATCTGGTGCTATGAATACATCCATATTTACATCTACTCCTCGTTCAGCAATGTGATCAGCGGAGTTGAATCTTACACAATAATGTGGCTGAGATACCTGTAAGTATTCTATGGTTAATTATAAATCAAAACAAGATAAACAGAACAATCAACATTTGCTTGCCTGAGTAGTGAGCCATGTATTTAGCATTAAAGTAGCTTAAAAATAGTACTTACAGGTCCAAAAACGTCAAACACTTGACCAAGTGGTTTAGCACCATTTTCCAAGAACAATATACTATCTATATCTACAGCTGGTGTTTCAGGTAATCCTTGAACTACAACTGTAAATTATAAAATTACTATAACATTCAGCACTCTATAATATAAAATTGAAAACGAAACTCCCCGGACTTACCTAATCTATCTACGATACTGCAAATTTTTCCAATCTTAGTGGTTTCTTGAGCTGGTATACTTATGGTAAGATCTTCTATGGGAGGGAGCTCATCAAGACCTATTTCACCTGGAACCTTAGGAGGAACCAATATCTCAGCTTGATTTCCACTTATCTCATCCCTTCCAACAAAATGGGATTTATATTAGTATCTAGTATATCCAATAACACAGAGAAGTTTACCGTAATACAAGGTGAAGGTTACAAATTAACATAGAATGTTTCCATGACAACTCAAGGTTATTAATACTTTTTTTTCTAATCAAAAAGGTATTGCCTAGCTTGATCATATTAAATATATTAACAATAATTGAGTTTGTGGCAGAGACAAAATAACATTTATATGGTATCTTTTCATAATAAACAGAAAAATAATAGAATCATCTTATTATAAAATTAAATTATACAGTGAGGATACTAATGAATTTTATTAAAGCTGTAATACCCGCTATAGGCCCCCTCAATGTCCTTGATTGAATCCACATCACTATCACTAGAATCTTCAGAGCTATCAGACTCTGAGTCATCACTATCCTCATCATCAACTCTGTACATTGTTACATCGTATTGTGAGACAGCATTCTCTGTACTATCTATTATCATGTGTGTTGTAACTTCTCCATCGCTTTCACCAGAAGGTAAAGGACCATGAGCACAGGCGTTTATTATGTTATTTTTTAACACCATTTCACTTAGTTCCACAGTATCCGAATCTCCGTCAGTCTCAGCGGCATTTTCATTCGATGGCGTATATTCTGATTCTGAATCCGAATTATATTCAGATAATAAACTTAAAGACACGTTTTTATTATTGCTTCGGTCGTGATTTTCCATTGCGAATCCACGAGGACGGCACTAACATCAATTCCGTTTTAACTGTAAAACTATTGTCATTTATAGCTTTAAGCTTAGGCACTAATTAAAACGTTAAATTACAAAGGATCTTATATGTAAAATTAATCCATACTGCGAAGTAAACTAGGGGTAAGATATTTTGAGTAGGAAATGAAGTTGCAAAATGCTGTACAGCAAGAGCAGCATACGGAAAATTGCTGTTTTTAAACACTTCACACTTGACGTTGACAGCCTAAACTCAAAACTGTCATATTGATAACATACAATAAACATAATAAATGTTTGTATGCAACTTCTTTGTATGATGTCTATGCTTTATACATATTATTATGGTAGTCCCAGTCTATGGTATTATTTTACATTTACAATATTTTTTTTTGTTTAAATTCTGCCGCTGAAGGATTAAAACTTTTTCATCGCCTTTTAAAGTTTATTTTGTATACGAATGTTAGTTACAAATACAGTCTGGTAATGTTATGATATACCTATAGATGAATATTGAAAACAAAATAATAGTATAGGGTTTTAAATTAAATTGAACACTTTATCTGTTTAAATAATACATATTTTTTCAGGCTATTTCAATATCATTTCTTTTTCTAAGCGTTATTAAGCTACATAGATTTGAATAAGGATTCATTGTGAAGAAAATATGATGAATAAATTTAGACAAGAAAATTTTATTCAAATGGTACAGCGGGTAGCAATTTTCCTGCACAGTTGCCGAAACCGATGCGAACGCCATTTTCATTAACGCAGTAACCGCGGAGTATAACAGTGTCGCCATCTTGTAAGAATTTACGTTCCTCACCAGACTTTAGACGTAAAGGTTTCGTTCCTTTCCAACTTAATTCAAGCATACTGCCATAAGAATCAGATGTCTGGAAAAAATATTTCAAATTAAAAAAAAAAATCATGAAAGGATAGCAACTGAAATCCAATGACAGTCACGTTTATGATAAGAATAACTTTGTTCGTTATTTCGATTCCTCAAAAGAGGTAAAAAGGCTGGTGAAGTTATAAATGATTATCAAAATAGTTGATCAATTTAGTTATATTTTATTCGATACATTCCGTATAGTCTATGACTGTGGCAAACGAGCCTATGGAACGCCCAGGCAGTCATCGCAGCATATAGTTACACATAATAGTGGGTGTTTTGCCCATGAGCCTGCCTATGAGGCAGAAGAATACTCTTTCTTTAAAGAATTGCGCAATTCACAGGGTACCACAGGGTTCTAAAGTTCGCTAGTTCGCAAAAGAAAATGTCTTGTCGAGCGGACCGTTAAAGATAATGCTGATTCCAGCCATCATGGAGATGCTGACGAAATTTTGAATCAATAATAGGGATCAGAAACTTAGCAAACATTATTGGAAATTTAAATAGATCATACATAATATTCTGCAAGTCCAAAATCCACATAAATACAGGTCGAATTACCTTTATTCCACGAAAGTCGGTTAAACGCATTCAAGGTTTTCAATATGCTAAATATATTTGGTTTAAATAAATCTTGTACTATGAACATATAAAAATAAATATATATTCATAAATTTCTTTTTTTTTATATATATCGGGGCAAACGGGCAGGATGATCATCTGATGTTGCCTATGGACACTCACATTACTGGATAGCTTGCAAGTGTGTGGCCGGCCTTTTAGAAATTACCAGTCTAAAGGACCCAGTCGAATTGAGTACTTACGTCACCACTGATGGTCCCCGAGCCGAGAAGATCTCCAGGGTTGAGGTTGCATCCTGTGATGGTCTGCTGAGCCAATTGCTGCTTAACTGTCCAATATAGGAACCGGTAGTTGGAACGACTAATCGTAGTGACCACTGGTGATTTTTCAGCTGAGAAATAAAAATAATACAATATATTTAAGTATTAAATCGTGAAAATTAATCTCAAGAAATACCTATGGAAATTGCAAAACTGCTTCATCCATTTTTTCTAACGGCTTAAAATAGGAAAAAAACAACGCTTCCACAGACAAAATAACATAACAAAAAACAGTCTTTTAAAAGTTGGTACGCTCTTTTCAGTCTAATTGGTTCGGAAATACTTCAGTCAGCTGGTTCCACATAATGGTGGTGCGCGGTAGAAACTGCCATAAGAAACACTCAGTTGTGTGACGACGGACTTCGAGGTTGATTTCTGATTTAGGAACATACGCTTAAATATTACTTACATATCAAATCCACTTCCAGTTTAATATCAAAGTTGAAGTTATCTTCATGTTTTAAGTAAGGGAATGGTGGCGGGTTTTGAGGGTAGTTCTCTACAATGTAAGGTCTCAAGGCGTCTACCGTCACCACCCAAGGCGAAATTGTTGTTCCCAAATTTTTGGCCGTAAATGGCCCTAAGGGTACGTACTCCCATTTTTGAATGTCGCGAGCTGAAAGTTTTGGGATTATTATTATTAATAATCAAGCCACATTTAAACACTTTTTGGGTTTTGGCTCTTCCTCTCTCTTTCTATATTAGGGTATTAAAGTAGGATGATACATCGTTTTAGCGTTTTAGCCTTTTTTCTGTGCCTGACCGGTATTGACTTTTATAAAGACATGTCGGTTTTTAATGTGACATGTTGGTTTAGGAGGCTCACCTGATGTTATGTTATACCACCAACCCATGGACACTCAAATTGTTAGAAGGCTCGCAAGAGCATTGCCAGCCGTAAGTCAGTAGTTACACTTCTTTTTATAGACCCTAGCTCGGAGTGGTTCAAAAACACTTCAGTGAAACGGATGTTTTCTCTCATCAGACAAGGCACAAGTATTCCTTTGTGTATCTTAGTCGATACTAGTACGCGCAATTAGCTAAAAATATTGAAATGTAATGAAGAAGAAAACTGGCTTTTTTAGTTCCAAAATTCACAGGTAAATCAAAGTAGGGCACAATATCTTAATACATATTATCATTACATATATTAATAAATTAACAACTCTACTCTACTCTACTGCGCCTACAAAAAATATGGTGTACGTAGTTCAGTGTATACGCACCACTCCAATCGTTCATCAATGCAAATCCGAAGATGTGTTCTTCAGCTTGTTTGGCAGTCACTCTTTCACCTAGTTTAGTAGGAGGTCCACCAACGAAGCAGGCCATTTCTAATTCAAAATCCATCAATCTGCATGGACCGAAATGGGGGTCGGCGCCTGGTATTCATACATATTATAACTTACAACTAAGCAAAATTACTAATCGTAGATTTGACTCTATTTAAGAATTGCTTGGATTAAAAACAATAGATATGTTTTGATCCTCCACTATAATATATCAAAAAATCAGAAGTGATTGAATTTTTAAAGGCAAAGTGTAAACAGCATAACTTGTCTATTATTGTTTGTATTATATATGGCACTAGTAGACTGGGTCAAGCTCTGGCTAAGGTTTTTGTTATATTACATAGTAGTAAACTATTCAAGGGAAACGGTAGGAGAACTTACGTGAAAGGTAGATAGCTGATGTGAGACGTTGGTACTTTTAACAGAATTGTATCAAATAATAAACAAAATTTGCAATAAAATAATATTGCGGGTAGGTATAAATTAAGCTATCCTATCTTTTAAGTTAGATCGAACTGCACTCGGTGTACAAATTTGATTCAGGCTGGTTTTATGCTGGCTTTAGTGTCACGCCGACCCCACGCGCACCGTCGGCGCTAATGGTCGACATATATGAACTTCTAGGAAGCGTTTTTGAATGATGCGTGGCTATCAGCGCGCACGGTGGTTAGCGCTGATGGCAGACCGGCCGTACGCATCATAATTAACCAATAAGTAATCAATTTGGAACTCATCTGGATATAGTGAAACACCCTTACTCTAGTAAAATGTTGATTATAAGGACGACCACAAGCATACTGCTTTATAGAAAGCATAATTAAACAATTATACTTGCAGGATGCAAGCCACGAAGATATCTCCAAACAATTTATAATGAAAGTTTTAAGTACCTTCAACTGGCAAAGTTTGTCCATATGGTCTCCTAATCGGTGTTCCGGATACAATAATGGAGCTGGATCGACCATGGTAGCCGACTGGTATATATTTCCTAAAAATAATTTTCGTGAAACACTGCCCCAGTATTTTTTTTATTTATTTATTTATTATATAAATAATCTTAAATAAATTGTTAACTCGTTTGAAGTGGTGGACATATAAGTTCTTGAATAAGAGGGGTTCACTCTTATTAAAGTAGGATGCAATTTAGGAAAAATTTTTGATAGGGCAATGCCAGCCACCAATAACATTTGGTGATTATTTCGTAATTCTACAGCTAAAATAATTTACATTTAATACAAAACTATTAGGTATACTAAAGATGTATCCAAAGATTGAATACATAATATTAAGAAAAATGTTCAATACTACTAGTGTATAAGTGAGGGTATGTTCATGGTGCCGGTGATTTATACCCCATTTACATTCAGCCGTAGTAAGTAGGGAAGTGGGCAGGACGAGTGTGTAAACGCGATACTTCGTCGTAAGTATCGCGTCCTGCCCACTTCTCTGCTCACTATGCTGGATGTAAATGCGGCATTAGGGCTGTGGATATTCTTAACACCCATTTTAAGCATATAGCATAAACCAGTTTAAGGCTTGTATTGGTTGTTGTATGTCCGGGCTGCGCGATACAAAACTAAGTAAGTTTCATTGCATAGTTGGTTGTTTAGTGTTCAGTGTATCAATGTAAAATGTCACTTTTAAATAAAAAAATTGAATATAAATGATGAGATTCCATAGACAAATAAAAAGGTTTTATAAAAAGCTCACCAGTTAGGCATGAGCGCATTTTCTTTGCTCCTGAACATAATGCCAACGTTGGTAGCATGATGTATAGAGGAATAGAAATCTGTGTAATCACCGATGTCAGCTGGTAAATGCATTTTGGCTTCGCTCTGCTTGACAAATGCCCTATAGAAAAACATACAAAATGAAAATATTCATTAATGAATAATTAAATAAAATCCATTAATTTGTTTTTACCTTTCTCGTAATTGTGAATCATTTTGTAAAGTTTGATTATTTACATCCAATAGATTTTGTATCGTTGCTCTTGCTTCACTCCAATAACTTTTTTTCAACTCCATAAAAGAGTTTAATTTTTCTTCCTATAATCATATAACAGATAGCTAACTATTGTTTCAATTAAGAATGTCAATATATTATATACAAAATTAAATAAACTCAAAAAACGAACTAAAAGAAAGTGAGAAATGAAAACTATCGTTGCAATAGAGAACATTTCTGTAAAAAATACGAAAGGGAAATCAAAATGTTTGACTATTAACAATAACAGTCATACTAAACAGTGTTTTATTATAAAAATAATAAAGGGCCTGAATACGAATTTATCGAAAGGTTATGCAAATTCTAAAGTTAATTATATTCATTTCATTATCATAACCAGTCTATTCTATACTTACTTTGAAAACATGTTGTTGGTCTCTCAAGAGATCGCCATTAAATAAATGCGATATGACATTCAAATCTAATATCCATTCGCCGATAGCCACTCCTATGTGTTTTTGTTCCTACGATAATAAAGTAGATTTTATTGCTATTGTATGGGCACATTCTACCAAGACGCTAATTTTCAGTTTCAAAATTACCGCGTCAATATAATTTTAACACAGATTATAATTTATATCATATAATTTAGATTATCTTGACTATTAAGGGATATATCTTTCAAAAATAAAATAAAACAAACAAAAAAGTTAATTATATAATTATAGTACAATAATTATTATACCTAGTATAATTTAATACTAACTTGCGAAGTTAAAAAATATTTTTTTACGAAGATTGATAAAAAAGGTCACATTGATGTAATATATAATATTTTATTTTATGTGTATGATGGACATTTACCTACTTTAATTCGCACATATGCAATATGTAGGATATTATAGAAATACTTACATTTTTAGGCGAAGTAAATACACCATAAGGTAAATTTTCAATAGGAAAGTCGGTGTCTGACGAATATTCTATGAACGACTTCATAACGTCTGTATGGTTGACGGGTCACAACTAAAATCACGTTTATTAATCTAAAACAAGTCTATGTAAATAAGCTTAACAAACTTGTTTACTGCCGGTTGAGTTTTATAGATAAGTGGTGAGGTTAGGTTTGACATTTCTTAGTCCCAAGGACATTCGATTATTTGCGCCTGTGATTTTTTACAAGAAATAAAACACTGCTTAGTTTAAAGTAATTGCTATAGATTCAAAACTTAGCAATGAATTGTATGCCTGTAACCTACTAATTTGAGGGCGCTGGATTCCAATTACCTCATTTTTTAGAATATTAATGCCTTAATTTTTAATGGACCATAAATAAGAAGTTTGATAAAGGCTGAAAACTGAAGAAATTTATTCGTTTCTTTTAATGTGGTTGTTTTTCTTAAGAAACGATAAATTTTTCAACAACTCTTTATGCAACAGAAATGCCGATCCTTTATTATTTTAGGTACCTGCTTCAAAAAGACTTACATCATGCTATCTCTGTTGCTAAAATATAAAGATGATTCTAGTTGTCCCTTCCATATGGTAGTTTCATGTGGAGAGGAAAGGGCAAGAAACTCACTCACTCACTCTTTAAAAAAAGAATTTACAATATTTGTATACATTTATTAAATAATTATATGAGAAGACAATATCCTCCCAGCATAAAATTACTATACAGTTCTACTATTGTATTATAAGTATACATGTTCCTTACATACTTACAAATATTACTAACCATAGAATATTATAAATTAAAATATAATAAAACAGTGTGTAATTAACATAAAATAATGTGTTTGTATTATACAACAAAAAATATGTAATAAATAGATCAGCAACCAATTGATTTTGTCAAGGCTCTATGATTGTCACATGGAGCAGGACCAGCATGTTTCCAAGCATTCTTATCTTGAATATAATCCTCTAATTTAATAATATTTTTTAAATAATTAAATTTTAAGGTTAGTTATTAGATATATTTTTATGTATTATGTTAATGTGTAGGTAAATGGTTCGAATATACGAAATCCTCTAATTTGTAATAATATGCTTGTTTCTTTGTAAACAAGCATATTATTACAATAAATGCAATAAAAAAATCGTTCATTTAATTTTAGTATGTCACTAGTTATTTTATAGAAACTATTGTTTAAAAACTATCGCATCGACGTCTCTATAATTTTTCGTACTTATTTAATTAACAAATTCAATTCCATTATAATAGTTATAGTTTTGTTTACTATTCAGGGATTTCGCAATATTACAGCTTACATAAATTATATTGCATGCATGCAAGGAATTCTACATAATGACACGAAAACTATTTCAAAATTAGAGAAAAGTGTAGTCATTATTTGTGAATATTTTTATGAATATAAGGGAAGAAATGCAAAATGAAAACACACATAGTTGAATGTTTATTATAAATATAAAGTATTATTCACAATTCAAAATTAACCTTATTCAGTACGCCCAACAGAGGGCGTTGCTTGGTCACAAGGCTCGAATGAGATTCCGAGACTGCCTGAAAACCATTTCTCTATAGTTTATGAATAAAACTGATTTTTATTTATCTTATTCTGTAACGCAATTAAGAAAATTATTTTTATTAATATCGATAAAGATATTATTGCGAAACATCAAGGTTAATGAAGTTTTGTAAGGAAAGAACTCTCAAACTTGATTCAGTAGTTCCAGAGGTGGCCTCTTCATGGTAAAAAGATGAGATGATGATGATTCACAAGGCAAAGGGGACGGATTGAATTATATAGTTTTATTGAATAGTTGGAAAATATTACTTATAAAGGTTTTGATAGAAGTATGCACCAAACATTAAAATAGCTGCCGTTTAAAAAATGTTTTGAGTAGAGGTACAGTAATATACGACATAATTATTTTACACAGGTACTCAACTACAACTAACTAAACTAAAATAGGATGTATATAATTTTAAATTTAAACAGCGATATTACAAAAACTATTATTATATACAACATATTTCTCATATTGATATGAAAATATTTGTGCAAATGAAAACTGCAGATATTGCATCTGATTCAAATAAGCGCTATAACGAAATTTATTCAATATTTTCACATAACTTATGTACATTTATGAACTACTAAAGCCAAAATTTATTCCATACTAATGCTAACATGACATACAATTATTACACAAGAATAAAACTGGTCAATGACGTAATTTACAAATTAATTATAAATGAAAATTAGCAATGATTAATTCAATCGTGCGACATGACAATGAAACTAAGCTGGCGAATGAAAATAAACATAATTTGGACTTAGAGAGATTTTATATAGCTTTCATATTAGATTAATTATTCTAAGACAAGATTTGAAGTATAGTATTTTCAATAGTATCTGACTTTTTAAACATCTCAACCTTATAATAATTAGTATTATTAAAAAATAATCTGGTAAATTATTAAAACTTTTTGTTTTTTTTTTCAAAAATTTCGGAACTATATGTATCAACACTTAAGTAATTAAAGAAAAATATCACATAAACAAGGGATGAAAGATCAAATAAAAAAATATTATTTTATTTGCCAGCTAATGATTCCATAACATTTATTTACACAGAGTCGCATCAATTTGCTGTAGCGATGGCAGGATTAGCTTTAATTTGCGCCTGTAAGCTGGGTCCGAGGCCAAAGGGTTCCGTTCTAAATAAATGGTAGCAAGTTTCTTGTTCTCTTGAAGGTATTCTATTGAAGACCATTCTGATATTTGGTTATCGTTTAACTGAAAATTTGATATACATTGTAAAATGTTAGCTGATGCGGTTTGTTTGTGAGGAAACTAGCAAGCCTTAACCCAAAAGTCGATGGCGGGTATAGGCAACAAGGCAGATCGCTTACTTGCCTATAAGTGATCATAAACAGATACAAAAATGTAGAATAGACCTAAATGTTTAATGCACTCTAGTTTTTATTACTACAAATCTTTTTAATATTCCCTTAATGTTTGAACATATAGCTTTCTGTAAACAGCAACAGAGATTTTCCAGAAGTCGCAGGTCCATACACAGTCAAACTTACTGATATATGCTTTGATTTGAGATATGATTATCTATGCATTTAAGTGATATATGTTCATGGTAATAAGTAATATGTAAAGCTGTGTCTAGAAAAGCTCATTATTGTTTGAAATTGAGCAACAAATTATCTTATTAAAGATTCAAATTATATATTTTAAATAAATTTAACATTACCCAGAGTTCTTCCAAATCAACCATATGCCGAACATTATCAATTACTGTAATTTTATTCGTTGACAAATCTAATGTTTCTAACTTCACTTGGTAGTCCAAATTCTCAATAGTTGTAATACCATTCTCTGAGATGTAAAGTTGATCTAATTTTGTTAGATTCTCCAAATTCTCAATTTTTATTATCCTGTTACTTTGCAAAACAAGTATTTCTAAATTTGACAGATCTTCAAGATTTTGTATTTTGTTTATTTTGTTTTTACCAAGGTACAGTTGTTTGAGTGTCCGTAAACCGTTTAGGTTTTTTATTTCCTGTAAAAAGACAACATTTTCAATGATATATATTTGTTTTGTTCAGCAACTGCCACACTTTATTTATATCAATAATTATTTATATCTTACAGTAACTATAACATTATTTAACATAATTTTTTTTTGTGTTTCTGCTATTATGGCTAACATGCATTTTGTTGACAGTCCTGTCTGAAGGACTTGCATCAGTCATAACATAATTTATGAATTATTAATAAATAATGTCAATCAATAAATATACTGAAAAAACTAATTTTATATCTTAGATTAATGTTATTCTGTAATTGAATTAAATACAAAATTTAATATAAAACTTGGTGAAACATTAAAACTAAAATGTCACTTACAACATTGACTGATTCATTAACACAAGATCATCAAAGAACCATCACTAAATTAAATCATAATATATAAATCAATATTTATATTTACCCGTATTCTGTTGTCTCCAAGCTCAAGCAGTTCCAATTTGGTGAGGTGGTTAACATTTTTTATTTCTGTGATCTTGTTTGAACTTAGAAAAAGCTTCTTTAAGTTCTGCAGTTTATCTAGCCCAGATATTTCATGGATTCTATTGAAAGATAAATCCAGAATTCTGAAATTTTAAGGATAAGGATTTTTTCTCAATTTTTATTTAGTTTTGCCACTATTTTTAAAAGGTACTGATTCAACTTAAATAAAAATATTACAAGTTAAAAAAATATTTAGTCATTAAAAGACCTCAATTTTCTCAGCCTCTTATATAGGCATACATATATTTTGTCTCTAATTTTATATTTTAATACTCATAAGATTTTAATAGTATGTCTAATAGTATTAACTTGAAACTACACTTACTCTAGATTCACAAGATTATCCAAATTCTCAACAACTGTTATCTGGTTGTCATATAACTCAAGCTCAACCAGTTTGTTTAGCGTGTCTAAGCCCTCAATCTTCTTTATCAAATTCCAACGAAGATATAGTCTGAAAACATGGAATGCATATAATACCTTTACTTATAAAAACCAATTGGAATCTTGTAAGAATATAGAGATATCTCTATAAATGTATATTATATAATAAATGTCTCTATAAGATATACTAAGATTAACGAATACACAAGAAAAAATAATGTAATTCTAAATGATATTTCAATAATATGTTTATCACATTAAAGTTGATACCTTTCTAAATTCTTCAAAGGTTCTAAATTTTCAATTTTACCGATTTTACCATGATTAAGATCAAGTTCCTCGGTATTTTCATTAAAAACAATGATTTCCTGTGTCTCAACTTCAGGTGGGGGTGGCGTTACGGGTGCAGGTGGAGATTTATCACCACCATTGTTTTCACTTCCATCATTGCCATTAGGTACAGTATTTGCATCGCTATTCGCCACCGTGGTATCAATATTATCTGAAAGTCACATTAATTAACAAGTAGGCTTATTTGCTTGACCAATCAAGTAAGAAGGTAACCTTACAATAAATACTTACCAGCCATAGCAGGTCCTTTAGTTTAATATATATTAGCTTATTTGTAATCGACTAGCCAATATAAATAATTAAAATGATCTCCCGTTGTATGTTCTTAATTCTTAGCCGGCGTTTATTTTTAATTAGCTTTTTAGTTTTTGCGACCAAAATTAACACTTTCTGTCACTTCAAAGCACAGGTTAGAACATGTTTACAAAAATAATGTTTTGAGTTTTGACGTTTGTTACATTCATAAACATACACATAATAATATATAAGTGCAGACTAAGAAAACTTTTTAAACTTGAAAAGCTTTAAAAATTTCATGAACTAAAGTTCTACATGTGAATTATTTTCTTAATTCATTACAACAAGCCAACAGGAAATAGTTAAATCCATAACTATTTTCTGTACCTTGGAATCAAATTTCTGTATCTGCTTCGTGATCATATGATCACGACAATATTGTTACAACAACAACTAACAATATTGTTTTCCTAATCAACCTGTTAAGGCGATCAACCTGCTTAACACCGTCGACTTTTTCAGGGTAGGAACGATTATTAATTAAATGTGTACAGATTGAAAGCCCTTTTAAAATTGATGCTTGGTTCAACCTTCCATCTCAAGGATGGTAGTTCCTCGCTGATACCAGTGGGCCAATTGCTACGAATTAAATAGGGTACGAAACTAGACACAAAGTTCGTGCTCCAACCAGCACCCATGTCAGCGTCATAACTCATAGTGGTGATCGGCATAATCACTGACGCAACAGAGTTTGTAGGTTCTTTGGATCATGTTTATAATTTTGAAAATTCTTATACAAGTAGAGAGTCACGTCAATTGTGAGTATCATACTGTATAGGTGTAACTAGAAAAATGTTTGCATAATAGTCAGGTTCGCAAAGTAAGTTCAGGTTTGAGAAAAAACGACCGAACGAAAATGAAAAAGTTAAAGAAGTTAATAATGCATTTGCAAGATAGCGACAGTAAAGTATGTCTAACTTTTATAATCATATAAAAACACGTTCTCTCCTGCGAATATTATTTAATAGTCTATGTCTCCGGATTTATAAACCAATTTTAAATAAACTTGAAATCACTCGAACCCAATAAAGTTGTTTCGGCGTCTACTGGGATATATGAAATATGTCTCAGCAAAGTAAAATATTTATATAAATTAAAACAGTACATAAATTGTATTGGATTTTCGAAGTAAACGAAAATCAAACAAATATTTTAAATATTTGATTTAATGCCCTATGGCCTTAACTAAGGAAAACATCATCAGTAATAAATTGCAAATTAACTGTAAGTTTTATACCAATAAATTATCTTTGAATATTTAATGAATATTTTTTTATTTCACTTAATTTATTTTTTACATACCCACACTATTCCCACACACATTAATTTCCCACCACAACGTTACTTTTTCAAATACAATTCTTTTATTAAATAAGAGTAACCACACCTACTTTATTTTTAATAATAAAATATGATGCCCTTTTGTAGTTTTTTACACTACATTGTTTCATTTTCTACATTTGCTATTTTTGCGCGGTCCCAGTGTTAAAAACACACATTATTTTATAACTAGTAATCGTTTTTAGATATTTAAAGCCCGGTCCACATTTGTAGCATGTTGACGTATCATGTATCGTATTTACTATTTGTATCCTAAATATGGACGCTCATTTTGTCCATGTCGCGTATTTAAGGCGTATCTTGTAAAAGACGCGTCCATACTTATCAAATACTGTATCATATCAGTGTATCTGCTTTTGATTGTAAATCAAAAACAAAAGTGTTATAAAACTTATCAAGTTGTGAAATACTAATAATGATAATATAACAGGGACAAGTCACCGCCAAACTGTGAGCAATTGCTGAAATGGCTAAACCTTTTGAGAACGAAGACTTGACTGAACCATACGAGAAGGGAAAGGTACACTGAAAGACACGCGTATCAGGAAATGATACATCGGAAGAAAAGTGAGCGTCTATATTTGTAAAGCAAAAGCCGATACACTGACTTGATACAGCTTATGCTAAGTATGGACGTGTTTTTTACAGGATACGCCTTAAATATACGACATGGACAAAATGAGCGTCCATATTTATGATACAAATAGTAGATACGATACGACTGATCATAATATGTAGTCAACATGCTACAAATGTGGACCCGGCTTAAGGGATACTTTATCGTTTTCAATACCAGCTTTCAGCCAGCTCGGTACAAGGATTTCTGAGTGGCCGTCTAACATCCCTGAGGGATAATACACTACAATGCACCAGAAGTGTCTCTGTGGTAAAATTTAAATCACAGTTTGTTTGGTTTGAATTTTGATGTTTGTAATTTGTATTGAATTCGCTTCCGCCAAATTTGAAATATATTAACAATCATTATTTTAAATTCAATTTAATATTGATGTAATGGACCCAAATCATGAAGCAAACGACGGTATAGAAAAGTTCGATTTAAAAGTCAAGTCAAAGCCCAAATATGGTGTTATATTACAGCTTCACCACACTGTCCGCGGTCGCCGTATCAGATTTTCTTCAGCTTCATTCGATGATATTCACGAAAAATTAGCATGTGCGGATAATGTAGGCAATATATTTATATTAGATTTTGCTGATCTGAAGTTTTGGAAGTTAGCAAGTCAAGGACCGTGCACGGCACTACACTTTTTTCCCAATAAGCTAGATACTTTAATAGTTGCTAACAAAAATTACGATATACATTTTATGGATATAGAAAGCGGTTCAATATCCTTCACATTGTCTGGACACAGTGCTCCTGTAAAACATATTTCCTATTCAAATAGTAAAATGAATAATCTTCTAACAGCAAGTGCTGCTGAAGCTATTTTATGGGAACTTACAAATAATACCAAATATTTTACATTGAATACTTATTCTGGTGCTCAGATTCAACAAATTATGTTTACACCAGCTGGTGATTATTTGGTATCATGTTTTCAAAATGATACTGTTCAAATATGGAGACATGAAACTATGAAATCTGTGAAACAGATTATACCAAGTGAATTAAAACATATGAAAAGTATAGCGTTTACTATGAATGGTAGAGCAATGGCAATGGCAGGGCTCTCTCCAACCTTAATTTTGTTCAGCATGGATACATGGAAAGCTCTTGTGTCTATTGATCTAACAAAGTACAATATATCTGGAGTACAACTTGTTTCATTCATACCGCAAGTATTTGATGGTGGATCTAATAAAATACTGGGTGTCTTAAGTAGTGATTGCATACTTTATATGATTAATGTAGAGACATTGAAAGTTATACATATCATTAGCTGTGAATCATCTGGCATTAGAAATTTTGTAGTTAGTCCCAGTGGAAAATATTTTCTGTGCATTTTACAGTTGGGTGAAGTTAATGTTTATAACACATCATGTGTTTTGGACTTGGCTAAAGTTTCAAAAGATAATGTTAATGTACCTACACCGGCTCATATAAATCCTCCTTATAAGATTCCATCTAAAAATGATTTACACACAAAATTAGAAGTTGAAAAAAGGATGCGCACATGCATGGATAGTGTTAGACTGAGAAGAATACTAATGCAATATGGGGAATATCCTGAAAAATTTAGATCAGTTATTTGGAGATCACTTCTAGTGACACCTAGAAACAAAATAGCTTATTCAACTCTTGTTGATAAAGGAATTCATACAGCTTTTAAAGATATTGAGAAACAATTTACAATTCACAGTACAATCACTCTGAAAAGTTTGAAAAGACTGCTGTCATATCTTGCTCATTGGTGTCCATTATTTGGGGTTTTAAAATTTCTTCCAGGCTTTGTTTTCCCATTTGTTAAAGTATTGCATAAGGATCCTTTATTATTATTTGAGTGTGTTGCAACAGTATTGATGAACCAATGTCAGCTTTGGTTTGAGTATGCACCCTTTCCACCACTTAGCATTTTGGCGATAATAGAGAACATTTTAGCAGAACATGACCAACAACTTTTAGATCATTATTGTGAACTCGGTATAACAAGTCAAATCTATGCTTTAAAAATCCTAGAGACTGCTTTTAGTGAAGTTCTCACATGTTCTGAATGGCTAATTTTGTGGGATCATATTGTGAGCAATGAACCATCATTTATTTTGATGGCTGTTGTTTCATATAACATTATTCAAAAAAACGCCATAAGACGACTGACTACACACAAGCAAATAGAAAACTTTTTTCACAAACAAAATCCTTTGGATAAGAAATCATTTTTAAAAAAGGCCTATTATTTATTAAATGAAACACCCGAGGATATTCATCCGAGACGATTTTTGAATTCTTTTATATCTCTTGAAAAAGGCATAAGTTATCAACAATTTTCCGGCTATCCTAAAGCAACTATATGTCTGAAGCTTGCTAGAAAAGAAAGAAAAAAGAATAAAACTGAAAGATATACTTTAAAAGATCTAACAACAAAAAGTCAAGAGCGAGAAATAAGATGTCGTTTAAAAAATAATGACAGCGATATAGATACTAACTCTGAATTAAGTAATGATGATAATTTTGGTACTGAAGAAAAGCTTTATAGAAGTACACGACGCCAGGCGTTCCAGAACAATGGAGATACAGTTAAAAGAAACGTGAAGGACGACTTGATCCAGAGCATTATGTGTCCAGCTACAGTTCAACTAAAGAGAAGCAAAAAGGTTATAAAATCAAATAAAAGAGAAGATTCAGAGAGAGCTGAATCTATATCTAAAAAAAATAAAAAAGCAAATCAGAATAATCAACTAGAAAAAGCGGTTGAAAAGTTACTCTTTAATACAAGTAATACAGAAACAGATGGAACATAAAGTCTGTATTAATGAAAAGACAATATTCAATACAAAAATTTATTAGCCATAAATGAATAACACAAAAGAATATTTAAAGATTCTGATCTTTTGGTTTTCCAGAAGACGGTTTCGGTATAGTTGATTTAATGTGGCTGAACTTTTTGTTAGATGCACTTAAATTTGGACTCATCAAATTCGATCTCGATGTACTTGGCGGTGGGACAACTTTATTTGGCTTGAATAAACCTAAAAAATACCAAAAATAATTTGTCTTTCAGTTAAATTATGATAATATTATAATTTACAACTAAAATCGAACTATAAATATCTAGGAACTATTCGCTAAGGACTAAAGAATGAATAAAAAATACTACGTACTAGTCAATTTACTTTCTTTAGGTTTTTTATCTACTTTTGTTGCAGTATCCTTATCCTTTTTAAGCTTCAAAAGGCTAGGAGAGAGACGGCGTAGGCGAGACGTTTTCTCTTTTGTAGTGATGCTTGATGTGCTCGATTCACTTCTTTTAAGATTGTCTTTCTCATCACTTGGTGTTACTGATGCTGGTATATTGGAACATGACAGGAAGTGACCTTTTGGTGTATCTGTCACCTAGAAAGCCATATTTTTATAAATAAATAACTTCTGTCTGAATCGCTTCTATGAATTTCGTGTACATATATTAGTCATACTCTCTACAATACTTTAGTCCAGATTTCCATATATTACTTGATACTTTAATTTTATTGGTGGATAGGTAATCAGGCCTGGTGCTTTGCACACGCCCTTGAATTTTGGGTCTAAGGCATTCATCAAGCTAGTATCAATTGAACATAGAAAGAAAAATTAATTGCGTTATCGCTGTGATCTGAACGTATAAAAATTTACAGACCGAACTAAAATATTTTTTTAATTCTATGGTGAAATAATCTGATACAAGGCATTTACTGAAAGGCAAATCATGAAAACCTGAACAAACATCAGAATTTGTTATCTGTTCTAATGTACTCACTTTTAAAACAGGTATCTTGGAAACATCTAATTCCTGGCAAGACGAATCGTTTCTAGTTTTATCACTCATTGTTTGGATAACATATTTAATATGTTTTTGGGTTTCCTCGCAACAATTTGAAGCGCAGATAAGCTTTTCTAAAATATATTTCGTTATTTGAGGCTCTTGAATAGGGCTACAAAAAACGCGAGCGTTAGATATTTTATATTTTAAGATTAATAAAAAATTAATCAGTGGCGCTACAACCTCTTTAGGTCTTGGCCTCAGATTTCTGAATCTGTTTCATGATCATTTTTAAATCTCTTAGGCAAGTAGGTGATCAGCCTCCCGTGCCTGACACACGTCGTTGACTTTTTGGGTCTAAGACATGTCTGTTTCCTCACGATGTTTTCCTTTACCGTTCGAGCAAATGCTAAATGAGCACATAGAAAGAAAGTCCATTGGTGCACAGCTGTTACTTCTAATTACCTTGATGTTTTGTTCCATCCACGGAGACTATCCGGGGTAGATGTCACGGAATACGTCCTTTGTCTTTCAAGGATCTTTGGTATCTAAGTAAATGATTCAGTAATAGCAATCAAAATATAATATTTAAAGAAAAACACTTTTTTACGGATTATAGTTATGTATTATTGTATTTAAACTTATAATTATTTGTACATAATTTTAAATTTAAACCGACGTTTCGCGTGCTTTACAGCGTGCGTGGTCACGGTGACTGAAGACAAAGGTGTTAAATGTCAAAAAGTATTACGTACAAATAATTATAAGTTTAAATACAATAATACATAACTATAATCCGTAAAAAAGTGTTTTTCTTTAAATGTGTAAAAGTTATGTAAATAAAAGACAATACTAAAATATAATATATACAAATAGAAGTAATTAGTTATCAAATTATTAAATTATTTATTTTTAAGCAATTTGGAATGTTTAATGTGCAAAATGTGAGCTCTTGTAGTGTCACCCGAAGTCTCTCCCCTGTCCCGTTAACTACCTTACCGACGATAGGACCCTCATCAGGATCATCGTCTCCGGGTCCGAGCGTGACCTCGCCGATATCAAGCGGGAGTACGAGGTACGTCAAGACTCTCGGCAGCGAAGTCAGGGGAGAGACTTCAGGTGACACCACACTCTGTTCCTAAGAATTATATTAATGAAGCTATCAAGATTTATTGAGCAGCTTAGAGGCAATTAAGCAAAATGTGGTGCATTCTAAAAAGACCACAGCCATCTTGGAAGCCCAATAATAATGCAACAATATCAACTAACTCCCTTAATAACACATAAAACCGATACGTTAAAACTATGGTTTTTAACCTACAGTTTTTATATCTGATTAATTAACTATATAATTGATCTGTTTATAAGTCATCAAATATGAGTAATCCCAACTTTTCCTTTGGAGTAGACTCTTGGGCCATGGAATTCAATGCACAGGCGCTAATTAAAGATATAAGTTGGTACCTAGCCTCCGTCTAGATGCCTTAGCAATAGTGTATGTAGAAAGTCAAAACTAAAAATGACGGATAGTGTCGACAAATTTTCATACAAATTTAGTTTTCGACTACAATATACAATATGTACTGTTAAGGCATTTGGACTGTCGCTAGCTCACCAAATCTCAATACAGCAAGGAAATGATGCCAGCATTAAAGGTGCCACAGGAACCAACACATACATATTCAAATATTCCACGCAAATGAAGGAATAAGAAAATTTTTAATATTTTATTAACACTTTTTTAATTATTAGATATTATTAAGGCCTTAATTGATAAATTTAAATTAATTTAGGAAAAAAATACTCTAGTAGGTAGGTCATAATAAAATGAGACTTTCGAGGCATTTGCTGAATCTCAGCTTTAAATCTATATTCTAGAATGTCAAAGTGAAATCTAGTTTCAAAAGCTCTCAAAGTATTGGAGCATAGGGAAAAAGCCGATGAACTAGATGGTTCTGAACTTACCTGACGCTTAAAAGATATTGGCATGGGGAACGATGGTGACGTATCATCAACAGTTGTCAACGTGTCCAAAGATCGGTAACGTGTCGGTGTGTCTGCTTCTAATTTTAGCCTGTAAAGAAACTCTTCGCTATCAAATAGTTAGTAAACTTCTGCTGTATAAACATTACCTGTCCACGTCTTATCACTAACTACTAACTGACGTGAGACCGATCTTGAATTAGATTATCATGATTCATGTGCACTGTTTACTTTTTGTTTTGTTTTATGTAACCTGTATCAGTTTAGTTTATTTTTATTTCTTTTTGTTTCTGTTTAGTATGCTGTTTTTTTCCTATTTTTATTATTGTAATATAAGTACTCACAGTGGTTGTCTGGAAGAAATCTAAAATAGCTCTAAAGCGGGGCCGCCAGTTGCTTTTCAATAAATTATGTTTAATATATTTTTTTACATTTTATGTAATGCAACGAAGTGTTAATAAAATAAAATATGTAAATAAATAAATTACATTTTATTTCAGCTTTCAGTTTTAGTTGTTTTTTTCCGATAAAGAAGTACCTCGTTAATACATTACCTTGTCTCATGCGTACTAAGTTCCAACATACTAGCTGATCTATTGGCTTCTCTAGGTTTTTCATTGGTTTTGTTATCTTTGATGAATTTTACAATATTTTGTAGTTCTTTGGATATTTGCTCCCGATGTGTTTTGGATAGATATCCTAGAAGACCGCTGCCGCTTTCCTGTAAATTTATTTCATCATTTTCAGCTTTAAACACTGCGTAGGAATAAAGATGATTGTAAAAATAATAGTTACACTGAAAATGAAAAACGGCGTCATGTAGAACTTTACCAATACTTTTGTTTTTCGAAGTACCTAATCTCCGATCCTCTCTACACTCAAATTTTATCTTTAGTTTTTGGGAATAAATGAATGTCGCAGGGCGCCAGGGCAGGACTGTATGGCGAATGACGCATTATCTCGACACATGCCATAGTCAAATATTCAACAGTCCGTATTGCGAAATGCGCTGAAGCACAGTCGTGGTGAAAAAGGATCTTGCTTCGAAGGCGTTGCTGTCGAATTATTCCCAAGACAGTAGCCTGTCACAGCTTTGTTGTTGAGTAAGCCCACGAAGAAAGTTTAATAAATCATTGATCGAAAATTTTCTCGCGCTGGTTCATTTTCACGTGTAACAAGAGTTTTAGATTTACCGCCAATTCACAAAAACTAATGACAAATGAATGCAATATACTACATTAAGTTATCAAAGAATTCTAAAATTGAAATAAAAAAAAAAGTTTTATGTAGCAATGTTTCTAACTGGCCAGTTCTAAACATTTTCAGTGTTACCCACGTACCGTTTGAGCAATTTTTGAAATGCATACATAAAAAAAGTCCCTAAAGAAAAAGAGAGGAACCTATGGATGTTAAGGTTAATAAATTGTAAGTAGTAAATCTGCTTACGTAATACTTGAAAGGCCCCTAAGATGTTTTCAAATCAAAAATCATTTATTCATATAGGTAACATAATGTACACTTATGAACGGCAAAATACACTTTAAATGATTCTAATTTTACATTTACTGCCAGTTCTCAAATCAAGGGCGTAGAACGGAAGATAAGAACTGGCAATCAACTCTCCGCCACTCTTTTTTTCTATTCGATAGACAATATGTATTTACCGTATTATGTTGTTTTCCACCTGTAACCCCTGAAACCTCCCAAAAGCCACTGTTGTTTTTATTCGCATCTGGGGGGCATGAGCACCTCGACTCTGAACTTTCCATTACAACGTGCAGTCCAGAAGACTGGAAATTATTTAAAAAATGATAAAACTCGAACACAAGACTAAAAACATTTCAATTACCAAAAAAAATCTCAGAAAAGTACATATCAAAAACAGCAACAAACAGACCTTGAAAATCAAAAGTTATTGTTAAAGAATCTACTTGGTTTAACAATAATTTTTGATTAAAAAACTCAACAAGTTTTTTTATTAAAATAATTTAAAGCTAGGGGCTCCACAATCCTTTGTTGCCACGAGGTCTGCGGACATCTAGATGCGGTCCTGTCTATACCTAATGATAACAACATACCTGGCAAGTTATTATAATATTGCGCGTGGAACTATCTTGACTAATATTAACATCTCTAGTCTCCAATGATTTGACATTGAATCCCAAACACTGCAAAAGTGTGCATAGTTCCACTACATCCACAAAATTGTCCTATAATGTAATCAAATATTTAACAGCGTTATCAAGGACATATCATCTAAATTTTGTGCTGAGAATCAAATCAAGAATAACAATGGGATGTAATCAATAAGCTGAGTCTAGCCTAAGTATACCTTATAATATACAAATACCGAACAAAATAATAAAGGATAAATTAATATCTTACATTATCATACGAAAGTATGATAATAATACGTAATCCTTTGAAAGTAAGCTACCATATCCTTGTAATAATAACAACCTATAAATAATTTAGTTAAAAAATTTGTTTTTTCAATATAACCAATAGATATGATTATATCATCTTGTTTAATAATAATTTTCTTGTAATTAAAATGCATTTCTAATACATACCGTAAGAGACATTGTTTAATGATTAATAATCACCACTTTTTAGATCACAACAAAAGCGCACGAGTAACTAAAATGGCGACAAACTTGGTCGCAATATTTGTTGTACCTAATATTGCTACCCTCAATGTACACGAAATAAATTCTAACCGTACTTTTTGCAAATTTATTTAATATTACAGATTAAATTTTCATACATTTTATAACACTGACATATGTAAATAACTATGAGTTTCTGCTCTGAGTAGAAAATGATAAACACAAAAATCGTAATTTAAGACATGAAGATGTTGCGTTAATATTCTTTTGTCTTATTGTATTCATGAATTTAAGTAATGTGTAATGTGGTGTGGATCTTCGGGCACCAAGTTCGACTCCTTAGATTTCTTATTGTTTTTGTACTTATAAATTTCATTTTTTAAATTATAAATTCATTAATAATCATCAATATTATTTAAACTTAGGAACGTCAAAAAGAAATACATATTAAATGATAAATGCTTCTACTTTTACATTAACTGCCAGTTCTAAAATCAAGATTGTAGAACGGAACAGAACTGGCTATAAACTCTCCAAGTCTTTTGTTTTACACAATGTTTGGAAAGTGCTGCTTTATTAGAAATCATGAAATCTTAAGTAATTAATAATAATATATATGCCTCTATAGCTTAGTAGGCATAGTGAAAACAAGATATCAGTAGGAGCACAGTCTCGTAGGAACAAAACGCATATTTTATTTAAAAAATAAAACACACAATACATCGAAACGGTATATTTTATTCTAATAATAATATTAATTGTAGGTCATGTAGCGAGGTGTAGCCGAGAACTTGGCGTAACTCTTGATGACCTTATTGACAGCCTCGAGGAAGTCTTTCTCGGTCGCGACCTTACGACGAGCGCGAATCGCGAACATTCCAGCTTCAGTGCACACCGACCTGTGAATATCATTTAGATTTATGTACATAAACAATAGCATAGACACAGATAGAACATGATACATCAATAACGTCAAAAGACTAGTAGATGTCTTAGTCAAGGCATTCAGTCATTAGAAAGAAAACCTATTTAGGAATTATGGTTGCTATTTATTATTATGGTCATTATAATTTGACAGAAATCCTAGATGCTATGAAAATAATAAAAGTAAATAATCGTTGTGCATAAATAAAATGACATAGCAAATAGTCTTTAAAGACTTAAGTTATCACAACAAAATTATTTTCGTAAGAAAACAAATGACAATTGTCAAAATAATATAGTATAAATGAAAATCCAATACGTATTTAACATACGAAAGACAGGTGTAAGTAACATTTCAGAATCTAACCCACAGATTATACTCATTAATTTTTTCACAAGTTTTATTAATTTAAAATTATTTTTTACAAATAGCAAAACAAAACCAAAGTTGTCTTTATGGTTGGCGACATAAAGGTCAAAAAAATTTAAAACTCACCGAATCTCAGCGCCCGTGGAGTTGGGACAGAGTCTCGCCAATAAATCGAATCGAATGTCACGTTCAACGCTCATAGAACGTGCGTGGATTCGGAAGATATGCGCTCTGCCTTCGAGATCCGGCAGACCAAACTCCACTTTACGATCTAAACGCCCGGGACGCATTAAGGCCGGATCTAGCGTATCTGGACGGTTCGTCGCCATTAATACCTGTAAAGATAATAATAATAAAAGACTTACGTCTAAACTTTTGGATGTAACGCGCGCACATTCCAACTTGGTTAGCAATACGGATAGTCATCAGAGTTTCTATTGAGGTGGACCTATTTGTTTGTACACTGACTGAGTTCACAAGAGTTGCTAGCTATATTGTTAGTTATGGATAGATAGATTTAGGAATATAAGTTTAATTTTTTAATGTTTTTATGTAGAATAGTGTGTGTGGGAGTTATTTTGGAATTCTATCGTATTAGTAGTTACTGTTAAGATATAAAAATGTAGTGAAATAAATAAATAAAATCAGATGTATATAATTATATGCTTTTATAAGGAAACTCCTTAGAGTATCCTTCCCAGCTTGACTGAAGTTTATTATTTTTTTATGATTATTCGTTACGTCTGAGATAAGGTTGCACTAAGTTTGTTGTATATTATGTCACTGGCCTTAGTATGTAAATAAGTTGATTATTAATAACTAAATATTTTCGACGTCCTGGTGTACAGAAAAACTGTGTCCAGTTTGTGTTTCCATCACACCAACTTGTACTATTTAAGATTATTTATACAGTAAATAAATAAATAAATAAAAATAAATAAGGCCACTTTCTTGTGGGATCCTGTGTTTTTTTTTTTTTTATAGAACAGGGGGCAAACGGGCAGGAGGCTCACCTGATGTTAAGTGATACCGCCGCCCATGGACACCCTCAATGCCAGAGGGCTCGCGAGTGCGTTGCCGGCCTTTTAAGAATTGGTACGCTCTTTTCTTGAAGGACCCTAAGTCGAATTAATGTAATGTAATGTGAACACTTTGTTCGGTGTACGATTTTCGGCATATCTGCCGGTCCGGCAGTATTTGTCGGTAATACAAGCAAATCAGAAATTTTCAAACATTCAAGGAGGTAAAATAGCATAGCATTATTAATACGTACTTTAATGTTACCCCGTGGATCAAATCCATCCAGCTGGTTGATCAGCTCCAACATAGTTCTCTGAACTTCGTTGTCACCGCCGGCACCATCGTCAAACCTAATGATACAAATTAATTCTATAAACATTTATTGTATGACAAATATGAATTAACCCTCCGTATTTAATAGTTTCACTGCGAATTGAATCTATTAAACAATGTCAACATCCAAAACTGGAACTAAAAAGAAAGCGTCGATGAAGAATATAAAACCATAAGAAAAATCATGCCCTAATGCATTTACTGTCAGTTCTCGAATCAAGAGCGTAGAACGGAAGAGAAGAACTGGTAATAAACTCTCCGCCACTCTTTTTAATCGCCAAGTGAGAGCAATTCAAGGTATAAAAAATGTTAATTAAAAAAGTTGTAGAGAATTAAATTCTCTGATTTCTGATTCGTTATTAAACTGGCCTGTACGAATAACGCCAATTTCATATGTAAGGACCCAATATATTAAATATAGGGTTGTTAGATTTAGACGGCTAATCAGCTTGCTGTCAAATCTGACGTGAAATAAACATGTCTGTTGTTTCTGTAGCGTAAAAGCGAAAGTACTCGTTGCACTCCTAATTGTTTAACTGTAACTAACGAATAAATTTCTGCCCTCTCCAAATGATAGGGACAATTACGGGCCATTGTCCCTTTAATAAACATCTTTTGGATGTTCGGGACAGAAAACCTCACGAGCAGAGGCTGTTTAAGCGCAGAAGTAGCGCATAGTCCTGGAATGCAAGACTGTGCCTAAACAACTAGCAGAAATACTCAGAGCAATGAAGTCAGGAGACTTCTGTGCTTCTGGAAGGAGCAAGGCTGGCTTAATTAGCCAGGACTACATAGGTCTAAGTAAGGAAACTGATGCCACCATACCATGTCTGCCCCACACAGGAAATGTAATAAAAAAACTGTACCACAATTGATAGCCTCATTGGTAATGGAACCAATAAAGTTTTTAGTTGTGTTTTATATCGGAGAGCTGTATCAGAACACCAGTTTAGCTTATACAGGGTACCCTTTCTTTACTCTCCTATCCAATAAATTAAATTACTGTGAAGTCGACTTGTCTTTAGGAAAAATGTATTTATTTGAGTGACTCATTATAATTATTTTAAGTTTATTTTTGTTTACAAAAAAAAACGATCCTGTGGGACGCCTAAAAAAGGCTGTCATCGCAGCCCATATACACCCATTTTTAGTGGGTTAGGTTAGGCGTTGTCGTTGGCGTTGCCGGCCTTTGAGTGAGGAGTACACTTGAATTTTGAATAGTTATTGTATTATATTAAATCGAATTCTATTCTCTTATAAGACGAATTTGCACGCCGTCATGTGTATATATGCAAGCTTTAGATTTAGCATTTTTGTACCATATTCTTGCCAATAAATTATTATTATTATAAAAAAAATTGACTTTCACTGTTCTTTGACTAACACCAGGCCGTGTGATCTAAGTAACAGAAATTTAAAATTGGCTACTGGCTTAAGCGCGTGCGCATGGTTAGGCCATGAGGGCGTGGTTTTAAATAGCGTGTACATCATAAAAAACGTACTACATCTACATAGTACTAATGATTTTAATGTGCGATGGGGATTTTATTTACCAACTTCATTACTTTCATTTCTTAATAAACAAATAATTAATTAAACTGCATTGAAATGTTAAGTTCAAATTAAGTGTGAAATAGATACCTTTAAACCGTAAATGATTTAAGGAAATGGAAGACATCCTCACCATTTTGGACAACTCACCTAGCACCTCCAATAGCGTCAATTTCATCAAAGAAGATGAGGCAGGCTTTCTTGCTACGAGCCATCTCAAACAACTCTCTCACCATACGGGCTCCTTCACCGACATATTTTTGAACCAATTCAGATCCTGTAAAACATTTTATACATAACATTGGTATACTCTGCTACTATGCTTTTCCATTAAGTCATTATTAAATTCTTGTGATTTTCGATATTCATTATATTAAGTTCATTTTGAATTATAAAACTGCATTATTCGTTCTAAAACAATGCATGCATGTATTTTATACAAGAAAATAGAAAAAAAATATAATACAATTAAATTAAGTAATGAACATAAGCAAAAAACAAAATCTAAACCTGATGAAGAATCCAACATTGTTTTTATTTTATCTTAATACAAACAATTTGTTTTGTTATAACGCTAGTGTGGGCCTATTTGCACAAAATAATGTTTTGTAAGGAACCGTTGGAACCGATCTCCAAAGCAGTACAAGAATAAAAAATAGTTTTAAACTATGGCATAATTTCTGATTTGACTTGTTACATATTGTGTAGCCTTGAGGGTAAACTTAAATCTTCAAGGTTGTTCAATATGATTTAATTTCGGAGAGTTGTATCAGAATACTGTCTAAGCTTATGAACAAGTATTCTTTCTTTACTCTCCATAATTTAATTATCAGAAATACTTCTCTAATATTTAAAAAAATAACTTGGCCAACACCCTCTGTCTTCTTTGCCGATGAGTAGGGATGCCAACAGGCTTGAATTTTAATGATGTGGAATAAGTGATACCATGATGATCTTATGTTCCAAAAAAAAAACCTATTTTATTTTATTTTTATTTCATAGTAAAAACATTGTAAGTATATCGACAAAATCCATCTTGTGTGTAATATTCCTATGTGTAATGTAGTATACAAAACTCACCAATAACTCTAATAAAGCAAGCATCAGTTCGGTTAGCTACAGCCCGGGCACATAGTGTCTTTCCGGTACCAGGTGGACCGAATAGCAGTACACCTTTTGGTGGCTCAATACCTAGCTTTACAAACTTCTCAGGCTAAAAAAAATAAAAGTATAATTAACCAGGACTTTTTGTTATTTCATGTACCTAATTATTATTAACTATTCCGTACTTAGAATGTAGCACTATTGTAACTCTTACACAATTATAAGAGAGTGTAAGTTTTACTCATTTGTTTTTAATCTAAACCAAAATATATATCTTTAAATTTGTTTTAATTTCTAAGAACTCAATGTTTAATGTTTTTTATAAATGGTGAAACCATATTGTCTATTTGTACAGAAGTTATCTCTTTTGAGTAAATAAAGGAAAAATTGTGTAATCTCTTAAGAAGAACATCTGTTGACCTAAATAAAAAAATGGAATAAAGCAAAAACTTACATGTAAAAGTGGAGTTTCAACTACTTCACGAAGTTTCTCAATTTGTTCCTTACAACCGCCAACATCACTGTATGTGACATCTGGCTTTTCTTCAACCTGCATCATGGTGACTGTCGGGTCTATTTTTGGTGGCAGCGGTATATGAATCTGATATTTATTGCGATCCACACTAAAGATGAAATATTCATATACATTAGAATACAATGGTCAATAATTGATTATTTGCCTTTTTTAAAGCTTGTTATAGTCAAAATATATAGATTTATTGGGTATTTACAATATAGAGATATATTAATTGTTTATTGTGTAAGATGCAGTAGTTGTATGTCTTCCTCTGGACTAAAGAGAATAAATTAATAATAAATTATAAATTAAACTTATAAGATTCTCCCCTCCATAAGTTGTAGTATAATGTTAAGCTCTTGTATATATTATTATATATCTGTGTGTGTTGTCTTCTCAGATTAAATTCAATCGATCAAATCTATCCTCACCATGTTAAGACTTAGAACACAATATTAGCAGAATTGTGATTTACCATTCAAGAAGTCACCATTAAAAATAAAGTGAGAATAGTTTGTACTGTCGTTCATAAAATAACTCAAACACCATATCTTAAGTGGTAAGCTGAAAGTATGAACTATAATTTAGGAGCATGAATGTAAGACAGCTTACTAATGCAGTTTACTTTTTCTCTACTCCATACTACAATTAAATCTATAAAGGACCTCAGAATTCTAATATTGTCCAGCAGAGCAAAAAAAACATATAAAAATCTAAGCATATTGCTTGTCACTCAAATCACTACTAACATAATAATTAAAAAGAAATGATCTCTGAGAAATTTCGTATCTAATATTCACAAAAAAATTACTTACCCAACCCGCATTCCTTCTTCAATATCAGTAGGCGCTACAGAATCAGCCAGATCAACTACAAACTTTGCAAACTGCTTTACATTAATAATGTATTTAGGATCATTGGAGTCTGCATTGATAATCTTTGTGCATCTTGCTACCTACAAGTTTAATAAATAAATAGATTAGCTGCTATACTATATTGACAATGTTAATAAAAAACATATACTTTACTACTTAAACCATACCTGCAAAGGTTGCTCATTTTGTAAAGTTTGTTTATCTGCTGCCAAATCCCAAAGAGCTGGTGGTGCCAATCCAGTATCTGACTCCTTAATACCAGTAAGTTCATTAACCCTTTTCATTACTGTTTGAATACCGTCTTCTACTTCTTTGATAATTTTAGTGTACTGACCTTGCCCCTAAACAAAAAGGTATGGTTTAATCGTGACTAGCTATTGCCAACTTAGAATCCAAGCAAGATCCTAAGAGGTCTACTTACATAGGACTTTAATAATGCGATATCCCCTTCATCGAGCGCTGAAATGAAATTAGATAGTATATGCGAAATTACATAGTTTTAGTAGAAGTAAGTTTATTAAAAAGGAAGTTTACCATAGTAATAAAAACTCACATTTTATCTCTTTTTCTGGTTCTTCTTTGTCATCTTTGATTTTTCGCATATCATCACCTAAGTGGTCCGGCATTTTGGCTCTACTAAATAACCTTTATTATTATTTATATTTATAAATTATTGTTTGATCGTTGTGAAAATCATTCAATCTCAAACCTACTTAAAAATATTCAGTGATTCTGAATTCTGAAATCAAAACCCAAGTGTCAAATTATTTACAAGTCACTCCAAGCATAGACTATAAATCATCAACACTATATCTATAACAACTTTTATATAAACTATATATTTTAGCTTATAATTAAAACTAGCATCATTATACAAATGTATATTTTAAATCCCGAAAAAATACAACAGAAACTGTAATATCTTCAAATAATGTACATATTTTGTATAAAATATATGAAATGGTAAGTAGAAGATAATAAGTTGATTAGTGAACGTCATGACAATTAACTAAGGCTGTAGATACTGGCGCCACTTGAGTTTCTTTCAGTACTATAATTTTGTATTCGTAGTGCTGAATGGAGAACCACATTTATTCGTGTTTTCCATGATTATATATTCCTGAAATATTGAATATTATTAGTAGGTGAGAGTATAATATATTAATAATAAAGCGTCACAGCGTGGAATATTCTAAAGTGACCTGAAAATAGACTTTTATTTTGACCCAAAATGTTGGTAATGTCAGGTCCCGGTTTTACTCACGTTTTCTTTTTCGTATCTACATGTCATTTCTTTTAATTAGCAAATATAAATGGAATGGCCTGAAATTATATTTTCAAGTATTCTATAATTACAGTAACACTGCTTCAAACTTTGTTTCGTGTATACCACAATGTCAAGTGTCTTTCAACTTGCAGTTTAGACTGACTTCTCTTTAAAAAATGTTGAAAATTATCTCAATGTTATCATTTTTCGTTATCAACCGATGTCCATCATCGCATTTTTCATCATTAGATGAGAATTTATTAGTATTCTCAAATGTACACCAAAAATGTTTTGTTTATTTAGAAAGGTTAGTTATCCATTGTTTTAGTTTTAACCTGCTTTGAAATGAGGTATGTAATGATATTAAATTCATTTTCATTATGCATTGATTGTTTTTTAACTGGTATAATTTCATAAAAACCAAGGTTAATTTAGTCCAATATTATTTAGGTTACTAATGTTATTGTGACCTCTCCCAGATATTGAGCCATAATTTGAGATAAGTCATCTTGATATATAATTTCATTGTCATTTGACAGATTCAATCTGTATCTTGTTTATATAACATGTTAATGTAGATTTATGAAAAATCTTAAACTAATGAAACATGATTAAATAGGATTTTTTGCATGTCCCTAAAAGCTTTACTTTGATGGTAATGAATCACCTTAACATTGTGATCTACAGCTGTTTTGTTCTTGGTCTTGTTAATAATGTCTAAACCACCTTGTTTTACTTCGGATCTTCTTTCATTCACCTCAACAAATTTATCTTAAAATACATGTTGTACAAATAAGCAAAGCATTTGTTAATTCAACTGTAACAAAAATTTAAAAGTCATATAAATCATATTTTTACTTCATATATGGAGAAATAATGATAATATTAGTACTGTACATAATGTAAGCCACTAGTTACAAAACAATACATAAGAGAAGACTTCTAAACTATGCTATGTCATTGTGGATTATGTTTATAGATTTACACGAATCATGTGGGATGCTCTAAAAATAACCACTAACAGTGTCGACACAAATGTGCACGGTACTGTTTTGAAGCTAAATAAACTATGTGTATATTGTTAACAAAGACTTGAATGTGTGAAAATGATATGTGTAATATTTATGTGTTATGTTTGGATTTAAAAAACTCTTCAGTAAGGTTTGTTCAATGTTTCATCAGTTGTTTTTTGCCCTTTGTGTATATTGGTCTGTATATCACATTCTTTTATATTTTAAATTTGACATTTCTTAAAGTGTGCTTTGTTTATTTGTGGAGGGACATGCATACCTACAGTATTTATATTCATTGATACATTTATTGGATGTGCAAATTCAATGTTAATATCATTCTATCTGCTATCCAATTATATTAGACAAGCATTTTAATAATTAGTCTAGTAGTATAGTTTCTACTATAAAACCTTTTTTTCATATGCTGCAATTCAAATAAATATGTCCTGCCTTTAAGTTGTTGATATGCTTGATAAACTTAATCTTTGATCTAAAAAAAGTTTTAGCTAACTAAACTTAAATTATTGTCTTCTACAATTGAATTTTTTTACTTATATAAATAACATTAATTATGTAAAAATATATGCAATCAGATATAACAGGATCAATAGCTACTCGAGAAATTTATGTTAGAACTGGGACGAAAAAGTCTAATTAACAAGATACATATATAGCTTGCGTTCACAATTTGAACTCTTTGTCAAACTTGATTGTAGCTAAAAATACTATTTAGAAGGTTCTCTGAGTGTACACAAATTTATAAATGTTTAGACCATTGCATATATATGCTCGCAATAAGTGTTGTTATTTGATATTTTTACTCAAAAATCTACAGGTCGTCTGATGTAAATGTCGTATATTAGCTTGAACCATATGTTTCAACAAATTGGTGTATAATATTAACGCGATGTTTACGTTCACTGTCAGTGCTGCGGGCGAGTTGGCGAAATGCACACGGCGGGCGCTGATGGTCAGTACAGAGGGACGAATGGAGCAGCACTGGGACGGGACAAAGTGGCTATATTGGACGCAGGGTCACAGTATGGAAAGGTAAGTTATTAAACTTATTGTATCTTTCGCGTCCATGCATTTTAAATCTTGTAACTTGAGTATAGCGGACATTTCTGTAGCTGTTAAATTCAGTTACATCGTATCGAGTATGTGTTCATGGCTAAAGTCGGAACTCTGATACCATTAAACCAAACTAAAAATATTTAATTAAAATTATTTAATCCGTTCTAAGTAGAGTAAGTGATAACTTATGAACTATTATTCCTGTTATTTTAATTATTATTAAATTATGTAATCAACTTAAGTTTGCCATTTAATTGTAAATGTGGTTTAGTTCACACAAATATTGAGAAATAAGTAAAATATTCTAATTTATCCTAGCATTTTAACACATTTAATTTTAATCTAATATTTTTCAAGGACGCATTATGTTCAAATAAATGTCATAGATTATTTTAGTAAAAACGTTATATTGAATTCTTAATCAATTTACAATTTTTAATGTTTTTTAAAGTGTACTTTTGCATGGTTTTTATTCATTATATACGCTAAGAGAATTTTTTTTCCATATGACCTTTATTCTCTATATATTGTATTTATTATTGCTAAGTTTTAATTCAATATATTATTTCATATATTTCTGATTATATTTTAATTAAATACCCCATCAATCTAGGATTGTTCACATTAAACCGTAATTTTCAGTCAATAGAAACAGCGTCTTTACAGATTTTTATTATTTTTAATTTATAAGGATATATCAATACGGATATTTTTGTGGATTTTACCCAATCTAGTCTTTCTGGGAGCAAATATTCGACTCCTGTACGTTAAATATATGTTGGACTTTGATATTCGGGAGTCATAGATCGCGCTCAGTTTTGTTTCTAAATCTTAAGAGCTAAGTGGTTAAGCGTGCTATTATGAGGTCGTACGTTCAATCTCCGCCTGTTCACCAATTGGTGTTTCTATTCGATAAGCAAGTACAGTGTTAAAGGGATCTTATTAAAGGGAGTGTATCTGGTAACACCACACAAGAATGTCCCTAGTGTAGGAACTAGCGTTTTAGTAGGCATATTTGATTAATCAATGTGAATATTATTGTAAAGCGATTGCATCATACGATGTAATGTTATCGATTCGCGTTCGGGGGTCAAAAAACCACAATTTGATTAAAATAGTACAATCTGACCTTTAGATACTGAATTACTCAATAGTTTCCTACGAATACGGGTTTGCTGATTTAAATTATCTTGATTATTTTTAAGCCTACTTAGCGTAATAGGATGTAAAGTATAAAGTAGGCGGCACATTTTCTGCGTGCGCTTTTATGAAAAGAACTGGTATATACTATATAGGATGTAATTCAAAGTTTACAGAGGCTTGTCTAACCGCTGTTGACCATTGGTCTTTTTAGTGATTGTAGTGGATCTGAAATGTCAATACTAAACTAAAAAAGGGCTTACGCCCGAACCGAATAGTGTATCCATAATCTCAGATAGAAAATAATCTGAGATTGTGGATTGTCACACCGTGACAGTCGATCGATCTGCTATCTGCATCCTAATAACCAAACCCTACCAAGACAAACCATTTTTGGCGATAGAATGCAATCGCATCCCTCTTTGTCGTTCCATTTTACCGAGTTTATACTCATATTTGTTAATGTAGGATAGGATATTGACACAGTTGAACTGTCATTTTCATACAAATAAAATACCGCTCCGACCACTAAATAGCTTGTATAGGCTATTACAATCCGTCGATTGGTTATTGATATACCTTTTACAACATTTGAATTAAGAAGTCTATCTCAGATGGTCAAAAACGGATTGAGATAGGAATTTATCCTCCCGCCTTCCTCTTTTCGAGCAGTGTTGGCCTAGTGGCTTCAGCGTGCGACTCTCATACCTGAGGTCATAGGTTCGATCCCCGGCTGTGCACCAATGGACCTCCCTTCTATGCGCGCATTTAACATTTGCTCTAACGCTGAAGGAAAACATCGTGAGGCATGTATTAGACCCATAAAATCGAGTGTACTGGTAGGTGATCACCTACTTGCCTATTAGATTATAAAATGACCATGAAACAGATTCAGAAATCTGAGGCCAAGACCTAAAGAGGTTGTAGCGCCACTAATTTATTTATTTCCTCTTTTCAGGAAAAGTAAGTAAAGTCCCTTAAAAATAATAGTACATTAACGTTTTAATTTTTTGTAGGAAACCTCGAAAATGCATTTCGTAGTCGAGCGTAAACAATCTATGGGTAATATGTGTAAAAAAGTAAATAATTACTGTTGACGTAATCACCAAATAAGAAAATCAAATATTATCCCACCCCTAAAGTGCTTTCGTAATCAAATTCGTAAATATTTTTGATGTACTCTACTTGAAGTTCGCCAACTCTCGTTTCTGATTCTCACCCTAAGAGTAAAAGGCTTCATCAATTAAAACTCCGGCTTTGAAGGTTACACAATCTTACAAAATAATCTAATTCCTTATTTGTGTAGGAAAAGTTGTATTTTATTTTTCAATTTTGTAATTTCTGAGATAGATGGATATGGAGAAGACATAGTTTAAATATACTGTTTTGAATGCAGTCGTGATTGTTATAGCAACTTTTTAGTATATAGTATTTTTGGTATGTTCTTTTCTAGATATTTAAATTGGATATGTTTTAGTACATGAATTATCGTGTTCGTTATAAATTAATTATACTAAGGGTCTGTTTCACAATGTCCGGATAAGTTCCAAATAAGCTATTTATGACTTATTGGTAGGATAAACACTATTTTTGCGTTTCACGACTGTCAGGTAGCGGAATTTTCTTCAGAACTTTTATCTTTCGAATAATTTATGTGTTGCATAGCTATTTGGTGCTTTATCCATACATTGTGAAACAGGCCCCTAATATAAGAAAGCGTTCAATATCACAACTTTCTGGTACGATCGTTCTTCTTCTTATCTTTAATATTGTTAAAAAAAATATACCGCCCAAAGAAACAAAAAGATAAAAAAGAAAAAAAAAACGAAACCGTTTTGCGAGCCTTGTCCGACATTCAAATAATTAAATGATTACAGTTTGAATTCCTTGACGCGATAAATGAGTTGTTCGATAATAATTCTAATAAATTCCTAATTATAACACACAATTTCCTGTGTTATTAGTACATTAATAATTGTGAAATTGGCAAACGTTACCAATGATTGGTAAATGCTGTAATGAAACAAAAACGGACCGAAAAAACTCACGTGTGTAGTACGGCCTAGTTTTACTTTATTACCAAGTAACCTATATCAGTTTCTTTTGTTTTTTCTTTCGTCATCACTACATAGTATAAAACAAAGTCGCTGTCCCTATGTCCCTTTGTATGCTTAAATCTTTGAAACTACGCAACGGATTTTGATGATGTTTTAATAAATAGAGTGATTCAAGAGGAAGGTTTATATGCATAATAACATCCATTAAATAGTGGAGAAGTACTGTTATTTTTGAGGTTTCTAATGTGTTGTCGTAAATAATTACATTTTTTCCGCTTACATTGAAAACGCAGGCTGAACCCTACGAGTTTTATCAAAATAATGTACTAAGTATTGTACACATTGAAAAGGTCTACAGAAAAGTCCGTGATGGTATATGTCTATCTCTTATGGATAACCCACATTTTTATATACAACGTTCACAGATTTTCTGTAGTGTATTTAGTATCAGCATTGCACCCGTGCGAAGCCGGGGCGGGTCGCTAGTTGTTTTTATAAAACTGACTCGAGTGAAATAAGCATATTATAATACATACTCAATTTATCTTTTGTGTAAAAAATAAATTGTCTCAAACATCACACATAAAAATGACAACAAGATACGTATGATAATATTTTATGGAAACGATATACATCTGTGAAAATATTATGACAACTTTTTATTTTTTATTTATTTATTTACTTAAGTTTATAACTTAAGATCGGAACGATATCTATGCAAATTCCTCAAAATCTTCCTCATCCTAATTTTCAATTATAATTCATAAATTTATAACAAGTTCTTAATTATAATTGATAATCCGGTTCATTTTCTAAGTTAATAAATAAATTTTTAAAAATAAAGAAAAAAAAACCTTTATTAGACACAATATACAGGAATATTTAGATAAAGTGCACTAGCGCCCACGCTAGGTTGTTGGCAGCTCGTCTCTTTCTTTTCACATGTAAACAGTATTTTACTTACCTATTTCTACATAACACATCCATATTTAAACTATTTGTACAATAGAGAAGATTATTTTATTAAGAGCGTACCGATTCTTAAAAGGCCGACAACGCACTCGCGAGCCCTCTAGCATTGAGAGTGTCCATGGGCGGCGGTATCACTTAACATCAGGTGAGCCTCCTGCCCGTTTGCCCCCTGTTCTATAAAAAAAAAACAATAAGATTTAAAAAAAATATAAATCATTAATTGATTTTTAATTTTCCAATTCCAGGTGATAGATCGCAGAGTCCGCGAATTATGCGTGGAGTCAGATATTCTGCCGTTGGACACTCCGGCGTATCACCTCAGCGAGGCCGGGTACAGAGCGATTATCATATCTGGCGGACCCAATTCGGTGTACGCTGAAGATGCGCCGAGATATGATGCCGATATATTCAAAATGGGATTGCCTGTTTTAGGTAATTATGTTATATGTGATAAAAGCTTTTAAAATGGGAAAAAATTGCGCCGATGAAAGATGAATTATTGGAAATATGTTTTTTATTAATAAAGGAATTTCTATTTTTTATATTCTCTACCAAAAGATTTAATTACATGGGTAACATATTATGAGGTTTTTTTAATTGAATTTTAAATGTTACTCAAGTAATTTTTTTTTGTTTTTTTTTTTTTGGTACCAACTATTAGCTGTCATTTTCATACAAATGTAGTTTTTGATTTTCTACGTACAATACTGTTACGCGGTCTTGACTAGACCCCATGGGCTTTAGATCGCCATCGAAAGTGTTTTCGTTTCAAATTTTTTTTTATTTGGTTGTTTGTAGGTATATGCTATGGTATGCAGATGTTGAACAAGGAATTTGGTGGGTCAGTTCTTCGTAAAGAGGCACGTGAAGATGGACAGTATGAGGTGGAGATTGAGACCACGTGTCCCTTGTTCAAGTGAGAATACTCTTTTTTTGTCTATAAAAAAAACGATTAGGCATATCTCCTCTTTTCCCTATCTCTTCTCTATTTAATGTTTAAACACAGTGTAAACGTAATTTCTCTCAATTTTACGCACTCACTAGGGATGATCGATGTTAGAAAAACATCGATATTGACATCCATGTCATAATCGATAGCCCAACATCAATGTTTAACATTGATTTTTGCATTAATTTAAGTTATTTAAGTCTGCACATGTATTGTCTTTTGTTAACGTAACTTTTACATATTTAAAGAAATCACTTTTTCAACGGATTGAAGCTATGTATTATAAATTTATAATTATTTTCCTTAGCTTAAAATTTAGTTTTATTGTGGTCACTGTAAAGCACGCGAGACGTCGGGAAAATTTAAAATGATGTAAAATAATTACACTTTAATTATATTTAAGTTTATTAACTTATAATACATAGCTTCAGTTGAAGTGTTTTCTTCAAAGCTTATTTACTTATTTAGATATTTAACATAAGTTTCTAATAGAATCACAAGAGTACGTAAGAACGTACAATGGACTCACCATTGTACGTTCTTACGTACGTGTACGCTCTGTATTGGATCGGTAGATATGTATATATATATTTTTTAAATATTTAAATTTTGTTTGCAGTCGTCTAGAAAAATTACAGCCGGTACTTCTAACACACGGTGATAGCGTATCGAAGGTTGGCGAAAAATTTCGTGTTGGAGCCCAATCTTCCAACCATCTGATTGCGGCGATTTATAACGAGCAAATGCGTCTTTACGGGGTTCAGTTTCACCCTGAGGTAAATATATTTTAAATATTTATTCACAGAAATTTACCATCCATACAGTACTAGATTGTTTATCACTACATATTATAAAACAAAGTCGCTTTCTCTGTCCCTATGTCCCTTTGTATGTTTAAATCTTTGAAACTACGCAGCGGATTTTTTTAATAGATTGAGTGATTCAAGAGGAAGGTTTATATGTATAATAACATCCATTAAATAGTGGAGAAGTACTGTTATTTTTGAGGTTTCTAATGTGATGTCGTAAATAATTACATTTTTTCCGCTTACATTGAAATCAGGCTGAACCCTACGAGTTTTATCAAAATAATGTACTAAGTATTGTACACATTGAAAAGGTGATGGTATATTATGTCTATCTCTTATGGATAACCCACATTTTTATATACATCGTTCACAGATTTTCTGTAGTGTATTTAGTATCAGCATTGCACCCGTGCGAAGCCGGGGCGGGTCGCTAGTAAAAAATATTATAAAGACCTCAGAGATGATTTAATCGCTCGTCGAATCAGTATTGCAATACAGCGAGGTAATTGCAGCGTTAAAGGTACACAGGGACCAAATTTTTTATATTTGTTTTAATTTTCTTTTAATTATATCTATATAGGTTAAGAAAATTTTAAATATTGTATGTGTGAATATAAGACTACCTACATTTCCCATTTTTCATAAATTAAGTTCAACACTTTAACTAAGGTTTTTATTGTTTATTGTTGTTAAATAGTTGTATTTTCTGTCAACTTATGTTTTAACGTAAAAAGTGACGTATTTAAATATATTTAATTTATCTACCACAAGTTAATGTAAAATAATAGTGAATGTAGACAGACGTTTTTATTTAATATTTATTATTATAATAAACGAGTGCAAATATATGTCAAATAATTAAAAAAAACGTAATATTAAGTTAACTCCTTTTTGTCTATTGGAAGTAATATTGATTTAGTAATCGCAATTTATTCATAAAAGTATGAAAAACATCTATGTTTTCTTATGATGTTATCACGGAAAATTATCGTTCGTAAACCTACTTTGCAGCCATTTTTTTTTATAAATATAATCTTAGTTCGTAGTATTTAGATGCTTTTGATTTCCAGGTTGACCTAACACCCAAAGGCAAGCAAATGTTGTCCAACTTCCTGTTCGACATAGCGGGCATGTCTCGTACGTTCACGTTGCGTTCGCGTCGTGACGCGTGCGTACAATACATACGGGATACTGTTGGAGATAATAAAGTTCTGGTAAGTTAGCTATAATGTAATTTATATTTTAATTAGAAACTTCACTGTCCCGCATATATGTGTAGTGTGTGTGTATACAGACAAATTTTAAATTACCAAGAGGTCAAAATAACAAGCGCCAAGAGGATGAGTTCAAAAAAAAGTTCTTTGAAAAATCAAAGTTAATTATTAAGTTTTCTTTTTCCTTTTTAGTTTTTTTTCAATTTATCGAGCATTTATCAAGGGACGGGAAAAATACGTACGCGCTATTGTGGGCGTGGACGATCTATGATTTTCTTATTTGGTGATAACGTCAACTTCAAATTATGCTTGAAGGCGAAATGAATGGGGGGGGGGGGGGTATAAGTTGCAGAAAATTATAAAATTACTATATTTACTAGCAATAACTACATGAGAAATAATTATCAATACAGGTGATGCCAACTTCCACCTTGTTTGAATATTAGGATAATTAGCAGCTCCAATTGTATGGTTTTTGATTGTGTTTGTGTTTGATAGGTTCTGGTGAGTGGAGGTGTGGACTCGACAGTGTGTGCGGCTTTGCTTCGGACAGCGCTCAAAGAGGATCAAGTCGTCGCACTTCATATCGACAATGGTTAGTAAATAAAACATCTGCGATTACTGCAGAAGACGTTAAGTAATAAATAAAAAATAAAATACGTTTATTTTGGAACATAAGATCATCTAGGTATCACTTATTCCACGTCAATCAATTCGAACTAGGCATCCCTACTCATCGGCAAAGACAGATATATGTAACTACTAAACGAATACATCAACCAATAGCGTGTATTGGCGCGATCTCTCTTTCTCACTCGCTCTCATGCGGTCTCAATCGCTCTCTCTCTTTTCTTCGCCAACGCTGCACATCTTCGTGACGTTCTGTTATAATTTATTTTTAAATAATTAATATACGTGATAGAAAAATATGAAGAAATGTCTCTCTTTTCAGGTTTTATGCGTAAGAATGAGAGCTCCAAGGTGGAAAGGTGCCTCCGGGAGTTAGGGGTTCGTTTACATGTCATCAATGCCGCTCATCAGGTATGGATTTTGTTTTAAAGAATATTTTGTTTTTTTTTTATAGAACAGGGGGCAAACGGGCTCATCTCATGTTATGTGATACCGCCGCGATGGACACTTTCAATGCCCGAGGGCTCGCGAGTGCGTTGCCGGCCTAAAATTATATATTAGGTTTTTAGTTATGCTGAAGTCTCCATTAAAGGAAAGCCATCTTTATTATCAAAATTAATCTCTCGCTCGCGGAACTAATTGTATATTTTAAAAGGAATCGAACCACGCACGCTGTAAAGCACGCGAAACGTCGGTTTAAATTTAAAATTATGTACAAATAATTATAAGTTTAAATACAATAATACATAACTATAATCCGTTAAAAAGTGTTTTTCTTTAAATGTGTAAAAGTTATGTTAATAAAAGACAATTCTAAGGAATCGAACCAGTTTTTAATGATTATGTAAAACGTCCACAGTTTAGACAAGGCAGTACAACAGTCCGTGAGGCGGGTGGACGCTCTCGGCACACGCCTCTACTGTGCCACACCGTAGCCCCGGAGGACAAGCGGAAGATCATCGGCGATGTCTTCATGCAGGTCGCGGAACAGGCTGTCAGGGATCTGTTGAATGCACAGTGAGTAAATATACAATTAAAAAAAAAAAGCTTTTTTAAATTCAATTCGCTCAGTACTCTCATACAAGCACCCAAGCACCAATGAAGGTTTTTATATGTATATGTAATTTTTGCTTGTGCGGTGTAGGAAAATCTTGAGTATTTTTTTATTGTCATTCTTTTTTTTTTATTGTATTTAATAACATCTGAAGTGATGTTCCCCGCGTTAATTTCAAACTTATGATCTAGGTAGTCGCCCACGCTATAAAAGCACCTTGCCTTTAAAAACCCAATCACCTTCCCCTTGAAAACATTACATGGCAGCGATCTATAGCTTCTAGGAAGGTCATTAAATATTCTTACGGCCATGGCGTAGCAATTTTTATGAAACAAATACAGACATCTTAAACCTTGTCTTACTTTCCATATCTTAAAGGCAACAATGTTTTTTTTATTAAGGTCAAGTGTAGCCTGTATTTACCATTATTGGTTCATCTAGATCTAGGCTATTGTAAAAGTGATGCTGTTCCGTCCATACAGATTCCCATCGGAATAGCTTTATCATTTTAGCCAATTACTTTCTGTTCGGAAGCTGTATGTCGAGTTTTAAAAAAAACAGTAGCTGGTCTTAAAAAGAAATAGGGATGTTGTCGTCGGTCAAACCATAAGGACTGACTTTGCCAGACGCAATATTAAAGCAGACTAGACCCCTCCGATTTGTTATATCGAGGTTGCACTGTATATCTATAATAAATTTAATATAAATTAAAAAATAATAATAAATGTAAAATTAAATTCATTTAATATTTCTTTTTTTTTTGACGTTCATAAGTATACATTGTTACCTACATGAATAAATAAATTTTGATTTGATTTGAATTAAATAAGCTGCTACCCGCACACCGTCTACAATCTAAGACTAAAGGATTGGCTTATGATCACACCCTATGCAGTGTAAGAGACGTTTTGCTATGTAATTTTTTACACACTTTATTCATTCACTCACTGTCTCACTCACTCACTCACTCACTCACTCACTCATTCACTCAGGCGTGTTGATAACAATTGAAAAAAAAAAACGATGTTATTATATATACATGAGATATAAGATGATTACTGTCGAGTTATAAAATACGATAAATAAACTCCCACGACATTCTTTCCCCACATCTTAAAAGAAAAAATTAAATAATAATATTATATTTTATGTTTAATGTCAGAGAGGACCAAGTACTCCTCGGCCAAGGAACTCTCCGTCCGGACCTGATAGAGTCGGCCTCTTCGCTGGCCTCAAGCAATGCGGCCACAATTAAGACACACCACAATGATACGGAACTGGTGCGCGTTTTAAGGCAACGCGGCAGAGTTGTGGAACCGCTGAAGGACTTCCATAAGGACGAGGTAACTGACAGTACTGTAGCGATATCTATGATAGCAATATTGTCTGTGGTTAAGGGGAAATTTAAGTAATACGTAAGGGAGCGTTTGGGGGGGGGGGTATAACGGTATGATGTGGGGGGGGATTGAATTATGCGTTATTGTTAATATTTTAGCGTTACGGGACAATGAGTCGTGCTTTTTTGCGGGTAGCAGGCGTTTATATATATATGATTTGAGAAGTGGCAGTAAATGTAAAATTAAATTCATTAATATTTCTTTTTTTGACGTTCATAAGTGTACATTGTTACCTACATGAATAAATAAATTTAGAATTTGAATTTATATATTTATTAATGAAAGTAAACAGATACATCTGTATACAATAAAATAAATATATTGGACAAAAGTTTCACTGAAAACTGTTTTTTGGACAGTTATTTAAAATAAATATTAATATACTAACCTAACCTAACCGAACTAGATAATAATTCGTTTTTTGGACGCGTACATACTCAGTATAATCAAATTCAAGGTATTGAATTGTAAACCCAAAAATATGATACAAAACAAAACATAACAATTAAAAAATGGGACTGGTTTTATTTATATTATTGGTCGCTGTGGAGTTAACTGTTTTTTTTTTATTGAAGAGCTACGAACCCGGTCAGGTATTTTGTACTTAAAAGGGTTCCCATATTTTATATATTGAAACCATTGCTATAAGGGTCCGTTCATAAACTACGTTCGCATACAAGGGGGGGGGGGGTCTGGCTGAGTGTGACAAGGGGGGAGGGGGGGTATAGGGCAGCGTGACGTTCGCCGTTTATTACATGACATGAGCGCTCACAACGGGTTTCTTTGTTTTTCCAATACTTGAGAGAGTAACGTTTCCACGTACCCTGCGCTCTCGATTCAGTAACAAATGAAAATACTATTTCTCTAGAATTTATCATACTCAGTAGGGGGGGGTCTTAGTTTTTGTGACGAAATATTTCTAGGGGGGGTCACAAAAAGTATGACACAGCGTGACAATGGGGGGGGGGGGAGGGGGTCAAAAAAAGCTGATTTTAGTGTGACGTATTTTATGAACGGCCCCTAATAAATAAACACAATTTTTATCAGGTTCGCATACTAGGCGCAGAATTGGGTCTGCCTCCGGCACTGGTAGAGAGACAACCGTTCCCTGGACCGGGACTCGCCGTGCGGGTACTTTGCCAGGATGAAGCCTTCGCTGATAGGGACTTTGCCGAAACACAGGTTAGTATTTTTTTTACCTCTACCTAATTTAATTTTTAGGGAGCGTTTACGGGGTATAATTTTTTTTCCTTAAAAAGAGAAAGCGACAAGGCCGCCAGTTGCTTTACATTTAATTATGTTTAATATTTTTTTTCTTTTATGTAATGCAACGAAGTGATAAATAAATATACTGTGGAATGATAGATTCAAGCGTTGAACCGCTTCAGTGCAAATGTATGTCAATAATGAATTTTATAAGTACAGTGTACACTCTATATAACGATACTGAAGGGACTGTCCATTTTATGGCGTTATAGAGGTGTCGTCAAATGGAGAGAAGAAAAATCTGAATAAAAAAGAAGTATATTTAAAACTAGTTTTGTTATGTACACAACAAGAATCTTTATTTATTTCACTACATTTTTCTATCCTAACAGTAATTACTAATACGATAGAATTCCAAAATCCCACACCAACTAGTCTAGATAAAAAAAACATTAAAAAATTAAACTTATATTCCTAAATCTATCTATCCATACATTATTTGAACACTGTTATTTTTATCTGACGTCTTTGCTGCACCAGTAATTTTGTTGTATTTTTTTACTTATTTAATTCATATCTTGTGATATTGAGGCATCTAGGTGATACACGTGTTAGCAATCCCAATTTGTAAACAAAAGAATGAATTTCTAAGAAAGTTCAGTATGCATGTCGCCGACAGTAGAGTTTATTGCGGGCTATGATAATAAAACGACAAAAAATGTACACAGCTGCGCAGTTTTTATTAATTTTAGCAACTTAAAAGGTACTTTTTATTACTCAATTGTTGCCGTTATTGAGAGTGTGTGTGGTGCTATATAGAGTGTATCATTGTATGGTAGACAAGCCAAACCAACCAAAGTTAATTGATTTCAACGTTTTAGAGAGTTCAAGTAATGTTACATGGAGTTTACACTGTATTTAATGATTACAGAAACTTAAGATTTTTTTGAAGTACGCTATCTGCCATTTGAGGGAAAGAGACATGAGTAATTCCTATGTTTTAGGGAACACGTTAAATCGAATTTAATAATTATAATAAGAGCCTGTTTAAGTACCAACAAAAGTATACAAAATATACAGCTAGATTTGCTATGTACATTTTTAAATGTAAATAGCTAAAACATATTTGTTTAATCATTTAAAACAAAACACTGAGATAATATACAAAGCCAAATTAGATTACATTGATAAACAATCTATGTATTTGAAATAGAATTAAAAAAAACTGTAATTTAACATTAACGAACGACAGTTATCACTTAATATTTCAAAAAATACATAGTTACTGCAAAACAAAGTCAATATCTTCTTTTGTCTCTTCAATTATTTCCTCACAACCTCTTTGATGAGGTGGAAATTGTATAATGGTTTTCTTGTTATTCCACTATCCTAGCTTTAGTACCGTTGATCGGAAACCTTTGGGAAACTGGTAAAGGCGTTCTCCAAATATCTCTGCTTATGGCATTCTTTTTCTTCGCTCCTATATCTTCTCCATTTTGTTTTGGGCGCCACCTCCCTCTTTTGCCCTAAAAGTGGACTTAAACGTACACTTGTCGGTGTATGGAGTTTATACTGTGTGAAATAATTACAGGTGATAGTAAAGATAATGGTGGAGTACGCGTCTATGTGCGTCAAATGTCACGCGTTACTCGGCCGCGTATCGAACGCGACAACGCCAGTTGAACAAACCGAGTTAAGGCGCATCTCATCCACTGGGCCCATTGTTGCGACACTTCTGCCTGTGCGCTCTGTGGGAGTACAAGGTAAGAGATGGATTTTTAAAATGACCCACACTGACTATAATGTAATATATCTTTATCATTTATGAAATAAGAATATATAATGTTTGCTTAAATTATCAATAATTAATTAATTAGGCAAAAATTCCTTTGTTTCGCTAAAAAAAAGAATTTGATTCGCGTTTATAGCCGTAGAATTGGTTTGTTATAAGTATTTTTCTATTGTTTATAGGAGACGGACGGACATACAGTTACGCAGTGGCCCTGTCGACAGAACGCTACCCACCCGATTGGAAGGATATGCAATACTTGGCGCGTATTATTCCGCGCGTTTGCCACAATGTTAATAGGTACGATTCCGGCTCGAAGGACTATTTTTTATATCATATTTTCAGAGAAAACTTAGCGATTCGCTTGTCTTGTGTGACAGTTGCAGCAGCATCAATCTGGTAGCAAAACTGTAAATTTTTACGTGTCTTTGTGATGTGATGTGTGTAGTTGCACGTAAATTTTTTCTACGTATACGTCTTAATAGGAAGCTGAAGCGAGAGTCGTGGGATAATACATTTGTAAGCTTAAAGTATGCTGTATGCCTCACATGGGCCATCGATCTCTTGAAAACATAAAACTTTTGATATTTTATATATTGCATATTAATACAATTTTTAATTTTTAGGGTTTGTTATGCGTTCGGCGGAGTGATAAAGGAGCAGATAACAGACATTACACCGACATTCTTAACACAACAGGTCATATCTACCATTCGTCAAGCAGATGATCTCGCCACACAGGTTAGATTACATTTAATTGGCTTTTCATTTTCCTTTCAAAAACTTTTTTTTTGCACTACAAGATTCGTATTTATATATTTTATATGAAGGTAGCGTATGTAGACATGAAAAAAGAAATTGTTATTCAACACAGTCCAATCAATTTTCAAATATGGCAAACGGCCATGTGCGCTATTACTCCCTGGCCAGATATTAATTAGACTTTAGTGCATTAGTTATCATATATTTTATATGAAGGTAGACACGAAAAAGAAATTGTTATTCAACACAGTCCAATCAATTTTCAAATATGGCAAACGGCCATGTGCGCTATTACTCCCTGGCCAGATATTAATTAGACTTTAGTGCATTAGTTATCATATATTTTATATGAAGGTAGACACGAAAAAGAAATTGTTATTCAACACAGTCCAATCAATTTTCAAATATGGCAAACGGCCATGTGCGCTATTACTCCCTGGCCAGATATTAATTAGACTTTAGTGCATTAGTTATCATATATTTTATATGAAGGTAGACACGAAAAAGAAATTGTTATTCAACACAGTCCAATCAATTTTCAAATATGGCAAACGGCCATGTGCGCTATTGTTCCCTGGCCAGATATTAATTAGACTTTAGTGCATTAGTTATCATATATTTTATATGAAGGTAGACACGAAAAAGAAATTGTTATTCAACACAGTCCAATCAATTTTCAAATATGGCAAACGGCCATGTGCGCTATTACTCCCTGGCCAGATATTAATTAGACTTTAGTGCATTAGTTATCATATATTTTATATGAAGATAGACACGAAAAAGAAATTGTTATTCAACACAGTCCAATCAATTTTCAAATATGGCAAACGGCCATGTGCGCTATTGTTCCCTGGCCAGATATTAATTAGACTTTAGTGCATTAGTTATCATATATTTTATATGAAGGTAGACACGAAAAAGAAATTGTTATTCAACACAGTCCAATCAATTTTCAAATATGGCAAACGGCCATGTGCGCTATTACTCCCTGGCCAGATATTAATTAGACTTTAGTGCATTAGTTATCATATATTTTATATGAAGGTAGACACGAAAAAGAAATTGTTATTCAACACAGTCCAATCAATTTTCAAATATGGCAAACGGCCATGTGCGCTATTGTTCCCTGGCCAGATATTAATTAGACTTTAGTGCATTAGTTATCATATATTTTATATGAAGGTAGACACGAAAAAGAAATTGTTATTCAACACAGTCCAATCAATTTTCAAATATGGCAAACGGCCATGTGCGCTATTGTTCCCTGGCCAGATATTAATTAGACTTTAGTGCATTAGTTATCATATATTTTATATGAAGGTAGACACGAAAAAGAAATTGTTATTCAACACAGTCCAATCAATTTTCAAATATGGCAAACGGCCATGTGCGCTATTACTCCCTGGCCAGATATTAATTAGACTTTAGTGCATTAGTTATCATATATTTTATATGAAGATAGACACGAAAAAGAAATTGTTATTCAACACAGTCCAATCAATTTTCAAATATGGCAAACGGCCATGTGCGCTATTGTTCCCTGGCCAGATATTAATTAGACTTTAGTGCATTAGTTATCATATATTTTATATGAAGGTAGACACGAAAAAGAAATTGTTATTCAACACAGTCCAATCAATTTTCAAATATGGCAAACGGCCATGTGCGCTATTGTTCCCTGGCCAGATATTAATTAGACTTTAGTGCATTAGTTATCCAATAATGACGAATACGAAATGCAGGTGCTAACATCGAGCGGGTGCGTCAACCGCATCGCGCAGATGCCGGTGGTGCTGATCCCGATCCACTTCGACCGAGATGCGGCTCTCCGGACACCTTCGTGCCAACGCTCGCTGGTGCTTCGCCCCTTCCTCACCTCGGACTTCATGACGGGTGTCGCGGCTCTGCCCGGCAGTGACGTCATGCCGCAGGATGTGAGTTGCAAAGAGTTTGGATATGGTCACGTGACCAAGTTTTTTTAATTTTAACAATTTTAAAACTGTGTGCCTGGTGCCAAATTTGTGTGTGTATTTTTGTACAGGAATTAGTCGGGAACTAAAATATTTTTGATTTGAATCTGGTATACAACTTAATTATACAAATTACATCAAAATTGGTTCAACAAAAACTTTCTAACTACAGAGGGAATACAGATTATTTATTTAGAACTCCTGCAGATAACATAAATTATATATAATTACAAATAAATGCACTGAGAATATAGCCAAAGATGGAATACATAATACATTTTACAACAAAAAGATTTATAAAAGGCAACAAAGAAACAAAAAGTATTTAATACATTTGACTAATTGTGATTTAATTTATTTAACTAAGCCTAAATTGCAGATAATAATTGGAATGGTTATTGATGATTTTTTGAAACAATTTCTAAAATAATTATAAATATATGATGTGGTCATGATATATGTATAAATTATACGAAGGGAATATTTGTATGTTTAAAATTATATTTTCATGGTGCATAATAATTTAGTAAAAAAATAATTACCTCACTAACTAGGACCTGTGCACAGCCAGTTCTTTTCTTAATTAATTTATTTGACCATAAAAAATCTCTACCACAAAGATTTTTTAAAATAATTTAATTGTAAAAACGGTCATGTAATTCTCAATTTCATAGTGAAATGCTCTTGCTTTTTATTTATTTAATTATATGTAATTTTGAATTAAATAAATTTGTTATGATTCCAGGTGGTTGACAAAATGCGCAAAGAGCTGATGACGGTACCAGGAATATCTCGTGTGCTCTACGATCTGACGCCCAAACCCCCAGCCACTACTGAATGGGAATGATTCCTATACGTCTGTAGATATAGAGAATGGACTGGCCCCGCTATATGTCAAAACAATAGAAAATGGATGACGTTAAGTTGTCAAATATCAAAACAAGAGAATGTGTGAAGTTTAACGGCTGTCAAAATTAGAGAACGGGCAGTGCCCTATTCAGCTATCTATATAGAACTATAGAGAATTGGCGGAGGATTATTAAATTAAAATAGGAAATATCAGTGGCCATTTTAATTGTACATTCTCTATAGTTATATTTTTACAGTGTTTCAGTGAAGTCCATTGTCTATGTCTGAACGTTCCATGTGTTTATGAACGTGCGGAAATGTCAAATGTCATAGTTAAGTCAATTGTTAAATGTCAAATAGTTTTATGTTGGATTAGACATTATAAAATCGTCTTTCTAAAGAAATCTAGTTTCAGTGGCTGTCAGAAATTATGTGGATGAATCAATTTGATGTTTTAATGCTTAATGCATGATTGTTATACGGTTTGCGCCCAGTGAATTTCTATTTAAAATACAATTGACTATTTTCGTCCACGTTCATGACGTTTTTACTTAAGCACCGGCAGTGGTAATATTTGTTAGCAATTTTTATATCGAATTTTGACAGAAATCGGTCTAAGCCTTTAACATTTTAAAGGTTTTCCATGTATTTGACCCTGAAATTAAGTTATGTTAAATGCCCTAAAGGAATTTGTTAATTTGTGAAACACAATTTAGCTTCACTGTTTTGTATTTAGTAAAAATATCAAAGGCTGTGTAATATATAAAGCCAACCAAATTGCACTCCGAATATAAAACTTATATGAAATCAGACACATTGATGGAATGATTCAGTGTTATTTACTGGAGGTTTCGTAAATAAAATTATATTATTGCTTTATTTTCATACTGACTTTCATTTATTCCTTGTCTTTAACAGCTGAGAGATGAATTTGAATTTATGAAGTAATTGAATTGAGTGGATCTTTACAATGAATGAAATGAATACAAGGAAATCACAATAAATTTCAGTCTGAGGGTAGATTTAGAGTCGGCACAATAACTCGACAAGACATCAACTATTAAATACCCGCGACATGGACAAATGAATACAATGATTATATTTACAGTTTTAACCAACTCAATTTATATAATTGTTGAAACAGTAGTATAATTCTATTGCCTACCTTGTATTTTTGAAAGTTAATTGACGTCGGCTGTGCCACAATAAATTCATATGAATAATTCAAAATTGATTAATAAAATGTTTTAATAGTGTTCTATATAAATTTTATTACATATTATAAAAGTCAGTCAACATTAAAAACTTCAAAACAAGGAGTCAACCTTACATAAATTAAAGTTTGAAAATTGATAATAAGCTAAAATATATTATTTAAACATGCAGACGGTACAAAGTTATGTCTAATATGATTAAGCTAAAAATACTAATAATTAAACTTAGTTTTTCAAATCTTCAACTATCAGGTACAAGTAGGTTCACATTCTTCCCCGCAGTTACCACTGCCCCAATAAACCCTTCCTCTTCTCCTCTTATAGACAATGCTTCTCCTATAACTTCTTTCTTCTCTCTTATCATTGGTGCTTTAACCCATCTTGAGCCTCTACAATTACTACATGAATGCAAAGGCAATACTTCAAAGGCTATAGTCCTATTATTACAGTCTGCACATTTGAAGAATCGTTTATATGTATCAATTACTTTTATTGGGTGCCTCTCGGTTTTACAAAGTTCTGCTGCTGAAAATGCTGTATATTTGCATTTAACACACCTCACTGCCTTGCATGCTATTTTAAATGTGTTCAACATTTTTTCCTCCATTGCTTCTTTCTTCTCTAACTTATTAAAGTATTTATCTTGTTCTTCATCTTCGTGTTGTTTGATTAAGTTTACGTGAGCTGATGTTGCTTCAAGAATTTTCTTGAACCGTTCAGACAAAGGTTTTTTATTTGAATTGGCATTTTCACTTCCTGAGATAATATTTATCTTTGGTTTGACACCACCATCATTACATTTACTCTTTTTACTAATACTTTGATCAAAATCAGTCTCTGTCAGTAGTTTTTCAATAGCTCTTTTCTTTCCTATTTCAGTACCTTTTATGTTATTAGGGTTAATTTTTTCTATACCCCCGTTTTGCTGGATCAATCTAACAGCATGCAGCTTAGCTTTTTCTGCACGCTTTATGCTGTAGGACATGTTAAGATCAATTGTACCTCCTCCATTTAAACTAAAACCTTTTCCCAATGTTGGGGAATTGGCTACTTTTTCAGCTAAACTTGACTCACGCAATGTATTTTGGCTTAATGCATTTAATCTCTGTGTGTCACTTATTTTTTGAGGTTTAGGACTATGCAATAATCCACTTTTATTTTGTAAAATGTTAGCTTGACATGGTGATTTATTAGTCATAAGTTTGTTACCTTCAGATTTGTAATAGTCACTTAATGACATTAATCTATTTTGATCTCTCTCTTTAACAACTTTATTATTACCAGATGGTAAAGCAGAGTATGCTTTACCACCATACATAAATGTATTTTTACCAAAAACTTTATTTTGTAAATTAACAAGACCCTTACCCATGGTTGAGGATTGGAGCTCTTGACGTCTGGAATATTTATGATATTCCTGTTTAATGTGGTAAATACAATGTTCACCTTGACTCATATTGACAATAGCTGAACATGGTTCACCATTTTTCTTTTTACTCTTACAAATTCCTAAATCTTTTGATTGGCCAAGTATCATAACACGATCAGAATTGTCAACACTGAGACATGCTTGATCTTTACTGTTCTCAGATCTATCAAGAACATTAGGGTTTAAAATTGCAACAACCGTACCTTCTGTTGTTTTCCATAAGTCATTGTATGCTTTACGAAAAAGAAAGATAGACACTGTTTTTATATCATCTTTCAGATCACTTAGAGTCCAAATAATGAATTGATTACCTTTTTGAGACTTTTTTGATGAACTTTTCTTAATGATGACTCCGGCTATAACCCAGTCTTTAGAGAGATCTTCATTCTCTACATATCTTTTTACACGCAAAACATTAACTGCTTCCCTGCCTTGCATGCGGTCCAAAAGAGCTGTACTAGATATTATTGGATTTGTTATTCGAATTCCAAACACAGGATCAGTCAATATGTCGGCAGGTGTTTTATTTTTACTTTCTGGTGGACTAAACAAGTGTTTTTCAGCATGTGCAATATTTTGAGTAGACTTTTTGGCTGTTGTTTTGGAAATTTTTAGATCTCTATTAGTATCTCGTAATCTGCTTTCAAATTCTAATCGTTTATCAACCAGCTCGTGATCTTTTTGATCTAAAGATTTTTTGACTAACGACCCGTAATTGTTGTACTTGCGTTCCGTATAATTTTTTCTCTCTTCGTCATCAGAGGAATCTGTATCTCCATTATGAACTGCTGAAGACGAGTTAGAAGTACCTGGAGGCAAATGATCGTCAGTTTGTGGTGTGTTGAATAAGTCCACATCCTGAACACGACGTTCTTTTCCTTTTGTAGGATGATCTTCAGTTAAGTCTGCACATAAAAGTTGTTCTAATTGAGCAAGTTCATCGTTTGATTCCATTGCAATACACAAACTTTTAAAGAAAAATAAACAAAAAATAACTAATATAATTATTGGCGGGAAATGGTTATATCTAAGGTCTGTGGTGAGTGTCCTGTCACTTTTAAAAATCTCGTAGCTCGCTATTGACTAGTTTATCTGTAGGCTATACACAGACATAGATTCACGTTCTCGATTTTGTCTACTTGACTGTATATAAGTTCTAGTGTCTAAACTATAAGAGATACTATAATATAATTCTATGCTTCCTAGCCTTTTTCACGTCTTTGAAATTAACTGTTTGTCGATTTAAAAGTTGGCTGTGTAGTAAAAATTTTTAAATGAAAATTAATTAATGTCTGGGTATATAAATGTTTTATAGTTATTGTATTTAAATTTTGGACCAAGAATCTAACATATATTTTTATGTTATAGAATCTATTTGTTATAATCTTTGCTTTTCATTATGTAAGGTTCTTTCATAACGCTTTTCTCTATGGTCGGGACTTCCGCCGTACGTATATATATATATATATATGTATATACGTACGGCGGTTTGTACATATACTTTAAAATACGTTAGTATATTGCACTTGCAGCACTTGCTTACAGTTGAAAATTTAGTCTTTGGTATTGCACAGTTTCATTGCATTGCCTTTTGGGTAAGTTTTATTCAAGTTTTATTACGTATAGGTGTACAGCTTATAATGGAAAAATCTAACTAAAGCGAATGATAAATAAATTCTTTACGCTGGTTCCTCTGTGCATGAAATAATTTCTCAAGTGCAAAAAGACCTTGACCATCTATATTTCTGGTTTCAGTCGAAGTTGTTAACTATTAACATTGCTAAAACTTCGTACTTAATTTTTAAACCTAAAAACTTTAAAATTCCACCACATCTGCCTTTAACAATAAATAATGTACCTCTAATAGAAAAGAAAAGCGAAAAATATCTTGGATTATGTATTGACAATAACTTAACATGGGCAACGCACATAAAGCATTTAATAACTAAATTATCTTCTCTAAGAGGGTCCCTTAGACATATAGTTCGGAGTCCGTCTTCTTATTTATAATTCTTTGGCTTAATCACACCTTTACCTGATTGAAATTTGGGGAGCTGCGACTAAAACTAACATATCAAATCTTCAAATTGCTCAAAATAAAGTAATTAAATTGCTTTTTCATTACCCATACTTAACTTCCACACAAAAAATCTACACAGAAACAAAACTGATGAATATAAAACAATTATTTCAATACAATACCAGCTTATTAATCTATAAAATTTTAAATGACTACTTTAATGACTACTGAAATTTTAAATACATTACATTCACTAAAATAAATCAAATTCAAAAGCGCAGTTCACGACGCCCTCATAATTTAATTCTACCTAAGTATAGAACCAATTACGGCAAAAAAAACATTGAGCGTTGGGGGAGTACTGCGGTATAATAGACTCCCAAAAAATGTAAAAAGTGCAGGCAGCCTAGCAATATTTAAATTAAGATTGAAAGACCATCTATTGAGTGATCCCAATCTACGGAAATGAAAGTTTATCCAAGCTCTACCAAGTTTCTTTTTTTTTTTCAAATTCTAACGTTAGCTTATAAGTGTTCTCATGTAAGTGAGTAATGTCTATTATGAGAATAAAATATGTCTTTAAACCTAATTATGTTTTTTATTGGAATGCCTTTATATTCCAAATTTAATAAACTTGATTTCAACTACAATCACAAATAATGTTTTACTTCGAGAGCTATCCTAATTTTATAAAATAATGCATATTAAGCGCTATATAAATGTGTACTCATACAATTAATAATATTTTATAATTAATTCAACACTAATCATAAAATAAATTAACAGATTTAGTTTAGGTATCTACAAACTTGCAAAAAACAATTAATCTTAAAACAAAATATCAATGTATTTTGACTGTTTTTCTTTCAGTATATAAAGATGAAGATGAAATTGGTTAGAGCTTATTTAAAGAAAAAATCTGTAGGAGTAATTGAAACCAGGACAAGTGATTCTAAAATTATAATTGATGGTAATTATTTCAAAACAACATATATGAACAGTGGATGTCAATTTATCTTAGGTGGAGAATATGATAGATATGCAGCTTATTTAAGGAAACTATTAACATCATTCACAGACATTGGTGTAGAACTAATTGTTATTTTCTCTGGATCCATGAAAGCTGATGTTGATAAAAGGAAAGAAATTCATCAGAAATTAATAAATAAAACTGATTCTATACAGCCGGGACGCCAAGAAAATGAGTATTGTGAGCCTACTTTTACAAAAGATGTACAAAGAGAAGTGTTTGATGAATTAGACATTCAATATTTTGTCTGTGAGTATAATCATAGTGAAGCTCTCATAAGTTTAGCTATTGACTATAATATGCCATTATTAACCAATAATTTTGAGTATTGTCTATTTGGAGTTACATGCATTGTACCAAATTCAATTGTGTTTGATGACAACGGCATTAGATGCACTGTGTACAAACCGAACCGAAAACTATTCCCTTTCTCAATAGAAATGATGTCTATTTTGTTAGCAATATCTGATGAAGATAGTTCATACTACCAACACATCCCTGGAATACTTAAATGCCACGAGAAATTAACTTTTGTTTCTGCACAGCATTGGATCCGCAAGCAAAATAAAAAAAGTGCTATTAATACACTCACTAAATATTTAAAACCAACAGATAAGCAAGAACTACTTGAAACCATTTCCTATATGGAGAAACTATTCAAGCATAGTAGTTGCTTAGTTGACAGTTTATATTGCAATCGTCACTCCTTTCATCCAACATGGATTGATACCACTAACACAAAGTGGTTTGAAACAGCTGTGGCGACGGGTCTGATAGCTATTCCCTACATAAATTTAAAAAATAATAACAGTTTTTCCGGTTCTTGGCTAATTGTTGATAAGAATAGAGATGATGCAATGTTAGTTGCATTAGATCTAGTTTTCTATGCATTGGGGCTGTTGACCAATTCTACAGATTTGAAAATTTCTTTCATTGGTCGTAAATTTTCTTTGAGTATCAATTGGGATATAGAAAAGAAATTACCATCTCGTAGAGCATTGCTTATGTTTAGGAGCAACAGTGATTTAAACTCTGCTGAACTTTTCAGGGTTATAATTCATGAGTTAATGAATGGATTTGACTTTGTAACCTTAGACAGTATTTCAAGAGACTGCCACATGATTATAATTGCTCTTGTTTACTACAGTCGTAAGAACAAAGATTTTCAAAACGGTGTTTATAGTATACTGCTATCGTATTTCATGTTGGGACCAATTGGTAAACAAGTAGGTATGTTAAAGAAAAGCAATTTTGCGGTGACGCATAATACAGGTGATAAAACAAAGGACCGATACGTGATGGTTGCGAACGCTTTTATCGATTTGTTTTACCTAAACGAGTCAAGTTTAAAAACTATTTTTAATCGTAACATTTTGCATAATATCGCTGAATTTGAACATTGTTTGCAACATGTTAATTTCTTGAATAAATTGTGCGGTGAAGTAACGATGTGTACAATGTATCACAAAGCTGTAAATGCTACATTCGTTCATAATCTATATTATACATTAACAAAAGAGAAGAACCCGTTGGAGTATTTGAAGAGCCGCATCAATTGTGAATCAATCTATTTGGAGTATGAAAATTTGATAAGGGTTTTTGAGAAATGTCTTCATTCGGTCAAGTAGTAACACAATCCACTCTTGAGATAGAAGTTTATTTCATTTCATTATAGTTTTTTTATATATTTTTCGAATCGAAATAAAAGTATTTTTATTCATCTGTTATATGTGTTGTAATTTGGCGTGCATTTACCGCTTATATTAGGACGAAATATCATGAAATCGACACTAAATTGATATGATAACGTACAGTATACAACTAAATAAGTTTAAAAGATTATAGTTTTTATTTTACATATTAAACATGTGGATTTTATTTAAATTATCTTAATAATATGTTCCAATGTGAGGCTAGAGAAAGACAGGGTTTTTTAATTGATAATGTATTTAATGAATTTTAATAGAATATGAATTGTAAATGAATTGTTCCATATCCAGTATATGGATTTTTAAGACGCTAATAAGGAGATTGGAGCGTTTTATTCTTCGGTTTAAGGTAAAAGACCAAGTGAAAAGCAATGTTCTACGAAGCCCAGGACATTATTAACAGACGTAAAACATTTAAAATTAAAGTCAAATTGGGCTGGTCTGCGATGGCAGATGGTTCAAAAATTACGCTACTTTGAATGGCAGTGGGAAGAAAAATGCGAGGATCTCTTTTCTGGTGGGCAGAAGAGTGCGGGAAAATATTGGTATTTCTAAGGATCTAGTATTAAATATATAGTAAGTGGGTTATTGAAGGATAGGCATCGTTTTACGTAATTAGAAGCCGTCTGTGGCTTGGTATAACCAGGAATCGTTCTAGGGCTTCCGAGTTTAATCCTTATGAGTATGTGTAGGAGTCCTTACATGAATAAATTACGATGTTTAATGTTTAAAGAACTTTATTTCTCATTACAAAAAAATACATGAGAAACTTATTATTAATATGTATATACGAGCGAATACACGTCGCCATAAGCCAACTCGATTTTAGTCAACTATGTTCACTCTAACATGCATCTTTACTGCCTTTTTGAATTTGTCAAACGTACCAATATTGCAAATTTTATATGGTAATTGATTAAATAATTGCACATCATCATACCAAATAGGTAAAGTTTAAGGGTTTACCTTGGTATATTATTGATTATTACAAACTACTCTAAGTAAGTCTAATTATATAAAGTTTCATGTAGTTATTTAATTCAAAGCACTGAAAACAGAAATATTTAATTTACGTTTGGATATATTTTAAGCTAGTGTATGTGTGTTTAAATGGTCAGATAATTTTTATATAATAAATTTTAAAATTTGATTATTTTATAAATGTTTCAAGCTTAAGATAAATATATTTGTTTAAAAAAATATAATTTCATTTTCTTTAAAAAAATTTGTCCTAATCGTCATATACATAATTTCTAATAAACATTAAATAGTTTTAAATTTAGAAAACGTATTGCACTCATTACGTCAAATAGTTAGCAATCAAGTCGTAGATAAAAGAATTGGCCACGGTTTTTGAATGTAATTATCTGTGGTACATTTTCTCCGTAAACTGTTCCGTTTTTTCACCTCGAGAAAATTATTTGTAAGTCGATTACCGCGTTGGCGGGCAGTGCCACAACGTCATGCGCGCCGGCAATAGCCGCACAGATAAACAAAAATGTTATTCATTGTTAACTTTTTTAAAGAAAGTTTGTCTAATGAAAAATTTCCACACGCAATCAATTAATTTCAGTTAATTCGGACAGTTTAGTTCAGTTACGATTGCAAGATGTGTTTTTTGAACGTGCTTAGATTACATGTATCGCAGAGCCAACGCCAGAAAAGATTATACAAACAGTATATGGAGCAATTGGCCGGGGCTTATGTGGAAAAATGTACGGACCTAACGATGCCCTGGGACTACAACTGCAGGGTTGCGAGTCCAGAGTATTATCCGTGCGACGAATGGTGTGGTAGTGAATGCTCCAGAACTTATGCTGATTCGGATAGCGGCAGATATTCCTCTCCGTGCTGTTCTGAAGTGATCTTCAATGGTGGGCAGCATTACAGTGGGAAGGGACAAGGTCATGCATGCAGGAAATTCGCGATTTGCTATCCTGGAAATTTTGGGTGAGTATTGAGAATTAAGCGTGTTATCTCTGAGTTTATAGGTTCGATCTCCAGTAAACCAATGTTTTATATTTCCACATTTAACATTCGCTCGAACGATGATTAAATATTGTGAGGAAACCGAATGATCGAAAACGTCGACGGCATGTAGCAGGCACAGGGGGCTGATCATCTACATACCTATTGGGTGACAAATGATTATGAAACAGTAACAGAAATCTGAGGCCTAGACCAAAAAAATGAAATCCTTATATAACGATAATTTAAATAATTACAACTTACCTCCATGAGCTAGATGCATAATGTCTTTGCTAGTTTTGTTGAATTTTCGTTATAACTATAATAGCTTTTATGGGTATTTTTATATAAAAGATGTACATATTGTAATTATTTCCTTTGTTGTTTTAGATAAACACAAACTAGTGATCTATTAAGAATTCCATTACATGTATCATTTAAATGTATTATTTATAATAATTATTATTGGTATAGCCTAAAAATTATTCCCTGTATTTTAAATTTTATTGCAAGGATCCTTTTGTACACGCTTTGTCAACAAGTTTAATAATAAAATGATTTCAAGGATTAATTATAGATTCAGACACTTAAAGCTCACAGCTCTTTTTTTTAAATTTCGATTACTATGCAATAGATTTTGTAAACGAGTAGCACAAATTATTAATATACCATAGACAATAGACGACACGAGTACAAGTAAACAAGGCATGTTCATAATTCACGGCTTGGACGCATCGTTCACGCTCTAGTGATTGAACGGAGTTTCTTAGGTTGATATCCCCTTTCCGGTATGAAGCTATTTCCATAATAAGAACATCTAGAACTCTGGTGTAATCGACAATGGACACGCTATTGATAGAGGATGTGATCGCACAGTCAACATATTAATAGATTTGAATTTGGAACTACAGATAATATTAAAGGGTAAAATCTGATCTAGTAGGTATTAGGGAATATATAGTGATTTTTATTTCTACCCAATATAGCCCTCAGTATCAAGATAGCTAGGTTTAGGTATCAACAAAGTTTATCTCAAAAATGTATTTGATTTTCACAGTCGCGCATTTATACTTCGCGCAAATATAGTCTTTCACTTTTCACTATATCTAACGCTTATCTTTAGCTTAATTCTTAAAAGTCTTCTTCCTGTTACATTTAAAAAAATGTCCATGTAAAATGGAAACATCTGTAGCGTTGATAAGAAGCTGTAAAAATGCACTGGTTTTTTAATTATTATGTGTCTAATTTTTATGTACATTATATTTAATTAAATGTTTCTCCACATTGTCGTATTGGCATAGCCTGTAAAAATAATGTTTGTATATATACACATTATTTTTATCAAATTACATTAAATCGTACAAGCCCTAGATCTTATCAAATTGATAATTTAAAGTCCGCCCTCAGTATATCTTTTCCACTATCACGTAGAAGTGAGAAGTGTTGCTTAGATAATAAAAAACACGATTGCAAGCAATAATGATTTTTAATCTGTGACAAAACGTTGTTTTCTATTTAACCCAAATGGAAAGAATCAATTTACGATTATACAATCTGTAAACTAAACCAATTGATCTGACGAGTTCGTGACCGAGAAATCATACTTGTATGCAACATTTAACAAATAAAAATTACTTTGTAAGGTATCACCATGTCCTATATTTTATTGGCTTTTTTATCGAACAAGGGGAAAACGGGAAAACGGGCTCACCTGATGTTAAGTGATACTGCCGCCCATGGTCACTCAATGCCAGAGGGCTCCCGAGTGCGTTGCCGGCCTTTTAAGAATTGTTACGCCCTTTTCTTGAAGGACCCAAAGTCGAATTGGTTCGGAAATATTTCAGTTGGCAGCTGGTTCCACAAAGTGGTGGTGCGCGGCAAAAACTGCCATGAAAAACGTAGCACAAAACTAGCTATAACGCTTCTATTAAAATTCATTAGACCGCAAGATGACTTAGGGGAGGAATGGCAAAATATGTGAAAGATAATAAAAGAGAAAAGTTCCTTTGTCTGATGATTGTGCAGCCTTGCATTGGAGGCTTCAGTTATCACTTCGGCATCAGGAAAATAACATATTTAAAAGGGCAATTCTTTGTCCAAGTCAAATGCTTTCCAATATATGCTTTCTCCTTCAGATTTTTTTAAAGTCTTTATCAGTCAGCTAGACTTTGAGCAGATGTGTTGGGAGCTGTTAGCTCTCTCGCTGTGTACTAATTCCGATGTAATACCTATGCTCCCGTTCGATACCCAGTTGTACACCGATGCACTTTGTTTCTATATTGTAATAAAACATTCGCTGGAACTGTGAAGAAAAACATCGTGAGGGAACCAGCTTGCCTAAGATGGAAAAAATTGGCGTGTGTCAGGCACAGGGGGCTGATCACATTATTAGCTATTAGATTGACAAATGATCTAGAAACAGATACATAAATACGACACCCAAAAAAAAGGTACCACCACTGATTGATTTCTTTAAATAGCTAATAGCAAACAAAGGACGGAACCCATTTGAGGTAATCATATTTTATAAAATAATATCTCCGTTCTATATTTAAGCAGTTTCCAAATCTCATTTTGTTATTCGTTCCCCTGAAGACCGTATATGATATTTTACAATTGTGTAAAAAATATTGAATTCTTAAGTATAGTATTATCTCATTTTTACAGTTTATAGAGCAGTTGCACAATGCTATTTAAACGTTAATATGTGAATTTGACAAACTCATTACAACTCACAACTAGATAATTACTGATATAATTTTAGTGAAAATAGTAACGAACGAGTTTTGATAGCATTGGTTATGGCATTACAGAGCAATGGACTATGAAACTATATAATTTAATTCTTCGATAGACCATGACTCGCAATTTTCCATTTAAATAGTTTAGTACTTCGTGAAAGTACTGCAAAGGGATAATTTTATTGGAATTTGAAAGTGAATTGTTTATGAACTATTCAACTATTTCTCAGGGCTGTAGACATAAACTACCGGTGTATCATCAGTGCCCCTTCTGACCCTCAAGAAAAAAGGCGTACGCATACATACATATATCTATGTATTACTATTATTAGTCGTGTCCTGTGCTAGTGATTCGATGTAGAAAACTGTAAAGAAAATAAAAACTTTGTTATCTAATATATATAATTCTGGTGTTTGTAATTAAACTTCTCTGGAATATCTCGACCGTTTTTCGTGATTTTTTTTCTGAGACAAAAATTTTTGTTTTTATGTTTTTATGATACAGTATACAAACATACACATAAACCTTAATTTTCTAATTATAGTAGATAGTTGTTTTTATTAAACTAAAAAATTTCGTAGACATAATATACATGGCAAAACAATGTTTGCCGGGTCAGCTAGTACACAATAATAAGGATATATGTATAGGTAAAAAGAAAGTGCATAAGCCCACTAGGATGGCCTATGGGTATTATAGAATATTTCAGAAGGAGACAGGTTGTTTATGCTTATTATTAAATGTATAAACTTTTGAGTTCTTAGTGATAATTTTGTTTTATAGACTGTGGTTAAACATTGAAGCTCCTCTGAAGGCTTTTTAGGTAGCTTATACGTAGGTTATTTCCAAGCAGTTTGATAATTTGAGGTGTAAATGGCAACCTGTTGGAGGATAGTAATGTCTATAGAGCCTTTTAATTTGTTGATTGTATTTAGTAATACAATTTAAAATTTCTGTTGCACCTATAAATATATATACCGTGATATGAACTCGCTTGGGTATTTCACTAACTAGTGTTACTAGTTCTATTTTAATACGACGATATTTCCTTTTCTATTTCTTTAGCTTTTTTGGTACTGTAATATCTATTTGTAGGTAAAAATATTTGTTTGTGATAGTGACTAAACTTATGATCATAATATAAATAAAATAAAAAATATTAATTAAGGTATTACAAACCAGGAATATCGTCGTTACAATACTTATAATTTTAGATTTTAAGCTGTGTTAGCCAAAAACTATTTATGGTATTGAATACCTACTCGGCACTTTTTTATAGAACAAAATTTATAGCGATACCATCGTCAATGGATACTCAATACCAGAAGGCTCGCAAATGCGGTGCTGATTTTGCTAATAATCTCACGAAATAACAAAATCATCTTCACGTAATACGATAGTAGCGCAGTTGAGGAGAACTTTTCAAAACGTCAGCTTACTTATATATACAAAAAAGGTTTTAATGCATATTTCATTCGGACTTCAAAATAAGAATTCTTTGCCACACTGCTGCCAGTGTTTAGAAAAAAACATAAATAGGGACAGTTATAATTTTTATTTAATTGAATATTAGTGAATTATTTATTTTAGTGAATTAGATGAAATGTTATACCAAGCAACTTAAAGCCTGAAAATATTTTATGAATAATAATTAATTTTAGTTAATCGATTTTTGCACCAATTACGCTACTTGATAATAGATGTCGCTACGGTGTTAAGCACAGTTAAAATGGGCAAACGCAGACCGCGTAAAAGAAAGTGATTAGAAAGGCGATTAAAATTAATGTCTCTATTTATTATCTTAAAAAATGTATAGAATTCGTTACTTTTGCTTTGATTGTTAAAATTATTTGTATATTGTGGACATAGGGGCATGTCCACAACCTAAAATGAGGTCGATATTCGGGTTGGGTTTCTTATTTTTAAAGAAATTAAAAAACATAGGTATTTTTTTGGGATGAAAAAGTTACAAACAAAATACTTTTTCATTTATAATTATTATATTTTGATACTATTTTTAATTTTACAAGTTTTTACTATCCGTTTAAATATTAAATTAACAGATTTATTGCGCCTGCAAAAAATTATTAGTAAAATGACAATATAGAGCAATATTGCTCTGTAGAGATAAAAGTAAACTAAAAAACTTTTTAGTTTACATGTCAGAAGTGTAGTAGTCGGTAGTAGTATTTTATTATTAATAATTAATTTTAATGTATTTGTATATCTATATTCACACTGTTTACACATTTGTATACGTGCTAACAATAAAATAAATAAATAAAAAATCTGCGTTTACTGTCCAAGACGTTATGCGACAAAATCTAATCTAAAGTTCTAATATGTAACTAATAAATGAATACATCAACCAAAAGCATGTATTTTTTCCTTTCTCACTCTCTCAATCGCCCTCTCCCTTTTCTTCAACAAAAATGCTGCACATCGCTTTGATGTTCCGTCCCCTTTTTTTATCCTCAAGCGCCTAAAGAAGTTTCATTAAAAAAAATCATAAAATTCCATTAGCCAACGATAGTACCAGATTAAGGTACATTAAAAGTATTTATTTTGGTAAGTATTTATAATATGTGGCGAATAAAAAAATCGTGCTAAAAATTGATTAGACAAAGACTATTGCTAAAAACTAGACGCTGATTCAAAATATGAAAATACAACAATAAAGCCTTTATTATTACTATCATTATTAATATTATAGACGCTGATTGTGGCTTGGCAACCCATTCTGGGTTATCTAACAGCGTAATGTTTTTAAAAGCTATATTACCAAGAATTTCTAGAAGCCTTAAGAATACCTTACGCATATACTGGGCGTAGCTTCCTTAAATTATATTCCTGGATATAATGAAATTTCACTTAAGCCATTCTCAATCTCGTCAGTAATTAAAAGTAAGTACTATACTCGTAAGAGCTTTGATTAACGCAAGAACTGGTTTGCTTGTTGAATCAACCATCCATAAACTAAAGATTTATATTGTTACTCTTTCATCATCGAACGTCGAGGCAGAATACGAAATTCCACCCGTATCACCTCCACGTCCGCAGTTCCACAACTGCGCGTCTTTCAAGGCATTTTTTGCCCCACTTTGTGGAACCAGCTGCTGAAGTATTTTCGAATCAAATACGACTTAGGGTCCTTCAAGAAAAGAGCTTACCAATTATTAAAATGCCGGCAATGCACTCGCGAGCCCTCTGGCATTGAGAGTATCCATGGGCGGCGGTATCACTTAACATCAGGTGAGCCTCCTGCCGTTTGCCCCCTGTTCTATAAAAATAAAAATACCTAAGTTATTAGTGGGTGATTTAGCATGCGACTGTCATCCGTGAGGTCGTAGGTTCGATCCCCAGCTGTGCACCAATGATTTCTATGTGCGCATTTAACATTGGATGGAACGAAGAAGGAAAACATCGTGAGGAAATCGGCTTGCCTTAAACCCAAAAATTGATGATTAGAAACACATAAAGAAATCTGAGGCTCTAAAAAGGTTGTATCTAATATCTGTATGAAGCTTTGAAGAATTTACCATAATGAAAAAGCCATAAAGTACAGAAACATAGACGTTCCATTGCTAAACTTAACATTTGACACAACATTTTCATTGAAATAAATACAGTGAATTATTTCGAAAAGGTTCGAAGGCCTAACACTCACTTTCGTTTACGTCATAACGATACATTAATTATGCCTAATTACCACGACTTACGTTGATAGTTACGTTATACCAATACATTGTAACTATGAGGTTAACCCTTAACCAATAGGTTACTGGGCAGATACATTTCAAAAGAGTATTTTGATGCCGACGATGATGACATATCTTATTAAATAGGCATATATCACGGGTCACATCATTTGGTTATTAATACAAACTTAATCTTTGATTAATGTATCTATTTATTTATTTTAATTTGGAGAAAGAAAGCCATAGACAGAGTTGTAACAGTTGGAAAAAGCTGGAGAGAAAAAGCGCGAAGGGGTTCCGATCGATGGTACTAAATTTAGCTAAGAATTAGGATGTATAGGATAGGACAAGCTAAAAAAAATAATGTATAAGCTGTACATAATATACTTTATATCTTGAATGGAAATTGAACTGGCTTTTTTATTATTATTATTGTTATTATATTTATTTATTTATTAAGTCTACAACATCATGCATATTACGAAATCTACTGATAATTTTATAAAATCTTCTATCTAATATGTACGACAAACTATGTAAACATAAATTTTGCTAAAAATAGGAATTAAAAAATTATACATACTTAAATAGAAAAAAAGTTGGTGTAGAAATTAAAACTGGATACAGTTTTTCTATCCACCAGGAAACGTCCAACTATATATATATATATACTGAGGCCAGGGACATAACACTATAACATTAAAACCATTAAACCATTGAAAATGCACGTAAAACGTCACAAACCAATTGAATCATTGACGCTCCATATATAGCCGATGCAAGAAACCTGTTCTTGACGAGAATTTTCATTCGGATACAAGGATGAATTCGAATAAGAATGAAATGAAAATGATGTCTGCTTAGCATAATTTGTGTTGTTATAATAATATGTTTTTAATTTAAATTTAATATTGTTTCTTGTTAGTAAGAAAATTCTTTTACTAATGATACTGATGCTTGCAGTTCTATCTTCTATTTATCTATTCTCTCCCAAACATTGTGATAACGTAACCATGCTTTTGCATATATGGTTTACGATACGTTTAAATCAATAAATGCCAGTTATCTGTTCCAGGCTAAAACAATATTTGTTTCACTGGGACTCGAATGCAAGAGCTTAGGTTAATACGGTTTGTGTTACTAAGTAACGGCTCTAGTTTCAACTATAATAATCAACTTAAGAAAGACGGAGGCAGGCACAGACAGCTTATCACTTACTTGCCTATTAGAAAAAAAAATGATAACGAAACAGATACATTACACTTAGGCTCATCTGATGTTAAGTGATACCGCCGCCCATGGACACTCTCAAAGCCCAAGGGCAAGTGCGCTGCCGGCCTTCAAAGAACTGCAATGGTCTTTTCTTGAAGGAAATTAAGTCGAATTGATTTGGAAATACTTCATTGGGTAGCCACATAGTGGTGGACGGCAAAAACTGCCTTACATAATATAATAATAATCTGTTGTGGACGTCGAGGTAATACAGATGTCTGATGATGATTAGCTGCAGGTATTAATCCAAATCCAGCCAGCTCTTTTGACATTCCACCTAAGGCCCAGATCTGAATTGATAATCCATTTAATTTAATTTCAATTTTAATTCCTATATAGTGGTTGTCTGGAAGAAATCGCTCGAAAGCGATAAGGCCGCTAGTTGGTTTTCATTAAATTACGTTTAATATTTTTTTTCTTTTATGTAATGCAACGAAGTGTTAATAAATAAATAAATAAATAATGCTACTTCTTATTTTTTCGAAATAAATTAAATGACCTTATATATCCTAAATATTTTTAAATCTCGGCCAATTTATATCCGTCATAGACTGTTTAATATGCATAGAACTGGTATTTTCACTTTCTCAAACATCGCTGTATCTATTTGAATGCTTTAGATTTTGCCGTATTTCGTTTTAATTTAATAAATGTAATTGAATTACTATAGTATTTTTTTTTGTTTGCAAGAGACAAATTAACGCCTATTTGATAGTGCTGCGGAATATATTTCTATCTATCTCTGCTAATATATAGCAGAGACAGTACGGTTTCCTGGAGTTTCTTCTTAACCTTCATTCTTCTTCTTCAGAGGTCTTTAACAGCTCTAACTCCATATTCTAGTGGATGTAGTATATATCGCCAATTCAAAATATATTAATTGGCTGCGTTTTAGCGAAAAGGGTCAAACCGGCAGTAGGATCGTCGGATGTTAAGTGATACCTCTGCTCAAGGACACTAAATGCCGTGCTCGTGAGTGCGTTGGCGGCCTTTTACGAATTGATACGCTATTTTCTTGAAGGACCTACTTCAGTCTGGTACTAGTTATAATATGAATAATGAAGAATTTGCTGTGTTTTTGTTTTTGTAGTCCCGTAATATCCTAATGGTGCAAGAGACATATTATATTTCTAATTATTGAAAAGATTATAAGCCCATTTCGCAAGTCAAGTTTTGTAGTAAAAGTAATTTTCTCAACATGTTCCTTTTACCTTTTATTTGTATCATTGATGTTGATAATAAAACTATTGGAGTCTTAATCAATATTTTATTAGTATACTAGCGGATCCGACAGACGTCCTGTCTATACGTCTTTAATTTGAAAATTTCAAACTTTTTTTAATAAGCTAAAACATTCTGGACCATTTTGATGAAAATTATTATTCAAATGTTATGACTATATCTAACGATCCAGCACATGGTCTACAATAACACAATGATAACAAAACTTTTTTTTAATTTGATCGCAGCGCTAACTGTCGGGACAGACTAAAATTAAAATTCGAATCTATATATATAAAAGAAAGTCGTGTTAGTTACACCACTTATAACTCAAGAACGAAAGAACAGATTTGAGTGAAAATTGGTATGGAGGTAGCTTAGAGCCAGGAGACGGACATAGGATACTTTTTATCCCGTTCGACAGCGTTCCCGTGGGACTTGACATGAAACGTCAGTCACTATAAAAAGTGGTATAACAAATAAGAATCAGACTTGGAATAATAAAACGCAAATGATAGCTATGTAATTGACGTATAATGACAGCTATGTAATGACGTATATATGACAATTTGATATTTGTAAGAAATCAATATTCAAAATATTTCTATTAAATAAATACGTTTAATTATTTTTACAATTTAATTATAATGATAGTGCTATTGCCCATTCGTATAAACAGTGAAGAGAACTATAAAACTCGGTATTGTCGTATGTATACAGTTCATCCAAAGAATGATGAATGTTTCTATTTGTTGTTGTTGTCGTATGACGCATTTAATCGAGTATTGGAACGGGAACGTGAATATGATCACCAGGAATTAGATTTAGTCGTTCAAACGAATGTACCCCTGTTGAAATACCAACAAAAGGAAGTTTATGATACTTTAATGAAGGCAAACGATGATGAAAATGGTGGTTTATATTTCCTAGATGCCCTTGGTGGAACTGGCAAGACATTCCTGATGTCATTAGTTTTAGCAACTGTTCGGGCGAGATCCAACATAGCGGTTGCAGTTGCTTCTTCTGAAATAGCAGCCACATTGTTAGAAGGATGCCGTACGGCTCATTCAGAATTAAAATTACCGTTAAATCTTCAAACTATTGGAGAACCAACGTGTCATATTGCAAAACACTCAGCAATGGCCAAAGTTTTAGCGGCATCGAAAATCATCATCTGGGACGAATGCACAATGGCGCATAAACGTGCATTGGAAGCACTTAACCGAACATTAAAAGATTTACGCAATGAATCGAGATGTTTTGGAGGAGCAATGATTTTACTGTCTGGCGATTTCCGCCAAATACTGCCAGTAATTCCAAGATCTACGGCTGTCGACGAAATAAACGCTTGCCTCAAATCGTCAAATCTATGGCGCTATGTGACGAAACTGCAGCTGACAACAAACATGAGAGTTACATTGCTTACTGATAAAAAAGAAGAAAAAGAATAAAGATGTAGATGACCTGAACTACATAATGGTATGCGTTTGGTGGTTAGAAAATTGAAGAACAATGTAATTTACGCTACGATAATGATAGGAAAATTCAAAGGTGAGGAAGTTCTTATTCCGAGGATCCCGATGATCCCAACCGATATGCCGTTTGAATTTAAAAGACTTCAATTTCCGATACGTCTTGCATTTGCCATGACCATCAACAAATCACAAGGCCAATCCTTAAAAGTTTGTGGTTTAAATCTAGAACATTCATGTTTTTCCCATGGTCAATTATACGTGGCATGTTCACGGGTCGGAAGACCATCAGCGTTGTTTGTTTTTGCGCCTGATAATAAAACAAAAAATGAAAAAATGTGTATCACAAGGTACTTAAGTGAAGAGCAACCTATGTACTAAAATACAGAAATAATAATGAATGATTAATGTAGGTATTTAATTTTTTTGTATTTTTTCCAATAAAAAAACCCAAACTGCTTATTTATTGCCATTAAGGCGGAACAAAGTTCGCCAGGTCAGCTAGTATTATTTAAAACTTGACAGTGCGATGGTAGCGCCGTCTGTCGGATCCAATGTAAAACATTCCAAAATCAACAACTACTAATTAATTTAAAAAAAACATTGTCCAGCGGACAAAATTGTGAATCTAAACCATTCTCGAATCTCCACGAACACACACAAAAAATTTCATCAAAATTAGTCCAGTCGTTTAGGAGGAGTTCAGTCACATACACACGCACACAAGAAATATATATATTAAGATATTAGTATATATATAATTATGTCGCAGCCAACAGTTTGAAGAGAGAAAATCACGTAATTCAACTTCCGAGTGAAGATTAAATAATGATGTCTTCGATACTATATTTTTACATTACATAACTTTAAATCAATTATTCAAATGTATCGAAAGTTATTTTCTAATATTTTACATATTAAGAAGTGCTTGAATGTTGGCCAAGAGTGTGCGACTCTCCATAGGCCGCCGCGCGATACGACGTTTTCTTTCTTTATTGGGTAATTTTCCAAAATTTATAAACACATATGCAGTTTTTAACTTATACTAACAAATAGATTTGTTGCAATGTATTGTAACTTAAATATGTATATTTTGAAAAATGTGTGACCGCTATATTCGTGTATCGCTCTAGAAGGCAAATTCTATCAAAAATTATAAACAATATATAGACTATGTTATTTTATATAAAAAGAATTTTAATATATGTCCAATGTCTATTCTATATATTTAAATATATATATCTTTCTCTTTGATGTACTTAGGTATAAAAGGTGGAAAATAGCATATAAACCTATTTAAGGTTCTTGGAAATCCACTTTCCACTTTATAAGGAGTAAAATACAAAACAGGCCACAACGTTGATAGTACATTTTCTAAAAAATTTTGTAAACAAGTTTTAACAGGTATTATAAGATTTATTGCCCAGCTTTTTATGAAAGCAATGACATGTGTATTTCTTTTTTCTAGTTTGTGTCAAATTCTATAAAAAATAAGTTACAAAAAGCTTCTTGTAAAAAAAAAACAAAAATATTATTCAACTATTATATTCCAAAAAAAAAAATCAATTAGTACTTAACCATGGCCATCAATACCGTGTTATGACTGCGATTCTTAGTACTTTAAACAAACAGTTATGAGTTTAAAAGCAATGATTTTTCAGAATCAAATATACAGAGGTTCTTAGATATAGTTCTAGAGACTAGAGAAAGTTTTCCTTTTTCTAAAAGCGAAAATTAGTAGAAATCATCTCAATATCATTTTCTTAACAATATTTTTGTAAGTATTCTTTGGTATTTACTTTTAAAAAAATGGTTCTACATAAGTGTTCCTTTTTTAAATTTGATAGTGTTTCGGTTGCGATGTAAGCTTCAAATCCGTGTTACTAAAGCCAAACATTACCGTAACACACGGACGCGACACGCGATATCATCTGCGCACGCATTCACTAGCCGGCAGACGATATATTCGCGCGCGTTCACATTCGAAATTTAAATATTTGACATTTTATTATTTAACTTTTATCTATGACATAGTTAAAATGTTTTTTATTTGTGATATGTGTTCTGTGTATGTGTAGTGATTTTAAGGATTGCAACTGTACCGGTAAGTTAAATTAAAAGTTTTATATTTTATTTATTACCGAAAGCTGCGTAAATTAAGGCTATCGTTACAGTGAAAATATTTTGTTAAAAGTATAAGGAGAACAGAGATTTAAATTTATAAATAACATATACCACGTTAATATTATGACCAGTAAAATAAATTTCCAAGTGCCCTAATGTTTTCCTCGCTTTAAAGTTCAATAAGACATAGTCCATACCGCCAAAGAGCTTTTAGATTCGACTTTTATACATAACAATAACTATTATTAGCAAGATTGTTTGCGAATCTCGTCCTTATAGCCTTGAATTAAGGTTTATTTTATACCGCTATGTAAATTAATGGGTCTTACCGGTGGTTGTGTTGCCCGAGTTCTGGTGTCATTTATTGAGTCTGCTTAAAGAACCTATATATATAATATAGTCACGGTCAAGTTCCACGTGCAAAATATATATTATATTTATATAACAAAACCTCAAGCATTTTCTTAAAGTATTTGGTGAAATGTACTCTCTTTGCAGTACTAGTTAAGGTATTCAGATCCGTATGGGCCTAATAGCTAAAGTGGGTCGATCCCCGGCAGCACCAAGACTTTTACGTATGTGCCCTGTGCCCATTTGAGTCTAAAACATGATCCTGGTAGGGTATGAACATTAATTATAAAAAAATGATCCTGTCATTATTTTATAATTAACTTTCACACTATCACACGGCAGAGCCTGATTAGGTATTACGCATTTTTAAAGATTTTTTCTTTCGTAAATATATGATTTTTGTATATGTTTTGTATTCCATCTTTGGCTATATATAATTTATGTCAGCTATAGGAATACGAAATGAAATTACCACCGAATAAGCGAAATCCCGTAGAATTGTTGGCATTTTACGTTAGTTAATCTTAGATAATCGATTACGAAGTAACGTGCAATAATAACGTAAGCATTCATAATGATAGATTTCAATAAGTTACATCACGTATATAGGAACTGGACTGGGATAATTATATTGACAAGTTTTTCCGTACAATCTCCACAGATTGTTTTTCATAAATCACACCAGAGACTCCAAATCTATTTATTTATTTATTTAATAAAAAGTAATCCAACAGCTACTTAACACATATTATTATACAAAGCACAAATACAATACACAAAGCCAAAACAGATAACACAGATTAAATAAAAAAAGCATTAAAAGACAAAGTGACATTTAAAAGAAAAACAAAAGAATAAAATTAAAAACTGCAAAATTAAAAAAAAGCAACAAATAATACTCAGAATTTATTAATATCTACTACTTAAAAAAAATCTAAAGAGAGAACTCTATGAATCTAAATATAATCAGTGACTTGACCTGTTTTATTTAGGCATGTTCGTGTTACGTTAATTTGACAATTTGTATCACCAATTATCAATTATCAATACGAGGAAATTATTTTCAATTTCATATTAAACAATCTTTTAAGGAATTTACTTTAAAGGGATTATACATTCTGCGTACGCATTCACTAACCGGAGTTACCTAAGTCTTTAACCAGAGAACAAAAATCTAAATATAATCTGTGATTTTTATTGGAGGGAACTTCGTGTTCGTGTCTATGTAAATTTTATAATTTTAATCAGATCGTATAAATAACATTGTTGTATTCAATGCTTTTTAATATTAATTTACACTTATTAATATTACAGTACATATATTGTATGATTTTACTACATATTAAATGAATCACTAAGATGGTGTACTATGCAATACCGGATAGTTAAACATTCTCCAGATTTTCGCGAATTAATTTCTTCAAAGGATGTTGCCAAATTAAATTAACGAAATATGTGCAAATTACTCGTTATTTATTTTTAGCTTCGTTGGATTAGTATACATCCAGGTCAATGATTAGAACAGCAATGAGGACCCAGGCTTCCAAATAACTAAGAGAAGAAACTTATATTAATTTATCCACTGTAATCTGAAATTCTAAAAACTTTTTATTTAATACATTATAAATAAGTAAATATATACGATACATAATACATACATTACGATATTAATCGATAGAGATGATATATTTATAAAAAAGAAATATTTATATAACACATTACCGGATTGATTAAACTGAAATATATTAAGTGCTGAGAAGAGTAAAACTTAATGAAAGAGAAAGCGGAATAATATTGCCTAAATACAAATTTAAAACTCCTATTACTCTAACTAAATAAATAAATAAAGACAATTAATTAAATGATGTACTGAAAAACCCCAGCAGTAACTTTACAGTGGAACAGAAACCGAGCCAAAAATTGGTTTGGTTTTTTATTTAAAATAAAATTAAAATTATTATATTTTAGTTTAAGCTTCGACTCTCATATCTGAGGTCGTTTGTTCGATCTCCGGCTGTGTACTAATGGACGTTCTGTCTCTATACGCATTTAGCATTCGCTCGACCGGTGAAGGAAGACATCGCGAGGATTAGAACTTAGACCCAAAAAGTTCGCCGCACAGGAGGTTGATCACATATTTACCAGTTAGAATGACAAATGAAATACATTAGCAGACCTAAACGTTTGTTGTGCCACTTGTTTTTTATGTATGTTTCGATATGTTTATGTAACTAAAATGATGTTGTGGTGTATGACATTTTCCTTTGAATAATTGTTATGTAGAGGGAGGGTAAAACTTGCGAGTTTCTTGCCCGTTCTTCTCAGGACAACACCTTCTGGTAGTTTTGCGAACGGAAGGCGTAGTTTTGCTCTTTCGCGAATTTTGTAAACGTTTTTGACATGCCCTAAGACTAACACATGAATTTTGATCTTTTATTTAAGAAATAAAACTTGACTAATCAAATGAATTTAATTAATTGTAGCAAAACATCTCTTATACCGACTTCTATTAATGAGAGACTGTTACCGGTTTTATGCAAAACCACTTTCCACGCTTTACTGATTAAGTAGCTTTAAGAAAATTTGTATGATAATTTTTTAACTGTTTTAGTTTGAGTTTTGCAATTCATTTAAATTAATAATATTTTGGATTGTCTAGAACGATTATTTGATTAAATCGCTCCATGTGCCATAAATCATGTTTTACAGAACACTGCCCGTTTGCCCCATGTTCTGTCAAACACGATTTACAGAACATGGGGCAAACGGATGTTAAATGTTAAACATAACGTTATGTTATATAAACGTATGTGAGATAAAACTTTTTTAAAAATACGATCGGACCAAAACAGATAAGCTCTATTATTAATATTAGAATTGGTAATTCAAGCCAATCATTGCGTCTGAAATATAGAATAACCCTGCTGGAACAAAGTATGTACAGGCGTCATTGCGATAAGTAGAGCGTACCAGTCCGGTGTTTTTAGCTTAGTCAATTAATGTTTTTTTAACCATTTTTATTCTTTCAATACACCTATTGTATACTCGTAGTAGCTTACTATAATTATATAAAATATCTTGGGAATAAATGTAGACTTTATTTATTTTATTTTATTTTTATTTATTTACACTTCGTTGCTAGAAAGAAACACAAATAACACAATATATATAAATTACAAGGGATGCAACGGGCGGCCTTATCGCTAACAAGCGATCTCTTCCAGGCAACCCTAGTCAACAAAAAAACATAAAAATACTTTAGTCAAGTATTTTTATGTTTGTAAAACCACCACTATGTGGAACCTACCCACCGTAGTATTTCTGAACCAATTTGACTTAGGGTACTTCAAGAAAAAAGCATATCACTCTAAAGGCCGGAAAAGCACTTGCGAGCGCCCTAGTAATGTGAGTAGTGGGCGGCGATCTTAGCATCACGTTAGTGTCCCTTTGCCCACTGTTAATTATCAAAGGAATATCTCGTCTCTTTTCATTTTCACAGCGTTTAACGGAAAGAGTACAAAGAGACAATTGTGTCTCCTGCACCCAGTACTTATGTTGAGCTGTTACAAAGTTTTGGGGCATGAGATACCCTGCACCGGTTTTGTGATCATTCCTTACTGCTTATTTATGGGTACAAAGAGCCAATAGTGTCTTCTGCACTCAATGCTTATTGTTGAGCTGTTACAAAATGTTGGGGCATGTGATACCCTGCATCGGTTTTGTTATCATTCTTCTGTGCTTATTATTTTTACCGCTGTCCGAGACAGTACTAAACTTTAAAATGATTACAATTCAATTTACAATTTCCACTAATGAAATCGGTCTATCGAACCTTCTAAGTTCTAGGCAATCTTCTATATCAAATTATTTATAATTAAACGGTAACTAGGGTACAATATAATATATAATTTAATATCAACCTAATTTGTACAGAATGAATAAAATAACTTTTTAATACAGTTGCTCAAAAAGTGGCATATTGCAGGGAGGTATAGCGTTCGGAAAGTGGGCTATTACACACTCGTGCTTTTTCTTTGCCATTCCCGCACTCGTGCGTTTTCTTTGCCAACTGTCAAAACAATGTGTATTAAAAAGAAAAAAACCAACCACGAAGGTTTTATTAAAAAGATTCATAGAAGTTTTTATGATATATGATTTCTAAATATTTTAATAATTGAATTCAATAAGTTCGGTTAGGTTTCTTTTCATTTCATATCAATTTAAAAAATATTAAAAAGAATTTTATAATATTATAAATTGAAATTCGTAATTGCATATATATGCAAATACGTATTTTTAAAAAGTTTACTAATAATTGGATTCAATAAGTTAGGTTAGGTTTATTTTATTTCATATCAATAAAAAACATGCCTGCCATGCCATTGCCTACGCAGAATGGGTGAAGAAAAGAAAAAACAAGCTTGGCTCATATTCTTTGCGGTTGGCGCCATTTTCCAAAAATGTTCTTCCGAGTTGAGTTATTTGTTGCACAAAATGAGTAATTTCGACGATATTTTATTTGAATGAATACCACCCGAACGCAGTATAATTGCACAAAATGCTTCGGAGAAGAATTTACCGGAAACATATAAGTCGCTACATATCCACGTGCAACGAATTTATTCCGTAGAGAGAAGAGAAAAAAAAGCAAATTGTTTAATTAAATTGCTTTATTTTTTCGCAACTGTATTAAAAATAGTCGTTCAGTACACGTGCGGTACCATCATTGCAACTTGTCCCGACTGTCAACCCTCACCTTCGGCTGCGCCTCGGCTCGGGTAGACATTCGTCGGAACTCGTTGCAATGACAGGCTTTCCGCACTTGTAATGAAATATACTATTAAAAGCGTGATGCAGTAAAATAACTTGTGTTATTTTTGCACTTACACTAACTTACATGTAATTATCATACATTTTCCAAATAGATTGATACGTCAATATAAAATTATGTGTAAAATACGTGACACAAAACGGTCACAGATAAATTTAATTAACGACGACCTAGCTTGTTAATTGTCTTCTAATTCTGAGTATTTTTGTAATTTAAGAATGACATTTAACAAGTAAAATACTTGTCTATGAACTTGCTACATGCAAGTTGTGTCAAATAGACGCCATCTTGCATTAGGGAAGCGATTTGGCGGGTTTTTGTTTGAATAACGATTTGTTTTATTCACTAATAAATAATCTGAAATGGTTTTTAACATCTTTTTATCAGTCCATTTTTTCTGACTGGAGGAATGTATATTATCTGTCAAATGATTTTGCTTAGTATTTCTAGTTTATATAATAGTAACATAGTATGTCAGTGTGACCAGCATTAATCCGTAAGGAATGTATGTCCCATTGCGGTCATCAAGTCAATTTTCCTCTAACGGAATATAACTTCATAACTTGGCTACATTTAATTTAAACTGTAATATAAAAAATCCAAATTTGCAGTATTCAGTGTATTAAAAATTTATTTATTCATAAAATATAAACCATACTATTAAAATAATGTTAATTATATTATTATTAATATTAATAATGGATCAATTGAGTAATTCAATAACATATTTTGACTTTATTATTAATTAATATTTTTTTCGACATTTAGACCTTTGATGTTGCTCAACTTTTTTGATTAACAGCACCTTATAGCAGTGTGGCTAATGGCTTGAGGGGGCAACTCTCATTTCTGTGGTTTGAACCCTGGCTGTGATTTATTATTTTTATATATAGCATTTATCAGTCGCTCGTACGATGAAGGTAAACATCGTGGGATGTTTTTTAGCTTTTTAAGATCCTAGATTTTTTTGTCAAGTCCATGGTAATGTGTATATATAAAATATAAATTGTAATATTTCTCGTGCAGAAATCTTTGGAGGAGTGAGGTCACTCTGTGAAGCCTGTGTAGTAGCAACGAACTTCTGTTCTTCTGGAAGAAGCGAGGTTGGCTAAATTAGCCAGGACTTTACGCGCAACGGACCAGTTATAATCCTAAGTGCGGAAAAATCCACCAATCTATAACCTCTAGTAATATTTATTAACAAACTTTTTGTTGTACATGCAGAGCATACTCCTCACTCAAGAACGCTAAGATGATTCAAAGTCCCGTAGGCTTCCCCTATCCCATAAAAAAACAAAACCTAATTTAAGGAAGGATATTTAAGTATTTTCTTATGTCCATTTTAATATTCTGTAGTTACTTTTTAAGCCATATATGAGATCCGCTGAAACGTACGTAATGTATAAGAATTCTGTTTTTTGATAGAATTTGATTTGATTTAATTAGCCATACAACGATTATAGTGGTCATACAATATTTCGATACCATTTTTATCGTACGAATGGTCTTTAGGCTCGGATAAGGCTTCAGTTTCAGAGGAGCCGGACGGAAACCGGTGGAAACAGATTGTCTGCTCCAGATGTTTCCTTGTTGACCACGACGCCCAGACATGAGATGCCGACTGAAGAGAGAGAGATTTGTATACTACATATGTGTACTAAAATTATATCTTTATTGACGGATATATAAGGCTACTTATTTATATAATGGTAGGGTAATTTATCGGGGACCCAATAAGCAATAACGGCGTGTGATCGAATCGAGAAAATCGATCAATCATTAGCTAACCGCGTCTTTCCAATATCAGAAGTGAATTGTTTATTTATTTCGTACTTTCGTACAGATAACTTTAATTATTAAATTATAAATATACTAAATAAATTGTATTATAGCCAACACACAAATATACAATTTTCTCAACCTAATAATAATTAAAAATAGATAAATAGAGAAATGAAACAGTGGCACTGATCTTTGATCTTTAATATCGTTTTCTGGCTGTATTGCGATACTTATTCGTTGAGCAAGTAAGATCTATCAGGCTTACAACTTTAATCTTTAATTAGCGCCATATACTTGAACCGCATGGCCCATGTCTGCCCAAGAGTGGAACAGAATCGAAGGTGGAAGAAAAATTCTCGTGCCGTTTATTATTTTAGATATAGCTATAGATACAGGTAGAATACATACATCTTTACAAAAAGGTTCAAACACTTACAAAAGGAAAAAACAATAACAAATATTTTAATATTATATATGTATTATTGTTTTTTTTTAATATTTTTTATTCATTGTTGATTTAAAATCCATTTAATTATTACCTAATTCGTGTTGTGCGATGGTGTTAAAGTCGGATGATGGTTATCTAGTATAAGTTATCGTAATATATCGTTATATATATAAACGAAAGCGTTTAAAATGCATTTTTTAATGATTTAATACCACCTTCATATTACGTCAAAATACAATACGTTTTTTTACTTTTTTTGACAATACGTTTAAGATTTAACCTTTCTGAAACTCAATCTTAGTTATTGATACAAAACAAACTTTCACACTGTGTACTTTTGTCTTATCGAAATAACAAAGCGGTGGTATGATGAATGAAACGGGGAAGAGCAGTTCAGGTTTATTAGGGATGTCTAGCACTGTGGAAGCGACTCCCGATGGAGATCCTTAGGAGATAGAGACGCTCCGCAGCACCAACGAGGCCCAGGGCCGCTCCAGGCCCAACACAAAGACCGCCCGTCGTTGAGCGGGGCGCGATACCCCCCGCAAGGGCCTAACGGGGTTCCCGGCGCCAGACCTGGGTGTAAGCTTGGAAGAAATCAAAATTTGCCTTAGGAGATTGACGACCTCAAATTGCTTATAAAGAGGGGATAACCCTCCCTCGAACGCTAGCAACCCACTTATATAGATATTATATGGCGATGACTGCTCTTTTTGGGCACTTTTTCCCCCATATCCCATAAAAAACAATGATTCTTAACTATTGAACGTGTAATTTTCAATAGTTGTAAATTTAAAAAAATATAGAATGTATTTTACAAAAGGCAAATACTATACTAATAATGTAATACTTTAGAAATATATCAATACTATAAGTATTAGAAATCTAATTGAAAAAAATATAACGATCTTCCACAATTATCACTCAAACGTGCAAGAAGTGTGTATACGTGTGTTTGTAGGTCAATTGGCACAGATTTGTATTAACAGTGCGAGGCTAAAGTAACGCCCCATTTCCTCAGTGAACAAGTAACAACATAATCTAATAATCATACATATTACTATTACATTATAATATAATATTATGTTTGTAGTGCTATTTTAAAGGTTTTTGACATGAAATTGTTGGCACTACTTGGGTGGGAGCTCTTCCATGGTTATTTATCGGGATCAAATCATGTACATATATTTTCATTTATATTAATTAAAAAAAAGTATCTTAATTAAAATGAATAAGAAATAATAAAACATCCTTTTTTAATTGATTCCAATTATATTTATTCTTAATATCCTTAAAAAAATTGAAAATCGGAGATGCTTTCTTAAAAAGAAAGTGTTGAATTTTAATAAATTCTAGAAATTTACTAAAATTCAACTTTTCCCACAAAAAGTATTTTCAGATATATTAAAATGTTTATTATCTAGGCACTTTCACTTCAGGTACCAAAAAAAAAATATTAATACCTCATTCATAATTATAAGCTGAAAATGTATGCAAACCCGAAAACAATCTACAGAAATGTTACGCATTACAAAAAACTTCTTAATAAGTTTATGTATGTGACCGATTTTTTTGAGTAACTGGGGCAACTGGCACGAGTCTTCTCTGCTGTTAAATAATACCACCGCCCATAGACACTGATATGGCCAGAAATATTTCCGATCCCTCGAAATTGTAATTGCGAATTGGTAAGCTCTTTTCTTGAAGGACCCTAAATCGAATTGGTAGAATTGGTGAATTAGTGGAATTTTAGTGAAATTATGTCATTTACAAATGAATAACACAGATGCTAAAAATTTTTTACCATATGATATTTCTGTATAAAAGGTGGCATTATCTCTGTTACATGTGACAAATCAAACATTTTATATAAAACGTGCAGTTTTTTTTAATTTGACCACCCGGCAATATTAATCTGTGGAGGCGAGATTTCCTTTGTTTTATTGCGCTTTGTCATCTTAATTGTCAATAACGATTATTGTATTGTGTATTGATTCGAAATTTAGGTCATTTTCTGTGTATTTCTTTTAACTTACAAAGTTAAAAATAACAATCAAATCTTTAAAGAAATCAAGTAATTACATCGTATTAGAACAAATAGCACCATCTATCGTGGTAAGTAAAAAAGCCGTTAGTACTGTCAGTGAAATGCGCGCAATTTAACTAGAAATTATGTTAACTGTTTCAACTCCCGCTTGGTGGCGCCACTTCTTGTAAGGGTCACCCAGAATCCAGATATATAGCTTGTTAGTAATATAGACTATTCTAAACTCGTGAATTATACAAATACAATATCTTATACAAATACAATATTTTATAAAAATAAATTCTTTATTACCGGTACTTTTAAAATGGAGATTATACAAATAAAATTAAAATATTACAGTATAATTTTGCTCAAGAGAGAAACAATAATTTATAGACCAACCTTAATGACAACGAAACTATCGCAATATATATTTATACTATTCAATTTTTGGTCCACCGTCTGATAATTTTATGTATTTTCTTAATATTATAAAAAAATAAAAATAATTATCCAAATCCAGTATTTTATTTTTAAATCATAATGTATTAAAAATAATGAAGGTATAAAATATTGGCCACGTTACAGTCTACATTAAATACCTACTCGTATTAAATAATTATAATGCGTTGACTCACAAATTAGATTGTTAAATGCCGATAGTTAAATGATAGTTAAATGCCGATGTCAAAATTGGCGCGCAATCATGGCGATCGATATGTAAAAACTTCCGAAACATCGTGAAACAAACGTTCGAACTTGACACACAATATTTCAGTGCATAATATAATTGTAATATACCTATATAAATTATCAAACTATAATTATCAATTCGGTACACCACAGGATATCAGGACTTATATAATCACTAGACAGAATACATCATCGGGCGCCGAGACAGAATAAAAAATTCCACCACTGTCATCTCGACGTCTATGGTTCATTTTAGCGTTTTTTACCCACTACTACGAGTACATATATGGAACCAGCTCTCAACTATATTGGAACCAATTCGACTTAGGATCCTTCAAGAAAGAGCATACCACCGGCAACGCACTCGCGAGCTCTGGCATTAAGTGTCCATGGGAGGCGGTATCACATCAACCACCTGGACTCCGGCATGGAGACTTTACT